>NC_051310.1:62126772-63473820 GCF_015220235.1 Choloepus didactylus | reverse complement strand
AGCCACGTGCCCAGGATGGAGGAGAAGGCACTTGGGGTGGAGGGCAAGAAGCAAAGTCAGAGGCCTGGCTTTTCCTCCCACTCTTCCTTCTAAGAGCAGCCATGTGGTGGCTGGGCTCTGTGCGTGACCCTGCCCTTCCACACCTCAATCATGCCCTGATGTCCTGGCACCTGCAGGCTTGGTCACTGAACAAAGGAATAGCAGAGAGCCAAGATCTTGGAGATCTTTTAATCCATGATATGACCAATTCTCCTGTCTTCACAGACAGACATTTTCCATCTGTATCCCCCACTGGTGTCATGTCTGCTCTGTCCATTGCACAAAAGTGGCACACATAGTTGTTCCATAAATATCTAATGAATGAGGGAAAAATGGAATCTGTTCTTATGTCCCAGACAGGGCCCTCCTTTTACCTCAACTTGTAGCTTGAGCACAATGTGCTGCCCTAGTCTCTGCAATTCACAGCTGGGGCTCTTCTTATGTGATACTATTCTCTTGATGGGAAGGGGCACAGCCAAGTTCAGACCCACATGCAACTAAGCAGTCACAATTGAGGATCCAGAAAGTTTTGTGTGCTGGTTGCTCACCACACCTCACTATCTTGCCTATTGATTTTGGAAAGGAAGGAGGCATGGATGGGGGTGTGGTTGAATTCTCTCAATGGCTGCCTCTGAGATCCTAGCCTCCACTTTCCTCTCCAGGGTGCCCTGGGCACAATCCATAACTCTCTTTGACACCTTTCCTCCTAGAAAGAGATGATCCCATAATCAGCCCTCTAATGGGCATCACCAGATTTGGAAGTTGCATGGATAGCCATGCTCCCTATTTGCAACTCCTCACTCCACATCAACCTCTGCTAGGTGAATTCAGGAGTCCTTCCTACATTATCAGTTGGATAAAGTCCACTCACATTATCATTTGGTTCATGGATCTTCCAGCCTCTTAATTATCTGGGAGGATGCATCCATATTTAGAGAAGGCCATGAGACATCAGATCTAATGTACTGTGCACAGTACCTATATATGATGGGAAATGTCAGTGTCTGAATCTCCAACTGGAATGACAACCCAGGAGATGGAATTTTGTCTCCTTTGAATTATGCAATTATATCTATAAAACTCATAAGCTGGTGTGACAGTTAACTAATACCTGAATTTACAGATGGAAAAATACAAGAAGAAGTGTTAAGCAGCAGGAAGTTCAACTCAAAACAGGACTGGTTAATGGGCATGTGATCTCAGGAAACAAACTTCTCTTCTTGGTTTCATTTCCTAGTCCACAACAGAATGGACTTGTAATTCAAAGAAAATCAGATATTGTTATCCACTGGCTTAAAACTTTTAATGGCTATTCATTATATTTAGAGTCATATTTAATACCTCATTTTAGTATGCATGTTGGGCAGCCTCCAAATGGCTTCCAAGGATCTTTACCTCCTAGTATAAACATCCTTGTCTAAACTCCTCTTGGGTGTGAAATTCTAATTAACAGAATATGGCCAAAGTGATGATATATCATGATCTAAATTTTTTTTTATCTTCACTTTATTGAGATATATTCACATACCATGCAGTCATACAAAACAAATCGTGCATTCAATTGTTCACAGTACCATTACATAGTTGTACATTCATCACCTAAATCAATCCCTGACACCTTCATTAGCACACACACAAAAATAACAAGAATAATAATTAGAGGGAAAAAGAGCAATTGAAGTAAAAAAGAACACTGGGTACCTTTGTCTGTTTGTTTCCTTCCCCTATTTTTCTGCTCATCCATCCATAAACTAGACAAAGTGGAGTGTGGTCCTTATGGCTTTCCCAATCCCATTGTCACCCCTCATAAGCTACATTTTTATTCAACTGTCTTCGAGATTCATGGGTTCTGGGTTGTAGTTTGATACTTTCAGGTATCCACCACCAGCTACACCAATTGTTTAGAACCTAAAATGGGTTGTCTAAAATGTGCGTAAGAGTGCCCACCAGAGTGACCTCTCGGCTCCTTTTGGAATCTCTCTGCTACTGAAGCTTATTTCATTTCCTTTCACATCCCCCTTTTGGTCAAGAAGATGCTCTCCGTCCCACGATGCTGGGTCTACATTCCTCCCTGGGAGTCATATTCCACGTTGCCAGGGAGATTCACTCCCCTGGGTGTCTGATCCCACGTAGGGGGGAGGGCAGTGATTTCACCTTTCAAGCTGGCTTAGCCAGAGAGAGAGGGCCACATCTGAGCAACAAAGAGGCATTCGGGAGGAGGCTCTTAGGCACAACCATAGGGAGGCCTAGCCTCTCCTTTACAACAATGGTCTTCCCAAGGGTAAAACCTGTGGTAGAGGGCTCAACCCATCAAATCACCAGTCCCCTATGTCTGTGGTCACGTTAGCAACCATCGAGTTGGGGTAGCCCAATACCCCTGCATTCTCCACAGGCTCCTCAAGAGGGCACTACATCTTTTTTTCCTTGTTTTTCTTTTTTCTTTTTTAACTTTCCCTTCTTTTTTAAATCAACTGTACGAAAAAATAGTTAAAAAGAAAATAAACATACAATAAAAGAACATTTCACAGAGAGCATAAGAAGGAAGTAAGAAAAAGACAACTAACTTAAGATAACTGCTTAATTTCCAACATGTTCCTACTTTACCCCAAGAACGTTACCTAATATAGCAACATTTCTGTGAACTTGTTCCTACTATATCCATCAGAAATTAACAGACCATAGTCATTCCTGGGCATCCCCAGAATGTTAAATAGCTTACCTGTTCTCCTTGGATTATTGTTCCCCCTTCCTTAATTGCTCTCTATTGCTAGTTCCCCTACATTCTACATTATAAACCATTTGTTTTACATTTTTCAAAGTTCACTTCAGTGGTAGCATTTAATATTTCTCTTTTTGTGCCTGGCTTATTTCGCTCAGCATTATGTCTTCAAGGTTCATCCATGTTGTCATATGTTTCACGAGATCGTTCCTTCTTACTGCCACGTAGTATTCCATCGTGTGTATATACCACATATTATTTATCCACTCATCTGTTGAAGGACATTTGGGTTGTTTCCATCTCTTGGCAATTGTGAATAATGCTGCTATGAACATTGGAGTGCAGATATCTCTTCGTGTCACTGCTTTCCGATCTTCCGGGTATATACCGAGAAGTGCAATCGCTGGATCAAATGATAACTCTATATCTAGTTTTCCAAGGAACTGCTAGACTGACTTCCAGAGTGGCTAAACCATTATACAGTCCCACCAACAATGAATAAGAGTCCCAATTTCTCCACATCCCCTCCAGCATTTGTAGTTTCCTGTTTGTTTAATGGCAGCCATTCTAATCGGTGTTAGATGGTATCTCATTGTGGTCTTAATTTGCATCTCTCTAATAGCTAGTGAAGCTAAACATTTTTTCATGTGTTTCTTGGCCATTTGTATTTCATCTTCAGGGAACTGTCTTTTCATATCTTTTGCCCATTTTATAATTGGGCTGTCTGTACTATTGTCATTGAGTTGTAGGATTTCTTTATATACGCAAGATATCAGTCTTTTGTCAGATACATGGTTTCCAAATTTTTTTTCCCATTGAGTTGGCTGCCTCTTTACCTTTTTGAGAAATTCCTTTGAGGTGCAGAAACTTCTAAGGTTGAGGAGTTCCCATTTATCTATTTTTTTTTTGTTGCTTGTGCTTCGGGTGTAAAGTCTAGGAAGTGGCCGTCTAATACAAGGTCTTGAAGATGTTTTCCTACATTATCTTCTAGGAGTTTTATGGTACTTTCTTTTATATTGAGATCTTTGTTCCATTTTGAGTTAATTTTTGTGTAGGGGGTGAGGTAGGGGTCCTCTTTCATTCTTTTGGATATGGATATCCAACTCTCCCAGCCCCATTTGTTGAAAAGACCATTATGACTCAGTTCAGTGACTTTGGGGGCCTTATCAAAGATCAGTCGGCCATAGATCTGAGGGTCTATCTCTGAATTCTCAATTCGATTCCATTGATCTATATGTCTATCTTTGTGCCAGTACCATGCTCTTTTGGCAACCGTGGCTTTATAATAAGCTTCAAAGTCAGGGAGTGTATGTCCTCCCACTTCGTATTTCTTTTTTGGAGTGTCTTTAGCAATTCGAGGAATCTTCCCTTTCCAAATAAATTTGATAACTAGCTTTTCCAAGTCTGCAAAGTAGGTTGTTGGAATTTTGATTGGGATTTCATTGAATCTGTAGATGAGTTTGGGTAGAATTGACATCTTAATGACATTTAGCCTTCCTATCCATGAGCATGGAATATTTTTCCATCTTTTAAGGTCCCCTTCTATTTCTTTTAGTAGAGTTATGTAGTTTTCTTTGTATAGGTCTTTTACATCTTTGGTTAAGTTTATTCCTAGGTACTTGATTTTTGTAGTTGCTACTGAAAATGGTATCTTTTCCTTGAGTGTCTCTTCAGTTTGTTCATTTCTAGCATATAGAAACATTACTGACTTATGTGCATTAATCTTGTATCCCGCTACTTTGCTAAATTTGTTTATTAGCGCTAGTAGCTGTATCGTCAATTTCTCAGGGTTTTCTAGATATAAGATCATATCATCTGCAAACAATGACAGTTTTACTTCTTCTTTTCCAATTTGGATGCCTTTTATTTCTTTGTCTTGCTGGATTGCCCTGGCTAGCACTTCCAGCACAATGTTGAATAACAGTGGTGACAGCGGGCATCCTTGTCTTCTTCCTGATCTTAGAGGGAAGGCTTTCAGTCTCTCACCGTTGAGTACTATGCTGGCTGTGGGTTTTTCATATATGCTCTTTATCATGTTGAGGAAATTTCCTTCAATTCCTACCTTTTGAAGTGTTTTTATCAAAAAGGGATGTTGGATTTTGTCAAATGCTTTTTCAGCATCTATTGAGATGATCAATTGATTTTTCCCTTTTGAATTGTTAATGTGTTGTAATACATTGGTTGATTTTCTTATGTTGAACCATCCTTGCATGCCTGGAATGAACCCCACTTGGTCATGGTGTATGATTTTTTTAATGTGTCTTTGGATTCGATTTGGAAGTATTTTGTTGAGGATTTTTGCACCTATATTCATTAGGGAGATTGGCCGGTAGTTTTCCTTTTTTGAAGCATCTTTGCCTGGTTTTGGTATTAGATTGATGTTAGCTTCATAAAATGAGTTAGGTAGTGTTCCATTTTCTTCAATGTTTTGAAAGAGTTTGAGTAAGATTGCTGTCAGTTCTTTCTGGAAAGTTTGGTAGAATTCCCCTGTGAAGCCATCTGGCTCTGGGCATTTATTTGTGGGAAGATTTTTGATGACTGATTGGATCTCTTTGCTTGTGAAGGGTTGGTTGAGGTCTTCTATTTCTTCTCTGGTCAGTCTAGGTTGTTCATATGTTTCCAGGAAATTGTCCATTTCCTCTACATTATCCAGTTTGTTGCCATACAGTTGTTCATAATATCCTCTTATAATTTTTTTAATTTCTTCAGGATCTGCAGTTATGTCACCTTTTTCATTCATTATTTTGTTTATATGGGTCTTCTCTCTTTTTGATTTTGTCAGTCTAGCTAGGGGCTTGTCAATCTTGTTGATCTTCTCAAAGAACCAACTTTTGGTGATATTTATCCTATTGTTTTTTTTTTGTTCTCTATGTCATTTATTTCTGCTTTAATCCTTGTTATTTCTTTTCATCTACTTGGTTTAAGATTGGTTTGCTGTTCATTTTCTAGCTTCTTCAGTTGATCCATTAGTTCTTTGATTTTGGCTCTTTCTTCTTTTTAATATATGCATTTAGTGCTATAAATTTCCCCCTTAGCACTGCTTGCTGCATCCCATAGATTTTGGTATGTTGTGTTCTCATTTTCATTCGTCTCTATATATTTAGCAATTTCTCTTGCTATTTCTTCTTTAACCCACTGATTGTTTAGGAGTGTGTTGTTTAACCTCCAGGTATTTGTGAATTTTCTAAGTCTCTGATGGTTATTGACTTCTAATTGTATTCCATTGTGGTCAGAGAATGTGCTTTGAATAATTTCAATCTTTTTAAATTTATTGAGGCTTGTTTTATGTCCCAGCATATGATCTATTCTGGAGAAAGTTCCATGAGCACTAGAAAAGTATGTGTATCCTGGTGATTTGGGATGTAATGTCCTGTAGATGTCTGTTAAATCTAATTCATTTATCAGATTGTTTAGGTTTTCAATTTCCTTATTGGTCTTCTGTCTGGTTGATCTATCTATAGGAGAGAGTGATGTGTTGAAGTCTCCCACAATTATTGTGGAAACATCAATTTCTTCCTTTAGTTTTGCCAGTGTTTCTCTCATGTATTTTGTGGCACCTTGATTGGGTGCATAGACATTTATGATTGTTATTTCTTCTTGCTGAATTGCCCCTTTTATTAGTATGTAGTGGCCTTCTTTGTCTCTCAAAACATCCCTGCATTTGAAGTCTATTTTATCTGAGATTAATATTGCTACACCTGCTTTCTTTTGGCTGTAGCTTGCATGAAATATTTTTTTTCCATCCTTTCACTTTCAGTTTCTTTGTGTCCCTGTGTCTAAGATGAGTCTCTTGTATGCAGCATATTGATGGTTCATTTTTTTTTATCCATTCTGTGAATCTATATCTTTTAATTGGGGAGTTTAATCCATTTACATTTAACGTTATAACCGTGAAGGCATTTCGTGAATCAGCCATCTTATCCTTTGGTTTATGTTTGTCATATTTTTCCCCTCTCTCTATTAATATTCTTTATTGTACCCATACCGAATCTCTTTAGTACTGAACCTTTCTCCAAGTCTCTCTGTCCTGTCTTTGTTTCTCTGTCTGTAGGGCTCCCTTTAGTATCTCCAGTAGGGTAGGTCTCTCATTAGCAAATCCTCTCAGCATTTGTTTGTCTGTGAAAAATTTAAGCTCTCCCTCAAATTTGAAGGAGAGCTTTGCTGGGTAAAGTATTCTTGGTTGGAAATTTTTCTCACTCTGAATTTTAAATATATCGTGCCTCTGCCTTTTCTCCTCCATGGTGGCTGCTGAGTAGTCACTACTTAGTCTTATGCTGTTTCCTTTGTATGTGGTGAATTGCTTTTCTCTTGCTGGTTTCAGAACTTGCTCCTTCTCTTCTGTGTTTGACAGTGTGATCAGAATGTCTCAGAGTGGGTTTATTTGGATTTATTCTATTTGGAGTTCACTGAGCATTTATGATTTGTGTATTTATGTTGTTTAGAAGATTTGGGAAGTTTTCCCCAACAATTTCTTTGAATACTCTTCCTAGACCTTTACCCTTTTCTTCCCCTTCTGGAACACCAATGAGTCTTATATTCAGACGTTTCATATTATCTATCATATCCCTGAGGTCCATTTCGATTTTTTCAATTTTTTCCCCATTCTTTCTTTTATGCTTTCATTTTCCATTCTGTCATCTTCCAGATCACTGATTCGTTGTTCAACTTCCTGTAGTCTTGTACTATGAGTGTCCAGAATCTTTTTAATTTGGTCAACAGTTTCTTTAATTTCCATAAGAAAAACCATTTTTTTATTTAGTCTTGCAATGTCTTCTTTATGCTCTTGTAGGGTCTTCTTGATCTGCTTTGTATCCCGTACTATGGTCTCATTGTTCATCTTTAGTTCTTTGAGTAGGTGCTCTAGGTGCTGTGTCTCTTCTGATCTTTTGATTTGGGTGCTTGGGCTTCGGTTATCCATATCGTCTGGTTTTTACATATGCTTTATAATTTTCTATTGTTTTTGGCCTCTTGGCATTTGCTGTACTTGTTAGGGTTCTTTTAGGATTTGTAAACCAATTGAAGTCCTTATCTCTAATTTATCAGATCTACAGCTTCGTGGAGTACACTTTCTCTAACTAACCAGCAGGTGGCGTCCACGAGCCACCTGTTCTCCACAAGCCAGTTCTCCCCTGTTTAGCCTTTTTGGTGAGTGGAGGAGTGAATCTTGTGGGGTCCAATTGGTGTACCAAGCTTGCGTGTGTACTTGGTGTTGCCTGCCCTGGATATGGGGCAAATTTCTGGGCAGTCAGGGAGGGGGTGTGCCTCTAACAATCAAATCTCCCTGATGATCCTAGAGTTTTAAAGCTGCTGCAATAGTCTAATCCTTCAGTTCAGTCCTGCCACAGTTTGTCTCTGCCACTGACCCACAAGTCCTTGTTATTGGCGTATGGCTCCTGAGACTTGCAAGTGGGCCCCTCTTCCAGGCTGTGCACCCCGGGTCCTCTGTTGAGGGATGACTGTTCTGTATCACAGGTGAGTGCCGTCCTCCCAGGGCTGTTCTGGGCTGCTGGGCTGTGTAGGGAGGCTCCCAGTCTGCTGAAATGATGGCTGAATGGGGCTTTGTTAATTCACATTGCTCCACCTTCCCAACTCTGGGACAATCAGCTGAGGTTGCAGGGAAGGCTAAGTCCACACATAGTTTTGTGGTGTGTGCCTGTTATTTGAAGCGTTTCCGTCACACTGGGTTGTCTGAGGCAGCTCTGGACTATGGGGCTGGTGATGGGCCAGAGTGTTTCCTGTCCACCAGGATGATGGCTGTGAGCAGACACTCCTCTTTTCTTGGGAAGTTGTGGTGTTTAGTGAATATTCTCATCCACTGGAGTATTGCCTTTTGTCTCAGAGCTCTCTTAGTTCTGCTCTTGTCTTGACCTTCCCAAATTGCAAGTCTTTGAAGCTTTCTGTATTGGACTTCTTAGAGTAATTGTTTTAGAAAAAGAAGAAAGGATTAAGAAAGGGGCCCTCCTCAGAGATCTAATGGGTTATTGAAATGCTAAGAGACAAAGCAATTAGGGCCATTAAGGAAAGGTCCACAGGGCAGAGAGATCAGCTTTTCTTTGGGATTTGCATATGAGCCTCAGGGCCTGAGCTCTGCCCTTCCCCTTTCTATGTTCACCAGAACTCCAAAAATCCTCCGCTTTTATTTTGGAGTTTTTCGTGTTGTTTTTTCTATGTCTGTCTCCTCTCTGCTGGGCTGGCTGGTCTCGGATTCTCTGGTGTCTGGTCTCAGTCTATCTATGGTTGGAGTTTGGATCAGTAGAATGAGTTTCTGATAAGGGCTGCCACTGCAGTTCTCCCTTCTCCTTCCCGGAGCTGACAGCCCCTCCTCCCACGGGACTGAGCCTAGCAGGGAGGGGTGCAAGTCCCCTGGCCACAAAAACTTACAGATTTCGCTGATCTCAGCAGTTCCACATTTTCATGAGTGTTGTATGAAGTATGCCAAAAGTCAGATTGCTCTGTGGTGTCCAGTCCATGCAGTTCCTGGCTTTCTACCTACTTTCCTGGAGGAGTAACTAAAACATACAGCTCACCAGTCTGCCATCTTGCCCCGCCTCCCATCAGAAGTATCTTTGGAGTCCATATTTCCACAAACAGTCTCTTCAAAGCAGTTTAGGCCTTTTCTATCAACTCCTCCCAATTCTTCCAGAACCTTCCCCTTATCCATTTAAAAAGCCATTCCAACATTTTTAGTATTTGCAAACTCAGCAGCAAAAGTACCCCACTTCTGGTACCAAGATCTGTTCTAGTTTGCTAATGTTGCCAGAATGCAAAACACCAGAGATAGATTGGCTTTTATAAAAGGGAGTTTATTTGGTTACAAAGTTACAGTCTTAAGGCCATAAAGTGTCCAAGGTAACATCAGCAATTGGGTGCCTTCACTGGATGATGGCCAATGGTGTCTGGAAAACCTCTGTTAGCTGGGAAGGCACATGACTGGTATCTGCTCCAAACCTCTGGTTTCAAAATGGCTTTCTCCAAGGATGTTCCTCACTAGGCTGCAGTTTCTCAAAAATGTCACTCTTAGTTGCACCTGGGGTATTTGTCCTCTCTTAGCTTCTCTGGAGCAAGAGTCTGCTTTCAATGGCCATCTTCAATCTGTCTCTCTTCTTCAGCTCCTGTGCTTTCTTCAAAGTATCCCTCTTGGCTGTAGCTCCTGTTCAAAATATCAGTCTCAGCTGCACTGAGATCCTTCTGTTTGTCAGCTCAGTTATATGGCTCCAATGATTTAATTTAGACCTACCCTGAATGGGTGAGTTACATCTCCATGGAAATTATCCAATCAGAGTCATCACCCACAGTTGGGTGGGGCACGTCTCCACAGAAACACTCAAAGAATTCCAATCTAATTAGTACTGATACATATGCCCCACAAGATTGCATCAAAGAATATGGCTTTTTCTGGGGACATAATACATTCCAACTAGCTCAATATTATTCAGTGGTGAGAGACTGAAATCCTTCCCTCTGAGATCAAGACAAGATGCCCACTTTCACCACTGTTATTCAACATTGTGCAGAAGTTCTAGCCAGGGCAACCCAGCAGGACAAAGAAATAAAAGGCATCCAAATTGGAATTGAAGAAATAAACTGTCATTATATGCAGATGGTGTGATCTTATATGTGGAAAATACTGAGAAATCAGTGATACAGCTAATAGAGCTAATAAACAAATTTAGCAAAGTAGCAGGATACAAGATCAATGCACATAAGTCAGTAATGTTTCTGTATGATAGAAATGAATAAATTGAAGAGACACAGAAGGAAAGATACAATTTTCAATAGCAGCTAAAATAATCAAGTACCTAGGGATAAAATTAACCAAAGTTGTAAAAGACCTATACAATGAAAGCTAAATAACACTACTAAAAGACATACAAGGTGATCTTAAAAGATGGCAAAATATTCCACATCCATGGATAGGAAGGCAAAATATCATTAAGTCATCAATTCTACCCAAACTCATCTACAGATTCAATGCAGTCCCAATCCAAAGTCCAACAACCTACTTCACAGACTTGGAAAATCTAGTTAACAAATTTATTTGGAAAGAGAAGATGCCTTGAATTTCTAAAAAAAAAAAAAAAAACAAAACTCTGAAAAGAAAAACTAATTGGATAGACTTACACTCCCTGAATTTGAATGATACTATGAAGTCACTGTAGTCAAAAGAGCATGGCATTGGCACAATAGACATATTGATCAATGGAATCAAATTGAGAATTTGGATTTAGAGCCCCAGATCTACAGTTGACTGATCCTTGATAAGGCCCGCAAAGCCACTGAAATGGGACATAACAGTGTTTTCAACAAATGGGGCTGGAAGAGTTGGAATATCCACATCCAAAAGAATGAAAGAAGACCCCTACCTCACACTCTACACAAGAATTAACTCAAAGTGTATCAAAGATCTCAATATAAATGACAGTACCATTAAATTCCTAGAAGATAATGTGGGGAAACATCTTCAAGACATTGTATTAGGTGGCCACTTCCTACACTTTACACCCATAGCCCAAGCAACAAAAGATAAAATAGATAAGTGTGAACTCCTCAAGAATAGAAGTTTCTGTACCTCAAAGGAATTTGTCAAAAAGGTGAAAAGACAGCCAACTCAAAGGGAAAAATTTTTGGAAACCATGTATCTGACAAAAGACTGATATCTTGCATATACAAAGAAATCCTACCACTCAATTACAATAGTACAGAAAGCCCAATTATAAATTGGGCAAAATATATGAAAAGTCAGTTCTCTGAAGAGGAAATACAAATGGCCAAGAAACACATGAAAAAATGTTCAGCTTCACTAGGTATTAGAGAGATGCAAATCAAGACCACAATGAGATACCATCTCACACCAAATGGAGTGGCTGCCATTAAAAAAACAGGGAGCTATAAATGCTGGAGAGGATGTGGAGAAATTGGAACTCTTATTCATTGTTGGTGGGACTGTATAATGGTTCAGCCACTCTGGAAGTCAGTCTGGCAGTTCCTTAGAAATCTATATATAGAGTTACCCTTTGATCCAGTGATTGCACTTCTCAGTATATACCTGGAAGTCCTGTAAGCAGTGACATGAACAGGTATCTGCATGCCAATGTTCATAGCAGCATTATTCACAATTGCCACATGATGGAAACAACCCAAAAGTCCTACAACAGGTGAGTGGATAAATAAAATATGGTATATACATGCAAGGAAATACTATGTGTCAGTAAGGAGGAATGATGTGAAACATATGACAACATGGATGAACATTAAAGGCATAATGCTGAGCAAAATAAGCCAGGCACAAAAAGAAATATATGTTACCACTAATGTGAACATTGAAAAATATAAAATAAATGATTTATAATGTAGAATGTAGGGGAACTAGTGACAGAGAGCAATTAAGGAAGGGGGAATGATAACCCAATAAGAACAGATTAGTTATTGTGGGTAAATTTAATTTTCTGGGAACACCCAGGAATACTTATGGTTTTTTAAATTTCTGATGGGTATGGTATGAACAAGTTCCCAGAAATGTTGTTATATTTGGTTATTTTCTTGGGATAGAGTAGGAACATGTTGAAAGTAAAGTAGTTATTTTAGTTTAGTTGTCTTTTTCTTACTCCCTTGTTATGGTTTGTTTGAAATGTTTTTTTTACTGTATTTTAAAATATTTTTGATATAGTTGATTTAAAAAATTTAATTAAAAAAGACAATGAAAAATATATGCAGAGCCCCCTTGAGGAGCTGTTTGAGAATGCAATGGTGTTAGTCTACCCCACCACAATGGTTGCTGATGTGCTCACAGACATAGGTTACTGGTGGTTTGATGGGCTGAGCCCTCTTCCATGGGACTTGCTCTTGGCAAGACTGTTGCTGCAAAGGAGAGGCTAGGCCTGCCTGTAATTGTGCCTAAGAGCCTCCTCCCAAATGCCTCTTTGTTGCTCAGATGTGGCCCTCTCTCTCTAGCTAAGCCAACTTGGCAGGTGAAATCACCGCCCTCGCCCCTACATGGGTTCTTACACCCAGGGCAGTAAATCTCTGTGGCAATGTGGAATATGACTTCCTGGGAGAAATCTAGACCTGGAATCATGAGATGGAGAACATCTTCTTGACCAAAAGGGGGATGTGAAAGGAAATGATATAATCTTCAGTGGCAGAGTCTTCAAAAGGAGCTGAGAGGTCACTCTGGTCACTTTTAACAAACAATATATACAACCCTTTTTACATTCTGATGAATTGGAATAGCTAGCAGTAAATACATGGAACTATCAAGCTGCAACCCAGAACCCATGAATCTTGGAGATGATTGTATAACAATGTAGCTTATGAGGGGTGAAAATGTGATTGGGAGAGCCATATGGACCACACTCCCCTTTGTCCAGTTTATTGATGGATGAGTAGAAAAATGGGGGAAAAAAAGTCACCCAGTGTTTTTATACTTCAATTGTTCTTTTTTCACTTTAATTTTTATACTTATTATTTTTGTGTGTGTGGTAATGAAAATGTCAAAAATTAATTTTGGTGATGAACACACAACTATATAATATTATTGTAAACAACTGAATGTATGTTTTGTATGACTCCATGGTATGTGAATATATCACAATAAAAATGAATTTAAAAAAGAAAAGAAAACATCAGCCATATGTGACCCATGGCTCAGTGCTGTTTGGTTATTATGTCAACTGTTGTGGGGTATATAAAATCCTGCAATAAAATGCCACATGAGAACTGCCATAATGGGAATTCATACATAATGTGAATTTGGATATTACATAATTGGAGGCTGTTCCCATTCCCCACCCAGCTTCTCCCTGTTTCCACCCAAGGGCAGCCTGAAGTCCTTGTCTTCTTGGTGAAGAAATGAGGATGTAGAATAAGGATGTGAGAAAATAAAAATAAAAAACTACTAAGAAAGAAAGACCTAGGACCAGGAGTCTTCACTGGTGAATTTTACCAAGCATTCCAAGAATAATTGACACCAAAACCTGAAGAAAAGATAACTCTACATTACTCATCCTATGAGGGCAACATCACCATAATACCAAAACCAGATAAGAATACCATAAGAACATTAAAGACCAATATCCCTTATGAATATACATGCAGAATTTTCAAGTATTAGCAAACCAAATCCAACAGAAAATTAAAAGTATTACATACCATGTTCAAGTGGAAGTTATCTGAGGTAAGCAAGGGTTGTTCAATGTAAGAAAATCAATTAAATGTAATACATCATATTAATGGAACAAATGAAAAAAAGTACATAATTATTCAATTAATGCAGAAAAGATACTTGATAAAATCTAGCACCCTTCTTGTTAGAAACTCTTAGAAATCATGGAATAAAAAGAAACTTTCTCAGCATGATCAGGGATTATATGTCAATCTCCCAGCAAGCAGCATAGTCTAAGATAGGAACAAGACAAGGAAAGCCACTGTTACTGTTGCTGTGTATGGAAGCTCTAGCCTGAGCAATTAGGCAAGAGAAATAAATAAAAGGCATCCAAATAGGAAAGGAGGAAGTGAAACTTTCCCTACTTATAGAGAAGATTCTATATACAGAAAATCCTGAAAAATCCACTAGAAAGCTAAAAGAACTAATAAATAAATTCCAAAAAAGTGGTGAGTTGCAAGATCAGCATGCAATAATCCATAGTGTTTCTATAAGCTGGTAATGAAAAATCCAAAGAGGAAATCAAGAAAAATTTCCTTGTACAATAGCAATGAAATAATCAAATATCTAGGAATCAATTTAACCGAGTATGTGAAGGAGCTGTACAGAGAAAACTACAAAATATTGCAAGGAGAAATCAAGGATGATTCAATTAAATTGAAGGACATCCTATTCTCATGGATTAGAAGACCAAATACTGTTAAGATATAAATATATATAAACAAATTTACAGATTCAATGAAATCCTAGTCATAATTCCAAATGCCTTTGCAGAAATGGAAAAACAATCATCAAATTTATATGGAAGGGTAAGGGACACAGTATAGCTGAGGCCATCCTGAAAAAGAAAAACAAAACTGGGGTAATCACACTTCCCAATCTTAAACACATATGAAATCCCCAGTAATCAAATCAATGTGGTCCTGGCACAAGGACAGACATATAACCCAATGGAATGAAACTGAGAGTGCAGAAACAAACTGACACCTCTATCACCAATTGAATTGTAACATATTTTTATTGTAAAATTTCACATATATACATAACAGTGATAACTTTCAAAGTATGATTTAAGTCATTAAAGAGCAAATTTCAAAGAATGTTATATATGGGTTACAGTTCCACAATTTCAGTTATTACTTTATTGGGAAATCTAACATATATACAGAAAGAAGATAACTTTCAGAGTACAATTTAACAAGTAGTCATATAGGTAATTTCAAAGATGTTATGGGTTACAGCTCCATAGTTTCAATTATTTCCTTATTGTGAAATATAAGACATACCTAGGAAGGTAATAACTTTCAAAGTACAATTTATTGAGCAGCTATAGAGCAATTTTCAAAGAATGTTATGGGTTACAGTTCCATCATTTCAATTATTTCCTTCTAGCTATTCTAATACCCCAGCATATAAAAAAGACTATTATATAAAGATTCAGTATTTGTTATCCTTTGTTAAATCCTATCCTGTCTGTTGCTGTACCTTCCTGTTGTTTAATCACTTTTCTTTTTCTTCAGGGATGTCTAGGCAGTTACCACCATATATTATTCATATTGAAAAGGGCAGGTCAACATTATGGGGTTGAGGGCTGCATTTGGTTTTTCTTGAGGTTGTTGCCTCTGAGATTTAGGAATTCTCTGGCATAGGAATATTCTGGTGGATTTATGTTTTAGAGAGATAAACTTAGTTAGGCTTTTGTAGATTCTCAGATTCAGATAGGGACCTAGGTTTTTGCATAAGAGTAAATTTCAGGATAGCTCTTGACTCCATTTGAAATCTCTTAGCCAATGTAACCTTATGCTGTTACCTTTCTTTCCCCTCTTTTGGTCAAGAAGGCATTTTCAATTCCCTCATGCCAGGGCAAGTATCATTCATGGGAGTTGTGTCCCAGGATGTAACAGAGATTTACATCCCTGGGTTTGATGTCCCATTAATGGGGTAGGATAATGAATTTATTTGCAGAGTTGAGCTTAGAGGGAAGGCTACTTCAGAGCAACAGAACGTGTTCTCTGGAAATGCCTCTTAGGCATAATCATTGATATGCTTAGCCTCCCTTTGACTGCCATAAGCTTCACAAGAACAAGTTTTAAGATTGAGGGCTTGACTTATTAAGTAGGGTGTTCCTAATTTCACATAGCATATATTCTGTCCAAGATAAACACTGTGTCTCACATCAACTTCACTTAGTTGTACAATCATCATCACTTTCAATTTTAAACTGTCATAACACAAAACACCCCAAAGCTTCTTTCAGACTCTAATTATTCAACCCTCATATTAGATTAATGTTGGTAAGGTATTCCCATTAAATATAGTATTTAATATGCAGCAGGCAACAGGCACTTTTTCCCATATGTGATTCTGTTAATAATTTGAACCAGTGTCATACCTTAGAAGTACATCAAGCAAAGAATTACTTATATTTGCAGTGCTATTCTGTGGGATACATGCATTTAAACAACCACTTTCAATCATGTTTGCCTTCAATGGAGCATTGATACAAATAATCCAATTAATGAACACTCCTCACTTCTGTCCATTCACATACCCTAAATTCACCCTTATTATCATTAGGTTAACATTCTCCCTTCACTAGCTTCTATCTCTGGGTACCCTATATTCTACATTATAAGACACAGATTATACATTTTTCAGGGAGTTCATATTAGTGGAGACATGCAACATCTCTCCTTATGTGTCTGGCTTATTTCATTCAGCATTGTTTTCAAGGTTCATCCATGTTGTCATGTTATAGGACCTCATTCCTTCTTACTGCTGCATAGTATTCCATTGTATATATATACCACATTTTGTTTATCCACTCATCCATTGAAGGACACTTCAATTGTTTCCATTTCTTGCCAACTGTGAACAATGGTGGTATTAATATCAGTGTGCAAATGTCTGTGTCACTGCTTTCAGGTCTTCTTGGTATATACCAAGAAGTGAAATTGTCACATAATAGGGTAATTTGATATCTAGCTTCTAAGGAACCACCAAACTGCCTTCAACAGCAGCTGTATCATTATACATTCCCACCATCAATGAATAAGAGCTCCAAATCCTGAAAATCCTCTCCAGCATTTGTAGTTTCCTGTTACTTTAATGGCATTCATTCTTACTGGTGTGAGATGAAATCTCATTGTGGTTTTGATTTGCATTTCCCTAATAGCTAGTGAAAATGAACATTTTTTTCATGTGTTTTTTAGCCAAGTGTATTTCCTTTTCAAAAAAAAGTCTTTTCATGCATTTTACCCATTTTATAATTTGGCTGTCATTGAGTTGTAGGATTTCTTTATATGGATAGGATATCAGAGAGTTGGCAGATACATGGTTTCCAAATATTTTATCCCATTGTGTTGTCTACCTCTTCACCATTTTGACAAATTCCTTTGAGATAAAGCAGCTTTTGATTTTGAGGATTACCCTTTTATCCATTTTTTCTTTTGTTGCTTGTGTTTTAGATATAAGGTTTAAGAAGCTACCTCTTAATACTAGTTATTGAATATGTTTCCCTACATTATCTTCTAGGAGTTTTGTGGTACTGACACTTATATTGAAGTCCTTGATCCACTTGGAGTTAATTTTTGCATAGAGTGTGATGTAGGGGTCCACTTTCATTGTTTCAGATACGGATATCCAGTTTTCCCAGCCCCCATTTGTTGAAGACTGTTCTGTCTCAGCTCAGTGGATTGGGGGGTCTTATCAAAATTCAGTTGACCATAGACTATGGGTCTATTTCAAAACCATCAATTCCATTCCATTGATCAGTACATCTATCTTTGTGCCAGTACCATGCTGTTTTGATCACTGTGGATTTATGGTAGGCTTTAAAGCCATGGAGTATAAGTCCTCCAACATTGTTATTCATTTTTAGAAACTTTTTGGAAACTCAAGTCCTAGTCCCCTTCCAAATAATTTGATAACTAGCTTTTACAAGTGTGCAATATAGGTTGTTGGAATTTTGATCAGAATTTTGTTGAATCTGTAGATCAGTTTCCATAGGATTGACATCTTAACAACACTTAGACTTCCTATCAATGAACATGGATTTCTCTTAGTCAAGTTATGTAATATTCTGTCTGGGGGCCTTTTAAATCCTTGGTTAATTTTATTCCTAGCTATTGATTTTTTGAGTTGTTGTGAATGGAATTTTTTCCTTAAGCATCTCTTCAGTTAGGTCATTTCTAATGTATAGGAACAAAACTGATATTTGCACATTAATATTATATCTTGCCACTTTGCTGAATTTCTTTATTAGCTCAAGTAACTGTCACTGATTTCTCAGTATTTTCCAAATACACAATCATGTCATCCATAAATGACAGTTTTAATTCTTTTCCAATTTGGATGTCTTTTATTTCTTTATTGCCAGATTGCTCTGGCTAGAACATCCAGCGCAATGTTGAATAACAGTGGTGACAGTGGGAATCCTTTTCTTGTTCCCAATTTAAGGGGGTGGCTTTCAATCACTCACCACTGAGCACTAAGCTGGCTGTGGGTTTTCATTATGCCTTTTGTCATATTTAGGAAGTTTACTTCAATTCCTACCTTTTGAAGTGATTTCATCAAAAATTCTGAGTATTGTTGAATGATTCTTCTGCATCTATTGAAATGGTCCTATGATTTTTTTCCTTTTTGATTTGTTAAAGTGTTGTGTTACATTGATTTTCTTATATTGAACCACTCTTGCATTCCTGGAATGAACCCCACTTGGTCATGTTGTGTGATTATTTTAATGTGTCTTTGGATTCAATTTGCAAGTATTTTGTAAAGAATTTTTGCATCTATATTCATTAGGTAGATAGGTCTGTACTTTTACTTTCTTGTAGCATCTTTATCTACTTTTGCTATTACAGTGATGTTAGCAAGATAAATTGAGTCATATAGTGTTCTAGCTTGCTAATGCTGCTTGTTATGCAAAATACTAGAAATGGATTGGCTTTTATAAGAGGGGTTATTTGGTTACACAGTTACAGACTTAAGACCATATAGTGTCTGTCAACAAAGGGTACCTTCCCTGGAGAAAGGTCATTGACATCCAGAAAATCTGTGCTAACTGGGAAAGCATGTGGTTATCATCTGCTTTTTCCCACATTGTGTTTCAAAATGGCATTCTCCAAAATGTCTGCCTTCAATTCCAATGCCCATCTTCAAAATGTTTGCCTCAGCTACAGCTAGCTATGATCTTCTGTCTGAGCTTTTATAGAGATCCTGTAAACTAAACAAGGCCCATGCTGAATGGGTGGGGCCATGCTTCCATGGAAATTATCCAGAGTTATCACCTACAGTTGGGTGGGTCACGTCTCCATGGGTGCTAAACTGATAAGTTCCAACCCAATACACACTAATACGTCTGCCCCAACAAGAATGCATTAAAGAATATGGCTTTTTCTGGGGGCATAATATATACAAAATGGCACAGGCAGTGTAAATTTTTTCTTCAATTTTTGGAAGAGTGTGAGCAGGAATGGTGTCCATTCTTCATGGAACATTAGGGAAAATTCCCTTGTGAAGCCATCTGACCATAGATGCTTTTTGTAGTTTTGATGACTGATCAGATCTCTTTACTTGTGATTGGTTTGGTGATGTCTTCTCTTTCTTCTTGAGTCAATGTGGGCTCTCCATGTGTTTCCAGGAATTTATCATTTCCTCTAAATTGTCTAGTTTGTTAGCATACAGTTGTTCATAATATCCTCTAATGATTTTTTTTTAAATTTCCTCAGGATCCAAACCAATATCCCCCCTCTCATATCTGATTTTGTTTATTTGGGTCTTGTCTCTTTTTGACTTTGTCATTCTAGCTAAGGGTTTGCCAATCTTGTTTATTTTCTCAAAGATGAACTTTTGTTTTTATTTATTCTATTTTTCTTTTTTTCTCCATACCACTTATTTCTGCTTTAATACATTTTGTTATTTCTTTTCTTTACTTGCTTCATGGTTAGTTTGCTGATAATTCTCTAGCTGCTTCAGCTGTCCTATTAGGTCTTTGATTTTGGTTCTTTATTCCTTTTTAATACATATATTTAGTTATAAATTTTCTTCTCATCACTACCTTTGCTGCATCTCAGAGTTTTTGGTATGTTTGTTCTCAATTTTATTCATCTCTATATTTTTAGCAATTACTCTTTAAGCTTCTTCTTTGATCCCCTGTTTGGGTGTGTGTTATTTAACCTCCACATATATGTAAATGTTCTGGTTCTTTTATGATTATTGACTTCTGGTTTCTTTCCATTATGTTCAGAGAAATTGGTTTGAAAAATGCCAATCTTTTTAAATTTATTGATGGTTTTATGCCCCAGCATATGATCAATCCTGGAGAACATTCTATGAGTGCTATAAAATAATGTATTTCCTGGTAATTTGGGAAGTAATGCTCTCTATATTTCTATTAAGTTTAATTCATTTATCACGTTGCTTGTGTTCTCAATTTCCTTATTGATCCTCTGTCTAGTTGTTCTACCTATAGAAGAGAGTTGTGTATTGAAGTCTCCCACTATTATTGTAGAAACATGTATTGCTTCCTTCAGTTTTGCCAATATTTGTCTCATGTACTTTTGAGCACCTTAATTGGTGCATAAACATTTATGATTCTTATTTTTTTTAGTGAATTGTCCCCTTTTATTAATATGTAGTGTCCTTCTTTGTCTCATGACATCTTTGCTTTTAAAGACTATTTAGTCTGATATTAGTTTTGCTACACTTGTGTCATTTTGGCTGTGGCTCACATGGAATAATTTATTCCATTCTTTTACTTCCAATCATTTTGTGTAGCTGTGTCTAAGATGAGTCTCTGGTAAACAACACATTGATGGTTCATACTTCTTAATCCATTCATCTAAGATATATCTTTTAACTGGAAAGTTTAATCCATTCACATTCAACATTATTAATGTGAAGTCAGCTCACTCTTAAATCAACCATCTTAATCTTTGAATTTTATTTTGTCAGATCTGTTTCCCCCCTCTTTATTTTTTCCATCTTTCAGTTTCCCTTACTAATAGTCTTCAGTGATTTTCCTTTCTCCAGACTTCTCTTGCCTTTCTTTTTTCACAGCCAGTAGAAATCCCTTTAATATTTCCTGCAGGGCAGGTCTCTTGTTAACAAATTTAGCATTTGTTTGTTTGTGAAAAATTTAACTCTCCCAGATTTTTTTTTTAACATATCAGGTGTATTTTAATGGATTAATGGTTAAACAAACTATCCATACCATAGAATACTAGCTAGCAATAAAAAGGATGATTTATTGGTCCTGCAACAACTTGGATGCCTCAAAGGAATTATGTTGAGAGAAGAAAGTCAATCCAAAAGGTTAGACACTCCTTAATTCCATTTATAAAACATTCTTGAGATGAGAAGATTATAGAAATGGAAAGTAGATTAGTAGTTGGTCAGGGTCATGGATAAGGGGAGGGACAGAGGGAAGTGAGTGTGGCTCTAAAAGCACCACACAAGGGATCCCTGTGGTGATGGAAATGTCCTGTATCTTGAATGTTATTATTATTATCCAGGTTGTGATACTGTACTGTAGTTTTCCAAGATATTACCACTAGGGTAATGGGATAAAAGGTACAGGGGACCTCTCTGTATTATTTTTAACAAATGCTTGTGAGTCTACAATTACCTTAAAATTTTAAAAGTCTAACCAAAAAAAAAGAAAACAAGAAAATGCCATGTATTCTTGTATTGCACACATATAGCAATAGTTCTTTCATTTGCAGGGATCTGAGCAAAAGGATGAAGGAAATTGTACCCAGTTCACCATTTTGACTTATTTTTTCTATACTCTTCCTCTGCTTAACTTTTCAAAACAGCAGCACATGAAAAAGCAGCAAATCTAATGTCAGAAGAAAGGGTGCTAGAGATAGTCTTATTAACAGCATTGAAGAGTGACAGATTAGAGCCCCATAGTAAGGAAAAATATCAAAAAAAAAAAAAAACTTTAAAAAGGAGATACTACTAGTCAAAACACACATCCATAGGATGCTAATGTAGGGTCATGTACATACATGTTTCAGTACTCTCAGGACATCAATATAAGCTGAGATTACTATAATTCTGTTCTCCCTAAATTTTGAAGGAGAACTTTGCAGGATAAAGGATCCTGGGCTGACAAATTTTCTGTTTCAGAATCCTGAATATTTTATACCACTGCCTTCTTGCCTCCATGGTGCCTGCTGTATAGTCAGTACTTAGTCTTATTTGATTTTCTTTGTATGTGGTGAATTGCTTCTCTCTTGCTGTTCTTGGGAGATTCTCCTCTTCAGTGTTTGACAATCTGATTAGTATATGCCTTGGTATGGGTTTATTTGGATTTATTCTATTTGGAGTTCATTGGTCATCTTTGGTTTGCATATATATGTCATTTAGAAGGGTTGGGTTTTCCCCAAATATATCTTTGAATACCATTCCTAGACTTTACCCTTCTATTCACCCTCTGAGACACCAGTGATTCTTATATTTCCATGCTTCATGTTGTCTGTCATTTCTCTGAGAGTTATTTCAATTTTTTTCTTTTTTTTTTTTTTACCATTTTGTCTTTCATGCATTCACATTTAATGGCTCTGTCCTGTAGTTCACTTTTTCTTTCTTCTGCCTCTTCAAGTCTGCTTTTATGTGTCTCTAGAATAGTTTTCAATTGACAAATACTATCTTTTATTTCCATAAGATGTTATTTTTACTTACTCTTTCATATTCTTCTTTATGCTCTTCTGGAATCTTATGTACTTTATGTCCTTAGCCAACTCACTGAAGTTGTTTTGTAGATTTCTATGTACTTCTTTGATAAATTGCTCCATGTTCTGAGGCTCCTCCAGCTTTTTAATTTGTTCATTTAGGTTGTTCATAGTTTCATAATTCTTCATGTCCTTTATGATTTTCTGTTCTCCTCAGACCATTTGCTTATTTTGATATGGTTGCTCTGGGAAATGTAGTATTATTTGAATAATTATCTATAATTTGGCAAAGCTATAGCTTAATGGCCTGTAGTTTCTCAGTCCTACAAGCAGATGGTGCTCTTGAGTCACCTCTTACTTTCATGCCAGCTTGCCACTAACCTCACGTGTGCACTAGGCAGGGTCCAACTCTGACAGAAATCCAATCAATGCACCCATTCCCCATGTGCACTTCAGACCACCATCTCTGTGGGTAGGGTCAGGCCCTGAACAGTTTGACAGGGAGTCTGCTCCAGGGCACAGTGGTTCCTGCACTTCCTGGGGTTGCAAGTGGACTACTATGGGTCTGTGGGGCTGTGTATATCACCTTTCTGCTCAAATGTACCTCAGTTCCTGCCTGTTGCATGCCTCTGGGTCCCTTGAGTTGGGGACAGCCTCCTGGCTCTTATTAATGGTAACCTTTCATCTAAATTATCAAAATTGCCTGCATATTGTTGCTTATAATATCCATTTATGATCCTCTTAATGGAATCACTTGTGTTGACCTACATTTCTTTTATAGTATTAGTAATTTATGTTTTCTCTCCCTTTCTCTTGGTCTGCATGGCTAAATGTTAGTTAACTTCTTTGATCTTTTCAAGGAACTACCTTTTGGCAGCATTGAGTTTCTTTATCCATGTCCTATTTTCAATATCTTTGATTTCTGCTCTAATTTATGTTATTTATTTTCTTTTGCATACTTTTGGTTTAACTTGCTTTCCTATTTTGAGCGTCTAAAGGGGGAATCTTATTTTCTAAAATACATATTCATTTCTACTAATTTCCCTCTAACTACTGCTTTTGTTATACCCCACAAATATTGATAAGTTGAATTCTCATTTTCATTTAGTTAGAAATTTTTATATTTCTTGTGAGATTCCTTGTTTGGCACATATTGTTTAGGAATGTGTTGTTTAATTCCCCAATATTTTTGGATTTTCTAGCATTCTTTCTGTCACTGATTTCTAATTTAGACCCACTGTAGTCTCAAAGCATATGTTGTATAATTTCCATTAATTTTTTTTAATTTATAAATTTTAAAAATGGTCCAGAATGTGATCTGTTGTGGTCACTGTCTATTTGAGATTGGTAAGAATGTTTATTCTGCTACTGCTGAAGTACTCCATAAATTTCAATTAAAGCTAATCCATTTTTATATTGTTGTGTTCAACTATATCCTTACTGATTTTCTGACTGCTGGATATGTCAATTCCTAATATAGAGGTGATAAAGCCTCTGACTGTAATAGTGGATTTCTCTTTTTATCCTTGTAGTTTTATCAGTTTTTGCCTCACTATTATGTTGTGTTATTAGACATATAAATGTTCAGAATTATTATATCTTCTTGGAGAATTGATGCTTTTGTAATTATGTAATGCCCCTCCTCCTTGAACCTGATAAAGTTTCTTCCTCTGAAATCTGCTTTTTTTTCTGAAGGTAATATGGCCAATTCAACTTTCTTTTGATTAGTGATAGTATGGTATATATTTCTGCACCCCAGTACATTCAATCTATCAATGTTTTATATTACAGTGGGTTTCTTATTGACAGCATATATTTCAGTCTGCTTTTACTCACTCTGATAGTCCCTATCGTTTTAGTGCATTTAGGGCAATCACAAAAGAGGTTATTACTGATATTGTTGGTTTAATATCTATGACTGTTATTGTCTTCTATTTTCTTTTTTTCACTCCTCTCAGCATATCAAGTACAATTTTTTATTTTTTGATATATTCATATACCATGCAATCATCCGAAGTGTACAATCAACTGCTTACAGTACCAGAATATAGTTGTGCATTCATCACAATCAATAAGTGAATTTCTTTTCAAAATATGTTACCCTTGCCCTAGAGTTTGCAATATGCATTTCTGTATTAGTCACTTATTTTTATTCTAATAACTTTCAAATAACATTATATTCCTTCAAGGATAAATGCAGGGACTTTATTAGACAGTATTTCTCCCTCTCATCCTTATAACATGGCTGGTATACATTATATGATCCATAAGCTATACTCATACAATATATTGTAGTTATTATTATTTATAGCAGTTAATTTTTAGATCAGTTAAGAATAAGAAAATTTAAAAATATATTTTACCTTCACTCATTCCCTCTTAAATGCTTTACCTTTCTTTATGTAGATCAGACTTTCTGAACTACATCATTTTCTTTCTCTTTTAAGAAATTCTTTGAACATTTTTTGCAAGGCATGTCTACTGGTAACACATTCCCTCAATTTTGTTTGTCTTAAAAAGTCTGTTTATCCTTCACTTTTGAAGGATATTTTTACTGGATAAAGAATTCAAAGCTGGTGCGCTTTTCTCTCCCTTTCTAAACTTTATTTCCATCCTGTCTTTTCTTTTTTACATGCTTTCTGAGAAATTCAATGTAATTCTTTGTCTTTGATTTTCTGCAGTTTGAATATAATATGCTTAGTTTTAGTAGTTTTTGGAATTTGTCCTGTGTTGTGTCTTCTAGCTTTCTGGATTTGTGGTTTGGTGCTTGTCAATAATTTTGTCAATAATAACTCTCAGCTACTATTACTTCAAATATTTCTTTCATTCCTTTCTCTCTCTCTCTCTCCTTTTCTCCTTTCCTCTCTCTCTGCCCAAACAGGGAATGGAAATATAAAAGAATAAAATTGGTACTGCAAAATAGGTACTGCCTCCTTAAGACTTCTCTGCTGCCTTTGCCTGACAAGTTAAGGAACAGTTGCTGCCCTCAAAGCCAGGACACCCACAATCTGAATTAGCTTGCCAAAAGTAGGGATCAGTAATTAGACCACACACTTATGGATTTGGGGACTTGGTCCCTATAGCCCACACTGGCACTGGGAAGATCCACCAGGAGCCTGGGCTGCACTTCCCACAGGTACCTCCCATGTGCTTGGGCATGAGTAATGGTAGCCACTTAGTGGAAGGTGAAATTCTCCATTATTCACCACAGTTTAACAGCCTGTTTCTCCCAGCTATTCCTAGGATGCTTCATAGTGTTCCATCAGACTCCAGAGTTTCAAAATATTTGATTTAGATAGCTTCTGCAAGTAAAATAATTGTTTGGGTGGAGGAACTGATTCTTGGAGCTTCCTACTCCATCATCTGCTCACAGTCCTCCCCCACTGTGTCATTTTAAATTTTAAAAATTTCAGTGTCTCACCTGAAATTTGAAGGTGGTTGTGCCAGTCCTGCTCAATCTTCTCAAGTCAATCCCCAGCACTTAACACTCTTACCTGAGACCAGGAACCATGGTTTGTTTTTACCTCCTGTGGGCTGCTGGAGTTATGGGATCAGCATTTCTGGTTCCACAACAAAGCCTGTACTGGATAAGCCACATAACAATGTGGGCATCAGGGCTGTCTCCATGCATGGGTGGTATCACCAGGCAATCTCAAATGCAGAATTATGAGCAAGTGAGGAGGGTTGAGCATTTGAATAGACACATATGCAGCAGGTATGGAATTTATTGGAAAAGTCATCATTTATTTGGTGAGGTTTTCAATTTACACTATATTTTCCTTTTGCATCTGTGTTTTCAATTCACATTATAGTGACATATCTATTCCTGCTCTTAGGATATTTAATCACTGAACTAAAAAATGCCCACTACTGATCCATTAGCGGCAACCACAGAAGCATATTCATTTACCCTAGAAGACCCCAAAATCACATGCTTCACATTCTATCCCTATACCAAAAGTATTTCCACCACTTATCTTCATAACTCAGCCACTAAATATCCAATAATTTGCCCCATCCCCTCAAGCCATATCCCTCACAGACACAATAACTCATTACCACAACCTCCCAAATTACTGAATAAATGATTTTCACTGAGTTTATATCAAATACATTCTACACAATGAAATTTCTGTATCTCTCCAAAGGGTTATGATCTGCCTAATAAATACTTTCCCCTCTTCATGTTTTCATGATCCTTCCATTTTATTTCATATTTTCATGGTTGTTACTAAATTGCATATTTTTTAGCAAATTATTATTTGTTTTTCACTTCATGAAAGTGCATAGTAATTACAGACCTAGTGTTTCATTCCTATGGAGACCACTTATTTTATTTAAAGGATAAATTACAAATTAAGGCACTTCTATACTGGTTACATAGAATTCCTCAAATGCAATTCCTCTGGCTTGCTTATCAGTTTGAGTGGTAGATGAGGACTCTCCACTTCCCTTAGATTTATATTCTGAGTTCTTTCACATGAAATATCAGACTGTTCATTAAGGGTTTTCTACATAGATGACATTCATACAGATTCTCTCCTGTATAAATTTCCTTATATTAACTGAAATACTACAGATGGCTAAAAGCACTATCAATATATTACAAACAGTATTTCTTAAGTACATGAATTCTCTGTTGCATTTAAAGGTTAAAGCTGTGTCTGGAATCTCATATGCAAAGTATGTGTTGTGTGAGTTGTCTCATATAATCTAAGGTCAGAATATTGACTGAAAGCTTTCCCACATTGATGACACTAAATGGGTTTGAATAATTTTATGTTGTCTAAGGATAGAAAAATTAAGGTTTTCTTATCTCTCTCTCTCTCTCTCTCTCTCTCTCTCTCTCTATATATATATATATATATATATATATATATATATATTCATTTATTCTTATACCTTCTGTCCACTGTGCATTCTCTCATGTTGCCTGAGGCCAGAATGTTGACTGTGAGTTCTTTCATGTCATCTAATACCAGAATTTTTACTGAAGGTTTTCCTACATATGGCATTGATAGGGTTTCTCTCCAGTGTGAGTTCTACCATACTCTTAGGATAGTATAACAATTGAAGGCTTTCCCACAGGTATGGCATTCAAAGGTTTCTCTCCCGTGTGTGTTCTCTTATGTACTCTAAGAGAAATATATTGACTGAAGGTTTTCCCACAGGTATGGCATCCATAGGGTTTATTATGGTGTGAGTTTTCTCATGCTGTCTTAGGCCAGAACAATGACTGAAGGTTTTCCTACAGGTATGGCATTCTTAGGGTTTCTCTCCAGTGTTAGTTCTCTCATGTTCTCTTAGGTTATAAGAACAAATGAAGGCCTTCCCATAGGTGTGGAATTCAAAGATTTTCTCTCCAGTGGGTGTTATCATATGTATTCTAAAAGATCATTGACTGAAAGTTTTCCCACAGGTATGGTGTTCATAAGGTTTCTCTTGAGTGTGAGTTTTCCTGTGCTCACTTAGGGCAGAAGAATGAATGAAGGCTTTCCCAAAGGTATGGCATTTATAGGGCTTCTCTCCAGTTTCTGTTCTCTCATGCCTTCTAAGATAAGAGTATTGACTGAAGGTTTTTCTACAGGTTTGGCATTCATAGTGTTTCTCTCCAGTGTGAGTTCTCTCATGTTCTCTTAGGACAGAACAATGAATGAAGGCTTTCCCACAGGTATGGCATTCATAGTGTTTCTCTCCAGTGTGGGTTCTCTCATGTTGCATGTGATTATAATAATCAGGGAAGACTTTCTGACATAGATGGCATTTATTGGGTTTCTCTCTGATGTGAGTTCTACTGTGTCACCTAATACCAGAATATTGACTGAAGCCTTTCTCACATAGATGACACTCATAGGGTTTCTCTCTAATGTGTTTCCTCATGTTTTCTAAGTTGAGAAGTCTAATGAAAGTTTTCCACAAAGAAGGCATTCATATGGTTTATCTCCAGTTTGTGTTCCATTGTATTGAAAAGATGTCTGATCACTGAGGACTTTTCCAATTGGTTTGCTTAAATATGGTTTCTTATGGAAATTAATGCACATGGAGTAACTGTGGATCTGAGAGGAAAATATTCATGCAAGTATTTACATTGAAAGGAATTGTTTTGAGAATGAGTTATCTGCTGTGGGGAATTAGATGAGAACCTGTAAAACAGTTGTCCATATACATACATTTCTTCATTTCCCAATGTATGAATTACCAAGTAATTCTTCAGTGATACTCTTCAATCAAAATCTATCCCATGTTAGTTTCATATACACATCATCCAATCAGGTTTATATAAGAACTCAGTTTAGAAGTTTGTGTTCATTTAATTTTCCCTAAATTCAAACTATCACAGATTTTTAGTTGATTAGCATTTAACCCAATATTAACTACAGGTAAATGTCCTAATTTATTCAATCCCCAGGTATGTATTTGGAAAACCAGGGTTCACACCAATGAAGCTTACCAATGACATGATGATATAATTGTCTATCCTTAAGATAAGGTGCATGAATGTCATTTCTTGTTTTTTACAGTCATGTTTCTTGCATATAATTATTGGGGAAAAATAGAGCAATTTGTTAGAATAGCATTACAAGAATGAAAGTGCTGGAAATTCCCAAATATCCCTGTCAGTATGTTCAAGCACTGACACTTGGCTGGCAAGGAATATCAAATTGAGGAATACTCTAGACAGAAGAAAACAGTGTAAGACATTAAAAATCAGAGATTTTCTGGATTGAAGTGAAAAAATAAAAAGAGGTTGGGATTTCAGGGAAGTAAAAAAGGGAGAAAACCTTACAAGAGTAAGACCAAGACAAGGCTCATTATGTGAAATTTTAATTCCAATTGTACATGAATATCCCTTTCCCAAAGCCAGACACTTGAGTAGAGCTTGAAAAAGTGTATAGAATGACCACATATGAAGAAAATCCCCCCTTAAGCTTGCCTTGTTTCAGAAATCATATCTCACTTAAGGAAACCTGAAGTTTATATTTCCAAGGACCTACTCAGTAACTGATGGAACCCCTCCTCTACTGATGCCCAGATTCCTACAGCTCACCTGGACTCCAGTTTTGGAAAATTCCCATTCCTTTTCTCCACACTTCCTCTCCTTGTGCCAACTGGGAAAGCACATTTGATGTGCAGAACTGACATTCAGTTTGTAGGAAGATACCTGGATTTTGAGTTAAGTGTTGATAGTGCAGTGTCAAGTCCATGGCAGGCTACCAGAGAAAAAGCTAAGCATTGAAGGCCAGCAAGGCAAAAGCACTTTGAGCACAGAACACTGATAATACTTCACAAGCAAAAGGGTAAATCTTGACCTTCTTTCCATTACAATGAGAACACCTTGTTGTTGCTGTCCATGCACAAGTTCAAAGAGAAACTTCAGAGACCTCCATATTCTAAATGGGATGAAATTTTGTTTACACAGTTGTTGATAACTATTGTAAAAAATAATCCAATGAGCATAAACTCCACCAAAACAATCTAAATTCTATGTGGAAAAATGATATATGTGGTGTTTTCACTATTGTGTTCTGAACCTCCAGCATAACAATTTAAGCAGAATATTTATTTCAGAATGTTTAGTCACCTACTTATCCATTGAAAAATTATTCATTTACTTCTCAGCACTCCTCTGTTTTGGGGATTGAGATTCAAGAAAGACATTAAGTTTTGGTCAAGAATAATTAATTTCAATGGAGGTGATATAGATGTAAGTAAAAGTTAGAAAACATTTCATTTAAATGGTTTCATGTGTTGTAAATAATTTAAATTTACACACAATATATAAATATATCAAAAGAAAAAGAAAATAAAAATGTTATAAAACAACTTGGAGGAGCTGACCTAGATACTTAAATAGAAGATGATATATTAGGGATATGATAGATACATAAGCAGATAATAAAGATTAGATAGATGACATATCAATGACAGATGAATTTTCAGGGACTCACCTACTGAGATGAGATGTTTTATATTCTCCAGCATCACTTCTCTGAACAGCTTTCTCTGGGATGTGTGCAGCATTGTCCACTCTTCCTGGTTGAAGTATACAGTTACATCTTTGAAGGTCATTGAAGCCCACATTTTCACCTGCCTGCTGCTTGAAGTCTGGTCACCAGTTCACCATTATGGCTTTGAATAGATTGTGGCTAGAAATATGGACTCTAAAGATAGCTCTGATGTTGCCGTGAACAGAAATGCTGAATGGAAGAAAGGTTGTCCTTGATTTAAAGTGGCAGAGAGTTTTGTAAAATGAGTCCTGCTTTTGGATGGAAGGTAGAATTTGAAAATGATGAGCTTGGATACTTAGCTGAAGAGATTTCAAAACTAAGAGTTGAAAATGCAGCCTGACTTCCCCTTGAGGCTTATAGTAAAATGTGAGAGGAAAGGGATATGCTAAGAATTGAAGTCTTGGGTACAAAGAAATGAGAAATCAATGGACTGCAAAACTCTAGGCTGCCAGGAAGTGATACCCCAGAGGATAGTGCCCCATGTGAGGATTTAACCATACATAGAAACTAACTGCCATTTCAGTACAAGCCAGGATTGGAGATGGTGTTATCAAGAAAGGATTTGTGGAAAGTCTGATTTTCTGATGGTTTTGACCCCTGTATGCTTGCACCAAGCAAACAATTGTTTGCAATATCTGTATAAATGGAGCCACTGCCAGTTTGGGCTGGAGGGAATGGAGGAGAAAAAAATTGGAGGAAAAATTTCTTCAAACTCAGAACCATGGAAATTGAGATCTGGAGTCAAGAAATCTCTGGGACGGACAGAATAGCAGCTGAAGTATGTGGAAAAGGTGAGTTTACCCTTGAGTCAGAGTATGGGCCTTCTGCCTCAATGCTCAGGAAGAGTGCTGCTTCCTGAGTCCTCAGAGAGATTGGAGCACACTTCCTGGTGATTGTGTTGAGCCTGTTTAGATAGGGTTGAGCATGTTCCCTGGAGGTGGAAGAGAGTTGGGTCCCACCCTGGTGTTTGTGGAGTGTGGGGCTGAGAAGGAAGTGGTTTCACCAGTGCATGGATATATTGGAGCTCTCACCCTAGCATTTGGAGAAAAATGGACTGCCATATAAGACTTTAGAAATTGTTGGAGTCCTGCTCTCACAAGCCCCAAGGATAAAATGTCATTTGATAAATGACTCTCAGACTTTGAAATCTAATGAAGCATGCCCTATGTGTTTTAGGAACTGTTTTGGTACCATGAACCATTTTTCTTTCAGTTTCTCCTTAGGCAATGAGAATGTTTATCCTATCACAGTCCCTCCTTTATAATTGGAAGCAGATAACTTGTTATAGGTTTCACAGGTCCACATCCAGAGAGGAAAGAAATTTGTTTTAGGACAAGACCACATCTGTGACTGACTTTGACGGGGTCTTGTACTTACCTATTGTTACTGAATGGATTTCAGCTTTTGTGATATTGTGATGGGATGAATGTATTTTGTATTTGGAAAGAATAGGTCTTTTGGGAATCCAGGGGTGGAATGTGCCAGTTTGGATATATTTTGTCCCCTCAAAAGCCATATCCTTTAACACAACCTTCTGGGGGCATATATATTACTGTTGGTTAGGTTCAAACTTTTGATTGTGTTTCCATAGAGATTTGACTCAATCAACTGATTAATTTTTTTCCATGGATATATGGACCCTGCCGTTCAGGGCTGGTCTAGATTTAATCACTGGCATCCTAGAAAAGAAGTCTCAAATAGAATGAGCTCAGAGCAGCAGAGGGACATTTGGGAAGGAAGCTAAGAGCTGACACTGACCCTTAGAGATATTTGGAGATGCAGACAGATGGATGTTTAGGTACCAGATGAAGCCTAGAGCTTTCCCTGGGATATGCTAACACAGAACCCTCAGGTGCTTAGAGAGAAGTGTCCTGGCAGAAAGAACCAAGGATGCATGGGAGCTGAGAGAGAAGCTAGAACAGAACCTGGGATCAAAAGTTGCCAGACACCTGCCTTCCCAGATAATGCAGGTTTTCTGGAAGCCATCAGCCATCTTTCATCAATTGTGATGTCTTAATTGCACACTTTTATGTTTTTAGTACTGTAACTTTGTCACAAAAGAGAATCGCCTTTATAAAAGACAATCCATTTCTCATATTTTGCATAATGGTAGCATTAGCAATCCAAAACAAGAAAGTAAGATGAATCTCACAATACATTAAAAAAATGACTACCCTTTATGATCGCATATCTAAACTATACTTTTATGGCTTCTCTTAACACTTCAGTCACAATGTTTTTTATGAAAGATTGTTTATTAATTTAAATTGATTGAAATTGAGTATCTCATATCTCCATTTTACTGTAAAATACTTTAAGTTTAATCAATGTGCTATTGAAGTAAGACCAACCTACAAGCAGTATATGGCATATTTGAAATCCAGAGAAAAGACTCCTAGAAACATCTACAAGCCATTAATTTAACATTTTAAAAATATTTCAAAATTAAGGTCTCTGTACATATTTTAAAAATTCTAAAAATTGGATGTATTGTGGAGTTTACTTGATTGATTTATTTCTTCATTAAACTTTGTACCATGTATATTTTTAATTTTTACTCATTTTATTACTATCAATATACATTTCTATATGTGGAAGTAAAAAGTAGCTATGTTTGATGACCTTATCTGAAAATGTGATGGACTGATCTTCTGATTAGGTGATTCATGCATTCATTAATTTCACCACAATGTATCTTTGAAGGCGTATTAACTAATAACAGCTGCTGGCATCTTTCCTTTCTACTTATGAAATTTGATATTATTTGTGGGAATCAGTAAATATTTAGTAACATTGTGAAGTTGAAAAAGACAAAATGTATTGAGTCTTCTGTGTTGTGTAAAGATTACATTTTACCATACAAGCTGAACATAATTCAGAATGTTAATAAGCTGAGACTTTAAAAGATTGTCACCTCATTTCCTGGGATTCCTGATACCCTTCTTCCAGGTTCTCCACACTTAGAATCCACCATGACCCCAGTAATAGATGATTCACCCCAGAAAAATATGCTTGGACAGAAATGAAGTCCAGAAATACAATAATTGGTGTCCCAGAAGGAGAATAGAAAAGTAAAGTGCTAGGAGGAGTTTTTGATGATAAAATTGGGAACTCTTCCCACCTTACAAAGACATAAATATATAAAGAAGAAGCCTAAAAAACTCCGAAAAGATTAAATCCAAATATAAACACTCTGAGGCAAGTACTAATCAGATTGTCAAATGCTGAAGAGAAGGAGAAAGTCCTGAAAGCAAGGCAGAAGTGATTCACCACAAAAAAGGGAAACCATGTAAAACTAAGTACTGCTGCTGAACAGGCACCACGGAAGTGAGAAGGCAGAGGTATGGCATATTTAAAATTCTGAAAGATCAGAAATTGCCAGCGAAGAATACATTGCCCAACAAAGCTGTACTTTAAAAGTTAGGGGGAGTTTAAAATTTTCACAGACAGACACATGCTGAGAGAATATGTTGACAAGAGACCCACCCTGCAAGAAATACTAGATGGAGCTCTGCCCACTGAGAAAAAAGTCAGAAGACAGAAATCTGGAGAAAGGTACACAACATAAGTGTATCAGAAAGCATAACTTAAAGGAAAATAAGAGAGAGGAGGGAAAAACAGAACTAAAACACAAAAGGATAAGGTGGTTAGTTCAAGAACTGCCTTCACAGTAATGAATTTGAATGGGAATGGATTAAACTCTCCAATTAAAAGATACAGACTGACTAAGGGATTAAAAAGTATGATCCATTGGTGTGCTGTTTACAAGAGACTCATTTTATACCTAGTGGCACAAAAAGATTGAAAGTGAACGGATAGACAAAATATTCCACAGACACTGTAACCAAAGAAAACAGGGGTAGCCATAGATATATCAGATGAAATAGGTTTTAAATGCAAAATCAATATGACCAATGAATTACACTTAATATACACATATGTATATATAAAGAAATATAGATTGCATTCAAAATAAGAGTATATACATTTTCCCTAGTGCTCATGGAATGTTCTCCATGAAAGATCAAATGTTGGGGCACAAAACAAGTCTCAATTTAAAATGGCTGAAATCATTCAAACCACATTCTCTTACCATAATGGAATGCACCTTGAAATCAATAACCACCAAAGAACAAGAACTTACAATAATACATAGAGGTGAGGTGTAAATCTCCCATGCAACATGGGACATGAGTCCTAGGGATAAGTCTGGATCTGACAAAAGAGATGAAACATATAATGAAAACACTGGATATACATGAGGTAGAAATTGAAAGTTCAAAAAAACAACTGGCAGAATCTATGGAAGTGACAGAAACAACACAAGAGATGAAAGACACAATGGAGACATACAAAAGCAGATCTCAAGAGGCAGAAGAAAACATTCAGGAACTGGAGAACCAGAGACCTGAAAGCCTACACACCAAAAAAGAGATAAAGAAAAGAATGGAAAACTCTAAGCAATGTCTTTGGGAATTGAATGACAACACAAAATTCAGTAGTATATATGTCATGGGTGTCCCAGAAGAAGAAGAGAAGAGAACAGGGGCAGAAGTAATAATAGAGGAAATAATGAAAATTTCCCATCTCTTATGAAAGACATAAAATTATGGATCCAAGAAGTGCATCGTACCCCAAACACAATATATCTGAATAGTCCTAGGTCAAGGCACATAATAATTAGAATGTGAAATGCCAAAGATAAAGAGAGAATCCTGAAAACACTAAGAGAAAAGCAATACATCACTTACAAAGGAAGCTTGATAAGACTATGTGTGGATTTCTTAATAGCAACCATGGAGGAAAGAAGGAAGTGGGGTGATATATTTAAGATACTGAAAGAGAAAAACTAACAAGCAAGAATCCTATATCTGGCAAAACTGTCCTTCAAATATGAGGGATCATGGGATTGAAAAACCTTTCTTGACCCAAAAGAGGAAGATGAATTAAACAAAGTAAAGATTCCAGGGCTGAAAGATATCAAATGGTGACAAGAGGTCATATTGGAGATTATTCTTGCACATTATAGAGATATGTCTTTATAGATTTTAGTGTATTAGAATAGCTAGAGGGAAATACCTGAAACTGTTGAACTACAACCCAGTAGCCTTGTTTCTTGAAGAAAATTGTATAACTTTATAGCTTATATAGTGTGATTGTGTGATTGTAGAAATCCTTGTGGCTCACATCCCCTTTATAGACTGTATGGGCAGATGAGTAGAAAAATGGGAACCAAAAGTAAATGAATAATAGGGGAGTATGGGGGACATGGGTTGTTTTGGATGTTCTTTTTACTTTTATTTTTATTCTTATTTTAATTTTTGCTATATTTGGAGTAATGAAAATGGTCAAAAATTGATGCTGGTGATGAATACTCAACTGTATGATGATACTGTGAACAACTGATGGCACACTTTGGACGATAGTATGGTATGTGATTATACCTCAATAAAATTGCAAGTAGCCTTCCTATCCAAGAACATGGAATATTTTTCCATCTTTTAAGGTCCCATTCTATTTCTTTTAGTAGAGTTATGTAGTTTTCTTTGTATAGGTCTTTTACATCTTTGGTTAAGTTTATTCCTAGGTACTTGATTTCTTAGTTGCTATTGAGAATGGTATCTTTTTCTTGAGTTCTCTTCAGTTTGTTCATTTCTAGCCTATAGAAACATTACTGACTTATGTGCACTAATCTTGCATCCTGCTACTTTGCTAAATTTATTAGCTCTAGTAGCTGTATCGTCGAATTCTCAGGGTTTTCCAGACAGAAGATCAAATCATCCGAAAACAATGACAGTTTTACTTCTTGTTTTCTCATTTGGATGCCTTTTATTTCTTTGTCTTGCTGGATTGCCATGGCTAGCACTTCCAGCACAATGTTGAATAACAGTGGTGACAGCGGGCATCCTTGTCTTCTTCCTGATCTTAGAGGGAAGGCTTTCAGTCTCTCACCATTGAGTACTATGCTGGCTGTGGGTTTCTCATATATGCTCTTTATCATATTGAGGAAGTTTCCTTCAATTCCTACCTTTTGATGTGTTTTTATCAAAAACGGATGTTGGATTTTGTCAAATGCTTTTTCAGCATCTATTGAGATGATCATTTGATTTTTCCCTTTTGAATTGTTAATGTGTTGTATAACATTGATTGATTTTCTTATGTTGAACCAACCTTGCATGCCTGGAATGAACCCCACTTAGTCATGGTGTATGATTTTTTTAATGTGTCTTTGGATTCGATTTGCAAGTATTTTGTTGAGGATTTTTGCATCTATATTCATTAGGGAGATTGGCTGATAGTTTTCCTTTTTTGTAACATCTTTGCCTGGGTTTGGTATTAGATTGATGTTAGCTTCATAAAATGAGTTAGGTAATCTTCCATTTTCTACAATGTTTTGAAAGAGTTTGAGTAAGATTGGTGTCAGTTCTTTCTGGAAAGTTTGGTAGAATTCCCCTGTGAAGCCATCTGGCCCTGGGCATTTATTTGTGGGAAGATTTTTGATGACTGATTGGATCTCTTTGCTTGTGATGGGTTGATTGAGGTCTTCTATATCTTCTCTTGTCAGTCTAGGTTGTTCATATGTTTCCAGGAAATTGTCCATTTCCTCTGCATTATCCACTCTGTTGCCATACAGTTGTTCATAGTATCCTCTTATCATTTTTTAAATTTCTTCAGGATCTTTAGTTATGTCACCTTTTTCATTCATTATTTTGTTTATATGGGTCTTCTCTCTTTTTGATTTTGTCAGTCTAACTAGAGGCTTGTCAATATTGTTGATCTTCTCAGAGAACCAACTTTTGGTGATGTTTATCCTCTCTATTGTTTTTTTGTTCTCTATGTCATTTATTTTGGCTTTAATACTTGTTATTTCTTTTCTTCTACTTGGTTTAGGATTGGTTTGCTGTTCATTTTCTAGCTTCTTCTGTTGATCCATTAGTTCTTTGACTTTGGCTCTTTCTTCCTTTTTAATATATGCATTTAGTGCTATAAATTTCTCCCTCAGTACCACTTGTGCTGCATCCCACAGATTTTGGTATGCTGTTTTCTTATTTTCATTTGTCTCTATATATTTAGCAATTTCTCTTGCTATTTCTTCTTTAACCCACTGATTGTTTAGGAGTGTGTTGTTTAACCCCCAGGTGTTTGTGAATTTTTGAAGTCTCTGATGGTTATTGAATTCTAATTGTATTCCATTGTGGTCAGAGAATGTGCTTTGAATAATTTCAATCTTTTTAAATTTATTGAGGCTTGTTTTATGTCCCAGCATATGATCTATTCTTGAGAAAGTTCCATGAGCACTAGAGAAGTATGTGTATCCTGGTAATTTGGGATGTATTGTTCTATATATGTCTGTTAAACCTAATTCATTTATCAGATTCTTAAGTTTTCAATTTCCTTATTGGTCTTCTGTCTGGCTGATCTATCTGTAGGAGAGAGTGATGTGTTGAAGTCTCCCACAATTATTGTGGAAACATCAATTGCTTCCTTTAGCTTTGCCAGTGTTTCTCTCATGTATTTTGTGGCACCTTGATTGGGTGCATAAACATTTATGATTGTTATTTCTTATTGTTGAATTGCTCCTGTTATTAGTATGTAGTGGCCTTCTTTGTCTCTCAAAACATCCCTGCATTTAAAGTCTATTTTATCTGAGATTAATATTGCTACACTTGTTTTTTTTTTTTTGGCTGTAGCTTGCATGAAATATTTTTTTCCATCCTTTCACTTTCAATTTCTTTGTGTCCCTGTGTCTAAGATGACTCTCTTGTATGCAACATATTGATGGTTCATTTTTTAAATCCATTCTGTGAATCTATATCTTTTAATTGGGGAGTTTAATCCATTTACATTCAATGTTATAACCATGAAGGCATTTCTTGAATCGGCCATCTTATCCTTTGGTTTCTGTTTGTCATATATATTTTCCCCTCTTTCTATTAATATCCTTTAATGTACCCATACTGAATCTCTTTAGTACTGAACCTTTCTCCTAGTCTCTCTCTCCTTTCTTTGTTTCTATTTCTGTAGGGCTCCCTTTAGTATCTCCAGTAGGGCAGGTCTCTTGTTAGGAAATTCTCTCAGCATTTGTTTGTGAAAAATTTAAGCTCTCCCTCAAATTTGAAGGACAGCTTTGTTGGATAAAGTATTCTTGGTTGGAAATTTTTCTCACTCAGAATTTTAAATATATCATGCCACTGCCTTCTTGCCCCCATGGTGGCTGCTGAGTAGTCACTACTTAGTCATCTTCTTGACCAAAAGGGGTATGTGAAAGGAAATGAAATAAGCTTCAGTGACAGAGAGACTCCAAAAGGAGCCAAGAGGTCACTCTGGTGGGCACTCTTATGCACAATTTAGACAACCCTTTTTAGGTTCTAATGAATTGAGGTAGCTGGTGGTAGATACCTGAAACTGTTGAACTACAACCCAGAACCCATGAATCTTGAAGACAATTATATAAAATGTAGCTTATGAGGGGTGACAATGGGATTGGGAAAGCCATAAGGACCACACTCCCCTTTGTCTAGTTTATGGATGGATGAGTAGAAAAATAGGGGAAGGAAACAAACAAGCAAACAGGCAAAGGTACCCAATGTTATTTTTACTTTAATTGCTCTTTTTCACTTTAATTATTATTCTTGTTATTTTTGTGTGTATGGTAATGAAAGTGTCAGGGATTGATTTAGTTGATGAATGTACAACTATGTAATGGTATTGTGAACAATTGAATGTATGATTTGTTTCATATGACTGCATGGTATGTGAATATATCTCAATAAAATGAAGATTTAAAAAAACAAAAAATTGCAAGTAAAAATATATATGGGGGTTAAACAACACTCTCTTAAATAATAAGTGGATAAAAAAGAAATTGCAAAAGAAATCAATAAATAACTGGAAAATGCAAATGAGAACACAACATATGAAAGCTATAGGATGCAGTGAAGGAGGTCCTGAGTGGGATATTTGTAACTCCAAATGCATACATAAAAAAGGAAGTTGGAGCTAAAACCAAAGGTGTAACTAAACAAAAGAATAAACTAGGGAATGAAGAGCAATTTAACACTAATGCAAAGTAGAAGAAAAAATAACAAAGATATTTCTGGAGAACAAAAAACAATAGTGGGAATAAATAAGACCAAAAGTTGGTTCTTTGAGATCAATAAGATTGACAAACCCTTACTAGACTGTCAAAGACAAAAGAAAGAAGATGCAAATAAACAAAATCAGAAATGAGAGAGCCATCACTATTACGGATCACAAAGAAATTTTTAAAAATCATAAGGGAATACTATGAACAACTGTATGCCCACAATCTAGACAACTTAGAAGAAATGGACAATTTCCTGGAAACAAACCTTGACTGAACTGAGAAGAAATATGGGACCTCAATAAACAGATCACAAGGGAGCCAATCAGTCATCAAGCATCTTCTTACAAATATAAACCAAGGGTCAGATGTGTTTATGGGGGAATTTTACTAAACACACAGAAAAGAATTGGCACCATTCATGCTCAAATTCTTTCAAAATATTGAAGAAAGATTGGTACCTAATTAATTTTATGAAGCTAACATCAATCTATCACCAAAACCAGATGAAGATACTTCAAGAAAAGAAAACAACTGGCCAAGCTCCCTAATGAATATAGATGTAAAATTTCTCAACAAAATATTGCAAGTTTAATCCAAAGGCACATTAAAGAAATTATACACCACAGCCAAGTGGGGCTCATTCCAGGTACACAAAGGTGGTTCAACATAAAAAAATCAGTCAAGGAAATACATCACACAAACAAACTGAAAGGGAGAAAACAAACAAGTTGATAGATGCTGCAAAAGCATTTGACAAAATTCAGCATCCCTTTTTGATAAAAAAAAACTATTCAAAATGTCAGAATTGAAGGAAACTTCTTCAACTTGATAAAGGGTATATGTGAAAAACCCAAAGGCAACATGATGCTCAATGGTAAGAGAATGAAATTCTTCCCTGAAGATTGGGAATGAGATAAGGATGCACAATGTCACCAGTACTATTCAACATTATGCTAGAATTTCCAGCCAGAACAATCCAGTAAGTAAAAGAAATAAATGCATTCAAATTGGAGAGGAGGAAAAAAACTTTCATTAATTTTAGATGATATGAATGTATATTTGGAGAATTCTAATTGACACCATAGATGCTTGAGCTAATAAATTCAGCAGAATGTGAGGGATACAAGATTAATGTGCAAAAATCAGTAATGTTCCTTTATACTACTAATGATCTAACTGAGTTAGACAATCAACAAAAAAATTCCATTCACAGAAGAATGAAGTACCTAGGAAGAAACTTAACCATGGATATATGGAACCTCTACACAGAAAATTACAAAACTTTAATAAAGGGATCAAAGAGGGCCTATACTGGTGGGAAGATATTCCATGTTCATGGATAGGAAGGCTAAACATCATTAAGGTGTCAATTCTATACAAATTGACTTTCTGGTTCAATGCAATCCAATAAAAATTCAAAGAACCTACTTTGCAGACTTGGAAAACTATTTATCAAATTTATTTGGAAGATGGAAATTCTAAAAAGAAAAATTCTAAAAAGAAGAATGAAGTGGGAGGATGTATATTTCTTGACTTGAAATCCACAGTAGTCAAAAAAGCCTGGATCTGGCACAAAGACAGATATATTGATAATGGAATAAAATCTTCAAATAAGAAATAGACACCCAGGTTTTTGGTCAACTGATTTTTGACAAGGCTTCCAAATCCATTGAACTGGGACAGAGTAGTCTCTTCTCCAAATGGTGCTGGGAGAACTGGATATACATACCCAAAAGAATGAACGATAACCACTACCTCACATGTTATACAACACTTTATTTAAGTTGGATCAAAGACCTAAATATAACAGCCAGTACAATAAAACCCCTAGAAGACAGTATAGGGAAACATCCTCAATACAATTATTATAAGAAGTAGCTAATTAGACCTTAAACCCAAAACACAAGAAACAAAAAAAAATAGATAAATAGGAACTCCTCAAAATCAAAATCTTGTGTGCTCAAAGGATTTTGTCAAAAAGGCAATGAGGCAGACAACTCAATGGGAGAAAGGTTTTGGTAATCATATATCTGATAAGAGACTGATATCCAGCATACTTAAAGAAATCCTACAACTCAACAACAAATGTACAAACATCCCAATTATGAAAGGAAAAGTGATATGAAAATACATTTTTCCAAAGAGGAAACACAAATGGCTAAAATTCACATGAAAAAATAATCATCTTAACAACAATTAGGGAAATGCAAATCAAAACCACAATGAGGTATCATCTCACATGAATAAGAATGGCTGCCATTAAACAAACGGAACTACAAATGATGGAAAGTTTGTGGAAAAGTTGGAATTCTTATCCACTTCTGGTGGGAATGTATAATTTCACAGATGCTGTGGAAGACTGTTTGGCAGCTCCTCAGAACACTAAATGTTGTTACCCTATGATCTTTCAATTCCATTACTCTGTATATACCTAGATCTGAAAGAAGGGACACAGACATTTTCACACTGATGTTTTAGTGGCCTTTTCACAATTGACAAAATATGGAAACAACCCAACTTGCATCAACAAGTGAGTGGATAAATAAAAGGTGTATACATATGATGAAATATTATGCAGAAGTAAGAAGGAATTAAGTCCTGAAATATGGGACAAAATGAATGAAACCTGACAACATAATGCTGACACAAAAGGAAAGATGTTGCATATTATCACTAATATGAACTTTTGTATAATGTGAAATCAGTGTCTTAAAATGTAGAATATGGAGGACCCAGATATAGACAGAAGCTAATTAAGGGAAATGATTACCTAATATATACAGACCTGTTAATGAGGTTGAACTTAAAGGAATGGGAAAGGACAGGGGTGACAAAATCTCATTAATGGGATTAAAAGTATCAGTGCTGTATTGAAGGTGAACATCATTGAAAGGGGTTGTTTAATGCCATGTATCCCACAGATAAGCACTACAAATATAAATAAGTGATTGCATGATGTACTTATAAGGTATGACACTGGTACAGAGTTAACAGCATAATGGTATATGGGGAAAACTAACAATGGCATGCCATGTATTATATTTAATAGGAATACCTTCCTAGAACCACAATAATATTAGGAATAAATAATTAGGGCATAATAAGAGCTTTGGGATGTTTTGGGTTGTGATAATTTTTTAAAACTGAGAGTGATGAACAACAAAGTGAAAATAATGTGAGACATTGCTTATCCTGGAAAGAGTATGTTCTGTTTGAAAATAACCCCCCATTTAATAAGTCAAACCTTTGATCTTGAGGCTTGCTGTTGTGAAACTTATGGCTGTAAAGTGAAGGCTATTTCCACCTACAATTATTTCTACCAGTCACTTCCAGAGGGCTTCTTTTGTTGCTTATGTGTGGGCTTTCTCTCTCTAAGCCCAACTCTGCAAAGAAATTCATTACCCACCCTGCTACATGAGACATGACTCTCCAATGGAGTGAATCTTCCTGGCAATGTGGGATATGACTCCCAGGAAGGAACCTGATCCAGACATCAAGAGACTGAGAATGCCTTCTTGCCTAAATGAGGGGAAAGAAAGTTTACAAAATAAGGGTTCAGTGGCTAAGATATTTAAAATAGAGTCAAGAGTTTTTTTCTAGAGGTTACTATGGTGCAAGCATCATCTAAATATTTCAAATGGCCACAGTATGCCAAGCCCAAATCAACATTAGTCCCCAAAATTCTAAGGAATACACAGGTCCCTATCTGAGACTCTAAAATTTCACTCACTAGGTTTATTTCTCAGAAATTCAAATCTTCCAGAGTATTCCTATGCAATATATGCCCTCACACCCAGAGGTAACAGCTGTTCAAAAACATCAACCTGATGCACCCCCTTCACCATACTATTGACACCCTTTTACAATATGAAAAAATTAGGATGATCAGTGTCCACATTTCCCTGAAGACTGAAATAGTGGTCCAATGAGAGGGAGAGGTAGCAACAGACAAGATAGGATTTAACAAAGGACCATGAATACTGGATCATATAAATATATTTTTTGTATCTAGTGTATTAGAACAACTAGAAGGAAATAACCAAAATTGTAGAACAGTAGCCCATAAAATTCTTTGTAATTTGCTCTTTAAATTCCTATTTAATTTTGCTTTAAAAGTTATCATTTTCTAGTATATGTATTATATTTCACAATAAAAAATGCAAAAAAAAAACAAAAAAAACAAAATCAGTTGGCCATAAAAAATCGACTCAAGTATATGCTGCTGCAAGAAACTCACCTTAAATTTAAAGATAAAAGTAGGTTGAAAGTGAAGGGGTGAAAAATATAACATGAAAGTATTACCTAAAAGAGATCCAGGGTGTTATAGTAATACCATAAAAATTAGACATTAGGGTCTTTGGGTAGTTCCAAAATGTTGGTGTGTCACGGGGAGCTCCAGGATCACCACGGATGTGGACCAAATGTGACCTTCTGCCTGAAATATCTCAATTTATTTAGAAGTATCAGTGCACACCTGAGGTTGCATTTTATGTAAAGGAAGCATTGGTATGTGTGTATAAGAGCCAGAACCTCAAAAATGTGTGAAAGAAACCAAACAAGTGGATGGTGAAGACTCTGAGATGATCTTTGTTGGGGTAGAACATGTAAATGAAGATGCTGAGCTGATATTTTTGGACTGACTTCAAATTCAAAACCAGTTGTTTCAAATATTTTTTACAGAGTCACCCCAGGTCTATTCAAGGAAAAAATAGTATGGTCACCTCTGACAAGGTACTTGTTATGCATTGCAGGCTATACATCCTGTGACACTTACATCAAGAGTGGCCATCTTGCCAGTTTCTAAATCTTAATCAAGAGCAAAGTGTAGTCCCATTATTATTGAGACTTTTTCTGAAACTGTTTATAAAATTAATTCACCACAAGTCATGCCTAATACCTTCAGAGCTATTTTCTCCTGTGAGTCCATTGCAGCATCCAGGAAGATCAGCACTTTCTGCAGGGTGCAAAGATGAAAATCTTTGTATGTCAAAGTTACTTTCCACTTCTGAAGTAAATATCATTAACCCCAAAAGTCCTAAACTCAGTGATGGACATTCTTTAGCTTTGTCCCCCTTGGGTATATCTCATACAAAAAACAATCAGCAAAATATATACTGCAAAGGTTGTCATACCTTGTTAAATCATGTTCAGAATGGAAAACTTTTTACAATGTTTTGCAAAGGACAATTTCAAGCCTGTAAATCCAGTCAGAGAAAATGGAGGACTTGGCAAAATAGATTTTTCAAATATAGCAGGTCAAGAAACTGCTGATTCCAAGAAAGGAAGCATGATTGTGTTACCTCATGAGTTTAACTATGAACAACATAAAGAAGATGGGTAGACAGAACAGAATACTGACAGAAACCTTAAATGTCTAAGCTGCTTTAAAGTTCTAAAAATATTAATTTTATGAATCACATGAAGCAAATAGGTTATAGGAAAGGCGCAGCACCTGCCAACATGGCCACTGGCAAGTCCCCTCTCCTTTCCAGCTACAGTGCCATACTGAAACTGTGCATACCCTCAGGAACCCTCCACTTTCTGTAAAAACTGTGAATTGTCATTTGAAAAGGACCAGTTTCTACTACAACACATGAAGGACAGTCACAAATTTGGTGAAAAACCTTACATTTGTCAGGTTTGCAATTATAGATCATCAGCCTTTGCTGATATGGAAACACATTATAGAATATGCCATGAAATTCTAAAAATTTGCTTTGTCCTTTTTTTCTAAAACTTTGAAAAAAGACCTCATCATACATTTGTCATTGTAGAGGACACTGAGAAAAGAATGTTCACCAGTGTTCCAAATCCTGTCTACAGTTTTTAACTCTCAAGGAGGAACTGTAGCACAAGACCTAGTATCACCAAATGTTTAAGAAGCCTAAGCAACTGGAAGCATTGTCTTCTGGAGCAAAAGTTTATACTCAAGTGTCCCTGGGACCTCTTCAACCAGGATCAGTGGGAAATAGCATCTATTACTGTAAGCATGTGGGACTTGGAACCATCACCCCTCTAAAAATAGAATAAAAAACCTCTCATTAATTCTAAGTTTGATAAATTTTCTAAAGCAGATATTTTAATCCAAATCAAATACCTCCACAGAAACAAAATGTTCAAACCATGTATTTGTCAATAGCACCAAAAAGAGTGACACAAATGGCTCCTTCATGAGTTTCTTTTAATTCATGATGTACAAAATGGTTTGCTTTGAAATATGAGCTGTTACTTTAAAATATATTCATTAGCTTTCATGTAATCATCTAGTTTAACTTATAAAAGGTGTTTATATGTGTGCAAGAGAGAAAGCAGGAGGCAAAAAAAGGGAATACATTTTTAATATTTTGTTATTCATTGTGTTTGGAAGTTTATCTATCTGTATATAGAATGTCTAAGGTTTTGAAGCACTTAATTTTATTTTCATCTTTTTCCATGCATTGAAGATTTCAATATTAAGTCTTTTCCAACAGAAATGGCTTTATGGGATGAGACCTGATCATTTTCACTGCTGAACTCTCAATAACAGATGAAGAAATGTAAAATCCACAATTATGTGGAAATTAAAAACATACTCTTAACCAGTGAGCTAAAGAGTGTATTAGCCAGCATTCTCTAGAGAAACAGAAAAAATATGAGGTATCTGCAAATATTGGGAGATTTTGTCAAAGTGTCTCACACAATTGTGGAGATGCACATGTCCAAATTCCACAAGGCAGGCTGCAGGCTGACAACTACAATGGCAGTTTTCAATGAATTCCCCAGGAGAAGTTGGCTGGCTGAAGTAGAGATGAAAATTCTCCCTTCTGACAGCTGAAGACATCACTTCTCTTTTTGAGGCCTTCAACTGATTGGATGAAAAATCTCTGCTGAAGAGACCCTCCTTAGTTTGTTGGAAATATGATCAATCTAAATGCAATCAATTTGATTTAAGTCCATGAAATGTCCTCACAGTAACAGGCTTGTGATTGTTTGACCAGACCACTGGGGACCAATACCTGGCCAAGTTGACATATGAAACCTAATGATCAAAATCCACCCCTTGTCAACTATATGTATCACTTTAAACCATACTTGATCTCCAAATAAAGAACAACAGACATAATTTTGCCTAACAATACTCAACTGTCCTGTGTACAACAGGGAATGCACTATATCTCTTCAGAGTACGGTGCACATCCTTGGGTAATATACACTCTTAAACTTGATATCCTACAACTTAAACTCTATGAAATGAACTGAAAAACTTGTGTCAGATAAGGGGATAAGATAGAGAAGAAAACAAAGATATTTGCTTTATATACATATACAAATATACTCATAACAAAACAAGAAAGAAATATATCATTATAACTCACATTTTTGTAATCAGTCATATGGTTGTGGTTCATATTTATCACTACCTTCTTCCACTACACATTCCATGTTCCTTTCACCCTCAGCAAGAACCTCAATATGCTGTTGTTCTATGCCTGGTAGGATGTACCAAATCTTCATTCCTGAACTTTCTGGGCCAATGATAGCCCTGCCTAGATTGGGTTGTTGCAGCTTCTCATTGATGTAATCACAGGGCATGGTGGTACTAAGAGATGCCCTAGGGGATCAACTGCATTCCAGGCAATCCTTTCTTTACCTCAATTGTGTAGTTGCAGCAATATTTCTCGAGAGTCAGGATCAATCACCGAATACAGTACAGCAATCCTCTTCTTTGCTTGGTGATTCAGAGGCATAAGAAGCCCAAAGTGGGTATGTGGCCACCTTAACTTCCAGTTCAATGGAATCATTGCATTTCCTGGTGGAAGCCCTTCTCCTTTTGGAACTAAAACTTGTAGACCAGCAGAGCAGAAAGCAAGTTTTCTACTGGATCACTAGGGGTAATAATGAGTGATGCCACTCCCATTTTCAACCCTTGATTCCTGGACCCATGAATCCCAGTATGGGTGAGACAGCTCCTTATATTGGATGTTTATTTAGAACATACACTAGCTTCCTGGAGATAATTTCCCCAGCCATGCAAGGTATTATCACCTAGTTTGTGCCATAATTGAGGGTTAATCATGATTATGAGGCTTAATCATGATTATGAGGCTTAATCATTCTATCAATCCAGCTGTTTCAGGATGATGAGGAATGTTGTAGGACAAGAGAATTCCATGAGGGTGTGCCCATTCCCACACTACATTTGCTATGAAGAAGGACCCTTGATCAGAAGCAATGCCATTGTGTATAAGGCATTCTATAAGACTAAGGATGGCAATATTTTCAGAAGCATTGTGTGCAAGGAAGGCAAACTCACATCTGGAGTATGTGCCTATACCAGTTAGAAGATGTTGCTACACCTTCCATGATGGAAGTGATGCAGTGTAATCAACCTGTCAACAGGTAGCAAGCTGTTCACTTTGGGGAATGGTGCCATATTGGGGACTTAATGTGTATCTCCCTGCTGGCAGATTGGGCACTCAACAATGACTGTAGTCAACTCAACCTTGGTGAGTGGAAATCCATGTTGCTGAGCCCATGCAAAAACTTCATCTCTACCACAATGATCATTTTTTTATGAACCCATTGAGCAGTGGCAGGATGGGCCGAGGAAAGTAGCTGACTGGTATTCATAAAATTTGTCATATCTATTTGATTATTGAAATATTCCTCTGTTGAAATCGCCTTCTGGTGAGCATTCTTATGGAATGCAAATATCTTCATGTTTTTTGTCCTATAATAAAGGTCTATCCACAGACCTCTTTGTCATCTATTATCAATCCTGTTCCTTCCAAGTCTCTGACTATCTAGCCAAACCATTAGCAACAGCCCTTCAATCAGTATACAAATGTACCTCTGGCCAGTTCTCCTTCTAAGAAAAATGAACAACCAGGTGCAGTGCTCAAAGTTCTGCCCACTGGGAGGATTGTCCTTCAGAGACACCCCAGAAAGTGGTTGCAGTGCTTTGTAGCTGTCCACTATCAGGTGATACCTGCATATCATGCAGAGCCATCTATAAATCAGGTCCAAGTTTTCTACTTTCCAGTAAACTGGTTGTAATGAACTCTACAAGATGTCATAGGTTTGAGGTGGGAAAGAAAAGATAATGTGCCAGGAGTGGAGGCTATGGACATATAGGTCATTTCTTTATTTAACTTACTCATACCTTCAGGACCTGCTTGAGTCCTATCTTGAATACCACTTCCATTTTATGGTGAAGCACTTCTGTGCCTGTCCAATATTATAGCTTGGTTGTCAGACAACACCCAGCTCATGATAGGCAAATCTGGTCTCCTGGTAACTTGGTGCCCCATGGTTAAGCATTCAGTCTCTATTAAGGCAAAGTAACAGGCCAAAAATAATCTGTAGAGGATAGCAAGGCTTTGCTCCAAAATCCTAGGGGCCAACATTGTGATTATACTATAGGACCCTGCCAAAGTCTTCAGACAGTGTCTCTACTTGCCACTGACACTTCCAACACCATTGGATCTGCTGGATCACATGAGTGAAGTGGCAGAGCAGCTTGCACACCATGCTGGTCCAGGTGTAAATCCTCATCTTGTTCCAGTTCCCACTCAAGGTAGAAACATTTCTGGTCAATAAGTACATGGGCTAGAGTAGAACAACTAAATGAGGAATATGCTATCTCCCAAATCCAAAGAGGTCGACTAGGCATTGTGCCTGCTTTTGGTAGCAGGAGAGGACAGATATTGACACATATCCTCCTCATTGACATGCCCACTACCAATGACTACCTAGAAATTTCACTGAGATGTAAGGCCCTTATATTTTCTTGGATTTATGTCTCATCCTTTGACCCACAAATGCCTTATAAATAAGACTAGAGTAGTTGTTACTTCTTGCTCACTAGGTTAAATCAACTTGATATTATCAATATAATGGACCAGGGTTATGTCCTGTGGGAGAGGAGAATGATCAAATTTCCTGCAGATAAAATTATGACATAGGGTTGGAGAGTTGATATATCTCTGAGGTAGTACAGTGAAGGTATACTGCTGGCTCTGCCAGCTGAAGGCAAACAATTTCTTCTGGCCCTTACTAACAGCAATTAAGTAAAAGCATTTACAAGACCAATAGCTGAATACCAGGTACCAGGAGCTGCATTTGTAGTCACCACATGGTTAAGTTTATTATAACTCACTGTCTTTGTCCGAGACCCATCTGTTTTCTTCACAGGCCAAAGAGGAGAGTTGAAAGGGGACGTGGTGAGAATCAATAGCCCTGAATCCTTCAAGTCCTAAAGAATTGCACTAATGTATGAATTACCTCCAGAAATCTGTTACTGCTTCTGATTTAGTATTTTGCTAGGTAGGGGCCACTTTAGAGGCTTTCACTTGGCCTTTTCTACAATAATATCCTTCACTCCATAAGTCAGGGAACCAATGGGGGGATTCTGGCAGTGGCTGAGTATGTCTATCCCAAATATACATTCTAGAACTGAGGAAATAACCACAGAATGCGCCTGGAGAACCTCTGGACCCAATGTGAGATGAGCCTGAAATAAAACTCCATGAGTTTCCTGACCACTATAAGCCCCTACTCTGACAGGTAGGTAACAGTCACATTGTAACTGGGTCAATGTTACAAGGAGACCCAGCTTTCCCCTCATTCAAGGGGCTATGAGTATGAGAGTAAACTGTCTCATATCTGAGAACTGATTAAGGGGCCACAATTCTCTCATTTTGTAATTCAAATTAGACTTATTCACTTGACCTAGAAATCTTCTGCTAATACCAATCAAGTGAGAATTTAGTAGACTATCCATCTATTTTCCTTTTAGGTAACCCAAGATCTACTAACCAATACCACATGTCTCTGCAAGCCAGACTATTTCATTGCTGCATTGAGACTTCTGTCCGTTATGGTGGCCATGGCCTCCTTGTCTTTGGAAATTAGGGGCTTCCATGTGGCTTCTGACAACTTGTGGTCTGTTCATCCCCATTGTATTTAATGATTTCAGTTCAGTGACAGGAATTCCCACAGTAATATCTGCCCTTCAGAAAAGAGTGACTACAGAACTCTTCAGAGGTGATGGAGGTAGTCTCACAACTTTATTCCTCACAGTTCTGGTGAAAGGTGTGCCCTCTGCACATTCCTGGGGCAGATGAGTAAGTCTTACATGATAAATCCTTCCGAACATTCCAATCTCTGTAGGCCCTTGGATTCCCTTATCTAAAGTATACCATGGCAGTTCTGGCATATTGACCTCATGTAATTAAAGCCAACTTTGGATCCATATTTCAGCCAACCACCCAGATAAAGCCCTTTCTAATCTCTCAAGCTACAATATTGTATTCAGAATCTCTGCTTGGTGGGCCCATATCTACAAATGTTCATTCCAGCACTATCCCAGATTCTTAATATCCTTCCCACATATATTCCCCCAATTTCTGTCTATATAAACTGGAAAACTCATGCAGTTCTTTTAGAGTATAGTGTACCTCATTGTTGGTTGCAATTTGTACCTCACTTTTGGGGCCTGTTGGGCTTAATCTAGTTATAGGTCTGGAAGATGTGATGGTTAGCTTCATGTGTCAACTTTGCTACATGATGGCACTCAGTTGTTTGGTCAAGTATGCACTGGCCTGTTCCTGCAAGGACATTTCATGGCTGGTTAGTAAACCAGAAGTGTGGTTTATTAAATCATCAATTGATTGCATCTGTGTCTTATTACAATGGTCAACTAAGGGAGTGTCTTCTGCAATAAGAGAACCCAATCAGTTGGATTTAATTCAGTCAGCTGAATATTTCAAGGGAGAAGAAAGAACTTTCACTTCTTCAGCCAGTCAACCACTCCTGCAGATTTCATTAAGGACCTTCATCAGAGTAGCCAGCTTGCCACCTGTCCTATGGAATTTGGGCACACTTGAGACACTTTTATAGGACCAAATAATTACAGCTATCCCCTGTTGGTTCTGTTTTCCTGGAGGACCCTGACTAATGCAGAGAGGTAGTGGAAGTGTGTGATGAAAAGAATTAGAAGTGTCTTTCAAGCCAATTAACTGAGGGCATTATGTTGAAGATTCAGTTACTGAAACAGGACTAATCTCTCCTTATTCACCAGGGGAGGTGGTAACAGGTATATCAAGCACTGTAGGGTTAACCTCTCCAATGGATGTTGGATGGGAGATTCCTCAAGGCAGGCTGAAGGACCAGTTTCTGTCTCCTCAGGGGAGGCTGGAAGTCAGGTAGTTGTTTCCTCAGGGAAGATCTTTACAGGTTTATTTAGTAAAGACTCAAAAACTCAGGAGAATCTAAGGTTTCAATATCCCCACTGTTATCATTATCACACTGTATATCCCCATTCCAATTTTCAGGATCCCATTCCTTTCAAATTAATGCCCTCTCTTTAACAACAGACACCCTGCAAGGCTGAGATTTTGGTTTACATATAGGTTGATTGCAAAGTTTTCAATAAGGATAGTGGTTATGGTCAAATATTATTGTGAGTGTAATTAACAATTCTCTAGTGTGTATAGGAATGTGTTTGAAAGGGGATATGTTAGATCAAGCATTTTAATAGAATGAAAGTCTGAAGACAAAAATGGGAGAGTATAACAAAGTGAATCCTTTTTTGGACAATGGGCTGGGGTTAATAATATAAGTATAAAAATATTCTTTCCTGAATTATAATGAATGTTCAACATTAAGAAAGTTGCTAAAAATAGAAGTGAAAATCATCCAACATGCAAATGACAAAGAAAATTTCACTTTTAGAAGATGACATGATCCTAGATACAGGTACTCCCAAAAAATATACTGCAAATCTCTGAGAGCTAATGAACAAATTCAGCAAAGTGGCAGGGCACAAAAAATACACCCAAAGAATCTGTACTGTTTCTATACATCAGTAGAGGGTGGGCAGAAGAGAATCTCAAGGAAAAACTTCCATTTATAATGACAAATAAAAGAATCAAATTCAAATCAGCTGTGTGCCAAGACAAATTCAAATCAGCTGTGTGCCAAGAAAAGCCACACAAAGAAGCAGCCACCAATTCTGGTTCTTGACTAGTAACTGGGGGGCTGGGGACTGGCCCTGAAAAAGGAATTTCTTTATTTTCTTCCTTTCTTTCTGTCATTTGAAGTAGCTCATTAGAGGAAGCCTCAGGCATTTTCAATTGTCAGAGCTGACCTAGGCAAGGGTGGAATTTAAGATAGAGAGGAAAAGGAAGAAGTCAAATGTTGGTAGTAAATTCCTAAAGGGATTATCTTCCCTAGGAAAAGGAGTAGTTGGGGCCCAGCTCAAGTGGTTTCCCTCCCTCAGAGAACTAGATCCTAGGGCCTGGGGAGAAAAACAGAAACAGCTTATGCTTGGCTTCTGAACTTGTCAGTCCCTGGCAGGGAGAAGGTCTAATGAGAATTAAAAGTAACACATTTCTTTATGCCAATGGGGAGCTGAGGGCTGACAAGCACTACATGCTGGTCAGGATATGAAAATCACAGTATCTAGAGTGCTCACAGGAAAGTCTGGCAACTCTCTGGGTTCATCCTCAGGGAAACATAATATGGATTACACCCACTGACTGAGACTTGGGCCTGCCTGGTCTGGGAAAATCTGATTAGGATAATCAAAGAAACCACATGGTTAGACAACAAAAATTTATGACACACTAGAAAAAATGAAGACATGGCCCAGTCAAAGGAACAAATGTAAACTTCAAATGAGATACATAATTTGAAACAACTAATTAAAGATCTTGAAATGAATATGTTAAATAAATTCAAAAATTAAATCAATAAGGAGAGGGAAGATATTGCAAAATAATTGAAGTATGTAAAGAAAACACTGGGTGAATATAAGGAAGAGCTTTAAAAAGTTGGAAAAAAACAATAGGCAGAACTTAAGGGAATGAATCTATGATACTGACAAGATGGAAAACACAATGGAGACTTACAACAGCAGATTTGAAAAGGAAGAAGAAAGGATTCAGAAACTAGAGGACAGGATATCTAAAATTCTACACAAAAAAGAACAGATAGGGGAAAGAATGGAAAAATATGTGCAGGGTCTCAGGGAATTGAATGACAATATGAAGGACATGAGTGTCCATATCATGGGTGTCCCAGAAGGAGAAGAGAAGGGAAAACAGGCAGAAACAATAATTGAAGAAACAATCACTGAAAGCTTCCAATTTATTATGAAAGACATAAAATTGCAGACCCAAGAATCACACCATACAATAAGCTGAACAGATCTGAATACATCTACTCCAATCATACTATCAAATGTCAAAGATGAAGACAGAATTCTGAAAGCAGCAAGAGAAATTTGATCCATCACATACAAAGAAAGCTCCATAAGACTACATGCAGATTTCTCAGTAGAAGCCATGTAGGTAAGAAAGCAGTGGTAAGATATATTTAAGATACAGAAAGAGAAAATCTGCCAACCAAGAATTCTATATCTGGAAAAACTGTTCTTCAAAATGAGGGAGAGTTTAAAATATTTTCAGACAAACATCACTGAGAGAGTTTCTCAACTAGAGACCTGCTCTACAAGAAACAGTAAAGGGAATACAACAAGCAGATAAGAAAGGACAGGAGTGAGAGCTTTGGAAAAGAGAGTAGAAATGAAGACTATCAGTAGGTGTAAAAGTGAGAGAGAGAAAATAAAATAAAATAAGATATGACATATAAATTTCCAAAGTAAAAGTGGTAGACAGTAGATGTTACTTTGAGTGAAATTAGCTAGAAACAAAAGAAGTGTACTCTATGGACTCAGTAATATGAACTAATATGGATGAGAGAAATTTGAGAGTTAAAGTTGAGAACACAGGCCATCATGAGTTACAAAGAGGTTAGAGATTGTGCATTTGATGCTGAAGGAGTACATAATGGTAAACAGGATTTGTTGTATAGATCCAGTGTGAGGGAGTACATAATGGTAAACAGGATTTGTTGTATAGATCCTGTGTGAGGATAGCACAGTATTGTAAGTATCGTAAGTACTCTGAGCACAGATGAGTGTGCCTATGGTTGGATAGAGGAAAGCTAGGGACATGTATGGCACCAGAAGGAAAGATAGAAGATAAAGACTGGGATTGTAAAACTTAATGAAATCTAGAGTGGTCAATGGTAGTGATTAAATGTACAAATATAAGAAAGTTTTTAAAAGAGGGAGAACAAATGAATGTCAGAATTGCAAGGTGTTGAAAATTGGATAATACAAGAGAAAAAGTACATACAATCAATGCACTAGAGTCTATAGTTAATGGTAACATTGTAAGATGCTTCCATTAATTGTAAATAAGACAATATGCCAAAGCTAAATGCTTATGAGACAGAGTTATAAGGGGGTGATATGGAATACTTGGTGGTGGTTTTGTTGTCTGACCTTACTGTATTTTACTTTAGTTTTTTCATCTATCTTTTATATTTTTATTCTACATTTTTTTCCTTTTCCTCTTTCTTTGCAGAAGAAATGTCCTCATATATGTTGTGTAGGTAAATGCATAACTATGTGACTATAGTGGGAATCATTGAGTGTTTACTTAGAATGGATTGTTGTGTGAATAAACCATTTAGGAGAGAGGGATGTACCTATTCTCTGTTGGTAGGGAAGTAGAATGGTGCAGCCTATCTGGAGGGCAGTCTGGTGCTTCCACAGGAAGCTAATTATGGGGTGCTCTATGGTCCTGCAAATCTGTTACTGGGTATACACTTGGAAGATCTGAGAGCAGAAACATGGATGGGCTTTGCACATTGGTGACTATCATGATGGTATTCACATCATGCAAAGGATGGAGGTGACCTAAGGATATATCAACTAACAAATGGAATGGTAAACTGGGTATATACATTCTATGAATTACTGAGTGGTGCCAAGAAGAAATGAAGTTATGAGATATGCAAAAAGGTGAATGGAACTTGAGGACAGTGTGTTGAGTAAAATAAGCCAGAATCAAAAAGATAAACATTATAACACCTCACCAGTATGGACTAAGTATAATGTGCAAACTCTGAGAATTGAATATGAGCATAGGTTACCAGGGATATCTTATGCTAAGGATTCCTCTATTGTAAGCTCTCACAGCAGACACATGTGTTCATTAGTTCTAATGTTTTTTTTTTTTTTTTTCTAAATTCTGAGATGAGGTCTTTCTGTATAACTTGGTTAGTCCCAGGAATTTCATATATCTGTGTGACACCTGAGACTCAGAACCAGAGTTAAGCAGCTATGAATGACAGCATTACTCCATAAAGCAAAAATAAAAGCTAAAAGGAGGTCAGATTTTAATTAAAGATATGAAGAAAATGGACTTGGTTAGAACTCAGGTAAACCAGACAAAAGGGAAAAGAATGATATTGACTATATTCTGAAACTTCAACTTCTATGTGAGACCAAAGGAAGAGACTGCTTTGGTGGAAAATCTATATTTTCTGTAGCATGCTGGATAATTTAACCTCTATGGTCAGTTTATTCAAACACCATAATTATATATAACCTTAAATAGGCAATAAGAACTTGTTAGTTTGTACAGGTTAATATGATGCCTTGACCATCCTGATGTATTTGGGCAGAGAATACAAAGCTATTTGCAAATCCCCATTGAGGGGCTTGGGAAATCCATGGAAATATTAAACTTACTCATCTGAGGAACCCCTGATATTCTTGCAAGCATGGGGAATAGCAATTTAATATGCAAAGCCCATGATCTTGGCACTTGCCCTTATGAAGCTTGTACTGCAAAGGAGAGGCTGAGCCTACTTACAAACGTGCCTAAGAGCCACCCCCAGAGAACCACTTTAATTGCTGAAATGTGGCCACTCTCTCAAAGCCAACACTACATGTAAACTCACTGCCTTCCCCCCTACATGGGACATGACTTCCAGGGGTGTAAATCTCCCTGACAACATGAGACATGACTCCCAGGTATCAGCCTGAACCCAGCATCATGGAATTGAGAAAGCCATCTTGACACAAAGGAGGAAGAAAAATGAAGAAAAATTAAGTTTTAATGGATGAGTAATTTCAAATGGAGTTGAGGGGTCATTATGAGGGTTGTTCTTATGCATTTCATAGATATCCCTTTTTAGTTTTTTGTGTATTTGAATAGCTAGAAGGAAATACCTGAAAATGTTGAACTGCAATCCAGTATCTTTGATTCATGAAGAGGACTATATAACTATATAGCTTATATGGTGTGACTGTGATTGTGAATGCATTGTGGCTCACAATCCTTTTATCCAGGGTAAGGACAGATGAGTAGAAAAAAGGGGGACCAAAAGTAAACAAATAATGTGGGAAGCAGTATGAGCTATTCTAGGTGAACTTTTGTGCTCTTAATTTTATTCTTATTTTCATCTTTATTCCTTGGATTAATGAAAATGTTCAAAAAATTGAATGTGGTGATGAATGTACAACTATATGATGTACTGTGAACAATTGATTCTATACTTTGGATGATTGTATGATTTTATTGAGATATGTGAATATATCTCAATAAAATTGTTTTAAAAATGGCCTAAGAATTTAATAGACACTTTTCCAAAGAGGACATACAATGGAAAAAAAAACACAGTACATGAAAATTTTTTCAATATCATTTGCAATTTTGGAAATGCAAATCAAAACCAAGATGAAATATCATTTCACACACAGCATAAAAGCTGCTATTTTAAAAAACACAGTATATTAGAAGTGTTGGAGAGAATGTGGAGAAATAGAGACACTCATTACTTGCTGGTGGGAACATAAACTGGTGTAGTCCTGTGGAAAAGTTTGACACTTACTCAGGAAACTATCCATAGAAGTACTATATAACCCAGAAATCCTGCTACTAGGTATATACTCAGAAAAATTGAAAGCAGGGACATGAAGAGGTATTTGTGCACTGATGTTCAAGCAGCAATATTCACAACTGCCCAAAGATGGAGCCAACACAAGAGACCAAATGATGAATGGAAAAACAGAATGTTGTCTATACATAGGATGGAATATTACTCATGTGTAAATGAATTAAGTCCAGATGCATACACCAACATGGACGAAACTGAGGTCACAATGATCAGTAAAATATGCCTGGCATACTATAACAAGTATTGTATGATCTCACTTGTATGAATTTATTAAAAAAAACACAGTCACAGTGTTAGAACTTGGCATATATGTTACCAGAAGATAGTCTGGCAGAGAGAATGGGGAACTGATGCCTAATATGCACAGGACTTCTATTTAGGATGATTGCATAGGTTTGGAAATGGATGGTACTGATAGTAGCATACTTACATGAGTTGAATTAGTAGCACTGAATTATGTATGTGGATGTGACTGAATGGGGAAATGTGTGGTGTACATTACTAGAATGAAAGGTAGAAGTTAAAACATGGGACAGATAATACAGCAAACGCTGTTTTAGAAAATGGACTGGGTTAATAGTACAAGTATAAGAATGTTCTTTCAAGAATTATAAAGAAAGTACAACACTAATACAAGATGTTAATAATAGAGTGATAAATAGGAAAATATACCTAACATAACCTATGGACTCTGATAATTTTATTTAAATATCTACAATAGTTGATAATAGGAACATTGTATATTTTACATGATTTTCTGTAAATATACAAATTCTCTTATCTAAAAATATAATTTAAAATCATGCTAAATGAAAATACTCTGATGCAAAGTTCATAGCTTTTGAAATCTGACAGAATTAAATATGTGAAAGAAACCCCAAATCTGAATAGGAGATGTTGGTACCACTCTCTCAGCAGCTAATAGGGTAGGAAGAAAAATGATCAACCAGACTGGAGGCAAATTGACTATCATAAATAATAAAGTTTACTTAATGAATGTGTAATGCATAATACTACTTACAGAGTATAAGTAAGACACTGCAAATATCAAAAACATGTATTTTTCATGCCTTAAAGAAACTACAGGGATAAGAAAGAAGAAGCAGTGTGTTCAGGAGCCAAGTATAGTCATCTGGAAACATACGAAGTTTTCTGACAAGATTAGCAAGGAGGAAAATAAAGAAAAAGTGGTCAGACAAGGAGAGTTTCTGAAGGATAGAACTGAGGTGAAAAGAAAGAAGACCAGGGAGACCTCAAAGTTTGGCCTAAACACCTGTCAGGATGGAATCCATGTACTAGGAATAAGGGGGAGGCTAAGGAGGAGCAGGTTTGAGTAGTCTAGAGTTTGGGTTTGCATGGTAAACATGGAAAATGGACATCCTTGAGGCTGCAGTGTTGAACGTGGACTATGTGGAAAGGTTTGGCTTGTTTAAATAATAGGCAGTAATCATGCAAGAAAACATGGTATTTAAAACAAAGACAGTTGATGTACTCAGTATTTCTAATTTCTAATCTAGTTAGTATTTTTATTTTTATGTATATTGGCCAGCTGAATTCTGTACTTCCCAGTGGTGCAGAGAGGGACTGGACAGAGGATTATGTTAACCTCAAGTCTTAACTTATGGAATAAGTCTTGCATAGTTCACAGGTGAGGCTACTTGTGATGTTGTTGATGACGGGAAAACCAAAGAAGGATCTGACCACAAGGAGATTCTAGAGTTTACTCATTTAGTTCTGTCCAGTCCTTAGAAGCCTTCGCTGTTATACTCACCTCAATCACTGATGACTCATTACATTGTTAATGTCCCTTGTGATCACTCTGTGCCCAAGTTGCTTATAAAATCCTGAAAATTTGGTACATCTAACCTGATATCTGTGGGGCTTCTGAAATCTCACTACTCCCACATGTGTCATTCCAATTCCAGTAATTTCTCTCCTTTGCTAGTCATACCTGTTTTCATGGAATGCTACCGTCATGCACAAGCCCTGCCCACTTTCCTTCTCAAACTCATATCCCCTGCTTCTCTTGCATGCAGAATAATCAGCAAGCCCCACAGGCTTGGTATCTAGATTTGACCTCATTTCTGTATTTCCATCTCTAATCTTCCAGTGCTCATGAAGCCCTCACCATCCTCAGCCTGTACAAACTGTCATAGTCCACACCTTGACACTTTTCTTAAACTTTTTCCAGTGTTGCAGTCATGGTCATGAGGAATTAAAATTCTCTACCCAGGTGACAGTGCATTCAGTCATCTAGGACATGACAGCCATTATCCCATTATCTGGAATGTCATTCACTATTTTCCAGCAATGCTGGCCTCTTGCTGCTCCTCACTCCTATCATGTAAACATCCCTAGTTAGGGCAGTCATTTTTCTGGCTCCTCACACTTAAGTCCTTGCCTCAGGTTCCCTCAATGTTCAGATACCTCCTCTTCAGAGAGGCCTTTCCTGACATCCCCTTCCAAGAGCCCCCTTCTCCCCATGTCCACCTCATTGTATGCTTCCTGCTTATACTTCTGCATCACCCTTATCATCTCCTGATATACTGTTTATTCTATTTAATTTCTTTTAAAATCTACCTTTTTCTCCTAAAACAGCCTCCAAAGGACAGGGGCTTTCTTTCTCATCATCACTCCTGTACCACTACACACAAACCCAGGATTCTTTCTCTATTTTGAGAAGAAATCATGATGCCTTATCAGTCATTTATCAAAGGTTGATACCACAGAGGTTCAGGAGGTCACGTGCTGTTTTCTCCATCATCATTAGTAAACTACTGTTTCTGCAATCCACCACAGGGACATCATTTAAAACTAAAACTACTTATTCAAGGATGACTACAGTTTCCCAGAGAGAGGAGCTCATTGCTGCCACCTAAGCATTCCATCGAGGGACTTCCATGGGTAGGGAAAAAGGGACAAGTGATGGGATGGTAGAAATTTCATGATGTTTTAAAGAGGGATTTCTTCCTCCCCAGGAAACTCATATTTCACTACTCTTCCACTGGAATAAAAACAACTACATGTGAAACTTTCACTTCAACTTTATCCTTTTTTTATCTCAAAAGATAACATTAAATTACATAAAGTTCTCTATATGTATAATGTCCTGCTATAAAGATCCATATTCCTAGTATTTTATTTTTTTAACTAATACATACTTAGGTAGAAGGTTATTACTTTCACTTTATGAGTTAGGAACATTGGGAATATACTGGCAAATGAATACAGCCTTGAATTAGAAAAGTCACATTTTATACAGTTTATGTATTCAAATTACAATTATATATATAACAGATTGGGTACAAAATGTTAGCATATGTATAAATAAACAGATAAATAAATAATAAGCAAATTAGTAAACACAGAAATACATATCAATATGTCTCTCATGTACTCCCTTGAATATACTCATAATTTCTTAAGGAGTAGCAGCCTTGTTCATGTTGAGTGATTAGGTTTGTGTACAAAGAAAGTCACATATTTCTGGGTGTGTTCCTGAATGTCCTATACTCTGTGACTGCAGGATTAACTGACAATTGAGGACAACATTTGTGTATCCAATAAGTGAAGACAGAGGAACCCCAGGCCAAGGGGTAGGTTCATATGGATCCCCTTGCCTCAATGACATGTAGATGGACAATGGGGCAGGTGAATGCACAGTAGTGTTTCAGGATGCATGAGTGGAGCTTATGCTTATTGCTGCTTCAAAAACCAGGCCTATTCCTGGAGGACAGGCCATTAGGGAGAAAAATGAGACCACACTCTCTGTAAGAAAATGAGCCTTGTGTTCTGTTGGTTCTCATGACCTCATCTTGTGATGCCAGTGATATTAGCATCTTCCCCATCTCATCCTGCTTGATGCATTTGGAGGCCTTTTTCTGTAGTTCTAGGATGAGCAAAGTGAAATTCTCCATCAGCATCACTCTCATCATCTTCACATTTCTGTAGGTGTCAATCAGGCAGGGAATGTTTAAGACTCTTTCTGTAGCCTGGACTTCCCTAAATATGAATCAGTCTCTGCATCCCTCTTTTGAACTGCATTATCCTTGGGAAGTTGTTGACATTTCTTGTCTGTCAGTGCAACCAGTGTGCTTGCAAGATGTTTTTCTTGCCTTATATTAAGATGGCTTCTAACAGACTGTACAAGTCTGAACAAGAATAGGAGACCACCAACAACCTGACAAATGGTAGACAGAATCCTGACCCCACAGAAGGCTGTGGAATGTGAGGTCTAGACTCATATCATTGGGCAGAATCTCCATCACACCCTCTCATGGGTTCCCAAAGATGGTCAAGAAACAAGCTCCACAGAAAATTACAGGCCCTTCATGGCACTGAGGCCACCACAGGACTCTGCCCAGTAACTGTGAATCTACAATACTTAAATAAACCCCAGAGAACTCCCCAAAATTCCACCTGGAACTCCCGAGCAATGGACAGCCTGGACCAATCATCAGTGTGGTGGACAATGGGAGGAAGATTCTGAACATAAAATTTCCTTCTCTCCGTTATATTCTTATGATCATTTTTTCTTTTTTTGTGCTTTTTAAATTGAAGTAAATTTGAAATACATTGAAATGTGATGTTCTTAACTGAATGGTTGCTCAATTTTTCAAACATTTCTTTCCCTACCCCCCAATGTATCCAACAACCATGTCAAGATAGGAATCATTTCTGTTAATCTAGAAAATAACCCCTAATGCTTCTGTCAGTAACTACTGTCCACCATATTTAGCTCTGTTATGATTTTCTGTCATCATACATCAATTTGCAACATCTTCACATTCATAAATATGAAATAAATCAGAATTTATCCCTTGGTGACAGCATCTTTTGGTAAAAATATAATTTGGGGATTAATCCACTGTGAAATGGATTGTTTTTGTGAATCAGTTTTTATCTTGGTTTTTATCATTGAGTCCTTTGACATTGAATTATTATATTACAAAATGTTTATCCATTTTCCTCTTGGTGGACATTTGGATTGTTCATGATTGTTACATTATGAATAAAGGTATTATTATCCATGAACATGTTGTTTATATAAGGACATGTTTTCACTTGCCATACAAAGAAGTGCTTAATCACAAGGAAGTGGCATGTTAAGCATTTTTAAGTTTTACTGAGGTACAATTTATGTGACCTAACACTCACCCAATTTATATATAAAAGACACTGATGTGTTATAAAAGTACACCATGCTGCAACTATCACCATTTCCTTTTTATGAACATTTCCACCACATCAGAAGATCCTTCCCATATTTCTAACTGCTCCATCTGCTGTATTTGACACAGTTGGCTCTTCTGTATATATTGACATGCTTGCATTCCTTAGTTTCAGGTTCACCATATTCTTCTTTTTCTTTTCTCTTCTGCACTGTCCTATCCATCTCTATATGCCCTCTTTGTTCCTGTTTCACTACAGCCTCCCAGCATTAGTGCTTCCAGATGTTAGGCCTTGAGTTTCCAGATTCACCACCCCAGTCCCATCCATATCATGGGAAAGAAGAGCATGTATATACAAATCCATAGAAGGAGCTGAAGAATTAGTCTAAACCCTTCCACAGAGTCATTTTACAGGTAAGAAAAGCTGTTCTTGCACTTGAATATGGAAAGGTCATGCCCACAAATGTTTTAACTGGGAATATTGATTTACTATCTTTGCCTGGGATTGGGCTTTTATATCTGGAGATCTGACCTCAGGAGGCCTGTGTGGAAATCACGGAATTAATAAACAATCCCACAAGCTCTCATTCTTCTGAATGCCATTCCCAGAATATTCACCCTATGCCCTTTCAACCCATTACCCCCACTTTCCATGACTGGGTTTGAAAAACAGTTAAGCTGGATCTTCTAAGCACTTCAAACATTATGTGTTCCCCAGGTCTGCCAGGAAATTAGCCTGGCTGCTTATTCTAGTCTGGAAAAAAAGTAAAGATTAATCATATACTGGTAATAACACAGTCACTCATCATGATGACAGTAGGAGGTAGTAAGTTTTATGACAATTTCACCACTTTCATGAGGAAGGATCAGTATTCACATGGCTCTCCAGGGAAGATGCTGGGTCAGAATTTGGAGACCTTTTGTCCAATGGGAGCCAGGGGAACCAGGGGAGCAGTAATTGCCAGGTGTGCTGAGTGCACAGTTGGGCCTGAATCCATTTTTGCTAGTGGGCAAATGTGGGTCTTACTATGATACTTTAATGGAAGTGGTTTAAGGATGCACTTTCCAGGGAGCAGGAATTTGTTCTCTTCATGTTCCTTCAAGGGTTGGTGTATGAGCTTCTCTTTCTTCTATCTTCAGTACAGCCAGGATATGAAAACAAGAAGCCTTGTGGTGTATTCATCAGGATAAAGGTGCAGACAGCAACCTCTCTATACCTGTAAAGTGTCCATGTACAAATATGCATATGAATACATATACATATATGAATATATATACATATCTTTATTTATAACAATATTTTCTCTTATCACACTGAAGTCATGAACATAATTTTTAGCTATGTCTACACTACATTTTATTCCTTTTCATCATTCCCTTCCTTCATGATGTGTTTTCTTCTCCATCTTTCATGCTAGAGTCTCCTCATATATCCTGTTTTCATGGTTACCAAATCATTCTTATGTACTTTGGGTAAACAGCTGACTAGAAGCTGTGTGCAGGCAGACCCGTGACTTCTACAGCCTTTCTGTGGGTTAACTGGGGGCCGTTTACACTTTGTATTAGCACAGGCACATTTTATCTTTTAGCAGTGTTTGTATAGGGAGTTTCTGTTTTCAAATCCCCTAATGTTTGCTTCCTTCTTTGGGACTTAACCCTCAGTTATGCTTGTAGCAATTTAATCCTGGAGAAGAGGAAAATAAGTGATTTTCATGGCCAGGTGTGAGAACAGAAATCAGCACATGCAATTCAAACTACCTGGGAGAATGTGACCATCTGAATAACAGGATGTGCAATTGTCCACAGGTGTACATCACTCATGTAGAAAATGAGTTCCCATCAACTAGAACATCACAGATTCCTCAAAAATAGAGGGAAAAAAGAATTCTAAAGGGATATTAATATATTTAAATGAAGTGAAATGAAAATACAAAATACTATATAATGTAGATAAAGCTAAGGCAGACTTAGAGGGAAATGTATAGTATGAAAGGTATATATTAGGAATGAAGAAAGATCTAAAAGTAGTAACCTAAACTTTCAGTTAAAAAACTAGACAAAGAAGAGAAAATTCAAACAAAAGAATTAAGGAGAAAGGAAATGTTAAAATTTAGAATAGTAATCAAAAATTGAAACCACTAAATCAATGAAGAAAATGGATGAAATCAATAGCTTGTTCTTTGATAACATCAATCAAGTGATAGACCTACAGCCATGATAACAAAGAATGAAAGGAATAAGACTCAACTGAATGGAGGGTCATTAACATTTATCAAAAACATTAAAATGACAGTTAGAGAAATCTACAAGACATGATAACTGTGTAGTAAAGAAATTAAATCTACAATTAATAAACCCCCTAAATTAAACCCTTAACCAGAATATTTGCACTGGCAAAATATATAAAAATTATGAGGGAAAAATAATATCATTTTACTTAATGTATTTTAGAAACAGAAGAAAGGGGAAGAATCTTAACCTAATTCTCAAACCAGGAAAAGAGAATTCTTGTAATAGGAAAGTATATAACAATATATCTCATAAACATAGACATATGAAAGTACAGTAAATTACAACCAAGTAGCTTTCACCAAAAATACAAGAATGTTTGATTTTTAAATAGTTCAATGGTAAATAAATGTAAATAAATGTGGAAACACTTTATGAATCAGATAAGTATTTTTTTCAAAGAAACCCCATGCCATTGTCATACTTGAAACACTGACAGTTTTTACCTAAGATCAGGATCATAGATGCTCACTATTGCCCCATTTATGCAAAGTGAACCAGATTACCTAGCCCAAGCAATTAACAAGAAAAGGGAAAAAAATGCAACCAAATTTGAAAGGAAGTTTTGCAACTATATCTATTTGCAAATGACATGATTTCATATATACAAAAATCTTAAGGAATTCACTAAAATATTATTAATAGTAATAAAGGAGTTCAGCAAGATTACAAGGTATGCATCAATAAATAACCATTTTAATTGTAACATTTCAATGAAAATTCTGAATGCATGTAAAAAACTCTACTTTTATAGCATCAAAAGTAATAAAATACTTAGAATAAATGTAACAGATATTTTGCAAACTACTAAACATTTCTGACTGAAGATAAAGACCAAAATAAGTGGAAAGACAACACATGTTGAAGCATCACACTTAATATTGTTAAGATGACACTACTCCCAGAACTGACCTACCAGTTTAATGCTATCCCTATTAGAACCCCAGTTCAATTATTGTTAGAAATTTGCAAACTGATTCTAAATTCATATGGAAATGCAAGGAACCTGAAATAGCCAAAACTCTTCTGGAAAAGAAGAACAAAGTTTGAAGTCTCACACTTCCAAATTTCAAAATTACTACAGTGCAACAGTAATCAAAGCAGTATAGTACTTGTACAAGGATAGTCAAAAAAATCTTAGAAACCAGGAGGAAAAATGACACTGCATTTGTTCTTATTAAAGGAAACATGTTTTTTTCTTTTCTTAACTAATTGCAGAATGAGAGATGGAAAAGTGATACTTTAATCCAAATAGGTAATGGATTCACTTCTGAAAATATGTATACAGAGAAGTCAAGAACTCTTATGTGGAATCCTTATTATTAAAGTTACTACTGAGTGGCCTTTGTTTTTCAACTAGAATTTTGAATCATGGTGTGAAATATTACCATTTATGCAGACAAACTGAATTATCAGGGAAGGCCTACCTGGTTACAGCTCTCTAGTGAACAATGCCTTCTTTCTGCCTCTTCCCTGTGCTTTCTGCCAAAGAGAAGGACATGATTAAGCACCCAGATATATTTTTGTAAAATAATAATGATATTTTAATAGCTTTCTTTCAGGGCTAATTTCAAATACAAAAACATATACACATTTAAGATATTTTAAAATGTGATTGGTAGCAGTCAAGAATTAGGCATATTATGCCTTGTTCTAAAGTACAGTCAGAAGTGGTAAGATCCCTCTTTCTTGCACAATTATTCACCAAGCTACATCAACATTGGCACCTAAGATCTAATCATGTTACCTAATACATATATACTAAGTTATTGTATGTTTTATTAGGCCATCTGTTTTAAAATTTAACAAGTCCTTATCAATCATGATTTTTAAAATTATGTTCTTGTAAAGCTGTGCTTTTCTAGTAGCACAATGAATGTACACCATTCCAAAATCCATTATGAATTCTTGAACTCAATGGTGGTTCTATAAGAAATCTTTTCAGAGCACAGGGCTTGTACTTTTTTCTTCCAATTTTGTGAAGAACTCATGAAGTTTACTGCACAGATAATACTTTGTGCAATAATCCTAATTTAACTGAAAAATATCATTTAGCTGCTCAATAAAGATTTATTTGCACACAAGTAATAAATGAGTGTGAGGGAAGTATCCACTGGCCAATATCTTTATGTTTCACACTGTATCATTCTGAGAGTAAGAGAAGGTTAGTCAACAGATGTTATTAAGAGAAAGATGAATACAGGGATGTTTAAATGAACAACTGTTTAAATTTAACATACTTTTTTGAAGATCATATTGAGATCACCCAGGTAGTTCAGGCAATATAAAAGCACTTCTTATAAAGGAAGCAAGAATTTCAGGGGGTGGATATCTTCAGATTTCTAAAATCCTAAGACTGACTAGGATGCATCACAACAAAATGAATTATAGCACATTTAATTAAGGTCTCTACCAGTCTTCTTAGCTCAGAATTGCATTTTGAATTTTCACTCCGGTTTGGTGGATATAACCAGCAATAAAGTTGGTAGGTTTTCCAACCCTACAAGATTTTTGAATTTATAAAGCTGTAAATTTAGAAACATCCCCTTACCCATACCATGTGCTCCCTCTACACACACATCTCTCCCTCTCCACTCCCCTCTCTCTACCATTTTATTCTAGTTTAGCAGTAATCTCTGGGAGACCTAGTAAAACAAGCTTCACTTAATAACATAATGAAACCAAAGCTTAATAACTCATCACAGTTTTCCATCAAAAATCATAATTTCATACTCTACCTAAATCTTTGAAAATGCTTTTTCATATGTGGAAAACTCCTTCAATTATATCCACTCATCTCATAAATAAATATGAGTATGTAATTACACTGGTTAAACATCTCTCATACAACAACTGTGGGAAAACTGTCAAAATAGTGGTGAAAATGAAGATGGACTTAGAAGCATTGATCTAAAAACAGTGTTCTTTAAAGGCTTTTGCATCACTGGAATCTAGTCAGACCTGTACCTTCAATAACAGTCTAAAGTCCTGTTTTTCTGTAAAATGCTTTCTATTTGCCTTTGCATTATTATGATTTCATATCATTCTAGTTAACATCAGCCCAAACTCATTTTGTGTAACAATTTCAGGAAAAATATATATATACTTCTAAAATATACCAAGTATTCCTAGTAATCTGCTGAAATATATATAGTTGCATTGTAGGGTCTATAAAATACAGACATCTAATATGTTTGACAAAAAAGTGCCAACAATGTGAGAGGAAGAAAAGGCATACTACAGTATATGAATAACACCAGATGGCAATTTGAAATCACAATAAGAAATTAAGACAAACAAAAATGTTAGATAATATTAATATAATAAACATGACAAAAGAAAATACAAGATTCACCTATATGCTATTTACAAAAGTCACACTTTAAATTCAAAGATATACATTGGTTGAAAGTAAAGGAATGGAGAAATATATACCATACAAAGAGTTAACAAATCAAATACTTAAATTACCCATTTGTAGTATCTGAAAAAATAGGTTTTAAGACAAAAAAATGTTATAGATAATTTGTAATGATAAAAGTGTCAAATTGGCAGGATGATATTGTAATAATAAATATCTTTTCAGCCAGTAAACAGAGTCACAGAATACATGAATAAGAAGCTGGCAGTAATTGCTGTAAACATCAGTACACCACTCTGATAGTACCACTAGGCAAAAATTCAGAAAGGACCCAAAAGACTTGAGCAACACTATCAACCAACTTTTCCTAACAGAACTCTCCATTAAAAAATAGCAGATTATGCATGATTTTTAAACACTCATGGGAAAATCACCAATAAAGACTATATGCTAGACCAAAAAACAAAACTTAACAATATGAAAAGATTTAAATTATATAATGTGTGTTCTCCAACCACAATTAATAGAATTACAAATTAACATAGATAGAAATACGGGAACTTTGCAAACATCTGTAGGGTAAACTACACATTTCTGAATAATCCATGGGTGAAAGAAAACATTTCAAGGGGAATTAGTATTTTGAACTGGATGAAAATGAAAACACAGCTTCTTAAGTTGATGGGTGCAGCTAATTCAGTGCTTAAAGGAAAATTATAGATTTAATCCATACATAAGAATGTAAAAACAGATCTCAAACTAATAATCTAAGCTTTTTACAGATGAAAAATGACCAATTCAAATAAGAAAATGAGGATACAATTCCTCTAAAAATAGCATCAAAATAATTCACCAAAAGAAGTGTCATACTTACACATTGAAAATTACAAAACATTGTTGAGTGAAATTAAAGGTCTAAATAAAGAGACATTCCACACTGTGTGCAGAAAAGCTCAATGTTGCTAAAATGGCATTTCTCCCCAAATTGAACAACAGATAATACATATTAAATTTCAATAGTCTCTTCCTGACTGACAAGCAGAATGAGAAATGTATATATAGATGCAAAATACCTAGACTCTCCAAAAAAGTTTTGAAAGAGAAGAAAAAAAGAAGAGGAAAATTTCCTGAATTCAAAATTCATTATAAAGCTTCAGGACAACTGTTCATTATGGCACTGGAATAACATGATAGACATATAGACCAGCAGAATAAAATTGAATGTCAAGAAATATATCTTTGTGTTCATCATTGAATGGGACAGTTGAAATGAATGAATTTTACGATATGTAAATATGCATCAATACGGTTTTAAAAAAAGGAAATAGAGATTGATTCTGATTAAACTGTAGACTGACCCCAGCTGAGCTCAAATGATGACTACATTGATGTGATAATACTATCACCCTTTTGTCAACAGAAGAAAGGATGAAAATTCTGGGGGAAAATGTCAACTTCAGTCTCTAAAACTTTTATACACAATATCTGCAATAAAATTTGAAAAAATTGAGATAGATGGCTAGGAGGTAAAATAGTAGTGATAATCATAGCAACAATCAGATAGAAGATCCAGTGATGATTCAGATGCTGAAATTAGCAGACAAGGACTATAAGTTAGTTATTCTAAACATTTAAAGAAAGATGGACAAAATGGGTGAAAAGATTTTAAGAGGTCATTAAAATATATAAAAGAATGAAATTTTAATCATAGAAATGCAAAATATAATATCTAAACTGACAACAAGGCAAAAATCAGGGATAATGAACTCAGTAGCATGTAAATAGAAAACATCCAATCTGGAGCACAAGGTGTAGAAAAAAAAAGAAAATAGAGAACAGAGAATAAGAGACATTAGAGAAGCACTCAAATGATTTAATGCATGCTTACTTATAGAAAAAATGCAACAAGAGAAAAAGAGTGAGGCAGAAAGAAATAGACTATGGGATTGAATTTGCAAAAATATATGTGCAATATCAACCTACAGAGTCAAGATATTCAGAAAAGCTTAGGCAGATTAAAAAATAGAAAAATTAAAACAAGTAGGCAAATCATAGTCAAACTTCTGATAAACAGAAATAGGGGCAAAAATCTTAAAGAGATCTAGGAACAAAAGATACATTAATTATCTGTCAAGGGGCAATCATAAGATTTTCAAATGACTTTTCAGGAGAAAATACGGTCATCAGAAAATGATGGAATGGCATCTTTAAAAGACTAACTTTAAAAAAAGAAACATAAGCAAATCAAGAATTTTACACCTCAAGCATTTTTTAATAAAAATTATTTTAAAAAAACTTTTCCCCGAATATCTTCTAACTAGCTTATGGGTCAAAGAAGACATAGAAATTTACAGAATAATTAAAATTTCTTAAACTTGACAATACAACCTATCTAAACTTGTATTCAACTAAAACATTACATTCAAAGGAGAGTTTAGAGTTGTTTATATTAGAAAAGAAAAATGGTTTGACATTAATGAACTAAATTACTTGAAAAGAATATAGCAAATTATCAACAGAAAAAAAACAAAAGCAGAAGAAAAGAAATAATAAAGAGCAGACATGGATAACAGAGAATCATAATGAGAATACATCAAAATGTTAAATTGCTTCTATGAAAAGTTTAATGAAGTAACCAATCTCTTTTGCAACTAATTGCTAAAAAGTAAGGAAGAGAAAGTCAGAAAGCAGAAATAAAAATACTAAGAGTAAAAAGGTGACAATAGATATTGAAAAGACAATATGAGCAAAATCCTTACTTTTTAAAGGTACAAATCTCAAACTTCAATTGATAGAGCACTCAATTTACTTCCACCATTTAACATACATTCTTTGGACACCAACTATTTGCAAATCATTGTTCTATCCTCTGGAGATTCAATGATGAAGAATACAGAATGGTCCCTGATCTTAAGGTATCTATATGTCAAAAAGGGTGTCATAGGAATAAGATCATTTGATAGAATGATAGGACCATGAAGAAATAAAACAGTGATTTAAGAGTGGGAGGGGGAGAACATAAGATGGCAGCTAGGAGAGACAGGGCAAGAAAACACCTCCATGAAAAATACTAGATAAATGCCAGAAAGTGACACAGAACACCAGTTCCAGTGATGTACAAGCTGGACAAGGTCTACTAAATCCACGGGGACTAAGCACTTGGTAAAACCAGTGGTCTGCATTCTGAAATGAGTGAGTAAGCCACTGAATATCAAGCAGCCATGCCACAGTGTGGGGGAAATTGTGGGTTGGCATTTGGAGGTGGACTATTTCTTTTTTAAAGAAACACCCAAAAGCAGCTGCAGATACAGCAGTGAGAACTGCACAATGAAGTGCAGCAGGAACAGCTTGTGCAAATGCCTTAATATCTGGCATGGAATATAGCCTTTTGTGCACCTACTCCTAATTGTGTCACAGTGAGGAAGGCAAAGGTTAACCAAAAAGGGAAAAATCCTTACCCCTTGCAGCCATCTCCCTGGAGGGCTTGGAAAATCCTGCCTAGTGCTGGTGCCACAGCCCAGAGCCATGCCAAAAAAACCCAGTGTGACAGAAATTGTTTCCAGCAGCAGACACATATGCCACAATATCAGGCATGGACAATAGCCTTTCACACACCCACAGCTAAGTGTCCCAGAGCTGGAAAGGCAAAGCTGTGCAAAAAAGGGAAATTAACTTGTCTCACACAGCCATCCTTACAGCAGGCTAGGAATGCACCTACATGGCCTGATGGCCCAGAACTTCCCTTGAGAGATGGCCCACAATTGTGATGTAGCAAGCCTTCCCTCAGCAAAGGCACTGAAAGGGCATGGCTTGGAAGAGGGACCCACTTGGAAATCCCAGGTACCATATGCCAATACCAAAGACTTGTGTGTCAGTGGCAGAGAAAATCTGGTGAGAATGAAATGAAGGTTAAGATTCTTGGAACAGCCTTAAATCTCCAGAAATACCTGGGAGGTTTGATTATTATACCCACTTTCTCTCTCTAATCCCTCAGACACATGCCAAACATTCAGGGAGGGCAACACCAACTACACACACAAACTTGGTGCACCAATTGGACATCCACAAGATAGAGACCCCCACTCACCACAAAGACAAATAGGGTGAACTGGCTTGAGGGGAAGAGGTGGCTCATGGATGCCATCTGCTGGTTAGTTACAGAAAGTGTATGCCATGAAGCTGTAGATCTGACAAATTAGAGATAAGTGTTTGAATAAGTCTACATATCTTAAAGAAACCTATCAAATTAAGCAAATGCCAAGATGCCAAAAACAACACAAAATTTTAAAGCATATGAAAAACAGGATGATATGGATAATACAAATCCAAACACCCAAATCAAAAGATCAGAGGACGCACAGTACATGGAACAATTAATCAAAGAACTAAAGACAAATAACAAGCAGATGGAACAGGATATAAAGGACATGAAGATGACCCTAGAAGAGCATAAAGAAGAAAATGTAAGAGTAAATAAAAAACATATGATCTTATGGAAATAAAAGAAACTGTCAGCCAAATTAAAAGATTCTGGATACTCATAATACATGACTAGAGGAAGTTGAACAGTGAATCAGTGACCTCAAAGATGACAGAATGGAAAATGAAAGGAAAAAAGAAATAATGGGGAAATATTAAAAAATCAAAATGGGCCTAAGGATATGATAGATAATATAAAACAACCAAATATAAGACTAATTGGTGTCCCACAATGGGAAGAGAAAGGTAAAGGTCTAGGAAGAGTATTCAAAGAAATTGTTGGGGAAAAATTCCCAAACTTTCTAAAGAGCATACACAAATCATAAATGGCCAGTGAACTCCAAATAGAATAAATACAAATAAAATCACTCCAATACATATTCTGATCAGATTGTCAAATACTGAAGAAAATGAGGAAGTTCTGAAAGAAGAAAGAGAAAAGCAATTCACCACTTACAAAGGGAACAGCTTAAGAAAAAGTAGTGACTACTTTGTGGTCACCAAGGAGGAGAGAGGACAGTGGCATGACATACTTAAAATTCTGAGAGAGAAAAATTGCCAACCAAGAATTCTATATCCAGCAAAACTCTCCATCAAATTTGATGGTGAACTTAAATTTTTCATAGATGACAAATGCTGAGAGAATTTCTTAACAAGAGACTTGCCCTACTTGAGATGTGGTGAGACCTGCTGACAGAGAAACAAAGAAAGGAGAGAGAGAGATGGAGAAAGTTTCAATAATAAAGAGATTTAGTAGGGATACATTAAAGGACATTAAGAGAGAGGCACAAATGTATCTGACAAAAATAAACAAAAGGATAAGATGCCTGATTCAAGAAAAGCCTTCACAATAATAACATAGAACGTTAATGGATAAAACTCCCCAATTAAAAGATATAGATTGGCAGAATGAATCAAAAAAAATGCACCATCAATATGTTGCATTCAAGAGACTCATGTTAGACAGTGAGACACAAAGAAATTAAAAGTGAAAGGATGGAAAAAATATTTCATGCAAGTTACAGCCAAAAGAAAGCAGGTGTAGCAATATTAATCTCAGAAAAAAAATAGACTTTAAATGCAAGGATGTTATGAGAGACAAAGAAGGCCACTAAATACTAATAAAAGGGGCAATTCAACAAGAAGAAATAATCATAAATGTTTAAGCACCCAATCAGGGTGCCACAAAATACATGAGAGAATCACTGGCAAAACTAAAGGAAGGAACTGATGTTTCCACAATAATTGTGAGAGACTTCAACACATCACTCGCTCCTACAGATAGATCAACCAGACAGAAGACCAATAAGAAAACTGAAAGCCTAAACAATCTGATAAATTAATTGGATTTAACAGACATATATAGAACATTACATCCCAAATCACTGGGATACACATTCTTCTCTAATGCTCATGGAACTATCTCCAGAATAGATCATATGTTGGGACATAAAACAAGCTTCAATAAATTTAAAAAATTGAAATTATTCAAAGCACATTCTCTGATCACAATGGAATAAAATTAGAAGTCAATAACCATCAGAGACTTAGAAAATTCATAAATACCTGGAGGTTAAACAACACACTCCTAAACAATCAGTGGGCAAAAGAAGAAAGCAAGAAATTGCTACATATATAGAGATGAATAAAAATGAGAACACAACATACCAAACCTATGAGACACAGCAAAAGTGTTGTTGAGGGAGAAATTTATAGCACTAAATGCATATATTAAAAAGGAAGAAAGAGCCAAAATGAAAGAACAAATGGATCAACTGAAGAAGCTAGAAAATGAACAGAAAACAAATCCTAAACCAAATAGAAGAAAAGAAATAACAAGGATTAAAGCAGAAATAAATGACATAGAGAACAAAAAACAATAAAGAGGGTAAATATCACCAAAAGTTCATTCTTTGAAAAGATCAACAAGATTGACAAGCCCCTAGCTAGACTGAAAACATCAGAGAGAAGACCCATATAAACAAAATAGTGAATGAGAAAAGTGACATTACTGCAGATCCTGAAGAAATTAAAAAAAATTATAAGAGGATACTATGAACAACTGTATGCCAACAAACTGGATAATGTAGAGGAAATGGACAATTTCCTGGAACATATGAACAACTTAAACTGACCAAAGAAGAAACAGAAGACCTCAACCAACCAATCACAAGTAAAGAGATCCAATCAGTCATCAAAAAGCTCCCCACAAATAAATGCCAAGGGCCAGGTGGCTTCACAGGGGAATTCTACCCAACTTTCCAAAAAGGACTGACACCAAACTTACTTAAATGTTTTCAAAAAAATGAAAAAATTGGGACACTACCTAACACATTTTATGAAGCTAACATTACTCCAATATCAAAACCAGGTGAAGATGCTGCAAGAAAGGAAAACTAAAGGCCAATCTCCTTAATCAATATGGATGGAAAAATTCTTAACAAAATACTTGCAAATTGAATCCAAAGACACATTAAAGATATCATACACCATGACCAAGTGGGGTTCATTCCTGGCATGCAAGGATGGTTTAATATAAGAAAATCAATCAATGCATTACAATGCTTTGACAAATCAAAAGGGAAAAATCAAATGATCATCTCAATAGATGCTGAAAAACATTTGACAAAATCCAACATCTATTTTTGATAAAAACACTTCAAAAGGTAGGAATTGAAGGAAACTGCCTCAATATGATAAAGAGCATATATGAAAAACCCACAGCCAGCATAGTATGCAAAGGTGAGAGACTGAAAGCCTTCCCTCTAAGATCAGGAAAAAGACAAGGATGACCACTATCACCATTGTTATTCCACATTTTGTTAGAAGTGCTAGCCAGGGCAATCCAGCAAGACAAAGAAATAAAAGACATCCAAATTCGAAAGGAAAAAGTAAAACTGTCATTGTTTGCAGATGATATGATCTTACATCTGGAAAACCCTGAGAAATTGATGATGCAGCTACTACAGCTAAAAAACAAATTCAGCAAAGTAGCAGGATACAAGATTAATGCATATAAGTCAGTAATGTTTCTATATGCAAGAAATGAACAAATTGAAGAGACACTCAAGAAAAAGATACCATTTTCAATAGCAACTAGAAATATCAAGTACCTAGGAATAAACTTAACCAAAGATGTAAAAATCTATAAAAAGAAAACTACATAACTCTTCTAAAAGAAATAGAAGGGGACTTTAAAAGATGGAAAAATATTCCATGTTTATTGATAGGAAGGCTAAATATCATTAAGATGTCAATTGTACCCAAACTCATTTACAGATTCAATGCAATCCCAATCAAAATTCCAACAACCTACTTTACAGACTTGGAAAACTAGTAATCAAATTTATTTGGAAAGGGAAGATGTGTTGAATTGCTAAAGACACTCTAAAAAAGAAAAATTAAGTAGGAGGACTTACACTTCCTGACTTTAAAGCTTATTATAAAGCCACAGTTGTCAAAACAGCATGGTACTGGCACAAAGATAGACATATTGATCAATGGAAGTGAATTCAGAATTTGGAGATAGACCCCCAGATCTATGGCTGACTGATCTTTGATAAGGCCCCCAGAGTCACTGAACTGGGTCATAATGGTATTTTCAACAAATGGGGCTGGGAGAGTTGGATATCCATACCTAAAAAATGAAAGACAACCCCTACCTCACACCGTACACAAAAATTAACTCAAAATGGATGAAAGATCCCAATATAAAGGAAAGTACCATAAAACTCCTAGAAGATAATGTAGGGAAACATCTTCAAGACCTTGTATTAGACAGCCACTTCCTAGACTTTACACCTAAAGCATAAACAACAAAAGAAAAAATAGATAAATGGGAACTCCTCAAGCTTAGAAGTTTCTGTACCTCAAAGGAATTTCTCAGAAAGGTAAAAAGGCAGCCAACTCATTGGGAAAAATTTTTGGAAACCATGTATCTGACAAAAGACTGATATCTTGCATATATAAAGAAATCCTACAACTCAATGACAATAGTACAGACAACCCAATTATAAAATGGGCAAAAGATATGAAAAGACAGTTCTCTGAATAGGAAACACAAATGGCTAAGAAACACATGAAAAAATGTTCAGCTTCACTAGCTATTAGAGAGATGCAAATTAAGACCACAATGAGATACCATCTCACACCAATTAGAATGGCTACCACTAAACAAACAGGAAATTACAAATGCTGGAGGGGATGTGGAGAAATTGGAACTCTTATTCATTGTTGGTGGGACTGTATAATGGTTCAGCCACTCTGGAAGTCAGTCTGGCATTTCCTTAGAAAACTAGATATAGAGTTACCATTCAATCCAGCAATTGCACTTCTCGGTATATACCCAGAAGGTCTGAAAACAGTGACATGAACAGATATCTGCACACCAATGTTCATATCAGCATTATTCACAATTGCCAAGAGATGGAAACAACCTTAATGTCCTTCAACAGATGGTTGGATAAATAAAATGTGGTATATATACACTATGGAATACTACACAGTAGTAAGAAGGAACAATGTGAAACATATGACAACATGGATGAACCTTGACGACATAATGCTGAGGGAACAAACCAGGCACACAAAGAGAAATATTATATGCTACTACAAATGTGAACTTTGAAAAATATAAAACAAAAGGTTTGTAATGTAGAATGTAGGGGAACTAGCAATAGAGAGGAATTAAGGAAGGGGAAAAGATAATCCAATAAGAACAGATAAGCTATTGTGGGTAAATTTAATGTTATAGGAATGCCCAGGAATGACTATGGTCTCTTAATTTCTGATGGGTATAGTAGGAACAAGTTCACAGAAATGTTGCTATGTTAGATTACTTTCTTGGGGATAGAGTAGGAACATGTTGGAAGTGAAGTAGTTATCTTAGGTTAGTTGTCTTTTTCTTGCTCTCTTATTATGGTCTGTTTGAAATGTTCTTTTGTTGTATGTTTTTTTAAATTTTTTAATTTTTTTAAAATTTTTTATACAGTTGATTTAAAAAAAGTTTAAAAAAACAAGGAAAAAGTATGCAGAGCCCCCTTGAGGAGTTGGTGGAGAATGCAGGGGTATTGGCCTGCCCCACCTCAATGGTTGCTAATGTGCTCACAGACATATGGGACTGTTGGTTTGATGGGTTGAGTCCTCTATCACAGGACTTGCCCTTGGGAAGACTGTGCCTGCAAAGGAGAGGCAAGGCCTCCCTATAACTGTGCCTAAGAGTCTCCTCCTGAATGCCTCTTTCCTGCTCATATATGGCCCTCTCTCTAGCTAAGCCAGCTTGGTGGGTGAAGTCACTGCCCTCTCCCCATGTGAGATCAGACACCCAGGGGAGTGAATCTCCAAGGCAACGTGGAATATGACTCCCGGGGAGGAATGTAGACCCAGCATCATGGGATGGAGAACATCTTCTTGACCAAAAGGGGGAAAAGAAAGGAAATGAAATAAGCTTCAGTGGCACAGAGATTTCAAAGGGAGCTGAGAGGTCACTTTGGTGAGCACTCTCATGCCCAAAATAGACGACAATTTTTAGGTTCTAATGAATTGGGGTAGCTGGTGGTAGATACCTGAAATTATCAAACTACAACCCATAACACATGAATCTTGAAGACAACTGTACAAAAATATATCTTATGAGGGGTGACAATGTGATTCGGAAAGCCATAAAGACCACACTCCCCTTTGTCTAGTTTATGGATGGATGAGTGGAAAAATGGGGGAAGGAAACAAACACAGGCAACCAGTGTTCTTTTTTACTTTAATTGCTCTTTTTCACTTTAATTATTATTCTTGTTATTTTTGTGTGTGTGGTAAAGAAGGTGTCAGAGATTGATTTTGGTGATGAATGCACAAATATGTAATGGTACTGTGAACAATTGAATGTATGATTCATTTTGTATGACTGCATGGTGTGTGAATATATCTCTATAAAATGAATATAAGAAAAAGAAAAACAGAAAAAAAGCAGGAGTAGTAATAATCTCAGATAAAATAGTCTTTAAATGCAAGGATGTTATCAGAGACAAAGAAGGTCACTACATACTAATAAAAAGGAGAATTCAACAAGAAGAAATAACAATTATAAATGTTTATACACCCAATCAAGTTACCACAAAATACATGAGACAAACACTGGCAAAACTAAAGGAAGCAATTGATGCTTCCACAATAATTGTGGGAGATTTCAACACATCACGTTCTCCTATAGATAGTTCAACCAGACAGAAACCAATAAAGAAATTGAAAACCTAAACAATCCGATAACTGAATTTGATTTAACAGATATATGAAGAATATTATATGTTCGCATCCCAAATCACCAGTATACACATTCTTTTCTTGTGCTCACGGAACTTTCTCCAGTATAGATCATATGCTGGGAGATAAAGCAAGCCTCAAAAAATTTAAAAACAATTGAAATTATTCAAAGAACATTCTCTGACAACAATGAAATACAATTAGAAGTCAATATCCAACAGAGTTAGAAAACTCACAAATACCTGGAGGTTAAACAACACACTGCTAAACAATCAGTGGGTTAAAGTAGAAATAGCAAGAGAAATTGCTACATACACAGAGATCAATGAAAATGAGAACACAGTATATCAAATCATATGGGATGCAGCAAAAGCAGTACTGAGGGGGAAACTTATAGCACTAATTGCATATGTCAAAAAGGAAGAAAGAGATAAAACCATAAAACTAATGGAGTAACTGAAGAAGCTAGAAAATGAACAGCAAGTAGAAGGAAAGAAATAACAAGGATTAAAGCAGAAATAAATGACATAGAGAACAAAAAACAATAGAAAGAATAAATAACACCAAATCTTGGTTCTTAGAGAAAGTCAACAAGATTGACAAGCCCCTACCTAGACTGACAAAATCAGAAAGAAAGAAGACCCATATAAACAAAATAATGAATGAGAAAGGTAACATTATTGCAGATACAAAGAAGTTTAAAAAAAATTTATGAGGATACTATGAAAAGCTGTATGCTGACAAAGTGGATAATATAGAGGAAATGGACAACTTCCTGGAAACATGTGAACAACCTAGATTGACCAAAGAAGAAATAGATGACCTCAACTCACCAATCACAAGCAAAGAGATCTAATCAGTCATCAAAACACTTCCCACAAAGAAATGTTCAGGGCCAGATGTCTTCACAGAGGAATTCTACCAAACTTTCCCAAAAAACTGACAGTTAAACTCCTTCAAAACAATGAAGAAAATGGAAAACTGCATAACACATTTTATGAAGCTAATATCAATCTAACACCAAAACCCAGCAAAAATGCCACAAAAAAGGAAAATTACAGGTCAATCTCTCTAATGAATATAGATGCAAAAATTCACAACAAAATACTTGCAAATCAAATGCAAAGACACATTAAAAATCATACACCATGACCAAGTGGGGTTCATTCCAGGCATGCAAGGATGGTTCAACATAAGAAAATCAATTAATGTATTACAACACATTAACAAATCAAAGTAGAAAAATCAAATGATCATCTCAATAGATGATGAAAAATCGTGCAACAAAATCCAATGTCCCTTTTTGATAAAAAAAATAAAAAACAATTCAAATGTTAAGAATTGAAAGAGACTTCCTCAGTATGATAAAGAGCATATATGAAAAACCCACAGCCAGCATAGTACTCAATGGTGAGAGACTGAAATTATTCCCTCTAAGATCAGGAATGAGAGAAGGATGCCTGCTGTCACCACTGTTATTCAACGTTTTGCTAAAAGTGCTAGCCTGGGCAATCTGGAAAGACAAAGAAATAAAAGCCATCCAAATTGGAAAGGAAGAAGTTAAACTGCCATTATTTGCAGATGAAATGATCTCATATGTCAAAAATCCTGAGAAATTGACAATATGGCCATGAGAGCTAATAAACAAATTTAGCAAAATAGCAGGATACATGATTAATGCATATAAATCAGTAATGTTTCTATATAATAGAAATGAATGACATGAAGGGACACTCAAGAAAATAATACCACTTTCAATAGCAACTAAAACATCAAGGACCTAGGAATAAACCTAACCAAAGATGTAAAAGACCTATACAAAGAAAACTACACAACTCTAGTAAAAGAAATAGAAAGGGAACTTAAAGATGGAAAAATAATCCATGTTCATTGATAGGAAGGCTAAATGTCATTAAGATGTCAATTCTACCCAAACTCATCTACAGATTCAATGGAATCCCAATCAAAATTCCAACTTAGTTTGCAGACTTGGAAAAGCTAGTTATCAAATTCATTTGGAATGGAAAGATGCCTCAAATTGTTAAAAACACTCTAAAACAGAGAAACAAATTGGAAATACTTTCAATCCCTGAATTTGAAGCTTATTATAAAGCCACAGTAGTCAAAACAGCACGGTACTGGCACAAAGATAGACATTGATCAATGGAATCAAATTGAGAATTCAGAGATGGACCCCAAGATCTATGGCTTACTGATCTTTGATAAGGTCTCCAAAGCCACTGAACTGGGACATAGCAGTCTTTTCAACAAATGGGGCTGGGAAAATTGGATATTCATATCCAAAAGTATGAAAGAAGACTACTACCTCACATCCTACACAAAAATTAAAGTGTATCAAAGACTTCAGTGTAAAAGACAGTAGCATACAACTCCTAGAAGATAATGTAGGGAGATGTCTTCAAGACCCTGTATAAGGCAGTAACTTCCTAGACCTTACACCCAAAGCACAAGCAACAAAAGAAAAAAATGGATAAATGGGAATTCCTCAAACTTAGAAGTTTCTGTACCTCAAAGAAATTTGTCAAAATGGTGAAGAGGCAGCCAACTCAATGGGAAAAATTATTTGGAAACCATGTATCTGACAAAAGACTGATATCTTGCATATATAAAGAAATCCTACCATTCAATGACAATAGTACAGGAGCCCAATTATAAAATGGGCAAAAGATATGAAAAGACAGTTCTCTGAAGAGGAAATACAAATGGCCAAGAAACACACAAAAAATGTTCAGCTTCACTAGCTATTAGAGAGATGCAAATTAAGACCACAATGGGATACCATCTAACACCAATTAGAATGGCTGCCATTAAACAAACAGGAAACTACAAATGCTGGAGGGGATGTGGAGAAATTGGAACTCTTATTCATTGTTGGTGGGACTGTATAATGGTTCAGCCACTCTGGAAGTCAGTCTGGCAGTTCCTTAGAAAACTAGATATAGAGCTACCATTCGATCCAGCGATTGCACTTCTCGGTATATACCCGGAAGATTGGAAAGCAGTGACACGAACAGATATCTGCACGCCAATGTTCATAGCAGCATTATTCACAATTGCCAAGAAATGGAAACAACCCAAATGTCCTTCAACAGATGGGTGGATAAATATAATGTGGTATATACACACAATGGAATACTAATGGCAATAAGAAGGAATGTTGTCATGAAACATATGACAACATAGATGAACCTTGAAGACATAATGCTGAGCAAAATAAGCCAGGCACAAAAAGAGAAATATCATTTGCTACAACTAACATGAACATTGAAAAATATAAAAAAAAAATGGCTTATAGTATAGAATGTAGGGGACCTAGTGATAGAGAGCATTTAGTGAAAGGGTAACGATAACCACGTAAGAATGGGTAGGGTATCATGGGTAAATTTATTGTTCTGGGAATGTCCAGGAATGACTATGGTTTGTTAATTTCTTGTGGATATGGTAGGAAGAATTTCACAGAAATGTTTCTATATTAGGTTATTTTCTTGGGGTAGATTAGGAACATGTTGGAAGTAAAGTAGTTATTTTATGTTAGTTTTCTTTTTCTTTTTCCCTTGTTTTGGTTTGTTTGAAATGTTTTCTATTGTATGTTTTTTTTTTTAATTTTGATATAGTTAATAGTAAATATAAAAAAGTGAAGAAAATTTGCAGAGCCCCCTGAAGAACTGGGGTGATTGCAAGGGTGTTAGTCTTCCCCACCTCAATAGTTGCTGATGTGCTCACAGACATAGGGGACTGGTGATTTGATGGGCTGTGCACTCTATTATGGGACTTGCCCTTGGGAAGACTGTTACTGCAAAGGAGAGGCTAGGTCTGCTTAAAATTGTGCCTATGTTTCTCCTCCTGAATGCTTCTTTATTGCTCAGATATGGCCTTCTCTCTCTAGCTGAGTCAATTTGGTAGGTGAAATCACTGCCCTACCCCCTATGTGGGATCTCACACCCAGGATTGTAAATCTCCATGGCAACCCGGGATATGACTCCTGTGGAGGAATCTAGACCTGGCATTGTGGGATGGAGAAAACCTTCTTGATCAAAAGTGGGATGTAAAATGAAATGAAACAAGTTTCAGTGGCTGAGTGATTCCAAAAAGAGCCAAGAGGTCACTCTGGTGGGCACTCTTATGTACAATATAGATAACCCTTTTTAGATTTTAATGAATTAGAATATCTAGCACTAAATACCTGAAACTATCAAACTACAACCCAGAATGTTTGAATCTTGAAGATGATTGTATAAAAATGTAGCTTATGGGGGGTGACAATGTTATTGGGAAAGCCATGTGGATCACATTCCCTTGTCCAGTGTATGGATGGATGAGTAGAAAAATGGGGGGAAAAATAACTAAAGGAAGAATTGGTGGGCAATTTGGGTGTTTTGTTTTTACTCTTTTATTCTTATTTTTGCATTCACTTTTTCTGGTACAAGGAAAATGTTAAAAAAGTTTGATCATGGTGTTGGGTGAACAACTATGTGATGGTAATGTGATCAATGCATTGTGTATTTTGGATGATTGCATTTTATATGAATAAATCTTAATAATAAAATAAAACAACTTCACCAAATAAGAATTTTGCATCTGGAAAAACTGTTTTTCAAAAATGAGGGAAAAATTAAGACATTCACAAATAAAAAAAACTAAGAGACTTCATTCACCTCTAGACTGTCCCTATAAAGAATGGGAGTTTTGCAGTTTGAAAAGAAAATACACTAGATAACTGACTTAAACCATATGAAAAAGTAAAATTTCCATTTAAAAATGAAAAAAAGTTATAGTAATGGATTGTGGCAAAGGAACTATAGCATAGTGAATGTGATTAATCCCACTGAATATTATGCTTTGGGAGGTATGGTATGAGAAGGTTTGTGTCAAGTATGTTTCCATATTTTAACAAAAGGAAAGAAAACTAAAGAGGTGACAATTAAATGTAATACACGATACTCCATAGGATCTAAGAATGGAGGAGTAAAGGCTCAAAGGGACATTACTGGGATATAAGAATAATTAGAATTAGAGTGTGTGGTTTATATCACTGTTAAAATTTTTGAGCTTGATAAGTAAAATCCAGACATATGAATGTACTTGATACTATTTTATTCAAGGATTATGATTACAATTGCCTCTCTCAAGTGTTCAGCAGATAGATAAATAGATAGATAAATAGATAGATAGATAGGTAGATAGATAGATAGACAGACAGACAGATAGGTGACATAATGATATAGCCAAGATAGAAAAATATTAAAACTGGTAGATCTGAGTATCTGTATATCTGGGGTGCAGGAGTATGTTGGAATTCACACTATGGGGTTTGATTTATTTCTGTAACTCTTCAATAGGGTTGAAATCATTTCAAAATAAAAGTTAAAAAATAATCAATTTGCTGAAGGGTAAGATGTCAGCCACCAACCCCTGTGGACAAAAGAGCTCTTGTGTGAATAGTCAGAAGAGAAAAAATGCAAGTGAATCCAAAGGCTACAATGTTAGACTGCACATGCTTGAAATTGGAAGACATGAAAATTCCTATGTTTCTCCCTTAGTTCTCACAGGTTAAATTAGTGAAGTGAGCTGAAACCCTATGCAAGGACCCTCATAACCCCTCTTATACACATCACACATCCAAGGCCAGTTGGACACAAAGCAAGGAGGGCACTGAGAGTCATAGTCTTTTCTGATCACCCTGGGCTGGGATAGGTGTCCAAGGCCACAGAATGACAAGTTTATTTAAGAGAAATAGGCTCAATGACCAGTGTTAAGGGTTTGAAATCCTCCTCCATGAAACCTCCCAACCAGTGACCCAGATGGTTAAAGGTATGGCAGGTCATTTATCTCCTTAGTTCTTGGGAAAACCAGAGAGGATCATGCTTGGCCAGAGCCATAGGCCATACATTTTGGCCTACAGAGCCTAGTCAATATCCCTTGGGTCCTGTGAAATGATCACTGACTTTGTGGGTCAATGTGTCGGTAAAGATAGAGGCACTGTTTTTCTTGTCTCTTGCCGTACCTCAACTGAGGTCTGTCTTAGTTGCCAAGCAGTGGGAGGCTCTGGAGAGAATGATCACCATGGTGTTCTATCCTTTTTTGGGCTAGAGGTTCATGGCATTTGAGGTGACTCAGCAGAGTTCTTGGGGGCCTCAGAGAGTCTGCAGATAACCATGATGCTCTGCAAAATTCTGATCTTAGTGGCCTTATGCCAGGTCTTGGCAGCACGGTGGGAAGACTCTTTATAAAACCCAGGTTCCCAAAGAATGCTGTTGGAGATGGTGGCTTGGATACTCATAGTAGGAGTTTTAGAATAATAATTATTATTTTTATTAATATTCATTATTTATTATATTATTAATATTACAGGTATGGATTATTAAATTTATAATAATCCATTATGCTGAAATGGCAGATAAAAATCTGACTGCTGGCATTTCTTCTCTTCTAGAGAAAATACATCAAATTGCTCCATTTCACCATATTGAAAATGCTTTTGGAGACCTGACATCAACTATAACAGAAGCAAAACTCAAAAATGAACTATCTCATGTTATAAACATGAAGACCATAAATAAAGAACTGAAAAGTTACAACTCTTTGTTGGGAATTAAGGTGGATACATCTAGAAAATTATGGAGTGGACAGACATCTAAATGTTTACAAGAAGGGCAGCTGATGGCAGACACTGCAAGCAAAGCTCTTTCTCTAGAAAACTCAGCAAAGCAAATCCAATATCAAGTATTTACGGCCAAATCACCCTTCAGTATCTCTCATGTGAATGCAGAAGCTCTTCACACAGCAGTAACACAGGCATGCAAGGAAAATTCCAGGCTTGAGAAAAACATAAAACACTGTTCACAGGAATCTTAAAATTCAAAGGAAGACCAGACAAATTAAGTGAGGGCAAAAATATCTCAGAAAACTCTAAGCTGTCAACAGAGCCTGTTTTTAACAATAAAGTGGTTTCAACCAAGCCTGCAGGTGAGTGGTTGATAAAGATGAGCTGATTTGGTTGCTGTACTTCTGGAAGGTAATATGGACTTCAGGAAAATGGAATTGGATACACTGAAGACATCAGAAAATGGAGATCTCATAGATGAAGAATGCAAAGGAGTGTTGATTGATGAGGTGGAGTTAAATACTTACAAACTCTCAAAGAAAAAATAAAACAAATGCACATGACATTAAAACAAGAAACTAAAATAATCAGTGTACTTAATAATCACATAGAAAGATCCCAAGTGGAAAAGGCCTTTCTCCAGTCAGAATTCACCCAATTGGAAAGAGAGAGGCAAAAGCTCTGGCAGAAACATCAAATCCATCCCAAACATCAAGAAAAAGAAACAAATTTTTATTCAATGTTCAATTTAAAGAGAATTTACCCCAAAAAAGTAGACGATTTTTTCAAAGGAAATAAAAATAATAGCAAGAGATGTCATGAGGTGAAAACTTACAAAATTCAAGCAGAAATTGTTTCAGATAAGTTCAATAGAATCACTGGGTATTAACAAAGCATTCTTGTATCCCAGGAGAGGAAATCCCATGATATGGGGGTAAGAGCTCTGACAGCTGAGAGAAACTTGTATCAATTGAGAAAAGAAAATACATACATAACACAAAATTAATTGAGGAAGAATATAAAGCTTCTTAAAATTATCTTCCAATCCTTGATGTTCCAAATGGAGCTTTTTATGGATTACTGAAAGCACATCCAGGAACCATCTGGACTAATAAGTCTCCAAGTAAGAAGGAACATCAGGCTGAGAGGGCATGGCCTTTATCAACCATTTGACAAACCTGGGAGTCCCTCCATACTGCCTGCCCCCTCCTGATTCAGCATGTGCCACAGGAGATCAAGTCAAAGCTGCTCTTGGGGCTCCTTGCACAGGCAGAAGCAGCTTAACAGCTTCTTCTCATTCAACCCTCTCACCTGATAAGAGAGCAGCTGACCCAGGCTCTGGTCCTCCACATTACCCTCCTGTCAAAAGTCAGAAGTTATGAAGGAGTCCAATGAGGAAGTTTCTGAGAATAGGACATCCCATTCTTCCCACCGTTTTGGAAACTGAAAAGGAAACTCCCCAAGGGTCCATTTGCTAAGGGACTTCCTTGACCCAATAATAATCTCCACTCGTACCAAGAATGTATCAACACCAGTTTTCAGGCTACCAGTACTGTGTATATAATCTGGAAACAAATGTTTCAGTTGCAGTTTTCTGCTCCTTCCTTTGAGTCTACTTTGAAAATCATAATAGCAAGATCTTTTTGTCTTATTTGGTTTCTTTTAGTTTTATTCTATTAATGTATACCTTATTTTGTTCCTTTGTGTTTTATTCTATTAAGGAATTATAAAATGACTCTTTTGTAAATTTGAAAGGTTATAATTATTAGTATACTTTATAATTGTAGATTGTATAATATGAATCTTATAAGTTAATTTATTATAATTATATTTCTAGTTGTGTTTAGCATGTCATCTATAAAATCAACTGTAGTAGGAGTTTCATATAAGAAGATTTAAAAGTGAAAGTGTCTGGAACTCAAGGGTTGTTTCTATATATCAATGGGTCACTACCCTCTGGTTATAATATTAGTGTAGAGCATCATTATAAAATTTGGATAATAAAAAATCTCTAAAATTAAAAAACATGTACAACTAAACAGTATGCTATTTAGGTTAACATGTATGTTGTGTTTATATGATAAAGAAAGGCAAAGAAATAATTTTCAGAATAATGGCTACTTCTTTGTGTGGGGAGTCAAGTAAAATTGGGGCAGGGAACTTCAAAAGTTTTGTAATGTCCTATTGTTTATTTTGGCTGTTTGATATCTGTAGGTTTCCTGGAGTATTATTATCATTTAAACATATATATATATATATATATATATATATATATATATATATATATATATATATAATATATATATATATATATGTGTGTATATATATATATATATATGTGTATATATATATATATATATACATATATAATATTCTTTTATGTGTTTGATTTTATTCATAATAAAATTTAAAATCAAATGTGAGAATCAAATTATTTTATAATATAGCATATATTATTGATAACACAGTGAAGATGTTTGAGTGTAGGTGGATCGAATTAACTGGAGAACAGCTGGATACCAGCAGCTCTCAGGTGGTGCTACTCCAACTGAGGCAGTATGCAGAGCCAGGGTAGACAGTGCAACTATTCAGAGAGTTGATGGGATAACATGCAGTGTAAAGGAGAGCATGCAGTGTAAATGAGACTGAAGGATAGAAAGCAGAAAAGTGGGCTAAAAGATGAGGACATGGAAGACATGGGATTCATGCATGAAGCAGAGGACTAATGAAAATTTTGAGAGAACATTAAGTGCATTTTGAAACAAATCGACAGTAAATGTGTCAACTTGAAAACAGCCAATGGGCTCATGAGAACAATTTCACTCCTTCCTCTCTGCTGGGCACAGACAATTTGGCTGACCTTTATTTTTGTCTTCCCCTTTAGTCCATGTTTTCAGTCTGAGTAATAGTTTTGTGGATTTAGCAAATGCTGACCAATTTCCTTTTGTGTGTCTGCACTGGGAGATGAGGCACAAATTAATGCCAAGTATGTCGGTGGAGTGGGGGTACAGGGAAGAATCATGACATAAAAAGCAGATCTGAGTTATGTGATCACTCAATTTTTCACTCATTCACTTATCAAATGTTTGTTGAGCCCCATTATGTATCATTCTCTGTGCTGGACTCCAGGGACGAAAATATAAGCATGAAATTACCAACTCCTTCAAAGGCTTGACAATCTAGATAGTGAGACAGGCATTTAAACAGAAAACTACAACTCAATGTGGTAAATTCAGTGATAAAGTTTTTCAGAGAATATTATGGAAAGAGCAAATACCTAATGGGAAATTTAGACATAGAACTGAGAGTATAGGTTTTAGGAAGGCTTCTTAGGGCAAAATATGAAGTGATATGAAATAATCAAGTGAAGAATAGTGGATTAGCATTCCAGACAAATGGAACAGTGGAGCAAAGACACTGGAGCAAAAAAACAAGGACAAGAACAACAGCAAGCTTTGTGTGGTTGGAAGCTGAGGGTGGGGCAGATCGTTGAAAACCTTCACTTTCTGGAGAGGAGTTGTATTTTTATCCTAAAAGCAAGGGGAAAACCAGTGAAATAGTTGATGCTGAAGAATGATAATCTGTTCTGAAATCTACAGCTTACTCCAGAGATTGTGTGGAGAATAGGCTTGGATAAAAAGAAACAAATGGAAGATAGAAAACCAAGTTAGGGGTGAGACAAGAATTCAGCTTTGGACATGTGCTTTAGGGGCTGAAGAATACTACTGGAGAGAAATCTAATTATCAGGAAAGGAAGTTATAGAAAAGAAACTGCTTATCTGAGTAGAGATATGATCACCTGAAGATTCCAAACTGGACTGCTACTGGGACTATGGTCGTGGGTCTGTAGGAAACCTTGCCTCCCTGCAGTGAGTTATTTCTGGAGCTCCCCCAGATGGCAGGGCTGAGAGATTAAGAAGGTCAAAGAGTATAGTAACTTGGGCAAAGACAGTCAATGAATACATGTTGCTTCCAAACTTGGTAAACCTGAAGGAAAGCATTTCCAACATATTAGTCAGATTTTCTTTTCCCCCCAGTGGAACACTGTTAAGAAAGAATTTCATGTGTCTGAACTGGATGGAAATCAGATGCAAGGTGTTTTACAGGAGATGAGATTAAAAATAATAGGTCAGTCCTTTTCAGGCTCCATAAAAATATCATAAAGATGAGTAGTTACCAAAATCTGAATTCTTTATCCACTCAAGGAAGTTGGAAATCACTCAGGTCCCTGCCAACTTCATTTTATTGGTGGACAGATGAGGAGGGATGTGGATTATATTTTATTATGTCAGTAGACCGTAGAATCCAAGATTCATGGAATCTGATGGCTAAAGAGAGTGTTTGATGTCAACTTACACAACCTCCCTTAAGCCTGAAATATATCTTCACTAGGAACATTAAAAAATTCTTTTTGTTATCTTAGTATGGGTCAGAGACAGCTAACATTCTCTTTGGAGATGTGAAAGAAGAGAAATAGAACCCCTAGAATACCAACGGAAAATAATGTATGACAGGATGTCACTGAGGAAAGAATAATCTTGGGAATTATTTTATGTGAATTACCATGTTGGTTTTGGACAAAACAAGAGAGTGTATATACAATTTAAGAAACAGGGGGTACTTTAGAAACATGATTTGGGGGTGCTTGGCTTTCACTATATTCATTGTGATAATCATCCCCTTGGGAAGAAGCTGCTCCCTTAAAACCCTATTTCTTCCCCAAATGTATGCCATACAAAAATTATACCTTTTAAATTTAGGCTAAAAGTCTCTTAAATCAATTTCAACCCCTACTTTCCAGGTTGTATTCTTTTTCTCCTTCTAGAGGAGTGCCTTCCAATGTAACCTCCATCTCCATTCTGCCTTCTTAAATTCTGAAGCATCCAGCAGGACCCAAAGACAGTCTTCCTTAGAAGACCAAAGGAAGAGGGATACAATGAGCAGGTTGGGGATGGGGATATGAATACTCAAGTGATACTTGCCCCTTTCTACACATGCTTGGCTTTGTTCTTCAGCCAGCATTTGCCTGATGTCTTCATAAATACTCTTAGTCTCCCTGGTGACAGCATTGAAACATGGTCAGATATGTCCTTAAAGTTCAATGATCATATTACAGCTCCACAAGTTCTCTGCTCTTGTATCTGCTGCAATTTCAGTTAAGAATTTAGAGAATACTTCTCCCACTATACTATATATTTAGTATCCCATTTTATATAACTACTACTAAAATTTCATCTTTTGCCAAAATGGAGAGGGAGACATTCCTGAATTCATGCCCATTTAGGGCACCTGCATTGCAGAAGCCGACATTAACTACACATATTCCAACCCCATAAGTTTCATCAAAAAGAAAATAAGTTCATTTGGAGAACTTCTTCAATTGAAGCTCTGGGAAATATAGAAAGAGGATTTATGAACAGATAGATACAGTGACATAGTGAGAATGAATCCACTTTTAGTTTGCATTTCCCCACCTGCAGCTCTTGCCCATGTTTACTGTACAAGTTTTTCTCAAGGAAATAACAGAAAAAATGGCACTAATTCAGAATTATATCTCATTTTAAAATGGCATGTGCCTCCTCCCTTTAATGACCTTTCAAGCCCATTATTCAAAAGAAGGGAAATTTATCTTTTCCCCATTTCCTCATCTGAACCCAGGAATGAGGTTTGTAACATCAGCAATTGGATCTCCATGGTCATATTGACACTAAATGAGATAAGAACCAGATCCAGAGACCATGGTCCAAGGAATCATGTCCCTGCTCCAGTAGTCTGCCACAGAGTCAACAGTGCTGCTTTGCACTGTAGGCATTCAGGGATTTGGTGGGGTGTGAGACCTCAAAGGCTGAGATGAAATCTACCCACTCTATCACATTATGTCCCTAAGTCTGTTTCCTCATTTGCAAAAAATACAGAAAAATAATCTTCACTTTGTCTGTCTCATGTGAGTGAGGATTAAAATAGACAGCAAATAGGAGGGTACTTTGGAAAGGTTTACTCTTTTGTTAGTCCATTTAAAAAAAAAAAATGCATGTTATTCATATGAAGAGTTTTGTCTAAAATCCCATGCTCTAATAATAAGGAAAGGAACACATGTGCCAGGTAAGACACTTTCAAATATATTATCCTCTCACCTGAAATAGTGGCCTGAGAAGTTTTGCAAATATGCTCTGCAGTGAAACAAATGATTGTTAAAAATAATAAAACATTTGTCTCTGGAAAATATTCTAAAAGCATAGAGAAAATGAGAAAACATTTATCCCAAAATATTTTCTAAATCTGAAAACAGCCAGAGTCTGTTACACTCGAGCCACAATCCACTCCCACCCATTGCCTATGTAGAGGGATGTCCAAGGGGGTGCTGCTCTTTCTCCCCTGGCCCTACCACAGTATACGATATCTCCATGAGAATAGTGGATCACCAGTATTTGTCACCCACATGAGATCTTAGGGTAATAGGGGAAGAAATTTAGGTGAAATTGGCCAAAAAGTTGGGGTTCCTTCTTTCACCCAGCTTGCACTTGTGAGCAGAGACACCATCCCAGATCCAACAGACCCAAAGCACTGAGGTTCTGGTCACCCACACCCCAGCTTGCTCATAGGTAGAGATTCCAAGCTGGCAAGCAGAAGTCAGGAAGACAAAACTGTCATCTCATCCTCCGCTTGCATGTAAAGGAGTGGTGTCACATGAAGAGAAATGGCCAAGGTGATTTTTCCACAGTTTGGGAGTAAAATCTCAGAGATATTTTCTACAGAGAGAGGCAGAGCAGAAAAACAGTGATCTCTGCAATTCTTTCCAAAGGAAACAGACCCAGTTTGCTTTTTATGTGCTTATATTCATAGTATTCATCTGCCATCAGGATCTTCCTTTTGTGGACTTCTTCCTGCTTGTTTAAAAAACCATACTTCAAAATCTCTTAAGTCTTTCTGAAGTCTCTCCTTGTTAGCTCTAGTTTCTCAGAGACAGTCAAGAAGTACAGGCATGGTGTCCTCATTAAATTTGACATGAAGAGGGCTGGCTGTTTGACTACTTTCTTTTCATCTGCCAGCAGGGCCCTAACAGGATCCATCTCAAAGGAATAGGTATGGTGGTTGCCAACAACAAGGTGAGATTCTGGATCAGTCAATGAGGACTGCTGGCTTCCCTGAGGACATTCTTCATCAGAGTCCTCTTTTTCAATTTTTGGGATAAAGGAATGTGTTCACAAAAATTTCTTGTTAATTCTGTTTCAATCATAAAGAGGATTTATGAGGTACTTCTCTTGCTTAGTTACCATAGGACCTTCCTGGGGAGGGAGCTGCTCTCTTTTCTACTTCAGGTGTGTGAACATGGCATGGGTGGTCTTCTCTCCAGAAGAGATTAGTTCAGGGACTGCAGCTTCTAACATCCCATTCTCTCTGGGACTGAGGGTTGTCCACAGAGCAGGTTTCTATATGGACATTTGGGAGCACTCCCTTGTTCTTTCAGCTTCAGGTTTAGTTCTTTGTGCTGTTTACAACTTTTAGCCAAATCATTCATCCATTTCAGGTCTTCAGGACTGGGAATCTTGTCACCATAGGAAGGCCAGTACTTCATTTCTTGTTCCAAATTTTCTAAAAATTTCTGAATTTTCCTCTGGAGGCTCAGCATGTACTTGGTGAGTAAGGTAATGGACTCTGGCTCTATTATTAACTTCTCATTATACTGTCATACATTTGTTCCAGTTAATGAAAGAGATTTCTAATATTTGTACAGTTAATTATGGAAATGATCAACCATGAGTTTCACTGTTTTATACATTCCCAAATTTTAGCCTTCAACTTTCCTTCTGGTGACACACATGACCCTTAGCTTCCCATTTCCATCATATTCACACACCATTCAGCACTGTTTGTTATTCTCACAATAACGTGGTACCTTCATCTCTGTCCATTTCCAAACACCTAATTTCAACATAATTAAACATTCTGCTCATAAAGTGTGACTGATCCCCATTCTTTAGCCTCATTCTATACACTGGTAACCTATACTTCATGTCCATGAGTTTACATATTATAATTAGTTCATATTAGTGAGACCATACAATATTTGTCCTGTGTTTGACTTATTTCACTCAATATAGTGCCCTCAATGTTTGTTCATCAACCCATTTTTAAGACAGCTTTGTTCACCCACCATGCTTTCTGTCCTAATTAAATAATCAGTGTTTCTCTTTATAGTCACCTATTTATGTATTTACCACCTTCACCACTATCTATATGAGGACATCTCCATTTCTTCCACAAAGGAGAGTCAAAGTAGTTAGAGACAAAAGGAAAAGAAAGAAAAAAATGACAATTAAAAAGCAACAAAAGGAAAGATAGGATTAAACTAAAGTAGAATAAAAGAGTCAGACAATATCACCAATGCCAAGAATCCCATGCCCCTCCCTTATGCCCCCCAGTTATAGGCATTTAGCTTTGGTAAGTTGTCTTTGTTACATTGAGGAAGCATAATATAATGTTTCTGTTAACTATAGCCTCTAGTTTGCATTGACTGTATTTTTCCTCAATTCCACCCAATTTTTAACACCAAGTTTGACATTCATTTGTTCTCCCTCATGTAAAAACATGTTTGTATCTTTTATCACAATTGTTGACCACTCTAGGTTTTTCTGAGTTATACAGTCCAAGTCTTCACCTTTTCTCTTTCCTTCTGATGTCCCATATGCTCCTAACCTTCCACTTTCATCCATACTCACAGTCATCTTTGTTCAGTGTACTTACATTGCTGTTACCATCACCCAAAATGGTGTTCCAAAGCTCTCACTCCAGTCTTTTCCTATCTGTCTGTAGTGGTCCCTTTAGTATTTCCTGTAGAGCAGTTATCTTATTCACAAGCTCTCTCATTGTGTTTGTCAGAGAATATTTTAAATTCTCCCTCATATTTGAAGAACATTATGGCCAAATATAGGATTCTTGTTTGGCAATTTTTCTTTTATTATCTTAAATATATCACACCACTTCCCTCTTACCTCCATGGTTTTTACTGAGAAATCCAGAGTCTTATCAAGCTTCTCTTGTATGTGATCAATCACTTTTCTCTTGCTACTTTCAGGATTCTCTCTTTGTCTTTGACATTTGATAATCTGATTATTAGGTGTCTTGGCGTAGGCCTATTCAGATCTATTCTGTTTGGGGTACGCTGTGCTTCTTGGATCTGTAATTTTATATTTTTCATAAAAGATGTGAAATTTTCATTGATTATTTCCTCCATTATTGCTTCTTCCCTTTTGCTTTTCTTCTTCTTCCAAGACACCCATGACATGTACATTCATGCACTTCATGTTGTCATTCTATTCCCTGAGACTTTGCTCATGTTTTTCCATTCTTTTCCTTTTCTATTCTTTTGTCTATAGGATTTCAGGTGGCTTGTTCTCTGTTTCTGAGTGTTTTCTTCTGCTTTATGTCATCTGCTGTTATATGTCTCCATTGTGTTTTTCATCTCTTTTGCTCTGTCATTTCCATAGATTCTGCCAGTTGTTTCTTCAAACATTTGATTTCTACCTTTGTTTGCCCATGGCTTTTTTTATAGTTTTCATCTCTTTGCCATATCTTCCCTGAACTCATTGATTTGGATTTTTTTATTTTATATAGCATATTTATTTGAAAATCTTTAATTGATTTCTTCATTAAAGTGAAACAATATCTAAACTTTTTCCTAACTGAGGTGTAAGTTTGTTCCTTTGACTGGGCCATATCTTCATTTTTTCTAAAGTAGATGGTAGTTTTCTGTTTTCTAAGCATCTGCTTTCCTTGATTACTCTAATCAGATTTTCCCAAGCCAGAAATGTTCAGATCTCAGAATGGGGTTAATTCAGTTTCAAGTCTCACTGTGAGTGTGTCTTAGAGATTGACAGAATTTCCTGTGAGGTCTCTAGCTTCTGTGCTTTACCTAACCTGCCCAGCAGGTGGTGCCTGTCAGCCTGTCCCTCCCAACTGGTGGAAGGAGTTGTGGCCCCTTTAGTTTCTATTTTGGCTGTTTTCCACCTAGTGCCAGGGTCTGGTTCTGAAGGAAAGACTGGTAGTAGAGCTGTGACCCACCTTCTTCCTCTTAGGAAAGACATACCCCATTAGGGAGTTTTCATCTGCATTTGAATAACTCTTTTGTCTCCCTGATTCTGTTTCCTACACCCTTGTCAAGGTCTTAGTGCTGTGAACAGAAAATGGCTGAGGCTCTCTCCACTGAGCCCCTCAGGTTGAGAAAGAGAGAAAGGGACAGAAAGCCCCTTTTCAGAGCCAGTCCACAGACCCACAGTTTCACCCATTAGCCAGAGGTATCACCTGGTCTTCAGGACTCCCCCTCCCAGAACAGAGGAATCTTCTGGTACTTCAACATCTGTCATCATTAAAAACTCTCTCTGCTTTTAGGGGTTTGTACCTTGTATTCAGCAGTCCACATTTGTTAATTAAAACCCCAGTTGGAGCTAAGTTGAGCTATAATTTCTTGGTCTGGGAATGCTGCTTTCTACCACAGTGAGATTTTGCAGCTTGGCCTGCTGTGGTGGGAGAGGGCTCCTGGTGCAGTTCCCAGTTTTTAATTACAGATATCATGCTGCAGCCTCAGGCATTCTTCCCAATCCTGGTAGACATATGGTGTGTTTGTAGTCATGGCTGTCCCTCAGCAGTTATTCCAAATTATTTACTAGCTGTTCCTTGTTTACTCATTGGCCCAGGGGACTAACTAAATTCCACTCTTCTCTATGGCACCATCTTGCCCCCTCCCACTGTGACTCAACTCATGTTGAATGCATGGGACCACACTTACATGAAAATAATCCAGAGTCATCACCTACATTTGGGTGGGTCACAACTCCATGGAAACCACCTAATCCAAAGATTCCAACGTAATCAACACTAACATGTCTGCACACACAAGATTACATCAAAGATCATGGCATTTGGGGGGACATAATACATCACACTGACACACTCAACATTAAATGTTTCCCAGCTCCCTTCTGCCAAATTATATGTAGAGTAAGGTGAAGTTGTTTGGGTCATTGACACAAAGGAAGAGAAATTTTGCAGAGAAAGAAACTTGACCCTGAGTGCCTTCACTCCTGACCACCTGTAGTTCCATGTGGAACCATAAGGATCTGTCAAATTGTCCCCATTTTACTAAGGAGGCCTAGGTTGGTGATTAGATTTTTTTTTTTTGGAGAGTCTTCATTTTATTCTTCATGGCTTTCTTTATTTTTTAGTTCATTTTATTGAGATATATTCACATACTATACAGTCATGCAAAACAAAGCATACATTCAATTGTTTACAGTACCATTATATAGTTGTGCAGTCATTACCAAAATTAATCTTTGACATTTTCACCACCACACACACAAGAACAATAAGAATAAAATTTAAAGTGAAAAAAACACAATTAAAGCAGAAAAGAACACTGGCTGCAATTTTTTTCTTCCCATGTTTTTCTACTCATCCATCCATAAACTAGACAAAGGGGAGTGTGGTTCACATGGCTTTCCCAATCAAATTTTCACCTCTCATAAGCTACATTTTTATACAACCATCTTCAAGATTCACATGTTTTGGGTTGTAGTTTGATAGTTTCAGGTATTTACTGCTAGCTATTCCAATTCATTGGCATGTAAAAAGGGTTGTAAAAATTGTGCATAAGAGTGCCCACCAGAGTGACCTCTTGGCTCCTTTTGGAATCTCTCTGTCACTAAAGCTTCTTTCATTTCCTTTCACATCCCCCTTTGGTCAAGAAGATGTTCTCCATCCCATGATGTCAGGTCTAGATTCCTCCCTGTGAGTCATATTCCATGTTGCCAGGGAGATTCACTACCCCAGGTGTCAGGTGCCACATAGGGGTGAGGCCAGTGATTTCACCTGCCAAGTTGGCTTAGCTAGAGAGAGAGGGTCACATCTGAGCAACAAAGAGGCATTTGGGAGGAGGCCCTTTGACACAGAGGGAGACCTAGCCTCTCCTTTGCAGCAACAGTCTTCCCAAGGTTAAGTCCAGTAGTAGAGGGCTCATCCCATCAAACCGCCAGTCCCCAGTGTCTGCATCAGCAACTTTTGAGGTGGGAAAGCCCAATACCCCTGCATTCTCTGCCAGCTCCTCAAGGGACTCTGCATATATTTTTCATTTTTTTAGTTAACTCTTTTTTAATCAGCTATATAAAAAAAATAAAAAAAAACATACAATAAAGAGACATTGCAAACAAACCATAACAAAGGAGTAAGAAAAAGACAACTAACTTAAGATAACTACTTTACTTCCAACATGTTCCTACTCTACCCCCCAAAAATAACCTAATACAGCAACATTTCTGTGAACTTGTTCCTACCATACCCATCAGAAATTAACAAATGATTGTCATTCCTGGGCATTCCCAGAATGTTAAATTTACCCACAATTGCTTATCTATTCTTATTGGGTTATCATTCCCTCTTCATTAATTGCTCTCTATCACTAGTTCCCTGACATTCTACATTATAAACCATTTGTTTTACGTTTTTCAACATTCACATTAGTCTATATTTTTTCCATCCTTCTGCTTTCAATTTCTTTGTGTTTCTGTGTCTAAGATGAGTCTCTTTCATGCAACATATTGATGGCTCATTTTTTGTGTGTGTTTTCTGCCAATCTATATTTTTTGATTGGGGAGTTCAATCCATCTACATTCAGTGTTATTAATGTGAAGGCATTTTTTGAATCAGCCATCTCATCCTTTAGTTTATGTTTGTCAGATATATTTTTCACTCTCTCTTAATGTCCTTTAATGTACTTATACTGAATCTCTTTATTACTCAATCTTTCTCCATCTCTCTCTCCTTTCTTTATCTCTCTGTTGGTAGGGCTCCCTTTAGTATCTCAAGTCAGGCAGGTCTCTTGTTAGCAGATACTCTCAGAATTTGTTTGTCTATGAAAAATTTAAGCTCTCCCTCAAATTTGAAGGAGAATTTTGCTGGAAAAAGATTTCTTGGTTGGCAATTTTTCTCTCTCAGAATTTTATATATGTCATGCCACTGCCTTCTAGCCTCCATGGTGGCTGCTGAGTAGTCATTACTTAGTCTATGCTGTTTTCTTTGTATGTGGTGAATTGCTTCTCTTCTGCTGCTTTCAGAAATTGCTCCTTCTCTTCCATATTTGACATTGTGATCAGAATACATCTTGGAGTGGGTTTATTTGGATTTATTCTATTTAGACTTTGCTGGACAGTTATACTTTGTGTATTTATGGTGTTTAGAAAATTTGGGAAGTTTTCCCAACAATTTCTTTGAATACTCTTCCTAGACCTTTACCCTACTCTTCCCCTTATGGAACACCAATGAGTCATATTTGGACATTTTATATTATCTATATCTTTGAGGTCCATTTCAATTTTTTTTTTATTTTTCCCCATTCTTTCTTTTGTTCTTCCATTTTCCATTCTGTCATCCTTCAGGTCACTGATTTGCTGTTCAGCTTCCTCTATTCTTGTACTATGAGCATCCAGATTCTTTTTAATTTGGTCAACAGTTTCTTTTATTTCCATAAGATCATCTATTTTTTTATTTACACTTGCAATTTCTTCTTTATGCTCTTCTAGGGTCTTCTTCATGTCCTTTATATCCTGTGCCATGCTCTCATTGCTCATCTTTAGTTCTTTGATTAATTGTTCCAAGTACTCTGCCTCCTCTGACCTTTTGATTTGGGTGTTTGGGCTTGGGTTATCCATATCATCTGGATTTTACATATTCTTTAAAATTTTCCATTGTTTTTGGCCTCTTGGCATTTGCTTAACTTGATAGGGTTGTTTTAGGATATGTTAACAAATTAAACCCTTAGCTCTCATTTTTTCATATCTACAGCTCCATGGAGTACACTTTAACCAGCATTTGGCATCCACAAGCCTCTTATTCTGTTCAAGCCAGTTCTCCCCCACTTTGTCTTTGTGTTGAGTGGGGGTGTGAGTCTTGTGGGTTCCAACTGGTGCAACAAGCTTGCATGTGCAGTTGGTGTGGCCCACCCTGCATATGGGGCCTGTGTCTGAGCTGTTAGGGACAGGGTGTGGCTTAATAATCAAATATTCCAGGTGTTCCTGGAGAGTTAAATATGTTGCAATAGTCTAATCCTTCAGTTTAGTCTTGCAAAAGTTTGTCTCTGCCACAGTGCCACAAGTCCTTGGTATTGGTGTATGGTCCCTGGGACTTGTGAGTGGGTCTCTCTCCCAAGCCATGCACTCCTAGGTTCTCTCCTGAGGGACAACTGTGCTACATTGCAGATAAGTGTTGTCTCCCAAGGGAGGTTCCAGGCTGCAGGGCTGTGTAGGGGTTTTCCCAGGCTGCTGAATGGATGGCTGAATGAAGTGTGTTAATTTCCCCCTTTTCACTCAGCTCTGCCTTCCCAGCTTCAGGACAATTAGCTGAGGGTGTGGGAAAGGCTATTTTCCACACCTGATTTTATGGTGTGTGCATGTGTTGTTGGAAACACTTCCTGTCACCCTGGGTTGTTTGGAGCAGCTCTGGGCTGTGGCACTGGCCCCAGGAAGTAGTGTTTCCAGCCCACTGGGAGATGGCTGTAAGGGGATGCCCACTTTTTCTTGGGAAGTTGTGATGTTTAGCAAATTTTCTCAAACACTGGACTTATTGCTTGTGTCTCAGAGCTCTCTTAGTTCTGCTCTTGTCTGGGCCTAAACTGTAAGTCTTTGAGGCTTTCTGTAATGGGCTTCTAATAGTAATTGTTTAAGAAAAAGAGAAAAAGTTAAAAAAGGCCCTCCTTGCAGATATAATGGACTATTGAAATGCTAAGAGACAAGGAGATTAAGGCCATTAAGGAACAATCAAGAAAGAAGAAAAACTGGCTCTTCAGACAAGGATTGGCATATGAGACTGACTCTGTTTAAACCTTGCTGTTCTCTGTCCTTTGTTCACCAGAACTCCAAAACGTGTTTATTTTTAGTTTTGGGTTTTTTTCTGTTTTTCCTCATTATCTCCTCTCCACCAGGCTGACTGCCTCTGGATTCTCTGGTGTCTTATCTCAGTCTACCTATATTTGGAGTTTGGATCAGCAGCCTGATGTTTCAATAAGAGCCACAACTGCAGTTCTCTCTCTTCATTCCCAGCACCAATGGCCTCTACTCCCATGGGAATGAGCCTGACTGGGAGTGGCATGGGTCTCCTGGCTGCAAGAACTTACAGATTTCACTGATCTCAGCTGTTCCAAGCATCCATGAGTGTTGTATGAAGTTTTCCCAAAGTCAAATTGCTCTCTGTTGTCTGGTCCATGCAGTTCCTGGCTTTCTACCTACTGCCCTGGAGGAGTAACTAAAACCTGCACCTCACCACTCTGCCATCTTGCCCTGTCTCCCTTTATGGCTTTCTAAATACCTGACTTTTATGCCACTCATGAGTTGTTTTCTTCTGCTGGTGGAGCAGTTTCAGTGTTGTGGTCAATACCAGGATGGAGAGGAGGTGGCTGCAGGTGGAGATTAGTCTTTGATTCCAAACAGCACACATGGGGCATTCCATCTCTAAGTGCTGCTCATCACAGACCCCCTACACTTTGAAATATTTCCATCCCTCTGCTCACAGCTGATCCTATTCCATCCCTAAGCCTCTCCTCTTGCTATTGATCAGCACTACTTTGTGCTGAATATAACTTGTACATCCCAGTCTGTGACATTCTGAGGGTGATGCAAGAGAAGAGGCTTGCACACTCTAGCTTGTCCATTTCTTTATCCCCATCTGCATCAACAAATTTTCCCATCCAGTTACCTAAATTGCTTACTCCCTTGCCATTGGTCTTTGCTGAAGTATCATCTTCTCAGGAATTACTTCTCTAATCACTCTTCCTCAAATAGCAAACCCTATTCCAAACACTTCCTCTCTACTTTATTTTATTTTTCTAGATGTCTATTCTAGTAATATATATACACAACCAAAAATTTCCCCTTTTAAACACATTCAAATATACATTTCATTGCTATTAATTACGTTCACAATATTGTGATACATCACCACCACCCATTTCCAAAAGATTTCCATCATCCCAACTAGAAACTCTGTACATTTTAAGCATTGATTTCCTATTTCCTACTCCCATCACATCCCATGGTCACATATATTCTAGAATCTTACTCCATTATTTTATTTATTCTAATTATTTCAGATCAGTGAGAGAAGACATGATGTCTTCAAGATTTATCCATGTTTTTTCATATATCAGAATATCATTTCTTTTTATTGCTGAACAATATTCCTTTATGTGAATATATCATATTGTGTTTACCCTTTTCAATGATTAATGGTCACATGCGTTGCTTCTGTCTTTTTGTAATTGTGAATAATTCCAGTCTAAACATTAGTATGCAAATCCCCCTTTATTTTATTTCATAGCATTTATCACCACTGAAATTCTACATTTTTTGCTTAGTTGTGTTCTGTCTACCCTTACTAGAATGTTAACTTCCATTCAGATGGACTTTCACTAGTTTGGTTCAATGTTATAGCCTGAATAACTAAGACAGTGCCTGGAACATGAAGACAGTTAATACATTTTCATAGAGAATAAATAAATGAATAAGTAGAAGGATTATTGCCATCAATTCCCTATATGGTGGCTATACTTTTCTCAGCAGATGCACATGGATATAGATATTGAAAATCCCAAACAAACCTTTGAAATGTACAGATGACAAATTATATGTAAGAATGAATACACATAATGGAATAATTATAAAATGATTAGAGTTTTTCCTTTGATGATTAAAGTCCCCTCAGTGTGCCTGCAATGCTCCTGCAGGGAGTGCTTCTTTCTCTCCCTGTGCCTGGAAAACAGAGGAGCTTGTGCACATCAGCCACCCAGAGTGAAGCCAGCATTTCCACCTGCCTGCTGCTTGAAGTCTGGTCACCAGTTCACCATTACATCTTTGAAGAAACTGTGGCTAGAAATATGGACTCTAAAGATAGCTCTGATGTGGCCATGAATGGAAATGTTGAATGGAAGAAAGGCTATCCTTGATTTAAAGTGGCAGACAGTTTTGTAAATTGAGTCCTGCTTTTGGATGGAAGGCAGAATTTGAAAATGATGATCTTGGATACTTAGCTGAAGAGATTTCAAAACTAAGAGTTGATAATGCAGCCTGACTTCCCCTTGCAGCTTATAGTAAAATGTGAGAGGAAAAGGGTATGCTAAGAATTGAAGTCTTGGGTACAAAGAAATGAGAAATCAATGGACTGCAAAACTCTGCACTACCAGGAAGTGATACCACAGAGGATAGTGCCCCATGTGAGGATTTAACTGTACATGGAAATTGACTGCCATTCCAGTACAAGCCAGGATTGAAGATGGTGTTATCAAGAAAGGATTTGTGGAAAGTCTGATTTTCTGATGGTTTTGACCTCAGTATGCTTGTACCAAGCCAACAATAGTTTGCAATATCTGTATAAATGGAACCACTGCCAGTTTGGGCTGGAGGGAATGGAGGAGAAAAAAATTGGAGGAAAAATTTCTTCAAAGACAGAACCATGGAAATTGAGACCTGAAGTCAAGAAATCTCTGGGAAGGAGAGAAGAGCAACTGAAGCATGTGGAAAGGGTGAGTTTTCCCTGGAGTCAGAGTGTTGGCCTTCTGCCTCAATGCTCAGGAAGAGTGCTGCTGCCTGAGGCCTCAGAGAGATTTGGACACACTTCCTGGTGATTGTGGTGAGCAAGTTTATATAGGGTTGAGCATGTTCCCTGGAGATGGAAGAGAGTTGGGTGCCACCCTGGTGCTTGCAGAGGGTGGGGCTGAGAAGGATGTGGTTTTCCCAGTGCATGGATATGTTAGAGCTCTCATCCTAGCATTTGGAGAAAAAAGGGCTGCCATATAAGACTTTGGAAATTGTTGGACTCCTGCTGTCACAAGCCCCAAGGATAAAACATCATTTGATAAATGCCTCTCAGACTTTCAAATCTAATGGAGCATGCCCTGTGTGTTTTAGTAATTGTTTTGGTACTGTAAACCCTGTTTTCCTTTTAGTTTCTCCTTAGGCAGTGGGAATGTTTATCCTATGACAGTCCCTCCTTTATATGTTGGAAGCAGATAACTAGTTATAGATTTCACAGGTCCATATCCAGAGATGAAAGAATTTTGTTTTAGGACAAGACTACATCTGTGACTGATTTTGATGAGGTCTTGTACTTACCTATTGTTGCTGAATGGATTTCAGCTTTTATGATATCATGATGGGATGAATGTATTTTGTATTTGGAAAGAGTAGGTCTTTTGGGGATCCAGGGGTGGAATGTGCCAGTTTGTATATATTTTGTCCCCTCAAAAGCCTACCCTTTAATGCAACCTTCTGGGGGCAGATGTATTAGTGTTGGTTATGTTGGAAACTTTTGATTGTGTTTCCATGGAGATATGACTCAATCAACTGATTAAATATTTTCCATGGATGTATGGACCCTGCCATTCAGAGCTGGTCTAGATTTAATCACTGGCATCCTAGAAAAGAACTCACAAATAGAATGAGCTCAGAGCAGTAGAGAGGGACATCTTGGAAGGAGGCTAAGAGCTAAGAACTGATACTGACACTTAGAGATGTTTGGAGATGCAGACAGATGGATGTTTAGCTACCAGATGAAGCCCAGGATTTTCCCTGGGATATGCTAACACAGAGCCCCCAGGTGCTTAGAGAGAAATTTGTTGACAGAAAGAACAAAGGATGCACAGGAGCTGAGAGAGAAGCTAGAACAAAACCTGGGATCAAAAGTTGCCAGCCACCTGCCTTCCCAGCTAATGGAGGTTTTCTGGAAGCCATCAGTGATCTTTCATCAACTGTTAATGTCTTAATTTGGACACCTTTATGTCTTTAGGACTGTAACTTTGTAACAAAAGAAAACCACCTTTATGAAAGACAATCCATTTCTGGTATTTTGCATAATGGCAGCATTAGCAATCCAGAACAAGTAAGATGAATCTCACAATATATTTTAAAAATAAAACTGTTCTTGATGATCTCATATATAAAGTATACCTTTCTGGCTTCTCTTAACACTTCAGTCACAATGTTTTTTATGAAAGATTCTTTATTACTTTAAATTGATTGAAATTTAGTATCTATCTCCACCATTTTACTGTGAAATAAGTTAAGTTCACTCAATGTTTTATTGTACTAAGACCAACCTAGATGCAATATATGGCATATTTGAAATCCTGAGAAAAAGACTTCTAGAAACATCTCCAAACAATTAATTTAACATTTTAAAAATATTTCAAATTTAAGGTCTCTGTACATATTACAAAAATTCTAAAAATTGGATGCTTTGTTGGAGTTTATTTGATTGATTGATTCCTGCATTATACTTTTATTTGTACTATGTATATTTTTAATTTTTACTCATTTTATTACTATCAATATGCATTTCTATATTTGGAAGTAAAAACTAACTGTTTGATGACCTTATTTGAAAATGTGATGGACTGATCTATTGATTAGGTGATTCATGCATTCATTAATTTCACCACGATTTACCCTTGCAGGCCTATAAAATAAGAATAACAGCTGCTGGCGTCTTTCCTTTCTACTTATGACATTTGACATTATTTGTGGGAATCAGTAATTTAATAACATTGTGAAGTTGAAAAAGACAAAGTGCATTGAGCCTTTTGTGTTCATAAAATATTATGTTTTACCATACAAGCTGAACATAATTCAGAATGTGAATAAGCAGGGACAAAAAGATTGTCACCTCATTTCCTGGGATTCCTGACACTCTTCTTCCAGGATCTCCACCCTTAGAAGCCCCCATTACCCAGTAACAGATTATTCACCCCAGAAATATATGCTTGGACAGAAATGAAGTCCACAAATACAATAATTGGTGTCCCAGAAGGAGAACAGAAAAGTAAAGTGCTAGGAGGAGTATTTGAGGAAAAAAATTGGGACCTCTTCTCAACTTACAAAGACATAAATGTACAAAGAAGAAGCCCAACAAACTCCAAATAGATTAAATCCAAATAGAACCTCTCTGAGACATATATTAATCAGATTGTCAAATATTGAAGAGAAGGAGAAAGTCCTGAAAGCAAGACAGAAGTGATTCACCACATAAAAGGGAAACTATGTAAAACTAAGTACTGCTACTGAACAGGCACCATGGAAGTGAGAAGGCAGAGGTATGACATATTTAAAATTCTGAAAGAGCAGAAATTGCCAGCAAAAAATACATTATCTAGTAAAGCTGTACTTTAAAAGTGAGAGAGAATTCAAAATTTTCACAGAAAAACACATGCTGAGAGAATTTGTTGACAAGAGACCTGCCCTGCAAGAAATACTAAACAGAGTTCTGCTCACTGAGAAAAAAGTCAGGAGAGAGAGATCTGGAGAAAGGTACACAACATAAGAGTATTTGAAAGCATAACTTAAAGGAAAAAATGAGAGAAGAGGGAAAAACAGGACTAAAAATAAAGGATAAAGTGGTTAGTTCAAGAACTGCCTTCACAGTAATGAATTTGGATGGAAATGGATTAAACTCTCCAATTAAAAGATATAGACTGACTAAATCAATTAAAAAGTATGATCCATTGATGATCTGTTTGCAAGAGACTCATTTTAGAACTAATGGCACAAAGAGATTGAAAGTGAAAGGATGGAAAAAATATTCCACAGACACTGTAACCAAAGTAAACAGGGTTAGCCACAGAAACTTCAGATGAAATAGGTTTTAAATGAAAATCAATATGATAAATGAATTACACTTAATATACATGTATATGTATATATAAAGAAATATATGATTGCATTCAAAATAACAGTATAATCATTTTCTCTAGTGCTCATGGAATGTTCTCCAGGAAAGATAAAACATTGGGGCACAAAACAAGTCTCAATTTAAAATGACTGAAATCATTCAAACCACATACTCTTACCATAATGGAATGCAGCTTGAAATCAATAACCACCAAAGAACAAGAACTTTCAAAAATACATAGAGGTAAGGTGTAAATTTCCCATGCAACATGGGACATGACTCCTAGGGATGTCTGGATCTGACAAGATAGATGAAGTATGTAATGAAAACACTGGATATACATAAGGTAGAAATTGAAAGTTCAAAAAAAAAATGGCAAAATCTATGGAAATGACAGACAATACAAGAGATGAAAGACACAATGGAGACATACAAAAGCAGATCTCAGGAGGCAGAAGAAAACATTCAGGAACTGGAGAACCAGAGACCTGAAAGCCTACACACCAAAGAAGAGATAGAGAAAAGAATGGAAAAATATGAGCAACATCTCTGGGAATTGAATGACAACACAAAATGCAGGAATGTACATGTCATGGTTGTCCCAGAAGAAGAAGAAAAAGGAACAGTGGCAGAAGCAATAATAGAGGAAATAATGAAAATTTCCCATCTCTTATAAAAGACATAAAATTATGGATCTAAGAAGCACATCGTACCCCAAGCAGAATAGATCTGAATAGGCCTAGGTCAAGACACTTAATAATCAGATTATGAAAGGCCAAAGATAAGGAGAGAATCCTGAAAACAGTAAAAGAAAAGTGATTCATCACATACAAAGGAAGCTTGATAAGACTATGTGTGGATATCTCAGTAACCATGGAGGCAAGAAGGAAGTGGGGTGATATATTTAAGATATTGAAAGAGAAAAACTACCAAGCAAGAATCCTATATCTGGCAAAACTGTCCTTCAAATGTGAGGTATCATGGGATTGAAAAAGACTTCTTGACCCAAAAGGGGAAGATAAATGAAACAAAGCAAAATTTCCAGGGCTGAAAGATATCAAGTGGTGTCAAGAGGTCATACTGGGGATTATTCTTTCACATTATAGAGATATGACTTTATAGCTTTTAATGTATTAGAATAGCTAGAAGGAAATGCATGAAACTGTTGAACTACAATCCAGTAGTCTTGTTTCTTGAAGAAAATTGTATAACTTTATAGCTTATATAGTGTGATTGTGTCATTGTAGAAATCCTTGTGGCTCACACTCCCTTTATACACTGTATGGACAGATGAATAGAAAAATGGGAACCAAAAGTAAATGAATAATAGGGGAGTATGAGGGGCATGGGTTTTTGGAAGTTCTTTTTACTTTTATTTTTATTCTTATTTTAACTTTAATTTTTGCTATTTTTGGAGTAATGAAAATGTTCAAAAATTGATGCTGGTGATGAATACTCAACTATAAGATGACACTGAACAATTGATTGTACACTTTGGACAACAGTATGGTATGTGATTATACCTCAATAAAATTGCAAGTAAAAATATATATTGGGAGTTAAACAACACACTTGTAAACAATCAGTGGGTAAAAAAAGAAATTGCAAAAGAAATCAATAAATAACTGGAAAAATGCAAAGGAGAACACAACATATGAAACCTATGGGATGCAGTGAAGGAGGTCCTGACTGGGATAGTTATAACTCCAAATGCATACATAAAAAAAGGAAGTTGGAGCTAAAACCAAAGAACTAACTAAACAAAAGAATAAATTAGGGAATGAAGAGCAATTTAACACTTAAGGCAAGTGGAACAAAAGGAATAAAGATATAAGCAGAAATAAATGATCTGGAGAACAAAAAACAATAGAAGGAACAAATAAGACCAAAACTTGGTTCTTTGAGATCAATGAGATTGACAAACACTTACTAGACTGTCCAAGATAAAAGAAAGAAGATGCAAATAAAATCAGAAATGAGAAACCAGTCGTTACTATGGATCTTAAAGAAATTTTTAAAAATCATAAGGGGATACTATGAACAACTAATGTAGACAACTTAGAAGAAATGGACAAGTTCCTGGAAACAACCTAGACTGACCTGAGAAGAAATAGGAGACCTCAATAAACAAATCACAAGAGATCCAATCAGTCAAGTATCTTCTTATAAATATAAACCAAGGGTCAGATGTGTTTACAGGGGAATTTTATAAAACACCCCAAAAAGAACAGTCACCATTAATGCTCAAATTCTTTCAAAATATTGAAGAAAGATTGGTACCTAATTAATTTTATGAAGCTAACATCACTCTATCACCAAAACCAGGTAGAGATACTACAAGAAAAGAAAACTACTGGCCAAGCTCCCTAATGAATATAGATGTAAAAATTCTCAACAAAGTATTGCAAGTTGAATCCAAAGACACATTAAAGAAATTATACACCACAGTGAAGTGGGGATCATTCTGGGTACACGAAGGTTGTTCAACAAAAGAAAATCAAAGAAATACAACACATAAACAAACTGAAAGGGAGAAAACAAATGATAAATTGATAGTTGCTGCAAAAACATTTGACAAAATTCAGCATCCCTTTTTGATAAAAAAAAAAAAAACTGTTCAAAATGTTAGAATTGAAGGAAACTTCTTGAACATGATAAAGGACATTGTGAAAAATCCAAAGGTAACATGGTCCTCAATGGTGACAGAATGAAATCCTTCCCTTAAGAATGGGAATGAGATAAGGATTCACAGTATCACCACTACTATTCAACATTATGCTAGAAGTTCCAGCCAGAACAATCCAGCAGGTAAAAGAAATCAATGCATCCAAATTGGAGAGGAAGAAGTAAAACTTTTATTAATTTTAGATGATATGAATGTATATTTGGAGAATTCTGAAAAATTGACAACATAGATGCTTGAGCTAATAAATTCATCTGAAAGTGAGGAATATAAGGTTAATGTGCAAAAATCAATAATGTTCCTTTATACTAGTAATGATCTAACTGAATAGACAATCAACAAAAAAGTTTCATTCTCAGAAGAATCAAGTACTTAGGAAGAAACTTAACCAAGGATGTAAAGAACCTCTACACAGAAAATTACAAAACTTCATTAAAAGAGATCAAAGAGGGCCTCTGTTGGTGGGAAGATATCCCATGTTCATGGATAGGAAGGCTAAACATCATTAAGATGTCAATTCTACCCAAATTGATTTTCTGATTCAATACAATCCAATAAAATTCAAACAACCTACTTTGCAGACCTAGAAAACTCGTTATCAAATTTATTTGGAAGAGAGAGGGAACTTGAATTGCAAAAAAAAAAAAAAAAAAAAATTCTAAAAGAGAAGAATGAAGTGAGAGGACTTATATTTCCTGACTTGAAAGCCAAAGTAGTCAAAAGAGCATAGATCTGGCTCAAACATAGACATATTGAAAATGGAATACAATCTTGAAATAAAGAGACATCCAGGTTTTTGGTCAACTGATTTTTGACAAGGCCTCCAAATCCATTGAACTGGGACAGAGTAGTCTCTTCTCCAAATGAGGCTGGGAGAACTGGATATACATATCCAAAAGAATGAAAGGTAACCCCTACCTCATGCCCTATACCACAATTCAAGTTGGATCAAAGACGTAAATATAAGAGCCAGTACAATAAAACCCCTAGAAGTTAATATAGGGAAACATCTTCAATACAATTGTTATAAGAAGTAGCTAATTAGACCTTAAACCCAAAGCACAAGAAACAAAAGAAAAAAATAGATAAATAGGAACTTCTCAAAACCAAAAACTTGTGTGCTCAAAGGATTTTGTCAAAAAGGCAATGAGGCAGACAACTCAATGGGAGAAAAGTTTTGGTAACCATATATCTGATAAGAGACTGATATCCAGCATACATAAGGAAATCCTACAACTCAACAACAAATGTACAAATGTCCCAATTATGAAAGGTACAGTGATATGAAAATACATTTTTCCAAAGAGAAAACACAAATGGCTAAAATTCACATGAAAAAATAATCATTTAATAGCAATTAGGGAAATGCAAATCAAAACCACAATGAGGTATCGTATCACATAATAAGAATGGCTGCCATTAAACAAACACAGAGCTACAAATGATGGAAAGGATGTGGAGAAGTTGGAATTCTTATCCACTTCTGGTGGGAATGTATAATTTTACAGATGTTGTGGAAGACAGTTTGGCAGCTCCTCAGAAAACTAAATGTTAAGTTACCCTATGATTCTTCAAATCCAGTACTCTGTATATACCTAGAAGATCTGAAACAGGTGACACAAACAGACATTTCATACTGATGTTTTGTCACATTGACAAAAGATGGAAACAATTAAAGTTGCTTCAGCAGGTGAGTGGATAAATAAAAGGTGTATACATATGATGGAATATTATGCAGAAGTAAGAAGGAATTAAGTCCTGAAATATGTGACAAAATGGATGAAGCCTGACAACATAATGCTGACACAAAAGGAACGATATTGCATATGATCACTAATATGAACTTTTTGTAAAATGTAAAATCAGTGTCTTAAAATGTAGAATATAGTGGACCCAGATATAAACAGAAGCTAGAGAAGGGGAATGATTACCTAATATATACAGACCTGTTCATGAGGTTGAACGTAAAGGAATGAGAAAGGACAGGGGTGACAAAATCTCATTAATGGGATTGAAAGTATCAGTGCTGTATTGAAGGTGAACATGATTGAAAGGGGTTGTTTAATAATATGTATCCCACAGATAAGCACTAGAAATATAAATGATTGCATGATGTGCTTATAAGGTATGACACTGGTACAGAGTTAATAACATAGTGGTATATGGGGAAAACTAGCCATGGCATGCAATGTACTATATTTAATACTAGGAATAAATAATTAGGGCAAAATAAGAGCTTTGGAGTGTTTGGGGTTATGATAATTTTTTAAAAGTGAGAGTGATGATTGAACAAAATGAAAATAATGAGACATTGCTTATCTTGAACAGAATATGTTCTGTGTGAAAATAGTAACCCCCTATTTAATAAGTCAAACCTTTGTTCTTGAGACTTGCTGTAGTGAAACTTATGGCTGTAAAATGAAGGCTAATTCTACCTATAATTATTTCTAACAGTCACTTCTAGAGAGCTTCTTTTGTTGCTTATGTGTGGCCTTTCTCTCTGAGCCCAACTCTGCAAACAAATTCATTACCCACCCTGCTACATGGGACATGACTCCCAGGGGAATGAATCTTCCTGGTAATGTGGGATATGACTCCCAGGAAGGAGACTGACCCAGACATCAAGAGACTGAGAATGCCTTTTTGCCAAAATAGGGGGAAAGAAAGTTTACAGAATAAGGGTTCAATGGCTAAAATATTTAAAATATAGTAAAGAGTTTGTTCCTGGAGGTTACTATGGTGCAAGCATCAGTTAAATATTTCAAATGGCCACAGTATGCCAAACCCAAATCAACATTAGTCCCCAAAATTCTAATGAATACACAGGTCCCTATCTGAGTCTCTAAAATTTCACTCACTAGGTTTATTTCTCAGAAATTTAAATCCTCCAGAGTATTCCTATGCCAGATATGTCCCCACACCAAAAGGTAACAGCTTCTTCAAAAATATCAACCTGATGCACCCCCTTCCCCATACTATTGAAACCCCTTTGCAATATGAAAAAATTAGGGTGGCTAGTGCCCACATATCCCTGAAGATTGAAATAGTGGTCCAATGAGAGGGAGAGATAGCAACAGACAAGATAGGATTTAACAGAGGACTATGAATACTGGATCTTATAAATATATTTTTTAGTCTCTAGTGTATTAGAACAGCTAGAAGGAAATAACTGAAATTGTAGAACAGTAGCCCATAGAATTCTATGAAATTTGCACTTTAAATTCCTGTTTAATTTTACTTTGAAAGTTTTCATTTTCTAGTATATGTATTATATTTCACAATAAAAAATGCAAATAAAGAAACAAAATCAGTTGGCCATGAAAAATTGACTCAAGTATATGCTGTCTGCAAGACTCACCTTAAATTTAAAGGTAAAAGTAGGTTGAAAGTGAAGGGATAAAAAATATAACATGCAACGGTTAGCTAAAAGAGATCCAGGGTAGTTACAGTAGTACCACAAAAATGAGACATTAGGGTCTTTTCCTGGGTAGTGTCATAATGCTGAGGTGCCACTGGAAGTTCCAGGATCACCATGGATGTGGACCAGATATGACCTTCTGTCTGAAATATCTTAATTTATTTGCAAGTATCAGTGCACACCTGAGATTGCATTTTATGTAAAGGAAGCACTGGTATGTGTGTTCAAGAGCTAGAACCTCAGGAAAGTGTGAAAGAAACCAAACAAGTGGATGGTGAAGACACTGAGATGATCTCTGTTGTGGTGGAACATGTAAATGAAGATGCTGGACTGATATTTTTGGACTGAATTGAAATTCAAAACCAATTGTATCAAACATTTTTAAGAGTCACCCCAGGTCTAATTCAAGGAGAGAATATTATGGTCACTTCTGACAAGGTGCTTGTCATGCATTGCAGTCTATAATTTCTGTGACCCTTACATCAGGAGTGGCCATCTTGCCAGTTTCTCAATCTGAATCAAGAGCAACAGGTAGTCCCATTATTATTGAGACTTTGTCTGAACCTGATTATAAAATTAATTCACCACAATTCATGCCTAATAACTTCAGAGCTATTTTCTCCTGTGAGTTCATTGCAGCATACAGGAAGAGGAGCAATTTCTGTAAGATGTATAGATGAAAATTCTTGTATATCAAAGTTACTTTCCACTTCTGAAGTAAATATTAATCCCAAAAGGCCTAAACTCAGTGATGGGCACTCTTTAGCTTTGTCCCCTTGGATATCTCTTGTACAAAAAACAATCAGCAAAATATACCCTCCAAAGATTGTTATACCTTGTTAAATCATGTTCAGAATGGAGCACTTTTTACAATGTTTTGCAAAGGACAATTTCAAGCCTGTAAATCCAGTCAGGGAAAATGGAGGACTGGCAAAATAGATTTTTCAAACATAGCAGGTCAAGAAACTGCTGATTCCAAGAAAGGAAGCATGATTGTGTTACTCCATGACTTTTACTATGAACAACATAAAGAAAATGGGCAGCCAGAACAGAAGACTGACACAAACTTTAAATGCCTAAGCTGCTTTAAAGTTCTAAAAATATTAATTTTATGAACCACATGAAGCAAAGGGGTGACAGCTGGGAAAGTCACAGCACCTGCCAACATGGCCACTGGCAATTCCCCTCTCCTTTCCAGCTACAGTGCCATACAGAAGGTGTGCACACCCTCAGAAACCCTCCATTCTGTAAAATCTGTGAGTTGTCATTTGAAACAGACCAGGTTCTCTTATGACACATGAAGGACAGTCACAAACTTGGTGAAAAACCTTACATTTGACAGGCTTACAATTATAAGTCATCAGCCTTTGCTGATGTGGAAACACATTTTAGAATATGCCATGAAGTTCTAAAAGTTTTATTTGCCCTTTTTTTCTAAGACTTTAAAAAATGACCTAACCATACATTTGTGATTGTAGAGAGCACTGAGAAAAGAATGTTCACCAGTGTTCTAAATGCTGTCTGCAGTTTTTAACTTTCAAGGAGAAACTGTAGCACAAGACCTAGTATCATCAAATGTTTAAGAAGCCTAAGCAACTGGAAGCATTTTCTTCTGAAACAAAAGTTAATATTCAAGTGTCCCTGGGACCTCTTCAACCAGGGACAGTGGAAGTAGCATCCATTACTGTGAGCATGTGTGAATTGGAACCATCAGTCCTCTAAAAATAGAATTCAAAAACCCCTCATTAATTCTAGTTTTGGTAAATTTTCTAAAGCAAATATTTTAATTCAAATCAAATACTCTGACAGAAACAAAATGTTCAAACCATGTATTTGTCAGTAGCACCAAAAAGAGGGACACAAATGGATCATTCATGAATTTCTTTTACTTCATGTTGTACAATATGGTTTGCTTTGAAATATGAGATGTTACTTTAAAATATATTCATTAGCTTTCATGTAATTGTCTAGTTTAACTTATAAAAGGTGTTTGCATGTGTGCAAGAGAGAAAGCAGGAGGCAAAAAGAAGGGAATACATTTTTAATATTTTGTTATTCTCAGTTTGGAAGTTTATCTTTCTGTATATAGAGTGTCTAAAGTTTTGAACTACTTAATTTTATTTTCATCTTTTTCAGGCATTGAAGATTTCAATGTTATCCCTTTCCAACTGAAATGGCTTTGTTATGGGATGAGACCAGACTCTTTTCACTGCTGAACTCCCAATAACAGATGAAGAAATGTAAAATCCACAAATACATGGAAATTAAAAACATACTCTTAACCAGTGAGTTGAAGAGTGTATTAGCCAGCATTCTCTAGGGAAACAGAAACAATAGGAGGTATCTGCAAATATTAGGAGATTTTGTCAAAGTGTCTCACACAATTGTGAGGATGCACATGTCCAAATTCCATAAGGCAGGCTGCAGGCTGACAACTACACTGACAGTTTTCAATGAATTCCCCAGGAGAAGTTGGCTGGCTGAAGTAGAGATGAAAATTCTCCCTTCTGACTGCTGAAGACATCACTTCTCTTTTTAAAGCCTTCAACTGATTGGATGAAAATGTCTCTCTTTGCTGAAGAGACCCTCCTTAGTTTGTTGGAAATATAATCAACCTAAATTCAATCAACTTGATTTAAGTCCATGAAACATCCTCACAGTAACAGGCTTGTGCTTGTTTGACCAGACCACTGGGGACCAATACCTGGCCAAGTTGACATACGAAACCTAACGATCAAAGTCCACCCCTTGTCAATTATATGTATCACCTTAAACCATACTTGATCTCTAAATAAAGAGCAACAGACATATTTTTTCCTAAAAATACTCAACTGTCTTGTGTAAACAGGGAATGCACTATATCTCTTCAGAGTAGTGTGCACATCTTTGGGTAATATACACTCTTAAACTTGACATCCTACAACTCAAACCCTATGAAATGAACAGTAAAACTTGTGCCAGATTAGGGGATAAGATAGAGAAGAAAAAGATATTTGCTTTGTGTACATATACAAATATACACAAAACAAAACAAGGAAGAAATATTCATATCATTACAACTCACATTTCTGTAACTGGTCACATGGCTGTGGTTCATATTTATCACTACCTTCTTCCACTACACATTCCATGTACCTTTTACCCTCAGCAAGCACCTCAATAGGCTGTTGTTTTATGTCTTGTAGGGTCAACCAAATCTTCATTCCTGAAGTTTCTGGACCAATGTTATCCCTGCCAAGATTGGGTTATTTCTGCTTTTCATTGATGTAATCACAGGGTATGGTGGTAATAAGAGATGCCCTAGAAGATCAACTTATTCCAGGCAAACCCTTCTTTACCTCAATTGTGTAGTTGCAGGGGTATTTCTCCTTGAGAGTCAGGATTAATCACCCAATCCATTATAGCAATCCCCTTCTTTGCTTGGTGATTCAGAGGCATAAGAAGCCCAAAGTGGGTATGTGGCCATCTTAACTTCCAGTTCAATGAAACCATTGTGTTTCCTGGTGGAAGCCCTCCTCCTTTTGGAACTAAAACTTGTAGACCGGCAGAGCAGAAAGCAAAAGTTTTCTACTGGCTCACTAGGGGTAATAATGAGCAATATCACTTCCATTTTCACCCCTTGATTCCTGGACCCATGAATCCCATTATCGGTGGGACAGCCCCTTATATTGGATGTTTATTTAGAACATACACTAGCTTCCTGGAGATAATTGCCTCCACCATGCAAGGTATTATAACCTAGTTTGTGCCATAATTGCAGCTTAATCATGATATGAGTCTTAATCATTCTATCAATCCAGCTGTTTCAGGATGATGAGGAATATGTAGGACAAGACAATTCCATGAGTTTATGCCCATTCCCAAACTGCATTTGCTATGAACCCTTGATCAGAAGCAATGTCATGTGGAACACCAAAATGGTGGATAAGGCATTCTATGAGACTAAGGATGGCAGTATTTTCAGAAGCATTGTGTACAGGAAAGGCAGAACAACATCTGGAGCATGTGCCTATAACAGAAGATGTTGCTACACCTTCCCTTATGGAAGTGATGCAGTGTAATCAACCTGTCAACAGGAAGCAGGCTATTCACCTTGGGAAATGATGCTATATTGGGGACTTAGTGTGTGTCCCCCTGCTGGCGGATTGGACACTCAACAATGGCTGAAGTCAAGTCAACCTTGGTGAGTGGAAATCCATGTTTCTGATCCCATGCAAAACCTTCATCCCTACCACAATGATCCTTTTTTTTATGAACCCATTGAGCAGTGGCAGGATGGGCTAGGGAAAGAGGCTGACTGGTATCCATAAAATGTGTCATCATATCCATTTGATTACTGAAATCTTCCTCTGCTGAAATCACCTTCTGGTGAGCATTCTCATGGGATGTAGATACCTTCATGTTTTTTGCCCAATCATAAAGGTCTATCCGCAGACCTCTTTGTCATCTATTATCAATCAATTCCCTAAGTATCTAGCCAAACCATTAGGAACAGCCCTTCAATCAGTATGCAAATGTACCTCTGGCCAGTTCTCCTTCTAAGCAAAATGAACAACCATGTGCACTGCTGAGAGTTCTGCCCACTGGGAGGATTGTCCTTCAGGGACATCCCAGAAAGTGGTTGCTGTGCTGTAGCTATCCACTATCAGGTAATACCTGCATATCATGCAGAACCATCTATAAATCAGGTCTATGTTTTCTACCTTCAGTAAACTGCTTGTAATGAACTCTACAAGAGGCCATAGTTTGGGGCTGGGAAAGAAAAGATAATGTGACCAGAGTGGAGGCTATGGGCATATAGGTCATTTCTTCATTTAACTTACTTGTGCCTTCAGGACCTGCTTGAGTCCTATCTTGAATATCACTTCCATTTTATGGTGAAGCACTTCTGTGCCTGCTCAACATTATAGCTTGGTTGTCAGACAACACCCATCTGATGGTAGGCAAATCTGGTTTCTTGGTAAGTTAGTAGCCCACGGTTAAGCATTCAGTCTCTATTAAGGCAAAGTAACAGACCAAAAATAATCTGTAGAGGATAGCAAGGCTTTGCTCTAAAATACTAAGGGCCTACATTATGATTATCCTATAGGGCCCTGCCAAAGTCTTCAGACAGTGTCTCTTCTTGCCACTGACACTTCAAACACCATTGGATCTGCTGGATCACATGATTGAAGTGGCAGAGCAGCTTGCACAGCATGCTGGGCCAGTTGTAAATCCTCCTCTTGTTCCAGTTCCCACTCAAGGTAGAAATATTTCTGGTCAATAAGTACATGGGCTTGAGTAGAACAACTAAATGAGGAATATATCTCCCAAATCCAAAGAGGTCAACTAGGCATCGCACCTGCTTTTGGTAACAGGAGAGGACAGACGTTGCCATTTATCCTTCACACTGACATGCCCACTACCAATGAATACCTAGAAGTTTCACTGAGATGGAAGGCCCTTGTATTTTCTTGGATTTATCTCCCATCCTCTGACCCACAGATGCCTTACAAATAACACTAGAGTAGTTGCAACTTCTTGCTCACTAGGTTATATAAACCTGATATCATCAATATAATGGACCAGGGTTATGTCCTGGGAGGGGGAATGATCAAATTTCCTGCAATAAGATTATGGCATAGAGTTGGAGAATTTATATATCCCTGATGTAATACAGTGAAGGTATACTGCTGGCTCTGCCAGCTGAAAGCAAACAGTTTCTTCTGGCCCTTACTAACTGCAGTTAAGTAAAAGCATTTACAAGACCAATAGCTGAATACCAGGTTCCAGGAGCTGCACTTTTAGTCACCACCTGGTTAAGTTTATTATAACCCACTGTCTTTCTCCAAGACCCATCTGTTTTCTTCACTGGCCACAGAGGAGTGTTGAAATGGGATGTGGTGAGAATCAATAGCCCTGAATCCTTCAAGTCCTAAAGAATTGCACTAATATATGAATTAACTCCAGGAATCTGTTACTTCTTCTGATTTAGTATTTTGCTAGATAGGAGCCATTCTAGAGGCTTTCACTTGGCCTTTCCTACCATAATATCCATCGTTCCATAAGTCAGGGAACCAATGTGGGGATTCCAGCAGTGGCTGAGTATGTCTATCCCAAATATACATTCTAGAACTGGGGAAATAATCACAGAATGCGTCTGGAGACCCTGTGGACCCAATGTGAGATGGACCTGAGATAAAACTCCATGAGTCTCCTGACCTCTATAAGCCCCTACTCTGACAGGTGGGTAACAGTCACATCGTAACTGGATCCTTCCCCAAGGAGACCCAGATTTCACCTCATTCAAGGGTCTATGAGTCTGAGAGTAAACTGTCTCGAGTCTGAGAGTAAACTGTCTCAAGTCTGAGAGCTGATTAAAGGGCCACAATTCTCTCATTTTGTAATTCAAATTAAACTTATTCATTTGACCTAGAAATCTTCTGCTAATGCAGATCAAGTAAGAATTTACTAGACAATCCATCTATTTTCCTTCTAGGTAAACCATGATCTACTAGCCGACACCACATGTCTCTGCAAGTCAGACTATTTGATTGCTGCTTTGAGGCTTCTGTCCATTATGGTGATCATGACTTCCTTGTGTTTGGAAATTAGGGGCTTCCATGTGGCTTCTGCCAACTTGGGATCTGATCATCCCCATTTTGTTTAATGATTCCAGTTCAGTGACAGAAATTCCCACAGTATTATCTGCCCTTCAGAAAAGAGTGACTACAGAGTTCTTCAGAGATGATGAGATAATCTCACAACTTTATTCCTCACAGTTCTGGTGAAAGGTGTGCCGTCTGCACATTCCTGGGGCAGGTGAGTAGGTCTTACATGGTAAATCCATCCTAACATTCAAATATCTGTAGGCCCTTGGATCCCCTTATCTAAAGTATACCATGGCAGTTCTGGCATATTGTCTTCATGTAATTTAAGCCACCTTTGGATACATATTTCAGCCAACCACCCAGATAAAGCCCTTTCTAATTTCTCAAGCTACAATATTGAATCCAGAATCTCTGCTTGTTGGGACCATATCCATAAATGTTCATTCCAGCATTATCCTACATTCTTAATATCCTTCCCACATATATTCCCCTAATTTCTGTCTATATAAACTGGAAAACTCATGGTATTCTTTTAGAGTAGGGTACCTCTTCATGGGTCACAATTTGTACCTCACTTTTGGGGCCTGTTGAGACTTAATCTAGTTATAGGCCTGGAAGATGTGGTGATGGTTAGTTCCATGTGTCAACTGGCTACATGATGGCACTCAGTTTTCTGGTCAAGTATGCACTGACCTGTTCCTGCAAGGACATTTCATGGCTGGTTAATAAACCAGAAGTGTGGTTTATTAAATCATCAATTGATTGCATCTGTGTCTTATTACAATGGTCAACTAAGGGAGTGTCTTCTGCAATGAGAGATTCCAATAAGTTGGTTTTAATCCTGTCAGTTGAATATTTTAAGGTAGAAGAAAGAACTTTCACTTCTTCAGCCAGCCAACCTCTCCTGTAGATTTCATTAAGGACCTTCATCAGAGTAGCCAGCTTGCCACCTGCCTCATGGAATTTGGACACATTTGAGACACTTTTATAGAACCACATAATTACAGCTATCCCCTGTTGGTTCTGTTTTCCTGGAGGACCCTGACTAATGCAGAGGGGTAATGGGAGTTGGTCATGAAAAGAATTAGAAGTGTCTTTCAAGCCAATTAACTCAGGGCATTATGTTGAAGATTCACTCACTGAAACAGGATTAATCTCTCCTTTTTCATCAGAGGAGGTGGTATCAGGTATATCCAGCACTGTAGGGTAAACCACTCCAATGGATGTTGGATGGAAGATTCCTCAAGGCAGGCTGGAGGACCAGTTGCTGTCTCCTCAGGGCAGGCTGGAGGTCAGGTAATTGTTTCCTCAGGACAGATCATTACAGGTTCATTTAGTAAAGACTCAAAAACTCAGCAGAATCTAAGGTTTCATTGTCCCCACCACCATCATTATCACCCCATATATACCCATTCCAATTTTCAGTATCCCATTCCTTTCAAATTAATGTCCTCTCTTTAACAACAGACACCCTGCAAGGTTGAGATTCTGGTTTACATATAGATTGATTGTAAAGTTTTCAATAAGGATAGTGGTTATGGTCAAATATTATTGTGAGGGTAATTAACAATTCTCTAGTTGTACAGGAAAGTGTTTGAAAGAGGATATATTTGATCATGCATGTTAATAGAATGAAAGTCTGAAGATTAAACTGGGAGAATGTAACAAAATGTATCCTTTTTTGGACAATGGGCTGGGGTTAATAATACAAGTATAAAAATATTCTGTCCTGAATTTTAATGGAGGTATAGTATTAAAGAAGGTGTTAAAAATAGAAATGAAAATCATCCAACATGGAAATGACAAAGAAAATTTCACTTCTGACAGATGACATGATCCTAGATATAGGTAGCCCCAAAAAATATACTGCGAAACTCTGAGAGCTAATGAACAAATTCAGCAAAGTGACAGGGCAAAAAAATGCACCCAAAGAATCTGTACTGTTTCTATACATCACTGGAGAGTGCACAGAAGAGAATCTCAAAAAAAACTTCCGTTTATAATGACAAATGAAAGAATCAAATTCAAATCAGCTGTGTGCCGAGAAAAGCCATACAGAGAACCAGGCACCAATTCTGGTTCTTGACTGGTAACTGGGGGGCTGGGGACTGGCCCTGAATGGGGATTTCTTTATTTTTTCCTTTTTTCCTCTCATTTCAAGTAGCTCATTTGAGGAAGTCTCAGGCATTTTCAGTTGCCAGAGCTGACCTAGGCAAAGGTGGATTTAAGATAGAGAGGAAAAGGAAGAAGTCAAAATGTTGGAGGTAAATTCCTAAACGGATTATATTCTCTAGGAAAAGGAGTAGGTGGGGCCCAGCTCAAGTGGTTGTCCTCCCTCAGAGAACTAGATCCTAGGGCCTGGGGGAAAAACAGAAACAGCTTATGCTTGGCTTCTGAACTTCTCAATCCCTGGCAGGAGAGGTTCTAATGTGAATTGACAGCAACAACATTTCTTTATGCCAGTGGGGAGCTGAGGGCTGACAAGCACTACATGCTGGGCAGGATATGAAAAAGCACAGTATCTACAGTCCTCACAGGAAAGTCTGACAACTTGCTGGGTCTCATCCTCAGGGAAACATAATACTGATTACACCAGCTGACTGAGACTTGGGCATGCCTGGTCTGGGAAAATCTGATTGGGGTAATCAAGGAAACCACATGCTTAGACAATAAAAATTTATGACACACTAGAAAAAATGAAAATATGGCCCAGTCAAAGGGATAAACTTGCACTTCAAATGAGATACAGGATTTGAAACAACTAATTAAAGATCTTCAAATGAATATGCTAAATCAATTCAAAAATCAAATCAATAAGGAGAGGGAAGATATTGCAAAATAATTAAAGGACAAAGAAAACACTGGGTGAACATAAGGAATAGCTTTAAAAACTTGGAAAAAAACCAATAGACAGAAATTAAGGGAAGTAAATCTATGATATTGAAGAGATGGAAAACACAATGGAGGCATACAACAGCAGATTTGAAAAGGCAGAAGAAAGGATTCAGGAACTGGGGGACAGGATATCTGAAATACTACATGAAAAAGAACAGAGAGGGGAAAGAGTGGAAAAATATGTGCAGGGTCTCAGGGAATTGAATGACAATATGAAGGACCTGAGTGTACATATCATGGGTGTCCTAGAAGGAGAGTAGAAGGGAGAAGAGGCAGAAACAATAATGGAGGAAACAATCACAGAAAACATCCAATTTATTATGAAATACATAAAATTTCAGGCCCAAGAAGCACAGCATACCATAAATTGAACAGATCTGAATAGATCTACTCCAATCAGATTTTCAAATGTCAAAGATGAAGACAGAATTCTGAAAGTTCAAGAGAAATATGATCCATTTCATACAAAGAAAGCTCTATAAGACTATATGCAGATTTCTCAGTAGAAGCCATGTAGGTAAGAAAGCATTGGTAAGATATATTTAAGACACTGAAAGAGGAAATCTGCCAACCAAGAATTCTATATCTGGAAAATCTGTCCTTCAAAATGAGGGATAGTTAAAAATATTTTCTGAGAAACATCACTGAGAGAGATTCTGAACAAGAGACCTGCTCTACAAGAAATAGTAAAGGGAATACAACAAGCAGATAGGAAAGGACAGGAGTGAGAGCTTTGGAAAAGAGAGTGGAAATGAAGACTATCAGTAGAGGTAAAAGTGAGAGAGGGAAAATAAAATAGAATAAGATATGACATATAAATTCCAAAAGTAAAAATGGTAGGCAGTAGACCTTACTTTGAGTGAAATTAGCTAGAAACAAAAGAAGTGTACTCTATAGACTCAGTAATATGAACTAATATGTATGAGAGAAATTTGAGAGTTAAAGTTGAGAACAAAGGCCATGATGAGTTCAAAAGAGGTTAGAGATTGTGCATTTGATGCTGAAGGAGTACATAATGGTAAACAGGATTTGTTGTATAGATCAAAAAATGGATAGCATAATACTGTGTGAGGTTAGCACAATATTGTAAGTATTGTAAGTACTCTGAGCACAGATGAGTATGAGTATGGTTGGATAGAGGAAAGCTAAGTGCATGTACAGCACTAGAAGGAAAAATAGAAGATAAAGACTGGGATTTTAAAACTTAATGAAATCTAGAGTGGTCAATGATAGTTATTAAGTGTACAAGTATAAGAAAGTTTTTAAAAGAGGGAGAACAAATGAATGTCAAAATTGCAAGGTGTGGAAAATTGGATAATACAAGAGAAAAAGTACAATCAACACAGACTACAGTCTATAGTTAATGGTAACAATGTAAGATGCTTTCATTAATTGTAAATAAGGCAATACACCAAAGCTAAATACTTATGAGACAGAGTTATAAGGGAGTGATATGGAATATTTGGTGGTGGTTTTGTTGTCTGACCTTATTGTATTTTACTTTAGTTTTTTCATCTATCTTTTATATTTTTATTCTACCTTTTTCTCCTTTTCCTCTTTCTTTGCAGAAGAAATGTCCTCATTTATGTTGTGGAGTTGAATGCATTTCTATGTAACTATAGTGGGAATCATTGAATGTTTACTTAGAAAGGATTGTTGATGTGTGAATAAAACCATTTAAAAATAAACAAAAGGATTCAAGTGCCAGAGAAAATTTGGAGGGATGTACCTATTCCCTGTTGGTAGGGAAGTAGAATGGTGCAGTATATCTTGAGGGCAGTGTGGTGCTTCCACAGGAAGCTAATTATGGGGTGCTATTTGGTCTGCAACCCTGTTATTGGGTATACACTTGGAAGATCTGAGAGCAGGGACATGAATGGACACTGCACATTGGTGACTATCATGGCAATATTCACAACATGCAAAGGACAGAGGTGACCTAAGGATATATCAACTGACAAATGAAATGGTAAACTGGGTATATTCATTCTATCGATTATTGAGTGCTGCCAAGAAATGAAGTTGGGAGATATGCAAGAAGGTGAATGGAACTTGAGAACAGTGTGTTGAGTAAAATAAGCCAGAATCAAAAAGATAAACATTATAACACCTCACCAATATGGACTAAGTATAATGTGCAAACTCTGAGAACTGAATATGAGAGTATGGGTTACCAGGGAAGTCTTATGCTAAAAATTCCTCTATTGTAAGCTCTCACAGTAGCCACATGTCTTCATTAGTTCTAACATTTTTTTTTTCTAAATTCTGAGGTGAGGTCTTTCTGTATAACCTGGTTAGTCCCAGGAATTTCAGATATCTGTGTGACACCTGAGACTCAGAGCCAGATTTCAGCAGCTATAAATGGCAGCACCACTCCATACAGCAAAAATAAAGGAGCTGAAAAAGAGATCAGATTTTAGTTACAGATATGAAGAAAATGGACTTGGTTAGAACGAAGGTAAACCAGACCAAAGGGAAAAGGATAATATTGTCTATATTCTGAAACTTCAACTTCTATGTGATAGCAAAGGATGAGACTTTTATTTGGTGGAAAATCTGTATTTTCTGTAGCATGCTATATAATTTAACCTGTATGGTCAGTTTACTCAAATGTCATAATTACATAGAACTTTACATAGGCAGTAAGAACTTGGTTTGTACAGTTAGTGTGATGCCTTGACCATCCTGATGTATTTGGACAGAGAATAAAAAGCTATTTGCAAAGTCCCACTGAGAGACTTGGGAAATCCATGGAAATATTAAATTTACCCACCTGGGGAACTCTTGATATTCTTGTAAGCATTGGGGATAAGAAATATAATATGTGAAGCCCATGATCTTGGCAACTGCCCTTATGAAGCTTGTACTGCAAAGGAGAGGCTGAGCCTACTTACAATTGTGCCTAAGAGCCACCCCCAGAGAACCTCTTTAATAGCTCAAATGTGGCCACTCTCTCTAAGCCAACATTGCAGGTAAACTCCCTGCCTTTCCCCCTACATGGGACATGACTTCCAGGGGTTTAAATCTCCCTGACAACATGGGACATGACTCCAAGGTATGAGCCTGGACCTAGCATTATGGGATTGAGAAAGCCATCTTGACACAAAGGAGGAAGAAAAATGAAACAAAATAAAGTTTTAGTAGATGAGTGCTTTCAAATGGAGTTGAGAGGTCATTATGGGGGTTATTCCTATGTATTTTATAGATATCCATTTTTAGTTTTTTATGTATTTGAATAGCCAGAAGGAAATACCTGAAACTGTTGAACTGCAATCCAGTATCCTTGATTCATGAACATGACTATATAACCATATAACTTATATGGTGTGACTGTGTGATTGTGAATATATTGTGGCTCAGAATCCCTTTATCCAGTGTAAGGACAGATGAGTAGAAAAAGGGAACAAAAAGTAAACAAATAATGTGGGGAATCAGTATGATCTATTCTGAATTTTGCGCTTTTAATTGTAACTTTATTTTTATTTTCATCTCTATTTCTTGGATTAATGAAAATGTTCAAAAATTGAATGTGGTTATGAATACACAACTATATGATAACACTGTTAATAACTGATTCTACACTTTGGATGATTGTATGGTATGTGAATATATCTCAATAAAAATGCATTAAAATGCCCTAATACTTCAATAGACATTTTTTCAAACAGGAAATATAATGGGAAAAAAAACACATGAAAATTTGCTCAACATCACTTGCAATTAGGGAAATGCAAATCAAAACCAAAATGATATAATTTCACACAGCAGAAAGGCTACTATTAAAAAAAAACACAGTATGTTAGAAGTGTTGGAGAGGATGTGGTGAAATAGGGACACTCATTATTTGCTGGTGGGAACATAAATTTTTGTAGTCCTATGGAAAGCAGTTTGTCACTTCCTCAGAAAACTTTGCATAGAAGTACCATATGAACCAGAAATCCTGCTACTAGATATATACTCAGAAAAATTGAAAGCAGGGACATGAACAGATATTTGTGCACTGATATTCAAACTGCAACATTAACAACTGACAAAAGATGGCACCAACCCAAGAGACCAAATGATGAATGAAAAAACAGTGTGGTTTCTACATAGGATGGGATATTACTCAGGTGCAAAAGAATGAAGTCCAGATGCATGTGGCAACATGGATGAAACTGAGGAGATAATGATGAGTAAAATATGCATGGCACAAAAGGACAAGTATTGTATGATCTCACTTATATGAACCTATTAAAATAACCAAATCACAGTGTTAGAAACTAGCATAGAGGTTACCAGAAGATAGTCTGGCATAGAGAATGGGGAACTGGTGGTTAATATGCACAGAACTTCTATTTAGGATGATTGTTTAGGTTTGGAAATGGATGATAGTGATAGTAGCATTCTTATCTGAGTTGAATTAACAGCACTGAATTATGTATGTGAATGTGATTGAATGGGGAAATTTTGTGTGGTGTACATTACTAGAATGAAAGGTAGAAGTTAAAACATGGGACAGATAATACAACGAATGGTGTGGAAAATGGACTGGGGTTTATAGTACAAGTATAAGAATTTTATTTCAGGAATTATAAAGAAGATAAAACCCACTAATACAAGATGTTAATATTAGGGTGGTAAATGGGAAAATATACCTAATGTAAACTATGGACTATATTTGATAATTCCATCATACTATTCTTGCTTCAGTTGTAATAATGGTATGAAACTAATACAGAATGTCTACAATAGTTTCTTATAGGAACATTGTATATTTTACATGACTTTTCTGTAAACCTATGAATTCTCTTCTATAAAAATATAATTTAAAATCATGCTAAATGAAAGTACTTTGATGCAAAGTTCACAGCTTTTGAAAACTGACAGACTTAAATATGTGAAAGAAACCCCAAATCTGAATAGGAGATGTTGGTACCACTCTCTTAGCAGCAAATAGGATAAGAAGAAAAGGGATCAACCAGACTAAAGACAAATAGATTTTCATAAATAAAAGTTTATTTAATGAATGTGTAATGCATATTACTTACTGAGTATAAGTAAAACACTGCAAACACCAAAAACACCTATTTTTTCATGCCCTAAAGAAACTATAGGGATAAGGAAGAAGAAGAAGAGTGTTCAGGAGCCAAATATAATCATCCTGAAAGATACAAAGTTGTTTCTGACAGGATTAGTAAGGAGGACATAAAGAAAAGTGGTCAGATGAGGAGGGTTTCTGAAAGACGTTAAGTGAAAAGACAGAAGTCCAGGGAGACTTCAAATTTGGCCTTAACACCTGTCAGAATGGAATCCATGGGGAGGCCAAGGAGGAGCAGGTTTAAGGAGTTGTCTAGAGTTTGCATTTGGCATGGTAGACATGGAAAATGGACATTCTTGAGTCTGCAGTGTTGAATGTGGACCATGTGGAAAGGTTTGGCTTGGTTAAATATAGGTAGTAATCATGCAAGAAAACATGGTATTTAAAACAAAGACAGTTGATGTACTCAGAATTTCAAATTTCTAATCCAGTTAGTATTTTTAGTTTTATGTATATTGGCCATCTGAATTCTGTACTTCCCAGTACTGCAGAGAGGGACTGCAGAGAGGATTATGTTAACCTCAAGCCTTAACTTGTGGAATGTCTTGGATAATTCACAGGTGAGGATACTTGTGATGATGATGGGAAAACCAAAGAAGGATCTGACCACAAGGAGATTCGAGAGTTTACTCATTTAATTCTGTCCAGTCCTTAGAAGCATTCTCTGTTATACTCACCTCACTCACTGATGAATCAACACATTGTTAATGTCCCTTTTGATCCTCTGTGCCCAAGCTGCTTATAAAATCCTGAAAATTTGGTACATATAACCTGATATCTGTGGGGCTTCTGAAACCTCACTACTCCCACATATGTCATTCCAATTCCACTAAGTTCTCTCTTCTGCTAGCCATACCTGTTTCATGGAATGCTACCCTCATGCACACGCCCTGCCCATTTTCCTTCTCAAACTCATATCTCCCTGCTTCTCTTGCATACAGAAGAATCAGCAAGCCTCACAGGCTTGGTATCTAGATCTGACCTCATTTCTGCTTCTCCATCTCTAATCTTCCTGTGCTCATAAAGCCCTAACTATCAGCCTGTATAAAGTGTTGTAGTCCACACCTTGACACTTTTTTTAAACTTTCTCCAATGTGGCAGTCATTTCTAAGTAACAATTGGGACTCATCTGTTTTCCAGTGGGCATCTGCCTAGGCAAGAATACCTGTCATGAATAGGTTTGTCTTTTTTATAATGCCATAAATGTCAAGTCAGTAGGGGAGGGGCATGCAGTCTTTAGTGATACCAGGTAATTGCCTTATTTTCTGAGAAGAGAGTGGCAACTCAGAATACCCCATATTAAAGACTTTCATTTATCATTCTGCCCCTTTCTCCTTGACTCCCTGAACCAAATCTTCAAGTTTGATTTGACCAATCAAGTGAACTTTTGATTTGGTTTTCAATTTGGAGTCATTTAGGACTTCATCATTACCATACCAGGGCTTTGCAAGAGATGGAACTGTGGGGTCAGCAGCTATTTCACTTCATTCAAGATTGGGCTCCACGATCTCGGTGTCTGTGAGGTGAATACTGGCCTAAGGGAGCCATGCCCTTAAGAATTAGACATGTCCACTTTACTCAGTCTAGATTTTGTGCTGCCCAGTTGTTGACAAGTTAGCTGCTGATCTCTGCATTCCTGGAGCCAGCTGGAGGGCCAGAGATACAAGTTTCCATTTCTACTGTCTTCCCTTCAGTTTTTTTTCCCAAAGTTGGGGGTTTGAAGTTTTCATCTTGTCAGATCCCAGCAGTTACATTACTCAATAGAAGATGGAGGCCTTGGCCCATTCCCTCCAGACTTGGAGCTGGCAGGAGCCCACTAGGGCCCAAAGGTGTCTCTTGCCCTCCCCCATTTTCCTCCAGAATCCCTTGACTGTCTTCCAGGAATTTTATAAATAAATTCTTGCTCTTTTTATTTTACATAATTTTCAGGTACCTATGCTCTGTAAATCAAGGGTAAGGGAAGTACTGACTCCTATGAGAGGAGGAAGGTGAAATCACACTAAACTGTAGAAAGTTTCCTGTGGCCCAGCTAATGGGGTGGGGAAGTAGCACAATCAATGAGTATGAAGGTCAACTCCTAAATATTAAAAACATGTTATAATTATAAGGGATTTGATCCCATGATGAACTGGGCCTACAGGATGAAAGGGATAGATTGGAGAGCCCAGGATAAAGAGGGCTAAATATGGAGGGGATAGATGAAGGGGAACATGAGATGAATTGGCCCAGGGAAAGGGAGGATAAATGAGAAATCTCATCCTTTCCTGTTGGACCTGTTGCTTCTCACCTCCTCTGACCCTGAAGTGGGCTTGATCATGCCTAGTGCACAAGAACAAAACTCAGTTGGCATTCAGTCTTTTTATTGTGGTAATTTCTTTCTTGCACTTTTTGCTTTAATTTAAGACATTGAAGCATCACAGTTTCCTAGGGAATATGGGCCTGGTACCAGGCTGAACAAGGGGAGAAAACTTATCTGTGCCTGAGTCAATGAAACATATAAGTCTAGGATGATGACATATCCCAGAGGAGTTCTTGTCATCCTGCTTTTAAGAAGAAGAAGAACATGTTGAGTACATTGGTTCCCTTTTCAGGAATAGGGAAGGAAGGGGGTGACTATTGGGTAGGTGTGGGTGGTGAGCAAAAATTAGATTTTAATAAGACTTCAAGTTTCACAACTGCATGATGATGTAGGTACTTCTATTAGTCTAGCTTTTACTGATGAGGGATAAGAACGAAGATCTCAAGTAATCCAACAAGTACAAGTCAGGATCTAGGCACAATGAAGGCTGATTTTAGTTTTAAAACTCTGCAAATATGACACCATGAGACTTATAATTCCACCCAAGCTGGACTGACCTAAAAACACATGTCTCACCTACACCCCAGTATAGATGCCAAATGGATTTTTTTAAACCCAGTAATTTTATGCCTTAAAAATATATTATGGTAACATATAAAACTCTAAATTTCCAATAAAACCACTTACAAATGTAAATTCAGTGATATTATTTACATTTACAAAGTTGTGTTACCATCACCACCATCCATTACCAAAACATTTTTTCATCAATCTAAACAGAAATTATGTACAAACTGAGCAATAACTACCCATCTTTCCCCACTCCAAACCCTGGTAATCTGTAAATCCATTTTATGTCCATTTAGCTTTGCATATTATAGAAACCTCATTTAAGTGGGCTCATATAAGATCTGTCCCTTTGTGTCTGGCTTATTTCACTCAATTTTTCCTCAGGGCAGATTCATGTTGTCACATGAACTTCCTTCCTTTTTAATGGCTTTTAATGGCCAAACATTTTATGTATAGACGATATTTTGTTAATCCATTCATCTGTTGAGTTCTTTCTATCTTTTGGCTATTTGGAATAAGACTGCTATGAACTTTGTATCTGAGTCCCTATTTTCAATTTTGGGGGCCTAGGAAAGGATCCTTAGGCTCATTTTGGCCATGACAGTTACTCAGACTTTCCTTGTGTTTTGATGACCTTATAGTTTAGAGTATTACTGCTCAGGTATTTTGTATAATGTTCCCTTATTGGGATTTGTTTCTCAGCTGTGGGTTTGGGGAAGGACAACCTCAAAGTTAAAGTGTCACTTTTATCATATAATACCAAGGGATCATGCATGTCTTATCACTATTGATGTTGACCTTGATAACATGGCCTGGGGTAATGATTCTCAGGTTTCTTCACTGTAAAATTTCTCTTTTTCTACCCCCTGCCATTCTGTGCTCTTTTGAAGAGTCACTATGAACAGCCCACTCTGTCTATACATACTTTGACCGTTTGGGTTTCAAGGAACAGAGACTCCCTTAGGTTGACCCAAATGAGGGGTGTTTTTGAAAGGATGCTTAGGTAAAGGATATGAACCACATGGAAACCCAAGGATCACATGACCCAAGTCCTAGTTTATCTGGAACAGGTACAGGTATACTAACCAGTGAGAATTTTGGTCCAGGGGGGCTTCAGGGGCCTCTGCTCTGAGAAGTGTGGATAATGATGACTATAACAGTAATAGCATTTATTAAGTGCTTTCCATGTGCTGGGCACTATTAAATGTCTTTAGGTCTCACAACAACCCAATAAGGTAGTTTGGAACAAGAACCAGTTTGTATAACTGTGCAGTGCCATCTGTCAGTATGAGAGCCAATAAAGGGATTATGTGGTATAGATTTAGGATAAGCATTATAATATGCCATGATTGGAAAACACTTCAGCAGGGGAAAGAACATTTCCACTCATGGTGCCAATGGCACTAACTGCAGGAAGAGAGTCTGGGTGAAATTATGGTGAACAGGAGCCATGTGGCAGGCAGACCCTTAATAACTCTCAGCAAGTGACTTCATCTCTGTAAGCCTCAGGTTCCTTATCTGTGAATCAGTCCCTTCTTCACTGGGTGGTGGTAAAGAGTAAATGAAATAATTGCAATTAGTTACTTTGCCACAGTGTGTAATACAATGGACTAAAATATCAAAGCATTTATAATAATTATCTAAAATAGTTTTTATTAATTCAATTTTATTGAGATATATTCACATACAATAGAATCATCCATGATGTACAATTTTTCACAGTACCATTAAATATTTGTGCATTCATAACCACGATTTTTGAACATTTTCATTATCACACACAAAAAGGAATAATAATAAAAATTAAAATAAAAAGGAACACCCAAAACATCCCATAACCCCCATCACTCCCTATTCCTCATTTATTTTTGTCCTTATGTTTCTACTCATCTGTCCATATACTGAACAAAAGGAGTGGGAGCCACAAAGTTTTCACAATCACATAGTCACACAGTGTAAGCTATATAGCTACACAATCATCTTTAAGAATAAAGGCTCTTGTTTTGCAGTTCAGCAATTTCAGGTACTGATTACACCTTCCTCCTAAAATAGTTTTAAATGCAATAATATTATTGCCTTCCAACCAAATTGTTTTCTATGGAAAACCTTATACCAGGTCTTAAGTTCTACAAAGTCATTTATTGCAATAATGTAACTGAAACCAGAAAATACCTCTCCCATTGCAAAGAGATAGAACTATCTTCCCACCATTCCCAAACAGTACACCTCTTCAATCCTTTCCAAATTCATGTCAGAGGGCTGTCCAAGTCATCTAAGCACTTTGATCTGTCTTCTGCCATGTTAAAGAACCCACTGCCTCATTGATATTAAACTGTTTAAAATATAAACTGAAACTCTTAAGTACTGTCTATTTTTAATATTTGTTTCTAACTTGATTAACTGTATTTAACACCTGAAACTACTTAGATGTATTATCAAATGGTGAAAGGGCAGGAGTACTTAAAAATACACTTCCTGACTTGGACTACACTCACATTGGAAGTTTTGTAGTAAAGTGTTAATACGCTTCCTTTGTATTGTACTTGAATGTTGTTATAAATTAGAATTTTGCTACATTGTTTGAAATTTGAGTATGGCAACTCAAGATGTGCATCTATCTAAATATTTTATAATCATCTAGAATTGCAATAACATCTGGAAAAGTTTCATGTTTCTTAGAAGTAGTTCTATAGGTTATATGTAAATAAATTTTTACAAAACCAAAATATTCATATATTAGAGAGTAAATCTAAAAACTGTTAGTTTCACTAAAATATTTCTTATGGTTTGATTAATTTTCCAAATAAAAGTAAAATTGTGCCTCTGGTAAATTTCCACCCTACAGAATTGTTTAAGGAATAGAAATTCTTTAATTCTCTGCTCTCACTGCCTCTGTCACACACTCCTAAACCAATCAATGTTAACAATTCCTTACATATATTCCAGAAATTTTCTTTGATTTAATGCATTAAGAATTGTTTATCACTACATGAAATTGGTTCTACACACTTTTTTCCTACTGTTTTAAAAAAAAATCCAAAGGTCTTTTTGGTCCTGAATTCAACCATAACTGATCTTAAGAAGAAAGCTTCCTCTTCCTTTTTTTTTTTTGCATTTGCCTGCTATACTTTTGCACATCTTTTACTTTAAGCATTTTAAAAAGTACTTTTAAATTTGTCTCTTGAGGTGATTTTGAATTGGGTTTTGCTATGTGATACAATCTGAAGGGTTTATTTAAACAGGTAAATTTAACCCATTTATGTTTATTGATATGCAGAGGTATTTGGTCTTAGTGGTGTTTTGCTTTTGAGTTTGGAGTCTATAAGGAATATTCAACATGAGGTCTGTTTTCTGTGTTTAAGGGTATGTTTTCTGGTTTGTGATGTTGTTCTAGTGGTTAAATTTTTAGCTTTATGGGAAGCAACCATTTCTTTGGTGTACATTAATCCCCATTGTGAGCAGTGATGAAATTATTTTACTTCTCCTTCCTTCTCATTCCCCTCCCTCTCCTCTACACTTGATTTTTTTTGAAACAGTAATATACAGTCTTTTAACAAGAAGTAATGGAATTCTAAAAAACTGAAACATAAGGTAGATTTTCTCATTTGGTATTTTTTTTTCAAAGCAAATAAATTGAACTGATGGTATTAAAATTTAAGGTCCCAATCTTAGGCTATGATTCAACATTGTCCAATTTATACTGTGGTCAGGCAGCATTGCAATGGAAAATTAATTCCATTTTTAAATACATTTTTATTTGTTTTGTCCTCATTTTTCTATTCTTCTGTCCATACACTGTATAAAGGGGGGCACAAAGTTTTCACAATCACATGGTTACATAGTGTAAGCTATATAGTTATACAACCATCTTCAAGAATAGAGGCTATTGGATTATAGCTCAACAGTTTCAGGTATTTCCTTCTAGCTATTTCAATACACTAAAATTTAAAAAGGAATATCTATATAATGCATAAGAATAAACTCCAGAATGGCCTCTTAATTCTATTGGAGATCCCTCAGCCACTGAAACTTTATTTTGATTCATTTCCCCCTTTTTTCCCAAGAAAGCTTTCTCTGTAGCATTATGCCAAGGCCAAGCTCATCCCCATAAGTCAAGTCCCACATTTCCAGGGAGATTTACATCCCTGGGAGTTATGTCCCATGTAGGGGGGAGGGCAGTGAGTTTACCTGCAGAGTTGGATTAGAGAGAGAGGCTGATCTGAGCAACAAAAGAGGCTCTCTGGGGGTGACTCTTAGGCACCATGTTCAGTAGGCTTAGCCTCTCCTCTGTGGTAACAAATTTCACAAGGGCAAGCTCCAAGATCAAGGGCTTGGCCTTCTCAACTTGTAGCCCCCAATGCTTGTGAGAATACCATTAATTCCCAGATGGGGAAGTTTGATATTTCCACATTTTCCCCAGTCCCTCAAGGGGGGCTTTGCAGATACATTTTGATTTTGTTGTCTGAATAAACTAACCGTACAAGTTAAATTATTTAATATGTTACAGAAAATGTATGGGGTAATGCTAATATTAATAGCTGCTGGACCCTGGTTCTGAGTCTCAGGTGTCAACAGGTACCCAAATTTCTAGGGACTCAACAGGTTATACACAAAGAGCTCAGAATCTCAGAATTTAGAAATAACCATTACAACTCAGGAATACATGTAACTGCTGTAAGAGCTTACAGTCTAGGAACAAATTATAAGCCTTCCCCTGATAACCTGTGCTCTCAGGCTCACTTCTCAGAGTTTGCATGTTATAGTTAGGCCATATCAGTGATGCATTATAATGTTTTTTTTTTTTTCATTTCTGGTTTATTTCACTCAACATACTGTCATCAATGTCCACTCACTTCAAAATTTCACTCCTAGATGCTCAATATTTCATTGTATGTAAACACCACAGTTTGCCATCCTGTTCATCAGTGTAACTTAGGTCACCTACATCCACAGCAAATTGTGAATACTACCACCATAAACCTCACTGTGAAACTATCCATTTGTATCTCTCTTCTCACTTCTTCCAAGTATATACCCAGTAACCGAGTTGCATGACTATATGGAAATCCAGTGCCTGGCTTCCTGAGGAATCACCACACTGCCCTCCAGATGGGCTGCACCATTCTACTTCCCCACCAACAATGACTAGGTATAGCCCTTTATACACATTTTCTTCAGCACTTGTATCCCACTGTTTACTTTTTAGATGGTTTTATTCATACACCATACATTCCGTCCTAAGTAAACAGTCAATGATTCCCTGTATAATCACATAGTTATGAATTCACCAACACTATCTGTATAAGGTCATTTCCATTTCTTCCACAAAGAAAGAGGAAGAAAGGAAAAAGTAAAAAGAAAAAAATGTGATAACTAAAAAGCAAAAAAATAAATAAATTAAAATATAATTTAAAAAGTCAGACACAACCACCAATGCCAAGAATCCCATACTGACCCCTAATATCCCTCTCTTAGTCATTTAGCTTTGGTATATTGCCTTTGTTACAATTAACAGATGCATATTACAGTGTTACTGTTAACTATAAATTCTAGTTTGCATTGACTGTATTTTTTCCATAATGCCACCCAATATTTAACACCTTTCAAAGTTGACATTCATTTGTTCTTCCTCATGTAAATACATATTTGTACTTTTATTCACAATCATTGACTACCCTAGGTTTCACTAAGTTATAAAATCTTAGTCTTTATTATTGGTCTTTCTTTCTGGTGTCCTACATTTTTATTGTGAAATATAACATATATACAGAACAGATATAACTTTCAAAGTATGATTTCTCAAGTAGAGAGCAAATTTCAAATAATATTGTGAGTCACATTTCCAAAATTTCTGTTATTTTCTTATTGTGAAACATACCCAGAGAGGCAGTAACTTTAAAATTATAGTTTCATGAGTAGTTATATAGGTAATTTCAAAGAATGTTATGAGTTACAATTCCACAATATCAGTTCTTTCCATATTGTGGAATATAAACTGTATACAGAAAAGTGATAACTTACAAAGTACAATTTAATGAATAGTTACAGAGCACATTTCAAAAAATGTTATGGATTACAGTTCCACCATTTCTGTTATTTCCTTATAGCTATTCTAATACCCTAGCATCTAAAAAATATCTATATAAAGACTCAGAATTCATAATCCTTTGTTAAATCCTACCTTGTCTGTTGCCACCCATGCCTCTCATTTAATCACTTTCTCAATTTTCAGGGCTGTTTAGGCATTGACCACCCTAACTTGTCCAAACTGAAAACAGGTTATCAGCATTATGGGGAAAGGAGTTGCATCTATTTTTGTTCTTAAATGGCTCTTGCCTGTGGGTTGGAGGACCTGTCTGACATAGGAGCACTCTGGTGTATTTTTCTTTAAAATAAACAACTACTGTTGTTTCAGGCTTGGCATATTGCAGCCATTTGCGATATCTAGCTGGAGCTTGCATAAGAGTTACCTCCAGGATAGGCTTTCAACTCTATCTGAAATATCTTAGCCACCATAGCCGTATTTTCTTGCTTTCCTTTTCCCCCTTTTGGTCATAGCACTTGATTTTTAAATGTAATTTTATTGAGATATATTCACAGATCATACAATTCATCAAAGCATACAGTGGTTCACAGTATATCAAGTGTTTGTGTATTCATCACTGTGATCATTTTCTGAACATTTGGATTATTCCAGAAAAATAAATAAAAAGAAAAAAAACCATAAGTATCTCCTACCCATTTTTACTCACTCTGTTGACCACTAGTATTGCCCTTACCCAATTTAAAGACTTTCAATAGAGGTAGGTTTACTAAGAGAGTGTAGTATTTTCAGAGATAGATATAAAGATCAGTGGAACAGAACAAAGCATCCAGAACTAGATCCATACAAACACTGGCAACTGACTTTTTTTGGTATAGTAATACAATAATTAACAAAGAACAAGGCTACTGGATTACAGTTCAGCAACTTCAGGTATTTCTTTCTGGCTATTCTAAAACTCTAGACACTAAAAAGGAGTATCAATATAATGAGTCAGTAGTCACAAACACTTGTTAAATCCTAATTTCTCAATTACACCCCTCCCTCTCATTTGATCATTCTCACAGTCTTCAGGTATATCTGGACAATGAACGTTTTAACTTTTTGTGCTGGAAAGGGGTGTTGATCTTATGGTATGGAGGCATGAAACTGGTTGATGTTCTTGGGGAGACTGGTACCTCTGGGTTTTAGAAATTATCTGGTATAGAATCAATCTGGAGGCCTTAAATTTCTGATAAAAGTAAACTTACTAAGCAAAATTTTTGTACAGACTTAGAGCCCAGTGTTCTCCACAGGGTTTTAAGGAATACTGTTGGTTGGGTCCTGGCATACTGTGGTCATTTGCTATATCTGGCTAAAACTTCAATAAGAGTAACCTCCAGAATGACCTCTCAATTCCATTTGACATCTCTTAGGCATTGAAACTTTATTTTTTAATTTCTTTTCCCCCTTTTGGTCCAGAAGGCATTTTCAATCCCCTGATCCCAGGGCCAAGCTTACACTGGGAATCATGCCCCAGAATTTCAGGGAGACTTATACCCCTGGGAGTCATGTCCCATTTAGGGGGGAGTAGCAATTGATTTTAATTTCTTATATTTACTTTCTTAAGAATTTGCCTTTATACTTTAAATATGCTTAAACTAATGACTGTCTTGAGATATTGGCAATAATGCTTTTATTACCTCTTCTCGCCAAGTGGGGAGTCATTTGAGACAAATGTCACTTTGAAGGGGTGTAGGTCTATCAAATCAATGGCAACACCTTAGTGAATGGTAGGCAGGTAGCTCCTCACCCATCAGAGCCACTCTCCCCTCACATATACCACCTCATTCCTTGGAAGAATTTCTCCGATCAAATTAGGTCTCTATTATATTCTTTGGCTCCTTAGAAAAGTCAGCTTGATATTCTTTACTCCTTAGAAAAGTCAGCTTGATATTCTTTACTCTGGCTCTGCATTTCCTGGAGTGATCAAGGCCTTGTGCCCCAGTTGGGAAATGTGCAAATCAAGAGCTTATCTTAATTTTCCTTATTTTCATTACACATAAGATGATTAAGAGCAAAGGTTTTACCAGTGAGCTCTGGTTTAGACTCAGAGATGTGAAGTTTCTGCTCACATTCTCTCATGGAACTGAGGTAGAGCTGGAAAAGAATTCCATTCTTGCCCATTACTCCTCTGCTATGTCACACTCTGTCATTCATAAATTTGGCTGAACTTTACTGGAAGATTCTGAGAAAAGTCATCTGTTCATAGCTGGGGATATGAGGGGCATTGAGGGCTCTTGTATGAGGCAGATCTTAATTGTTGAAGTTAGATGCCATTGGAAGATGCTATAGATGCAGCTCTAAACAGGTTTCAATAATTTCCACAAATGACAGCCCACTCAGTGAGCAGCAGTATGTCCCCAGGTTACAAGAACCTTGGATCACATTTTTTAAGATGCAATTTTATTAAGATGTATTCAAATACCATATAATCCATCCAAAGTATACAGTTAGTGGCTCACAGAATCATAAAGTTATGCATTGATTGCTACAATCAGAGAACATTTTCATTATTCCAAATTAAAGGAAAAAGTAAAAATAAGTAAAAAACACCCAAAACATCCAGTACTCCTTCTCAACTCCATTATTTATATTTATATTTTTTTGTCTATATTTTATTATTCATCTCCTTACACTGGGTAAAGGCAGTGTCAGTTGCAATCACATGGTTACACAATAAAAACTATGTAGTTATAGTTATCATCAAGTGTCAAGTCAACTGGATTATAGTTCAAAAGATTCTGGTATTTCATTCTACCTAGTGTAATACACTAGAAACCAAAGAGGAATAACTATATAATGCATAAGAATAACTTCCAGAGTGACTTCTCAACCCTATTTGAAATCTCTTAGCTACTGAAACTTTATTTTGTTTCAATTCTTTTGCCCCTTTTGGTCAAGAAGGCATTCTCAATCCCATGATTCCAGGGCCAGACTAATCCCGGGGGTCATGTTCCAAATTGCCAAGGAGGTTTACAGACCTGGGTGTCATGTCCCATATAGAATGGAGGGTAGTGAAATTATTTGCAAAGTTGGCTGAGATAGAGAGGCCACATCTGAGCAACAAAAGAACTTCTCTGTGGTGTGGACTCTCGGGCATAATTTAAGTAGACATAGCTTTTCCTTTGCAGAAATAAGTGTGATAGTAACAAGCTCCAAGCTCAAGGGCTTGACTCATATTGGGAGTCCATTGTGCTTTTGAGAATGTCAGGAATTCCCCAGGTGTGGAAGTTTAATATTTTCACAGTTTTCCCCAGTTCCTCAAGGCAACTTTGCAAACACTTTTTTTATTTTCTGCCCAAAATACTCTGGTATGTATTGTGATATTACATTTATCTCAAAAGAATTAGAAGATCTCATTCTCTATTCTAGGTTCCATGTAATTACATTGTTTAAATAAACTGACCATTCAGATTAGATAGTGTGCTACAGAGAATATAAATTTTGAACCAAATAAACATCTCTTAAATAACAGTTAAATCTCAGGAATAGAAGTGACTACAGTAATAGCTTAAAATCTAGGAAATTTACATTGAACATTCCGTACTTCTGCATTGTCAGTTTTTCAATCTATGTCCACATTCTATCCCATGGTACATATGCTTTCAAATTCAAATGTCATCATTTGTTCATTATTGTTAGTTTATATTAGTGAGGGCTTAAAATATTTGTCCTTTCATTTCTGGCTTATTTCACTCAACATAATGTTTTCAAGGTTCATTCACCTAGCTGCATGCATCACTGGAGTACATTTTTGAAATACAAGAAGGTTAGCCCATTTGAAGGAGACCAACATATTTATGATTTCAAGTCACATAATTTTTACTAATGTGCATGTTTTCAAGAACATCATTAATAAAATCATGGTGTAATTTAGCTGATAGGTTTTTTATGTATACATACATTTAAAAATCTGTAAACAAAGTTTAATGAGTTCTTTCTTTGAAGAGTTTATTTCTAAAATAGTGCTTTTAAATGTAGCATGGTCAAATATTAATGATGCTACTTGAGGCCATGTGGCATAAACATGGGGCATCTTGGTATATGTTCCTGATAATAGGAAAGTGAGTTGATACTAAAACTGTAGGACCAGGTACACATGAATCTGAACCTAAGTGACTGGGTGTTTAAATCAGTAGAAATAAAATTTTTAAGAAAACACTTAATTGAAAATAAATTGCCATTGCTTTAAATAGCCCTAGGAAAACAGACAAATTACTAAATAAAAAGAAAATAACTCTGAAATCAAATGACTCAAATATAAATTATAAAAAATAAAGAGCTTTCTTCCCTCCAACAAGAAGGGAGATATGCAGGGCACATGGAGCCATTATCCACCCACCCAGACTGGAGCAGTTGGCCTTTAGATGACCTGCAATGATGGGATCTCTTCCCCTGATCTTTTGAGCCCTTGGTGTCTTTGAATGCTTCTGCAGCTTTGATGCCTTTATGTCATTATCCATTCCTAAGCCAGAGCATGTCATTTTCTCATGGAGAATATTGGACAACTCTTCCACATTGGCAATATGACTAGACTGACATACAACCATTGAACTGTTCTGCAGATAGGTCTTTGTTCCCCTACTGAATGTATTATCCTCTCATAAGGACAGCTAGGTTTGCCTAAAAAAGCCAAAGTGTTTATAATCTCATGAGCTATATGAGAGTAACAGCCTGATTAGCAGTACTAGTTAAAATACCTACACAGACCCTCAGGAAGATGGTGGATTAGGAAAGGCAGAGCAAACTTCTCTTCTGTGAATAAAACTAGATAAAGAGCAGAAATTGCCCCAGAAAAGCAGTTCCAGGGTGTGAAAGGCCAGAGAGAGACCTCTGCAACAGATAGTGGGGACTTGGTTGGAGAGCTGGAGAGGTGGAGAGACTACATCTTAATGGAAGGGGTGAGTGTGTTCAGCCATGACTCCCTCTAGGGACTGGCAACTGGAGCCAGCCACCTAACATGGTAGGGAGCAGCTTTCCATGTCTCATGCACCAATTTCAGCAGTTGGCAGGGGAGATAACCCTTCACAGCCCTGTGGCTAGGAGCTCCTGTGAGGGAATTCATGATTCAGCAGGTTTGTGGTGACTACATTTGCTTTTCCTTCACAGAAGGCCATTCTGTGCACAGGTGAGAGAGGGTGAAGAGCAGGGCAACTGCACCAAAGTGCCAGGAGCCTCTCCCCAGCCTCAGAGTTTTGCAGGTGCATGGTGGAAGGGACTGTGGTGCATTTGAGTTGGAGGGTGATACATGCCACCCCACATCCCCAAGGTGTTACAATCAGAGCCCCAGTAACTGTCAAACCCACTGTGCTCTGGAGTGACTACTTGCCAAACTACAGAGGGGCATAACACAACCACAAGGCTGGTAGTCCTCAGTGCACTCAGAAAAGAGGTGTGCTGATTGGATTTAAACCCAGTTTGGATACTGCCCAATGCACAGATGAAGTTGGGAGAGCTGCATTGAGGGTAAGAGGTGGCCCAAGAGCACCATCTCCCAGGAAGACAGGGAAAGTGCACTCCAGCAAGCTGTGACTCTGCAAAATATTATATATATATATATAAAATATATGTATAATATATATATGTAGTTCAAATAATCCTGCATTTACCAGAATAAAGATATCAAGAGAAAAAAGATAAAAATTTTTTTTAAAAATATTGAAATGGATCTCAGGGAAATGATGGACAAGAAAAAGTACACAAATATAAGAATCATTGGTGTCCCAAAAGAAGAAGACAAAAGTGCTAGGAAGTGTATTTGAAGACATGGTTGGAGAAAAGTCCCCAACCCTTCACAGTAAAATAAATATGCAAATCAAAGATACCCAAAAAACTCCAAAGGGAATAAATCCAAATAAACCCACACCAACACTATACTTATCAGATTGTCAAATGCTGAAGAGGCAAAAGTCCTGAAAGTAGCAAGAGAAGCAATTCACCACACACAAGGGAAACCACTTAAGACTAAGTACTGACTACTTGGTGGACACCATGGAGGTGAGAAGGCAGTGGTATGACATACTTAATATTCTTAAAGAGATAAATTGCCAGCCAAGAATTCTTTATCCAGGAAAGCTCTCTTTCAAAATTGAGGGGAATTAAAAATTTTCAAAGACAAACAAATGCTGAGAGAATTTGCTAACAAGAGACCTGCCCTGCAAGAAATACTAAAATGAATTCTATCAGCTGAGAATAAAAGAAAGGAGAGCAGAGGTCTGGAGAAGGACACAGACTGAAGAGTATTAATAAGGGTTATTTGAAGGAATAAAATAATTGGTTTTGGTGGTGGAACAAATATTACAGATTAAAACCAAATTATAAGATGTTTGGTTCCAGACCTGCCTTCACAGTAATAACATGGAATGTGAATGATTTAAAATCTCCAATTAAAAGACCCCGATTGACCAAATGGATAAAAGAGTATGATCCATCCACATGCTGTTTACAAAAGACTAATCTTAGACCTAGTAACATGAGATTGAAAGTGAGAGGATGGGAAAGAATTCTCCCCATGAGCTTTAGCCGAAAGAAAGCAGGGGTAGCAAGACTAATATCAGGCAAAATAGATTTAAATGCAAAGATGGCATAAGATACAAAGAAGGATACTAATAAAAGGGACAATTCACCAAGAAGAAATAACAATCATAAATGTTTATTCACTCAGTCATGATGCTTCAAAGAACACGAGACAAACATTGGCAAAACTGAAGGAAGAAATAGATATTTCTACAGTATAGTGGGAGTCTTCAATGCACCATTCTCTGCTATAGATAGAACAACCAGACAAAGGATCAATAGGGAAATTGAGAACCTAAACAATGTGATACATGAATTAGACTTAATAGACATATATATATCTAAATTACTAGGATACACATTCTTCTCTAGTGCTCGTGGAATATTCTCCTGGTTAGATCATCTGCTGGAGTACAAAACAAGCCTCAATAAATTTAAAATGATTGAAATTATTCAAAGCACATTCTCTGACCATAATGGAATGCAACTAGAAGTCAATAACAATCAAAGAACCAGAATATTTACAAATATGTAGAGGTCAAACAACAAATTCTTAAATGATCAGTGGATCAAAGAACAATTTGCAAGGGAAATCAGTAAATATCTAGAGACAAATGAAAATGAGAACACAACCAATCAAAACCTATGAAATGAGCAAAGGTACTGCTGAGGATAATATTTATAGCTCTAAATTCATGCATTAAAAATGATGAAAGAACTAAAATCAAAGACCTAACTGAACAAATGAAGAAGCTAGTGAATGATCAGCAAACAAATCCTAAAGCATGTATAAGAGAAGAAATAACAAGGATTAAAGCAGAAATAAATACTCTGTAGAACAAAAATAATGCAGAGAATAAAGAAAACCACAAGTTGATTCTTTGAGAAGATCAAGACTGAGAAATCCTTACTTACACTGACAGTCAAAAAGAGAGAAGACTCAAATAAACCAAAGTCAAAAATGAGAGGGGCATTACTGTGAATCCCAAAGAAATTAAAAATATCATAAGAGGATACTATGAACAGCCATACAGCAACAAACTAGAAAATTTAGAGGAAATGGGTAATTTCCTGGAAACACATGAACTGCCAACACAGACTCAAGAAAAAAATAGAAGCCCTCAATAAACCAATTACAATAAAGAGATTCAATCAGTCATCAGAAAGCTTCCTACAAATAAAAACCCAAGACAAGATGGCTTCATAGGAGATTTTCAACAAATTTTCCCCCCAAAATTACACAAAAACCTGAAACCATTCCTATTCAAACTCTTACAAAAAATTGAAGAAAGATGAACACTACCTAACTCTTTTTATGAAACTAATATCACTCTAATACCAAAACCAAATAAAGATATTGCAAGAATGGATAAACGCAGGTCAATCTCCCTAATGAATAAAGATGCAAAAATTCTCAATAAAATACTTGAAAATTCAATCTAAAGATACATTAAAAAAAACATTCATGATGACCAAGTGGGCTTCTTTCTAGGCATGCAAGGTTGGTTCAATATAAGAAAAGCAACCAATGTAATACAAAATATTAACATATCAAAAGGTAAATATCAAATGGTCATCTCAATAGATGCTAAAAAGATGTTCAACAAAATTCAGCATCTTTTTTGCATAAAATCACTTTGAATATTAAATTGAGGAAACTTTCTCAATATGATAAAGGACATATATGAGAAACCCACAGTCAGCATAGTACTCAATGGTGAGAGACTGAAAGCCTTCCCCCTAAGATCAGGAAGGAGACAAGGTTCCCTGCTGTCACCACTATTACTCAGCATTTTGCTGGAAGTTTTAGGTTGAGCAATCCAGCAAGATAAAGGAACAAAAGCCATCCAAATTAGAAAGGAAGAAGTAAAACTCATTATTTGGAGATGATATGATCAGATATTTGGAAAATCCTAAGAAATTGATGACAAAGATACTTGAGCTAATAAACAAATTCAGCACATTGGTGGGATGCACAATTAATACGCAAAAGTCCATAATGTTCGAGGAGGGTTGGAGTGCTGCACGCTGTATTCCTTCTCCCCGAGTCTTAAGAGGTCGCGATCGCTTTGAGAACCGCGATCCGACTGCAAATCATTCCCGGCATCCTCGCGTTCCGGTCTTTGTTTCCATAGAGCAGCAGCTTCCTCGCCGACCTTACCTTCAGACGCTCTCACTCCCTTCTCTCCGTCGTCTCGGCTGCAGCCTAGGTCCATACTTTTGCGCGTCCTGCACCGCCGACAGGGACTCTCCTGAGACCCTCGTCCAGCTTTGTCACATCCTTGGTCCAGGTGATTGTAAAGTGCTGACTAATTGCCACTGAACATAATTGAGACAGAAAATAGGAAGATGGCAGCAAACCCTTCAGGACAAGTTACTCCTCCAGGAAAGTAGGTAAAAAGCCAGGAACTGCGTGGACTGGACACCACAGAGCAATCTGTCTTTGGGCATACTTCATACAACACTCATGAAAACGTGGAACTGCTGAGATCAGCGAAATCTGTAAGTTTTTGCGGCCAGGGGACCCGCGCCCCTCCCTGCCAGGCTCAGTCCCGGGGGAGGAGGGGCTGTCAGCTCCAGGAAGGAGAAGGGAGAATTGCAGTGGCTGCTCTCATCGGAAACTCATTCTACTGATTCAAACTCCAACCATAGATAGACTGAGGCCAGACACCAGAGACTCTGAGAGCAGCCAGCCCAGCAGAGAGGAGACGGGCATAGAAGGAAAACAACACGAGAAGCTCCAAAGTAAAAGCAGAGGATTTTTGGAGTTCTGGTGAACACAGAAAGGGGAAGGGCGGAGATCAGGCCTTGAGGCGCATATGCAAATCCCGAAGCAAGGCTGATCTCTCTGCCCAGGGCACCTTTCCTTAATGGCCCTGGTTGCTTTGTCTATTAGCATTTCAATAACCCATTAGATCTCTGAGGAGGGCCGTTTTTTTTTTTTTTTTTTTTTTTTTTTAAATCCTTTTTGCTTTTTCTAAAACAATTACTCTAAGAAGCTCAATACAGAAAGCTTCAAAGAATTGAAATTTGGGCACGTCAAGTCAAGAGCAGAACTAAGAGAGCTCTGAGACAAAAGGCAATAATCCAGTGGCTGAGAAAATTCACTAAACAACACAACTTCCCAAGAAAAGGGGGGTGTCCGCTCACAGCCACCATCCTGGTGGACAGGAAACACTCCTGCCCATCGCCAGCCCCATAGCCCAGAGCTGCCCCAGACAACCCAGTGTGACGGAAGTGCTTCAAATAACAGGCACACACCACAAAACTGGGCGTGGACATTAGCCTTCCCTGCAACCTCAGCTGAATGTCCCAGAGCTGGGAAGGGGGAGCAGTGTGAATTAACAGAGCCCCATTCAGCCATCATTTGAGCAGACTGGGAGCCTCCCAACACAGCCCAGCAGCCCAGAACTGCCCTGGGGGGACGGCACTCACCTGTGACATAGCACAGTCATCCCTCAACAGAGGACCCGGGGTGCACAGCCTGGAAGAGGGGCCCACTTGCAAGTCTCAGGAGCCATACGCCAATACCAAAGACTTGTGGGTCAGTGGCAGAGACAAACTGTGGCAGGACTGAACTGAAGGATTAGACTATTGCAGTAGCTTTAAAACTCTAGGATCATCAGGGAGATTTGATTGTTAGGGCCACCCCCCCTCCCCGACTGCCCAGAAACACACCCCACATACAGGGCAGGCAACACCAACTACACACGCAAGCTTGGGACACCAATTGGGCCCCACAAGACTCACTCCCCCACTCACCAAAAAGGCTAAGCAGGGGAGATCTGGCTTGTGGAGAACAGGTGGCTCGTGGACGCCACCTGCTGGTTAGTTAGAGAAAGTGTACTCCACGAAGCTGTAGATCTGATAAATTAGAGATAAGGACTTCAACTGGTCTACAAACCCTAAAAGACCCCTATCAAGGACAGCAAATGCCACGAGGCCAAAAACAATAGAAAATTATAAAGCATATGAAAAAACCAGACGATATGGATAACCCAAGCCCAAGCACCCAAATCAAAAGACCAGAAGAGACACACCTAGAGCAGCTACTCAAAGAACTAAAGATGAACAATGAGACCCTAGTACGGGATATGAAGGAAATCAAGAAGACCCTAGAAGAGCATAAAGAAGACATTGCAAGACTAAATAAAAAAATGGATGATCTTATGGAAATTAAAGAAACTGTTGACCAAATTAAAAAGATTCTGGACACTCATAGTACAAGACTAGAGGAAGTTGAACAACGAATCAGTGACCTGGAAGATGACAGAATGGAAAATGAAAGCATAAAAGAAAGAATGGGGAAAAAAATTGAAAAACTCGAAATGGACCTCAGGGATATGATAGATAATATGAAACGTCCGAATATAAGACTCATTGGTGTCCCAGAAGGGGAAGAAAAGGGTAAAGGTCTAGGAAGAGTATTCAAAGAAATTGTTGGGGAAAACTTCCCAAATCTTCTAAACAACATAAATACACAAATCATAAATGCTCAGCGAACTCCAAATAGAATAAATCCAAAAAAACCCACTCCGAGACATATACTGATCACACTGTCAAACATAGAAGAGAAGGAGCAAGTTCTGAAAGCAGCAAGAGAAAAGCAATTCACCACATACAAAGGAAACAGCATAAGACTAAGTAGTGACTACTCAGCAGCCACCATGGAGGCGAGAAGGCAATGGCACGATATATTAAAAATTCTGAGAGAGAGGAATTTCCAGCCAAGAATACTTTATCCAGCAAAGCTCTCCTTCAAATTTGAGGGAGAGCTTAAATTTTTCACAGACAAAGAAATGCTGAGAGAATTTGCTAATAAGAGACCTGCCCTACTGGAGATACTAAAGGGAGCCCTACAGACAGAGAAACAAAGACAGGACAGAGAGACTTGGAGAAAGGTTCAGTACTAAAGAGATTCGGTATGGGTACAATAAAGGATATTAATAGAGAGAGGGAAAAATATGGCAAACATAATCCAAAGGATAAGATGGCCGATTCAAGAAATGCCTTCACGGTTTTAACGTTGAATGTAAATGGATTAAACTCCCCAATTAAAAGATATAGATTCGCAGAATGGATCAAAAAAAATGAACCATCAATATGTTGCATTCAAGAGACTCATCTTAGACACAGGGACACAAAGAAATTGAAAGTGAAAGGATGGAAAAAAATATTTCATGCAAGCTACAGCCAAAAGAAAGCAGGTGTAGCAATATTAATCTCAGATAAAATAGACTTCAAATGTAGGGATGTTTTGAGAGACAAAGAAGGCCACTACATACTAATAAAAGGGGCAATTCAGCAAGAAGAAATAACAATCGTAAATGTCTATGCACCCAATCAAGGTGCCACAAAATACATGAGAGAAACATTGGCAAAACTAAAGGAAGCAATTGATGTTTCCACAATAATTGTGGGAGACTTCAACACATCACTCTCTCCTATAGATAGATCAACCAGACAGAAGACCAATAAGGAAATTGAAAACCTAAACAATCTGATAAATGAATTAGATTTAACAGACATCTACAGGACATTACATCCCAAATCACCAGGATACACATACTTTTCTAGTGCTCACGGAACTTTCTCCAGAATAGATCATATGCTGGGACATAAAACAAGCCTCAATAAATTTAAAAAGATTGAAATTATTCAAAGCACATTCTCTGACCACAATGGAATACAATTAGAAGTCAATAACCATCAGAGACTTAGAAAATTCACAAATACCTGGAGGTTAAACAACACACTCCTAAACAATCAGTGGGTTAAAGAAGAAATAGCAAGAGAAATTGCTAAATATATAGAGACGAATGAAAATGAGAACACAACATACCAAAACCTATGGGATGCAGCAAAAGCAGTGCTAAGGGGGAAATTTATAGCACTAAACGCATATATTAAAAAGGAAGAAAGAGCCAAAATCAAAGAACTAATGGATCAACTGAAGAAGCTAGAAAATGAACAGCAAACCAATCCTAAACCAAGTAGAAGAAAAGAAATAACAAGGATTAAAGCAGAAATAAATGACATAGAGAACAAAAAAACAATAGAAAGGATAAATATCACCAAAAGTTGGTTCTTTGAGAAGATCAACAAGATTGACAAGCCCCTAGCTAGACTGACAAAATCAAAAAGAGAGAAGACCCATATAAACAAAATAATGAATGAAAAAGGTGACATAACTGCAGATCCTGAAGAAATTAAAAAAATTATAAGAGGATATTATGAACAACTGTATGGCAACAAACTGGATAATGTAGAAGAAATGGACAATTTCCTGGAAACATATGAACAACCTAGACTGACCAGAGAAGAAATAGAAGACCTCAACCAACCCATCACAAGCAAAGAGATCCAATCAGTCATCAAAAATCTTCCCACAAATAAATGCCCAGGGCCAGATGGCTTCACAGGGGAATTCTACCAAACTTTCCAGAAAGAACTGACACCAATCTTACTCAAACTCTTTCAAAACATTGAAAAAAATGGAACACTACCTAACTCATTTTATGAAGCTAACATCAATCTAATACCAAAACCAGGCAAAGATGCTACAAAAAAGGAAAACTACCGGCCAATCTACCTAATGAATATAGATGCAAAAATCCTCAACAAAATACTTGCAAATCGAATCCAAAGACACATTAAAAAAATCATACACCATGACCAAGTGGGGTTCATTCCAGGCATGCAAGGATGGTTCAACATCAGAAAAACAATCAATGTATTACAACACATTAAAAACTCGAAAGGGAAAAATCAATTGATCATCTCAATAGATGCTGAAAAAGCATTTGACAAAATCCAACATCCCTTTTTGATAAAAACACTTCAAAAGGTAGGAATTGAAGGAAACTTCCTCAACATGATAAAGAGCATATATGAAAAACCCACAGCCAGCATAGTACTCAATGGTGAGAGACTGAAAGCCTTCCCTCTAAGATCAGGAACAAGACAAGGATGCCCGCTGTCACCACTGTTATTCAACATTGTGCTGGAAGTGCTAGCCAGGGCAATCCGGCAAGACAAAGAAATAAAAGGCATCCAAATTGGAAAAGAAGAAGTAAAACTGTCATTGTTTGCAGATGATATGATCTTATATCTAGAAAACCCTGAGAAATCAACGATACACCTACTAGAGCTAATAAACAAATTTAGCAAAGTAGCGGGATACAAGATTAATGCACATAAGTCAGTAATGTTTCTATATGCTAGAAATGAACAAACTGAAGAGACACTCAAGAAAAAGATACCATTTTCAATAGCAACTAAAAAAATCAAGTACCTAGGAATCAACTTAACCAAAGATGTAAAAGACCTATACAAAGAAAACTACATAACTCTACTAAAAGAAATAGAAGGGGACCTTAAAAGATGGAAAAATATTCCATGTTCATGGATAGGAAGGCTAAATGTCATTAAGATGTCAATTCTACCCAAACTCATCTACAGATTCAATGCAATCCCAATCAAAATTCCAACAACCTACTTTGCAGACTTGGAAAAGCTAGTTATCAAATTTATTTGGAAAGGGAAGATGCCTCGAATTGCTAAAGACACTCTAAAAAAGAAAAACGAAGTGGGAGGACTTACACTCCCTGACTTTGAAGCTTATTATAAAGCCACAGTTGCCAAAACAGCATGGTACTGGCACAAAGATAGACATATAGATCAATGGAATCGAATTGAGAATTCAGAGATAGACCCTCAGATCTATGGCCGACTGATCTTTGATAAGGCCCCCAAAGTCACCGAACTGAGCCATAATGGTCTTTTCAACAAATGGGGCTGGGAGAGTTGGATATCCATATCCAAAAGAATGAAAGAGGACCCCTACCTCACCCCCTACACAAAAATTAACTCAAAATGGACCAAAGATCTCAATATAAAAGAAAGTACCATAAAACTCCTAGAAGATAATGTAGGAAAACATCTTCAAGACCTTGTATTAGGAGGCCACTTCCTAGACTTTACACCCAAAGCACAAGCAACAAAAGAGAAAATAGATAAATGGGAACTCCTCAAGCTTAGAAGTTTCTGCACCTCAAAGGAATTTCTCAAAAAGGTAAAGAGGCAGCCAACTCAATGGGAAAAAATTTTTGGAAACCATGTATCTGACAAAAGACTGATATCTTGCATATACAAAGAAATCCTACAACTCAATGACAATAGTACAGACAGCCCAATTATAAAATGGGCAAAAGATATGAAAAGACAGTTCTCTGAAGAGGAAATACAAATGACCAAGAAACACATGAAAAAATGTTCAGCTTCACTAGCTATTAGAGAGATGCAAATTAAGACCACAATGAGATACCATCTAACACCGGTTAGAATGGCTGCCATTAAACAAACAGGAAACTACAAATGCTGGAGGGGATGTGGAGAAATTGGAACTCTTATTCATTGTTGGTGGGACTGTATAATGGTTCAGCCACTCTGGAAGTCAGTCTGGCAGTTCCTTAGAAAACTAGATATAGAGCTACCATTCGATCCAGCGATTGCACTCCTCGGTATATACCCGGAAGATCGGAAAGCAGTGACACGAACAGATATCTGCACGCCAATGTTCATAGCAGCATTATTCACAATTGCCAAGAGATGGAAACAACCCAAATGTCCTTCAACAGATGAGTGGATAAATAAAATGTGGTATATACACACGATGGAATACTACGCGGCAGTAAGAAGGAACGATCTGGTGAAACATATGACAACATGGATGAACCTTGAAGACATAATGCTGAGCGAAATAAGCCAGGCACAAAAAGAGAAATATTATATGCTACCACTAATGTGAACTTTGAAAAATGTAAAACAAATGGTTTATAATGTAGAATGTAGGGGAACTAGCAGTAGAGAGCAATTAAGGAAGGGGGAACAATAATCCAGGAAGAACAGATAAGCTATTTAACGTTCTGGGGATGCCCAGAAATGACTATGGTCTGTTAATTTCTGATGGTTGTAGTAGGAACAAGTTCACTGAAATGTTGCTATATTATGTAACTTTCTTGGGGTAAAGTAGGAACATGTTGGAAGTTAAGCAGTTATCTTAGGTTAGTTGTCTTTTTCTTACTCCCTTGCTATGGTCTCTTTGAAATGCTCTTTTATTGTATGTTTGTTTTCTTTTTAACTTTTTTTTTCATACAGGTGATTTGAAAAAAGAAGGGAAAGTTAAAAAAAAAAAAAAAAAAAAAGAAAAAAGACAAACAAGGGAAAAAAAAAAAAAAAAAAAAAGATGTAGTGCCCCCTTGAGGAGCCTGTGGAGAATGCAGGGGTATTCGCCTACCCCACCTCCATGGTTGCTAACATGACCACAGACATAGGGGACTGGTGGTTTGATGGGTTGAGCCCTCTACCATAAGTTTTACCCTTGGGAAGACGGTTGCTGCAAAGGAGAGGCTAGGCCTCCCTGTATTTGTGCCTAAGAGTCTCCTCCTGAATGCCTCTTTGTTGCTCAGATGTGGCCCTCTCTCTCTGGCTAAGGCAACTTGAAAGGTGAAATCACTGCCCTCCCCCCTACGTGGGATCAGACACCCAGGGAAGTGAATCTCCCTGGCAACGTGGAATATGACTCCCAGGGAGGAATGTAGACCTGGCACCGTGGGACGGAGAACATCTTCTTGACCAAAAGGGGGATGTGAAAGGAAATGAAATAAGCTTCAGTGGCAGAGAGATTCCAAAAGGAGCCGAGAGGTCACTCTGGTGGGCACTCTTATGCACACTTTAGACAACCCTTTTTAGGTTCTAAAGAATTGGGGTAGCTGGTGGTGGATACCTGAAACTATCAAACTACAACCCAGAACCCATGAATCTCGAAGACAGTTGTATAAAAATGTAGCTTATAAGGGGTGACAATGGGATTGGGAAAGCCATAAGGACCAAACACCACTTTGTCTAGTTTATGGATGGATGTGTAGAAAAGTAGGGGAAGGAAACAAACAGACAAAGGTACCCAGTGTTCTTTTTTACTTCAATTGCTCTTTTTCACTCTAATTATTATTCTTGTTATTTTTGTGTGTGTGCTAATGAAGGTGTCAGGGATTGATTTAGGTGATGAATGTACAACTATGTAATGGTACTGTAAACAATCGAAAGTACAATTTGTTTTGTATGACTGCGTGGTATGTGAATATATCTCAATAAAATGATGATTAAAAAAAAAAAAAATAAAAGTCTTATGAAAGTAAAAAAAAAAAAAAAAAAAAAAGTCCATAATGTTCTTACACACTAGAAATGACCTAACTTAAGAAAAAAAGTTCCATTCAGAATAACAACTAAAAGAAGCAAGTAACTACAAATAAACTTAACTAACAATGTAAATAACCTCTACATAGAAAATAACAAAACTTTACTAAAAGAAATCAAAGAGGACCTAAATAGGTGGAAAGACACTCCTTGTTCATGGATAGGAAGGCTAAATGTTGGTAGGATTTCATTTCTACCCAAACGGATCTACAGATTCAGTCAAAATTTTAACAACATACTTTGCATACTTGGAAAAGCAAGTCATCAAGTTTATTTGGAAGGTAAAGGGGCCTTGAATTGCCAAAAATATTCTAAAAAAGAATGAAATGGGAGGACATACACTTCCTTATTTGAAGCCTACTATAAAGCCAGGGTGTCACAAAGAAAGACATATTGGTCAATGGAATCAAATTAAGAGTTTGGAAATTAACCCCCAGGTCTGTGGTTGACTAATATTTGATAAGGCACCCAAATCCACTGAACTGTGACAGAATAATCTCTCCAAAAAATGGGGCTGGTAGAACTGGATATCCATATTGAAAAGAATGAAAGAGGACCCCTACCTCACACCCTAAACAAAAATTAACTCAAAGTGAATCAAATGCCTCAATATAAGAAACAATATCATAAAACTCCTAGAAGGTAACGTTGGGAAACATCTTCAACACATAATATTAAAGAGTAGTTTCTTAGATCTTATACCCAAAGCACAAACAATGAAAAAAAAATAGATAACATAGAACTCCTCAAAATCAAAAGCTTCTGTGTCTCAAAGGAATTTACCAAAATGGTGAAACAGAAGCTAACTGAAAGGGAGAAAATTTTTGGAAACCACGTATCTGATAAGAGACTGATATGCAGTATATGTAACGAAATACTACAACTCAATGACAATAGTACAAACAGCCCAATTATAAAATAGGTGAAATATAGGAAAAGACTTTTTTTATCTTAAAAGGAAATACAAATGGCTATAAAACACAATAAAAGTGTTCATCTTCACTACCTGTTAGGGAAATGCAAATCAAAACCACAATGAGATATCATCTCACACCAATAATAATGGCAGCCATTAAAGAAACAGGAAACCATGAATGCTGCAGAGGATGTAGAGATTTGGAACTCTTATTCATTGCTAATGGGAATGTATCATGGTACAGCCACTGCTAAAGACAGTTTGGTGGTTCCTCAGAAAGTTAGATATTGAGTTATCCTATAATCAGTCTACCTCACTTCTTTGTATATACACATAAGATATGAAAGAAACAAAACAAACAAATGTTTGTACACTGATGTTCACAGCAGCATTGTTGACAGTTGCCAAGAGATGGATACAATCCAATTGACATTCTACAGATGAGTGGATAAACAAGATGTGGTATATACATACAATGGAATACTATGCAGTTGTAAGAAGTAATGAGGTCATGAACTATTTGATAACATGGATAAACTGTGAAGGCATAATGCTGAATAAGAAAAGAGACACAAAAGGAGAGATACTGTATGTGTCCTGGTTGTGATGTATTATGTCCCCCAAAACACCATTATCTTTGATGCAGTCTTGTGTGGGCAGGAAACATACTGGTGTTGATTGGGTTGGAGACTTTTGGTTGGATGTTTCCATGGAGATGTTATCAATCAACTGTGGGTGAGATCCTTCATTAGATAATTTCCATGGAGGTGTGGCTCCACCAATTCAGCATGGGCCTTGATTAGTTTACTAGAGAATGATATAAGCTCAGACAGAAGGAGTAAGCTTGCTACAGCCAAGAGGGACACTTTGAAGATAGCACAGTTTCTGAGAGTGGAGCTGCAGTGTACAGAGCCATTTTCAAGACAGCCTTTGAAAGCAGACTTTTGCTCCAGAGAAGCTAAGAGGGAAAATGCCCAAAGAGCAACTAAGTGTGACATTTTTGAGGAGCTTCAGTCTAGAGAGGAACATCCTGGGAGAAAGCCATTTTGAAACTGTAACTCTGGAGCAGAAACAGCCATGTGCCTTCCCAGCTAACAGAGGTTTTCTGGACACCATCAGCCATTCTCCAGTGAAGGTACCTGATGGTTGATGCCTTATCTTGGACACTTTATTGTATAAATTTGTAACCACGTAAACCCCCTCTATAAAAACCAATCTGTTTCTTATATTTTGCATCATGGCAGCATTAGCAAACTGGAATAGTATGTTACCAGTACTGAGAACTCCCTGAAAAATGTAAAATCAGTATCTCATAATGTAGAATATAGGGGACCTAGAGATAGAAGCTAGTGAATGGGGAATGATAACCTAATTTGTACAGACATGTTAATGTGGGTGATCTTAAAGGTATGGATATGGACAGGGGTGATGATTGCCATAAGTGTGATTATAAGTATCTGCCAGATTGAAGGCATACATGTTTGAAAGTCATTGTTTAAAGGCATGTGTCCCAGAGATTAACACCACAAATATAAATGTTTGCATGATATTCTTCTAAGGTATGACACTGATACAAAGAGTTAACAACAGAGTGATATGTGATAGAAACTACCCATTGCATAGCATAAACTATATTTAATAAAAATATGTTACCATTACTACAGTAATACCAGGGATGAATAATTAGGGGCTGCTAAGAGCTTTGGGGTGTTTTGTGTTATGATTGTTTAAAATTGAGAGTGATGATTGTGCAACTATGTGAAGATAATGTGAGACAGTGATTGTTTATCTTGGACAGAATATATGCTAGGTGAAATTATGAACCCCCTACTTAATTAGTCAAGGTTTTGGTCTTCAGGCTTCTCTTTTGAAACCTCTGGTTGTATAGGGGAGGCTAAGCTTACCTATAATTATGCCTAAGAGTCACCTCAAGAGAACCTCTTTTGATGCTCAGATTGTTCTCTAAGAACAATGCTGCAAATAAATTCATTCATCTCCCCTTTTCATGGGACATGATTCCCAGGGCAGTGACTCTCCTGTTGACATTGCACATGACTGTGAGCAATGGGTCTGACCCTGGCACTGAGGGAATAAAAACACCTTCTTGACCGTAAGGGTGAAAAGAAAACTAACAAAATAAGGTTAAAAGTGGCTAAGATGTTTCAAATAGAGTTGAGAGGCTCTACTGGAGGTTCCAGTTATGCAATCTCCAGCTAGATATCCCAAATGGCCACAGCATGCCAGGCCCTAACCAACAGTAGTCCTGGAATACCTAGGTCCTTATCTGAAACTCTGTTAAAGAATTCACTCACTGAGTATATTTTTCAGAAACTTATATCCACCAAAGTATTCTTATGCCAGATAAGTCCACAAATCTAGAGGCAACATCCTCTTCAAGAACATCAAACAGAAGTAGCCCCCTTCCCCATAATGTTGGCACCCCTTTTCAACATGAATGTGTTAGGGTTGTCAGTGCCTAAACATCCATGATGATCAAGTAAGTGATTAAACAAAAGGAAAGGGTAACAACAGAAAGTAGGATTTCACAAAGGATTATGAATACTGAAATTGTATTTAAATATATTTTTAGTTGCTAGGGCATTATAATAGCTGGAGGGACATAACAGAAATGGTAGCTCTCTAACTCATAACATTTTTGAAATTTGCTCTATAGCTACTCTTTAAATTATATTTTGAAAGTTATCACCTTTCTGTATATATTATATTTCACAATAAGGAAATAACTGTATCTGTGGAAATGTAACCCATAACATCCTTTGAACTTACCTATACATCTACTTGTTACATTGTACTTTGAAAGTTTTCACCTTTATGTATATTATATTTCACAAAGGAATAACTGAAATTGTGGAACTGTAGCCCATATTAATCTTTTAAATTTGCTCTCTATTCTACTTATTAAATCATAATTTGAAATTTTTACCTGTTTTGTATATATGTTATGTTTCACGATTAAAAATGTAAAACAAAACAAAAAACCCAACACTAAAAAACTGTGAGAAATTAAAATTTAATAATTGTAAGAATAAATATAAATAAACAATGTAAGTCAGAGTTGAAATGTATTTCAAGACATGTAATTGAAGATAACTTCTAAGCTAACTGATTCAAAAATATATTTGCATTTCAAGGTGATTATCTCATTTGGGTGATAGTTGTTCCCATATAAAATGACCAACAGAGAAAATGCATGTGTGAATTCCAATACAGAGGTAATATAGCAGAAAAAGGTATAAATGCAGAGTAACATCAAAACAAGTAAATGAAAGCTCTTTTCCTTGAAGTACATTGTGTACTGAAATATACTTTATAAAAATCAAGGCAAAAGACAGTAAAAAAATGAAACCAGATATGAAAGGACATTTGTAAGTCTGATATGAAACCCTTAAAAAGTGAAGGGACAGAAATGCATGAAAGAATAAGAAAAAAAATGACAAAAAATAGCTTCATATTTGAATTGTAAACTAGAAGAAACACAGTGACCACATAAAACATTCAAGAAACAGAAGATGAACAAAAGAGAAGTATTCAAAATAAATTTTAAAGACATTACAAAAATGTTAGAAAAAATGTCAAATGTTGAAGATAGACAAAGCTCAATATTGAATAAATGCAGTGTTTGAATGAGAAAACCAATGAAAAGTCATGAAACAAATACTAAAAATTATATTTTTTTTCTGTGAGGAAAATTGATTATTCAAAGCTGCACATTATAACAACATGGAACATTGACTCAAAATTATCAGTGGCAAGGCATTTTCTAGTAAAATTACTAGGATATAAACAAAAAGTAAACTCCTTTGTGTATTAAAGAAAAGTAAGTGCAATTATGGAAAGAACATCAGAATCTCATCAACATTTTTGAGAACAGTACTTTTTTGCCAGAAGGAACAGTGTAATATGTTTGTATAAATCAATGTGAATCATGGTTTCATAAACACAAAATTGAAATGTAAGGAAAAAATGTGTTGGAATCCAAGTTAGCCAGCAAGACCTTGAGTAGGTTTTTTTCATGACCCCTTCCAGGTAAAATGAAAGATTTCCGTAAGTGAAATATCTAGAAGACATTGGCATGAGAACAGATTTTAATTACTAAATGTTCAATTATTTGTTCACTAACAATCAATGAGGATTCTATGAGAGATGCAGTAACCCTGGTGGGAGCCTTAGCAAGAAGAAACATAATAATTTATTAGTTCTCAGTTGTTTAAGGAGATTATATATGTGTATATCTTATTGATAAGCATTATAAAAAGCAATTAGTAAGAGATACATAGTGTTTACTGTAATAACATCTAATATTAAATATTAACCAGTTTTTAAACCCTCTCTAAATCTAAATGGAGAAAATCTAAACTGTCACTAAATTGACTGATTTGGGAAGGGATTAATGAGATGAGCACTGAGGCATCTCCATTTCTTTGGTGTTGTATCTGCTTTCAGTCTCCAAACACCATAAAATCCCCAGCTGCCCTGAGGCTCAGGCTGAGGATTCCAGCTCAAAGTCTGGAGCACAGATGCAGCATCTGGAATCACTGGGGAGGCAAAGAAACAGATGGAAGAGAGGTTCCCCTAGGGTGGGTGGGTGGGTTACAATGTCCAGAAGGCACCTGAGATCATGAACTTGCCTGCACTTATTTTTAAAAGGCAGTTCTTGTCTGTAACTCTATGTATGCATAGAATAATGGCAATTCCAGTGTTGTCAGATTTTTTCTGATTTTCCTCAAGTGCCAAAAGGAAAGTTAGGAAAGCAGTGTAATGCATGTGAACTTGTTGTCTCTCTTCACTTCATCCTATCTATACTATGCTCAAATTTCATCTTCTTCCTGTCTTTCCATTTATTTGATGCATTCTTTGTATTACAGGAAAAGAGAATATATGAAAAGAAACTTCTCCTCCTTGAACAGTGTAGACAGCAGCAGGGAAGAGAATAACTGTGAATGTCCAGGGTGCACAGGCTCAGGAACACATCTGTGTGGGGAAAGCCCAGCTCAGAATCAGCTCTGTATTGCCCTCTCCACAGGTTGCAGCCCAAGTCTTCTGACTTCCAGCCCATCTCCCTGCCTGGGCAATTCAGGTTTATGCAAGCTGATTCAGTGGTGAATGTATGTTTGGAGCCAGAGTAATGCTAAAAAAAGTAGGTAAGGAGGGTGGAGAAAACTTTATAGATAATGTTCCCATGACCTCAATTTTATGGATGAGACTAGATCTTTCTGGATAAGAATCATAAAGATGGTTGGATAAAAACTACAAAGAGGAACTTATGAATGAGAGAGGTTACCAGAAAGACAGAAACAGGAAATAAATTACATGCAAATTTTCATTCTCAGTATCTGATACTTCAGAATCTGTGAAGTAGGTCTCTGAGTGGACCAGGGCAGAAATGGTGATGGGGTGGCCTTGCAAAAGAAAGGGGGAAGTTAGGGCAGATGGGAGAACTCAAGCCTCTATTGTTTATGTCAGGAGGTGAACTGATCCCAGGACACAGTTCTGTCTTTATCACTAAATTTCTCTCCAAGGCTTCAGTTGCTTCATCTATGCCATGATGGAGTGGGTCTAGGATTCCAGAGTCCCTTTTCCTGCACTCAAATACTTCAACTGTTGTCAGAAAGGAATGCCTGTGTATTTTTGTTCCTCTAAGAAGCAGACACTGTCTCCATGTTTCTCTGTGTGCTGTTGCCTTTTTTCCCTTAGTCTGTCCCTCACTGCCTCACTTATTCTTTTCTCTTTCCATATCTTTACTTTTGTCAACCTCCTCCAATCATATTCTATAATATGGGAAAATTGGAGAAAAAATCAAGGGTGTAGTGTCATACTATCCAGTGACTCAATTGATCAATTAATGAATCCATTCTACCCAGGGAATAACACTCAGAGGACTGGAGTTGTATCAGGTTCCATGGAAGAGAGGTTTGTGGCAGGCATTTTGTCCTCACAATATCCATCTGGGTTTATGAGCCCATTAGAGAGGATGAATTCAAGGTTAGTGGTAAAATAACTTGTTCAGATTCCCTTCATCTGCAAGTGAGAAAAACAGGGGTTTCACAGGAAACACTTAAATAAATGGAACCTTCTGGGATTTCATCAAGCCTTCAAAGGACTGGGATTGATGGGTGCCTGGATAGGACTGAGGAAAGGTACAGGGAAGGACAGGACAGAACTGACTGGCTACAGCAGTGACTTCTGAGAGGAGCTGGGCCCTCCTGGCCTGGCAGCCTGTTCACACAAGTCCTCCTGAAAACCTTCCAGACCTTGGATGCTGTTGACAGGGAATGGAACTCAAACCTATCTCAAATGGAAGCAATTCCAGGTTTTAATCTAATCCCAGGGATATGCTCCCCATGGCAACTCAAGGACACAGGTGCTTATATGCTAAGTCCAGAGCAAATGTTCTTTATGCCACCCACCCCAGGGATTTTCTTGAAACCAGGAGTCCACAGAGAGGATAAAACATGGAATCAGTCCTACTAGAACTTTAAGTGCAGAGGGAGAAGCTCTACTTCTCAAACACCATCTGGCACTCACTGAAAAACTTTGTCCCCAGTCTAAGTGAGAGCCTGGGAGAGATTGTGCCCCACCAGATCCCTTCCATCATAGGTAAACATGAAAACATCATCAACAATCTCATGTGCTCTGTTCCTAAGAGTTGTTAACCAAAGAAAAACAAAGACTTTGATAATTGGCTTTGGAAGAGGCATGAGAGTTCAGGTTTTGTGGAAAAGATAATCTTGAATACCATAGCAAGAAAAGATGGTTGTAAAAACAGTATGCTCAAAGTCCATGGTCATAATATCTCTTACTATTATTTTATTAAAAATGGAAAGAATGAAGTACACCTCTCTCTATATTTCCCTTATTTTCTGATTTCCCACCCCCTTCTTCAGACTCTTGAGTAAAAGTATATCCAAACTGGTCCCAGGAATACTGTCTCATCAGATCCTTTCTTGAGTGTTGTTACCTGTCTGGATTGTTGTCATCATTGCTCCTTGTGGAGTTATACCTCTGATCCTCAGTCCAACCATTTGGAACACAAACATCTGCAAGAAACTTATTGGAGTGGCACATACATCTCTCCTGTTTTCAGTTAAGGACATCCTGTCCACTCAATATCATCAGGGTCTGTTCCCCCGGGTTCTCAATCCTTCCCTGGACTCTGTGGAGTCAGAAGCTTTCAATAGGACATTCTAGTCAGTTTGCAAATCAGAGAGGTGGAGAAGGAATCCCCTTTCAACTGTTCACTTCTGTGTTTTGCAAGACAAGTAAAACTCTCACCTCCAGCCCTATCAATCCAAAATTCTGATGGTTGTGGAAAGGCCCTGTTTTAGATGAGTTCAGTGGAAAGACCTAAAGCAAGTCTCAGGGCAGCTGCCCAGAAAAGTGCATTGTGAGGATGGAAATTTCTCTTTGCATGGTCCACGCCATAGCTACTAGCACAAATGGCTATTGGGGTTTTGAAAGAAATGATTACAATATCATTTTGCTGCAGATGCCCTGGCCATGTGGTGCTTGGTAACAAGAATTGAAATGACAAATTCACCAAACTCATAGAAGAAGATTAGAGAATCTTCCAGGCTTAAAGATGTGAAGGAACTGCAGAGAATTCAGAATAAAAGTATCTAACATCTCTAATGCATGGTTTGCTATTGTCTAGGTGTGAATTCTGAAAAACCATTCACCTTCTCAAGATTTCCTAGCTCATGTTTATAAAAAAGACAGATATGGATGCTTTTCTTTTATTTCCTTTTACCACAATAGCATGAGCAGACAGTAAAGACTTACTCAGAGGTGAGATTTATTACTAATTGGAGACATTAAATCCTAGTAAGAGGGATTCTATAATATATTTTTATCCATTTAGAGCCCTGTGAACATTTTCCTGAGCAGGAATGGGATATTTTCCTGGATTATGGAGGTATCCTTGGCATACAATGAAGTGAATGATTTTACAGTGTATAATCTGAAAAATTTTGGCATGGATATATATCATATCAACTTTACACAGAAAACTGACACTACCAGTGGTGCTATTTAGTGTTAGAAAAATCTAGAAAAACATACAAATGGACACATTCACACAAGCAATCACATATAGATGGATACTACTAATATGAAACAAACCCATGACACCTAAACAGAATCCCACTACCCAAAAAACAAGACCAGTGTTCTTACCTAGAATATCCCTCTCCTTCACTGAACCCCAATCCTTATTCCCACTGAGAAGCTGCTATCTTTGGGGAGGTCCCCTCTAGACTAAAGATAGAAAGGAACACTCACATTCCTCAGCATCTAGATTTTTCCTCTGCAAGTGTGTGCTGAGAGAATGTGTACATGGCTGTTTGCTCCAGGGGTGTCTGCAATTTCAGAAAAGGATACACTGTTAGGATCAGAACAGGCCATGTAGTGCTTCAAGAAAGCTTCTTTTCCCTTTCTTCACATTCAGACTTTGTAATGAAGTTTAAACCTTTTACTATTTTGTACCTGTCTCTGAGACTCTGGTAATTTTTGTTCAATCTTTCTCTCTTCTTTCACTCTTCATTCTTCACTTTTTATCCTTTCTACTGCTCAAACTTACAGCTCACTGACATTTTCCTTTGTTCTACATGCCATTATTGATCCCACTCAGGGAATTTTTTTATTTAGGATATTTTATGTTCAGATCTAAAATTTCCATTTACATTGTTTTTATTTCTGTTTCTCTGCTGAATAATTTTATCTCCATTCATTTCAAGAGGATTTACCTTTATTCATTGAGCATAATTGAGTTCCTTCTCTGTCTTCTAATTCTTTCTGTGGTTAATTTGGGACTGTTTCTGTTAGTTGTAATTCTTGAGAATAGGTCAGATTTTTCTCATTCTTCATATGCTATATTGCATAATTTTTGATGATATACTTGTTAGCGTTCTTACTGTGTTGTGATACTTATTCAAGATTATTTTGACTAGAGGTTGTTTGGCTAGTGAGATTCCTTTGTGATTCCATATGAATTAGAGGATTTGCTTTTCCTTTTTGGCAAGAGAGTTGCTGGAATTTTGATAGATATTATTTTGAATCTGTAAATGGCTTTAGAAAGTATTGAAATCTTAACAATATTAAGTCTTCCTATTCATGAACAATGGATGTCTTGTCATATATTTATTATTTTAATTACTTTCAGTATTGTTTTATAATTTTCAGTGTACAAGTCTTTTACTGCTTGCTTAAATTTATTTTTTGGTATTTTACTCATTTTGATGCTATTGTGAATGGGAGTCCATTTTGGGTTGTTCTTTGCTGATGTATAGAAACACAACTGAGTTTTGCATGTTTTCTTACAATCTGCATCAAAACAACCCCTACCCCCCACCCCTGAAATGGAAGTCTTAACACTATATAACTGAACTCTGATTAAGGGACATTAATGAGGGGTCTGATAGGACCTAGCCGCAATCAAATATGTAAGGAATGAGGTTAGCAAATAGCATAGCAGAAAATACAAAGGCCATCAAATTCAGTTTCCTGTCTCATCTCATCCTCTAAGGGAAGACAGATTCATACTCCATCAATCGCAAGCTCATCTCAGACAATAAGACATGCACAACACCTATTAGACTCATTCATGTTCTGTAACACATCCCACAACTCTCATTCTCAATACAGCCCATACCCAAATCACATGTATATCTGATACTTTGTATGGTGGAGAGCCCCAACAATGTACTTTAGAATTTGCAGAACATGCTATTTCCCAACTATGCTGAAGGTCCTGCAGTGAATGGGTTTTAAATTAGAGTCCTTGGATACCTATGAATATGCCTTCTTGGATCAATGGGCTGAGCATAGCCATCAATGGCTCCCCATATGTTTTCAGACTAAGAGCTTTTGGGTTTGGGACTAAGAGGCTGTGGTTGCCTGTTGACCATAGAGCACAGTAAAGGAAGATCTGGGCTGCTCATCAGGCTCTTTTAATAATGGAGGTGCTTACAGGGCAACAACTTAGCCTGTGCATGAAGATTCCCATAATATCAGGACTGAGAACTAATTTCCAGCAGAAGCTCAGCACAGCCACTGAAGGCTCAATGTAAATGATGAGGAAAAAAACAGAAAATAGGGTCCATAGAAATTACAGGAGGATGTGGTTTTCTCCATGCTCAGCCCCTTGCCCACAAATCTTGAAATGGTGTAGATGTCATCATAAAGCCCCTCTTCTGCACAAGTGGAGAGCCCCTTGGAACCAACTGTCTGACATGGGAAAGGAGACAATATATCACACAAATGGCTGTGCCTGAGTGAGTCATGGAAAGGTAGAACCACACTTATCACTGTCCCACCTACCCTATTTCTTTGGTTCTACTCCACTGCCCACATTGGTTTCTTAATATAGTCTCTCCCTCCTCAGAAATGCCAAGAAATTCATGTCCTTGAATACATTCTCTTACATATTTGCAGGAACATTTTCATAATCATTAAATAAGCCTTGGTATAGTACTAGCATCTCATCAAGAGGCCTTGTTCACATCTCACCAATTACCCAATAATGTCCTATCTATGAAGCAAATTATTAATAGTAATAATAATGAGAGAAATGAAGAAAAAAAAAAACCATGTCCAGACTCATATCAAACATTGCATTTTGTTTTTAGGTATACTTACTCTCTTTCATCTGAAAAGGTATCATTTGTTTCCTTCATCTGAACATATTTGAACACTGCTGAACCATCCTTTTAAAGAATGTTCCTCAATATGTGTTTATTCAGGGTTTCTTCATGATGAGATTGGGTTTATGAAGTTTAGGCAGGAATGGTGTAAAATTATTGGTCCCACAGGGTGACTATTTTTTAAATGAAGACATTTACTTTTATTTCCTTTCATTGTATTTTATTTTAATCTAAACTTTATCTGTAAATAAAACAACACACCAACATCAAATATCACCACCTTATAACAAAATGAAGCAAAGCATAAGAAATTGAAACAAACAGAAATAACTACTTTGATTCCATCATGGTCTAATTTTGCATTAACTAGGTATTTAGGTATCTTCAATGCAGTGGATTAAAGGAGATTGCTCACATTATGAACAGTATTTTCATACAGGCCAAGTATTCTCTTAGAGTCTTGTGTATTGTGGCACCATCCTATGTTTCCTGTTTCACTCTCTTTCCACCTAGTTCCAATTACATTACTTTGTATCCCTCATACCCACTTTTAAATACAGGCATGTCTGCAAAACTTTATGTGCAGGAACAGCCACTCTCCCCACCAAGTGTCCCTGAATCATTCCCATTACTCCAAATAGGAATCCCTGTACCGTGGTGTGCCCAATATACAGCAGGAGTTCCAGGTGCCAAGAGACTTCAGGAAATAAATCTTATGGGAGCTAGAAGCTGTGGAGGGGAAAGAGTCAGCCCAGTTTCCCAAAGTGGCCTAGAAACCTGGCAGGTTTGGAATGTGCATACACAAGTCACGCTGACCTGCACCCGATTCACAACGAGCTCCGGCTTGCTAAGCAAACAGTCTCTAAAACAATGGTTGCCCCTGAGGTCTGAAAAGGTAGAGGGGACCCCAAGTGTGCAGGCCATGGGGTAGATGTTGTGAACCCTTCAGGCTGGAATAGATATATGGTTATGCTTCGGCAGCACACAGGATCACCTGCACACCCGATGAAAGGTGAGCTTTTGACTCTCCAAGTAGGAGCCACTAACAGAAGACTCAAGGGTGAATTCCAGCTTGGTGTGTGATAGGTGGTGCTTTAAGTGAAGTGTCCCTGGCCAAACATGGGCCCGCCTGACTTTTTCAATGGCACAGAAATTGCCACTGGGCCTGAGACATGGAGGTTAGCATCCCAGTTGCTAACTGTTGTTGAAGCTCACTATGAGGCATGCCCATATGGATTACATGACCCCCCTAGAAATCAAGGAAGATTTGGACACCTGGGATGTGTTCACCCTGTCCACAGATAGTAGATGACATGAAGCTTGTTTCAAGGCTGTCTTAGCAGTGGGTTTTCTTGCTCTATATGTGCTGGACAGAAATCACTCCTTCAGTCTAAATGCTTGGTAAGTCTCAAGGGAGTCCTCTGAGGCAGAGAATACATGATAAGCACTGGCCATGGTTTTACAGTTGAGTGGGTTGGAGGAATGATTAGGGACAGGAATGGAGATTCCAAGAGTGCAGGCATGATGATGTCCACTGAGCAATTCTTTTGTTTCTTTGTCCAGGAATTACCACTGCCCAGAGTGATATCCCTGCTCTGGAAGCAAGTTTCCCTTGGACATTACAGTGAGTGTGTTCCCCAGGAAACTGAATTCCCACCCCAAATCCCCCTTTCACATGGTGCTTGTCTTGGATGTCAGTAAACACAGATGAGGCCATATTTGTTTCCAGTTCTGAAAGCAAAGTTATTAGCAAAGGAAGAAGAATTCCCCAACCTGTCCAATCCCAAATGTGCTGATGCCCAAGTGAGTAGACCCAGGTGGCACAGACTCTGACATTCTTCTCATTTCCCATGAAACCAGGTCAGTGTAATCTTGCCCTGATCTGATCCTCTGCCTTCATGTTGAGGGCAGCAAACTCATCTGATTTGAATTTACTTTCTTTTTTTTCACCGAGTTAACATTGTTTTGTATACTTTTAGAATGTCTGTTTTTCCTTAACCATCAGAAGTTAATCTTAAAAAAGGTCTGTCTCACCCTTTTTAGGTTCTAATGAATTGGGGTAGCTTGTGGTAGATACCTGAAACTATCAAACTACAACCCAGAACCCATGAATCTTGAAGACAATTGTATAAAAATGTAGCTTTTGAGGGATGACAATGGGATTGGGAAAGCCATAAGGACCACACTCCCCTTTGTCCAGTTTATGGATGGATGAGAAGAAAAACAGGGGAAGGAAACAAACAAACAGACAAAGGCACCCAGTGTTCTTTTTTACTTTAATTGCTCTTTTTCACTTTAATTATTATTCTTGTTACTTTTGTGTGTGTGGAAATGAGGGTGTCAGGGATTGATTTTGGTGATGAATATACAACTATGTAATGGTACTGTGAACAATCAAATGTATGATTTGTTTTGTATGACTGCATGGTATGTGAATATATCTCAATAAAATCAATATTAAAAAATATATTCCAATGAAAGATAAAGATAAAAAAGGTCTGTCTCTTTAATCATTCTAGTAGCATTTCATCTAAGAACAGAGACAGTCTCTTAATTATTCACCAGAACACTTTCATAATCATTAAATAAACATTGGTGTAGTTCTAGCATCTCATCAAGAGGGCTTGTTCACACCTCACAAATTACCAAATAATGTCTTATCTACCAAGCAAGTTAAGAGTTATAATAATGAAAGAAATCAAGAAAGATAAATAATTAACCATGTCCACACTAATATCAAACATTGCATTTTGTTTTCAGGTATACTTACTCTCTTTTATCTGAATATGTATCCTTTCTTTCCTTCATCTGGACATATTTGAAACCTGCTGAACAGCGCTTTTAAAGAATTTTCTTCAATATGTGTTTATTCAGTGTTTCCTCATGATGACATTGGGTTTATGAAGTTTAGGCAGGGATGGCAGAAAATTATTGGTCCCACAGGGTGATTATTTTTTAAATGAAAATGTTTACTTTTATTTCCTTTCATTGTATTTTATTTAAATCTAATCTTTATCTGTAACTAAAACAAAACACCAACATAAAAAAATCACCACCTTATTATCAAAATGAAACAAAGCCTAAGAAAAGGAAATAACCAGAAATAACTACTTTGATTCCATCATGGTCCCAGTTTGCATTAATGAGTTATCTTCAATGCAGTGGATTAAAGGAGACTGCTCATATTATGAACAGTATTTTCATACAAGCCAAGTACTCTCTTAGGGTCTTGTGTATTGTGGCGCAATCCTGTTTCCTCTTTCTCCCTCTTTCCATCTAGTTCCAATTACACTAGTTTGTATCCCTCATACCCACTTTCAAATATAGACATCTCTGCAGAACTTTATGTGCAGAAACGGCCACACTCCCAACCAAGTGTTAGTGAATCATTCCCATAGCTCCAAATAGGAATCCTTGTACCCCAGTGTGCCCAATATACAGCAGGAGGTCCAGGTGCTAAAAGACCTCAGGAAGGTAATCTCATTGGAGCTAGGATCAGTGGAGATGACAGAGCCAGCCCAGTTTCCCAAAGCAGCCTAGAAGTCTGGCAGGTTTTGAATGCACTTGCACAAGTTACACTGACATGCACCTGCCTCACAATGAGCTCCCAGTTGCTAAGTGAGCATTCTCTAACACAACAGCTGCCCCTGAGGTATGAAAAGGTAAAGGGGACCCCAAGTGTGCAGGCCATGATGGAGGAGTTGTGATCCCAGTAGGCTGGAATAGGTATATGGGGATGCTTCAGCAGCACACAGGATCCCTTGCACATCATTTGAAAGGTGAGCTTTTGACTCTCCAAGAAGGAGCCTCTAACAGAAGACTCCAGGGTGAATTCCAGCTTGGTGTGTGGTACATGGTGCTTTACATGAATGGCCACTGGCCAAGCATGGGCTCACCTGTCTTTTTCAATGGCACAGATATTGCCACTGTGCCTGAGACATGGAGGTTAAGATCTTGGTTTCTACCTGTTACCAGAGCTCACTCTGAGGCAGACCCATGTGGATTCCATGACCCTCATAGAAATCAAGAAAGTTATGGACACCTGGGATGTGTCCAGCTTGTCCACAGGTAGTAGCTGACATGAAGTTTGTGTCATAGCTGTTTTATTTGTGGTATCCCTGGCTCTATTTGTGATGGCCAGAAATCTCTCTTTGGGTCTGTTGCTGACAGGGTGGTGCAGGAATGAGACACAGACACAAAGTTAATAATTAAGGGACCACCCCTGGTTCCAGCTATCTATTTGTTTCAGAAGATAAGGGAGTATATGTTAAGTGTCCTAAGGCATGAAGAGCCCACCAGATACCTATGTTTACATTCTGTTGCATATCAGAAGGAACAATCTAGGTTCAGGACAATGGTAAAAATTCTCATCATAGTCACAAGACACATATCTTTACAAGGTGTGCCTGCACAGCATTCCATGCAGGCCTGTGGCCCAGCATTCCAGGCTGCCACCCCAGACATGGTCTAAGTAACATGAAAAACTTGGTTCCCCACATGTCCCCCTTTTTATTTCTTCAATGCAGACATGATGGACCAAGCAGCTTGTTTCTGCTTTAGGTCTGAGAGGGTTTTTCTCATACATCTGAGGACTAAACAAAGACAAAGCAAAATTATTAAGGTCAGGAGAACAGTACCTAAAAACCCACCACCAGAAGATTTAAACCATATAAGTGGATTTCATCATTCAAGGCCTTTAGCAATGCCTTGCATAGTTTCAGTTTCAGTAAGAAAATCCAAGTTAGCACTTTGTATACCATTTACTGTTTCCTGCAGTTTTAGAATATCCAATGTAAGATTATTATAGTGTCCAAGTAAATGTTTTTTAACTTTACTCCAATTAAAAAGTGTGTGATTATATTCATGAGGGGTCACACAAAACATGGATGCATTCTAGTCATATTTTAACTTAAACTGATACTGTAGATTCTCAACTTCTTCTCCTAGAAGGAGAACAGCATTTTCTAGGTCTACAAGGTGAGCATTAACTTCCTTGTCAATTTGTAATTGCACACCCCAAGCCTTGCTTGCATTCTTGTGCCATTTTTGGACAAATTCAGTGGTCTGAATGGATTGATGTAAGGCTGTTCCTGCAACAGCAGCAGTTGTGGCAATGGCTATTATACCTGTAATAAAAGCTATTAATAATCCAAGAAATCTTTTTGTTCTTTTATATACCTTTTCTAAAATTTGCAGTAACATATGCATGTCAGGTGATGGCTCCCAAGGTCTATGCTGTGAAACAGGGAGCCATAGACCCGTTCATCATCTAAGAACTACAACAGTGATGTTGCTAGAATTTATGGTGTTATTTAAACAAGTATATAATGAGCAACTCTAATTGGTCAGACAGGTAATTTCTTTACTAGTAGTGTTAATAGTTAAGTTTCCTACCCAGAACACATAGGGGTCTCTGACACAGGCTTGTACTCCAAAAGTATCTAATTTTGTGAAATTTAAAGTATAATTAGACTTGTCTGTATAATTTCCATTCCATCAGGAAATATTATGTAAACTAATAGGAAACCTCCAAAGTGTATCTTGAACATAAGAATGATTTAAAGTAGGTCTAGGTGGAGACCAGCCAACACCATTGCAAATAATAGGATATTTAGCCTGAGCATAGAGAGAATTATTAAGTGTGGAATGGTTGTAGCTATGCACTCTCCATCTTAATTTTTTATGATCTGAGCAATTTGCATTGGTACAATTCTGAACTGCATACCCCTTAGAGGACCAGTCAGTTACAATTCCATAGGAACCATTCTGCACCAACACTCCACTAGTTGCTCTACAATTACTCCAATGTACCCTCTGTATTTCTGGCAACCAATACTGTGGGATGTGGCAAATAGGCCATTGGGGGCATGGTCAGTAATAGTAATATTTTCAATGAAAGCAAAACTATATCCAGATATTAAAAATAAAGAGAATTTTGAAATATTGTCATGTTTAGGTATGATTGATAACCATGCCTGCCAAGTTAACTTTAAGTGCTAATCAGCTTGTCCCATGCATAAGGGCAAGCGTGAAAAAGCCAATGGTTGTGAATAACGTTTTCCCTCATCCTCAGGAAACTGAGGAAGTCACTCATCTATTGGAGGAGGCAACCAAGAACCATTGCTAAAATACACTGTAGGTGAGGGATGATCCCACACTACTGGTTGCAGCAACAGAGGATTAGGAATGTAAACCCAATAAGTGTAATTTCCTGAATGAGCACATGCTGGAGATAGACTCACAGCAACAGCAATAAGAGCCAACATTGCTGCAGTCAGGTTAGGACCTGTTACTGGCAGCATGGCTTGCTGGACTTGTTTTTCTGCATCCTGACACAGCTTTTTTATCTGACCCCAGGTTGGATGTTGGGCTTCCCTAGTTTGGACTGTTGGCCCAATCACTGTCATCTTCAGTGTCAGACACTGGAACTACATCACTGGTAGCTTGATGTCCCACAGGAATTTTCTTTTCTTTCCTGGGTCAATGGTACAGCTTCAGTTGTCGGTCTGGTATCCAAAGTGGTGCTCATCTGTCACCTGGGGAAACACAAGCATAACCTCGTTCCCATGTTAGCAATTCTCCCATTGTCCATTCATTGGTTAGCATGTCCTTCCACCATATAGGAGGTGCTTTATGGAAATAATGTTTCAGTGTTGTCTTTTCAGCTGGAAAATGTTGTCCTGTGGCAATGCTACTCAGTTTTTTCAAAAAACAATTAGAAAATTTAAAGTAAATAAAGCTTTTGATAATCGTTCATGGGGAGTTCCATCATCTCTCCCTTTTTGTTTTGTTAACATAGTTTTTGAAGTATGATGGGCATGCTCAAAAATAGCTTGTCCTCGGGGATTATAAGGAATACCAGTGGTATGATGAATGCCCCAAGTTGTAGTAAAAGTAGCAAATTTTGCAGATGTACAGGCTGGGCCATTATCAGTTTTTAAAGCATGGAGCAAGCCCATAGAGGCAAAACAGGCAAAAAGGTGAGTACAAACATCAAAATGTTTCACTGGTTTGTGCTGTGGCCCAAAGAAAGCCAGAGTATGTGTCAATGCTGACATGAACAGTGGCTAAGTGGCCAAAGGAAGGGATATGAGTACTATCCATTTGCCATAAATCATTGGGGGGTAGACCATGAGGGTTAACACCAGGGTCCTGCAAAGGTGGAGCAGTAAGGAGTTGACAATTAGGACAAGAAGAAACAATATCTTTAGCTTGTGTTCTAGTAAGGGGAAATTGAGTCATGAGTCCTTGCACATTAAGATGAGTGAGCAAGTAAAAATGAGAAGCTTTTGAAATAACAGGCAGTAATAATTTATCTGCAGTGGCATTGCCAGCTGCTAAAGGGCCTGGGAGGTTGGTATAGGAATAAATATGGGTAATATAAAAAGGAGCTGCATGAGCACAAATAGCTGATTGTAGCTCAAGAAAAAGGTTAAATAAACAAGGAGGCAACTGTTGCTTAATGGATGCTGTTTCAATTTTACTAGCTACATGAATAATATAGGCAGAATCAGATAAAATATTAACAGCCTCAGGAAAATCTGTCAAGATGGCTATTACAGCAGCCAGTTCAGCTTGCTGGGCAGAGAAATGAGGAAGATCTAAAACTTTGGACTTAGGGCCAGTATAGGTAGCTCGACCTTTAGATGACCCATCAGTAAAAACAATGGGAACATTGATTAAAGTCTCACAAGAAGTATACTTAGGCAGTATCCTTGTGTACATTGAATGAACTGGAAAAGGTCATTTTTTGGATAATGATTATCCAGCTGGCCAACATAATCAGCTAGAGCAGTTTGCCAAGCTAGATGTTGCTGAAAAATAACTGAGAGTTCTTTAGCAGTTACAGGGAGCACAATCAAACAAAGGTCAAAACCATTGAGTTGTTTTGCCTTTTTTCTGGCTTGAGCAACTAAAGTAGCTAAAAGGTCTAGACAAGGGGAAATGGATTTTGCAGAAGAATTGGGTAAGAATAGCCATTCTACAAGCTTATTTTTTTTTTGCAAAAGCAAACCTGTGGGGGATTTGGGAGTGGAAAAGATAAGTAGACAAAGGTTGTGTAGGATCAACATGGGACACTTAAGCTTGTTGAATTTTAGCTTCCACTAGTTGTAATTCCTTTTCTGCAGCTGAAGTTAAAGATCTAGGGCTGTTTAATTTAGAATCCCCACAAAGGAGAGAAAACAGGTTGGAGACTCGTGGTTAGCTATACCTACTTTGGGGTGAAGCCAATTAATATCTCCTAGTAATTTTTGTAAATTATTTAATGTGGTGACAGCATCTCTGTGGAGTTGCACCTTTTGGGGTTGAATTGTAAGTCTATTGATACTAGAACCCAAATACTACACAGGCAAAGTGCATTGCACTTTATTAGTAGCAATATGCAAACCCACAGCCTGTAAAGTCTTCTGAACAGCATAGAACAAAGCTTCTACTTCAGTCTCCTGAGGTGCAGAGCACAAAATATTATACATATAATGGATTATGTAAGCTTTAGGAAAATTTAAATAGACATGCTGTAAGGCACAGTTGACACAATATTGACATATTGCAGGACTACTTAGCATACCTTGTGGTAAAACCTTCCACTGATATTATTTAGAAGGGGTTTTATTGTTAAGGGGCAAAATAGTAAAAGCAAATTTATCCTTGTCTTGATCAACTAAAGGGATGGAAAAGAAACAGTCTTTAATATCAATGACCACTAAAGCCCAGATTTCAGGAATCATGCTAGGATTGGGGAGCCCAGGTTGTAAAGGTCCCATGGGCTGAATGACAGCATTAACACCTCTTAGGTCAGTTAACATTCTCCATTTTCCTGATTTTTCCTTTATTGGGAACACAGGAGTATTCCAAGGACAAAAAGATTCTTTGATATGCTGCAAGGACAATTGTTCTTGAACCAATTCATGTAAAGCCTCTAATTTTTCTTTTGTAAGTGGCCACTGCTCCACCCATACTGGTTTTGTTGTAGTCCATACTAATGGGACAGGTTGGGGAGGCAAATGAACAGCAGCCACCTCTAAAAATGTTTATATCCTAAACCAAATTGATCACATTTTGATGAGACTTGTATGGGTGAAGGAGTACCGTGCAAAATATGCCAAGCCCACAGCTAGGGACATACCCCATATTTGCCATCGTGTTGCAGCTTTGAATACTGTACACTGCACTAGGAGGAGGGATATGTGCAGTAGCACCCCATTGTTTAAGTAGGTCTCTGTCCCAAACATTAAGAGGCAGAGCAGCCACATAAGGTTGTACAGTGGCCTTCTGTCCCTCAGGGCCAAGGCAAGGCAAAATATGAACACTTTGCATAAGTCCCTGAGGGGAGCCTTGGCCCACAACAGTAATTCATACTTCTTGCAATGGCCAATGTCAGGGCCAATGTTGTTGACTAATAATAAAGATATCTGCACCCGTATCTATAAGCTCAGTAAAGCTATGCTCATGAATTGCAAGAATACACATAGGGCATGGCTCCTGCAAAGACTTTGTGAGAAAAATTCCTGCTTTGCCTGTGCTACTAAAACTTCCATTTTCCCAGTTTTTGGAGGAGGAACCAACAGGTACATAAGGTAATAATAAGAGTTGAGCAATTCTTTCACCTTTATGGGCAGTCCATGGAAGAGAAGAAGACATGACCACCTGAATTTCCCCAGTATAGTCAGAGTCAATGACTCCAGTGTATACATGAACACCCTTAAGATTGAGAGAACTGCTCCCAAGCAAAAGACCAACTGTCCCTTTAGGTAAGGGGCCATAATAGCCAGTGGGGGCCTTAACAGGAGAATTATTGGGGAGAAGACATACCTCAGCATTGGCAGCGAGATCTACCGCTGCGTTCCCTGCTGTAGCTTGGGAAAGCTCCAAGATGGAGGGCTTCAAGTTGGTGGAGGGACAGCATGCAGATTTTGATGTTGGATTGGGAATGCTCCCTTTCTGTGAGGGGCTGGGAGCCCACCCCAATTGTCATTTCCCGAAACAGAGGTTCCATCCTTATGAAAATCAGATCAGCACTGGTTAGCCCAGTGTCGATCTTTTTGGCATTTTGGGCACATACCAGTCTGCTTCTGTGAAGATTTATTTTTAGAGCTACTGCATTCTTTTCTGGTATGACCCATTTTTCCACAGGAAAAGCATTTTCCTGGGAACCAAGAGCCAACTCTCAAATTAGCCATGGCTTGAGCCATCATTTCTGCTTTATAGCCTTCAGTTCCAATGTCTTGGCATAAACGAATTGTAGCCAGTAAGATCAGTTTTACCTTTAAATGGGGCAATGGCTTGCTGACAGTCATTAGCATTTTCGTAAGACAATAGCTGCAAAATAGTATCAGCAGCCTCCAGATTATTAACCTGTCATTTTATGGCCTCTTGAAGCCAAGCAATAAAATCTGGATAGGACTCTTTTGGCCCTCGCAAAACCTTTTGAAAGGATTGTGCAGCTTTACATTTTACCTCAAGTCTTTCCCAAGCTCACAAACAGCAATGGCAAATTTGCTCAATTGCCTGGTCATTATAGACAGATTGATTTTCAATGGTGTAATAGGCTCCTTGTCCCAGTAATTGAGCAAGACTTATGTTTACATTATTATGCTGATTATGAGTGGCTTGTTGTTCTGCATGTTCTGCCCACCAAGTCCAAAACTGTAACTATTTCCCAGAGCTAAGAACTGTATGAGCCAATGTGGTCCAATGAAAAGGAATTAGATGAGAGCCCTCTGCTAAACCTTGAAGAATACTGAATGTAAAGGGGGAGTGAACCCCATAAGTTTGAACAGATTTCCTCAATTCTTTAAGAATTGCAAATGGAACATGCTCATGGGAGAAACTGTAAATTCCGTGAGGATGATTATCATCTTGTCCAGGGGGCATCTCTTCATGAACTGTAATGGGGAAAGCAACAGGACAGCACATGGCTTCCAGATCTCCATGCCGCCTGGCTTCTGCCAGACCCTGCTGTATGCCAGAGAGGCAGGCAGGTTTAACTACCAGGGTACAGCTATGTGCAGGAAGAGGCAGCAGAGGAGGTGGGAGCCATTCCTCCCAGCAAGGCACAGAAGGAGGTTTTGGGCATTGACAAGAATAAAAAACTTTAGCAGATTTTACTGCATCTTTTTCACCCTTATTATCATCAGAAAGAGGATAGGGACCAGTACTGTCATCAGATGCATCTTCTTCCTCCTCATCATCAGTTTTTTTTTTTTTAATCTTCATTTTATTGAGATATATTCACATACCACGCAGTCATACAAAACAAATCGTACTTTTGATTGTTTACAGTACCATTACATAGTTGTACATTCATCACCTAAATCAATCCCTGACACCTTCATTAGCACACACACAAAAATAACAAGAATAATAATTAGAGTGAAAAAGAGCAATTGAAGTAAAAAAGAACACTGGGTACCTTTGTCTGTTTGTTTCCTTCCCCTATTTTTCTACTCATCCATCCATAAACTAGACAAAGTGGAGTGTGGTCCTTATGGCTTTCCCAATCCCATTGTCACCCCTAATAAGCTACATTTTTATACAACTGTCTTCGAGATTCATGGGTTCTGGGTTGTAGTTTGATAGTTTCAGGTATCCACCACCAGCTACCCCAATTCTTTAGAACCTGAAAAGGGTTGTCTAAAGTGTGCATAAGAGTGCCCACCAGAGTGACCTCTCGGCTCCTTTTGGAATCTCTCTGCCACTGAAGCTTATTTCATTTCCTTTCACATCCCCCTTTTGGTCAAGAAGATGTTCTCCGTCCCACGATGCTGGGTCTACTTTCCTCCCCGGGAGTCATATTCCACGTTGCCAGGGAGATTCACTCCCCTGGGTGTCTGATCCCACGTAGTGGGGAGGGCAGTGATTTCACCTTTCAAGTTGGCTTAGCCAGAGAGAGAGGGCCACATCTGAGCAACAAAGAGGCATTCGGGAGGAGGCTCTTAGGCACAACCATAGGGAGGCCTAGCCTCTCCTTCGCAGCAACCGTCTTCCCAAGGGTAAAACTTATGGTAGAGGGCTCAACCCATCAAACCACCAGTCCCCTATGTCTGTGGTCATGTTAGCAACCATGGAGGTGGGGTAGGCGAATACCCTTGCATTCTCCACAGGCTCCTCAAGGGGGCACTACATCTTTTTTTTTCCTTGTTTTTCTTTTTTTTTTTTTTTAACTTTCCCTTCTTTTTTAAATCAACCATCATCAGTTTTTAAAGGCTCAAGAACAGATTTAATTAAAGACCATGTAGACCAAATAGTAATAGGCAAATTAACTCCTTGCCTATGTTTTTGTTTCAATTCCTTACCTACCTACTCCCAGTAGTGCAATTCAAGGGAGCCAAGGGTAGGGAACCAAGAACAATATTTTTCAATAACCTGCAGCAATTCCAGGATTTGTGATTTTCCTGCCTTGACACCACCGGCCCACAACAGCTGCCATAAGAGGGAAATATAGGGCACATATTTATCATGTCCTTTGACATTACCCATTACCCTGCTTATCATGCTTGGGGTCGTTCTACAAGGAACACATACAAAAGATGGCCATTACCTCCACCCAAGTTCCAGCATCATTATATTTCAGTCATTCAAGTGATTCTCCTGTCAGGAACCAGGTCCAGTTCTTTGAGCCCCACATTGGGCATCACTTGTTGCTGACAGGGCAGCACAGGAAAGAGACACAGAAACAAAGTTAAGAATTAAGGGAGCAGAGGATCCACCACATTGTTTGCTAAGTGGATGCTAAAGCACCTGTGCTCCAGCTATTTATTTGTTTCAGAAGATAAAAGTATATGCTAAGTGTCCTAAGGCATGCAGAGCCCATCAGATACCTATGTTTACATCCTGTTGCATATCAGAAGGAACAATCTAGGTTCAGGACAATGGTAAACATTGTCATCATAGTCACAAGACACATATCTTTACAAGGTGTGCCTGCACAGCATTCCATGCAGGCCTGTGGCCCAGCATTCCAGGCCACCTCCCCAGACACGGTCTAAGTAACATGAAAGACTTGGTTCCCCACATGGGTCTAAATGCTCAGTGACTCTCAAGGGAGTCCTCTGAGGCAGAGCCCATGTGATAAGCACTGGCCATCATTTTAGAGTTGAGTGGGTTGGAGGAATGATTAGTGACAGGAATGGAGATGCCCAGAGTGCAGGCATGATGGTGTCCACTGAGCATTTCCTTTGTTTCTTGGTCCAGGAATTACCACTGCCCAGAGGGCTATCCCTGCTCTGGAGCCAATCTCCCCCTTACATTACAGTGAGTGTGTTCCCCAGGAAGCTGTGATTTCCACCCCAAATCCCTCTTTTACATGGTGCTGGTCTTGGGGGTCAGTAAGCACAGATGTGGCCAAATTTGTTTCCAGTTCTGAAAGCAAAGTTATTAGCTAATGAAGAAGACTTTCCTGACCTGTCCTATCCCAACTGTGCTGATGCCCAAGTAAGTAGGCTCAGGTGGCACAGATTCTGAGCATCCTTCTCATTTCCCATGAAACCTGGTCTGTAATCTTGCCCTGATCTGATCCTCTGCCTTCATGAGGAGGGCAGCAAATGCATCTGATGTTCATGTATTTTCTTTTTACTGAGTTAATGTTGTTTTATATTCTTTTATAATATCTGCTTTTCCATAACCATTGGAAGTTAATCTATTTAAAAAATGTCTGTCTCTTTAATCATTCTTTTAGCATTTAATCTAAGGTGAGCTTTTGAGTCTCCACCAGTAGTAGCTGACATGAAGTTTGTTTCACAGCTTTCTTAGCTGTGGGATCCCCTGCTCTATTTGTGCTAGCCAGAAATCTCACTTTGATTCTAAATGTTCAGTGACTCTCAAAGGAGCCATGTGAGGCAGAACCCACATGATATGCACTGGCTCTGGTTTTAGAGTTGAGTGATTTGGAAGAATGATTGGGAACAGTAATGGAGATGCCCAGAGTGCAGGCATGACGGTGTCCACTGAGCATTTCCTTTCTTTCTTGGTCCAGGAATTACCACTGCCCAGAGGGCTATCCCTGCTCTTGGAGCCAGTTTCCCCTGGACATGACATTGGGTGTGTTCCCAAGGTAACTGTGAATTTCCAACTCAAATCCCCCTTTTACATGATGCTGGCCTTGGGGGTCAGTTACCATAGATGTGGCCATATTTGGTTTAAATTCTGAAAACAAATATATTAGCAAAGGAAGAATACTTCCCAGACCTGTCTTATCCCAAATGTGCTTATGTCCAAGCAAATAGGGCCAGTTGGCACAGACTCTGACCATTCCTTTCATATCCCATGAACATAGGTCCCTATAATCTCACCCTGATCTGTCCCTCTGCCTTCATGAGTATGGCAGCAAACAAATCTGATTTTGCTATATATTCTTTTTATTCAACAAGATAGCATTGGTTTATATTCTTTTATAGTATCTGTTTTTCCTTAGCCATTGGAAATTAATCTGTAAAAAGTGATCTGTCTCTTTAATTATTCTTGTAGCATTTCATCTAAGAACAGAGACATTCTCTTATTTATTCAAAGGAACCTTATTACAATCATTAAATAAACCTTGGTGTAGTCCTAGTGTCTAATCAAGAAGCCTTCTCCACACTGCACCAATTACCTAATAATGTCCTACCTATCAAGCAAATTATCAATAGTAATAATAATGATAGAAATGAAGAAAAAATGTATAACCATGTCCAGACTCATATCAAACATTGTATTTTTTTTTTCAGGTATACTTACTGTCTTTCATCTGAAATGAATCATTTCTTTCCTTATTTTGGACTTATTTGAAAACTGCTGAATCATCCTTGCAAATAATATTCCTCAATTTTTGTTTATTCAGTGTTTCTTCATGATGAGATTGAGTTTATGAAGTTTAGGCAGGAATGGTGGAAAACTATTTTGCCCTCAGGTTGATTATTTTTTAAGTAAAGACTATTACTTTTATTTCCTTTCATTGTATTTTATTTCAATCTAAACTTTATCTGTAAATAAAACAACACACCATCAAAAACCACATTATAAGAAAATGAAGCAAAGTATAAGAAAATGAAATAACCAGAAATAACTACTTTGATTCCATCATGGTCCCAGTTTGCATTCATGAGGCATCTTTAATGCAGTGGATTAAAAGAGATTGCCAATATTATGAAGAGTATTTATATAAAGGCCAAGTATTCTCTTAGGGTCTTTTGTGTTGTGGCACCATCGTATGTTTCTTGTTTCCCTTTCTTTCCACCTAGTTCCAATTACACTACATCATATACCTCATACCCACTTTCAAATGTAGAATTATCTTCTGGACCTTATATGGAGAATCAGCCACACTCGCCCAAAAATGTTACTGAATCCTTCCCATTGCTCCAAAGTGGAATCCCTGTACAAAGGTGTGCCCAATATACGGCAGGATATCCAAGTGATAAGAGTTCACAGGAAAGAAATCTCATGGGAGCTAGGACCTGTTGGGAGGTCAGAGTCAGTCCATATTCCCAAACTGCCTAGAATTCTGGCATGTCTTGGAATGCATGTGTGCAATTTATGCTGACCCACACCCAGCTCACAATGAGCTCTGGGTTGCTAAGCAACCAGACTATATCACAATGGCTGCCACTGAGGTCTGAAATGTTAAAAGTTACCCCTAGTGTGCAAACCCAAGGGGAGGTATTGTGAACCCTGAATGCTGGAAGAGGTATATGGGGATGATACAGCAACACCCAGGATCATCTGCCCACCTGGTGGATGTTGAGCTTTTGACTCTCCCAGATAGAGCCTCTAACAAAAGTCCCAAGGGTGAATTCCAGCTTGGTGTGTAAGTGGAACTTTAAGTGAAGTGCCCCAGTCCAAACATGGGCCTGCTTGACTTTTTCAGTGGCACAGAAATTGCCACTGGACCTGAGACATGGCGGTTAGGATACCAGGTGCTAACTGTTACCAGAACTCACTATGAGGCATGCCCGTGTGGAATCCTTGATCCCCTTAGAAATCAAGGATGATTTGGACACCTGGGATTTGTCTCCTGTCCACAGGTAGTAGCTGACTTGAGGTTTATTTCATGGCTGTCTTAGCTCTGTGATCCCCTGCTCTATTTTTCCTGACCAGAAAACTCTCTTTGGTTCTAAATACTGTGCCTTTCTCAAGGGAGTCCTTTGAGGAAGAGCCTGCATTATAAGCACTGTCTGTTGTTTTAGAGTTGAATGTGTTGGAAGAATGTTTGGGGACTGGAATGGAGATGCTCAGATGGCAGGCATGATTGTGTTCCTTAGCGATTCTTTTGTTTCTTGATCCAGGGTTTACCATTGGCCTGAGGGCTATCCCTGCCCTGGGAGCCAACTTACACTTTCCCTGACAGTGAGTTTGTCCCTCAGAAACTGCGAATTCCCACCTCAAATCCCATTTTTACATGGTGTTGACATTGGGAAACAGTAACCACAGATGTGGCCATATTTGGTTCAAATTCTTAAAGCAAAGTTATTAGCAAAGGAAGAAGTCTTCCCCAACCTGTCCAATGCCAAATGTGCTGATGCCCAAGGGAGTAGGCCCAGGTGGCACAAACTCTGACCATTCTTCTCATACCCCATGAAAGCAGGACAGTGTAATCTTGCCCTGATCTGACTCTTTGTCTTCTTGAGAAGGGCAACCAACTTATCTGATATTAATTTATTTCTTTTTTCTCTGAGTTATCATTGGTTTCTATTCTTTTATAATATGTTTTTCATTAACCATTGGAAGTTAATCTGTGAAAAAAGGTCTGTCTCTTTAATTAGTCTTTTAGCATTTCATCTAAGAACAGAGATTTTTCTCTTATATATTCACAGGAACATTATCACAGTCATTAAATAAAACTTGGTGTATTACTAGTATCTCATCAAGAGGCCTTCTCCACACCTCAACAATTACCCAGTAATTTCCTATGTACCAAGCAAATTATTAATTGTAATTATGATAGAAATGAAGAAAGAAAAAGTAATAACCATGACCAGCCTCATATCAAACATTTTGTTTTGTTTTCAGGTATACTTAGTCTTTTTCATCTGAATATGTATCATTCCTTTCCTTCCTCTGGACATAATTGAAAACTGCTGAACCATCCTTTTAAAACATGTTCCTCAATATTTGTTTATTCAGTGTTTCTTCCTGATGAAATTGAGTTTATGAAGTTTAGGCAGGAATGGCAGAAAATTATTGGTCCCACAGGCTGATTATTTTTTAAATGAAGACATTTACTTGTATTTCTTTCATCATATTTTATTTCAATCTAAACTTTGTCTATAATTAAAACAACACAAAACCATCAAAAATAAATACCTTATAACAAAATGAAGCAAAGTATAAGAAAATGAAATAATCACAAATAACTACTTTGATTCCACCATGGTTCAAGTTTGCTTTAATTGGGTGTATTCAATGAGGTGGATTAAAGGAGATTGCTCATATTATGAACAGAATTTTCATACAGGCCAAGTATTCTCTTAGGATCTTATGTATTGTGGCACCATCCTATGTTTCTTGTTTTCCTCTCTTTCCACCTAGTTTGAATTACACAACTACATATCCCTCATTACCCACTTTCAAATATAGACTTCTCTGCTGAAACTTATGTGCAGAATCAGCCCCATTCCCCACTAAGTATTGCTGAATCATTCCCATTATTCCAAATAGGAATCCCTGTACCAAGGCATGCCCAATATACAGCCAGAAATCCAGGCATCAAATGACCTCAGCAAAGAAATCTCATGGGAGTTAGAAACTGTGGAGAGGACAGAGTCAGCCATTTTTTCCAAAGTGGCATAGAATTCTTTAAGGTCTTTTTATGCACATTCACAATTTATGCTGACCTACACCCACTTCACCATAAGCTCTGTGTTGTTAAGTGACTAGACTCTAACACAATGGCTGCCCCTGTGTTCTGAAAAGATTAAAGGCACCCCAAGTTTTCCAGTTATGGGGGTGGTGTTGTGACCAGTGCAGGCTGGATTACACATATGTGGATGATTCTGCAGAACACAGGTCACCTGCCCACCCAATGAATTGTGAAAACTGACTCTCCCAAAATGATCCTATAACCAAATACCCAAGGACAAATTCCAGCTTGGTTTTTGGAAGGTGGCACCTTAAGGGAAGTCCCCCTGGCCAAGCATGGGCCAGCCTGACTTTTTCAATGGCACAGAATTTGCCACTGGACCTGAGACATGGAGCTCAACTTCCCTGGTTCTAACTGTAACCAGATCTTACTACATGGCCTACCCATGTGTAGTCCATGAACCCCCTTGAAAACAATAACCATTTGGACACCCATGATGTGTCAGAGCTGTCCACAAGTAGAGGCAGGCAGGAGTTTTGTTTCATGGCCGCATAAGCATTGGGATCTCCTGCACTACTTGTCTCACCAGAAGTCTCTCTCTTGGTCTAAATGTTGAGTGACTCTCAAGGGAGTCCCCTGAGGCAGATCTCACATGATAAGATCTGGCTAAGGTTTTAAAGTTTAGTGGGTTGGAGGCATGATTTGCAACAGGATTGAGGAATCAAAGAGTTCAGGCCTGATGGTGCCAATAAACTGATTTCTTTTTCTTGGTCCAAGAAATTCCATTGCATTGAGGGTAATCCTTGCCCTGCAAGCCATACTCCCTGGCACTGACAGTGAGTGTGTTCTCCAGGAAACTCTGATTCCCCACTGCTTATCCCCCTTTTACATGGTGCTGATCTTGGATGACAGTAAACATGGATGTGGCCATAAATTTTTCAAATTCTGAAAGCAAGGTTTCTAACAAAGCAAGAAGATTTCCCTGACCAGTCTTATCCTGAAACTTCTGATGCTTAAGCAAGTAGGCCCAGGTGGCACTGAATGTGACCATTGTTCTCATAGCCCATAAAATCAGGTCAGTGAAATCTCACCCTGATCTGACAATCTCCCTTCATGAGGAGGGCAACTAAATCATCTGATGTTGACTTATTTTTTTCACTGAGTTAATTTTATTATATTTGTTTTTCCTTAAATTTGGAAGTTAATCTGTAAAACAGGGGACTCTCTTTAATTATTCTTGTAGCATTTCATCTAAGAAAATTATGACAACCATTAAATTAACCTTGTTGTAGTACTACTAACCCATCTGGAGGCCTTGTCTACAGCTCACAAATTACCCAGAAATGTCCTATAAAAAAGAAAATTATTAATAATAATATTAATGATAGAAATAGAGGAAGAATAGTAAATACCAGTGTACAGCCTCATATCAAACATTGTATTTTATTTTCAGGTATATTTACTCTCTTCAATCTGAATATGTATTATTTATTCCTTCATCTGGACATATTTGAAAATTCCTGAACCATCCTTGTAAAGAATGTTCCTCAATTTGTGTTTATTTAGTGTTTCTTCAAGATGACATTGGTTTCTGAATTTTAGGCAGGAAAGGCAGAAAATGATTGTGCCCTCAGGGTGATAATTTTTTAAATGATAACTTTTATTTCCTTCCATTTTATTTTATTTTAATCTAAAATTTATCTATAACTAAAACAACACACAAACAACAAAAATAACCACCATATAGCAAAAGAAAGTAAAGTATAAGAAAATGAAATAACAAAAATAACTACTTTGATTCCATCATTGTCCAAGTTTGCATTAATGTGATAACTTCAATTCAGTGGATTAAAGGATACTTCTAACATTATAAAGAGTATTTTCATATGGGCCATGAATTTTCCTAGGGGTCTTTTCTATTGCAGCAGAGTCCTATGTTTATTATTTCCATCTCTTTTCATCTAGGTCCATTTAAACTCCTTCTTATCCCTCATACCCACTTTCATATATAGACTCCTCTGCTGATCTTTATATGCTGAATCAGCCACACTCTCTACCAAGTGTTACTGAATCATTCCCATTACTCCAAAAAGTAATCCCTGTACCAAGGTGTGCCCAATGTACAGCAGGAAATCCCAGCAATAAGAAAACTTGGGAAAGAAATCTCATTGAATCTAGAACCTGTGGAGAGGACAGAGTTAGCCCAGGAACCCAAGCAGCCTAGAAATCTGGCAGGTTTTTGGAATGCACATGCACAAGTTATGCTGAACTGCAAGTGACTCACAATGAGCTCAAGGCTGCTGAGCGACCAGACTCTAAGATAATGGCTGCTCCTGTGGTCTGAAAAGGTAAAGGGCACCCCAAGTGTGCAGGCTATGAGGGAGGTATTGTGACCTGGGCAGTCTGGGTTACACATATGGGGCTTCTTCTGCAGAATGCAGGATCACCTGCCCACCCAATGAATTGTGAGATTTGACTTTCCCAGAATGATCCTATAATGGAATACCCAAGGACAAATTCCAGTTTGGTGTGTGGAAAGTGGTGCTTTAATTGAACTTCCCTTGGCCAACCATAGGCCCACCTGTCTTTCTCAATGGCACAGAATTTGCCACTGGACCTGAGACATAGAGTTCAACATACCAGGTCTTTACAGCTACCAGAGCTTACTATGGGACATACTCATGTGGTTTCCATGAACCCTCTGGAAATCAAGGAATATCTGCCCTATCAACAGGTAGTAGCAGTCATGAGGTTTGGTTCATGGCTGCTTAAGCGGTGTGATCTCCTGCACTATTTGGCTCAACAGAAGTCTCTCTCTGAGTCTAAATGTTGAGTGACTGTCAAGGGAGTCCTCTGAGGCATGGTCCACATGATAAGTACTGGCTATGGTTTTAAAGTTGAGAGGGTTGGAGGCATGATGTGGAACAGGAATGGAGAATCAAAGAGGTCAGGCATGATGGAGTCCATGGAACTGATTTTTTTTCAATGTCCATGAAATACTATTGCACTGAGGTTTATTCCTGCCTCGGGTGCCATACTCACCTTGGCAGTGACTGTGAGTGTGTTCTCCAGGAAACTCTGATTGCCCACTGCACATCCACATTTTACATGATGCTGACCATGGGTGACAGTAACCACAGATGTGGCCATATTTTGTTCAAGTTCTGAAAGGAAAGTTTTTAGTAAAGGAATAAGTTTTCTCTGACCAGTCTTACCCTGTGTGTTCTGATGCCCATGTGAGTAGGCCCAGGAATCACTGAATGTGACCATTCTTCTCACATCCCATGAAGCAGGTCAGTATAATCTCACCCTGAACTGACAATATGCCTTCATGAGGAGGGCAACCAAATCATCTGCTGTTGATTTATTGTTTTTTGTTCACTGTGTTAATTTGGATTATAATCTTTTATAATATCTGTTTTTCCTTAACTGTTGGAAGGTAATCTGTAAAACAAGGGTCTGTCTCTTTAATTATTCTTCCAGCATTTCATCTAAGAACAAAGACATTCTCTTATGTATTCACAGATATAATATCACAATCATTAAGTTAACAGTTGTAGTAATTCTGTGACATCTGGAGGCCTTGTCCACTGCTCACCAATTACCCAGCAATGTCCTATATAAAAAGCAAATTCTTAAGAGTGATATTAATGATAGAAATAGAGGAAGAAAAATAAATACTAGTGTACAGTCTCATATCAAACATTGTATTTGGTTTTCAGGTATATTTACTCTCTTTCTTCTGAATATGTATCATTTCTTTCCTTATTTTGGACATATTTGAAAACTGCTGAACCATCCTTGCAAATAATATTCCTCAATTTTTGTTTATTCAGTGTTTCTTCATGATGAGATTGAGTTTATGAATTTTAGGCAGGAAAGGCAGAAAATGATTGTGCCCTCAAGGTGATAATTTTTTAAATGATATCTTTTATTTTTATTTCCTTTCATTGTATTTTATTTTAATTGAAAATTTATCTATAACTAAAACAACATGCAAATGTCAAAAATCACCAACTTATAATAAAACAAAGCAAAGTAGGAAATGAAATAACCAGAAATAAGTACTTTGATTCCATCCTTGTCCAAGTTTGCATTATTGTGGGATCTTCAATGCAGTGGATTAAAGGAGATTTCTAATATTAGAAAGAGTATTTTCATACTGACCATGAATTTTCCTAGGGTTCTTGTTTTTTTGTGTCAGAGTCCTATGTTTCTTATTACCATCACTTTTCATCTAGGTCCAATTACACTACTTATCCCTCATACCCACTTTCAAATATAGACTCCTCTGCTGAACTTTATATGCAGAATCAGCCACACTCACCACCAAGTGTTACTGAATCATTCCCATTACTTCAAGTAGGAATCCCTGTACCAAGGTGTGCCCAATGTAGAGCAGGAAATCTAGGCACTAAGAAAACTTGGGAAAGAAATCTTGTTGAATCTAGAACCTGTGGAGAGGACAGTGTCAGCCCAGGTTCCCAGTTGGCCTAAAAAATATGGCAGGTCTTGGAATGCATCTGTGCAAGTTATGCAGAACTGCAAGTGCCTCAAAATGAGGTACAGGTTACTCTGTGACCAGGCTCTAACACAATGGCTGCTTCTGTGGTCTGACAAGGTAAAGGGCACCCCAAGTGTGCAGGCTATGTGGGAAATGTTGTGACCCATTCAGGCTGGATTACACATATGGGGATGATTCTGCAGAACACAGGATCAACTGCCCACCCAATGAATTGTGAGATTTTGCTCTCCAGAATGATTCTATCATGGAATACCCAAGGACAAATTCCAGCTTGGTGTGTGGAAGGTGGCACTTTAACTGAAGTGCCCTTTGCCAAGCATGTGCCTGCCTGTCTTTCCAATGGCACAGAAATTGCCATTGGACCTGAGACATGGAGGTTAGCATGCCAGGTGTTAACCATTACCAGAGCTTACTATGTGGCAGACCCCTGTGGAGTCCATGAAGCCCCTTGAAATCTAGGAAGATTTGGACACCTGGGATATGGCTGCCCTGTCCACAGGTAGAAGCAGGCCTGACGTATGGTGCAGGACTGCATAACTGATGGGATATCCTGCTCTATTTGGCTCACCAGAAGACTCTCTCTGGTTCAAAATATTGGGTGATTCTCAAGGGAGTCCTCTGAGGCAGAGCCCACATGTTAAGTACTGGCTCTGGTTTTAAAGTTGAGTGGGTTTTAGGCATGATTTGGAACAAGAATGGAGAATAAAAGAGGTCAGGCCTGATGGTGTCCCTGGAACTGAAATTTTTTCTTAGTCTAAGATATACCATTGCACTGACTGTTATCCCTACCCTGGAAGCCAGACACCCCTGGCACTGAGTGTGAGTATCTTCACCAGGAAACTGTGAATTCCCACTGCATGTACCCTTTTTACATGATGCTGACCTGGGGTGACAGTAACCATACATGTGGCCATATTTTGTTCAAGTTCCAAAAGCAAGGTTTTTAGCAAAGGAAGATTTCCCTCCCCAGTCCTTTCCCAAATGCTCTGATGCCCAAGCAATTAGGCCCAGGTGGCTCTGAATGTGAACATTCTTCTCATATCCCATGAAGCAGGTCAGTGTAATCTCACCCTGATCTGACAATCTGCCTTCATAAGGATGGCAACCAAATCATCTGATGTTGATTTATTGTTTTTTTCCCACTGTGTTAATTTGGTTTATAATCTTTTATAATATCTGTTTTTCCTTAACCATTAGAAGGTAATCTGTAAAATAAGGGTCTCTCCTTTATTTATTCTTATAGCATTTCATCTAAGAACAGAGACATTCTCTTATGTATTCACAGGAACATTATCACAACCATTTAATTAACCTTGTGTACTAATACTATCTCATCTGGAGGCCTTGTCCACACCTCACCAATTACCCAGTAATGTCCTATACTAAAAGTAAATTATTAATACTAATATTAATGATAGAAATAGAGGAAGAAAAATAAATATTAGTGTACAGTCTCATATCAAACATTGCATTTGGTTTTCAGGAATATTTACTCACTTTCAACTGAATATGTATTATTTCTTTTCTTCATCTTGACATATTTGAAAACTGCTGAACCATCCTTGTGAAGAATGTTCCTCAATTTTTGTTTATCCAGTGTTTCTTAATGATGAGATTGAGTTCATGAATTTTAGGCAGGAAAGGCAGACAAATCATTGTGCCCTCAGCATGAAAATTTTTAAATCATAACTTTTACTTTTATTACCTTTCATTGTATTTTATTTTAATCTAAAATTTATCTATAACTAAAACAAACAAATATCAAAAATCACCATGTTATGACAAAACAAAGTGAAGTATAAGAAAATGAAATAACTGGAAATAACTACTTTGATCCCATCACTGTCCACGTTTGCATTAATGTGGGATCTTCAATGCAGTGGATTAAAGGATATTTCTAATATTAGAAAGAGTATCTTCATATGGGCCATGAATTTCCCTAAGGGATTTGTGTATTGTGGTAGAGTCCTATATTTCTTATTTCCATCTCTTTTTATCTAGGTCACATTACACTACTTCTTATCCCTCACACCCACTTTCAAATATATTCTCCTCTGATGAACTTTACATGCAGAATCAGCCACATTCCCCACCAAGCATTACTGAATCATTCCCATTACTCCAAATAGAAATCCCTGTACCAAGGTGTACCCAATGTACAGCTGGAAATCCCAGCCCTAAGAAAACTTGGGAAAAGAATCTCTTTGAATCTAGAACCTGTGGAGAGGACAGAGTCAGCCCAGGTTCCCAAGCTGCCTAAAAATCTGGGAGGTTTTTTAATGTGTATGTGCAAGTTAATTTTGAACTGCAAGCACCTCACAATGAGCTCTAGTTTGCTAGGCAGCCAGGATCTAAAACAAACGTTACTCCTGTGGTCTGAAAAGGTAAACACCCCTGAAGTTTTCAGTTTATGGGGGAGGTGTTGTGATCCATGCAGGCTGGTTACACATATGGGGATGCTTCAGCAGAACACAGGATAATCTGCCTACCCAATAAATTGTGAGATTTGGCTCTCCCAGAATGATCCTATAACAGAATACCCCAGGAAAATTCCAGCTTGATGTGTGGAAGGTGGTGCTTAAATGAAGTGTACCTGTCCAAGCATGGGACAACCTGCCTTTCTGAATGGTGCAAAATTTGCCACTGGGCCTGAGACATGGTTTGCATCCTGGTTGCTAACTGTTACCAGAGCTCACTCTGAGGCATGCCCATGTGGAGTCCATGAACCCCCTTGAAATCAAGGAAGATTTGGACAGCTGGGATATGTCTGCCTTGTCCACAGGTAGAAGCAGTCCTGAGGTTTTGTTCAAGGCTGCTTGAGTGGTGGGATATCCTGCTCTATTTGGCTCACCAGAAGACTCTCTGGCTCTAAATGTTGAGTGAATTCTTGAGGGAGTCCTCTGAGTCAGAACCCACATGATAAGTCCTGGCTCTGGTTATAAAGTTGAACAGGTATGAGGTAAGATATGGAACAGGAATGGAGAACCAAAGAGTTCAGGCCTGAAGGTGTCCATGAAACTGATTTTTTTCTTCATCCAGGAAATACAATTGCACTGAGAATTATCCCTGTTCTGGGAGCCATAATCCCCTGGCACTGACAGTGAGTGTTTTCAACAGGAAACTTTGAATTCCCAGCACAGGTCCCCCTTTTACATGGTGGGGATCTTGGGTAACAGTAGCCATAGTTGTGGCCACATTTTTTTCAAATTCTGAAAGCAAGGATTTTAGCAAAGGGAGAATGTTTCCCTGACCTTTCCTATCCCAAATGTTCTGATGCCCAAGTGAGTAGGCCCAGGTGGCACTGAATGTGAACATTCTTCTCATATCCCAAGAAAGCAGGTCAGTGTAATCTCAACCTGATCTGACAATCTGCTATCATGAGGAGGGCAACCAAATCATCTGATGTTGATTTATTGTTTTTTTTCCACTGTGTTAAATTGGTTTATAATCTTTTATAATGTCTGTTTTTCCTTAACCATTGGAAGATAATATGTAAAACAAGAGTATCTCTCTTTAATTATTCTTGTAGCATTTCATCTAAGAACAGACATTCTCTTATATATTCACAGGAACATTATCACAATCATTAAATTAACCTTGTTGTAGCACTACTATCCCATCTGGAGGCCTTGTCCACATCTCAACAATTACCCAGTAATGCCCTATATAAAAAGCAAATTATTAATATTGATATTAATGATAGAAATAGAGGAACAAAAATTAATATCAGTGTCCAGTGTCATATCAAACACTGCATTAGGTTTTCCAGAATATTTACTATCTTTCATTTGAATATGTATCATTTCTTTCCTTCATCTGGACATATTTGAAAACTCCTGAACCATCCTTGTAAAGAATGTTCCTCAATTTGTGTTTATACAGTGTTTCTTCATGATGAGATTGAGTTTATGAATTTTAGGCAGGAAAGGCAGAAAATGATTGTGCCCTCAGGGTGATAATTTTTTAAATGATAACTTTTACTTTATTTCCTATCATTGTATTTTATTTTAATTGAGAATTTATCTATAACCAAAAAAACACACAAGTATCAAAAATCTCAACCTTCTAATGAAACAAAGCAATTATAAGAAATTAAATAACCAGATATAAATACTTTTATTCCATCATTGTCCAAGTTTATATTAATGTGGTGTCTTAAATTCAGTGGAGTAAAAGAGATTTCTAATATTATAAACAGTATTTTCATATTAGCCATCAATCTTCCTAGGGGATTTGTTCATTGTGGCAGAGTTCTATGTTTCTTATTTCCATCATTTTCATCTAGGTCCAATTAAACTACTTCTTATCCCTCATGCCCACTTTCAAATATAGACTCCTTTGCTGAACTTTATGTGCAGAATCTGCCACACTCCCCACCAAGTATTACTGAATCATTTCCATTACTCCAAACAAGAATCCCTGTACCAAGTTCAGCCCAATGTACAGCAGGAAATACTGACACTAAAAAAACTCAGGAAAGAAATCTCATTGAATCTAGAACCTGTTGTTTTGCTTGAATGTATTATGTCCCCCAGAAAAAGCCATATTCTTTGATGCAATCTTGTGGGGCAGACATTTTAGTGCTGATTAGATAGGAATCCTTTGAGTGTTACCATGGAGATGCACCCCACCCAACTCTGGGTGATGACTCTGATTGGATAATTTCCATGGGGGTGTTACCCCACCCACTCAGGGTGTGTCTAAATTAAATTACTGGAACCATATAAATGAGATGACAAACAGAAGGAAATCAGTGAAGCTAAGAGTGACATTTGAAGAGGAGCTACAGCCAAGAGGGACACTTTGAAGTATGCACAGAAGCTGAGAGAGTAGCTGAATTTGAGAGACATTTTGGTGATGGCTGTTGAAAGCAGACTCTTGCTCTGGAGAAGCTAAGAGAGGACAAACACTCCGAGAGCAACTAAAAGTTACACTTTTGAGGAACTGCAGCTTAGAGGAGAACATTCTGTGAGAAAACCATTTTGAAACAAGCACTTTGGAGCCAACAGCAGCCATGAGCCTTCCTAGATAAAGAGATTTTCTGGACACCATTGGCCATCCTCCAGTGAAAGTATCCTTTGTTGATGGACACTTTATGGCCTTAATACTGTAAATTTGTAACCAAATAACCCTCCTTTTATAAAATCCTATACATTTATGGTGTTTTGCACTCTGGCAGCATTAGCAAACTAGAACAGATTTGGCTACAAGAAAAGCAGGATGCTGCTGAATTTGCAAATACCAAACATGTTGGAATGGCTTTTTAAATGGATAAGGGGAAGATTCTGGAAGAACTGTGAGGAGCTTGATAGAAAAAGCCTAAACTGCTTTGAAGAGACTGCAGAAATATGGACTCTAAAGATACTTCTGATGAAGCCTTGAGCAAAAATGATGGATGTGTTGTTGCAAACTAGAAGAAAGGCAATCGTTGTTTTAAAGTAGCAGGGAATTTGGCATAGTTGAGTCCTGGTATTGGATTGAAGGCAGAATTTGAAAGCAATGACCTGGAATATTTAGCTGATGAGATCTCCAAGCAAAATATAGATGTAGCCTGGCTTGAAGTGGGGTCCCTTTCCCTTAATCCTAAAACATCTGAAAAGCAACAGTGTTGTGTAAATGGCATTAGGCCATAGGGACTAGGGAGTGAGACTGGACCTGTACCAGTTAAAGGAAGCAAAACTTTACCATTTAGGGGAGGCAAAGCTGCAGTTGCACGGATCAGCCAAGTGTAACCCTTTTAAAAATAACTGCTCCAGGTCCAAGTGAAACTTTTTGTAACCCTTTAATAATCAATACCTGCTCCAGTTCCAAGTGAAACTCTTTGTGAAATTGTTTTTTGGGATCAAAAGCTAACTGCCACCTCTGCTTCTGTTAGAATAGCTTGCTTGCTTACATTTCTAGGATACGGTTTCTGTCTATATAAGGCACCAGTGCACACAGGTCGCAGCTGCTTGCTGCACTCCCTGCGTGGAGTGAGAGACGGCAGCCACTGGCTAGCTGGCTAATAAAGGCTCTTTAAATTCTGTTTGGCTGTCTGATACTTTAACTTGCGGGCACCGTAACATGGCTTTTACTTGCAGCTTATAGTAAAATGCTAGAGGACAGAGATAAGCTGAGAAATGAACACTTGGTTTCAAAGAAATCAGAAATTGATGGCCTGAAAAACTCTGGGCTTCCAGGGGGTAAAACTCCAAAAGCTACAGCCCAATATGAGGATGTAACCAAACATGGAACCCAGTCACCATTTCACTACTAGCCAAGATTGGAAGGGTTAAGCAGAAAGGATTTGTGGAAAATCCTATTGTCTGATGGCTTTGACCCCTGTGTGCTTCATGTGAAGCCAACAGAATTTTTGTGTGATCTGTACAGATGGAGCCACTGCCAGTCTGAACTTGAGGGGACAGACAAGGAACAAAGTGAGGGAAAAATTTCTTCAAAGACAAAGCCATGGAGGATGAAGTCTGGAGTCAAGATGTCTCAGGCTGGGAGAGCAGAGTGGAACACATGCATGGAAAGGGTGAGTTAAAACTGGAGGTCAAGAGTGGCACTTCTGCATCAATGCTCTGGAAGAGTTTTGTCACCCCAGGACCGAAAGAGTGTGGAGCACATTCCCAGGGAACTGTGGCAAGCCTGGCCAACAAATCACTGTTCTGAAGGGGTTGAGCATGTGCCCCAGAGATGGAAGGGAATTTGGGTGCTGCCCCAACATTTGAGGAGGGTGGGACCAAAATGGTGTTCTCCCCAATGTGTGGATATGTTGAGAACTCACTCCAGCATTTGGAGAGGAAACGGCTGCTGCAAAGGCCCTTAGGAAGTGTTAGACTCCCACTCTCTCAAGCCCAAAGGATGCAACATCATTCTGTCAATGACTCTCAGACTTTGAAACCTAATACGGTTTGTCCTGCAGGTTTTAGGAACTGTTTTGGTCCCTTAAACCTTGCTTTCCTTACTGTTTCTCCTTATGGCAGTGGGAATGTTTATCCTATGAATGTCCCTCCTTTGTATATAGGAAGCAGATAACTTGTTCTAAGTTTCACAGGTACAGAGCCTGAAGGGAATTTTGCTGTAGGACAGACCATGCCTATAATTGAATTTGATGGGATCTTGTACTTAACTATTGTTACTGAAATGATTTAAGTTTCTGTGATATTGTGATGGGATGAATGTATTTTGTATTTGGAAAGAATATGTTTTTCTGGGGTTCAGGGGTTGGAATGTGCTGGTTTGAATGTGTTATGTCCCCCAGAGAAACCCATATTTTTGATGCAATCTTGTGGGGCAGACATTTTAGTGCTGATTAGATTGGAATCCTTTCAGTGTTTCCTGGAGATGCATCCCCCCACCCAACTGTGGGTGATGACTCTGGATAATTTCCATGGAGGTGTTACCCCACCCATTCAGGGTGGGTCTAAATTAAATCACTGGAACCATATAAGTGAGATGACAAACAGAAGGAAATCAGTGAAGCTGAGAGTGACATGTGAAGAGGAGCTACAGCCAAGAGGGACACTTTGAAGAATGTACAGAAGCTGAGAGAGTAGCTGCATATGAGAGAGTTTGCAGATGGCTGTTGAAAGCAGACTCTTGCTCCAGAGAAGCTAAGAGAGGACAAACACCCCAAGAGAAACTAAGAATGTCACTTTTGAGGAACTGCAAACTAGAGAGGAATGTCCTGGGAGAAAACCATTTTGAAATCAGCACTTTGGAGCAGACACCTGCCATGGGCCTTTCCAGCTAACAGAGATTTTCTGGACCACATTGGCCATTCTCCAACTAAGGTATCCTTTGTTGATGGACATTTTATGGCCTTAAGACTGAAAATTTGTAACCAATAAACCCCTTTTTATAAAAGCCAATCCATTTCTGGTGTTTTGCATTCTGGCACCACTGGCAAACTGCAATACCTGTGGTGAGGACAGAATCAGCCCAGGTTCCCAAGCAGCCTAAAAATCTGGTAGGTTTTGGAATGTGCTTGTGCAAGTTATGCTGAACTGCAAGTGCCTCACAATGAACTCCAGGTTGCTAAGCAACCAGACTCAAATACAATGGCTTCTTATGTGGTCTGAAAAGGTAAAGAGCACCCCAAGTGGGCAGGCCATGGGGGAGGTGTTGTGACCCCGTGCAGCCTGGATTATGCATATGGAGATGCTTCTGCAGAATGCAGGATCACCTGCCCACACAATGAATTGTGAGATTTGACTCTCCCAGAACAATCCTATAATGAAATACCCAAGGAAAAATTCCAGCTTAGTGTGTGGAAGGTGGTGCTTTAAGTGAAGTGCCCCAGGACAAGCATGGGCCCGCCTGGGTTTCTCTATGGCACAGAATTTGCCACTGGACCTGAGACATGGAGCTTAGCATCCTGGGTGCTAACAGTTACCAGAGCTTACTATGAGGCATGCTTGTGTGGATTTCATGACCCCCCTCAAAATCAAGGAAGATTTGGATACCTGGGATGTGTATGCCCTATCCCCAGGTAGTAGCAGACATGAGGTTTCATTCATGGCCTATTTGGCTCACCAGAAGTCTCTCCCTGGATCTAAAAGTACAGTGACTCTCAAGGGAGTCCTCTGAGGTGAAGCCCACATGATAAGTACTGGCTATGGTTTCAAAGTTGTGTGGTTTGGAGGCATGGTTAGGAACAGGAATGGAGAATCAAAGAGAAAAGGCTTGATGATGTCCACAGAACTGATATTTTTCTCTTGATCCAGGAAACAAAATTGAACTGAGAGCTATCCCTGTCCTGGGAGCCAGATTCCCCAGGCAATGAGAGTGACTGTGTTCACCAGGAAACTATGAATTCCTGCCCCAAATCCCCCTTTTACATGGTGCTGGCCTTGAGAGAGAGTAACCATAGATGTGGCCATATTTTGTGCAAGTTCTGAAAGCAAGGTTTTTAGCAAAGGAATATTTCTCTGACCAGTCCTATCCCTAATGTTCTGATGCCCAATTGAGAGGGCCCAGGCAGCACTGAATGTGACCATTCTCCTCATATCCCTTGAAAGCTGGTCAGTGAAATCTCACACTGATCTGACAATCTGCCTTCATGAGTAGGGAAACAAAACATTCTGATTCTGATTTACTGTTAGTTTTCAGTGAGTTAATTTGGTTTATAATCTTTTATAATATCTGCTTTTCCTTCACCATTGGAAGTTAACCTGTAAAACAAGGGCCTCTCTCTTAATTATTCTTATAGCATTTCACCTAAGAACGGAGACATTCTCTTATGTATTCACAGGAAAATTTTCATAAGCATTAAATAAACCTTGGTGTAGTACTAGCATCTCATTGAGAGGCCTTGTCCACACCTCACCAATTACCCAATAATGTCCTATCTCCAAGCAAATTATTAATAGTAATAATAATAATAAAAATGAAGAAAGAAAAATAAATAACCATGTGAAGACTCATATCAAATATTGCATTTTGTTTTCAGGTTTACTTATTCCCTTTCATCTGAATATTTATCATTTCTTTCCTTCATCTGGACATATTTGAAAATTGCTGAACCATCCTTGTAAGGAATTTTCCTCAATTTGTGTTTATTCACTGTTTCATCGTGATGAGATTGAATTTATGAATTTTGGCAGGAATGGCAGAAAATGATTGTGGCCTCAGGGTTATTTTTTAAATGATAACTTTTACTTTTATTTCCTTTCATTGCATTATATTTTAATCTGAACTTCATCTATAACTAAAACAGCACACAAACATCGAAAATCACCACCTTGAGGAGCTAAGATGGTGGCATAGAGAGGAGTGGAAGACTGTTAGTCCTCCTGGAACAATTCATAAATGACCAAAAAAACTAGTATATAACCTGGAATCACTGTGGGGAGACAAATGTGACTGACCACTCATCATCCACCAACCTGAATTGGGAGGAATGCATGAGATCACAGCATAAAATCTGTTAAGTAAAAACTGTGGACTCGCGCTGAGAGCTGAGAGCTGAGAGCCCCCCCTCATGGAAGCCATGCAGTGCTAGAGAACAGCACTCTCAGCCCAGCTCCAACTGGGGCTTAATGTTAACTGCTCAATACAGTGAATCCTCAACAAGCAAACAGAGGCTTTTGGTGACACCTAACCTTGGGAGAGTCAGGGGATATATCTGTCTCAGGATGGAGAGCCCAGAGGATTGGGTGTTATCTCTGGCTGATGGGTGAAGCTGGGAGATTTCTCTCCTTTTCTCTCTCTGTGGAGAAAACCTCAGCCATTTTCAGCCTGCAGTGCTTTGCAGTAAAGAAAGCCTCAGCCATTATAAAATCAAATTCTTTGATCAGCGGAGTCAGAGAAACAAAGAACTTATTGATATGCAGTGACCTCTCTGGAGGGGGCACTACTTCCTGCCTTACTGGAACCAGATCCTAAAGCCTGGGGGAGGAGAGCCATGGGCCACACCCCCTTAAACCATCCAGTGACACGCTAACATGCACCTTACAGGCAGAAAAGCACAGGTGTGTCAGCCCTCTAAGAAAAACCATGAGGGAAACCAGATACTGAATATTTCCTCCTTCTGTGACCTGAGCCTGTTCTCATCTGGGAAAACCTGATTGGGGTGGCCTGGGAGGTCACATGCCTAGACAACAGAAACCTAAAACCTACACTAGGAAAAATGAAATCATAGCTCAAAGGGACAAATGTACACTTCAACTGAGATACAGGAATTTAAACAACTAATGCTAAATCAATTCAAAAAGTTTATAGAAGATTTTGCAAAAGAGATAGAGGCTGTAAAGAAAACCCTGGGCATACATAAGGCAGAAATCAAAAGTTCAAAGAAACATCTAGTAGAATCTATGGAAATGAAAGGCACAACACAAGAGACAAAAGACACAATGGAAACATACAACAGCAGATTTAAAAAGGCAGAAGAAAACACTCAGGAACTGGAGAACAAAACACCTGAAAGCCCACATGCAAAGGAGCAGATGGAGAAAAGAATGAAAAAATATGAGCAACATCTCTGGATACTTAAGGATGAAACAAAAGTAAAAGAATGTATGTATCATTGGTGTCCCAGAAGGAGAAGAGACAGGAAAAGGGGCAGAAGCAATAATAGAGGAAATAATCAATGAAAATTTACCATCTCTTATGAAGGACATAAAATTACAGATCCAAGAAGTGCAGCATACTCCAAACAGAATAGATCTGTATAGGTCTATGCCAAGACACTTAATAATCAGATTATCAAATGTCAAAGACAAAGAGAGAATCCTGAAAGCAGCAAGAGAAAAACAATCCGTCACATACAAAGGAAGCTTAATAAGACTATGTGCAGATCTCTAAGCAGAAACCATAAAGGCAAGAAGGAAGTGGTGTGATATATTTAAGATACTGAAAGAGAAATACCACCAAGAATCCTATATTCAGCAAAGCTGCCCTTCAAATAGGAGGGAGAGCTCAAAATATTTCCTGACAAACAGACAATGAGACTTTGTGAACAAGACACCCGCTCTACAGGAAATACTAAAGGGAGCACTACAGAGTGATAGGAGAAGACAGGAATGTGTCATTTGGAACACAATTTTGTGAGATGGTAGCACAGCAATGTAAGTACAGTAAACAAAGATAACTGTGAATACAGTTGAAAGAGGAAGGTTGGGAGCATGTGAGACACCAGAAGAAAGGAGGAAAGATAAAGACTGGACTGTGTAACTTGGTGAAATCTCAAGTGTTCAACAATTGTGATAAAATGTACAAATATGTTCTTTTATGAGGGAGAACAAGCAAATGTCAACCTTGCAAGGTGTTAAAAATGGGGAGGCATTGGGAGAGGGATGCAATCCATGTAAACTAGAGACTGTAACTAACAGAATCATTGTATTATGCTTCCTTTAATGTAACAAAGGTGATATACCAAGGTGAATGCATATAAGAGGGAGGGATGGGGGAAGCATGTTGGACACTTGATATTGGCGGTGTTGTCTCACTTTTTACTCTGCTTTGATTTGAGGTTGTTTTTCCTTTTGCTACTTCCTAGCTGTCATTTCTTTTCCTCTTTCTTTTGTCTCTCTACCTTCTTTGACTCTCCCTCCTGCCTTGTGGAAAAAATGTAGATGCCCTTCTATATATAGTGGTGAAGGTGGTGAACACATAAATATGTGACCACACAGACAACCATCAATTGTTTACTTAGGATGGAATGTATGGTGTGTGAACAAAGCCATCTTAAAAATAAAAAGAAAAATTGGTTAATGACAAAACCTCAAGGGTAATACACTACGTGAAATAAGCCAGACAGATAAGGACAAACACTGCAGGGTCTCACTGATAAGTACTAATTATAATATGTAAAATCATAGACATAAAATATAAGGTAGCAATACATAGGATGAGGCTTAAGAATGAAGAGCAGTTGCTTAGTATGAGCAGAATGTTCAACTAGGATGAACTTAAATGTTTGGAAATGAACAGAGGTATTGGTAGCAAGATGTGAGAATAACTAACAGTGCTGAATGGTGCATGAATGAGGTGGAAAGGGGAAGTTCAGAGTCATATATGTCACCAGAAGGAAAGTTGGAGGTCAAAAGATGGGAATGTATAAAACTGAATCCTATGGTGGGCAATGTCCATGATTAACTGTACAAATATTAGAAAACTCTTCCATGAACCAGAACAAATATATGATGATACAACTAGAAGTTAATAATAGAGGGGCATATAGGGAAGAAATATATACCTATTGCAAACTATATACTACAGTTAGTAGTATTTCAAAATTCTTTCATAAACAGCAACAAATGTACTATACCAACACTATGAGTCAAACATTGAGGGAGGTTGGTTAGGGATATGGGAGGATTCGAGTTTTCTTTTTTTTTTTTTTTTTCTTTTTTCATCTTTCACTTTATTTCTTGTCTGGAGTAATGAAAAGTTTCTAAAAATTGAACTAAAATTAAGTGCAGTGATGGATGCACTGCTGTATGAGGGTACCAGGGGCAACTGATTGTACACTTTGGATCTTGGGATAATTGTATGGTATCTGAACAATCCCAATAAAAATTAATAAGAAAAAAGAAAAGAACATCATGTCATCCTAGAAAAAAAAATGCACATATGTGCATAGGAGCCAGGGTTTACCAGTTCCTACACTTTTAGAGACAAACTTAAAAGATGTGTGCATCAGTGTAAAATAGGAGTTTAAATGATTAAAAAGTCCAGTTGTGTAATTTCATTTAAATTCTTGGTGATCCCAATGTCATCAGTTTTGTTTGCCAGAGTGGTGAAAGTTCCCTCTCCAGAAATCACCCTTACCATAATTTCTTTAAGGTCTCATCTCCCTGGAACTTTCCAAAAAGCAGAGACAAGAGCTCTTGTGTCCATGATCCCCCAGTGGCTGCACACCCACCATTTCCACTCTGATAAATGTTCTTTTTCTGAAGACTTGGAGGCCAGCTCTAGTATCAGGTGGCTTCTGACAAATTGGTGGTCCTTGTGCTTTCATCTTGATTCCCCCAAATATCTGCACACCAAAATCCAGGGAGGCCCATGTTTCTTGGCTCCATCTAAGCCTTCCTGAGGCCAGGGTGGGCTTAGCCCCTTGAGTGGGATATGAGCAGGGAGAGGCAAGGAAAATCAGGAGCTAATGATCAAAAGAAAACTTGATTCATGTTTCAAAGCCACATGGAGATTTTCTATAGGCCTCCCAACATAGACATGCCTGCTGGTGCTTTTAGAAAATCAACACCCTGCAGAATGAATCAGGATGTCCCTATGCCAGAGTCAATGAATATATTTAGCATCTTCATGTGGCTTTGAGTCTCATCTGTTTCTCTTTTGCTTTTTGTAGACCTCACTAATTTCTCTCAAACAATTGCCCTTTGTGACCTGCTCCTAAGTGGGCCTCTCTCCCCATCCCCCTAACTCCATGTATTTCAACCTTCAAAGCTTCTCTCTGCCTCTTTTTGCCTTCATCTTTTCTTTTCACTGTCCCTTTCAACCTCCCTCCATCATTCTGTAAAGCCAGCTCTGGGAGGAGGCATTTGGTAAATGTGTGAAACCAACTCTGCCAGCACGGATATCCTCCCAGGCAATTTGCCAGGGTGTCTGGTTCATGGCTTAATTATGTGGTTAAAATGTGGGACCTCTGGAAGTAAGCACAGGATTTTGTCCCTCAACATAAAAGTCTGGTTTCCTGGTGGCCACCTGGCAAATCTTCCCGCCATGATCATTGGCTGAAACATCAGCAAATATCAATCAGGCTCCTCTTGCATGTGGAGGAGGAACAGCAGGTGAAAGGAGGCCTTGCCTCCAGGTCAAAGGGCAGCTGAGAGAGGGATAAGGACAGAAAAGGGCAGCTGAGAGAGGGATAAGGACAGAAAGCATTCAGAATCATATGGAGCAGATGACAGGGATCCTGCAGAATCATGATTTAAGGCCTCAGTGTTCTGAGGGGTGGGAGAGCTGGGGTCAAGCAGGTGTTCTGGGTGAGCTTCATGGGGTTCATTTATTCCATCACATGATGTCCCAGAAGTGCTTCCAGACTCTGTGCCCTGGCCAACAGGGAGATCCAGCCCCTGCTCTCAGACGCTCACAGCAGAGGCACAGCAGAGCTGGGTGAATAGAGATGATCTAAAATAGGGACACAGGCCAGGGAGGCCCAGGAAGGGGAAGGGTGGGCACAGGCATCCTGGGCACAGGGAGTGGCAGGTGCAGAGCTGTGGGCATGGGGCTTGGCACAGCTGGGGCTTCTGGAGCATGAAGGAGGGGGAAGAAAGCAGAGGCTCCATCACAGACATGGGTCCAACCCCATGGAAACCAGGTGGCCATGGGAAAGAATTTGGTTTCACCCCAAGTGCCATTGGAAGGGTGAGACCAGTCTTGGGAAGGTTAGGGGTTGCTGAAAGCCTTTGCTGTTGAGTCAGAGGTGAAGGGAGGGTGTTCAGGAACCCCCTTTGTTTCTTGGCTGGGAGACTCAGCAGACAGGGGTTCATTTCCTCAGACAGGCAGCCTGGCTTGAGAAAGGAACCAAGAACCCTATCTTGGATGTGCAGGATGTGAGATTCTTCCTGCCCATCCAGGGTGAGGATGAGTGGACAGTCAGACACATGTGAGGACTAAGATTTAATTTTGAGCACAAGTTTATTGGTGGTGGTTAAACCCATGAAACCAGATAAGATTGCCCAAGGAATGTAGGCAAATGAAGTTGTGGTCACTCCAGGGTCTGGAAAGCAGGCAGGAAAGGGGAGGCCAAAGGCAGCAGGTGGGGTGAGCCAGGCCTGCACAAAAGTGCAGTGGCAGTGAGAGGGGTATGGGCCCAGAGCAGGGACTCCAGGCTTGGAGCAGGGACCCCAGGTTTGGAGCAGGGAACCCAGGAACAGAAGAGGGACCCTGGGCTTACAGGAGTGTCCCCAGACCTGGATGAGGGACCCTGGGCTTGGAGAAGGGATTCTGGGCACAGAGGAGGGATGCTGGGCTTGGAGCAGGAACCCTGGGCTCAGAGCAGGGACCCTGGGCTCAGCCACTTGGCCAGAAATTCAGCCAAGATGAGAAGGCAGCAAGCAAGACCCAAAAAGCCAAAGAGTGAGGGGGAAGTGAGCATGAGATGTGTGAGGGGATGTGGGCTTTGGGGGACAAAGCCTCAAGAGCAGGACATCAAGGCTCAGCCACAGCCCCAGATAGTCTTGCCCTTCCTCTACAGCCTCCATCATAATTAACCCAAAACTCTCTCCTTTGAGGGCTCTAGGTGTTGGTGCATTTGTGCTTTTCTGACAACCACTTCATGGTGACTTGGTTCCTTAGCCTGAGAAGTTGGCAAGCTCTTTTCATCATACTTGCCTCAATCTGGCTACACTCACCTCTCTTTAGCCTGTAAGCCCTCAAAGGTGTCCGTTGCCCTTTATCTGATGACCCACTGCTGGCAGTGGCAGACCAGAACTTTCTCAATGGTTGGTTACTGTTTCTAATGAATCCTCATAAGGAAAAGGGTTTCTTCCTTTCACTCATCACTTCCTTTCCAAGATAAATAAAGCTCAGTCTGCACTGGGCAGTGTCCACTTCCAAAACAAACAGAGGCACAAGAATTAGCTGGAACAATAATGTGATTAAACAGTGGCATAACTGTTCATCCAAACCAGTTGACTTCCCTTCCCTGGGAGGGTTTCAGGATGAACATGACTGTTGGCTCATTGGCTCATCACAGAGAGGGGGCCATAGTTTGGAAGGCACTGGCTTTGGGGTCGGTCACCTGGGGGATCATCTTGGCTCAGCTGCATTCCAGCTGTGCAGCCTTAAGCACATTGCTTAGCTTCTCTGATCTGTTGACCTGTTGGTGAAATAGCAACCACAGCACCCAGCTCCCAGCACTAAATGACACCATGCCAGCATGCAGTAGGTGCTTATTCAGTGGCAGTTGCCCCTTCTTGGCCATTGCCACCAGCTTGCAAGTCATTGTTGGAGCCCATCTCCATCCATCGGTGGAGGTTCTGGCCCTTGTGGGCTGCAGCTGGTGATCGGTGGTGGTCAGTGCACAGCTCAGTGGGAAGAGGCTTCCCAAGTCCATAGGGAAAGGACATGGAGCCCTTCCAACTCAGGCACAGTACAGATTCCTCTGTGGGCTGGTGTTAATTAACAACTGCTGTTGATGTCAGCTGGCAGTTAATACTAACTAATGCACAATCCAGGGGGGAGAAAGGATCCTGGGCTGCAGGCCTGGGGGCAGCACTGGGGTGTGAACCCTGGCAGTCAGGCTCAGGAGTGCTCATTCAACCTTTATTGGGGTGAGATGCCAGGAGCACCCCAGTCCCCCATTGAGGAGGGGTCTTCACTGTACCAGGGAGGCTGGGTGGGGTCATGGGGAGAGGATGAGCCCAAGTGGCCAGTCAGGGAGGCACCATGGGTAACTAAGGATTATGTGTCTCTTCCACATGGCCTCAATCAGGGGAAGGATGGTGGTGCAATGAGCTGATGCATGCTCCAGGGGAAGAAAGGATGGCAGGTGAGGGGGACAGAGAGTGGTTAGAGGATGCTCAGGGCAGAGGGAGGCATTGGGGAGACAAAGATTCTGGGGCACAGCTAGGAATGAGGCACCGGGAGCCTTCCCTGAGCAGTTGGTGTTTGTTCTGTCAAAGACAGAAGGTGCCACAACAAGCTCATTCACTGTCAAGATATCAGGAAAGGGAGCTTTCCTGGCCCTGAGGGTGGCCCATGCAGGGCCCTGAGGTGGGAGCACACCCACTGCAGAAAACGCAGCAGCCAGGATTATGGAGCAGAGCCAGGGAGCTGAGTGCAGCAGAGGCAATGCCAGAGAGCACACAGGAGCTGGAAGTGCAGTGCAGGTCCTGACCCCCACCCTGGGGCACTCTCACATCTTGAGGGTCACAACTCCAAATTCTCCCTCTTTACTCCTCTGGAGGCATGGGGGTATAGGGCCCAGTTAACCAGAGCTGGCAGAGAGGGGCAGTACCCAAAACCCAGAGGCTCTGTCAAGAGCCTGGTCCCCAGGTTTGAGTCATGGTAGGCCCTCCCCAGCTGTTTCTCCTTGCTTCAGTTTCCCATTTGTACAGTGGGCTTTTTACCATACCACCACCCACTATGACCAGGCAAAAAGTGTAGAACAGTACCTGGTGCCTGGGAAAGATCCATGCACTTTGGGGTTGTTTGCATTTGACATGGAAAAAGAAAATAGAAAAGAGTGGTACATTTTTTCAAAACCAGGGGGAGGAGGAGAGTCCCTTCAGCATGAGAACCTCACATTCTGCTCAGATGCCGGTTGCATTGTAAACATAACAAGTACAAACAGGAGGGAAAAGGCTGGCTAGAATCAGGGTTCCCCAGAATCAGGGACTCCCCAGGCTTGCTCTGTGGCCAGCATTGAGGCAGCATGGGGGCTCCCTGGTGCCCAGTGTGACTCCTGACCTCCCTGTCCCCACAGAACATGTGTGAATTGGTGAGTGGCAGTGGAGCAGTGGCAGCACCTGGAACTGGAGCATGTGTAGGCCCTGGCCACCCTCAATGCCAAGCAGCAGATCGACCTTCTGCAGAAGGTGTGCTGGGCCTGCTGGCCTTGGGGGTGTGGGCTGGGTGGAGCCACCATGGGACATGCCCAGGTGGGGTGCACTGTGACTGTTGGCCTGGAACCTTCTCTAAGGCCTGAGAGCCCCTCCCTCTCTTATCATGTATAGAAAGATTCAGGCTCAGTTCTGCTTTCCTAGGTTTTCTAGTTTTCCCCAAATTGACCCATATTCATGTGCTGAAATGAGAAAACAAATGGCAGGTGGCACTGCCTGCTTGAGGTGAGCTGTAGGGAAAGAAGCACTCACATGTGCCACCAGCTGGGAAGGGGCTGGTTCACTGATTGAAGCATAGATTAAAGTTGAAGATTCCCCCAACCTCCTCCTGGAGACCCCCACCTGGAACTGTGCCCCATAAGGAACATGGGACCCATTGAAGGGGGTTTCCCTTTGGTGTTGCTGTGGGGTTGGGGCTCTGAGTATGACAGCCATGGAGATGCTGGTGCATCCTCCATGAGGAACAGGCCAGGTCAGCTCAAAGAGGAAGTTTGTGCACATCATCCTGGGAGATGAGACACATCACAAAGCCAGCAAATCACACTGAGAGCACTATTTATGCTGTGAGCCCACTGAGAACAGAAAAGAGATAATGAAAGAAGAGAAAAGAGGAATGAGTAGAGAAGGATGAGAATGCAGGGAGGGGAGGAGGCTGGCATGGGGGAAGGGAGATTTTCATCCCAAATGTGCATCTTCATGGCTCATGAAGTGCCAGCATCTAGAGGGACACCCCACACCCCACTTCTGTCATCAGCCAGGCCCTATTCCCTCCACCCTCTTACCAAAGGAGCAAGAAGATGCCCCTTCCTGGGCCAAGGCACTTGGGTGCCTCCATTTGAGGTGAGGACATGGGATCAACCACTGCAAGTTACCCTTCTCCATCCCTTCCCCAAGCCCAGCACCTCCACCTGTCCCTCTATCTGGCAGTGACAGGTGGTGGGCATGGGGGCTGGCTTGGGTCTGGAGGGGAACACATATCATGGGCTTGATACTCAGCACAGTTGCATGGGGGGTTCAGGCCATTCCTCTTCCAGATATGCAGCCCCTGTGCCCACCTGCTGCCTCTCCCCTCTGTGATCCTGAAACAAAGTCCCATGTCACTTCCTGTGGGCTGGTGAGAGGAATATGGCAGAGGTATTGCTCCTCTAGGTTTATTAGCAAAGCTGGCTGCTAGTGGGAGAGGACATCTGATGCCATGTCCCTCATCACCCATCGCAGCCTCATGCCAAAGATGGACTGGGTTGCACAAGCCTAATGGCTTGTCATGGTCCTCATTTCCTACCACAGTAAGTTGGCAGCACACCAAGAAACAGAATTTCATTAGATGTTATCCAGAAGAGATATTGCTGGACATTACTCTCATCTTCTCCTGCTGTGCAAAGGGCCTTTTCCAGTGGCAAGCAGACACCTAGAGGAAACCTGCATCCACCCCTCACAGCTCCAGACTCTGTTCTCAGGCCAGGCCTGCTGGAGATGGATGAGTCAGCAGACATGCCAGTGTTGCCCAGCTAGGGACAGGAGATGGGTTTTCTCAGCCAAGCCTAGAATTATATTTACTAATCATTTGATACCAAGGAAAACTAAAGCCGTTTGTCAGCCCCAATTTTCCCTTCTGTGTATTGGCCAGTTTACTTTGTTCCTTTTTTCCCCCATTCATGGTTATCTCTATTTTAGATATGTTGATGCCTCCTGATTGGGGGGGGGGGAGTGGAGGAAGAGGAAGTAGATGAAAATGAATGTGCCAGTTTTTTCATTTCTTAGAAGCACTGACTTTTAGAAGCAGTGGAAGAGGAAGGGTGAAGCTTGGGTGGAGTGAGATGGGGAATTCTTTCCAGAGCTCATATTTCCATTTGATTTCTGTGTGGACAGCCATCAAGCAGGAATCCTGACTGGGTAGCTCAATTGTTTCTTTGCTACACAAGTGTTGGTTGTCAACCATCCCCATGGCAGCCATGCAGTGTGTGCTCTGGAATGCAGGGAAACAGGCAGTGAGGGCCAGGCTTATGCCCTCATGGAGCAGAAGTGAATGAATGAGGCAATGAGCAGTCAAATAAGTGCAGATCATGACAGGTGCCACAGAGGAAGTGAACAGAATGAGGGACAGACTGGCAGGCAGTGGCTTGGAGAGGAAGGCAGCAGGAGCAGAAGGTACAGAATTCTGGGGGTTTTCTTGGGTCCCAATGGTCAGGGAGGATGCCAGGGTGGCTGTGTGTGGGCAGTCAGTGGAGGAGCCAGAGATGAGGTCATGGAGGGCAGTCAGGCTGGGCCAGGCTCTGTGGACAACCAGGAGCCTGGGCTTTGTTCCCAGGGGATCAGGAAAATGTCAGAGGGTTGAAACAGGAGGATAGCAGGATCTGAGTCATGTTGTTTAAAAATTGCAGTGGCCACTTCCTGGAGAATGTGGTTTGTGAGCACGAAGGAGACTATTTGAGGAGCCAAGTAGGAGGTGGTAGTGGCACCAGAGACAGAGTGGAACCCACATGGGTGTGAGTTAGGAGGAAGGGTGCAGCCCCACTCCCAGCATTGGTTTTGGGAGGAGTGTCAGATATGAGGGCAAGAGGATGAGTGGAGGCTGCTGCTCAGGGTCTTGGATCCCAGGTCACTAGCAGGGGGCCTCCTCAGGCTGTTTGACTTGCTTTTTTTAAACTTTTTATTTTTAAATATGTTTAACTTTATAGCAGAGTTACAAAAACAATACAAAACCCATACAGAGAATTCCAGCACCATGCTCTATTCCCCCAGATACCCACATCCCCCAACTTTAACTTTTTGCCACCTTTGGATATGCACTTCTCTCATGTACATGAAGAAGCAAATTAAAGAATGCTGAGAAAATACAGGACCAAGTCAATCCTGATAGAATTTTGGGATGTAGGAGGCATTAGAGAAATTTCTAACAAGTTCTATCTGTAAGTCAAAACCTCTGTCAAAAAACAATTAAGATTTAGAAAAGTGGAGGAGCAGGGAGATGATGGGGATGAGAAAGAAAAGAAAGAGTGAGAAGAAATAAGCCTTCCAGCTGCAAATAGGCCCAAATTATATTCACACTAACATTTAGTGGACAACATGAACAGAGCAGAAATAATGAAGTCCGGAAGTATCTGACAGCTGAAAAAGGCTCTGGTTTAACATGACTGGATTACTTTCCTTTAAATGATAACTCAAAAGATTCACAGGACTTTAGAAATGGAGTTAGGTTTGGGACCATCTGAACCTGAGGAGCTGGTGCCATCATCAGTAGTAGCAGCAGCTAACATTTACTAAGTTCTCAGAAGTGTGCCAGGCTTTACAAGCTCATTGGAATTTCTGATGAACGCTATGGCAAGAAACTGTTATGGCTCTTATGAGCACCCAATTTCTACAAATAATGAAATAAAACCAGAAACACTTGCCCAAGATCATAGAAGTGGCTGAGCCTGGACATGAACCCAGAGACCTGACTTCACAGCTTACAATTCAAAGACTGTGCTACAGATCAAAGCAAACAAAAAAATGACCAAACAAAAAATTGACCACAAATACCTAAAATTCAGATTACAGATTAAAACCATCTATCACACCCAGCTGCCCCCACCTAGCTTCCCCTTCTCCAATTCCCAACCCTCTACCCTGCCCCAACATCCCCTAGGGCAACAAGATCCCACAGATATGTGCATGGCCTCTCAGGATGGATCTCACACCCTACAAAACATTCAAAAACAGAAGGAAGAAACTACCTAGGAAATGTCCCCACCTCCAGGTAACCTGGGCACATGCTGAAGATGACAAACTTCTAGGTCTGGAGCAGGGCTAGTTTGCCCACAGAGACTTCTGCTCTTCCATACATTTGTATCAATGAATTGGCTTCTTCATAATTTCTTCAAGTATAGATCAACAGCCAGTTATATAGTGGATTAACACTAATTAATGGTGTACCTCTTGTTTCTTTTGACCAATCTGCAAAACGTGGATTGTAATCAAAGTAGAAGAAAGTTCACAGATACCATAAATTCCATTGTAAATTCTTAGTGATAAGGTCAAAAGGTCTTCAATAATTCTACCACAGCATACTTTGAACCTTAAGAGTACTACACTAAATCAGAACTATAGTGACAAACAAGATACTCTGAGTGGAGAAAGATGGAAAAACAGAAAAATGTTTGTGTCCACAGGATGTCATCAGCTGTATTTCAAATACACTGTTATCATGGGCTACTGCTGCATGGCTGACTTGTGCCAGGCATTCTCCTAAGCACTTTCCCCAATCTTCTCTAGAATCTTACAAGGTTAGCTTTTATTTTCCTCATGAAAAAGAGAAAAAATAAGGCTTTGAAAGTTAAACAACTTGACTGAGGTGCCAGATACTGAAAGCAAGCCACAAAAACATTTGACAGCAAGGCAGAAAACTAACACAAATTCAAAGCACAGCAACCTGGTGCTATTTATCAGAGAAAAACTCTGGGACTTTTTACATGCCCTACCCACCTACCTCCCAAACATCCCTGACAGATACACTTTATTATCTCTACAGGGTATGATAAAAACAACTGTAATTAAAATATTAAATTACATGGCCAGAATGTTATTCACAGAATGTTTAGAAGACAGGAAGGACATCATTTTCTACAAAAATAGTTAATGTTTTGGCACTTGATGTTAGCTTTTATTTAGCATTCTTGACTTTCCTTTTCTGAAGATAAACTATAAAAGACTTCACAGTATTTAATATACATCCCTACAGATAAAAGGTTTAGGCAAAAATAAAGACAAATAAACTGGGAATTTTCCATGTAAGGAATGCCTTCATGCCAAAAGGATGACAGACAATTCAGAGAGAAGTCTTCTGTCCCTCACTGTAAGTAACTTGGGTTATTAAAAATAATTCAGCCACTCTTTAGCTAAGTCTACCAGATTATTTGGGGGACAAGATACTGGCTACATGTTCTCCAGTGATTCTGCCTAGCTATTCCTGGAGTTTACCCATTTTGGACATGTCAGGGGACTCCAATTTGCTGTGGGTAAATGTGGTAGAGGAGAAGAGAACAGTGAGAAAACAACTATACCAGCAAGTAACTAGGTTACTCCAACTTGCTTTATTGTGAATCTGACCCAAATCTGACTTAACATTAAAAACTGCCTTATTATTTTTCCACCTTGGTGAATCTTTTCTGCTTGCAAAAATCTTCCTGAGAAGGACAGTAAGTTGGAATCAAAGCTCAAACCCCAGTCTTGGAGCTCCCTCTGAACATTATCATCTCTGTGAATTTAACATATTTACATCCCACTAAACTTAAGAAAAGAGAGCAAGAACTAATAGGCATATGCAAACAGATATCCACTGCACCCTATAATAAATTTTGATGTTTCTCTCAGGATTTAGATCCTACTAGAATTGCTTGGAACCACACTCAAGAGCAATCTACTTTTCTTTTATCACATCTAAGCTTCCCTTTATGACATCCTCTAATTTACTAGAAACAAACTCTTTGCAATAACAAAGACAGAAAATAGATATGTACCCAAACACCCCTTTTCTGTTCCATCCATCATCTTTTTCTCATAGAAGAATTAGAAAGGCCAGAGACACAAAACTGACCATTATTTCCCGACACATGGTAGCTTCCCCAAGAAACCTGAAGACCAAACCCACCCAAATTTTACCACAAATAGAAAAGGACCCCAAGACCCTTAAAACACCAGACAAAGCCCTGAAGCCATGCCCCAGGGAATTTTGGTGACTTACTTGTGAATGTAATAGATGAGTCTTCCTACCTCCCATGCCTCTGCTCTGGAGTTAGTTTAATGTGGAGAGCTCAGTCTTTCATCACATTAAAATCAGTACACATCTTATCAGTTAGTCCTTGAAGTAAAACACACAAAGTTATATGGTTAAAGAAACAAGTGAGTTTAAATAATAGTTGGAGTGCAGGGTGGTGATGAGTGAGTGAAGGAAAATTGTTTTCTCTACTCAGAATGAACAGGTTGCTTGTCTTGAAGGGTGGTGTGGGGAATAAAGTAGCACTGAAAACCTGCTAGGTGCTTGGAGCCAGCAAACCTCCAGGGTACCTGTCAGGTAGCAGAGTTCAGGGATCAGCATCATGGACCCTGGGAGGGTACTACTGGGGCCTCACTTCCTCTTAGGCTGACTGATGAGAACCACCTGCTTCAAGTCCATGATTTCTTGGTTATATTGCTATTCAAGGGAAGAAAGTTATCATCATTCATAGCAAATGTCTTTAGTAAGATCAACAGCAATAAATAAATACATAAATACATGAATAAAAGGACTTGTTTTGTGGGAGTGATTTGTCTTTTTATAAAAAATAAGAACTGATGCTAAGATCAAGGCAGGTATCAGCTTCCAAGCATAGTCTTTAAAATGCATTTTCATCCCCATCAACAAGTTCTGAGTCATATGCTCTACTGTTTTTCCCCTAAAATCTCAGTCAAGGGTGTAAGGCTCTCACTGAGTCTTGACATTTAGTTACAGTCCTGCTCATTTCACTTTTCATCTCTTGATTTCAAAACAGAAGTCTGGGTGACACTGAGTCTTCAGCATGGCATCATTATTCCAAAACTGCACACATTGCAGTGAGAACTTACTTCTGAAAGCAGCCTCACTATGAGGATAAGCATAGGAGAGGAAAGGTTTCCCTGACACACAGCAGTTTTAATTGGGAAAAGTTTCACCAATTCCTGACACAGTCAAGAGGCCAGCTCTCAATTAGGGCACACTAACAGCCACTCTGAGACTTGCTGCATGCTATCACATCTGATATAAGTTTCACAGCTTGTCCAGAGACAAGGGGCTGACATTCACAACCCAATGCATGGATGGGGTGGGGCTTCTGGTCTCCAGCTCAGCCACCATTCTGTCCCATGTCCACCCTCTCATGAACCTCTGCACTCCATCTTCTGGCCCTGCATTTTCAAGAGCTTCTCTCTCATCCCTCCTAGATCACCACTCATCTCCACTGAACAAAAAAAAGAACATTTCTTTGGTCTCATTCACTCAACAGACCTACAGGCACCTGTCAGGTCCTGCCCAACTGTCCTTGTGAATTAAGAAACAATGATCATAGCCTATCTTTGTCCAACATTGAACTCTTTTATCAGCCACCCAGAAAAATACTTATTTCAAAATAAATTTCAAGTGGATTGTACCTATCTGATCTCTGCTTCATGTGTCTATGTGCCTTAATTCATAAGAATGTGAAACCTAATAAGGAAAAGAGCATCAGCAGGTCACCCTCTGTGATGGTTAGGTTCATGTGTCAACTTGGCCAGGCGATGGTACCCAGCTGTCTGGTCAAGCAAACACTGACCTAACAATTGCTGTGAGGACATTTGAGACTGGTTAATAAACCAACAGGCTGGTTTATTAAATCATCAGTCAATTGACTGCAGCTGTGACTGAGGACTCACCAAAGGGCATGCCTTCCACAATGAGAGAATGCAATTGGCTGGATTTAATCCAATTAATCAGTTGAAGACTTATAAGCAAGACAGATAGAGGACCTTCACTTCGTCTTCATCTGCCCAGTGAATCATTTCCTGAGGAGTTCATCAAAGTTGCCCGTTCATTTCCTGAGGAGTTCATCAAACATGTTCATCGGAGATCCCAGTTCATTTCCTGAGGAGTTCATTGAAATTGCTGGTTCATTTCCTGAGGAGTTCAATGGACATCTTCCTTGGAGTTGACAGTTTGCTGACTGCTCTACAGAATTTGGACTCATGCATACCCCAGCTGTGTGAGTCACTTTTACAATTTGATAGTCAGAGATACCTCTCATTGATTCTGTTTCCCTAGAGAACCCTAATACATCTTCCTTACACACTCTAGTTAACCTGGACTCACACACAAGGAAGGAGACTTGAGTCATCTCAGAAGTGTCCCTCCTCACTGTATTCCACCACAAGACCTTGGTGGCAGAGCTCCTGACTCTAGAACACTGGGATGCCTCAGGACCTAAAGGAAAAGCCTGTCAAGTCTGTTCACATTTACCCTACTTCCAAAAGGCCCACACCCTTGGTTCTGTCTAACATTATTGCTAAATCTTGCCTCTCTGGAGCCCATGGCCCATGCTCTGCCTGTCTAAAGGCCCTTCTCTCTCCTGTCCTCCAACTGTTGTCTACATATTAACTTTAATCCCAAGCCATTACTTATTACTAAAACCACATTTTCTACTAGCAAGCCCTAAGAATTCCTGGATTTTATCAAATTTCTGAAGACTACTTCCTTTGGATTAATTCTATATCCTAAAGTCCATTACCCTGGTAGTAAGAGAAGTATTCAGGCAAAGTCATGTGAGCTGAAATGTACAGCCCCAGAGTGCAAGCTGAGTATGCATTGCTGCAGACAGGGGGTACAAGGTGGGTGAAAGCCCTATGATGGGGGTAAGAATAAAGGAAGCATGGATTACCCCATTCAGGGTTTCATTGGCTGAAAACCAATGTCCTTAAAAAGAACAATGGGAAGCCCTTAATTTTCTGGGGTGGAAGAATAACATCAGATTTGTATGAGTTTGAAAATGGACAAGGAAGTAGCAGAAATGAATATAAGACACCAGTGAAATGAATTACAAGAGACAGAGACTGACCAAGACAGAATATGAGAGTCACTTAGGAGAAAAATGATGAAGGTATTTCAGAAAACAATAAGACAATTGGTTATCAAAAGCAAAGGGAGAGAGGCATGGATATCTGAATTACTCATTATTCATCCATTCACTAATTTGACAAATCTCTGAGCATGCCCTAAGTGTGAGGCACTGGGGCTTCACAAACAGCCAAGCCCCTGCTCCTCTGGCACTTACAGTCCTTCTGCCCAGGAATAGAGAACAGAGGGGCCCAGGTTGGTGATATACCATGTTTACTACTGGCTCCAGGTGAGGCATCTCTGAGACATTCAAATATTGGAAAAAGGAGGCAATTCAGCTGAGAGATGCCTGGGTTTGAGCTAGAAATCTGGATGCCTCTGCCATGCTGGACCTGAAACACAGTCACAGATGAAGATGTCCAGGGAGCAGAACCTTCAATAGCATCCATATCTAACAAGTCACTTACAGGAGGACCAGTCTGCAGGTAGGAGTCAATACTAATCAGAAAAGGGGGGAACTTCAGATGACTTGCTTCAGGTTTAAATCAAACTTTCAGGCAACATCACCTTCATAATTCCTGTTTACATAAACCAACCCCTCCCATCTCTGGCAGTGATCATTGAAATAAGCCACAAAGAAATGCAAAACCCCAGTTTTCATGATCACCTATGACTCAGAAGACTCTAGGTTAGGCAGGGCTGCAGAACTGAAGGAGTTAAAGTTTGAAAACAGCAGTCAGGACAACAAGCTTGGCTTGATATCCTTTTTACCCAGAGTGAGTCCTTAAGACAAATTCTCAGAGATCTTGCCTCCCCAGTTGCATCTGTTATTTTTCTTTCATAGTAGAACAGGTGAAGGAAATAACCAGCAAAATGGTATTTCCAAGGTCATGAGTCGCATGTATACTTTTGACATGAGATATAAATATATAGTAAATATGCATTTTCCAACTTTATGGAAGCAGAAATTATCTTACTAAAAGTAGGAAAAATGAGATAATTTGTACGACTTCAGGAACAAACCTTGAGAGTTTAATGACAGTTTTCTAGAAATAATTTTCCTGCACTTTTAACAGGTTATATATCAAATGGAATATGCCCTTCTGAGACTTGAGGGGCCAAAATTGCTTATCTCTGAATATTAAAACAGTGTTAGCATGCATTCCTATAGAAACATTTTATTCTATTCTAGTTAGCAGTTGCTCTATTTGCCTCTGATGGCCTTTTCCATTTGGTAATTATTGTGCTAAAAGCTAGAACCACCTTTATAAAACTAGTGTTGAAGAGCACCCAATAAACTGACCTAGTCTACATGATTCAAACAAGCTTGTCTGAATCTCATGAATATGTAAGTCACAAAGTAAGCATTGTCCCATGTCCAGGATATTGAAGACCCCTTCTAGATTAAGTTAAAATGCTGAATACAGAATGAGGGACTGGATGTTAGCTGTCAATTACTACTGTTTACACCTCTTATCCTACCTACTTGTCTTCTGCATGCTTAGACTCCAGTGTCATCTTTCACTGTATTGCACAAAACCAAATCAGGATAGACCTATTCTCAGTATGTGAACCAGATCCAACAAAAGCAGCGATTTAATAATTGATAATGGGTTGAAGTTGTTTATGCTGTGCTTACCCTAATAAACATATTTCCATACAACTTTCAAAGCAACTGATTCCAAAAGTGGAACAGTGTCATAAAAGTTGACTGAAGATATCTCAGAATTCTACTAAGATATAAATACTTCATATTAAAAAGAAAATCAGTCTTAATGTCATACCTTCCTGTAGTAGTCTAAGAAGCTGACTTCAGAGCCATCTGCTTTCCTAAAGTTACTCTTGGGATACTGGTCTCATTCAATGCCATCAACTCTTTACATTTTATTGTTATACCTGTAGAATGACCCAGAGTAACTGACATGTGACTGATGTGTGAGAGTAACATTACAAGAGAAACCAGGCAGTATATACTCCCTAAAAACACTGTTTCAAATCACCTAGTAAAACTCAATATTATGGAAAGAGGAAGGGAAAGAATACCCTAAAGACTACGTGAGATGGATGGGGAAGTGAATGACCAAATTATTAGAGCATAAAATAAAAGCTAAATAGGATAAAAAGCATTAGATATCTGTCCTTTCCAGATGAGTATATTCCCTCAAAATCTCAGTTCTTGGGAAAACATCCCTTCCCCATTGTCACACCTTTCCCACCACTCCACTTTTTATAACTCAACTTCCTGTCAATATTATGGAACTAGAACACACAGTATCTTCAGATTTGCAGCAGAATGATTTTTTTTTTTTTCATTTTAGAAAGCAGTCTTACTTGGTAATAACTACTAAACCTATTAGTTCTTTAGAAACTTTTCTTGAAATTTATGTTCTTCAGTTTGATGATATAAGTTGAACATGAAATCCAAAACTGTTTCACTTCAAAAGACTTTATGACTGACATCAGTGCAAACCATGATGTTTTTGTACTGAAGTATACAAGTAGTGAAGCTGGGCCAAATAACCACCCTGTCAGATAGAATGTGAATCATGAAGCAACCTCTATGACCATCTAAACATATTTTGCTTGTACCAAGCTGTGTTATTCACCTTTATTAACAGAATCTGAAATTAAAGTTTTTGATTGAGCCAATTTACTTATCTCTGGGTTTTATGTAGTTCCAGATAAAAGACCTGTCTTTTTAAGACCCTCACCCATTAATTCACCTGCTATTTTATGTTCTATTTTTAAATGAATATACTGACTAGCTTTATTAAGCCTTTCTCCATAATGGCCTAAGATATGAAAAAGGTGCCAAAGTAACTGAAAGCAGCACAATTATTATAATAAGCCTACACCAGTTGGGCTGCAGTCTTCATCATTCAAACTCCCACAGGGAGTTTTGAAATCATCATCATGAGCTTATGACGAATTTTATTATCTAAGAGCAAACCAAAGAGTGTTGGACATCTATTGATGCTTCCCTAGTAACAGAGGAGTATCGGGATTTTTTAAACCCAAATCTTCTGGAAAGCATCATCATTCAACTGAAGTTAAATATTTACCTCATGTATTGGGTACCATTTAATAGCCACATTAATAAATACCATTTTAATTTAGAGCACTATTTTCAAAGTTTGTGATTTAGCCTAAGGAATATGAAACTTTCCACTTCATACAAACCTGTGATTTGGAATATCAATTGGGTCACTTGGGTTATAATAATCCTGTGCAATTTGTTGCAAATTCATTATCTTCAGAAGCCTGGAAATTGAAAAGTCAGAATAGTTAAACAGGAGCAAATACTGGTCAGTATCTCTAACACTATGATCAGAATGGCATATTGTTTAGTGCAGAATTCAACCAGCCATGGCCTGCAGCCAGGCCAAACCCAGATTGCCTGAAGTTTTTTTATGCCCTATGAGCTAAGAATGGTTTTCACATTTTTAAAAAGTTGGAAAAAAATAAAAGAATGTTACTTCATGACATGTAAATTATATGAATTTCAAATTTCAGTTTCCATCAGTAAGGCTCTATTAGAACACAGCCATCAGCATTCACATCCTGCCTCTGGTTGCTTTTCTGCTCTAACAGCAGAGTTGAGTGGTTATGACCAAGACTGTGTGGCTGGTGAAGCCCAAAGCATTTACTATTTGGCATTTTACAGAAAGAGTTTGCCAACCCCTTGTTTAGAGAAAAATAAATCTACCAGTTACATTAATTCAAGACAAATATTTAGCAAAATGTTTGCCCTCACATCAGATATAAAGTTAAGTTACAGATCCAAGTATCATGTCCCATTAATCTCATGAGAGTCATCAAAATATCAACTTCAGCCTCATCCCAGATTGTTTCTCACCCAAAGAAAAACATCTACACCATACCTGTTCTAATTTTGGGTTTGGAAAATATGGCATACAGATTGAAAGTCAATTACAGATCATGCAGTTTATTTCCCATGCTGGAGCAAATAAATCACACAGACTGAACCCTGTCCCTGTTCCTGAACAGACACCTCATTGTGGGGAAGAAAAATGGGGAGATGGAATGTACAGTTACCAATAAGCTCCTGAGGAGCTGGTTATTAACACAAACTCATGCAGTATTTAAAAGATCTAATGTCAACACAAAAAGGGAAGTTAAAGACACAATAATGTTTAAAGCAAATAAACCATACCTTAAAATAATTACAATTCAGATTATCCCTATAACCTTAAACCACTCTAAAACTAGGTGATAGAGAGGCATTTACTGTAAAATTCTTCCAGATTTTCTGCATGTTTGAAGTTTTTTTTCAATGCTGAGAAAACTGTGAACATACCTCCTGAATATAATATTATAAAACTGCAAGCAAGTTGGGAATGTGGGTGGGAGTTCATTTGTTAAAGTGATTGTTATCCTCACATGCTCTCAATTTTAGGTCTGACTAAACACTTCAGTAACCTGAGGAAGAAGGGGGTAGAAAACCAAACTTTTAATTGCTAAGAGAAAACTAAGCCCAATCACACAATGCCTGTTTAATAAGGCAACACTGAAAAGTACAGGCAATCTTTAAATGGAATTTGAAAAAAAGAATGGCTGTAAGAAAGGAGTGTTTGTATGTATCCTAATTCATCTGTACTCATTAAGTTACTCATGTAGGTTTGAGAATGAACCAGTAATGCCAGAAGTGATATTTGGGTTTCTTACAAGTCATATCAGATGGGAGGTTCCTGTGTCTAAGAGTCCCTGTGACTACACAATATTGCAGCAGTTCTGCCCTGAAGTAGAAATCCTCCCCCTCCCTCCCCTCATACAGACATGAGACACAAACTTGTGATCGAGTGTTTTAGGTAAAAATAAAATCATTCCATCAAAAGCATGACACTTTCCATTAAATCTTTTTGTTGAAAAAGAAGTGCTAAATGGGATCTTCTGGCTTCCACCACTGGGTTTTAGTCAATGTGATACTGATACAAGGCCCATTGGGGACAGGATGTCAGTAGAAAATGGTTGGTGTTCAACCTCATTGTAATACCTGAAGAACCTGTCAAGGTCAGTCAGATTCAGTGAACAAAATATCAGCTTCATTCCATTGCTATGGAATTTTTCCTCCCATAACAATGCAGCCAGTTTTGTGAACAGAAGGCTAGTAAGAACAGCAGATAACACAAAAGTCACTCTTTGTGGACACTCAAAGTGGACTTTGGGGACACTCTCCAGTGCTATTTGGGTGAATGCCTAAAGCAGCATACATTTATAAATAAATCCTCTGTGGACAAAGTAATTTACAACCAAAGCAAACAAATCTCTTTATGGCATAAAAAGCTTTAAACAAAATTCAGTGATCTATGTACTATTTAATAAAACAACATTTCAGGGCAGCTAAAAGCATCTAAAACCTATTTCAAAAGAGAAGGAAAAAAAAAGTCATGCATGACCCTTGCTCAAGCACATCATACCAATAAATATATGAAATAAATGACCTTCTTTTACTGCCTTACATACTCGGAAAATAATCCCATGAAAGTGCATTCTCCATAATTAACGTACCTGTTTTTGATTATTTGATATGGTGTAGGTTGTGTCTCATATTTAAACCAAGATCATGGAAATTTATACAACAACCTCCTCTCTCAGCCAAGAATAACTCCTGAAATCCAACATATGTCTGGAGTTCTTTAAACAAAGAAAAGAAAAAGAAAAAAGAATCTCATGCCTAAAGCAGGGTGAAATAAAGAATGACAGCACTGACCTCCACAGTTCTGTTAATATAGAAAGCACAGAGGCTACTGAGATTCAAACAGCTGGCATCCCACAAGGGAAGAACAGTTCCTTTCCTTGAGCTTCCTTCACAAAGTTCTCCTGTTGCTGCCCCAGGCCAACTCAGCTGCTCTTTTACAAGACACATGCACCTTACTGAGCACTTATGTCCCATCAATTATCTGCACACAACTCAGGAACTCTTTACAAAAGTAGAAGTCATCTCTTTACACTTAGCAACAAATAGTCCTTCTTGAAAAGATCCAGACAACCAGACTAAAATTCAAGAACTCAGGAACATCTGTATCTTGACTCCAAACTGTAACTGTTCATATTTGTCTCCCTCAGTGAACTTTTTATCCCAGAGACCTGGTTTAAAGTATTCACTGTCTTGGCTGAATAACTGCTGTAACAATTTATACATACTGAATCCAACCTGCACAATAGATCAGAAAGCATTGATTTGAACATTTTCTTGAAAATTTTGCATTCACTTTTTAAAAAAGGAAATTCAGGTCTGGATGCAAAAATCAGATTGCAATTTTCTGGATATAAAAAATGAAGTCTGTTTCCCTTTCTATATATAAGACTGCCATTCTTACATTTAGCTGAAGCTTGATTAACTGTCAGTCTGTAAAAGAGACAGATTTCAGAATGGGTAAGATTGGAAAACTTTCACTAATTCCACCTTCCAAGCTGCTCCCAGACTCATTTATTCAAAACACAAATCAGACCTCCCCACTATTCTATTAAAAACCTTTCAATGTATCCACACCCTTTACAAAATAAAAAATCAAGGTCCTAAACAATGTCTCATTAACAATAAATCTGTTAAACTTGTCACAATAAATTTCTAAAATAAAGGATAACTGACATTTACTCTGGCAAGCACTCCTCAGAAAGAATCCTCACAAGTGCAGTGAAAGGTGACAAGATAGGGCCTTGCATTTTTCACCTCAGACCTTCTTTAATCCTCACAATCTGACATCAAGCACCCAAATGATCCACTTCTGCAACAATACAGTGAAAAAGCAGTTTTGGAATCTGAAGTGGTGCTCTGACTTTGCCATGACTTTTGTCTCAGTTTTCACTTCTGAGAAGTGGGGCTCACCAACACATGTTGAAGTGCACTTTATAAAGCACAGTTACAAACATTAAAGCTGATGCTGATCCATTTTCTGGTGAAGCCAGTAAAGATGCCAAGCATATCCTAAAGATGTCTCAGGGCCTACCCCACCAATTATGTCTTATCATGTCTAATTTGAAGTGTAATAAATCTGTACAGAGCTGACATGGACCCTGGCTACTATGTGCTCTTTTCATTTCCAGGGAGAAGTCCCCTGGCACTCCTCATAGTGGGCTGGTACAGAGGGTGCCCATTGTCCCTTAAAGGGCTGTTGGAGACCCCCAAAACAGGGTCTGTGTCTTCATAGTATCCCCGGCCACAAACTCAATGGGCCTTGAGGGACTGGCTGTAGGGCCAGGTCTGCTTTCCAGAACCTGGCTCTAAGGCTTTTCAGGGTGCTTCCCCTGTGCCCTGCACTGCCCATACCTCACCCTCTGCAGCCTGAAGCCCCGCAGCCCCAGGTCCCAGGCCTTGCTCTTGGCCGCCCCCACTGCCAGCAGCCGACACTCCTTAGACTTCAACACTTGAAGCTCGCGGTTCTCATGCAGCAGCCTTTCAGACCTGAGCTCCCTCTGCCCCGCACTTCTCAGACCTTTTCCCCCCAGACCTCACCTCGCAGCTCCTACAGCTCCCGCACCCCCGTGCCGCACTCACTGCTCCTCTCCCTCAGTGGTGGTAACAGTCACTGCTGCGCCAGGGGTTTATGGGCCTCCAGGATCCCTCCTCGCTGGGACTTCATGCCCAGCACACGACCCCGCAATGGCCCCCGGGAGCTCCTCGGCACTGCAGAGCCTCGCTACTGTTGACTCCTTTGCCTTTGCCCTGGGGTAATATCCTGCAGGGATGAGGGTTCCAGAGTGCCGAGCACAAGTGGGCGTGGCCCTTTTTTCTGGGTAGATGGACACCAAATCCAGTACTAGGCCAGGTTTCCAGGGCACACCTGACACTTGAGCTTAATTGCCAGGTGGCCGGCAGGTGTGCTGAGTCCTGATTGGCTGCCCTGAGTGCAGCGGTTTTGCACAGGGACAGGGAAGGGGGCAGGGAAGAGGACAGGCCCAGGCGAGCTCTGGCCCAGCTCCCTTTGTTTGATGGACTGTTTGCCTTTGTGGTGACCAGATGAGCTTTGATCTCTCCTCTGGGATTAGCAGACTTCTTCCTTGGTTGACCCTTAGAATTAGAAGCTATTTCACTCATCAGATGTAGAAGCGAGCTTTGCATTTTGCACTCAAAGAAAATAAAGGACAATCCAGGTGGCTGTATACCTAAATATTTATCCAATCATTTAATGGATATTTGCAAGCTCCTGGGCAAGGAAGCAGTCTCCAACTTTACCTGCATCCAAGTCCCATGAAGGCTGGTTGAAGCACAGATAGTTGGCCCCCAGCGCCAGAGATTCTGACTCTGCATGTCTGAGGTAAGACCCAATAACCTGCTTTTCAACAAGCCGCAGGTCATGGTGAGGCAACATTGCAGCTGGTCCTGGGTTAGATGTTATCAACAGGAGCTATTCCCTCACTGAGGCAGAAAACCAACCCAAAGAAAGCAACTGGAGATACTGTAAAATAACAGTCACTTGTCAAGCTGGGAAAGGGGATGATGCTGATTATTATGTTCCTACCTCACTGCAGTGGCAGTTCAGTATTTTCTATATAAGAGGGAGTGTGGGGCATAGTGCAATATGGTTGCATCTAGAGTCTTGTTTTTTATCTTTTTTTAATGCAATTTTTAATTCAGTTTTATTGAGATATATTCACATACCATACAATCATCCATGGTGTACAATCAACTGTTCACAGTATCATCAAATAGCTGTGTGTTCATCACCCCAATCTATTTTTGAACATTTACCTTACACCAGAAAGACTCAGAATAACAATAAAAAATAAAAATAAAATAACACCCAAATCATCCCCCATGCCACCCTATTTTTCACTTTCAACAAGGTTTTCACAATTGTACTGTCACCCCTTGTAAGATACATTGTTTTACAATCATCTTCAAGAGTCAAGGCTACTGGGTTGGAGTTTGGTAGTTTCAGTTATTTACTTCTAGCTATTCCAATATAGTAAAACCTAAAAAGTATTATCTATATAGTGCATAATAATGTCTACCAGAATGACCTCTTGAGTCAATTTGAAATCTCTCAGCCACTGAAACTTTATTCTGTTTCATTTTGCATTACCCTTTTGGTCAAAAAGATGTTCTCAATCCCATGATGTTGGGTCCAGATTCATCTGGGGAAGTCATATCCTGCATTGCCAGGGAGATTTACACCCCTGGGAGTCTGATCCTATGTAGAGGGGAGGGCAGTGAGATCACCTGCAAAGGTGACTTAGAGACAGAGGGCCACATCTGAGCAAAAATGAGACACTCAGGGGAAGACAATTAGGCACAATTATAAGCAAGTTAACCTCTCCTTGCAGTAACCAGATTCATAGGGGCCAGCCCCAAGACAGAGGGCTCAGTGAATCCAGCCATCAGTCCCCAGTGTTTGTGAGAACATCAGCAACAATCCAGGTGAGGAAGTCCAACATCTCTGCATCCTCCCCCAGCTCTTTAGGGGGTGCCCAAATATACATTTTTATTCTCCAGCCAAATAACTTTAGGATGTGTTTTTATTGCATTCTAATCTGTGCAGACCTAACATAGATCACTTTCTAATCAAAGTTCCATGTAATTGCAGTGTTTGAACAAACTGAATGTAGAAGTTACATTGCTTAGAAAATATATATCCTACACCAAATAAACATCTCTTCCCCTGGTTTCACATGGAATTTGAAGTTTAACACACAGCCAGTTTCAAACTTTATGCTTTGGGCCAATTTGTTTGAGTCTTAACCTGATCTGCTTTTTTCACATCTCTAATTGAAGTCTTGGCTCTATTTCAGCTTTTTTTTTTAACAGTTGCTGTATGTGTTAATACTGATATTCGTATCTGCTGAGCTCTAGCTCTGAGTTTCATGTGTAACACAAATACCCAATGTTCCAGAGACCAATCAGGTTATACACTAAGGGACCAACATCTCAGATTTTGGAGATAGCCATTAAAATTCAGGAATAGATTTGACTGCTGTAAGAGCTTACAATATAGGGACTATTACAATAATCATTTCCCTGTTAGTCTGTGCTCTAAGATTCAATTCTGAGTTTACACATTGTAGTGAGTCCATATTAGTGAGGCATTATAGTGTTTGCCTTTGTTTCTGGTGTATGTCAGTCAGCATGTAGACTACAGGATCCATTCACCTTGTTGTATGTCTCACAGCTTTACTCGTTCTCATAGCTGTTCAATATTCCATCAAATGCATACACTGCTGTTCACCATGCTGTTCCTCAATGTAACCATAGGCCACCTCCAAACATTGCAAATCGTGAATACTGCCTCTAAAACACCAATGTGCAATGTCCATTCATGTCTCTGCTGTAATTCTTCCAAATACATAAACCATAATGAGGTTTTAGGATCTTATGGCCCCACATACTTAGCTTCTTGTGGAGCCACCACAGTGACCTCCAGGAAGGCGACACCATTCTGCCTCCTTATCAACAGTAAATAGGTACATCCCTCTCTCCATGTTTTCCCCAGCATTTTTACCTCTATTTATATTTTTCCTACAACCTTATAGAGATATATTCACATAACATACAACCATCCACAGTGTACTATCAGTTATTCATGGCATCATCACATAGTTGTACAATTATCACCACAGTCAGCACTTCAACATATTGATTATTATGAAAAAGTTTGTTTTGGTGAATAACAAAAAAGATAATAAAAAGAAAAATATAAGTGTCATGCAATGCAATATAATAGTAAGGACAGAAAACAGCACCACCGCCAAGAATCCCAAATCCCTCCCCCATATCCCCCTCTCATACACATTTAACTGTGTTATACTTACTTTGTTATATTTAATGGAAGCAATTGGAATGTTACTGTTGACCATAGACTCCAGTTTGCTTTATGTTTTTTCCAGAATACTTTCCTTTTCCAACACTGCATGGCTGACATTCATTTGTTCTCCCACATGTAAGAACATTTTTATATTTGTACATTTAGCAACAGTCATTGGCCTCTCCAGTTTTTACTAAGTTATACAGTCTGTCTTCATCATCTATCATTACCTCTGGTATCATATATTCCCCTATCCCACCTCTTCAGCTTTACTCACATATATCTTTGTCCCATGTGCTTAAAATATTATGCTACCATTACACAATATTATGCTACCTAATTCTGGATCTACACAATCAATCCTGCTGAATATTTCTGTAGTCCTTCAGCATCAAATGCCTGATCTCTACTCTCTTTCTATCTACTGGTAGCCTGTGTTATCAGCTTTTAACTATTAGAGTTTGCACATTAATGTTAATTCATATTAGTGAAACCATATGGTATTTGTCCTTATGTTTCTGGCTAATTTCTCTCAACATAATGTCCTCAAGTTTCATCCAGGTTGTCATATGCTCCATGCCTTTGTTCTGTCTTACAGCTGCTTAATATTCCATCATGTGTATATACCACAGTTTGTTTATCCACTCATCCATGGATGGACATTTGGGCTGCTTTTATTTCCTGACAATCATGAATAGTGCTGCAATAAACATCAGTTTACAAATGTCCATTTGTATCTTAACTTTCAGTTCCTTTGAGTATACAGCTAGCAAGGGAATAGTTGAGTCATATGACAAATCTACATTTAGCTTCCTGAAGAAACTCCACACTGTTTTACAGAGTGGTTATACCATTCTACATTCTCACCAGCAATGAATAAGTGTGCCTTTTTCTCCACATCCTCTCCAGCACTTGTCATTTCCTGTTTTTTTGGGATAATGGCTATTCTGGTAGGTGTGAGAGGACATCTCACTGTGATTTTGATTTATGTTACCCTAATAGCCAATGAAGTTGAGCTTTTTTTATGTATGTTTTTGATCTATCCATATTTCCCCTGTGGAAACATGTCTTTGCATGTCTTTTGCCCATTTTTTAATTGGGTTGTTTGTCTTTCTGTTGTTGAGTTGTAGGATTGCTTTATATATCCAGGATATTAAACCCTTATCTGATAAGTGGTTTTGAAATATTCTCTCCCATTGTGTAGGCTGCCTTTTTACTTTTCTAACAAAGTCCTTTAATGTAAAAAGTGTTTGATATTGAGGAGATCCCATTTGTCTATTTCTTCTTTGGTTGCTTGTGCTTTTTGCTTAAGGTCTAGGAAATCATCTCCTATCACAGGATTTTTAAGATAGTGCCCTAAGTTTTCTTCTAAGAGTCTTATGCTCTTAGTGCATATGTGTAAATCTTTGATCCAATTAGAGTTAATTTTTTTTTGAGGTGTGAGGTAGGAGTTCTCTTTCATTCTTTTGGAAATGAATATCCAGTTCTCCAAACACCATTTATTGAACAGGCTGCTCCCTCCCAGTTGATTTGGCTCAATTGCCTTACCAAAGATCAATTGTCCACAGATGCAAGAGTCTATTTCTGAATACTCAGTTTGATTCCATTGGTTGGTATCTCTCTCCTTTTGCCATTACCATGCTGTTTTGCACACTGTACCTTTGTAATATGCTTCAAAGTCAGGTAGTGTGAGACCTCCCACTTTGTTCCCCTTTCTCAAGATATTTTTGGCTATTTGGGGCACCTTGCACTTCCAAATAAATTTTATTATTTGTTCCTCTATTTCTGCAAAGTAAGTTGGGATTCTAATTTGTATTGCATTGAATCTATAAATCAATTTAGGCAGAGTTGACATCTTAATTATATTTATTCTTCCAATCCATGAATACAGTATGTTCTTCCATTTTTTAGGTCCTGTTCAATTTCTTTTAAGTTTCTTGTAATTTTCTTTGTATAGATCTTTTGTGGCATTTGTTAAGTTTATTCATAAATACTTGATTCTTTTGGTTACTATTGTAAATACAATTTTTTTAATTCTTCCTCTTGTTGCATACTGCTTGTGTATAAGAACATTACAGAATTTTGGGTGTTTATCTTGTGGTCTGTCACTTTCCTGAATTCGTTGATTATCTCTAATAGCTTTGCTGTAGATTTTTCTGGATTTTCTACATATAGAAACATGTCACCTGCAAAAAGTAAAAGCTTTACTTCTTCCTCTACAATTTGGATGCATTTTATTCCTTTTTGTTGCCTGGTTGCTCTAGCTAGAACTTCCAGCACATTGTTGAATAACAATTGTAACAGTGGGCATCCCTGTCTTTTTCCTGATCTTACATGGAAAGCTTTCAGTCTCTCCCCATTGAGTTAAATGTTAGCTGTGGGGTTTTCATATATTGCCTTTAGCATATTAGAAAATTCCCTTCTATTCCTATCCTTTGAAATGTTTTCATCAAGGAAGGATGTTGAATTTTCTCAAGTGCCTTTTCTGCATCAATCACCATGATCATTTGGTTTTTTGCTTTGATTTATTGATATGGTGTATTGCATTAATTGATTTTCTTATGTTGAACCAGCCTTTCATACCTGGAATAAACCCCACTTGGTTGTGGTGCATAATTCTTTTAATATGCTACTGGGTTCTATTTGTGAGTATTTTGCTGAGGATTTTTGCATCTATATTCATTAAAGATATTGGTCTATAATGTTCTGTTTTGCAGTATCTTTGATTTTGGTATTAGTGTGATGTTGGCTCCATAGAATGAATTGGGTAGTCTTCCCTCCTCTTCAATGTTTTGAAGAGTTTTAGCAGGATTGGAAGTACTTTATGGAATGCTTGGTAGAATTCACATGTGAAGCCATCTGGTCCTGGGATTTTCTTTTTTGGGAAATTTTTGATGACTGACTCAATCTCTTTGCTTGTGATCAGTTTGTTGAGGTCCTCTATTTCATCTTGGTTCTATGTTTGTTGTTTATGCTTTTTTAGAAATTTGTCCATTTTGTATAAGTTGTCCAGTTTATTAACTTATAGTTGCTCATAGTATCATCTTTTTACCTCCTTTATTTCTGCAGGGTCAGTAGCTATGTTTTCTTTCCCTTTTCTGATTGCATTTCTTTGCATCCACTTTCTTTTTTTGTTTGTTTGACTAGCTAGGGGTACATCAATTTGTTCATTTTCTTGAAAAACCAGCTTCTGGTTTTCTTGATTCTCTCTATTGTTTTCCTGTTCTCAGTTTCATTTATTTCTGCTCTGATCTTTGTTATTTCTCTCCTTCTGTTTGCTTTGGGGTTTATTTGCTGTTCTTTCTCTAGTTCCTCCAAGTGGGCACTTAATTCCTCAATATTTGCTCTTTTCTCTTTTAATATAGGCATTGAAGGCAATAGATTTCCCACTCAGCACCACTTTTGCTGCATCCCATAAGTTTTGATATATTGTGTTTTCATTGTCATTTGTCTGGAGGTATTTACTAATTTGTCTTGAAATTTCTTCCTTTACCCAATGGTTTTCTAAGAGTGTGTAGTTTAGTCTGCATATATTTGTGAATTTTACAATCTTTGGCCTGTTATTTATTTCCAACTTCATTCCATTATGGTACAAGATAGTGTTTTTCATAATATCAATATTTTTAAATTTGTCGAGGCTTGCTTGGTGACCCAGCATGTGGTCTATCCTAGAAAATGTTCCATGAGCACTTAAGAAGAATGTGTATAATGTTTTGTGTGGTGTAGTGTTCTATAAATGTCTGTCAAGTCCAGCTCATATATCATACAATTCAACATCTCCATTTCCTTGTTTATCCTCTTTCTAGATATTCTATCCATTGATGACAGTGGTGTATTGAAGTCTCCAAATATTATTGTGGAGTTATCTACTTCTCCTTTCAATGTACTCAGTGTCTATCTCATGAATTTTGGGGCACTCTGGCTTGGTGCATAAATATTTATGATTGTTATGTCTTCTTCATGAATTGACACTTTTAGTGATATATATCGTCCTTCTTTGACTCTTCTAATTTTTTTTACTTTTGAAGTCTACTTTGTCTGATATTAATATAGCTACTCCTGCTTTTTTCTGATTGTGGTTTTCATGAAATATCTTTTTCCAACCTTTCACTTTCAGACTATTTTTGTCCTTGTGTCTAAGTTGAGTTTCTTGTAGACAGCATATACATGGGTCCTGTTCTTTATTCAATTCTGCTAAACTGTGTCTTACTATTGGGGTGTGTAATCCATTAACATTTAGCATTATTACCATAAAGGCAGTACTGTCTTCTATCATTTTGTCTTTTGGATTGTATGTCATGTCTTACTTTTTCCTATCTCTCTTTTTACCCTTCCTGATAACCTTCATTTGTACACTCTTCTCAAAACCTCTTCATCCTGTCTTTTCCTATCAGCCTGTAGCACTCTCTTTAGTATGTCCTGTAGCACTAGTCCCACATTCACAAACTCTCTCATTCTCTGTTTTTCTGAAAATATTTTAATCTCTCCCTCATTTTGAAGGACAGTTTTGCTGGATATTGAATTCTTGGTTGGCACTTCTTCTCTTTCATTGTGTTAAAAATATTGTACCACTGTCTTCTTACCTCCATGGTTTCTGCAGAGAAATCTGTACATTGTCTTATCGAGCTTCCCTTGAATGTTATGGCTTGCTTTTCTCTTGATGCTTTCAGAATTCTCTCCTTGTCTTTGACATTGGACAATCTGATCATTAAGTGTCTTGGAGTACATCTGTTGGGGTCTATTCTTTTTGGGGTGTGCTGTACTTCTTGAATCTCTAATTTTCTGTCTTTCATAAGAGTTGGGAAATTTTCAGTGATTATTTCTTCTATTATTCTTTCTGCCCCTTTCACCATCTCTTCTCCCTCTGGGACACCCATAACATCTATGTTTGTGCATTTCATGTTGTCACTCAGCTCTCTGTGGCCCTCCTAAAATTTTCCCATCCTTTTCACCATCTGTTCCTTCATGTGTGTGAATTCAGATATCTGGTCTTCCAATACACTGATCCTTTCTTCTGCCTGTTCAAATCTACTCTTGTTTTCCTCCATTGTCTTTTTCATCTCCTCCATTATGCCCTTCATTCACATAAGTTCTGTCATTTGTTTTTTCATAGTTTACAAATTCTTCCTTATGGTTATCCAGTGTCCTTCTTATATCCTTCATTTATTTTGCTGTGCTTTTCCCTAGTTCATTGACTTGATTTTTGAATTGATTTAGATTTGTTTGAACATCTCCAACTAGTTCTTCCTTCAGCTCATTGAATTGATTTAGCAATAATTTCTTCAACTCCTGTATCTCAGTTGAACTATTAGTTTTTTCCTTTGCTTGGTCCATATTTACATCTTTTCTACTATGTTTCATTATCTTTAGTTGTCTAGGCATCTGACTTTCTTGATTAGTTTATTCTGGAGCTTGTTTTCACTCTTTTACCTAGGGTTTTCTTGTTTGTTGGTTTTGTTCTCTAACCTTTGGTGTTTCAGTTCAGCTTTTTCTAGAAATTTAACTTAGATTCTGTTTAGTTGATCAGAGTTTTTCACCTCTTATTTTTCTGTTTCTTGCCCTGCCTCTATGTAGGCTTTTTGTGTGGTGGTCTCCTCATATATGGTCAGCACCAATCAGGTTTTCCTAGTCCAGAGAGGCCCAGATCTTGGGAGAAGTGTATGGAGTTTCCTTGAACCTGAGGCCCTCCTGTGAGGCCTTTAGACCCTGTGCTTCTCCTATGCTGTCTAGCAGGTGGTGCTTGCCAGCCTGCAGATGCTGCACCAGTGTAAGGAAGCAGGGAGCTTTTAGATTTCCAGGTGGCCCTGACCCTGTCTCATACATGGCTGACTCAAGCTAGTTTCTGAATTCCAACCCCTGGGATCTGAGTTCCCACAAGTACTCAGAAGTTATTTGTGAATTTTCTCCTCCACTAGACTTATTGTTTTGTCTCTCAGAGCTATCTTAGCTGTGCTCTTGCCTGGGCCCAATTTGCAAATCTTTGAGACTTTCTGTAGTGGGCTTCTTAGAGTGATTATTTTAGAAAAAGAGAAAAAAAAATTAAAAAAATAAGGGCCCAGTATGGACTATTTACAGTCCTTGCAGATCTAATGGACTACTGAAATGCTAAAAGACCAGGAGTTGAAGGTGATTAAGGAGCAAACAAGAAAGCAGAGAAGCTGGCTTTTCAGACTGAATCTCTCCCTCCCTGGATTTGCATATACATCTGATTCTGTCTGACCTTCTCTGTATTATGTTCACCTGACTCCAAAAAGTCTCTGTTTTTATTTTGTTTTCTGTAATTTTGATGTTTTGCTAGCCTTATCTCCTCTCAGCTGGGCTGACCGCTCCCCGATTTTCAGGTGTCTGCTCTCAGTTTATCTATGGTTGCAGCTTTCATTCTCCCTCCTGGTTCCCAGCATGTATGGCCACTCCTCCATTGGGAATGTGCCTGATAGGGAGGATCACAGGTCCCTGGGCCAGGAGAACTTACAAATTCTGCTGATCTCAGCTGTTCCACATTTGAGAATGTTGTATGAAATTTGTCCAATCTCAGATTCCTCTGTGGTGTATGATCCATGCATTTCCTGGCTTTCTACCAACTGCCCCAGAGGAGTAACTACAACCTAGACCTCACCACTCTGCAATCTTGCTCCACCTCTCTGTTTTCTTTTTATCCATTCTATTTCAGCACAGGAATTTTGAGCATCTAATTTGCTCCAGCCACAGCTGTGGAGAATGAAAATATAAAAAATAAATATGCTCATGAATCTTACATTCTAAGTGGAAATAATCTTCATAAAGGCACAGTTATCCTAATTATATTACAATGTAGTGGTATGTCCAACAAAGTCCCTTTGAGTCAGATGTAATAGAGCATTGTAGATGGCAAAAGTGCACACCTTACTGATTACTTCAATCCACAAAATATCCTCACAATAGCAATCAGGCAAGTGTTTGCATGACCAAAAAATGAGATACCATAATCTCCCAAGATGACAAATGAACTTAACTGTTACAATTGGGATATATATTGACCTCATCTACCTTTTTGTCTCATGTGTGTGTGTGTGTGTGTGTGTGTACACACACATATATATATATCCTTTTATTATACCTGGGAACATGTCTGTTTGTGCATGAACCTGTAGTTATAGGTATTTTAATGGACGCATTTCATTTCTTCTCCCTTATTTGAAATTCTGTAATAATCATTCAGTTAATAGTGGAGAAAGCAGCTAGACATATTAAAAATGTATGGGTGTGACAAAAAGCTTGTCAGAAGATACAGACCCAAAATGTCTCTGAGCATGCTTCTTGGTTTCCTATAGCTGTTAGAATACAATTTACAAGAAATTGGTTGGCTTTTAAAAATGGGGATTTATTATGCTACAATTTACAGTTTTAAGACCATGAAAATGTCCAAATTAAGACATTAGGAGGATATCTTCTCTGAAGAAATGTTGCTGTCACCTGGAGTTCCTCTGTCAGGTAGCAGGGCACATGGCACACTCCTGGTTATCATTGCTTTCAAATTCTGATTCCAGTAGCTTTCTCTCTGAGCATCTGTCAGCTCTCACAATATCTCCTGGGTGTTTTGCTCTCTTTAAGCTCTCTCCAGTGTCTCTGTTTTATATACTCTCATAAAGAACTCCAGTAAAGTTTAGTACCCACCTTGTATGGGCTGGATCACACCTCAATTGAAAATGCTTAACTGAAATCTCCCACCCACAATAGATCTGTACCTACAAGAATGGATTAAAAGAACATGACATTTTCTGAGGTACATAAAAGCTCCAAACTACCACAGCATGGCTATTGCATAAATGGGAAAATATATTAAAGGAAATCTACTCACAACTGCGTGGGGGTATCAGGCAGGTAGCCCCAATCCAAAGATAACAGTGAATTACTATAAAGAAGGAAAAAATATAATAATCAGGTATATTTGATTCTTTCTTATAAATTTATGGAATTTATGGAACTCTGAGATGCTTTATCCACTCTTAACATAAGTCAAAGCTTCCAGTTTATTTGTTATCACCAAGTCAATTTGGCCAGTTTACTCATTCCATATGTAACATTGCTCAAGATCTGAGTTCCTTACAAATACCACAAAGCACAAGAAACCAAAAATGACTGCACAGCCCTTTCTGATATTAGAAGTGAATATATGTGGCCACTGGGTTTAAGAATATATCCACAGAAATGCAAACACATCTACACATCTGCACAAAACAATGAAAAAATTTAATGTGACTGAAGAATACCCATTACAGTAGAGTCACATATATTTATATATATACACATATACACACATATATATAAAGACAGAGAAGAATGAAAGAAAAGAGAAATGAATAATAAGAAAATAATACATTTATCTGATTTACAAATATAATGGGTAAAATAAATCAAATGCAGTATCGGAAAATATTGTGGAGAAAACATAAAGACCTAAAGACAAAAAATTAATATTTGAAAACTAGAATATAACAGAAAATTGACAATGATTGCAAAATTAAGAGTGCCAATATCTGGAAATAGTAAGGAAACAGAAAAAAGGGAGGGATGTATATTAAAATGAAATATTAACTTTGCCTTGGTAAGAAAGATATGCTCTTCCATGCATAATGGCAAATGGAAATTTTTGAAAATCCTACACAATTGAGTATGATCATTCAAGCACTAAAGACAAAGAGATGTCAAAGAGAAGATCATAAACAAGAAACTATGCATCAGGTTTTATAAAAAATAATATCAGAAATTTAATATTCATCTCTATTGTTGGGGACGCTTGCACCTTCTGGGACGCTTGCACCTTCAGCGATGCCGGAAGCACAACATGGCCGCTAGAGCTAAGAATAACCTTGAACAGCGTCAGCCTTCTTTACGGAAGTAGTAGTTCGCGCCAAGAGTTCACGCCTAAACAAGTAGCCGCCCATCTACCATCCACCCCAGCAACAGCTACCACCAATCCCAGACCCCTAGCAACAGCTACCACCAATCCCAGACCGCCACCTGTCCCTATTAGCCACCCCCTCTCCCTCCAGGGCATATATACCCTGCCTTTTCAATAAAGCTTTGCAGCTTGATCAGAAACCTGTCTTGCTGTCATTCCTCGTGTCTCTTGTCCCATACCATTCCTCCCTTACAGGTATCAGAGCCTCCGTTGATCATCCCGCGGGCCGGGACACTCTATAATATCCATGTACACATTTTTATGATATATTAATGAAATTGCTTTGAGAGATACAATTCAAAAGATTGCTGAAGCGAAGAATTAGTCAGATAGAGACACATGAGATATATAATATTCCAGAATAGAAAAGAGGATAGGGAGCTATGGGAGGAAGTCTGGAGAAAATGGAACTTGATGGAACAGAAGAGGTTTATATTCAAGAAATATGGAATTTCAAAGATAAACAAAAATGAGTGGTACAAAAATACAATATATCATGACAAAGTTGTATTTTCTCAGAAAATAAGTGATTTAATTTTAGAAAAGTAAATATAATAAGTCATTGCCACAACTGAGGTTAAAATTTAACGATTAGATGGTAATTCTTTGTTGAAGAGATATCTTTCCCAATAAAATACTTAATCATGAAAATTATCAAAGACTTAGAAGGAAAATATTTTTTTCTCTGTAAAAATAGTTACTCTTTAAAAGTAATTATTCAAATGTAAACCTCCTTATTCAAGCACCACACAACTTTAAATGTGCATGGTAGAGGCATCCATTGATAACAAACTGGACCAAGACCACTCTTCCCAAATTTACCAAGTAACATATGAAATAAGACAAAGAAAAGAAAATATATAAGCAACTGGAAATAAGAAACAGAACTTGCATTAGTAGCAGATTTGATGTGAAATTTAAGGATAAAGAAAATCTGCCCACATTTCATGAAAATAATATTTGAAAATGATTTGAGAAGGCAATATGATGCAAAATTCAATCAAGTGTAAAATAATAGGGTAACTAGAAAGTGGATTTTAAATGACACTACTAAAATAGCATGAAACATATATAGAAATAGCAGAAATATATAAGATCTTATGGAGAAAATATGAAATATCCTTTAGAGATAAAGAAGTAATCTAACAGCATTGGCCATATTTCTTGATTGTAAGACTCAACATTATTAATCCCAGCACATATATCTCTTGAGAATTTGATATATTCACCTCAAAAATTCATAAGAATCAAACATCATACACATTTCAAATGAAGAAAAAGTGGAAGGATTTTTTAACACATATCATCTTACTATAAAATAAATGTAATTAAATATGGCATTGTTGCAGAAGTAATTAACCAACATAATAGCATAGGGGTTGCATATAGAAGACTCAACATTTACAGATGTGGCAAAGTACTGTGTAGAAATTATATATACATATATAATTAGATTTTTGAAATTTAATGTAATTTTAGTAATAATTAATATGTAGAACAGAAGAGGTTATATTCAGTAGAGGTATATTGCATTCTAATAATAAAATTTATATTTTAGTCTAATTTCTGTCACTAGGTAATGAGATATATATCTATAAGTATATCTAGGTATATCTGCATCTATATATCTATATATCTATAGCTATCTATATCTATATCATCTATATCTATATATATCTCAGTACATAATGACAGGAACTAGATTAAAAACTGAAAAATAGAATTGCATTCATTTTCCTGGTCGTACACAAACCAAATCAAAGAAGATGAAAGAGTAAACTGTGAAAATGACATAATATTTCAGAAAATATCTTCTTAACCATAAACAATAAAATAAACTTTCAGAAGTTGAAGGAGGAAGAAGAGGAAAAGAAATAAAAATACATGAAATGCTTTTGAATTTGAGTGCTATAAAATGAAGAAATTTAGTCTCTAGGCCTAACACAAGGACACAGTAATGCAAACCCCAAAGCAAGGGAAAAAATTCACTCATGCTTTAAAAGGAATTTCAAATAAGTAGAAACATAAATATCTCATTTATAGTTTACCATGTGTTCTGCACCATTAGTAAAAGGAAAATAAATATTACAACCAAAATGAGGTTCTGCTAAAAATTCAATAGATTGGAAAAAATAAATCTGGAAACAGAAACTGTTGGTATAGATGTGGCACTAAAAAATGCTTTTACAATACTGTGTGTGTCTATAAGTTGGTACAGCTTCTTTGGAAATCTGATATTGCATCACTCAACTATGACTACTTTTTGTTGCAGTAACCAAAAAACCTTAAGTCTTTGTGCTGAGAGTCATAAAGATGATTTTCAACTTGAGACACACATCCCTTACATCCCTTTTGTGGTGGCTAAGGATTACTACACAACGTGCATACCTTAGACCCAGACTATTAGAGCAGCCTCTATATTGTAAGTTATTTGTTATCTTGGCAGAATGAAAAGATACTGTAATGATGTTCATATATGTTAGCTCTGAATTCCACACTCCTTATTTTGCTTTCAGTTTATTTGCAAAAATATATAATGTGACCACACTGGCCAAAATGAATTGTGACACTCATTTGAATTGTGGTCCAGAATAGGCTCTCATTATTAAACTGCCATAATATGTGCTATCACTGTGCATTTACAATCAAAGTAGTGGTTACCAGTGAAGTGAAAGAAAAAATCATAAAAATATTGAGGAACACAGGAGACTTCTAGGATTCTGAGGTTTTCACCTTTGGACCATTTTTATAATTCTGTATTTAAAAGTGACTTGGAATATAATATATTCCTTCTTTCCAACTAACAATATATAGTCACACTATTCTCCTGAATAAAGATGAAATTTAGAGTATTAAAATTTGTTCAACAAAGTAATAGCTTACCCATTAACATTGATGTTCTAATATGGTTACTTCATTAAATTAAATTATATTTGACCCTAAATTCTGAACTATCTACATTCTAATTGAATTAATATTCATTGCCTTTGAGGAGTCCAGCTTTCAATAATCCTTATGTGTTTATTCCACCCTGGCTAAAGACAATTATAAGGATTTACAGGACATGAAAGATAGGGGATAGTTGACCACCTCATACCAGAATTGATGCACAGCTGAACACTTTCTGAAGGGAATTAAAGTCAAGGACTCAGATCACCCTGTCCAAATATGGTGCTCTGCATAACTGCATTCCTAGCCCAAGCCTCCATAAGAACTCTGTATTAGGGTCCCATAATGGAGGCCTTCCTCAGGGTCCCTGCTGAGAACTTCTTATTGGAGGGAGGAAGTGGAGATATTGAGGATGCTTTCTCCACTCTGATTCACTACACAGTATTTTAAAACTCTAGACCCTGGATCCAAAAACATGCAGGAGCCTTTTGATCAGTGATCCCTCAGCTATGAGATGACACTATGTGTGTACAGATCCAACTGACCCTCTGCTGGTTGCTATGTTCCATAGGGAAATGGAAAAGATGTGAGTTGGCATCTTTCCTTGATTGACCCTGTTGCTTTCATTATTATGCTAAGTGATTTAAGTGCATTGTTTACCTCCTTTTTGGCTTTGGCTCTTTTATATCACCAATACCTGGCAGCTTAACTCAACTCTTGACAACACTGACACAGGAGCAGTATAGACAATTGAACACAATGCCATTCTGGAAAAGGAGAAGACATGGAGTCCCTGTCAGAATACTATGGGAGGAACTACAGAAGGCTGCAGGATATTCCAGAGGAATTCTAGATCATTAGTAAGAATCTCAGGGTTCCATGGGACGCTTCACCAACAGGGTGCAGAGGAATCCAATGGGAATTCTCAGGGTGCTCTGGGGGCATATCTGCAGCATCATCAATGTTAATAGAAGCCAAGACATGTTCTTGAAGAATGCTAACAAACAGTATTTTAAACTCCATGGTTCAGAGGGAGATAGTGGACCTTTTCTTTAGTCCCAGGTTACCTAGTAGAGTTTGCTGTTTCAGATTAATGATTCAACAGAGGGATTTGAGAATCTAGTAATTCAGATCTCCACTCACTGTTCAAGGCCCTCAAACAATGGTAATTGAAGTTCATGGGTACCCATGAGTAGAGGAACTCTAAGCAGTACCCTAAGCCTGCTAGATACCTTATGTCTCAAGGAATTCTTGAAATCTCAGGAAGAAAATAAATCATAGCACCTCTGGATCACTTTTGTCAAAGCACCAAGGAGAATTTTAGAGATTTTATTTGCTTCCACAAAATAGAGGTAATCTTGGGAAAGCTAGTTATTTGAGGGCTGTCTTGAGGGAGACAAGTTGCATCCTTGCAGCCATTCATATTTCCCAGACCACAACTAATGCAAAGATGAAATCATAGAGGCTAAAGTAGTTCAGGGGTGATCCTCCTCCAAGTTTCCCTGCAGAGAAAGGACTCATGCTCCATTCCTTTTTGCAGTGGCCAGAGCAGACTTGCCTGCAACATCAGACAGAGGTTTCTGGATTGTTAGGTGGCCACACCTGGATCACTGGTCTCTATGGGAGAGTGACAGGACTTCCCCCTGTGTGCCCAGGGCTAGTAGGAGTTACTAAAGTGCAGATAGAGAGAGAAAGAGGCTTAAAATAACAAGTGAACACTCTGCTCACCCTCCAAGCAGTTTCTCAGCATAGGATTTCCTGCTCCTTTCCTCCCTTCCAAGGAAGACACAGTTCCACCCAAACCAGAATGTCTTGGTCTTCCAGTTTGCTAATGCTTCCATTATGCAAAATACCAGAAATGGATGGGCTTTTATAAAGGGGGTTTTCAGATTCCAAATTTACTTTTCTATGGGCATGAAAGTGTCCTACTAAGGCATCAACAAGAGGACATCTTCACTGAACAAATGCTAATGGCATCCAGAATACCTCTCAGCTGGGAATTCATGTGGCAAGAATCTTCTGGTCCTTTGCTCCAGGGTTATGTTTCTCTCTAAGCATCTGGGGCTCCTTTCTTAGAGAGAAAGCTTTCAGTCTCTCCCCATTGAGTATGATGTTAGCTGTGGGTTTTTCTTTTTTGTATTTTGCCTTTATCATATTGATAACATTCCATTCTTTTCCTATCCTTTTAAGTGTTTTCATCAAGAAAGTATGTTGAATTTTGTCAAATGCCTTTTCTGCATTGATCATGATGATCATGTGTTTATTCTGTTTTGATTTATTGATGTAGTGTATTATATTAATTGATTATCCTGTGTTGAACCAGCCTTGCATACCTGGAATAAACCCCACTGGTCATGGTGTATAACTCTTTTTATGTGCTGCTGGATACAGTTTGTATTTTGTTGAGGATTTTGCATTGGTATTCATTAGAGAGATTGGTCTGCAATTTTCTTGTAGAATCTTTGTCTGATTTTGGTATTAGGGTGATATCAGCTTCATAGATTGAGTTCAGTAACCTTCCCACCTCTTCAATTTTTTTAAAGAGTTTGAGCAGGATTGGCACTAATTCTTTCTGAAATGCTTTGTAGACTTCATATGTGAAGCCACTTCATCCTGGGCTTTTCTCTTTGGGAAGCATTTTTATGAGTGACTCAATCTCTTTACTTGTGATTTGTTCTTTGAGGTTGTCTATTTCTTCTAGAGTCAATGTTAGTTTTTTATGCTTTACTAGGAATTTGTCCCTTTCATCTAAGTTGTCTAGTTTATTACCATATAGTTGCTCATAGCATCTTCTCATTTTTTCTGCAGGGTCAGTATTGACATTTCCTTTCCCATTTCTAATTGCATTTATTTGCTTGTATTCATTCATTCTCTCTCTCTCATTCATTCTCTCTCTCTCTCATTATCCTAGCTAGGGATCCATCAATTTTGTTGATATTCTCAAAGGAACAAATTCTGTTATATTGATTTTCTCTATTTTCCTATTCTCATTTTCATTTATTTCTGCTCTAATCATTGTTATTTCTCTCCTGTTTGGGGTTACTTTGCTGTTCTTTCTCTAGTTCTTCCAAGTGATCAGTTAATTCCTCAATTTTTTGCTCTGTATTCTCTTTTAATATAGGCATTTAGGGCAATAATTTTCACTCTCCCATAAGTTTTGATATGTTGTGCTTTCATTGTCGTTTGTCTCAAGATATTTATTAATTTCCTTTAATTTCTTCCTTTACTCACTAGTTTTCTGACAGTGTCTTGTTTAGCCACCATATATTGGTGATTTTTGCAATCTTCTGACTATTTATTCCCAATATCATTCAATTATGAACCAATAAAATGTTTTTATAACAATATTCTTAAATTTGTTTATACTTGCTTTGTGACCCAAAATGTGGTCTATTCTAGAGAATGTCCCATGTGCACTTTAGAATAACCTGTGTCCTGATGTTCTGGTGTATAGTGTTCTATAAATGTCTGTCAAGTCTAGTCCATCCATCATACAATTCAACATCTGTTTTCTTTATAGTTTGTCTAGAAGGATCTATTTCTTGATGTATTCCTGGATCTATACAATCTTATTGATCCACTGTCTAAAAGGATCTATTTCTGGATCTATTTCTGGATCTATACAATCAAACCTGCTGAATATTTCTGTAGTCCTTCAGCATCAAATGCCTGATCTCTACCCCTTTTCTATCTCCTTGTAACCTGTGTTATCAGCTTTTAAGTCTCAAAGTTTGCTCATTAGTGTTATTTCATATTAGTAAGACCATAAAGTATTTGTTCATTTGTTTCTGGCTAACTTCACTCAACAAAATGTCCTCAAATTTCATCCATGTTATTATATATTCCATGTTTTTGTTCTGTCTTACAGCTGCATAATATTCCATCATGTGTATATACCACAGTTTGTTTATCTACTTGTCCATTGGTGGACATTTGGGCTGCTTCCATCTCTTGGAAATCATGAATAATGCTGTAATAAACATTAGTCAATAACATAATTTTTAACAAGAATTCCCAGAATAGGAGTGGGAGATTTTGGGACTATTAAGAAGGAGTGAGGAAAAGATATACTATGGAGGGCATAAGGCAATGGAGGGGTTTGCAGGGGCCTAGAGATTATAACCATCTATTCCTGTAATAGAGACTGGAGAGTGAATCAGTGGTTTGGAGATTAAAGGAATGAAACATTTTTAACTGCAACTGAGAGCATTACCCATGGTTTCATCAGTGTGATTTTGGTGATTTTTCAGTACATGGACAATTCAGTTGTCCATGGTGAGCCTCAGGAAATTGGGGAGCTTGAGCCGTGGATCAGATTGGCTTTGAGAGTTTGATATACTCTGGCTGGGAGGGACCTGAAAGCAGTCAGACTCGGTGGCTTCCCTTTTGCAAAGTGGATCAGGCTCTAGTTTGTTTTTTATCTTTAAGGCTTTTGCTAATAAGTGACACATCTAATTTTCACAGTTAGCCTTGGCTTTTGTTTTCTCCTCTCCTGGTGACAGCACTTATTAAACATCTTGAAGGCTAGATTTTTGGAGTTTGGGGGGCAGATTTTAATTGTTGGAGTTTGTAGCCCATATCAGAAGTGGCTTGAGAAATGAAGTGAATATTTAGGAGTAGGTAGCCTAGGCATGTCAGGAAAGAGATTAGCATAGCACAGGAGGGCATTTCTAAGGAGAGAAAAAAGGAGTTTTATAGCATGAGTTTAGGTGCTGTTTAGTTTGGGAAAGATCAGAAAGAGAGACAAGGGAATATGGATGGATGGGACCCTCTGGACCAGTCACTTCTTGCAAAGGAAGGATAGGCTGATATCAATAGAAGCAGGTTCTTTGTGGGGAAATATAGAAGGGTTGAGATTCTTAGGTGGAATCTATAGATGGGGGAGGGTTGTATACTGGCTGTGGTATAACAGCAGTTTCAGCTTGGTTAGGAGGGGCTGCATAAGGAGAAGAAGGAGGGGAAATGTGGCAGCTGGAGCTAAGGCCCTGGCAGGAATGGCAGGTTCAGCAGCATCAGTGGCATGGAGTCCCAGCAGGGCTGGGTGGGCACTGAGGACAGTGAATGCTGGTGGATGAAGCCAGGTGAGGATCTTAAGAAGAATTGAGGATAAAGTTTTGGAGGGATTGAAGAAGGAGTTGGGAGGAGGAGGAGAGGATTTGATGAGTGGAACACGTTTGGCAGAAAGAGGGGCAGAGAGAGAGGGAGAGAATAGGGGCACTTACACAGGTTGTAAAAGGCCTGGACATATGGGATTTCACTGCTCTTGGCAAGATGCTGACAATAATTGTCAAGGTTGAAAGAATTTAGAGGGGGTGTCAAGGGTTCAATTTTTTGGCCAGGTTTAACTATATTGTGTCTCTGTGGCCCATGATTAGAATGAGGGTGTACAGGGTAAGGAGAAATTCCAGCTTCCAAGCTTAGGAACAATCAAGTGCATCCACCCTTGAGAGTTCCCAAGCTTCAGTGCAGTGATGGGAGAGAGGATGGAAGCATCCCACTGTCCTACTCATTCCTAGGGTTCTGGACCCCAAACTGGGATAGCTCTCACCTATAGCTAAGATTCCCATGAATGTTGTCTCTGTCAACACAGAAAGAGACTGCTGGAGAGAGAGAAGGCACTTTCTCCTTACCCTGAGGTTATTTCCTGGTGGTGAGTGTTGGAGTCAGGCAAATGGGTTCAGACACACCTGATGGAGATTTTGTCTCTTTTCTTGATCCCAGGGTTCAGTGCCAATATATGTTAGGTTTTTCAATTTGGAAGAGAAGAGATGAAAACTTGAGCCAAAGGAGTTTTATTGCCTGGCTTTGCACAGGCAGTCTGAAGCCTAAGAAAATGGCAACAGCTTTCATTTCCTTTTAAGAGTTTTGAATATTTGTGCATAGGAAAAGCTGATTTTATGTGTTAATATTTTACCCAACAATATTGATGATTTCATTCATTTACTTTAGTAACTTTTGGTTCATTTTTGGGGGGTTATATACATCAAGGATCATGTCATATGAGAATAGAGAACTTTAATTATTTCAATTCCAATTTTGATACTATTTATTTCTTGTTCTTGCCTAATTACACTGCCTGGAATTTCCAGCACACTGTTGAATAGCAGTGGTCAAATTGGGAATCCTTGTATTTTTCCTATTGTTGGGGCAAAACTTTCATTTATCCATTACTCAGTATGATATTAACTGAGTTTTCCATAAATACCTTTTCATGAAATGTTTACCCATGAATGGGTGCATAATTTTGTTATTAAATCATATCTCTACATCAGATAAGATGATCATATGGGATTTAATTTTTTTCATTTTATTCTATTAATGTGGTTTATTAGATTGATTTTCTTTTTTTGAACCCCCTTACCATACTGAGATATTTCACTCTGCTTTGGTGTATAATATGTTTTATATTACCTTGGAAATAGTTTGCTGGATTTGTTGAGGGTGTTTTGCATGTATATTTTATGCAATTTTATTGAGATATACTCATAAAACACACAAAGTGCACACTCAGTTATTCACAGTATTGTCATATAATTGTGCTTTCATTGCCACAAACTTTGAATATTTTCATTACTCAAAAAATAAAATTAAAATTAAAACAGAAAAGAACATCCAAAAAATCCCATTCCCCTCCTACCCACATTGTTCATTTACTTTTTTAATACAGTTTAATTGAGATATATTCAAACACCCTGTATTCCTCTAGTGTAAAATCAATTATTCACAGCACCAACATACATCACCAGAATCAATTTTTTAACCTTTTCCTTACTGCAAAATACAAATAAAAGCATAAAGATCTCAACTCTTTCCATCCCCTCCATCCTACCATATTCATCTAATTTTTGTTGCCATTTTTCCACTCTTCTGTCCATATCCTGGATAATGGGAATGTGAGCTACAAGGTTTTCACAGTCACACAGTCACAGTATGCAATCTACATAGTTATGCAATCATCTTCAAGAGTCAACATCACTGGGTTGCAGTTTGACAGCTTCAGGTATTTCCCTCTAGCCATTCCAACACACTAGAGACTAAAAGGTGATATCTATATACTGCATAAAAATACCTCCAGAGTGATCTCTCAACTTCTGTTGAAATCTCTCAGCCACTGGAACCTTATCTTATTTCATCTCTCTTCCCTCTTTTGATCAAGAAGATCCTCTCAATTCCACAGTGTGCATCTAGGCTCATCTCCAGGACACATTTCCCTCATTGCCCATATCACTCTGGGACATATTGGGATTTCACCCCAGCCTGTACAAATGCACCAATCCCACTTCCCATTCAAAGCACCATGCACCTATGATGTTCAAACAAACTGACTGGGTATCACATCCCATATGGGGAGAATGTAATGAGTTCACATGCCTAGGGGTCTTAGTGTGATTAGGGGCCATATCTGAGCAAAAAGGAGACTCCCTGGGGAGTACCCCTAGGCAAAATTATATGTGGGCTTAGCATCTCCCTTGTAGTAACTAGCCTCATAAGGGAAAGACCCCTTATCAAGGGTTTGGCCCCCTAAATTGGCATTACTCAATGTTTGTGTGAAAATCAGCAATAGCCCTGGTGGGGAAGTCAAACACTTCCACATTTCTCCCCAGCTCCTCAGTGGGTCCCCGCAAAGACACTTATACTCTCTGTCTATATCACTCTGGGACATATTGGGATTTCACCCCAGCCTATACAAATGCACAAATCCTCCTTCCCATTCAAAGCACTATGCACCTTTGGTGTTCAAACCAACTGACTGTACAAGCTAAATTGTCTAGTGTGCTATAGAAAATATAGATCTGCACTAAATAAACACCTTCTTCCTTGGTCTCACACAGAAGTTGTAGTTTTAAAACCAAGTCAGTGTCATCCTTCACCCTTGGGCCTGTTTTGCCTTTGTCCTAACCAGATCCTCTTCATTCTATTTGTAATTAAAATCTGAATTCTTTTTCAGCTCTTTCAACAGTTGCCATATGGGGTAACACTGCTCTTCATAGCTGCCAAGATCTAGCTCTGAGTCTCTTGTGTCACAAAGATACCCAAAGTTCCAGAAACCAACCAGGTTGTACACAAGTTGCTCATCATCTCAGGATTTAGAGATAACTAATACAACTCAGGTATAAATGTGACTACTCTAAGAGATTACAATCTAGGGATGATTACAATAAGCACTTCCCTGATAAGCTGTGCTCTAAGATTCAGTTCTCAGAGTTTACACATTATAGTTAGTCCATGTTAGTGAGATATTACAATGTTTTTCTTCTCATTTCTGGCATGTTCACTCAGAATGCTTTACTCAAAGTCCGTTCACTTGCATGTCTCACAGCTTCATTTCTTATTGTAGCCACTCAGTAATCTATTGCTTGCATAAACTACAGTTCACCAATCTGTTCATCAGTCCATGTACTCTTGGGTCACCTCCATCTATTGCAAATATGAATATTGCTGCCATATATACCGGTGTGTAAATGTCCATTTGTGTTCCTTCTCTGTGATCTTCCAACTATATACCCCATACTGAGGTTGCAAGACCTTAACACCCAAATAACTAGCTTTTATGGGATCACACTTCTGTCCTCCAGAGAGTCTATGCCATTCTACTCCCTACCAACAGTGAATACACACATCTCTCTCTCCAAGTTCTCTCCAGCACTTGTGTCCCTCTGTTTAATTTTCCCTGCAGTTTTATAGGGATATATTCAAATACCATGCAATCATTCACAGTGTACAATCAATTGTTTACAGTATCATCATATGGTTGTGCATTCATCACCAAAATTAGCACTTACACAGGTTCATTACTCAAAAAAAAAAAATGAATTGAAACAAAAGAATAATAAAAAGGATAAAAGGAAAAGTTAAAACAAAATAAAACACAGCAATAAGGCCAGTCAGCAACACCACTACCAAGAATCCTGTACCCCTCCCCAAACCCCAACCTCTGAGATATTCAGCTTTGGTATATTATCCCTGTCACATTTAATGGGAGTATACTACAATGTTTTGTTAACCCCAGGCCCAAGTTGTATTACTTACATTCTTTCCCCTAATACCCTCCAATTTTCAACATCCCATAAGGTTACCTGTCATCTGTTCTCCCCATGTAAAAACATTTTTACATTTGTTTGCTTAGTCACCATCTTTGACCGCACTAGATTTCACTAAGCTACACAGTCCCAGTCTCTACTGTCCATCTGTCTAGTATCAGATGTGACCCCAGCCCTCCTCCCTCAATGCTACTTACAGACATCCTTGCTCAGTGCACCTACAATACTATGCTACCATCATACAACACTGCACTCTCTATTTCTAGATCTACACAGTCAATCCTCAACAAAATACTCTGAAATCAAATCAAACAGCACATTAAAAGAATTATACACCATGATCAAGTGGGATTTATTCCAGGAATGCAAGCAAGGCTGGTTCAACAAAAGAAAATCAATTAATGAAATACAGCATATCAATAAATTGAGACAGAAGAACCACATGATCATCTCAATCACTGCAGAAAAGGAATTTGACAAGATTCAACATCCTTTCTTGATGAAAACAATTTAAAGGATAGGAATAGAAGGAAACTTTTTCAATATGTTAAAGGAAATGTATGAAAAACCCACAGGTGACATCATAATCAATGGGGAAAGATGTAAAGCTCTCCCTCTAAGATCAGGAAAAAGACATGGATGGCCAATGTCACCATTGTGCTGGAAGTTCTAGCTAGAGCAATTAGGTGAGAAAAACAAATAAAGGACACCCAAATTGGAGAACAAAAATTAAAACTTTCACTGTTTGCAGATGACATGATCCTCTATGTAGAAAATCCAGAAAAATCTACAGCAAAGGTACTGAGCTAATCAACGGACACAGCAACATTTCAGGCTACAAGCTCAACATGCAAAAATCAGGAGTTTTCCTATACACAAATAATGAGCAACAGAAGGAGGAAATCAAGAAAAACATTCATTTACAATAGCAATCAAAAGAATCAAGTATTTAGGAATAAACTTAACCAAGGCCACAAAAGACCTATACAGCAAAAACTACAAAAATTGCATATATATTCTTCAGGGATGTTGGTCTGTATTTTTTTTTTTCTTGCAATGCTTTTATTTTTTGTCTTCTGTATTAGAGTAATGCTCCATAAGACCATAAGTTAGGAAGTGTTCCTTTGTCCTCTTTTTCATAAAAGTTTGAGAAGGATTTATGTTAATAATCTTGTTTTAAATATTTGGAAGCATTCAAGGGTGAAGCTATCTGATCCTGAATTTTTATTTATTGGGAGACTTTGATTACTAAATCAATCTCTTGACTTGCTGATGTTCAGTTCAGGTGATCTGTATTTTATTGAGTCTGTATTATTAATTTTCAGTGTATATGGAGTTAATCCATTTCCCTTGTATTTTTCATTCTTTTTTCCATCTTTGTTCATATAATTTGTTCATAGGATTCTCTTATATTCATTTTTATACTTCATGGCTTTTGCCATTTGCACACTTTTATTTCTGATAATTTTTATACTTGTATGTTTGTTGCCATTTGCACATTTTCATTTTATCTTTGGTCGGTCTATCTAGATGTTTGCCAATTTAATTGCTTTTTTCAAATAACCAAAATTTAATTTTGTGAATACTCTCTTTTTTATTCTCTGTTTCATTAATATTTACTGTAGCCTTTTTATTTATTTCCTTCTGCTTTCTCTGGAGGTACATTTCTGTACTTTATTTTCTATGGCTTGCAGTTAAGCCTTTGATTTTCACACCTTTCTCTTTTCAATGTATGCATTTAGGGCTATAAATTTCCTTCTGAGCACTGCCTTTACTGTACCCCATTACATTTTTTGCATTTTTAAAATAAATATGTGTATATATATTATTGAGATTGTTAACATAACATACAAGTATCCAAAGATCCAAAGTGTACAATCAACTACCAATTTTACCATCATACAGCTGTGCATCCATCAACACAATTAATTTTTTTCAATTTTTAGAACATTTCATTACTCCAGAAAAGAAAGACAAAAAAAAGGAAACTCAAATCCTCTCACATCCCTAAACATGCCCCCCTCCATTATTGATTCATAGTTTTGGTATAGTACATTTGTTACTGTTGATGAAAGAATGTTAAAATACTACTAACTGTAGTATATAGTTTGCAATAGGTATATATATTTCCTTCCTATATGCTCCTCTATCATTAACTTCTAGTTGTAGTAACATACATTTGTTCTAGTTCATGACAGAGATTTATAATATTTGTATAGTTAATCATGGACATTGTCTACCACAAGATCCACTGCTTTATACAGTCTCATCTTTTAACCTCCAACTTTCCTTCTGGTGACATGCATGACACTGAGCTGATCATTTCCACCACCTTCACACACCTATCAGCAATGTTAGTTATTCTCACATCATGCTACCATCACCCCTGTCCATTTCCAAATGTTTTAACTTCACCTTATTTGAACATTCTGCTCATAATAAACAATTGCTCCCCATTCTTTAGCCTCATTCTATATCCTGGTAACTTATATTTCCTGACTATGAGTTCACATATTATAATTAGTTCATATCAGTGAGACCCTGCAATATTTGCCTTTATGTGTCTTATTTCACTCAATATAGTGCTCATAAGGTTTCTTCATGAACCCATTTCTTTTGAGATGGTTTTGTTCACACACCATACACTCCATCCTAAGTAAACAGCAGTTGGTTTCCTGTATAGTCATGTATTTATGTATTCAGCACCATTGCCACTACCTATATAAGGACATCTCCATTTCTTCCACAAAGATGGAGGTAGAGTCAGAGGAAGCAGAGAGGCAAAAGAAAAAGAAAAGAGAAAGAGAGAAAAACAAACATACAAAAACAAAACAAAACTTGACAGCTAGAAAGCAACAAAAGGAAAGATAGCATTAACCTAAAGTAGAATAGAGTCAGGCAACATCACCAATGCCAGGAATTTCATACCCTTCTCGTATTCCCCATGCCCCATATGCATTAGCTTTGGTATATTTCCTTTGTTATATTAAATGAAGCATCATACAATATTTCTGTAAATTATAGTCTCTAGTATGCATTGGTTTTGTTTCCCCCTCAATCCCACCCTATTTTTGATACCTTGAAGTGCTGGCATTCATTTCTTATACCTCACGTAAAAACACATTTGTGCCTTTTATTACAATAACTGAGCATCCTAGGTTTCCCTGAGTTATACAGTTCCAGTCTTTATCCTTCATCTTTTATTCTGGTTCCCCACATGGTCCCAACCTTCCTGTTTCAAACATACTCACAGCCATCTTTGTTCAGTATACTCACATTGCTGTGCTACTATTTTCCAAAATTATTTAGCAAACCTCTCATTCCTGTCTTTTCCTTTGTGTCTTCAGTGCTTCCTTTAGTGTTTGCTGTAGAGCATGTATCTTTTTCAAAAACTCTCTGATTGCCTGTTTGTCAGAGAATATTTTAAGCTCTCCCTCATATTGTAAGAACAGTTTTGCTGGATATAGTTTTCTTGGTTGGTGGTTTTTCTCTTTCTGTATCTTAAATATATCACCCCACTTCCTTCTTGCCTCCATGGTTTCTATAGAGAAATCACCACAGTCTTATCAAGCTTCCTTTGTATGTGATGGATCACTTTTCTCTTGCTGCTTTCAGGATTCTCCCTTTATCTTTGATGTTTGATAATCTGATTTTTAAGTTTCTTAGGCCTATTCAGATCTATTCTCTTTGGGGTGCACTGCCCTTCTTGGATCTGTAACTTTCTGTCTTTCATAAGAGATTGGAAATCTTCATTGATTATTTCCTCTATTATTGCTTCTCCCCCTTTTCCCTTCCCTTCTCCTTCTGGGACACCAATTATACATATATTCTTACTTTTCATTTTGTCCTTAAGTTCTTGGTGACAATGCTCATATCTTTCCATTCTTTTCTTTATCTGTTCTTTTGTATGTAGTCTTTCAAGTGCATTGTTCTTTCAGTTTCTGAGTGTTTTCTTCTGCCACTTGAGATCTGCTGTTGTATGTTTCCATCATGTCTTTCATCTCTTGTGTAGTGCCTTTCATTTCCATAGAATCTGCCAGTGGTTTTTTAAACTTTCAGTTTCTCCCTTATGAACACCCAGTGTTTTCAGTATATGGCTCAGGTCTTTTGCTATGTCTTCCCTAAACTTTTTGAATTGACTTATTAGTTGTTTCAATTCCTGTATCTCGATTGAAGTGTAAGTTTGTTCCTGAGCACTGCCTTTACTCTATCCCATTACTTTGATATATTCTTTTCTTATTTTTGTTCATCTCAAGATATTTACTGATTTCCCTTGTGAATTTTCTTGTGCCCATTAATTGTTTAGAAATCTGTTATTTGGAACTTAGAACAGGTAATGAGGTCTTGTTATTCTCTACTTGTTAATGCAATATTCTGATACATACCAGAGTAATTTGGACAGAATATAAAAAAGGTATTTGCAGAATTCCTTGAGGGACCAGAGAAAAATGTGGAAACAGTGAACTTCCCTATCTGGGAATCTCCTTATATTCTCTAAAACATCAGGGACTCCCAATCTGATAAGCCAAGCCCTTAATCTTTATGCATGTCCTTATATAACTTATCTTGTAATGGTGAAGCTTAGCGTACCTATAATTATGTCTGAGTCACCCCCAGAGATCATTGTTTGCTGCCTAGCTGTGCTGTCTCTCTCACAGCCCTCACTGCAAATAAACACACTACCCTCCCCCATATGAGACATTACTCCCAAGGATGAACCTTGCTCTGCATCATGGGGTTGTGAATGCCTTCATGAACAGAAGGGGGGGAATGAAATAGAATACATTTTCAATGGTTATATTTCAAATAGAGCCAAGAGGCCATTCTGGAGGTTACCCTTAGGCAAGATTTAGTCAGATATTGCAATTTGCCATTGTATGCCAAGCATCAACCAACCATTCCTGAAAACCCTAAAGAAAGACCTGAGATCTATCTAAGACTATATAAAAGTCAACTTATTAAGTTTATTTTTTCAGAAACTTAAAGCCTCCAGATTGTTCCTATGACAGATAAGCCCTGAAATCCAGTGGTACCAGTCTCTTCAAGAACATCAACCTGTTTCATTCCTTACCACATAATGCTGACACCCTTTTCAACATGAAGTAGTTAGAATGGTCATTTCCATGATACCCAGAAAATTAAGAGAATGATTAGGAGGAAGGTGTTGTAATGGAGAAGTAAGTATTTAACAAACAATTATGACTTCTGACTCATCATATAGATATTTATTTTCAGCTTCTATTGTATTAAAGTAGTCAAAAGGAAATACATGAAATTGTTGAACTATATTCCTGTAGCCTTGATCTTTGATATTGACTGTATAACCATATGAACTTTATCTTTGAATGTGATTGTTAAAACCTTGTGAGTAACACCTCCTTTATCCAGTGAATGGGTAGATGAGAATTAAGAAAAGACATACATAAAAGATAATAAATAAAAGTTTGGAATATGGGGAAATTACCCCTGTGTAAACTATGGACAATTGTGACTAGTACTATTTTAATAATCTTTCATAACTTGTAACAAATTTATCCATTTCTTAAAATAAGAATTGCAAAAAATTGCTATCATTAATTATAACAAGTTTTCCACACCAACGTAAATGTTGATGGTGAGGTGGTGTATGGGAATCCTGTATTTTATGCATAACATTAGGCATAAACTCACAACTTCTATAATAAAAGGAGTGCATTATTTGACATCCATATATTTGTGGATTTTCTTGTTCTCTGCCGGCTAATGCTTCCCAAATTCATTCCATTGATGTCTGAAAAGATGCTTTGTATGATTTCAATCTTTTCATGTTTATTGAGGCTTCTTTTTCTGATACAACATGTGGTCTATCCTAGAGAACAGTGCATGTGTACTTGAGAAGAATCTGTGTTCTGTTTGCTGGGGTCTAATGTTTTGTATATACCTGTTGGGAGTAGTTCATTGATGATATTATTCAAGTTCTCTCTTTCCTAATTGATCTTTTCTCCAGATGTGCTATCTATTGATGGAAGTGGTGTATTATAGTCCCCAACTATTATTGTAGAGATACCTATTTATTCCTTCAGTTTTCCCAGTGTTTGCCTCATGGTCAGGTGCCTAAATATTTATGATTGTGATTTCTTCTTGGTTAACCGAAACTTTATTAATATACTTTCCTTCTTTGTTTCTTATTACAGCTTTTGACTAAAGGTCTATTTTGTATTACATTAGCATAGCTAGAAAAGCTCTCTTTTGGTACTATTCACATGGATAATTTTCTTCCAATCTTTCACTTTCAAGCTATTTGAATCTTTATGTCTAAGGTGTATCTCTTGTAAACAACACATACTCGGATCATGGTTTTTTATTCCTTTGTGAATATTTCTTTTGACTGGAGACTTGAATCTTTTAACATGCAACATTATTACTATAATGGCAGTAATTATTTCCACCCTATTGTCAAGTGGTTTCTCTTACATCATGTCTTTTTTGCCTCTCTTCCCTGTACTGATGCCTCCTTTCCATATAGTTTATCTTTTACAAAGTATCTGATACCTTTCTCATTTTTGATCTGTATATATTTTAAAATAATTTCTGTGGTTTCTATTACAAACCTCCATCCATAACCTACTAATTTGAAAAGATTTCAACTTACATTTAATAGCAACCATGACTTCCACTCTGATGTATGTTTATTTCCCCTCTTTATGTGGTTTTTGTTCAACATTACCAATTAATATACTATGATACTGTTATCAAGAAATGTAACCCTTTGTTAATCTATTATATTCTAACACTTATAGTATTGGAGAGTAGAATTCTATGTTGAGGACACAGTACTATTGTGTTTTGCATGTCTTCTCTCTCTGCACCAATTAGGAAGGTAAAATAACTGTCCTCCCCGCTATGTGGGACATGATTCCTAGGGATGGAAATTTCCATGTCCATATGTTACATGACTTCTGGGAATGAGCCTGGATCCAGCATTGTAGGATTGAGAAAAGTTCTTGACCAAAAGGGGGAAGAGAAATTAAACAAAATAAAGTTTCAGTGCCTGAGAGATTTTTCAAAAGGAGTTGATTGTTCATTCTGAGGGTAACTTTGATGCCTATATAGATATCTCTTTTAGATTTTAGTTTATAAGTATAGCTAGAAGGAAATGTCTGAAACTTTGAACTGCAATCCAGTATCCTTGATTCTTTTAAAACTATATAGCTTATATGGTGTCGCTCTGTGATTGTTAAAACTTTATGGCTCACACTCCCTTTACCCAGTGTATCAATAAATGAGTAAAATGAGGACAAAAATTAAATGAATAATGGGGGAGAGGCATGGAATATTTTGCATGTTCTGTTTTACATTAATTTTATAATTATTTTAATTTTTGGAGTAATTAATTTGTTCAAAAATTGATTGTGATGATGAATACACAATTATATGATGATGCTGTGAACATTTGCACACATTGGAAGATTGTATGGTATGTAAATATATTTCAGTAAAGTTGTATTAGAATAATACTTAATGATTATAGACTGCTTAAACCCTAGGATTGGGAACAAGGAAATGAGCTCCATTCCCAAACTACCTAGCCATATTAAGAAATCATGAAATATAATAAAATCATAAAACTGCAATTGTATCTTCACAGAGTACATGATTTTCCATATAAATTTCTCAAGGAATCTACACAGAAAAATAAACTTCCTGTAACTAATAAAGTTTTGCTGAAGCAAAGGTTTCAGGATCAACACCTAAGAATGAATTGTATTTCTAAGTAATAGCAATGAAAAACTTGAAAGCCAAAATGAAAGAGAATATTACAGTTAACTACAATACTAAAGGGAAATAAATACTAAGATAAATATCTAAATGCAATATGTACAAAATCTGTAGGCTGCAAACTGATGTTTGAAAGATATCAAATATCTTACTAAGTTGAGATACACATAGTGTTTATAGAGTACAAGAATCATACTAAGGTGCCAATTTTTACACTGATCTATACATTGATTAGAATGCTACTGAAAACATCAGCAGGCTTTGTGTAGGTCTAGATTAACCGATTTTACATCTTACATGGCAAAGTCAAAAAACTAGAATAGAAAAAACAATTTTAAAGAAGAATAGATCTGGATGAATCACACCTATTTTAAGACTTATTCTAAATGTAAAATTTTGGAGTATTAGTGACAGATTAACAAAGGTATCAATATATATAAACAGATAGCTCTGTAACTCATACAAATGTGGTCATTTGATTTTTGAAAAAAATATAAAGGCTGTTTAATGGAAAAATAATGTTGAAAAATTTGTGTGGGACTCTTTGGGCATTCATGTGCAAAAGAAAATAAAAGAGAGGTCATTGACCTAAACCTCACAAAGTATGCGAATAATTAATTCAAAATGTCAAATGTCAATTGATAAAATTTATCAAAGAAAATCATTGCGAATAAGGTTGACAAAGAGTTCTTAGAGAAGACACCAAAAGTACACTTCAATAAGGGGAAAACATATATCTGAATTCATTAATTTTTTAGAAATATTCTCTGAAAGACAATCAAAAGACAAGGAATAGATTGGGAGAAAATATTTGCAAATCCCATGTTTGATGAGTGAATATCACATAGAACATAAAAAGTCACTTAATGTAATGTAAAGAGGGAAAAGATAAACAACACAATTAGAAATGGACAGGCACTTCACCAAGAGTGCAAATCATGCAAATAAGCAATAAAAATGTGTTCCTCATCAGTAGCCATTATGCAAAAGCAAATTTATGGGAAAGTTCAATTTTTCCCATTCTTTTCTCTATCCATTTTTTTGTCTGTAAAATTTCAGCTGTCAGTCTTCTCATTTGCTGATTCTTTTTAATGCTTCAATCTGCTGTTGTATGCCTCTATGGTATTTTAATCTCTTTTATTGTGTGTTTCATTCATATCATTTCTGTTGTGTTTCTTTTTTATATTTTCAAATTCTTCTGGTCACATAGCATCTTGTTAATATCTTTTATCTCTTTATCCATGTTTTCTTCCATCTTCTTAATTGACTTATGATATTTGTTTGAACATTTTTTGATTTTCCAAATTCTTGTCTCCTCTGAAGTTTTAATTTATTCCTTTGACTGAGCCATACTTTCTTCTTCTTGGTTTGGCTTGTAATTTTTTGCTGTTATCTAGGCATCTGATTATCCTGATGATTTTAATTTGGAGGTCAGTTTCTCTTTCATACCTAGGGTTGTCCTGTTGATTACCTAGTGCTAGGCTTTTCTTTGCCTCTTGGTTGAACTTACTCTAGACTTAGAAGAGCTCGACTGTTTTCACCTTATTCATCTGATTCTTGCCCTGTTCTTATGGTACAATTTTTGAGATTGTACATTTTGTACAGATGTTTCACACCCAGGATAAAGCTTATTTTATCCTGTTCCTTCTCTGGGAATGTTGATTTGTTCTATTTAGTTTTTACTTTCCTTTATACTTTGTTATCCCTCCTTTCATTGTCTCTAGCTGCATTGGCCTAGAGAGCAAGTTCAAGGAGAAACATCACCTCAGAATGGACTTTCACAAGTCAGTATTCCCCCATGAAAGGGGCATAGTTTGGTTCTAAAGACTGCAATATAATTTGGAAAACTTTGGTAATGGTAGTAGCACTAGTGTAGTAATTACAAAATTAGTATTTTCATAGACTATGGAAAATGATAAAATACAGTGATATATTTGAGAAACCATTATTTTTACTATGGGGATAAGAACTTAAAAATATGATGGGATATAAGTCAGGGTACTATGGAATATTTGATTTGTGTTTATTTGGAATTGAGATAAATATTTTTATCCCATTAAATCCTAAAATATACGTTTAGGCATGTGTGCCTTAAATTAAAAATAATTTATGAGTGTTTACAATCTCATAGGTAATCAATGCACTGCTCAAAAATAGAGCTGAAAGTTATATGCTAAATTAAGATTGAAATACCACTCATTTGGATCAAAATCATAAAAACAACATTTTTCATGTTCATGGTATATAGTTTTATCACCATAAAAGTGTGTAATAATACATTAAAATAGTGTTAATATTTACTGCTCTTTCATAAAAAATGAAAATTTGTAGAAAGTTGGTTGTATAATCATATTTTATAGGACTGATTTTTCAGATTACAGTAAAAAATGCTAAAAACATCAAATTATTACTTCTTTTGGCTGGCAATACAATACCTAGAAAAACTTTCGTTGTAACTTATTCTATGATATAAAAGAACACAGAATTGTTACTCTTCTACAATTTAGATTTCTGTTTCCACATATTAAATTGATTATTTATAAAATGAATCCCCATTATCATGTTGGTAGCTATTCAGTTTTATCAAGAAGAGAAGCATATTTCCTCCAGGGTTCTAATTGTTAATTTTCCTAAGGGGAAAGGAAGCATAATACAAATTATATAATAAATCACAATATGAACTCTCTATATAAGCGAGGAGTTAATTTTCCTTTACCAATGCATTTCAGTTGATTGGATCATTTTACTTTCATCTTGTTGAAACCTCAGATAGGTAATGAAATCTCTGAAACTGAGAAAAAAAATAATTTTTTTGCTAAATTCTGGATTTTCTATGCCAAAAGAAACATTTAAATATTTGTAAAGAGGTTAATGTAATGTGAAAATGTAGATATTTGGGGAACTTTTGAAACCAAATATTAATTAGTTAAGGTAAACAGTGTGTTTTAAATAATATTAGATTGAGTGGCTAAATAAATGTATAAAAATTGTTTGAGGTCTTAAAATTGTGCAAAGACACACAAGTATGTCCAGTGTCAAATTACACATGTGGGAATTTATGCTCTATCTAAAGCATGTTTTTGACCCATCCACCTAAATTTATATTTCCTTATTGACTCCATGAGACCTAATTGTTAATAACTTTGTCACAAATTAAGTAGAGAAGTTACATTGTAGAGATGTTTTCTATCTTCTTGTTCATCACCTAGTAGCCCCTTGTGTTAAAAAGGAAGGGGAGTGAATGCTTCTTTAGTAATATATTTTAAAAGAAAATTCCATAACCTACCTAAGAAATTTTAAATGTAAGATTTCCTTGTTATTGATGTACTAAACAAATTATAAATTTTAAGTTATTTTAAGGTTTAAGATCTATCAGTGAAAGTTTTGCTTAAAGAACTCATTTTCTTTTTCTCTATATAGTGGAAACTTAAAGTATCTGCTACAGAGAAGTTTCATATATATGTTTGCCACCGACAATATTTAAAAATGTAAGTCAGAAATAACAGGAAAAATTTTCTGGGTAGTATGCACTGTAAGGTTAGGCCTAGCCATAAGCCCATCATTTTTTCTGTAACTGCTTTTATCTATTTATCTATATAAAGCTACCTGTAAATATTCCTCTTAATTTCTTTACCTCAATTGCATAGTACTTATCCTCATTTGCTTACTTAACTTGAAAACTGCATTCTTCTTCCTCTGCAAATTTGGTTTCCACATTCTTCATTTTTCTCCTTTTCTTGTGACCACATCCGTTCTTGTTTCTACCTGTTCTTCCAAGTAGAGCACCTACTTTTCCATATCTTTTATCTTAGAAGTCTAATTTATTTGAATTGCTATCATCTTAACTTTAACAATTTCACAACTGAAATTGTGTTTTATGTCTTTCATAAAAGATGGGAAATTTTCATTGATTATTTCCTCTGGTATTACCTCTGCCTCTTTTCCCTTCTCTTTTCCTTCTGGGACACCAATGATATGTACATTATTGTACTTTGTTTCATGTTTAAGTTCCCAGAGATGTTGCTAATATTTTTTTCATTCTTTTCTCCATCTACTCCTTTGCATGTAGGCTTTCAGGTGTTTTGTTCTCCAGTTCTTGAGTGTTTTCTTCTGCCTTTTGAGATCTGCTGTTTTATGTTTCCATCGTGTCTTTCATAGATTCTGCTAGTTGTTTTTTTGAACTTTTGATTTCTGCATTATGTATGCCCAGTGTCTTCTTTACAGCCTGTATCTCTTTTGCAAAATATTCTCTAAACTTTTTGAATTGATTTAGCATTAGTTGTTCAAATTCCTGTATCTCAGTTGAAGTGTACATTTGTTCCTTTGACTGGGCCATAGTTCATTTTTATTAGTGTAGGTTGTAGTTTTCTGTTGTCTAGGCACCTGACCTCCTAGGGCACCCCGATCAGCTTTTCCCATATGAGAATAGGCGCAGGTCACAGAAGGAGGAAATATTCAGTATCTGGTTTCCCTGATGGTTTTTCTTAGAGGATTGATACACCTGTGCTTTTCTGCCTGGCAGGTGCACCTGTCTGCTCATCACTTGCTGGTGTAAGAGGGTGTATCCTGTGGCTCTCCTCCCCCAGGCTTTGGGGTCTGGTTCCAGAAAGGCAGGCAGTAGAGCTGGGCTTCTCCCTTTCCTCTTGGGAAGCTATGCCCCCTCCAGAGAGGTCATGTGCATATCAATAAGTTCTTTGTTTCTCTGACTCTGCTGATCAAAGTATTCTGATTTTGAAATGGCTGAGGCTGTCTTTACTGCAAAGCTCTGTGGGCTGAAAATGGCTGATGTTTTCTCCACAGAGAGAGAAAGGGACAGAAAATCTCCCAGGTTCACCCATGAGCCAGAGATAGCACCCAATCCTCTGGGCTCCCCATCCTGAGACAGATATGTCCCCTGACTCTCCCAAGGTCTGTTGTCACCAAAACTTCTGTCTGCTTGTTGAGGATTTGCTGTCTGTATTGAGCAGTTAACATTAAAACCCCAGTTGGAGCTGGGCTGAGAGAGTGCTGCTCTCTAGCACCATGAAACTTCCATGAGGGAGGGGCTCTTGGCTCTTGGCTCTCAGTGAATGTCCACAGTTTTACTTACAGATTTTATGCTGCAATCTCAGGCATTCCTCCCAATTCAGGTTGGTGGATGATGAGTGGAAAGTCATGTTTGTCTCCCCGCAGTTATTTCAGGTTATTTACTACTTTTTTGGTCATTTATGAATTGCTCTGGGGGGGACTAACTGTCTTCCACTCCTCTCTATGTGCCATCTTAGCTTCTCCATCTCATACACATTTAAATTTGGTATATAGTCTTTTTTACATTTAATGGAAGCATATTACAGTGTTACTGTTCACTACAGACTTGTTTGCCTTGATCATGTTTTTCCCCAAATATCATCCCTTTTCAAAACTCTGCATAGTTGACATTCATTTGTTCTCCCACATGTGAAAACATTTTTATATTTGTCCATTTAGTAACAGTCATTGGCCAATCCATTTTTGCCAAATTATACAGTCCCATTCCTCATCATCTATATTTATGTCCAGTATCATACATTCCCCTATCCCACCTCTTTCAACCTTACTCAAAGACATCTTTTTTCAGTGTACTTACAATATTGTGCTACCATCACACAGTATTATGCTATCTATTTCTGGATCTATACAACCAATCCTGCTGAACATTCTTTAGTCCTCCATCATCAAATGCCTGACTTCTACTTTCTTTCTATCTCCTTGTAGCCTGTGTTATCAGCTTTTAACTCTCAAAGTTTGTTCACTAATATTCATTCATATTAAAGAGACCATACACTATTTGCCCTCTTGTTTCTGGCTAACTTCACTCAACATAATGTCCTCAAGGTTCATCCATGTTATTATATGTTCCATGTCTTTGTTCTGTCTTACAGCTGCCTAATTTTCCATCATGTGTATATGCCACAGTTTGTTTATGCACTCGTCCATTGATGGATGCTTGGGCTGCTTCCATCTCTTAGCAATCATGAATAATGCCACAATAAACATCAGTTTATAAATGTACATCTGTGTCTTAACTTCCTGTTGCTCTGAGTATATGCCTAGCAATGGAATAGCTGGGTCATATGGCAAATCTATACTTAGCTTCCTGATGAACCACCACACTGTCTTCCAGAGTGTTTACACCATTTTACATTCCCACCAGCAGTGAATAAATGTGGCTTTCTCCATATACTCCTCAAATTTTCTGTTTTTGGATAATGGCTATTCTGGTAGGTGAGCAATGATATCTCATTGTGGTTTTGATGTGCATTTCCCTAACAGCCAGTGCAGTTGAGCATTTTTTTCACATATTTTTGAGCCATTTGTATTTCCACTTCAGAATAGTGTCTGTCCATGGCTTTTGTCCATTTTTTAATTGGGTTGTTCGTCTTACTGTTGTTGAGTTGTAGGATCTTTTTATATTCATGGGATATTAGATGCTTACCTGTTATATGTTTTCCAATTACTGTCTCCATGGCATTGGCTGCCTTTTTACTTTTTGGACAAAGTCCTTTTATATACAAAAACATTTTACTTTGAGGAGCTCCCATTTGTCTATTTCTTCTTTGTTTCCTTGAACTTTGTGTGAAAGGTCTAGGAAACTATCTCATATCACAGGATCTTTCAGATATTGCCCTACATTTTCACCTAAGAGTCTTATGGTCTTAGTGCTAATGTTTAGGTCTTTGATCTATGTTGAGTTAATTTTTCTTTATGGTGTGAGATAGGAGTCCTCTTTCATTCTTTTGAAAATGGATACCCAGTTCTCCAAACACTATTTATTGAAGAGGCTGCTCTGTCACAGTTGATTTGTCTTCACTGCTTTATCAAACATCAATTGTCCATAGATGCAAGGATCTATTTCTTTTTTTCTTCCCAGAAATTGTCTACATAAACTTTTATTTTTTTAAAATTTTTATTGGGACTGTTCAGATACCATACAATTATCCAAAGATCCAAAGTGTACAATCAGTTGCCCCTGGTACCCTCACACAGCTGTGCATCCATCACTGCACTTAATTTTTGTTCAATTTTTAGAAACTTTTCAATAACTCCAGACAAGATATAAAGTGAAAGATGAAAAAAGAAAAAAAAATGAATAGGAAACTCAAATCCTCCCATATCCCTGACCAACCTCCCTCAATTGTTGACTCATAGTGATAGTATAGTACATTTGTTACTGTTTATGAAAGAAAGTTGAAATACTAACTGTAGTATATAGTTTGCAGTAGGTATATATTTCTTCCCTATATGCCCATCTATTATTTACTTCTAGTTGTATTATAATACATTTGTTCTGGTTCATGGAAGAGTCTGCTAATATTTGTACAGTTAATCATGGACATTGTCCACCATAGGATTCAGTTTTATACATTCCCACCTTTTGACTTCCAACTTTCCTTCTCGTAACATATATGACTCTGAGCTTCCTCTTTCCACCTCATTCACGTGCTGTTTGGCACTGTTAGTTATTCTCACATCTTGCTACCAACATCTCTGTTCATTTCCAAACATTTAAGTTCATCCTAGTTGAAAATTCTGCTCATGATAAGCAACCACTCCCCATTCTTAAGCCTCATCCTATATCTTCGTACCTTATATTTCATGTCTATGAGTTTACATATTATAATTAGTTCTTATCAGTGAGACCCTGCAATATTTGTCCTTATGTATCTGGCTTATTTCACTCAGTATATTGCCCTTGAGGTTTTGTTCACACACCATACCTTCCATCTTAAGCAAGCAATCAATGGTTCTCTGTATGGTCACATATTTATGTGTCCACCACCTTCACCACTATCTATATAAGGGCATCTATGATTCTTCCACAAGGCAGGAGGGAGAGTCAAAGAAGGTAGACAGGCAAAATAAAGAGGAAAAGAAATGACAGCTAGGAAGTAGCAAAAGGAAAAGTAACCTTAAATCAAAGTAGAGTAAAGAGTCAGACAACACCATCAATGTCAAGTGTCTAACATGCCTCCCCTATCTCCCTGTCTTATCTGCATTTACCTTGGTGTATCACCTTTGTTACATTAAAGGAAGCATAATACAATGATTCTGTTAGTTACAGTCTTTAGTTTACATTGATTTCATCCCTCCCCAATGCCTCCCCATTTTTAACATCTTGCAAGGTTGATGTTTGCTTGTTCTCCCTCATAAAAGAACATATTTGTACATTTTATCACAATTGTTGAACACTCTAGATTTCACCAAATTACACAGTCCCAGTCTTTACCTTTCCTCCTTTCTTCTGGTGTCTCACATGCTCCCAACCTTCCTGTCTCAACCATATCGTAATTATCTTTGTTCAGTGTCTTACATTGCTGTGCTACCTTCTCCCAAAATTGTGTTCCAAACCACACACTCTTGTCTTCTCCTATCACTCTGTAGTGCTCCCTTTAGTATTTCCTGTAGGGTGGGTGTCTTGTTCACAAAGTCTCTCATTGTCTGCTTGTCAGAAAATATTTTGAGCTCTCCCTCATATTTGAAGGACAGCTTTGCTGGATATAGGATTCTTGGTTGGCAGTTTTTCTCTTTCAGTGTCTTAAATATATTACACCACTTCCTTCTTGCATCTGTGGTTTCTGCTGAGAGATCCACACATACTCTTATTAAGCTTCCTTTGTATCTGATGGATTGCTGTTCTCTTGCTGCTTTCAGTATTCTCTCTTTGTCTTTGACATTTGATAATCTGATTATTAAATGTCTTGGTGTAGACCTATATGGATCTATTCTGTTTGGAGTATGCTGCAATTCTTGGATCTGTAATTTTATGTCTTTCATAAGAGATGGGAAATTTTCATTATTTCCTCTATTATTGCCTCTGCCCCTTTTCCCTTCTCTTCTCCTTCTGGGACACCAATGATACATACATTCTTGTACTTTATTTCATCTTTAAGTTCCTGGAGACTTTGCTCATACTTTTTAATTCTTTTCTCCATCTGCTCCTTTGTGTGTAATCTTTCAGTTGTTTTCTTCTCCAGTTCTTAAGTGTTTTCTTCTGCTTCTTGAGATCTGCTGTTGAATGTTTCCATTGTGTCTTTCATCTTTTATGTTGTGCCTTTCATTTCTGTAGGTTCTACTAGTGGTTTTTTTGAACTTTCAATTTCTGCATTATGTATGTCCAGTGTTTCATTTACAGCCTGTATCTCTTTTGCAAAATGTTCTCTAAACTTTTTGAATTGGTTTAGCATTAGTTGTTCAAATTCCTGTATCTCAGTTGAAGTGTACATTTGTTCCTTTGACTGGGCTATAGCTTTGTTTTTCTTAGTGTAGGTTGTAGTTTTCTGTTGTCTAGGCATCTGACCTCCTACGCCACCCCAATCAAGTTTTCCCAGACAGGAACAGGCTCAGGTAACAGAAGGAGGAAATATTCAGTATCTGGTTTCCCTGATGGTTTTTCTTAGAGGATTGATACACCTGTGCTTTTCTGCCTGGCAGGTGCACCTGTCTGCCTGTCACCACCTGTGTAAGAGGGTGTGTCCTGTGGTTCTCCTCCCCCAGGCTTTGGGGTCTGGTTCTGGAAAGGCAGGCAGTAGAGCTGGGCCCCTCCCTCTCCTCTTGGGAAGCTATGACCCCTCCAGAGAGGTCATGTGCATATCAATAAGTTCTTTGTTTCTCTGACTCTGCTGAGCAAAATGTTTTGATTTTAAAATGGCTGAGACTGTCTTTACTGCAAAGTGTTGCTGGCTGAAAATGGCTGATGTTTTCTCCACGGAGAGAGAAAGGGACAGAAAAGCTCCCAGATTCACCCATGAGCCAGAGATAGCACCCAATCCTCTGGGCTCCCCATCCTGAGACAGATATGTCCCCCAATTCTTCCAAGATCAGTTGTCACCAAAAGCCTCTGTCTGATTGTTGAGGATTTGCTGTCTGTATTGAGCAGTTAACATTAAAACCCCAGTTGGAGCTGTGATGAGAGAGTGCTGTTCTCTAGCACCATGAGTCTTCCATGAGGGAGGGGCTCTTGGCTCTTAGCTCTCAGTGTGGGTCCACAGTTTTACTTACAGATTCTATGCTGTGATCTTGGACATTCCTCCCAATTCAGGTTGGTGAATGATGAGTGGACAGACATGTTTGTCTCCCCACAGCTATTCCAGGTTATTTACTAGTTGTTTGGTCATTTATGAATTGTTCCAAGGGGGACTAACAGTCTTCCACTCCTCTCTATGCTGCCATCTTAGCTCCTCTCAAGGATCTATTTCTGAATACTCAATTTGATTCCATCAGTCAGTATATGTCTATCAATTTGCCTATACCATGCTGTTTTGAACACTGTAGGTTTGTAATATATTATGAAATCAGGTAGTGTGAGGTCTCCAAATTCATTCCTCTTTCTCAAGATATTTATGGCTATTCAGGGAATCTTGCCCTTCTAAATAAATTTGGTATTGGTTTTTCTATGTCTGTAAAGTACATTGTTGGAATTTTAATTGGTATTTCATTGGATCTACAAATTAGTTTAGATAGAATTGGCATCTTAGCTATATTTAGTTGTCCAATCCATGAACACAGTATACTCTTCCATTTTTTAGGTCCTGTTTGATTTCTCTTAGTGGTTTCTTGTAGTTTTCTGGGTATAGGTCTTTTATGGCCTTGGTTAAGTTTATTCCTAAATACATGTTTCTTTTGGTGGCTATTGTAAATGGAATTTTTTTCTTGATTCTCTCCTCTTCTTGCACATTACTTATGAATAGGAACACTACAATTTTTTGTGTATTGCTCTTCTATCTGGCCACTTTGCTATATTCATTGATTGTTTCTAGTAGCTTTGCTATAGATTTTTCTGGATTTTCTACAGATAGAATCATGTCATCTGCAAACTGTGAAAGTTTTACTTCTCTCCAGTTTGGATACCTTTTATTTCTTTTTTTGCCTAATTGCTCTAGCTAGAAATTCTAGAAGAATGTTGAATAATGGTGACATATGGCATCCCTGTCTTGTTCCTGATCTTAAAGGGAAATTTTTCAATCTTCCCCCATTGAGTCTATTAGCTGTGGGTTTTTCATATATTGCTTTTGTCATATTGAGAAAGTTCCCTTCCATTCCTATTATTTGAAGTGTTTTCATTCAGAAAAGATGTTGAATTTTGTCAAATGCTTTTTATGTATCACTTGAGATGATCATGTGGTTCTTCTGCTTGATTTATTGATTTGTGTATTACATTAATTTATTTTCTTGTGTTGTACTAGCCTTGCATACATGGAATAAACCCCACTTGGTTGTGGTGTATAATTCTTTTAATGTACTGCTATATACAATTTGGGAGTATTTTGTTGAGGATTTTTGTACCTATATTCATTAAAGAGATTGGTCTATAGTTTTCTTTTTTGCAGTATATTTGTCTGATTTTTGTATTAGGATGGTGGCTTCATAGAAGCCATTTTTTGGAAGAATTTGAGCAGCATTGGTACTAAATCTTTCTTAAATGCTTGGTAGAATTCACATGTGAAACCATCTGTTCTTGGGCTTTTCTTTTGGGAGTGCTTTTTGATGATTGATTCAATATCTATTTTTAATTGGTTTGCTGAGGTTGTCTATTTCTTCTTGAGTCACTGTTGGGTGTTTATGCTTTCCTAGGAAGTTGTCTATTTCATGTAAGTTGTCTAGTTTATTAGCATATAGTTGCTTATAGTATCTTCTCATTATCTCCTTTATTTCTGTAGGGTCAGTCATTATGTCTCCTTTCCCATTTCTGAGTGTATTCATTTGCATCCACTCTCTCTTTCTCTCTCTCCCCCCTCCCCCCTTTTTTGGTTAGACTAGCTAGGTGTACATCAATTTTATTCATTTTCTCAAAGAACACACTTCTGGTTTTGTTGAGTGTCTCTATTGTTTCCTGTTTTCAATATCCTTTATTTATGTTCTATTCTTTGTTATTTCTTTTCTTCTGTTTGCTTTGGGGTTAGTTTGCTCTTCTTTCTCCTATTTCTTGAGGTGAACAGTTAATCCCTCAATTTTTGTTCTCTTTTCTCTTTTAATAAAGGCATTTAGCACAATAAATTTCCCTGTCATCACCACCTTTGCTGCCTCCCATAAGTTTTGATAAATTGTGTTTTCATTGTCATTTGCCTTAAGGTATTTACTAATTTCTCTTGTAATATCTTCCTTTACCCAATGGTTTCCTAAGAGTGTGTTGTTCAGCTTCCATATATCTGTGAATTGTACAATCTTCTTCCCATTATTTATCTCCAGCTTCATTCCATTGTGATAAAAGAAATTGTTTTATATAATATCGATACTTTTAAATTTTTTGAGACTTGTTTTGTGACCCAATACGTAGGCTGTCCTAGAGAACATTCCATGAGCACTTGAGAAAAATGTGTATCTGGCTGTTGTTTTGTGGGGTTTAGTGTGCTATAGATATTTTTAAAGTCTATTCGGTTTTCATAGAATCCAACATCCGTGTTTTCTTTTTCATCCTTTGTATAGATGTCCTGTCCATGGATGACAGCAGTGTATCAAAGTCTCCAAGTATTATTGTAGAGGTATCTACTTCTCCTTTCAGTGTTCTCAGGGTTTGCCTCATGAATTTTGGGGCACTCTGGCTCAGTGCATAAATATTTATGGTTATGTTTTCTTGATTAATTTCTCCAACCTTTCACATTCAGCCTGGGTTTGTCTTTGTGTCACAAGGGAGTTTCATGTAGATAGCAAATAGATGGGTCCTGTTTTTTAAACCATTCTGCCATTCTGTGTCTTTTTATTGGGGAGCTTAATTCAATAATATTCAGTGTTATTACTCTAAGGGCAGTACCTCCTTCTACCATTTTATCTTTTGGATTTTATATATCATATCTTTTGTTTTCTCTCTCACTCCTTTTACCCTTCCTGATTATCTTCATTTCTGCATTCTTCTCTGAACCTCTCTCTCCTGTCTTTTCCTATCAGCCTGTGGTACTCCCTTTAGTATTTCTTGTAGCACTGTTCTCTTGAGTCCCCAGGTTTTACCTTAGGAATGGGAAATCCTGGTCCTGGGGCTGGAAGGGACTGGGCCCCTAAGTCCTCTATTAGCTTTTGGGTGACTCCTAAAGGAAGAAAAGCACTTAGATGATAGATTTCTGGGTCCAACCTTAAGTCTTGGGTTAAAATTTTCTCCCAAACATCATCTCAATGGGACTCCACAAGAGCAGCTCTTTTGTAGCTAAGTATGTTCTGAGGAGTGCTAAGGGAAGATTGGATACCTATGGTGTTTAGGTTTCATGGCACAGTGGAGGTGATATTTTATACCAAGAGCTGCAGCCACATCTTGGGTTATTTGACTAACAAAGGCCAGCCCATTATCACATTGGATGGAAACAGTCAACCTAAATCTAGGGATAATTTTCTTAATGAGGAACTTAGAAACAGTATGAGCAGTTTCTGTTCAAATAGGAAATGCTTCTATTCTCCCAGTAAAGGTATCTACAAAGACTAATAAGTACTTAAATCCCTGGCAAGCTGACATATGAGTGAAGTCAATCTGCCAATCCTCTCCTGCATATGTTTGCTATCTCTGCATTAGAGATGTTAGAGCTTGTGGCTGGGCAAGGTTCTGGAATGTGGACTGTTAACACATAAAGCACAACTCAGAGTAACTTTCTTAATGGGTTTGGCTAAAGTCTATCCTTTAAGTATTCTCTGTGCTAAAGTGAGGGCATTCCTGCCCAGGTGGGTGGGTTGATGGATGCCTTGAATGACCTTCCACAGCACCTCACTCAGCAGGAAATTCTCCCTTCTTTGACAAGCCATCCATTTGCCTCATACATACACATGCCCTGTTTCTTTATCTAGTTTTTCTTCTTCCTGGGGGTAAACAGGAGTACTAAGGGGAAGAGAGGGGTCAGGGTCTAATGCTAGCACAGAGATAGGGTCTTGGGTAGCTGCTTTAGCAGCTTTGTCTGCTCTCATTTCTTTTGGCTGCCAGAGAGTCAGACTTCTTGTGACCTGGGCAGTGGATTATCACATCTTTCTGGGGAAGTAACACAGCTTCTAGCAGGTTAAGAATTCCTTGTCTATGTTTGACAGAAGAGTTAACATTACTGAGCAGCCCTCTTTCCCTCCAGATAAGAGTGAGCATTCAACACAAGAAAAGCATACTTAGAGTCAGGGTAGATGTTAACCCTTTCCCTGGCTTCTAGCATTAACCCCCTAGTAGGAGCTATGAGTTTGGCCTTTTGGGCCAAAATCTGTGGGGGAAGAGGCTTTGATTCAATGCCTTCCTGCAGGGTGATGATAGCATATCCTGCTTTTCTGACTCCCTCTTTTACAAAGCTGCTTCCATCTGTAAACCACTCTAACTCTGGGTAATCTAAGGGCTGGTCTTGTAGGTGTGGCTTGCTAGAATAATTGTGAGATAGTGTTTCTGTGCATGAGTGTTTGAGGGGTGCACTTCTTGAGCTGGGTTTATTGACAATAGAGTAGCCAGGTTCAGGATAGTACAGACTTGGATTTGAACCTCTGGCATGTCTAAGAGCTGGGCTTGATAGTTCAGGAGCCTCCTATTGGAAAGCCACTGATGTCCTTTTGCTTCTATAATGTCCCTGATTTGTTGGGGTATATATACTGTTAAAGTTTGTCCCCAGGTTATCTTGATGGATTGTTCTATAAGTAAAGCAGTGGCCCCTACTGCTCTGAGACAAGGTGGCCAGTCCTGATCTGTGACATCTAACAGAATTGAAAAATATGCCACAGGTCAGGGAATGCTTCTGAACTTTTGCACTAAGCCTCCTAATACTACTTTTCAGTTATATACAGGAAAAAGGGCTTATCTAATTTGGGCAGGCCTAGGGCAGGCAATTTTGAGGATGGTGAAGGCAATAGCCTACTCTTTTCCCCACTCTAAGGGGTCATTATCTAGTCCCCCAGTGGCTTCATATAGAAGCCAGGAAAATTCTCCCAATCAGCATACATATTCTGCAATACTCTGCTATTCCTAGTAAAGCTCTTTATTGTTTCTTTGTTTCAGGGGTAGGTACTGAGAGCATAGCTTGAATTCCCTCAGATGATTACGAGCACACCACTGGGGTGAGAATAGACTGAAGATAAAGAAATTTTGCAAGGCAATCTGAGTTTTGAAGCTGAAACACTATACCCACTTTCAGCTAGGAAGTTAAGGGTAGGGTAGTTTTAGTGTCCCTGAGAGAGACTTTCCTTGTAGGACTGCAAATTAACAAATCATCCACATACTGAAGGAGGGAGCTAGATTCCAAATGCAGGAGGGCCAAACCTTGGGCTAGTGCATTTCCAAAACAATGAGGACTATTCCTGATTCCTTGTAGTAGGACTGTCCAGGTAAGCTGGTTGGGGTTGAATCCCCAGGCCCTTGCCATTAAAGGCAAATACAAACTGGGAATCTGGGTTTAAAGGTATGTAGAAGAAGACATCCTTTAGATCCAGAACAGAGTACCACTTGGTGGAGCTTGGGATTGTATTGAGGAGGATGTAAGGATTTGGGACGATGGGGTGGAGGGGAATGACCAACTGGTTTGTGGCCCTAAGATTTGCACTAACTGGTAAGTCCCATCTGACTTTTTAATGCATAGAATGAAAGTATTACAAGGGGACTAGCAGGAAATAAGAAAGCCTGCTTTTATAAATTTTTGGGTAAGGGTTTAAGTACCCTTAATGTCCTCCTGCTTAAGTGGGTACTGTCTCTTTCCTGGGAAAGGCAGGTCTCTCCTATACTGAATCACCAGGGGGTGATAAGAAGTTCCACTGTGTGTCTGGTTGGACTTGAATAAGGAGAGGGTGCAGTGGGCTGGGGAGCCTCTCCCTGTAAAGGAGGAGTCATCAACAGGAGCCTCAGATCTGGTAAGCTCAAAGGCTAGATTTGAGAATGTTTATTCCTGAGCCTTTTTGTTGCCTCAAATTGGGTAGGCCTGACTAGCAATGGGCCATTTAATATATCTGCTTCCTTTTCTTCCTGAGATAAAAATACATTCATCTATTTCCCCTTTAAGATAGCATAACTCACAAGCCCCTCTCATGGTCATGTCCTGATAGAGGATGATGAAAAGTTGGACATATGGAATTTCAGACTATTTCCCTCCTCTTTTGCAAAACAATCTAATTGGCCTAGTGTGCAATTTTGTGGCCATTCTTCCCTCCCTTCAAACTTGTACTGAGGCCAAGCATTGTTGCAAAAAAAGACAGTTTTTTTCTTCCTCAGTTCAGTTGTCAGCAGATTATTCCAATGTGTTAGGATACAGCCCAGGGGACTCTCAGTCAGAATGTTAGATGCACTGACCATATTCTGAAAGGAGAGAGATAGAGGTATGTTCACTCATTGCAGTCAGCATTCCATGTTTGAAGCTTAGTAGTACCCTCACCATGCTATACCTTCTCATTTCTGGGCATTCTCCAGGGGAGAAAGCTGTAGACTTGAGGAGACAGGTGGTCTGGGTTCACTCCTTGACTCCTGAGCCAGACCCAGAGGGATGGTGAGACAGACTTCTCACCCTGGCAGCTCTGAGCAAAATCTCTGATCCTTCTCCAACTCTTGGGTTGGAATTCTACATTTTCCTTTCCACACGTTATTTTACATTCTATTAGGAAGAGAAGTTGGGAGGTTTTGCAAAGAGAATGGAGTCCTATAGGGTACTATAGGGATGAGAATTGTCTAATAGGGATGGGAACATGAAAGAACAGAGAGGACTTGACAAAGACAGCAGAACTCAAGAGAAGGAAACTTCCTTTCAATTGCCTGAGTTACTCATTGGGGAAGAAAGATTTTTAAAAGCTATCTAGCTCCCCAGAGGGGAGAAAGCCCTGGAAAGATCAGTAGCAGGATAAAAACTGATGCATAAGTTCATTAAACAGTTTTAAGACCATGTAAGAGGGCATATAATGGGACAGGGCCAAGCATGAGGCTCCTGTCACCCCTTACAATATAGGTCCCTATTCACAAATTGAACACAAATCCAAAAATTACTCCTTCATTTACATTGGTCTAAAGCCAGGAAGGGAGGTATACGGATGAGTGCCAACAAAAAAGTCACTGATGCTTTGAGTGTAGGAGGGAGCAAAGAGATGGAAAGACCCATAATGCAAGCCTAGAGCCAGCATTCCCACTAGGGGTCAGAAAAAGGGACAGATAGTGTAAACATGTTCAATTAAAAGGAATTTAAGTTAGGTGTGTAAGGAACTGAGTAAAGAAATGGGAGTAGGAGGAGAATAAGGGATGCAAAACCTTTCATTTTTTAGGATTTGGGTAAATAAGAGCAGGCAGTTACATTCTGCAGCATCTAAGAACTTACAACACTGTGAGACTGACCCCAGCCAGACTCTTGGCTCTCATCCCTCCTAGGGGTGGGACACTTTCTGTAAAACTGTGCTCACAACATTATTGTAAACCCTTAATAGAGAGAGGGTCAAGAGAAGGGCCTTTCTGTCTTTCTAAGCATTAAACCTTGGTCAGAGATGAGGAAGATGGTAAGTAAGAAGGGAAGATGCTCTCTTTGCCTGGGACCTGTGAGATCTGTACATACATCAGGGAGAATAGGGAGGCAAATACTTGCAGTTTGGATGACCCAAGTGTAAAGCAGGTAGCAAATGTCCATAAGAACAGCAAGAATTAAGAGGAATACAGTGCTAAGGAGGAGAATGATCAGGAGGCACAGCCAAGCAGTACAGCAAGCATCAGTGTTGACAGGCATACCTTAGGCTGTCTTCTCACTCACAATCAGCTAAGATGGGCTTCTGACAAGAGAAGGTCTGCTGGGTTAAGCAGGATTAATCTGAAGAATTTCCTTTGGGGAAAGGGAAGAGAACAGAAAGTCTAGCACTTCTGTATGGCTCACCAGAAAGATGCTACCAGGTCACAGTTGATGCCCAATGTGAACTCCAGTGTAGGCTCATTTTCTTGTCTCAAGAAGAATCCAGAGACAAGAGGAATAGTAGTGAGCAGTCTGGTTTAATTTGAAAAGCCAGCACACACTGGGAAATAGCAAAGGTTGCTTGAGAGGTCAGTGTGGGTGTGACCAAGAGAGGGGATGCACCAGGTTGAGCTATGTCCATGTTTTATATGTTATCCTGTTCCTATGCTTCTGGCTAGGGTTCGGGTTGGGAATTTCCATTTTCCCCGCACTCTGGCTTACCCCTACTTTTCCCTCCACCTATCTCAGCAGATTCTCAGAAATTGGGTTTGGTCCTTTTGCTTGGCCCCTCCTTCTTGCTCCCCATATGGCTATCTATGACTTGATGCTGACTCTCCATCTGAACTGACAAATGCCCCAGGCCTGCCCAGAATTCCCTATTCTAGCCTGCCTCAAATAGATGGATATTATTTTAGTAGGAGAACTTTAAAGTTACTATCTCCCTTTTCAGATTGAAAAGCAAAATTATGATAGGTAAAGTGGTGTTCCTGCAGCCAGATATTTTGATAGATTTAGATGTGTTATTCAGGAGTGTAATTTATTTCTTTTAAGTACACATGGCTGACTTTGATAACTAAAATTGGAAAATGAGAGTTGAATAACCTTTACTGTAATTTTATGATGCTTTAATCAATCAGAAAAAATGGACAATTCATGTTTACATTTTGCAAATTTTGGTTATGTTCTAGGCCCTAAATATTTAGAAATGGGGAAGGCAATAGCTCCAATCCTTAAGAAAAACAGACAAAAGTGAACAAGTTCAGTATGATGTTGAACAGGAGCTCTTAACTTGAGATTCTGAAGATGGAATTCAGGTGTTTGTGAATTTGGAAAAGAAAATTATTGCACTAACCTCTAAATGAAAAATAGCATTTCCTTCAATTATGAATAAAGGCACAAACCACAGTAGTATTAAGTTATTAGCCTATAACTTTGTCAAGAGTAGAAACTATGGATCACTTTTGCATCATAAAATTGTTGCTGCAGATATTTCTCTTTATTGTTCAGTTTTGTTATGGTAGTTATTGGACTTATGCTAGATCTTGTTATTTATTGCATTAATAAAGAAGTACTTCTGTTACAATGCAAAATTTTTTAATAGTTGACAACTATATTTCAGTATAGGAGTTTTCTTTGTAATTTATTTTATGCATTTAAAAACATTCTGAGGGGTCCTTAGGCTTCACTGGGCATTACAATGGTATAAAAGGAAGAGGAACATCTGATATCAACTATGGGCTATGTTGGTCATTATGGGAGGACAAGGGAACCAGAGGCCTGGACTGGGGAGGTTCAAGATGTGCTTCTGTCCTGAGGAAGGGATGTCTGAGCAGTCTCCAAGACACAGTAGTGATTTACCTGGCTGGTGGTGGAGGTATCAGAGGAAAGGTGTACAGTTCTGAAGTGTATAATGGAGTATAAGGTGTATGAGGGGATATGGAAGGCTATATAACTAGTCTTCCTAGCTACATGTGAAAAAACTGGCATAAGAAGTTCATTTTTATCACTTCTTGGATGTAAACTGCCATAAAAAAGAAAAGACAATAGAAGGGTAAATCTTTTGTGTGTGTGTGTGTGTAAATATATATACACACACACACATATTCAGAAATATTTGTGTTTTCATTGTAGAATTTTTTTAATTTGCCTTTATACTATCTCTGACATTTTTACATTTTAGAATTTATGAAAAACTTATCTTTCATTCTGATCTCAACATAGTTGCTAGAAGAGACTAAGACTGAGGAATTTCTAAATTCATCACTTCCTAGAATAAAGGAAAAAGATTATGCCTTCTATTTTGAGATCTCTCATGCAATTCCTCTCTTTCCAATCTGATTCTCTTCAACTTGTTTTGGTTAACATTTGAACATTCATTCTATTTTAGTAGTGCCCACTGGCAAGAGTAAGATCTCCTGGAAACTGATTTTAAATGTTGCTAGCAAACTAATGTGACTCAGGCTTGTGATGGTGTGGGAGAGTGGAGGCAGGTTCTTGCTTAATCATCTTCTCAGTTCCATTCTTTGGAAATAGAGATCAGAGCCTGTCACGATCTGGTGATCTTAAAATTTTTAAATTGCTTCTCAGCACTTGACAGTAATAGTTCCCTACATAACATCTACTAGATGCCAGGCACTGTTCTAAGCACTTTGCATATTGAGTCAGGGGTCCCCAAGCCATATGCATGCTCAGTGATATTCAGGAAGATTCATAGAATTCAAAAACCTCTTGTCCTAACAATTATGGTTTATTACAATGAAAGGATACAGATTAAAGTTAGCAAAGGGAAATGGTGCATCAGGCAAGTCCAGGACAAACCAGGCACAGTCTTCTGTGTGTCCCCTCCCAGTGGTATGGTATGGGGATGCAGTCACCTGAGACTTTTATTGGGGCTTGTGGTACCACTTTGTTTGACCTTAGCTATTGTGTCTCCTGTCCCCCAGGCATGGTCCAGGAACTCTGGCATATGAGACTTGCATTCTCCATAAGTCAACTTGTTAGAAAAAATTACCTGTTCTAACTTACACAGCCTGGCCCAAGGCCTCAGGCATAGAATAACATGCTTATCTGACAGAATTTTCCAAAGGTTCACAGGTTATCTTCCAGTAGCAAGTCTAAATGGAATGTTCAGGGTGTGGGCTGCCCAGACCTGCTGAGTTCACCCTTTACTACACACATATGTACACTGTTTTAATCCTTTCAGTAACCCTGTGAGGAATATTCCATTATTGATAGGGTTTCCCTGGTTGTACACTGTGGGAATTTGTATACTAAAGAAATGAGGTTCAGGTACATTTTTTAAATTGTCCATCAATTGGAGAAAAGAAACTATGAAGATATTTCTGGAAGAGAGGAATGGAGCTGCAGTGCTGAGTCCATTCCCTAAGAAATAGAAATGTACTTCTTATATGTACTGTTCCTGCATGTCCACTTGAAAAGGAGGCAGATCATTTTTAGATATCTTGATCCATCTTCTATAGTTTTGGAGGTAGATTGCTGAATTTAATCATTCAAACCCTATCACACCATACTCTTAATAATAAAAATAGTTCCCAGCATTTTTATTGTCCTTAATATGGGTCAGGTACATTAAATCTCATAAAGACCCTACTCTGTAGGTACTATTATTATATCCATTTTGACAAGGCCAGTGACTTAATATAAGTTTCATTTGTACCAGTTAAAATGAGAAATGATCTATTGGAGGATGAAATGAAATAATGAAACTTCTGGATCCTACTTTAACAATTTCATTGCCCTTGTCACTTTTCTGTACACACTGAAGGAGCCCTATAGCTGGAATCTGGAACCCTACAGTGGAATCAAATTTCCTAACTCTACCTGGCACATCCTATGTCCTGAACTTTACTACCCTTCTCCTTTTCTCCTGCCAGGGAAGGGCTCTGGGTCTAATTTATACTTTCTGCACCTAACACACAGTAGAGATTCAATAAATATTTGCTGAATGAATAAATAAATCTGCAAAATCCTTTCTGCATCACTTTCCAGCTCCAACTTTACTTACACAAGGCATAATTGTTTGCTATTTTTCCCCTGCTATGGCATCTTTGATGCATCTGATGTAGCACTAACTTCATAATTTTTTTCAGCTGTATTGAGATGTATTTACATAACATAACATTCATTCATTTTAAGTGTAGAGTTTACTGATTTTTAGTAAATTTATAGAATTATGCAACCATAACCACAATCCAGTTTAGAACATTTCCATCATCCCAAGAATTTCTCTGAAGACCATTTGTAGTCTATACCCACTCCCAACACAATCCTTGACAGCCACTGGTCTCCTTACTGTATTTATATATTTGCCTTTTCTGGCTTCTTTCACTTAGTGTAATATTTTTGGTGTTCATCCATGTTGTAACACATATGCATACTCTGATCCTTTTCATTGCTGAATACTATGGCATTGTATGGATTCAGCCGTTGACATTTGGATTGTTGCCATTTTTTGGCTATGAATAATGTACTGAATATTCTCATATAGGTATTTGGGTATATGTTTTCACTCTTCTTGGGTAGCTTTTAGGAATCCAATTTCTCAGTGATATGTTAAGCTTAGGTTTAAACTTTTAAGAAACTGCCTAATTGTTTTTGAAAGTGGCTGTATTATATTTTATTCCTCCCAACAAAATATAAGAATTCCAGTTTCCCCACATCCTTACTATCACCTACTATCAATCATATGATTATCACCATCTTAGAGTGTATGTAGTAATAATTTACTGTGGTGTCAGTTTGCATTTCCCTATTGACTAATGATATAAAGCATCTTTTCATGTGGTTTTAGCAATTCATTCTCTTCAATGGTGTTCATTCAAGTCCTTTGCCCATATTTTAATTGAGTTGCCTATCTTGGAATTGAGTTATGGGTTGTTTGCTTTTCATTTTCCCCCATTCTCTGGCTTGTCTTTTCATTTCCTTAATGATATTCTTTGAAACTCAGAAGATTGTAATTTTAATGAAGTCCAGTTTATTGGTTTTTTCTTTTTTTTTTTCTTTTATGGCTCATGTTTTCAGTGTCATGTTTCTTCCATGCTTTCTTGTAGCACTTTATAGTAAGGTTCAGATAAATTTTTTAAATAGTCCATTAATTGAAGAAAAGAACTATGAAGATATTTCAGGAAGAGGGAGAGGGAGCTGCATTGCTCTGATTCCATGCCCTCAGGAATAGAAATGCACTTCTTTTTTCCCCTGAATATTGTGTTATACTTTCCTCTTTCTTTGGAGATTTTTTTCCTAATTTTTGTTGAATATTGGATTTTATGTAATATAGCAGCTCTGGATTCTGTCTCTGCCCCCTACCTAAAAGTTGCTTTTATTTTTTTGTGTGAATTTTTTAGGAAATCTTGGATTAAGTACATGATGTCTGTCTCCCCAATTGTTTGTGGCCACTGTGTCTGCTCAGTTTTTATTTTCTTCCTTAAAAAATTGTTAAACTTTGTAGTTAATAAAACATTAAAAACAGTTACAAAAATAATACAGAGAGCACCAACATACCCCTAATCACTCAGATACCCAGATCCACCTATTTTTACATTTTGGCACATTTGCTGTATCAGTCCATCTACCCATCTGTCTGTCTCTATCATTTATCAGTCCATTTTGTGAACACTTGAATGTAGGCTGTATGCATCTTTCTCATTGAATACTTAATACTACCATGTGCATTTCCTAAGAACAAGGATATTCACTTCTGCAACCTCCGTAAGTGCAGTTTTCAAGTTCAAGAAATTTAACAGTGATTTAAAATCTTACAGTATGTATTCTAATATTTCCATAGTGCTTTTGAGCCTTTACTCCTCCCTTATTAGATCCCATCCAGGACAACCCATTGCATTTAATTGTCATTGTCTTTTTACTTGCCTTTTTTAAAATTGTGGGAACATATATGCAACATAAACTTTCCTGAGCATACCATTCAGTGGGATTAATCACATTTTTCCTTTGTCTTTAGCCCTTGTAACTTTGAGATCACCCCATGACAGCTGCACCTTCATGTTCAGTCAAAGATTGGTCAGAGTTTATGCTCAAAAGTTAGGCTTTCTAGTGACTGGTGTGTTTGTGAGCTGGGAAGTACATTCAGGCTTAATGCTGTTTTCAATACTACTCTGCCCATGTGCTCAGACCAAGACCATGTGGGTGGCTTGGGTCCAGTCTGCTCTGCTATGCATACTTGCAGCTGCTGGCTAACCCAAGATACATGAAAAGCTTAGCACCCTTTCTGAATTTCTGATCTCTGGGAGCTCCCTGATTCATCTCTAGCTAGGCTGCCGGTACACTACCTGCTCTTCACATTCCTTCAGCCTCAGGTGAGCACAGCCACTGGCTCTCCCTGTCCAGATGCCACTGTGATCACCACTTTATCTACAACTCTCCAAATGAGGAACATTTCCTCCAGCAGTGGCAGCAAAGCTGCTAGTTTTCATATCCTCTTCTAAAATGGTTGAGCTATTGCTCTCACAGAGTATGGGGGAGCAGGCACACAGCTCCAGGCCAGAATAGCACAAACTTGCACCATTCTCATTCATACCTAAAGTACTTTTCAAAAATAAGCTCTTCCTTGTGTTTGTGTGGCTATGATCAATCCATAACCACTGTCATAGCATCTCTGTCCAGCTTTCTAGTTGCTTTTCATGAAAGGAGTTGAAGACTACTTCCTTCTGTCATGCCAGAAATGAATATCTAACATTACTGTATTTTTTAAATTTTTCATTGAGATTGTTCACATGCCATACAACTATCTGAAAATCCAAAGTGTAAAATCTATTGCCCATTGTACCATCATAGAGCAGTGCATCCATCACAGTTAATTATTTTTTTCAATTTTTAGGACATTTTCACTACTCCAGAAAAGAAATAAAGACAAAACAACAAAATTCAAGTCCTCCCATGCCCTTAACCACCCTCTTCCATTATTGATTCATAGTTTTGGTATAGTACATTTGTGAAAGTTGATGAAAGAATGATAAAATACTACTTACTGTAGTATATAGTTTGTAATATATGTATATTTTTCTGATATGCCCCTCTATTATTAAGTTCTAGATATAGTGTCATACATTTCATCTAGTTTGTGAGAGACATTTCTAATATTTGTACAACTAATCACAGATATTGTCCACCACAAGATTCACTGTTTTATACTTTCCCAACTTCTATCTTCCAGTTTCACTTCTGGTGACATATGTGACTCTGAGCTTACCCTTTCCACCACCTTCACACACAATTCAGCACTGTTAGTTATTCTTAACATGCTACCATCATCTGTGTCCATGTTCAACCTAGATGAACATTCTGGTTGTTAACAGAAACCCTCAGATGACTTTGTGAGGTTCATTTGAACTGTGAAAAAAGTGTACTGGTTAGGATTAATTTAGGTATAATTAATGTGTTTTCAAACTAGGAAAAAAATTGAGAATATAGCTGTCATAGATCTTTTCTTTACTCAAACTAGTTTAGAGAATACTTGCCAAGTCAGTAATTCATGTTCTTTATTTTTTTGTTTAAACACAGATGCACATGACAGAAACTAAGATGACAGCTGGGAGAGGCAGGGAAAAAAAAACACCTCCATGAAAAATACTTGATAAAAGCCAGGAAGTGACTCAGAACACCAGTTCCAGTGATGCACCAGCTGGGCAAAGTCTGCTAAATCTACAGGGACCATGCCCTTGGTGAAACTGGGAGTATGCATTCTGAAATGAGTGAGTAAGCTGGCTGAATGTCTGGCAGCCATGCTGCAGTGTGGGGAAACCATGTGTTGGTGTTTGGAGGTGGACTAGTTCTTTTTAAAAATAAAAACAAAAGTGGCTGCAGATACAGCAGTAAGAACTGCACAGTGAAGCATGGCAGGAACAGGCTGTGTGAATTCCTCAATATCTGGCATAGAAGATAGCCTTTCACACACTAGCTGCTAATTTTCTCAGAGCAAGGCAGGCAGAGGTGAGCCCAAAGGGCAAAATAACCATGACCCTTGCAGCCATCTTCCCAGGATGCTGGGAATGCTCCTGCCAGGTGACAGAGCAACAGCTCAGAGATGTGCCAAAAAACCCCAGTGCAATGGGAAGTGTTTCCAGCAACACACACATACCACAATATCAGGCATGGACAGTAGCCTTTTGTGCACCCACAGCTAATTGTCCCAGAACTGGGAAGGCAGAACTGTGCAAAAAGGGGAAATTAATGTGCCCAATACAGCCATCCTTACAGCAGGCTGGGAATGCACCTACATGGCCTGGAAGCCCAGAACTTCCCTTAAGGGATGGTGCACACTTGTGACATAGTATGACTTTCTCTGGGCAGAGGCCCTAGAGGAGCACAGCTTGGAAGATGGACCCACTCAGAAATCCCAGGGACCATATGCCGATACCAAGGACTTGTGGGTCAGCAACAGAGAAAATCTGTGGTGAGACTGAAATGAAGGTTTAGACTCTTGCAACAGCCATAATTCTCCAGGAACACTTGGAGGTTTAATTATTAAAGCTGCCCTCCCTCCCTAACTGGTCAGACACACAACACACAAACAGGGTGGACAGCACCAACAACACACCCAAACTTAGTGCACCAACTAGACCCCACAAAAATCACACCCCCACACACTACAAAGCCACAGTTGGGGACAAGTGACTTGAGGGGAATAGGTGAATCATGGACACCATCAGCTGGTAAGTTAAAGCATACACCACCAAGCTGTAGATCTGACAAATTAGAGATTAGGCTTTGAATAATCCTACATATATTAAGTAAAGCAAATACCAAGAGGCCAAAAACAACAGAAAATTTTAAAGCATATGAAAAAAAAACAGATGATATGGATAACCTAAACCCAAACACCCAAATCAAAGATCACAGGAGACAAAGTACTTGGAGCAATTAATCAAAGAACTAAAGACAAACAATGAGAGCATGGCACAGGATATAAAGACATGAATAAGAGCATGGCACAGGATATAAAGGACATGAAGAAGACCCTAGAAGAGCAAAATGAAGAAATTGCAAGAGTAAATAAAAAAAAAAATAGATGATCTTATGGAAATAAAAGAAAATTTTGGCCAAATTAAAAAAATTCTGGGTACTCATAGTACAAGACTAGAGGAATCTGAACAATGAATCAGCCACCTCAAGGGCCACAGAATGGAAAATGAAAGAACAAAAGAATGGGGAAAAAATCAAAATGGACTTCAGGAATATTATAGATAAAATAAAACATCCAAATATAAGTTTCATTGGTGTCCCAGAAGGGGAAGAGAATAGTAAAGGTCTAGAAAAAGTATTCAAAGAAATTGCTGGGGAAAACTTCCCAAACTTTCTACACAATATAAATACACAAAGCATAAATGTCCAATGAACTCCAAATAGAATAAATCCAAATAAACCTACTCCAAGACAGATTCTGATCAGACTGTCAAATACTGAGGAGAAGGAGCAAATTCTGAAAGCAACAAGAGAAAAGCAACTCACCACATAGAAAGGAAACAACATAAGACTAAGTAGTGAGTACTCAGTGGCCACCATGGAGGTGAGAAGGCAGTGGTATGACATATTTAAAATTCAGAAGAGAAAAATTTCTGACCAAGAATACTTTATCCAGCAAACCTCTCCTCCAAAATTGAGGGAGAGCTTAAACTTTTCACAGAGAAACAAATGCTGAGAGATTTTGCTAATAAAAGACCTGCCTACTGGAGATACTAAAGGTAGACCTACTGACAGAAACAAAGAAGAGAGAGATATGGAGAAAGGTTCAGTACTAAAGAGATTCAATATTGGCTCATTAAGGGACAATAAGAGAGAGAGGGAAAATATATCTGACAAACATAAACCAAAGGATAGAATGGCTGACTCAAGAAATTCCTTCACAGTTATAATGTTGAATGCAAATGGATTAAACTCCCCAATTAAAAGATATAGATTGGCAGAATGGATCAAAAAATATGAACCATCAATATGTTGCATGCAAGAGACTCATCTTAGACACAGGAACACAGAGAAATTGAAAGTGAAAACATGGAAAAAAATATTTCATGCAAGCTACAGCTAAAAGAAAGTAGGAGTAGCAATATTAATCTCAGATTCAATAGACTTTAAATGCAAGGATGAGAAACAAAGAGGGCCACTACATGCTAATAAAAGGTGCAATTCAACAAGAAGAAATAATCATAAATGTTTATGCACCTGATTATGGTGCCACAAAATACATGAGACAAACACTGGCAAAACTAAAGGATGCAATGGATAGTTCCACGATAATTTTGGGAGACTTCAGCACATCACTCTCTCCTATAGATAGATCAATCAGACAGAAGACCAATAAGGAAATTGAAAACCTCAATGATCTGATAAATGAATTGGATTTAACAGACATATATAGAAGATTACATCCCAAATCATCAAGACACACATTCTTCTCTAGTGACCAAGGAACTTTCTCCAGAATAGACCATATGCTGGGACATAAATCAAGCCTCAGTAAATTTAAAAAAATTGAAATTTTTCAAAGCACATTCTCTGACCACAATGGAATACAATTAGAAGTCAATAACCATCAGAGACTTAGAAAATTCACAAACACCTGGAGGTTAAACAACACAATCTTAAAATAAATGGTTTATAATGTAGAATATAGGGGAACTAGTGATAGCAATTGGTGAGGGGGAATGATAACCCAATAAGAACAGATAAGCTATCATGGGTGAGTTTAATATTCTGGGAATGCCCAGGAATGACTATGGTTTGTTAATTTCTGGGGGGTGTTGTGGGAACAAGTTCACAGAAATGTTACTATATTGGGTTATTTTCTTGTGGTAGAGTAGGAACATGATGGACTCCTTTGTTATGGTTTGTTTGAAACGTTTTTTATTGTTTTTTTAATTTTTTTGATATAGTTGATTAAAAAATGTGTTAATTGAAAAAAAATGAAAAATATGCAAAGCCCCCTTGAGGAGCTGGTGGAGAATGCAGGGGTATTGGTCTCCCCCACCTCCATTGTTGCTGATGTGCTTACAGACATAGGGGACTGGTGATTTGATGGGCTGAGCCCTCTACCACAGGACTTGCCCTTAGAAGACTGTTGCTGCAAAGAAGAGGCTAGGCCTCCCTATAATTGTGCTTAAGAGGCCCTCCTGAATGCCTCTGTTGCTCCGATGTGGCCTTCTCTCTAGCTAAGCCAACTGGGCAAGTGAAATCACTGCCCTCCCCCATACATGGTATCTGACACCCAGGAGAGTGAATTTCCCTGGCAATGTGGAATGTGACTCCCAGGGAGGAATCTAGACCCAGCATCATGGGATGGAGAACATCTTGACCAGAAGGCAGATGTGAAAGGAAATGAAATAAGCTTCAGTGGCAGAGAGATTCCAAAATGAGCAAAGAGGTCACTCTGGTTGGCACTATTATGCACAATATAGGCAACCCTTTTTAGTTTCTAATGAATTGGATTAGCTAGCAGTAAATTCCTGAAACTATCAAACTACAACCCAGAACCCATGAATCTTGAAGATGATTGTATAAAAATGTAGCTTTTGAGGGGTGACAATGTGATTGGGAAAGCCATATGGACCACACTCCCCTTTGTCTCATTTATGGATGGATGAGTAGAAAAAATGGGGGAAGAAAAAAAGGAGAAAAAAGGCACCAAGTGTTGTTTTTTACTTTAATTGTTCTTTTTCACTTTGATTTTTATTCTTAATATTTTTGTGTGTGTGGTAATGAAAATGTCAAAAATTAATTTTGGTGATGAATGTACAACCATATAATGGTACTATAAACAATTGAATGTGTGCTTTGTTTTGTATGACTGCCTGGTATGTGAATATATCTCAATAAATATGAATAATAAAAAAAGAAGTATGTTATTCCATACTGTCCCCTCTACTGTGTCTTTCTGATTCTCCTTCAAACAACAATTATGTGGAAACACCAAGAGATAAAGAAGTGGGTATGTTACCAAATGATTTAACATATAAGATATAAAAGAAGAATTGTTTTCATTACTTACATACTAGAAATTGAGAATTTTATAAGAAATTGTACAAATCAATGGGACTAAAATATTGGTTGCTTTGGATGCACTTGTCTCCTTTTGGAGAAGATAATTTCTATTAAAACATAAGTTCTTACTTTGCAAGTTAAACTACATGCAATTATATAAAAAGGAACATCCCTATTGGAAATATAAATGTTAGAACTTAAATTATTAGAATATCATTTTTTTTGGATGTTTCAATATATTTGAGTGCATTTTATTTTGTTTTAAGGCAAAATAAGTGCATTTTATTTTGTTTTAAGACTTTTTTCCTACAGTTTTGGCTTTTTTCCAGAAAGATTGGTGATTAAGCTGATGAGGTTCTTTGAATGCAGAAGTTTAGCAAATTAATATGATCAATTACCTAACTGTGCTACATGGTGGCATAATTTTGGAGTTACCATATATAAGTTGGAAGAGAGGGAAGCTGGAATCAAGTGAAGAAACTATCATACTCCAATAATGGAAAATAGGCAATACAAAGAATATAGTACATTCTGATTTCAATGATCTCTAATGTCCTTCACAAGTTAGACATTATTATGTGTGGAAGCAATGTGCTCACATTCAGCATTTTACCTCCTAATATCAAAGATAAATATGCTCATGTAACATCACACATCAATTAAAAGGAAAGATACAGGCATTGACTTTTAAGATTTCTTCATTTGTCAATAAAAAGGCAGGTAGACAGCATATTCATAATTATATTTTTATACTCCCCAGTTTATTTTGAAAACAACCTTCTCTGATATATATATATATATATATATATATATATATATATATATATCCAAATGAATTTCAAATTAAAGTTATATCAAAGTACACAGAAATTACCTATATTCTCCAATAAATGAAACAATGGTAAAAGAAGAATTAACATTTTATTTAAGGACTTCAACATAACAGAATTCTCTTTTTCCAGCTGTTTAAACTATTTTTCCCATTTAACCTAATATGTAATATTTGATATTTGGGTTATATGTGCATATAAATCAGACACATTTGTCAAAAGTGAGCATACAATGAAACAGCATACAACGTCCTTTCTGGATATAAATTTTCAGTGGTAGGGTGGTCCAAATGGGAGCAAAAAACTTACTTCCTCATGAAATAAACAACATAAAAAAAATTAAGAATAATGCTAAAGATCTATTCCATACCATAAGTCATTTTTCTTTCCTATGTGCACTCAGAGCATGTGTGAATCAAAATATTTCCAATCAAGGTTGTGAAGCCCTATGACTAAGGATTTCTAATTCAGTAAGACACCCTGGGGTAAAAAGAGAGGTAGTATAAGTGAATAGAGGACATCTGTCCATCAAGTTATACATATCTACTTAATAGAGAGGTAGAATATTTAAAAGTCTCAACAGGCTCAGATATTGACTTGGGCCTGAAAGTGATGTTTTAATTAGTTATTAAGTGTATTAGAATGCTAGCTGTCACTGGATTAGTACCTTAAGTCTAAACACTGGAAAGAAATGATTGTTATAAAACACACACAGAACATAGTATTTTGTGGTTCTACTGTTTTGTTTGTTCCACTATTTTTATAATTGGGGCAAGATAAGTTGTCCAACTTGTTTAAGAACATTTAATGTACCCCATAAATTGACTGCATCAAAGATTATTATTAATTCTTCTGTCAAACACATTGATTTCCATCTACAATTATTTTTAAGATAAAAAATTGAAAAAAAATTGTGACCATGAGCTATGAAGCATTGTACTTTTAACACACTGATTGAAAAACCTAGAACATCACTGTTTAAAATGTGAACCATTGTTAGCCTTCAGCAATGAATGGATACAGCTTTACTGTGACTTCTCCAAAAATGCTTTGCAGCAGCTAACACACTGCTGGTAAACAGTCTCAAAATTGGAGTCATTCATGTTATTTTCCTTTTTATCATTTTTTCTTATTGCTAAAAAAAGACAATTTTTCTTGTAGTAATCAGTATGTTCAAGTGCTGATTATGGTGATAAATGTACAACTTTATGATGATACCATGAACAACTGATTGTACACTGTGGATAAATGTATGGTATGTGAACATAACTCTATAAAATTGTAGGAAAATATATATATAGGAGTAAAAGTGTTGGAGAAAACATGGTGAGAGGGATGATGCCTCACCAATATGGACTAACTACAATGTGTAAACTCAGAATTGAATCTTAGAACATAGCCTAACGTGGACACAATAATTGTAATAGTCCCTAGATTGTAAGCTCTTACAGCAGTTAACTCTATCCCTGAATTGTAAGGCCTATCTCTAAACTTTGAGATGCTGATCCCCTAGCGTATAACCTGATTGGTCTCTGGAACAACGCATATCTCTGAGACACCTGAAACTCAGAGCTAGAGCTCGGCAGATATGAATGTCAGTATTAGTGCATACAGCCACTGTCAAAAAAATTAAAAAAAAAAAAAGCTGAAAAAGAGCCCCAACTTCAATTAGTGATATGAATGAAGCAGGTCTGGTTAAGACCAGGGCAAGCCAGGCCAAAGGGTAAAGGTTGAAACTAATTGTGTTTTAAAACTTCAACTTTCATATGAGACCAAGGGAATAGATATCTATTTGGTACAGGATCTAAATTTTCTAAATGGTACAACTCTACAGTCGATTTGTTCAAACACCACAGTTGCATGGAACTTTGAATAGGAAGTGAGATACGGTAGGTTAGTATAGGCTGGAGTGAAATAGTGACACATCCTAGAGTAATTTGGGCAGATAATAAAAAATATATTTACAGCCTCCCCCTCTCCAGCCCTGAGGATCTGGGGGAAGGTGCGGATGTGTTGGATGTCCTCACCTGGACTGGTGTTGATGTTGTCACAAACATTGGGACTGGCAGTTTGATGTGCTGAGCCCTCGAACATGGGACTTGCCCTTATGAAGCTCATTACCACAAAGGAGAGTCTGAACTTGTATGTAATGGTGCCTAAGAGTCTCCCCCTGAGTACCCCTTTGTTGCCCAGATGTGGCCCGCTCTCTCTCTAACTGAGCCATCTCGACAGGTGAACTCGCTGCCCTCCCCTCTACGTGGGACTGGACACCCAGGGGTGTAAATCTCCCTGGCAATGCAGAGTATGACTCCCGGGGATGAATGTGGACCCGGCATTGTGGGACTGAGAGTAACTTCTTGACCAAAAGGGGGATGCAAAATGAGACAAAATAGTTTCAGTGGCTGAGAGATTCCAAATGGAGTCGAGAGGTCACTCTGGCGGACATTCTTATGCACTATATAGATAACACCTCTTAGGCTTTAATGTATGGGAATAGCTAGAAGTAAAAACCTGAAACTACCAAACTCCAACCCAGCAGTCTGGACTCCTGAAGACAATTATATAATAATGTAGATTACAGGCGGTGACAGTGTGATTGTGAAGACCTTGTGGATCACACCCCCTTTATCTAGTGTATGGATGAGTGGAGGAATGGGGATAAAAGCTAAAGGACAAATGGGGTGGGATGGGGGGATGATTTGGGTGTCCTTTTTCCACTTTTATTTTTTATTCTTGTTCTGGTTCTTTCTGATGTAAGGAAAATTTTCAGAGATAGATTGTGGTGATGAATGCATAACTATGTTATCATACTGTGGACAGTGGATTGTATATCATGGATGATTGTATGGTGTGTGAATGTATTTCAATAAAACTGAATTTAATTAAAAAAAATTGGAGTCATTTCCATAATTGGGATCCTCAATAATAAGTTGTTTTTGTGCATGATAGCTCCCAAGTAGTTCAATTTCACTTTGCAGTTTTTAGCTTCACTAACTTTTCTATTCAAATAGCCAAGATTGCTTTCATCCATACATAGTATATAATCAAATGTGGCACACTCTTCTTTGGTAACCTGTCAGGCCACATGATTCATAGAAATATCATGCTTCTTCATGCAATTTTGCTCTTGATATTCAGGAGGATTTCCTATCTCATAAGTGGATGTTGCAGCTCTGTCTATCCTCCAATTATCTGAAATATTTTGATCAGTTACAAGTTTTTTGAAAACTGCTTCAGCAATGGGGGATCAACAAATGTTACCCAGACATACAAAACAGCACCAACTTGGGCAGATGCACTGCCATCTTCTCTGAAGTAAAGAGCAGCAGAGAGTGAGCTCTCATACACATCTAACTTTGATATGTTGTCTTTGTTATATTTAAGGGAAGCATATTACACTATTACTGTTGACCATAGGCTCCAGTTTGCTTTGGTTATACTTTTTCCACACTACCCTCCCCTTTCCAACACTCTGCATGGTTGACATTCATTTGTTCTCCCACAGGCAAGAACATTTTTATATTTATACATTTAGTCACAATCATAAACCACTCTGGTTTTTGCAGAGTTAAGAAGTCCCAGTCTTTATCTTCTATCGTTACCTCAGGTGTTATACATATACCTAGCCCACCTATTCCAGCTTTACACGTGGATATCTTTGTTCAGGGTACATTCAGTATTGTGCTGCCATCACACAGTATTATGATATCTATTGCTGGGTCAATACAGTCAATCCTGCTGAACATTCTGTAGTCCTTCAGCATCAAATGCCTGATCTTGACCCTCTTTCTATCTCCTGGTAGCCCATTTTATCAGCTTTTAACTCTCAAAGTTTGTCATTAATGTTAGTTCTTATAACTGAGACCATACAGTATTTGTCCTTCTGTTTTTGGCTAACTTTGCTCCACACAACATCCTCAAGTTTCATCCACATTATTATATGTTCCATGATTTTGTTCTGTCTTACAGCTGTGTAATATTCCATCATATGTATGTACCAGTTTGTTTATCCACTGATCTGTTGATGGACATTTGGGATGTTTCCATCTCTTAAATATCATGAATAATGCCACAATAAATGTCAGTTTAAAAATATCAATTTGTGTCTTAACTGTCAGCTCCTCTGGGCATATACCTTGTAATGGAATAGCTGGGTCATATTGCACATCAATACTGATTTCTGAGGAAATGCCACACTGCCTTCCAGAATGGTTGCACCATTCTACATTCTCAGTAAGAGTGAATAAGTATGCCTCTTTCTCCACATCCTCTTGAGCACTTGTAATTTTATGTTGTTTTGGATATTGGCCATTCTGGTAGATGTGAAATTATATCTCATTGTGGCTTTGATTTGTATTTCCCTAATAACAAATAAAGTTGATCATTTTTTCATATTTTTTGAGTCATTTGTATTTCCTCTTCAGAAAAATTTCTGTCCATGACTTTTGTCAATTTAAATTGTTTTTTTTTTTTTTTTTTGTCTTTCTGTTGTTGAGTTATAGGATCATTCTTTACATTTGGGATATGAAACCTTATCTGATATGTCATTTCCAGATATTCTCTCTGTTGTATAGGCTGCCTTTTTACCTTCCTGACAAAGAGTTCTGATGTACAAAATTGTTTAATTTTGAGCCCATTAGTCTATATGTTCTTTGGTTGCTCACAATTTAGGTGTAAGATATAAGAAACCATCTCCTGTTCCTTCTTGATGTTTCTAAAGCCATGATTTCCTGCTGTATATTGGGCATCTCTGGGTACATGGATTCATTTTTGGAGTAATGGAAAATCTTCAGTTATACTTGGTATGGAGTGTAGCTTATTCTGCAGATAAGGTTTGACAGAGAAGACTATATTTGAAACTGGGTATGAGAGATATGGAGTAGTGTATTTATAATTTGATGAAGAGAGTGGGAAATAAGAAAATTAGGACTGTGAAGCAATACACAAGTCACATATGAGAATACATGGTCTGTACCAACAGGACAGATTATAATATTAGAAATCACCTTTAATTGACTGCATTGATGATTCCACATAATGCATACTTTTACCATGATGGAAGCAAAGAGTTATTTCAGGTTATTTTCTTTTCTTAAACTTGCTTTCTTTTGTAATAATGTGATTTTTGATGTTTGCCTGCTGCCTTAGATCACAGATAACATTTAAAATAAAATGAATGGAAAGGAAATAATAAAAGTTACCATTTAGAAATTAATCACCCTGAAGGCACAATAATTTTCTTCCATTAATGGCTAAAATTCATAAACTCAATCTCATCATGAAGAAAGAGTGAATAAACAAAAATTGAGTAACATTCTTTTAAAGGATTATTTAGCAGTTTCCAAATATGTCCATCCAGATGAAGGAAAGAAATGGTATATATTCAGATGAAAAAGAATAATGACATCTTAAATCAAAATGCCATGTTTGATATGGAACTAGACACTCTCATATTTTTCTTTATTAATTTACATCATTATTATTACCATTAATATTTTTCTTGGTCTATAGGACATAATCGGGTATTTGGAGAGGAGTGGATAAGGCCTCAAGAAGAGATATTAGTACTACACCAAGTTTTATTTATTGATTGTGATAATATTCCTGTGAGTATACAAGAGAATGGCTCTGTTCTTAGATGAAATGCTACATGAATAATTAAAGAGATAGACATTTTGTTTACACATTAATTTCCAATGGCTAAGGACTCAGAGTTATAATAGCAAAAACATAAATCAATGTTAGCTCTCTGAAAATGTAAAACAAAATACCATAAACCTTCATCATATGAGTTTGTTGCCCATATCATGAAAGCAGTTGGTCATGAAAGAGTTAGAATACACTGATTATATGGGTTATGAGTAGAATGGTCTCAGTCAGTACCACCTGGGCCTACACCATTGGGCATCAGTACATTCAGGATCACACATGCCTTGGAAGTCTTCTTCCTTTCTAATAACCTTGCTTTAACAACTTGATCAAAAGAGTGCCACATCTGTGATTACTGTCTTCCAAGGCTGGCACCATGTAAAAGGGGGAAATTGGGTGTGCATTCACAGTTTCTTTGGGAACAAACTCATTTTCTGTGCCAGGGGAGAGCTGGCTCCCAGAGCAGGTATTTCTCTTTGTGCAATGAGTAATTGCTGGACAAATAACCAAATAGTATTCAGAGGACACCATCAAGCCTGTCCTCTAGGAATCTCCATTCATGTCCACAGTAATGCCTCCAACCCACTCAACTCTAAACCCATGGTCAGTCATCATCATATGGGCACTTCACCACCAGACTCCCTTGGCAGTCACTCATAAATTAGACTTCAGGTGTTCTACTGGTGAGCAATAATAGGGCAGGAGTTCCTGCCACTAAGACAGACTTGAACCAAATGCATGTCAACTAGATCTGTGGACAGGGCAGGCACATCCCTTGTGTCCAAGGCTCCCTTGGATTCAAGGGGGTTCTTGGAGTGTGCATGGGCATGCCTCATGTTGAGCTCTGGTAACACTGAGCACCCCAGATTCTAAGCTCCATGTCTCAGATCCATTGGTAACTTTGGGGACATTGAAAACTCTAGGAGGCCCCATGTTCAGCCAGAATAACTACTTTTAAAGCCCCACAAAACCCTCACCAACTAGGAGGTTGCCTTGGAGCTTCCAGGATATGATTCTCCATGGTGAGTCAAAAGCTCACCATCCAAAGGGTTGGCAGGAGATCCTGTGTGCTGCAGATAAATCCACATGCACCTAATCAGCCTGCATTGGCCACAACTCCCCCATCACATGCACACTAGGGATCCCCTTTACATATTCAGAAAACATGCACAGCCATTCTGCTAGAGATCAATCTCTTAGAAAACTGGGGCTCATTGTGAGGAGGGTATGGGTCAGCATAACTCATGCAGGTGCATTCAAAAGGCATGCCAGAATTCTAGGGACTTTGGGAATCTGTTCTTACTGCATCTTCTCCACAGGTTTTAGCTTCAGTGAGATTTCCTTCCTGAGGTTTCTCACACCAGGATTTCCTGTTGTATATTGGGCAACCCTGGGTATATGGATTGGTATTTGGTGTAATGGGAAAGTTTCAGTAACACTTGTTATGGAGTTTAGCTTATTCTGCACATAAGGTTCAGCAGAGAAGACTGTATTTGAAGGTGGGTATGAGAGATATGAAGTAGTGTATTTGGAAATAGTTGAAAAGAGATGGCCATAAGAAACAGGACTGTGCAGCAATAGACAGATCCCATACGAGAAGACATTGCCTGTAGAAAGAGAACAGATTATAATATTAGTAATATCTTTTAATTAACTGCATTGAAGATACCACATTAATGCATACTTGTACCATGATGGAAGCAAAGCAGTTATTTGAGGCTATTTGCTTTTCTTAAACTTTGCTTTCTTTTGTTATAACGTGGTGATTTTTGAAGTTTGTGTGTTGCTTTAGATCACAGGTAATGTTGAAACTAAAGTGAAGGCAAAGGAAATAAAAATAAAAGTTACCATTTAGAAATTAATCACCATGAGGGCACAATAATTTTCTACCATTCCTGCCTAAAATTCATAAACTCAATCTTATGATGAAGAAACACTGAATAAAAAAATATTGAGGAAAATTCTTTAAAAGAATGGTTCAGCAGTTTCCCACTATGTCCATCCAGATGTAGGAAAGAAAAGATATATATTCAGATGAAAGAGAATAATTACACCTGAAAGCAAAATGACATGTTTGATATGGCACTAGACATTCTCTTTTTTCTTTCTTCATTTCTATCATTATTATTACTATTAATATTTTGTTTGGTCTGTAGGACCTTGATGAGTAATTGGTGAAGTGTGGACAAGGCCTCTAGGATATATATTAGTAATACATCAAGGTTAATTTAATGATTGTGATAATATTCTTGTGAATACACAAGAGAATGTCTCTGTTCTTAGATGAAATGCTGCATGAATAATTAAAGAGAGAGACATTTTGTTTACACATCAATTTCCAATGGTTAAAGACCCAAAGATATAATACAAAGAACATAAATCAATGTTAACTTGGTGAAAAAGGAAAATGAAATACCATAAACCAATATCAGATGAGTTGGTCATCCTCCCCATGAATGCAGAGCATCAGATCAGAGTGAGATTACACTGCCTGATTTCATGGTTTATGAGTAGAATTGTCTCAGTCAGTGCCACCTGGGTCTAAGCCATGGGGTCTTAGGACATTCAGGATCAGAGAGGTCAGGAGAGTCTTCTTCTTTTCTAATAACCTTGCTTTCACAACATGAACAAATTTTTCCACATCTGTGATTACTGTCTCCCAATGCCAGCACCTTGTAAAAGGGGGAGTTGGGTGGGCATTCACAGTTTCCTGGGGTACACATTCACTGTCAGGGCTAGGGGAAGCTGGCTCCCAGAGCAGGTATTTCCATTTGGGCATTGGGCAATTCCTGAACAAATAAAGATATAGCATTCAGTGGACACCATCAAGCCTGCCCTCTAGGTGTCTCCATTGGTGTCCTCAATCATGTCTCCAACCTACTCAACTCTTTCACCACAACCAGTCATCATCATATGGACACTTCACCACTGGTCTCCCTTGGTAGTCACTCAGAAATTAGATCCCAAATTGTCTTCTGATGAGCAAAAATAGGGCAGGGAACCCCACCACTATGACAGCCTTGAACCAAAACTCATTGCATCTAGAACTGTGGACAAATCCCAGGTGTCCAACTCTCCCTTGGTTTCAAGGTGGTTCTTGGAGTGCACATGGGCATGCCTAATGGTGAGTTCTGATAACACTGAGAACCCAGGATTCTAAGCTTCATGCTTCAGATCCAGTGGTAACATCTGCAACTTTGAAAACCCTAGGGAACCCCATGCTTTGCCAGGGTCATTGCTCTTTATTCCCCCTGTAACACTCACCAACACTGTATTTAACTTGGGGCTTCCAGCATGGGATCCTCCTGGGAGAGTCAAAAGCTCACCATCCAAATGTGGGAAGGTGTTCCTGTGTACTGCAGAAGCATCTAATATACCTAACCAGCCTGCAGTGGCCACAAGAACTCCCACATGACATGCACACTAGGGATGCCCTTTACATTTTCAGACCACAGTTGCATCCATTCTGCTAGTGGCTGGTCTCTTAGAATCCTGAAGCTTATTGTGAGTAGGGTGTGGGTCAGCATAACTCACACATGTGCATTCAAATTGCACACCAGAATTCTAGGTGCTTGGGGAACCTGGGCTGACTCTGTCCTCTCCACAGGTCCCAGCTGCAGTGAGTTTCCTTCCCAAGTTTTCTTATGCCCAGATTGCCTGCTGTATATTGTGCACACTTGGATACATGGATTCATATTTGTAATAATGGGAAATATTCACTAACACTTGGTATGGAGTTTAGTTGATTCGGCACATAACGTTCAGCAGAGAAGAATTTATCTGAAAGTGGTTATGAGGAATATGAAGTAGTGTATTTGGAACTAGATGAAAAGAGAGGGAAATAAGAAACCTAGAACTGTGCAGCAATATACAGTTTCCATATGAGAATACATGGCCTGTATGAACAGGAGAGATTATATTAGAAATCTCCTTTAATTAACTGCATTGAAGATGCCACATTAATGCATACGTGTACCATGATGAAAACAAGGGGGCTATTTCAGATTATTTGCTTTTCTAAATCTTCGCTTTCTTTTGTTATAAGGTGGTGATTTTTTATGTTTGTATGTTGCTTTAGATCACAGATAAAGTTTAAAATAAAGTGAATGGAAAGGAAATAATAAAATTTAGCATTTAGAAATTAGTCACCCTGAGAACACAATAAATTTCTGCCATTTCTGCCTAAAATTCATGAACTCAATCTCATGAAGAAACACTTAATAAACAAAAATTGAGGAACATTCTTTAAAAGGATGTTTCAGCACTTTCCAAATATATCTATCCAGATGGAGGAAAGAAATGGTATATATTCAGATGAAAGAAAATAAGTACACCTGAAGCAAAATGGCATGTTTGTTATGGGACTAGACACTCATATTTTTCTTTCTTCATTTCCATCATTATTATTACTATTAATATGTTGCTTGGTCTCTAGGACATTATGGTGTAATTGGTGTGATGTGGACAAGGCCTCTAGAAGAGATACTAGTACTACTTCAAAGTTAATTTAATGATTGTGATAATATTCCTGTGAGTATACAAGAGAATTGCTCTGTTCTTAGATGAAATGCTACATGAATAATTAGAGAGAGACATTTTGTTTACACATTAATTTCCAATGCTTAAGAACCCAGAGTTATAATACAAATAAAATAAATCAATATTAAATTGGTGAAAATGTAAAATAAAATACTATAAACCCACATCAGATGAGTTGGTCACCTATCTCATGAGGGCAGTGGGTCAGATCACAATGAGATTACACTGAGTGATTTCATGGGTTATAACTAGAACTCTTTCAGTTAGTGCCACATGGGCCTATTCCATTTGGCATCAGAACATTTATTATCAGACAGGTCAGGAAAATCTTCTTCCTTTCTAAAACGCTTGCTTTCAAAACATGAACAAAAATGTGCCACATCTGTGATTACTGTCTCCCAAGGCCAGCACCATGTAAAACAGGGAATTGGGGTGGGCATTCACAGTTTCCTGGGGCACACACTTATGTTCAGGGCCAGGGGAAGCTGTATCCTGACAGGGGTTTACCTATGGGAAATGGGTAATTCCTGGACAAAAAACAAATAGTATTCAGTGGACTCCATCAAGTCTGCCTTCTTGGAGTCTCCACTTGTGTCCTCAATCATGACTCAAACCCACTCATCTTAAACACCACAGCCTGTCACCATCATATGGGCACTACACCAATGGACTCCCTTGGCAGTCACTCAGTAATTAGAACTCACAATTGTCTTCTGGTGAGCAAAAATGGGATAGGAAATCCTGCCACAATGGTAGCCTTGAACCTAAACTCATGTCAGCCAGAATTTTGGAAAGGGCAGGCATATCCCATGTGTTCAAACCTACCTTGGTTTCAAGGTGGTTCTTGGAGTGCACAAGGGTATGCCTCATGGTGAGCTCTGGTGACACTGAGCACCCAGGATTCTGAGCTCAATGTCTCAGATCCAGAGGTAACTTCGGGACCACTGAAAACTCTAGGGGTTCCCATGCTCAACCAGGGTCACTATTCTTGAAGCTCCACATAAACCTCACTAACCAGGAATTTTCCTTGGGGCTTCCAGTATAGTATCTTCCTTGGAGAGTCAAAAGTTCACCATGCAAGTGTGGGTAGGTGATCCTCTCTGCTGCAGAAGCATGTGCACATTTCTAACCAGCCTGCAGTGGCCACAACTCCCATTTCAAGCCCACTAGGTGTACCCTTTATATTTTCAGTGCACAGACACAGGCATTCTGCTAGTGGCCAGTCTCTTAGTAATTTGGAGGTCATTGTGAGGTGGGTTCAGGTCAGTCTGACTTGTGCATATGCATCCCAAATGCACCACAGTATTCTAGGAACTTTGGGAACCTGGTCTGACTCTGTCCTTTCCACAGATTCTAGCTGCAGTGAAATTTCCTTCCCAAGGTTTCTCACATCAGGATTTCCTGCTGTATATTGCACACACCTTTGTATGTGGATTCATATTTGGATTAATGGGAGAGCTTCAGTAACCCCTGGTATGGAGTGTAGATGATTCTGCACAAAAGGTTCAGCAAAGAAGTCTATATTTGAAAGTGAGTATGAGGGATATGACATAGTGTATTGGGAACTAGATGAAAAGAGGGGGAAATAAGAAACACACCTGTGCAGCAATACATTGTTACAATATGGGGATACATGGCCTGTATGAACAGGATGGATTATAATATTAGAAATATCCTCCAATGAACTGCCTTGAAGATACCACATTAATGTATGCCTGTACCATGGTGGAAGCAAAGGGGTTATTTCAGGTTATTTGCTTTTCTTAAACTTTGCTTTCTTTTGTATAAGGTGATGATTTTTGATGCTTGTATGTTGCTTTAGATCACAGATAAGGTTTAAAATAATGTGAATGGGAGGGAAATAAAATAAAGTTTGCCATTTAGAAATTAATCACCCTGAGGGCACAATAATTTTCTGCCATTCCTGCCTAAATTTCATAAACTTAATCTCATCATGAAGAAATACTCAATAAACAAAATTGAGGAACATTCTTTAAAATGATAGTTCAGCCATTTCCAAACATGTCCATCTGGATGAAGGAAGGAAATGACATATATTCAGATCAAAGGGAATAAATACACCTGAAAGCAAAATGACATGTTTGATATGGGACTAGACACTCTCATTTTTTTCTTTATTTCTGTCATTATTATTACTATCAATATTTTGGTTGGTCTATAGGACATACTTGGGTAATTGGTGAGTTGTGGACAAGTCCTCTAGAAGAGATACCAGTGCTACACAAGGTTAGCTTAATGACTGTGATAATATTCCCATGAGTACACAAGAGAATTGCTCTGTTCTTAGATGAAATGCTACATGAATAATTAAAGAGAGACATTTTGTTTACACATTAATTTCCAATGTTTAAGGACCCAGAATTATTATACAGAAAACATAAATCAACATTAACTTGGTGAAAAAGTAAAATAAAATACCATAAACCAACATCAGGTGAGCTGGTCACCAACCTCATGAAGGCAGTGGGTCAGATCACAATGAGATTAGGCTGACTGATTTCATGGGTTATAAGTAGAATGATTTCAGTCAGTGCCACCTGGGCCTGCTCCACTGGGCATCAGCACATTCATTAACAGCAGGTTGGGGAAGTCTTCTTCCTTTCTAATATCCTTGCTTTCACAATGTGAAAAAAATGTGCCACATCAATGATTACTGTCTTCCAAGGTTGGCAACATGTAAAAGGGTGAGTTTGGGTGGGCATTCACAGTTTCCTGGGGAACACACTCACTGTCAGGGCCAGGGGAGTCTGGCTCCCAGAGCAGGGATTTCCCTTTGGGGAGTGTGTATTTCCTGGACAAATAACCAAATAGTATTCAGTGGACACCATGAAGCCTGCCCTCTGGGAGTCTCCATTCATGTCCTCAATCATGATTCCAACCCACTCAACTCTAACACCACAGCCAGTCATCATCATATGGGCACTGCCCCACCAGACTCCCTTTGGCAGTCACTTGATAATTAGGCCCCAAGAGGGTCTTCTTGTGATCAAATATAGGGAAGAAAATTCCATTGCTTAGACAGCCTTCGATGAAAATTCACATAAGCTAGATCTGTGGAGAGGGCAGGCACATCCCAGGTATCCACATCTCCCTTGGTTTCAAGGGGATTCTTGGAGTGCACATAGGCATGCCTCCTGTGGAGCTCTGGTAACAATGAGCACCTGGGATTTTAAGCTCCATGTCTCAGATCCAGTGGTAACTTCTTGGCATTTGAAAACTCTACGTGGCCCCATGTTCATCAAGGGTCACTACTCTTAAAGCCCCACATAACCCTCACCGACAAGGAATTTGCCTTGGGGCTTCTGGTATAGGATACTCCTGGGAGAGCCAAAGCTCACCATCCAAAGGTGGGTAGGGGATACTGTGTGCTGCAGATGCATCTGCATATACCTAACCAGCCTGCAGTGGCCACAACTCCCACATTGCATGAACACTAGGGGTGCCCTTTACCTTTTCAGACAACAGGCATAGCCATTCTTTTAGAGACTGGTCTCTTAGCAACTTGGAGCTCATTGTGAGGTGGGTGCAGGTTAGCCTAACTCATGCATGCACATTCAAATGGCAGGCCAGAATTCTAGGTGCCTTGGGAACCTGGTCTGTCTCTGTCCTTTCCACAGTTTCTAGCTGCAGTGAGATTTCCTTCCCAAGGTTTCTCATGCCAGAATTTCCTGCTATATATTGGGCACCACTAGGTTCATTTATTCATATTTGGAGTAATGGGAAAGCTTCAGTAATGCTTGGTATGTGGTTTACCTAATTCTGCACAGAAGGTTCAGTAGAGAAGACAGATATATGCATATACTTTGCTATTCATATACCATCCCTGTACAATGGAAACAAATGTATTTTTTTGGGGGTATTATGAATTTATAATTTCTGTGCTAGAAAAGTTCAATTGAAGCAACAGTGTGGTAATTTGAAGCTGTATATCTCCCAGAAAATCATGTTCTTTAATTCATTTTTTAATATTCATTTTATTGAGATATATTCACATACCATACAGTCATACAAAAAATCATACATTCGATTGTTCACAGTACCGTTACATTGTTGTGCATTCATCACCAAAATCAATCCCTGACACCTTCATTACCACACACACAAAAATAACAAGAATAATAATTAAAGTGAAAAAGAGCAATTAAAGTAAAAAGAACACTGGGTGCCTTTGTTTGTTTTTTTCTTTACCCCTTGTCTCTACTCATCCATCCATAAACTAGACAAAGGAGAGTGTCAGCCTTATGACTTTCCCAATCACATTGTCACCCCTTATAAGCTACATTTGAATACAATCATCTTCAAGATGATTCATGGGTTCTGGGTTGTAGTTCGGTAGTTTCAGATATCTACAACCAGCTACCCAAATTCATTACAACCTAAAAAGGGTTCTCTATACTGTGCATAAGAGTGTCCACCAAGGTGACCTCTTGGCTCCTTTTGGAATCTCTCTGCCAATGAAGCTTATTTCATTTCCTTTCATTTCCCCCTTTTTGTCAAGAAGATGTTCTCCATCCCATGATGCTGGGTCTACATTCCACCCTGGTAGTCATATTCCATGTTGCCTGGGAGATTCACTCCCCTGGGTGTCTGATCCCACGTAGCGGGGAGGGCAGTGATTTCATCTGCCAAGTTGGCTTAGCTAGAGAGAGAGGGCCACATCTGAGCAACAAAGAGGCATTCAGGAGGAGGCTCTTAGGCACATTTATAGGGAGGCCTAGCCTCTCCTCTGCATCAACAGTCTTCCCAAGAGCAAGTCCTGTGGTAGAGGGCACATCCCATCAAACCACCAGTCCCCTATCTGTGAGCACATTAACAACCATCAAGGTGGGGCAGGCCAATACCCCTGAATTCTCCACCAGCTCCTCAAGGGAGCTCTGGATATTCTTTTCCTTTTTTTTTTTTTTTTTTTTTTAACTTTTTTAAAATCAACTGTATAAAAAATAAAAAAATTAAGAGATTAAGAAAACATACAATAAAAGAACATTTCAAACAGACCATAACAAGGGAGTAAGAAAAAGAAAACTAACCTAAGAAAACTACTTTACTTCGAACATATTCCTACTCTACCCCAAGAAAGTAACCTAATATAGTAACATTTCTGTGAATGTGTTCCTACTATACCCATCAGAAATTAACAGACCATAGACATTCCTGGGCATTCCCAGAACATTGAATTTACCCACAATAGCTTGTCTGTTCTTATTGGATTCTCTTTCCCCTTCCTTAATTGCTCTCTATCACTAGTTTCCCTACATTCTGCATTACAATTTGTTTTACATTTTTCAAAGTTCACATTAGTGGTAGCATATCTTTGTCTTTTTGTGCCTGGCTTATTTTGCTCAGCATTATGTCATCAAGGTTCATCTATATTGTCATATGTTTCACTTCGCTCCTTCTTACTGCTGCTTAGTATTCCATTGTGTGTATATACCACATTTTATTTATCCATTCATCTATTGAAGGACATTTGGGTTGTTTCCATCTCTTGGCAATTGTGAATAATGCTGCTATGAACATTGGTGTGCAGATATCTGTTCATGTCACCACTTTTAGATCTTCTGGGTATTTTCCAAGAAGTGCAATTGCTGGATCAAAGGGTAACTCTATATACAGTTTTCTAAGGAACAGCAAGACTGACTTGCAAAGTGGCTAAGCAATTACACAGTACAACCAACAATCAGTAAGAGTTCCAATTTCTCCATATCCCCTCCAGCATTTGTAGTTTCCTTTTTGTTTAATGGCAGCCATTCTAATTGGTGTGAGATGTTATCTCATTGTGGTCTTAATTTGCATCTCTCTAATAGCTAGTGAAGCTGAACATTTTTTCTTGTGTTTATTGGCCATTTGTATTTCCTCTTCAGAGAACTGTCTTTTTATATCTTTTGCCCATTTTATAATTGGGCTGTCTGCACTATCATCATTGAGTTGTAGGATTTCTTTGTATATGCAAGATATCAGTCTTTTGTCAGATACCTGGCTTCCAGAAACTTTTTCCCATTGAGTTGGCTGCTTCTTTACCTTTTTGACAAAATCCTTTGATGTATGGAAACTTCTAAGCTTGAGGAGTTCCCATTTATCTATTTTTTCTTTTGTTGCTTGTGCTTTGGGTGTAAAGTCTAGGAAGTGGCCACCTAATACAAGGCCTTGAAGGTGTTTCCCTACATTGTCTTCTAGGAGTTTTATGGTACTTTCTTTTATATTGATATCTTTGATCCACTTTGGGTTAATTTCTGTGTAGGGTGTGAGGTAGGAGTCCTCTTTCATTCTTTTGGATATGGATATCCAACTCTCCCAGCCCCATTTGTTGAAAAGACTGTTATGACCCAGTTCAGTGAATTTAGGGGCCTTATCAAAGATCAGTTGGACATAGATCTGGGGTTCTATCTCTGAATTCTCAATTTGAGTCCATTGATAAGCATGTGTTTGTGCCAGAACCATGCTGTTTTGACAACTGTGGCTTTATAATAAGCTTCAAAGTAAGGGAGTGTAAGTCCTCCCACTTCATTTTTCTTTTTTAGGTTGTCTTTAGCAATTCGAGGCATCTTCCCTTTCCAAATAAATTTGATAACTAGCTTTTCCAAGTCTGCAAAGTAGGTTGTTGGAATTTTGATTGGAATTGCATTGAATCTGTAGATGAGTTTGGGTAGAATTGACATCTTAATGACATTTAGCCTTCCTATCCATGAACATGGAATATTTTTCCATCTTTTAAGGTCCCCTTCTATTTCTTTTAGTAGAGTTATGTAGTTTTCTTTGTATAGGTCTTTTACATCTTTGGTTAAGTTTATTCCTAGGTACTTGACTTTTTTAGTTGCTGTTGAAGATGGTATCTTTTTCCTGAGTGTCTCTTCAGTTTGTTCATTTCTACCATATAGAAACATTACTGACTTGTGTGCATTAATCTTGTATCCTGCTACTTTGCTAAATTTGTTTATTAGCTCTAGAAGCTTTATCATTGATTTCTCAGGGTTTTCCAGATATAAGATCATATCATCTGCAAACAATGGCAGTTCAACTTCTTCCTTTACAATTTGGATGCCTTTTATTTCTTTGTCTTGTTGGATTGCCCTTGCTATCACTTCCAGCACTATGTTGAATAACAGTGGTGATAGTGGGCATCCTTGTCTCATTCCTGATCTTAGAGGGAAGGCTTTCAGTCTCTCACCATTGAGTACTATGCTGGCTGTGGGTTTTTCATATACGCTGTTTATCATATTGAGGAAGTTTCCTTCAATTCCTACCTTTTGAAGTGTTTTAATAAAAAAGTGATGTTGGATTTTTTTGAATGCTTTTTCAGAATATATTGAGATGATCATTCATTTTTTCCCTTTTGATTTGCTAAGTGTTGTAATATAGTGATTGATTTTCTTATGTTGAACCACACTTGCATGTCTGGAATGAACCCCACTTCATCACAGTGTATGATTTTTTTAATGTGTCTTTGGATTCAATTTCCAAGTATCTTGTGGAGAACTTTTGCATCTATATTCATTAGGGAGATTGGCCGGTAGTTTTTCTTTTTTGTAGCATCTTTGCTTGGTTTTGGTATTAGATTGTTAGCTGCATAAAATGAGTTAGTTAGCATTCCATTTTCTTTGATATTTTGAAAGAGTTTAAGTACGATTGGTGTCAATTGTTTTTGGAAAGTTTGGTAGAGTTACCCTGTGAAACCATCTTGCCCTGGGCATTTATTTGTGGGCAGCTTTTTGATGACTGATTGGATCTCTTTGCTTGTGATTGGTTGGTTGAGGTCTTCTGTCTCTTCTCTGTTCAGTCTAGGTTTTTCATATATTTCCAGGAAATTGTCCATTTCCTCCAAATTATCCAGTTTGTTGGCATACAGTTGTTTATAGTATCCTCTTATGATTCTTTTAATTTCTACAGGAAATGCAGTAATGTCACCTTTCTCATGTATTATTTTGTTTATTTGGGTCTTGTCTCTTTTTGATTTTGTCAGTCTAGTTAGGGGCTTGTCAATCGTGTTGATCTTTTCAAAGAACCAACTTTTGTGTTATTTATCCTCTTTTTTTTTTTTTTTTGTTCTCTATGGTATTTATTTCTGCTTTAATCCTTGTTATTTATTTTCTTCTACTTTGTTTAGGATTAGTTTGCTGTTTATTTTCTAACTTCTTCAGTTAATCCATTAGTTCTTTGATGTTGGCTCTTACTTCCTCTTAAATATATGTGTTTTGTGCTGTAAATTTCCCTCACAGTACCGCTTTTGCTGTGTCCCATAGGTTTTTGTATGCTGTGTTCTCATTTACATATTTAGCAATTTCTCTTGCTATTTCTTCTTTAACCCACTGATTGTTTAGGAGTGTGTTGTTTAACCTACAGGTATTTGTGAATTTTCTGTCTCTGATGATTTTTGAATTCTAATTGTATTCCATTGTGGTCAGAGAATGTGCTTTCAATAATTTCAACTTTTTAAAATTTATTGAAGCTTGTTTTATGTTCCAGCATATGATGTATTCTGGAGAAAGTTCCAGAGCACTAGAGAAGAATGTGTATCCTGGTGATTTGGAATGTAATTTTGTATATATCTCTGTTAAATCCAATTCATTTATCAGATTGTTTAGGTTTTCAATTTTATTATTGGTCTTCTGTCTGGATAACCTACCCATAGGAGAGAGTGAGGTGTTGAAGTCTCCCACAATTATTGTGGAAACATCAATTGCTTCCTTTAGTTTTGCCAGTGTTTCTTTCATGTATTTTGTGACACCTTGATTGGGTGCATCAACATTTATGATTGTTATTTCTTCTTGTTGAATTGCCTCTTTTATTAGTATGTAGTGGCCTTCTTTGTCTCTCATATCATCCTTGCATTTAAAGTCTATTTGATCTGAGATTAATATTGCTACACCTGCTTTCTTTTGGCTGTAGCTTGCATAAAATATTTTTTTCTGCCCTTTCATTTTCAATTTCTTTGTGTCCCTGTGTCTAAGATGAGTCTCTTGTATGCAACATACTGATGGTTCATTTTTTAATCCATTTTGTGAATCTATATCTTTTAATTGGGGAGTTTAATCCATTTATATTCAATGTTATAACCACGAAGGCATTTCTTGAATCAGCCATTCTAACCTTTGGTTTATGTTTGTCATATATATATTTTCCCTCTGTCAATTACTATCCTTTAATGGTCCCATACTGAATCTCTTTAGTACTGAATCTTTCTCCATGTCTCTCTCCTTTTTTTGTTTCTCTGTCGGTAGGGCTCCCTTTGGTATCTCCAGTAGGGCAGGTCTCTTGTTAGCATATTCTCTCAGCATTTGTTTGTGAAAAATTTAAGCTCTCCCTCAAATTTGAAGGAGAGCTTTGCTGGATAAAGTATTCTTGGTTGGAAATTTTTCTCACTCAGAATTTTAAATATGTCATGCCACGGCCTTCTCACCTCCATAGTGGCTGATAAGTAGTCACTACTTAGTCTTATGCTGTTTCCTTTGTAAGAGGTGAATTGCTTTTCTCTTCTTGCTCTCAGAACTTGCTCCTTCTCTTCCATATTTGACAGTGTGATCAGAATATGTCTCAGAGTGTGTTTATTTGGGTTTATTCTATGTGGAGTTCACTGGGCATTTATGATTTGTGTATTTATGGTGTTTAGAAGGTTTGGGAAGTTTTTCCCAACAATTTCTTTGAATAGTCTTCCTACACCTTTACCCTTCTCTTCCCCTTCTGGAACATCAATGAGTCTTATATTTGGATGTTTTATATTATCTATCATATCCCTGAGGTCCATTTCAATTTTTTTGATTTTTTTCCCCATTCTTTCTTTTTTCTTTCATTTTCTGTTCTGTCACCTTCCATGTCACTGATTCATTGTTCAGCTTCCTCTAGTCTTGTACTATGAGTATCCAGAATCTTTTTAATTTGGTCAACAGTTTCTTTAATTTCCATAATATTATCTATTTTTTTTATTTACTCCTGCAATTTCTTCTTTATGCTCTTCCAGGGTCTTCTTGAAGTCCTTTATGTCCTGTGCCATGCTCTTCTTCATGTCCTTTATATCCTGTGCCATTGTCTCATCATTCATTTTTAGTTCTTTGATTAATTGCTCCAGGTACTCTGCCTCCTCCGCTCTTTTAATTTGGTGTTTGTGCTTGGGTTATCTATATCATCTGGATTTTTCATATGCTTTAAAATTTTCTGTTGTTTCTGGCCTCTTGACATTTGCTTGTAGACTGATTGAAATCCTTATCTCTAATTTGTCAGATCTACAGCTTCATGGAGTACACTTCAACTAACCAGAAGGTGGTGTCCATGAGCCACCTATTCCCCTCAAGCCAGTTCTCCCCACTTTGTCTTTGTGGTGAGTGGGGGAGTGAGTCTTTTGGGGTCCAATTTGTGTACCAAGCTTGCATGTGTATTTGGTGTTGCCCACCCTGTATATGGGGCATGTTTCTGTGCAATCAGGGAAGGGGGCAACCCTAACAATAAAAATCTCTGGTGTTCCAGGAGATTTAAAGCTACTGCAATAGTCTAATGTTTCAGTTCAGTCCTGCCACAGTTTGTCTCTGCTGCTGACCCACAAGACCTTGGTATTGGCATATGGCCCCTGAGACTTGCATGTGGGTCTATCTTCCAGGGCTTGCATCCCCAGGTCCTGTGTTGAGGTATGACTATGCTATGTCACAGGTCAGTGTCATCCCCCCAGGGTAGTTCTGGGCTGCAGGACTGTGTAGGGAGGCTCCTAGTCTGCTGAAAGTATGGCTGAATTGGGCTTGTTTAGTCACAGTGCTCTGCCATCCCAATTCTGGGACTACCAGCTGAGGGTGCAGGGAAGGCCAATGTCCACACCCAATTTTGTGGTGTGTGCATGTGCTATTGGAAGCACTTCTGTCACACTGGGTTGTCTGGGCCAGCTCTGGTCTATGGGGCTGGTGACAGGCAGGAGTGCTCCTTGTCCACCAGTATGATGGCTGTGAGATGATGCCCCCCTATTCTTGGGAAGTTGTGGTGTTTAGTGAATTTTCTAAGCCACTAGACTATTGTCTTTTGTCTCAGATCTTAGTTCTGCTCTTGTCTTGACCTGCCCAAATTGCAAGTCTTTGAGGCTTTCTGTATTGGGCTTCTTAGAGTAATTGTTTTAGAAAAAGAGAAAAATATTTTAAAAAGGCCCTCCTTGCAGATCTAATAGATTATTGAAATGCTAAGAGACAAAGCAATTAGGGCCATTAAGGAAAGGTCCAGGAGGCAGACAAACTGGTTTTTCTTCTGGATTTGCATATGAGCCTGATTCTGAGCTCTGCCCTTCCCCTTTCTATGTTCACCAGGACTCCAAAAAGCCTCTGCTTTTATTTTGGGGGTTTTTCTTGCTGTTTTTGCTATCCCTATCTCCTCTCCACTGGGCTGTCTGCTCCCAGATTCTCTGGTGTCTGGTCTCAGTCTACCTATGCTTGGAGTTTGGATCAGTAGAATGAGTTTCTGATAAGGGCCACAACTGCAGTTGTCCCTCCTCATTCCCAACACTGATGGACCTCTTCCCATGGGGCTGAGCCTGGCAGGGATGGGTGTGGGTCCTCCAGCCATGAAAACTTACAGATTTTGCTGAACTCAGCAGTTCCACATGTTCATGAGTGTTGTAAGAAGTGTGCCCAAAGTCAAATTGCTCTGTGGTGTCTGGTACATACAGTACTTGGCTTTCTACCTATTCCCTGGAGGAGTAACTAATATGTACACCTCACCACTCCACCTTTAATTCATTTTAAGTAGGAAATTTTGGTAAGGTTATTCAGTTAAGGAATGGCCCATGTCAAGCAGGATGGATCCTAATCCTATCAATGAAATCTTTTATAGGAGGTGGCAATTGAGACAGAGAAAACCACAGAAGCAAGAAGCTTAATACAACAAAACCCAGAAGAGGAGAGAGAGAGCAGGAGAAACCACCATGGCCTTGCCATGTGACAGAGGAGCTAAGGATCACCAGCAGCTGGTCTTGGGGAAGACAACATTGCTTGATTTGGACATTTTCCTGGCCTCAAGCTATAGGCTAATGCATTCTATTTGTTTAAGCTGAACCATTTCATTGTATTTGTTCTGAGTGGCCTAGGAAACTGGAATAGTGTATTCCTTTGTTAAACTGCTAAGCTTATATTTACTATGACAACCTCTCAGTCTATATCAAACACCTTAATGAACAAGCTTTTTTTCTCATTATTGACTTTCTATTATAACACACTCTATATTTCTTAATAAAATTTATTTCACACATCTTTCTAAGTCTTTGAGTTTCTTTATTTTAAATTTCCTTATGTTTGTAAATAGTAACATAATCCATTGTTTTTCTGCCCTCACTGGATTAATATTCCTAAAACAACCCTTTGTGTATTATTTTCAGTTGTTACTTGCACCAGCACATTATCTAGAGATAAACAATGGGTTCACATTTCTTAACCTGACATTCTAGGATTTCTAAAATTGATTTATTTCTGAGACAATCTCATCTTGTCTCTTACAGTTTCATTCCAACAGTCATTTTCCTTTTCTTCCTCTTCTGCTACCAACACTATTGATTCCTAGATATCATCCCCCAAAATAAAACAGTGAGGAAAGACAATATTTCAAGCCTGCAAAAAATAATTAATATATTCTGGAACCACATATTCTTATCTAATACAATCTTGGGTTATGAATAAAATATAAGATCACATCTCATGAATTAGCATATTTTCTAGTTTGCTAATGCTGCCAGAATTCAAAACACCAGAAATGGATTGGCTTTTAAAAAAGGGAGTTTATTTGGTTACACAGTGATAGGCTTAAGGCCAGAAAGTGTCCAAAGTAATGCACCAACAATTGGGTACCTTCACTGGAGGATGGCCAATGGTGTCCAGAATACCTCTGTTAGCTGGGAAGGCACATGGCTGGAATCTGCTCCACAGTTATGGTTTCAAAATGGCTTTCTCCCAGGATGTTCCTCTCTAGGCTTCAGAGTCTCTCCAAATTGTCACTCTCAGTTGCTCTTGGGGTGTTTTTCCTCTCTTAGCTTCTCCAGAGCAACAGTGTGTTTTCAAAGGCCATCTCCAAAATGTCTCCATAAACTGCATTTCTGCTCTCAGCACCTGTACATTCCTCAAAGGGTCCCTCTTGCATGTAGCAAGACTACTCCTTCAACCTGAACTTATATAGTGCTCCAGCAAATGAATCAAGGCCCATGCTGAAGGGGTGGGGCCACAATTCCATGGAAATTGTCCGATAAGTTATCACCCATTATTGGGTGGGGTGCATTTCCATGGAAACAACCTAATACAAATGTTTCAACTTAATCCCCACTGATATGTCTGCCCCCACAAGATTGTATCAAAGAACATGCCTTTTTCTGGGGGACATGATATATACAAGCTGGTACATTCCACTCCCTGGACCTCAGAAAAACATGATCTTTCCATATACAAAATACATTTATCCCATCAAAATATCACAGAAACTTAAATCATTTCAGTAAACAATAGTTAAGTACAAGATCCCATCAAAATCAGCTGGAGGCATGGTTGGTCCTAAGGCATAATTCCCCTCTGACTCTGTACCTGTGAAATGTAGAACAAGTCATCTGCTTCCAATATACAAAGGAGGGACAGTCATAGGGTAAACATTCCCACTGCCAGGAGAAACTGAAAGGAAAACAGGGTTTAAGGGTCCAAAACAATTCCAAAAAACCACAGGGCAAACTCCATTAGATTTCAAAGTCTGAGAGTCATTTAGAGAATGGAATTTTATCCCTTGGGCTTGAGAGAGTGGGAGTCTAACCCTTCCTAAGGGCCTTTGCAGCAGCCTTTTCTCTCCAAATGCTGGGGTGAGTGCTCCAACATCCACACATTGGAGAGACAACCTTCTTGACCCCACATTACTCAAACTTTGTGGCATCACCCAGGTTCTCTTCCACCTCCAGGGCACATGCTCAACCCCTTCAGAACGGTGGGGTGGTGGCCAGCCTCTCCTTGACCTCCAGGGCAAACTCACCCTTTCCATGCATGTGGGCCACTCTGCTCTCCCAATCTGAGGCCCCTTGACTCCAGTCATCAACTTCTATGGCTACATCTTGGAAGGAAATTTTCCTTCAATTTGTTCCTTGCCTGTGTCCTCCAGTCCAGACCAGCAGCAGCTCTGTCTATAAAGACCTTGCAAAAATTCTGTTGGCTTTGCATGAAGAACAGAGATCAAAGCTGTCGGAAAATAGGACTTTCCACAAATCCTTTCTGCTTCTACTTAGCTTCTACTGAATTGGCAGCTGGGTGCCATGTTTGGTTCATCCTCACATTGGACTGTACCTTCTGAGGTTTCATCCCCTGGGAGCCTAGAGTTTTTCATGCCATCAATTTCTGGTTTCATTGAAATAGAGAGTTGATTTCTCAGCTTATCTTTGTCCTCTCACATTTTACCATAAGCTGCAAGTAAAAGCCAGACTACTTCTATATTTTGCTTGGAGATTTCATCAGCTAAATATTCCAGGTCACTGCTTTCAAATTCTGCCTTCCATCCAAAATGAGGAGTCAATTTTGCCAAATTCTCTGTCACTTTAAAACAACAATTGCCTTCCTTCCAGTTTGCAAGGACACATTCAGCATTTCTGTTCAAGGCCTCACCAAAAGCATCTTTTGAATCCATATTTGCACAGTCTCTTCAAAGAAGTTTAGGTGTTTTCTATGAAGCTCCTCACAATTCTTCCAGAATCTTCTCCTATCCATTTAAAAATCCATTCCAAAATGTTTGGTAATTGAAAACACAGCAGCACCAGCACCCCACTTCTCAGGTACCAAAATCTGTTCTAGTTTGCTAATGCTGCTGGAATGCAAAACACCAAAAATGGATTGGCTTTTATAAAAGGTGTTTATTTGGTTACACAGATACAGTCTTAAGGCCATAAAGTGTCCAAGGTAATGCATCAACAATCAGTTACCTTCACTGGAGGATGGCCAGTGGTGCCCAGGAAACCTCTGTTAGATGGGAAGGCACATGGCTGGTATCTGCTCTGGAGTTCTGGTTTTAAAAATGCTTTCTCCCAGGAAATTTCTCTCTTGGCTTCAGCTTTTCTCCAAAATGACACTCTTAGTTGCTCTTGGAGGGTTTGTTCTCTCTTAGCTTCTCCAGAGCAAAAATCTGCATTCAAAGGCCATCTTCAAAATGTCTCTATAAACTGCAGTTCCTCTCTCAGCTCCTGTGCATTCTTCAAAGGGTCCCTCTTGGCTGTAACAAGCTCACTCCTTCCATCTGAGCTTATGTAGTTCCCCAGTAAACTAATCAGGCCCATGCTGAATGGGTGGGTCACACCTCCATGAAAATTATGCAATCAGAGTTATCATCCACAGTTGGGTGAGGTGCATTTCCATGGAAACAACCTAATCCAAATGTTCCAACTTAATCCCCACCAATGTATCTGCTCCCACAAGTTTGCATCAAAGAACATGGCTTTTTCTGGGGGACATGATATCTATAAACTAGGACAGTATAGTTTGACATTTATCCCCAGTGTATAAGAAAGCATTTATATGTTCAACAGAGTTCATATTTTGTATGGCATTTCCAGGAATAGAAGTTTACTTTTAAATATCTTTTTATGGGAACTGTGAATTTCATTTTATAATGTAGTTTCTTAATACTTTAATCCACTTAAAATTATATTGGCAATGATTATTGTAGAGATGTGGCTAAAGGGCACTCAAAATCTATCCTAAGCATTCATTGTACCTTTGTATATTTCTGAGAATGGAAAGCAAAAGAAAAAGTTTCAGAGACACCAAAATAAATGTTTCTGAACATGATTTAAACTCCATCAATCAGGTTTTTTTTTTTTCTGCTGTATCTATGTGCTGGTTTGAATCTATTATGTACCCCATAAAATACTGTGTTCTTTCAATCCACACTTGTGGGGCAGACCTATTTTGGGCAGAACCTTTGATTAGGTGATTTCCATGTAGATATGAACCACTCAATTGTGGGTGGGACAATTTGATTATGTTATTTTCATGGAGATATGACCCTATCCATTCAAGGTGGGCATTAATTAGTTTACTGGAGTCCTTAAGAGTTCAGGGAGAGACAGCATTCAGAAGAGTTCAGGGAGAGACAGCATTCAGAGATGACACAGAGCCAGACACTTGGACATGAGAAGCTAAGACACATAATCCAGAGATTACCCTTGAGAAAAGCAAGGATTACTCACAGGATCTGAGAGAGTTCAGAGATGCTTAGACAGAAATGACCCTGGAGAAACAAGGCAAGAGCCCAGAGAAGCTGCAAGAGACACATTGGAGAGAAGCAAAGATAAGTGATCCAGAATTTACCACACAGAATCTAAGTGAGAACCCACAGATGCTTAAAGAGAAAGCCACTGGAATAAGAAGATGAAAGCAATGCAACCCGGGAGCAAAGAAATAGCAGACACCAGCCACACTGTCTTTTCAGCTGACAGCTGTTCCAGATGCCATCAGACTTTCTTCAGTAAAGGTATCCTCTTGTTGAGGCCTTAGTTTGGGCACTTTTATGGCTTTACAACTGCAAGTTTGCAACCTAACAAATCTCTATAAAAGCAAATCCACTTCTGGTATATTGCATTTCATTAGGTTTAGCAATGTGTATCTCTAGAATTCAATAGTAGAGCAAAGGATACCATTTTTCTGCTGTATCCATGAACCAGCAATCATGAATGTTGCCTTTTGCTGGGATGGATTGTAGCATGAGTGAATTTGGAATAGTAAGCAGCTTTACTATTACTTGAACTCCCACTTTACTCAGAAAACTACAAAGAAAAAAAAGCAACTAAGGTAGGCTGATGTGCTAAAGACCCATTGTTGTGTTGACTAAGGCCACTGCCTCTATGGGAAAAGGGGAACTGTGATAAACAAGTCATGCTGACACTAGAAAATCTGCTTCTCTTCATCAAATAGGCCCATTCCTACACAAACATTATGCCTTGGCAGCTTTTGCAGATTTGTGGTACCCAAGGACACCCTGCACCTGACAAGTCACATAGCTCAAGTCCTCTTTGCCTCCCCCTCTCCATTCTGCCCACACCCTTTTTCTGTTCTAAGCATATATATAACTCCTTCCCCTCAACTTTGTTTTGAGCAGTAACTTAGTTATGCTCCTGTGTGTGTCACCCACCTCTATAAATTACTCTGCACCTTGGTTTTCAGAGTCTGTTTTCAATTTACATGTTTGACATGATGCTGTAAAGGCAGGTAACAACTATCAAATATTTGAGAATCCAGGATTGATTACTGTTCAAGTTTGCTAACACTGTCAGAATGCAAAACACCAGAGATGGATCAGCTTTTATAAAGGGGGTTTATTTGGTTACACAGTTACAGTCTTAAGGCCATAAAATATCTAGGGTATCACATCAGCAATCAGGTACTTTCACTGGAGGATGGTCAATGATGTCCAGGAAACCTCTGTCAGCTGAGAAGTTATATGGTTGGCATGTGCTCCAAAGTTCTGGGTTCAAAATGGTTTTCTCTCAGGGTATTCCTCTCTAGGCTGCTGTTCCTCAAAGTTGCGGGTTGCTGGTGCTGAGTTCCAACTTGGCGGGCTGGGGCCAGGGAACCTGGTCAGCCCCTGGGGGAGGCGATGGGCATGGGCAGTAGCGCCCTCCACAGCCCCCCCCCAGGGAACCTGGCCAGCCCCTGGGGAGGGTAGTGGGCATGGGCAGTAATACTCTCCACAGCCCCCCGGGCCTGAGAAAGTGGAGCCGGCTACAGGCCCCATCTCCCTCACCCAAAATTACAACTGTTAGAGGAAGCTTGCCAGAGAAAACCGCCCCCTTTATCTTGCCTGCACACTCCCCGTTGCCAGAGCAACTCCCGCCCTTTTCAAACGACCTCCGCGCCCTCTCAGAACCAATCCTAGCCTTTATCCCCTCAGCATTGCCATGTAGGACCCCACACCCCTAACTCCGACCCTGCCCTCTATGCCACCCTATATAACTTGTGCTCACCCCTGAATAAAGGCTTTTTCTTCTACTACCCTGAAAAGAGAGTGTCTCGCGTCCCTCTCTCGCCGCCCTCCACACCTTGCACGCCTCTGCCGGGGACTCGGCCAAGTCCCCCGCCTCACCCTCGCCTCCAGGAAGAGCTGCCGCCGGTATCCCTCAAGCAACGCTGAGCGCAGAGGGTTCCGTGGCTGCCCGCCTCTAGCTGCGACCGCAAAAGTCACCCTCAGTAGCTCTTGAGACATTTGTCCTCTCTTAGCTTCTCCAGAGCAAAAGTCTGCTTTCAACAGACATCTTCAAACTCTCTCATCTGCAGATGCTCCCTGTGCTTCTGTGCATTCTTCAAGTGTCCCTCTTGGCTGTAGCTCCTCTTCAAAATGTCACTCTCAGATGCACTGAGGCTCTTCTGTTTGTCAGCTCATTTATATGGCTCCAGTGATTTAAGACCCACCCTGAATGGGTGGGGTAATACCTCCATGGAAATTATCCAATCAGAGTCATTACCCACAGTTGGGTGGGGCACATCTCCATGGAAACACAAAAAATTTCAATCTAATTTACACTGATAGGTCTGCCCACATGAGATTCCATCAAAGATGGTGTTTGGGGGGACATAATACATTCAAACTGGCACAATTACCTTACCTGCTTATTTGTTAAGAGTGAAAATATTTACAATGTAATCAGCATCAGAAGAGGTGACACCAGGAGTCCATGACATCTGGTGATATACTTTTAGGTGTATTACAGTAACATATCACTGATGATTCCAGCTTTCAGTCAACACAAGTTAAGAATCTCCAGTAGGCCTTTGCTGCAGGGTGTGGAGCACAGCAACTTTGCCTTTATGACCTAATGGGATTATCTTTTAGCAGATCAAGAAAATATGAGGAATGTGTTACTCTCAGGGTTTTGGAACAACACCATGGACAACTCAGGAACTAACATTTTTCATGAAGATAGATCTTGACTTGCTACTGATTATTAAATATGACCCATCTTTTCTTGGTTCCTTAAATGACTATAATTACAGAAATATTGGTCAAGAATTCCATGTTATCTAATCCACTGAGTCATAAATTTGGAAAGGACAGCATCACTCTTCAAATGCAAGTTGTAAATATGATATCAGCCTCAAGTAATTAATTGTGTCAGCTGGTGACTCTTCTCCCAGTATGCCTTTTCACTGAACTGTCACCTTTAACTCAATCATATCATAATGGATTATCTCTGGTGTCCAGATCATTGAACAAAATATTGATCTACATTTAAAGATACCATATTATAATAATTATGTTGTTAATGTTGATTCCATGTAACCTCAGATTAATTCACCTTGGCCCAGTAGTTTTAATTACTGATTAATGAACCGAGGAGGTTTCAGATTGTAGTAAATAGACAGTCCCAAAAATTCACCTTGCCAACCTGGGTATTCAAAATATCTTGGAGAAAATATTGATTTTGTTTTAGAGATAAAATATTATGATCTTTATGTTATGCTTGTTTTGAAACTAGGTGGAAATGGATTGTGTGTGTTATAGGTCAATGCTCTGAAGTCCTGAAAAAACCCTCCAAGGGTACACAAAAAATGAGCAAATGCATATATTTGTTGCATTTGTCTAAAAAAGCAACAAGGATTGCACAAAATCTGGATCAGATAATCAAGGTTGAGAGATACAATATTGAAGATTTGGTGACATAAAAGCTGAAGAAATGAAATGCCTGAGGGTAGAAACTTATTTTTCATGTGAATTTTCTGTTAAAATTATCCACTGAGTAAGGGGTATGGGACCCTGCCACTAATGGTTTCTAATCTGATAAGCAGCTAATATTCCAGGGATTTATCCCTGAGTTTCAGGCTTGGTCAGGCCACTCCATTAGGCCCAATATCTCTCCTGAAGGCAGAAGAATGGAAATAATGAAATATCTGCACACAATAGAAAGTTAGGCAAGGACCAGGAAATGGTTGCTAAGTGTGTCTTTATACCCATAAGATAGCTTCCAAACATGCAAGTAAAAGAAATAAAAGGATGTATTCAGAATCATAGTGAATGACCAACACCATTCACCCCAATGAACAAGGCAAAAATTAATGAGTATAAAATAATCTGAAAATGAGTTTGACTTAACTGATATGCATAGAGCACTTCTAAAATAACCTGAGTCAAAGTTTATAACACACCAGAAACTTAAAAGTATTTTAACAGATATATCAAGATTTCTGATCTATAGCTAAACCAGGTTTAGAAGAAAATATATAGTCTAAATGCACATATTAAAAGAAGGCTAAAAATCAATCCCTGGTGCTTCCATCATTAGGAGAAAATGGATAGCATATCAACATAAGGAAATAAGGAAGAGAAATATAATAAGAAGAAATCAATGATAGGGAAAAAATAGAGAAAATCAAAAGTGAAATGGTGGTGCTCTGAAGATATTAATGAAAATGCATAAGCTACTAACTAGATGGGTAAAGGAAGAAAACAGAAAAATACTAGAAAAAGAGTCTACAACACTATTGATCATGGAGGCAAAGCTAATGCAAGAAAACATTAAAAATCATTATGCCAATTTGGTAAACCAAATAAACTGGACCAATGCCTTAAAAAATAAAACTTATACAACTGAAAAAAAATAGAAACCCGCTTCTAATCTTAGAAGGTGGAATAATAGTTACCTTTGCAGGGGATAATGACTAATTTGGTTAGTCATTTTTATATGACTATTCTACATTTTCTTTGTGAAAATATGTAGTCATTTATTCCTATTATTTTTTTCACTTTGTGTGTGATGGTGAAGTTCAAGTGTCAACTTGGTCATATTAGGGTATCTAATTGTGTCACCAAACCAGCATTGGTCTGAGTGTTGCTGTGAGGATGTTGCATGGATTTAAATCTAAGTTAATTGCCTCTGTGGCTGATTAAATCTATCAACTGATGAGGATTTATTTCAGCAATGAGAGGTCTCATTTAAGTTGAAGGCCTTAAAAGGAGAAGTGATGATTTCAACAGTCCAAAGAGAGAATTTCCATCTCTACTTCAGCCAGTCAGCTTCTCCTGGGGAATTCATCTAAAACCTTCATTGGAGTTGTCAGCTTGCAGCTTTGTTTATGGAATTTGGATTTGCCCATCCCAAGTCATGTGAGCTAATTTATATTTAAAAAGTTTCATATTTACCTAATATATATACATATATCTCCTGTCAGTCACATTTCCTTAGAAAACTTTTTCTAATACACTGTTTTGCAATTTAGTAAAAATTTAGTTGACTATTTTAGAGACAAAATAAATGACAAATTTATTAATTTTAATAAGGATAAGTAACTATGAGTCCACACTGAAATAAATAAGTAAATAAGGGAGGAGTATTACATATGAATTTCAATTAAATACAGAAAGAATGAGGAAAATGGAAAGTCATCCATGCTAAAATTAGGGAGTAAGAGTTTAAGGAAAAAAACAGGATCTATGCATATTTCAAAATGTAGCATTATTTCCCCTCTGCTCCATATTCTCTTCCCTGGCTGCAGTATTCATAAACTTTTTGAGGTATTGAGCCCCGTTGAGTATACCTACCCTTTCCCCAGCTGACAATGCTCTGGCAAAGTCATGCTTCAAGAGTAGGACTTTTTATGTAGAAGCCTCAGGTTTATTGCACAATGATTATGGGATCTATATTGAACTCCCCTGTGAGAACCTGGGGACATTTGCTGGAGTTAAAGCCCACATTTGATGGGGTCCCTGTAAGGCTGTGTTCCCCAAGAATACTTCACACGTGCTAGTCTTTACTCAACTTTTAATTAACTTATCAACATAGCCATTTAAGTGTTCCGATGAGCATATGACTCCTGAATTCTCTATTCCAGGTAAGCAGATCTTGGCTGTCTCTCTCTGAATGCAGGTGTTTCCCCAGATTTGGGGGTCTTTGTTTGCCATGCAAACTCCATTCTCTGATGGGTCCAAGAAAATGTTGATTCCATTTATCTAACTTGTTATAATTATGGTTGTGATAACTGCAAGCTCTTTAAATATTAGAACTGAAACTGGATATCTCCTCCAACACTATTTTTCTAATCTGTCTAGGTTTGGCTGCTTTGTGTTCCTGAAACTAGTCACTATTCTTGGTAGCACAGCTTATTGCATATGCATTCCTCAGCCTCAAATGTCCTACACTCTCAATCTTCATCTAGTTAACTCTTCATGTATCACTTGCCTAGTGATTTCTCCCCCTTTATGATCCCAACACATGTGTTCAGGCAGCCAGGACCAACATTTTAGCATATACTGTCACAGCCTGGTGTATCTCATGTTTAATTTGGTTGCAATTTTGTATAAAAACCACAAATATTTTATTATGCTGTTCCAAATAGTGCATTAGATCCAGTAAAGAAAGCATTTTGTTCAAAGAAGTACACATCAATTTTAGACATTTTTTCATTTAATCAATGAATGTGTGGATAAAGAAAAAATGAAAATTATATTACTGAAATTTCTATTATAACATATCCTGAAAACAAAATAGAGCAAAAATCACCAACCTTACTTGGTGGAAGCAGTAGTTTCTTTTAAAAAGTAACACCATTGGTTCAATGTTTATTCTATAGGAGATTAACATTTCACTGCAATCAAATTTTTGATCTATAAATATCACTCAAAAATCCTATTGGTATTACTATAATGCATCACTCAAAATAATTGCTATATTCAGAATTGAGTAAAAAGGAAGTATTAGGACATTCATGTATATGTATATGTTTGATATATATATATACATAATATATAGTCTCATCATTTCTTCTGTAATTATGTTTTTTGTACAAAAGAAATGCTTTATTATAAACAACATATAAAGCACAAGTATTTATTGTATTTTTTATACATATAAAGTACAAGTATTTATTATAAACAAGATATAAAGTAAAAGTATTTTGCAAATTTTGAGTCACATGGATTTTGTTAATTAAGAGAAAATGAGGAAACTTTTTTGTTTTTCAAGGTCCAGGTTCTGATGTCAGAAAATCTAAACCCAATATACTGAAAAAAAGTTAAATGGGAAGACATGGTGACATTTTTCACTGTATTTTAAACAGTTTACTTTTGTTTCACCACTGTGTATATCAACCCACCATACAACAGAATATAACAGATACATTGTTAACAAAAGTGTCCTAATAAATTTTCTGTTCACCTAATTCCATATCCCCCAAAAAGTTCCTATAAATTAGCAGGACAGCTCCTCCAGGAAAGTAGGTAGAAAGCCAGGAACTGCGTGGACTGGACACCACAGAGCAATCTGACATTGGGCATACTTCATACAGCACTCATGAAAACGTGGAACTGCTGAGATCAGCGAAATCTGTAAGTTTTTGTGGCCAGGGGACCCGCGCCCCTCCCTGCCAGGCTCAGTCCCATGGGAGGAGGGGCTGTCAGCTCCGGGAAGGAGAAGGGAGAACTGCAGTGGCAGCCCTTATCGGAAACTCATTCTGCTGATCCAAACTCCAACCATAGATAGACGGAGACCAGACACCAGAGAATCTGAGAGCAGCCACCCCAGCAGAGAGGAGACAGGCATAGAAAAAAAAACAACATGAAAAACTCCAAAATAAAAGCGGAGGATTTTTGGAGTTCTGGTGAACATAGAAAGGGGAAGGGCAGAGCTCAGGCCGGAGCTCAGGCCCTGAGGCGCATATGCAAATCCCGAAGAAAAGCTGATCTCTCTGCCCTGTGGACCTTTCCTTAAAGGCCCTAGTTGCTTTGTCTCTTAGCATTTCAATAACACATTAGATCTCTGAGGAGGGCCCTTTTTTTTTTTTTTTTAATCCTTTTTTCTTTTTCTAAAACAATTACTCTAAGAAGCCCAATACAGAAAGCTTCAAACACCTGCAATTTGGCCAGGTCAAGTCAAGAGCAGAACTAGGAGAGCTCTGAGACAAAACGCAATAATCCAGTGGCTGAGAAAATTCACTAAACACCACAACTTCCCAAGAAAAGGGGGGTGTCCGCTCACAGCCATCATCCTGGTGGACAGGAAACACTCCTGCCCATCGCCAGCTCCATAGCCCAGAACTGCCCCAGACAACCCAGTGTGATGGAAGTGCTTCAAATAACAGGCACACACCACAAAACTGGGCGTGGACATTAGCCTTCCCTGCAACCTCAGCTGATTGTCCCAGAGTTGGGAAGGTAGAGCAGTGTGAATTAACAAAGCCCCATTCAGCCATCATTTCAGCAGACTGGGAGCCTCCCTACACAGCCCAGCAGCCCAGAACTGCCTTGGGAGGACAGCACTCACCTGTGACATAGCACAGTCATCCCTCAACAGAGGACCAGGGGGTGCACGGCGTGGAAGAGGGGCCCACTTGCAAGTCTCAGGAGCCATATGCCAATACCAAGGACTTGTGGGTCAGTGGCAGAGACAAACTGTGGCAGGACTGAACTGAAGGATTAGACTATTGCAGCAGCTTTAAAACTCTAGGATCACCAGGGAGATTTGATTGTTAGAGCCCCCCCCCCTCCCTGACTGCCCAGAAACATGCCCCATATACAGGGCAGGCAAGACCAACTACACACGCAAGCTTGGTACACCAATTGGACCCCACAAGACTCACTCCCCGACTCACCAAAAAGGCTAAGCAGGGGAGAACTGGCTTGTGGAGAACAGGTGGCTCGTGGACACCACCTGCTGGTTAGTTAGAGAAAGTGTACTCCACGAAGCTGTAGATCTGATAAATTAGAGATAAGGGCTTCAATTGGTCTACAAATCCTAAAAGAACCCTATCAAGTTCAGCAAATGCCACGAGGCCAAAAACAACAGAAAATTATAAAGCATATGAAAAAACCAGACGATATGGATAACCCAAGCCCAAGCACCCAAATCAAAAGACCAGAAGAGACACAGCACCTAGAGCAGCTACTCAAAGAACTAAAGATGAAAAATGAGACCATAGTACGGGAGACAAAGGAAATCAAGAAGACCCTAGAAGAGCATAAAGAAGACATTGCAAGACTAAATAAAAAAATGGATGATCTTATGGAAATTAAAGAAACTGTTGACCAAATTAAAAAGATTCTGGACACTCATAGTACAAGACTAGAGGAAGTTGAACAATGAATCAGTGACCTGGAAGATGATAGAATGGAAAATGAAAGCATAAAAGAAAGAATGGGGAAAAAATTGAAAAAATCGAAATGGACCTCAGGGAGATGATAGATAATATGAAACGTCCATATATAAGACTCATTGGTGTGCCAGAAGGGGAAGAAAAGGGTAAAGGTCTAGGAAGACTATTCAAAGAAATTGCTGGGGAAAACTTCCCAAATCTTCTAAACAACATAAATACACAAATCATAAATGCTCAGCGAACCCCAAATAGAATAAATCCAAATAAACCCACTCTGAGACATATACTGATCACACTGTCAAACACAGAAGAGAAGGAGCAAGTTCTGAAAGCAGCAAGAGAAAAGCAATTCACCACATACAAAGGAAACAGCATAAGACAAAGTAGTGACTACTCAGCAGCCACCATGGAGGCAAGAAGGCAGTGGCACGATATATTTAAAATTCTGAGTGAGAAAAATTTCCAGCCAAGAATACTTTATCCAGCAAAGCTCTCCTTCAAATTTGAGGGAGAGCTTAAATTTTTCACAGACAAACAGATGCTGAGAGAATTTGCCAACAAGAGACCTGCCCTACTGGAGATACTAAAGGGAGCCCTACAGACAGAGAAACAAAGAAAGGACAGAGAGACTTGGAGAAAGGTTCAGTACTAAAGAGATTCGGTATGGGTACAATAAAGGATATTAATAGAGAGAGGGAAAAATATGGCAAACATAAACCAAAGGATAAGATGGCTGATTCAAGAAATGCCTTCACGGTTATAACGTTGAATGTAAATGGATTAAACTCCCCAATTAAAAGATATAGATTCGCAGAATGGATCAAAAAAAATGAACCATCAATATGTTGCATACAAGAGACTCATCTTAGACACAGGGACACAAAGAAACTGAAAGTGAAAGGATGGAAAAAAATATTTCATGCAAGCTACAGCCAAAAGAAAGCAGGTATAGCAATATTAATCTCAGATAAAATAGACTTCAAATGCAGGGATGTTTTGAGAGACAAAGAAGGCCACTACATACTATTAAAAGGGGCAATTCAGCAAGAAGAAATAACAATCGTAAATGTCTATGCACCCAATCAAGGTGCCACAAAATACATGAGAGAAACACTGGCAAAACTAAAGGAAGCAATTGATGTTTCCACAATAATTGTGGGAGACTTCAACACTTCACTCTCTCCTATAGATAGATCAACCAGACAGAAGACCAATAAGGAAATTGAAAACCTAAACAATCTGATAAATGAATTAGATTTAACAGACATATACAGGACATTACATCCCAAATCACCAGGATACACATACTTTTCTAGTGCTCACGGAACTTTCTCCAGAATAGATCATATGCTGGGACATAAAACAAGCCTCAATAAATTTAAAGATTGAAATTATTCAAAGCACATTCTCTGACCACAATGGAATACAATTAGAAGTCAATAACCATCAGAGACTTAGAAAATTCACAAATACCTGGAGGTTAAACAACACACTCCTAAACAATCAGTGTGTTAAAGAAGAAATAGCAAGAGAAATTGCTAAATATATAGAGACGAATGAAAATGAGAACAGAACATACCAAAACCTATGGGATGCAGCAAAAGCAGTGCTAAGGGGGAAATTTATAGCACTAAACGCATATATTAAAAAGGAAGAAAGAGCCCAAATCAAAGAACTAATGGATCAACTGAAGAAGCTAGAAAATGAACAGCAAACCAATCCTAAACCAAGTACAATAAAAGAAATAACAAGGACTAAAGCAGAAATAAATGACATGGAGAACAAAAAAACAATAGAGAGGATAAATATCACCAAAGTTGGTTCTTTAAGAAGATCAACAAGATTGACAAGCCCCTAGCTAGACTGACAAAATCAAAAAGAGAGAAGACCCATATAAACAAAATAATGAATGAAAAAGGTGACATAACTGCAGATCCTGAAGAAATTAAAAAAATTATAAGAGGATACTATGAACAACTGTATGGCAACAAACTGGATAATGTAGAGGAAATGGACAATTTCCTGGAAACATATGAACAACCTAGACTGACCAGAGAAGAAATAGAAGACCTCAACCAACCCATCACAAGCAAAGAGATCCAATCAGTCATCAAAAATCTTCCCACAAATAAATGCCTAGGGCCAGATGGCTTCACAGGGGAATTCTACCAAACTTTCCAGAAAGAACTGACACCAATCTTACTCAAACTCTTTCAAAACATTGAAGAAAATGGAACACTACCTAACTCATTTTATGAAGCTAACATCAATCTAATACCAAAACCAGGCAAAGATGCTACGAAAAAGGAAAACTACCGGCCAATCTCCCTAATGAATGTAGATGCAAAAATCCTCAACAAAATACTTGCAAATCGAGTCCAAAGACACATTAAAAAAATCATACACCATGACCAAGTGGGGTTTATTCCAGGCATGCAAGGATGGTTCAACATAAGAAAATCAATCAATGTATTACAACACATTAACAAGTCAAAAGGGAAAAATCAATTGATCATCTCAATAGATGCTGAAAAAGCATTTGACAAAATCCAACATCCCTTTTTGATAAAAACAGTTCAAAAGGTAGGAACTGAAGGAAACTTCCTCAACATGATAAAGAGCATATATGAAAAACCCACAGCCAGCATAGTACTCAATGGTGAGAGACTAAAAGCCTTCCCTCTAAGATCAGGAACAAGACAAGGATGCCCGCTGTCACCACTGGTATTCAACATTGTGCTGGAAGTGCTAGCCAGGGCAATCCGGCAAGACAAAGAAATAAAAGGCATCCAAATTGGAAAAGAAGAAGTAAAACTCTCATTGTTTGCAGACGATATGATCTTATATCTAGAAAACCCTGAGAAATTGATGATACAGCTACTAGAGCTAATAAACAACTTTAGCAAAGTAGCGGGATACAAGGTTAATGCACATAAGTCAGTAATGTTTCTATATGCTAGAAATGAACAAACTGAAGAGACACTCAAGAAAAAGATACCATTTTCAATAGCAACTAAAAAAATCAAGTACCTAGGAATCAACTTAACCAAAGATGTAAAAGACCTATACAAAGAAAACTACATAACTCTACTAAAAGAAATAGAAGGGGACCTTAAAAGATGGAAAAATATTCCATGTTCATGCATAGGAAGGCTAAATGTCATTAAGATGTCAATTCTACTCAAACTCATCTACAGATTCAATGCAATCCCAATCAAAATTCCAACAACCTACTTTGCAGACTTGGAAAAGCTAGTTATCAAATTTATTTGGAAAGGGAAGATGCCTCGAATTGCTAAAGACACTCTAAAAAAGAAAAACGAAGTGGGAGGACTTACACTCCCTCACTTTGAAGCTTATTATAAAGCCACAGTTGCCAAAACAGCATGGTACTGGCACAAAGATAGACATATAGATCAATGGAATCAAATTGAGAATTCAGAGATAGACCCTCAGATCTATGGCCGACTGATCTTTGATAAGGCCCCCAAAGTCACTGAACTGAGTCATAATGGTCTTTTCAACAAATGGGGCTGGGAGAGTTGGATATCCATATGCAAAAGAATGAAAGAGGACCCCTACCTCACCCCCTACACAAAAATTAACTCAAAATGGACCAAAGATCTCAATATAAAAGAAAGTATCATAAAACTCCTAGAAGATAATGTAGGAAAACATCTTCAAGACCTTGTATTAAGCGGCCACTTCCTAGACTTTACACCCAAAGCACAAGCAACAAAAGAGAAAATAGATAAATGGGAACTCCTCAAGCTTAGAAGTTTCTGCACCTCAAAGGAATTTCTCAAAAAGGTAAAGAGGCAGCCAACTCAATGGGAAAAAATTTTTGGAAACCATGTATCTGACAAAAGACTGATATCTTGCATATATAAAGAAATCCTACAACTCAATGACAATAGTACAGTCGGCCCAATTATAAAATGGGCAAAAGATATGAAAAGACAGTTCTCTGAAGAGGAAATACAAATGGCCAAGAAACACATGAAAAAATGTTCAGCTTCACTAGCTATTAGAGAGATGCAAATTAAGACCACAATGAGATACCATCTAACAACGGTTAGAATGGCTGCCATTAAACAAACAGGAAACTACAAATGCTGGAGGGGATGTGGAGAAATTGGAACTCTTATTCATTGTTGGTGGGACTGTATAATGGTTCAGCCACTCTGGAAGTCAGTCTGACAGTTCCTTAGAAAACTAGATATAGAGTTACCATTCGAGCCAGCGATTGCACTTCTTGGTATATACCCGGAAGATCGGAAAGCAGTGACACAAACAGATATCTGCACGCCAATGTTCATAGCAGCATTATTCACAATTGCCAAGAGATGGAAACAACCCAAATGTCCTTCAACAGATGAGTGGATAAATAAAATGTGGTATATACACACGATGGAATACTACGCGGCAGTAAGAAGGAACGATCTCGTGAAACATATGACAACACGGATGAACCTTGAAGACATAATGCTGAGCGAAGTAAGCCAGGCACAAAAAGAGAAATATTATATGCTACCACTAATGTGAACTTTGAAAAATGTAAAACAAATGGCTTATAATGTAGAATGTAGGGGAACTAGCAATAGAGAGCAATTAAGGAAGGGGGAACAATAATCCAAGAAGAACAGATAAGCTATTTAACGTTCTGGGGATGCCCAGGAATCACTATGGTCTGTTAATTTCTGATGGATATAGTGGGAACAAGTTCACAGAAATGTTGCTATATTAGGTAACTTTCTTGGGGTAAAGTAGGAACATGTTGGAAGTTAAGCAGTTATCTTAGGTTAGTTGTCTTTTTCTTACTCCCTTGTTATGGTCTCTTTGAAATGTTCTTTTATTGTATGTTTGTTTTCTTTTTAACTTTTTTTTCATACAGTTGATTTAAAAAGAAGGGAAAGTTAAAAAAAAAAAAAAAAAGAAAAACAAGGAAAAAAAAAAGATGTAGTGCCCCCTTGAGGAAGCCTGTGGAGAATGCAGGGGTATTCGCCTACCCCACCTCCATGGTTGCTAACATGACCACAGACATAGGGGACTGGTGGTTTGATGGGTTGAGCCCTCTACCACAGGTTTTACCCTTGGGAAGACGGTTGCTGCAAAGGAGAGGCTAGGCCTCCCTATGGTTGTGCCTAAGAGCCTCCTCCCGAATGCCTCTTTGTTGCTCAGATGTGGCCCTGTCTCTCTAGCTAAGCCAACTTGAAAGGTGAAATCACTGCCCTCCCCCCTACGTGGGATCAGACACCCAGGGGAGTGAATCTCCCTGGCAACGTGGAATATGACTCCCGGGGAGGAATGTAGACCTGGCATCGTGGGACGGAGAACATCTTCTTGACCAAAAGGGGGATGTGAAAGGAAATGAAATAAGCTTCAGTGGCAGAGAGATTCCAAAAGGAGCCGAGAGGTCACTCTGGTGGGCACTCTTATGCACACTTTAGACAACCCTTTTTAGGTTCTAAAGAATTGGGGTAGCTGGTGGTGGATACCTGAAACTATCAAACTACAACCCAGAACCCATGAATCTCGAAGACAGTTGTATAAAAATGTAGCTTATGAGGGGTGACAATGGGATTGGGAAAGCCATAAGGACCACACTCCACTTTGTCTAGTTTATGGATGGATGAGTAGAAAAATAGGGGAAGGAAACAAACAGACAAAGGTACCCAGTGTTCTTTTTTACTTCAATTGCTCTTTTTCACTCTAATTATTATTCTTGTTATTCTTGTGTGTGTGCTAATGAAGGTGTCAGGGATTGATTTGGGTGATGAATGTACAACTATGTAATGGTACTGTGAACAATCGAAAGTACGATTTGTTTTGTGTGACTGCGTGGTATATGAATATATCTCAATAAAATGAAGATTAAAAAAAATAAATAAAATAAATAACTAAAAAAAAAAAAAGTAAACTGGTAAAATCATTAAATCCTCCTGGTGTTTTCAATTCTTGTTCAATCTTGGGTATTGGGCCCTTTGATTTTTCTGTGCTGTCACATCCTAATTCTTTCATGTCATTTATGAACTCCTGTTTGGAGAACTCAAGTTGTGCTGCTTCTCTCAACTTCCATGCAGTGGAATGAGTGGATAGTGGGATTGATTCTCAGTCATCACAGAATGGCTGTCTACTGTCTATTCCAATTCTATTTTCATCTTGGATTTCTTTGTATCTATTGCACAGTTGTTCTAACTTCTTTCTGTCAAATTATCCTGTTACATTCTCCCATGTCTGTTGCAACATCTAACTTCCAGTCATTTTGGGATAGACAACATACTGCTGTTTTTTCACTGGATTGTGTAAAGATCATAAACTGATCAACTTTACCCTCCTGCAATGATTTAAACTTGTTCAAGTTGGTGTCCCTGTGCCTCTCCTTTCTTTCTCTGGCTCCTCAGTGAATGCACTACCATGCAGCAGCTCCTCTTCCTAGCTGACCCAGATCCCTTTCTGCATGTTGCCAGGCAGCTTCAGGGCCACAAAAGAAGGCAGCCCCATACCATGGGGAGGCATACGGATCAGGAGGCTCTTTACTTATTTTTTTAAATTAATAAAACAATTTATTTAACAATCACATGATAGACTTAAGTGTTGTATATCACCTTAATTGAATGTAATTCATAAGTCATATAAAACAATATATATGTATACCTTAGCAGGAAATAAAGGTGATGCAATAATTACTGTTAATGACTTTCACTTGTTTTAATTAATTAATTTTTTATTTTGAAATAAATTCAAGGTTATAGGAACAGTTGCAAAAACAATACTAACCCCATACACAGAACTCCATCATACCCAGACCCCCCTCCCCCAATAGCGCAATGCACCAACTTTAACATGCTGTCACATCGCTGTTTCTTTGCCTCTCTCCCTCCCTATCTATCATCCATCATCTGTTGCTCTGTCTTCTGAACATATGAGAGCTAGCTGCACACATCCTTGAACAAACACTATAATTCACATATACACTTCCCATGAATAAGAACATTCTTTTATGCAATCCCATTAAACACAGCTAAGAAGTACAAGAGATTCAACAATGATACAAAGCTTACATTCTATATTTCCTTATGTCTCAACTGTGTCCCTTTTTTTATTAAATTCAGTTTTATTGAAATACATTCACACACCATACAATCATCCATGGTACACAATCCACTGTCCACAGTATGATAACATAGTTATGTGTTCATCAACACAATCTATTTCTGAACATTTTCCTTACATCAGAAAGAACCAGAACAAGAATAAAAAAATGAAAGTGAAAAAAGAACACCCAAATCATGCCCCCATCCCACCCCATTTGTCCTTTAGTTTTTATCCCCATTTCTCCACTCATCCATACACTAGATAAAGGGGGTGTGATCCACAAGGTCTTCACAATCACACTGTCACCCCTTGTAACCTAAATTATTATATAATTGTCTTCAGGAGTCCAGACTGCTGGGTTGGAGTTTGGTAGTTTCAGGTATTTACTTCTAGCTATTCCAATACATTAAAGCCTAAGAGGTGTTATCTATATAGTGCATAAGAATGTCCACCAGAGTGACCTCTCGACTCTATTTGAAATCTCTCAGCCACTGAAACTATTTCATCTCATTTTGCATCCCACTTTTGGTCAAGAAGATACTCTCAGTCCCATGATGCTGGGTCCTCATTCATCCCCAGGAGTCATATTCTGCATTGCCAGGGAGATTTACACCCCTGGGAGTTGGGTCCCACATGGGGGGGGGCAGCTAGTTCACCTGTTGAGATGGCTCAGTTAGAGAGAGAGGGCCACATCTGAGCAACAAAGAGATACTCAGGGGGAGACCCTTAGGCACAATTATATGCAAGTTTAGCCTCTCCTTTGCAGTTATGAGCTTCATAAGGGCATGTCCCATGCTTGAGGGCTCAGCACATCAAACCGCCAGTCCCAATGTTTTTGACAACATCAACACCAGTCCAGGTGAGGAAGTCCAACACATCAACACCTTCCCCCAGATCCTCAGGGCTGGGGGGGGGGAGCTGTAAATATATTTTTTTATTATCTGCCCAAATTGCTCTGGGTTGTGTCACTATTTCACTTCAGCCTATACTAACCTACTGTATCTCACTGCCTATTCAAAGTTCCATGCAATTGTGGTGTTTGAACAAATCAACTGTACAGTTGTACCATTTAGACAATTTAGATCCTGTACCAAATAGATATCTCTTCCCTTGGTCTCATATGGAAGTTGAAGTTTTAAAACACAATCAGTTTCAATCTTTACCCTGTGGCCTGGCTTGCCCTGATCTTAACCACACCTGCTTCGTTCATATCACTAATTGAAGTCTGGGCTCTTTTTCAGCTTTTTTTTTTTTTTTTAACAGTGGCTGTATGCACTAATACTGACATTCACATCTGCCGAGCTCTAGCTCTGAGTTTCAGGTGTCTCAGAGATATGTGTTGTTCCAGAGACCGATCAGGTTATATGCTAAGGGATCAGCATCCCAAAGTTTAGAGATAGGCATTGCAATTCAGGGGTAGAGTTAACTGCTGTAACAGCTTACAATCTAGGGACTATTACAATAATTATGTCCATGTTAGGCTATGTTCTATGATTCAATTCTGAGTTTACACATTGTAGTTAGTCCATATTGGTGAGGCATTAAAGTGTTTGCCTTTATTTCTGGTGTACTTCACTCAAATACTGTGTACAGGATCCATTCACCTTGTTGTGTGTCTCACAGCTTCACTCCTTCTTGTAGTTGCTCAATGTTCCACTGTATGCATACACCACAGTACACATTCCATTCTTCAGTCAGTGTACCCTTAGGTCATTGGCACCCTTTGCAAATCATGATTACTGCCTTCATGAACACCGGTTTGCAAATGTTCATTCATGTCTCTGCTCTCAGATCTTTAAATGACATACCCCATAATGAGGTTTCAGGACCTTTTGGTCCCCACATACTTAACTTTTTGTGGAACAACCACACTGACCTTCAGAAAGACTACACCATTCTGCTTGCTCATCAACAGTAAATAGGTACATCCCTCTCACCATGTTTTCTCCAACACTTTTACTCCTATATATATATTTTTCCTACAATTTTATAGAGTTATATTCACATAGAATACATTTATCCACAGTGTACAATCAGTTGTTCATGGTATCATCATAAAGTTGTACATTTATCACCACAATCAGCACTTGAACATATTGATTACTACAAATTGTTTTTTTTTAGCAATAAGAAAAAAATGATAAGAAAAATAACATCATACAATACAATATACTAGTAAGGACAGCAAATAACACCACTACCAAGAATTTCATAGTGACTTTCATTTTTAAAAATGAATTTGAAGAAATACATTTCAGGCATCATTAGGACTCCTTCATAGCCCAAAGACATGCAATTATCTCAAAATTTTAATCAGTGGATTATTAAAATAAAATATATACTATAACTATCAATGCATTTTGAATGAGTTCCAAATATGCATATTTTATACTTACTATTAAATATAAAGATGTTAACTCTCTGGTACATAAGAAAATATTTGCAACTAATAAAAAGCACATTGTATAATACACATGTTCTGGGTATAAAAATAAGTAAAATAGTTTATTGTCCAGACCATGAGATCTTTTCTGAAACAGGCTTTATCCATGCAATTCTATTACAGTACCATCTCATTAGCATCAGAGGAACACATACATGCATGGAAGAAATCTCAGTAATTTTGATTTAAAACTCAGAATGCCTTTTGAGAGCCTGTACATCTTCTAAAGTGAACTGGTTGTTTTGTGTTTCTGAAAGGTCACCAAATAGCTGTTTAATTTGCTCCCTTTGTCCCTTGTTAATTAGTGTCATTAATAAGGTTAGTTTTCAGAGACTGAATGAGGAGGAGGAACATATCCCCTTCAAGTTGATTACTCAACAACACTGGCAAATCTTTTGGTTCAGTGATGGCTAAAATGTCTGTGCAGCTTCTTTATCTTTCCTAGTATTTATAGCATTTAAAACTTGATGAGATTCTTAAGAATTTTTAGGCTTATGAAATATTATTATGATACTATTTATTATATTATTAACATTAATATAAGTATCATTACAATTATTATTACTTGCATGATTGCTGCTGAGTACTTGAGAGCCACCTCCATGAACTGCCCATTTAAAAATAGCTTCTTGCCCTGGCTCTTCTGGCTGGCTGGCACAACTGGGCAATAGAGTATGCCAGTGCATTGGGCTTGGGAGGTGCCTGGGCTGTGACAGGATGCCCAGTGCTCCACCCACCACCTGGGTGCCCACTGTGCCATGTGCAATAACCAGGGCTGGTGGCCAGCCAAGCTTGTAGGTGCTGAACCCCTGTGCCCACTCTCACTGTGTTGTGACCTTCAAGCTTGCCCCTGCACTTTATTTTTAATTACACACCTCTTCCAGGGAATTCCATCTTTTTGTACATAGAGATCCAGCATGTCTGATTTCCTGCTGTATCTCTAGGATTCAGCAATTTCCTGGTACAAAGAAATCAGTCAAAAGTACTCACTGAATGAATAAATGAAAGGCATTTTTAACTGTTTATGAGGTTTACATTTTTAATTATCTGAAAAATCCAATCAAAGTGAACAGGGTGTGTCCCACAGAATGAAGCCTTGGATAGATTTGGTATCTGTGTAATTAGGGTGTGTCACATCTAATGTGGCATTGATTAGGTTTATTAGTTGTTTTCCCCTATAAAAAAGGAAGACAATAAATTCAAAAACACAAGAAGATTGGAAGTGAGTGAATGGAAAAAATTTTACCATGCAAGAAGTAAAAAAGGAGAGCTGGAATAGCTGTAGTAATATCAGACAAAATACACTTTAGGTGAAAAAGAATTATGAGGGTAAAAGACAGTTATTATAAAGTGATAAATGGGTCAATTCAATGAGAAGATGGAACAATTATCAACATATATGCACCTAGTAGCAGAGCCCAAAAATATATCAAGCAAATATTAATAGATTTGAAAGGAGAAACTGACAGTTCTACATTAATAGTAGGAGGCTTTAATACACCACTGCCAATAATGTATTGAATACTAGTCAGTAAACCAATAAAAAAATACAAAATTTGAGAGATATTCTTAACTAGTTGGTACTAACAGACATACATAGAACACTTAGCCCAACAAAATGGCAACAAGAGAATATAAAGTCTTCTTGAGTGTGCATGGATCATTCTCTGAATAAAACAAACATTAGGTCACAAACAAGTTTCAATATCTTAAAAAATATTGAGAGCATACAATGCGTATATTCTGACAACAATAGAATGAAGGTAGAAATCAATAATAGGAGAAATGGAACATTGGCAAATATGGAAATTAAAGAACATTCTCAAACAACAGGTTAAAAATGAATTCACAAGTGAAATGAGGAAATATTTTGAAGAAAACTAAATCCATGGTGAGCAGAAGGATGGCAATAACAAAGATTACAGAGGAAATAAATGAAATAGAAAACATAAAAGATCAAAAATAGAAATAATCAACAAAACAACAAAAATAAATTTGTCCTTTGTAAGGATCAATAAAATTGACAAAACTTTACTTAGACTGAAAAAGAAAAAAGAGAAAGAATACAAAAAAGGAAAACCAAAAATTAAAAGAGGAACAATACTACTGACAATGCTGAAATAGAACAGACTATATGATGATAGTATGAACAAAGGTATATTAATAAATTAGATAACCTGGATGAAATGCACATATTCTTAGAAACACACAAATTACTGAGATTGATTTAAGAGGAAATAAAAGATCTTAGCTAACCAATTAGTAGTAAAGAGATTGAGTCAGTAATCAAAAACCTGCCAACAGAAATGCTCAGGACCAAATGGATTCTCAGGGGAATTCTACTGAACATTCCAAGAAGACAGCTCTAATTCTGCTCAAACTTCTCCAAAAATTTGAAGAGGAAAGAAATCCCCTTAATTTATTCTACAAGGTCATGGTTACCTTCACAACAAAGCCAGATAAAGATATCAGAAGGAAAGAATATTCTATTACAGTATCTCTTATGAATATAGATGAAATAACCCTCAACAAAATACTAGGAAACCAAATCCCATAGTATATTTAAAGAATAATATTCCATGATCAAGTGGAATTAATCCCTGGTATGCAAGGTTGGTTCAAAATAAAAAAAAAAATCAATTAATGTAATCTACCATATTAACACAATGAAGAGAAAAGAAATGACCATCTCAACTGGTGCAAAAGGTCATTTGACAAAATTCAGCATTCTTTCTTTATAAAAATACTTATAATACTAGGAATAAAAGGAATCTTCTTTTTCATGATAAAGGGCATATAAGAAAAATCTACAGCTAATATCCTACTCAATGAAAACTATTTCTAATATCAGGAACAAAGGTGTCTACTGTCATTACTATTATTTAACATTGCAGTGGAAGTTTTTGCCTGAACAAAGCAAGGAAAAGAAATAAAAGGCACCCAATTAAAAAAGAAATAAAATTTTCTCTATTTGCAAATGATGTGAGCCTATGTACAGAAAATCTGGCAAAATCCACAGCAAAACTCTAAGAGCTAATAAATGAATTCAGGAAACTTGCAGGGTACAATATCTACACCCAAAAATCTGTAGTGTTTATATAAGCAAGCAATGAACAATCAGAAGAATAAAGCAATAAAAATTCCATTCACAGTTGCAACCATAAGATTCAAATATCTAGGAACAAATCAAACCAAAAATGTAAAGGACTTGTACACAGACATCTACAAAACATGGTTAGAAGATATCAAAGAAGGTCTAAATAAATGTAAAGACATTCCATGTTAGGCAATAAAAGACAAGCAACAAAAGAAAAAAGAATAGAGAACAGGGACCACATCAAAATTAAAAACTTTCACAAATCAAAGGAATTTATCATGAAATTATAATGAAAATCTACAAAATGGGTGAAAACATTTGGAAACCACATATGTGATAAAATTTATAATGTAATTTATTGAGCTATATTCACACACCAAAAACTTAACCCGAAGTATACAGTCAATGACTCACAGTAATAAGGTTTTGATATCAAGAAAATATAAAGAATACTTTAAACTGAAGAGAAAAAGACAAACAACCCAATTAAAAAACAGACAAAAGACTTGAATAGACAGTGCTCTAGAGAAGCTATACAAATGGCCATAAAGCACTTGAAAAGATGCTTATTACCTTTTGTCATCAGGGAAATGCAAATCAAAACCACAATGAGATACTATTTTGCACCCATTAGAATGACTGCTGTTTTAAAAAATGGAAAATAACTATTGCTGGAGTGTATATGGTAAAATATGAACATTTTAATTGCTTCTGGCAATGTAAAATGGTGCAGCCACACTAGAAGACAAGTACACTATAGTACAACCTATATGACCCAGCAATCCCTCTACTAAGTATATTCCTACAAGAATGGAAAGCAGGGACTCAAACAGATATTTGCACAATTTTCACAGTGGCATCATTCACAATTGCTAAAAGAAAGAAACAATCCAGTGTCCATCAACCTCTGAATGGATAAATAAAATATGGTATGTATATTCAATGGAATATCATTCAACCATAAAAAGGAATGATGTCCTGGTACAAACAACAACACATGTGGTTCTTGAAGACATGTTTAGTGAAATAAGCCAGAAAAAAAGGACAAATATAGTATGATCTCACAGTTTATTTAATAATTAGAATGAACAAACTCAGAGAATCAGAACTTGTAGGCTACCAGGGGACAAGGAGTAGATAGTGAATGGGCAGTTAAGGCTTAAAATGTACAGAATTTCTATTTAGAATGATGGACATGTTTTGGTTGTGGATGGTGGTAATGGTAGCACAACATTATGAATGTAATTAACACTAAAATATACATCTGAATGATTTAAAGGGGAAATGTTTGATTGTGTGTATGGAAATGTAATATTTTTTTTTAAAATCCATAGAACTACAGTAGGGAAACAGTGAACATTAAGTTAACCATGGACTATAGTTAACAGTACAATTATAAAAATGTGCAATCAGCAATTGTAAAAATCTTCCACACCAATACAGGACATCATTAATAGGGCAGTATATGGTAACACTGTATTTTATGCATGATTGTTAGGTACATCCACAACTTCTCTAATGAAAAAAGATTTCTCAGTGCCTGATGCATAGTGTCTATGCATGAACCATTAGCTATTACTGTTATCAGTATCATCACTCTTGATACCAAAATATCAAATAAAAAAGCATGTTTTTTCATAGTAGATACTGACAAGTCATTTTTAAAATTCTATATTCCCTTTTCCACTCCCACCATAAATCTGTGAGAATTCCATCTCCTCCAATATGTCAAACTTTGTACTCAAATTCTTTAAACTTTATTGCATTCTGAGATTTGAAATGGTATTCACAGTGGTTTGAACCTTCATTTCTAAGATAAGAATTCAAGTCTCATTTCTTCTCAAGCTTTTACTGAGAAATTATGTATACTTTTTGTGAAATACCTCTTCAAAACTGTTATCAATTTTGTTATTGCAATTGTCATAGAAGTAGATGAGATACTGAACATGAACCTGCTGTCAGATATATGCTTTTAATGACCCATGATCCAATGTCTTACTTGTGTTTTAGCTCTAATGATGTTCTTTAAGGAACATAAATTAAGACTTTAAATACACCTAATTTCACTTGTTTTCATTTTATATTTAATGCCTTTAGAAACATAATAAAGAAATCTTTAATTATGACAAATGAGGAAGTCACTCTCATATATATAATCTCTTAGTCAAGATTTATTTCAATGCCTGGGAACACTCAGACCAAACAAAATGGTACTACTGTAATTTCTAAAATACATAAATATTTCATAAAAAACTTTTGAAATATTGATACTATCAGATTTTCAAAAGCAATGTTATTTATAAAACACAAGGCAACAATAAAATATCAAAGAACTTTCACATACTTATGAGGCCATAATTAGCAGCAAGCTAGTCAAACAAAATAAACACAAATATATTTTTACACTTTGAATGTTTAACTCTGCTTTATAAAAGTACAGATAATTTAGGCATCTTTTGTTCAAGTACTTTATTTCTAACATTAAGTTGCATTTTCTAATATTTTTATAAACAAATGAAAAATGCCAAAAATGCTGTTTGCCACATAGTCATACACCATCAAATAAAATACAACCAACTGAATTTATCCATGTTCCCCACTAATACAATGTTACTTTTAGATGTTTTTCTATTTGCCTTTTTCTAATTCATTCATGCAGATTAGGGAAAGCTGATTTATGAGTTGTTTTCATCTTTAAAATTAGTTTCTAAATACTGCCCTCCTTTCCAGCAAATCCAGTGTTAAGGTGAAAATTGATTCAACATACTATTTCAGGGGCTGAAAGCAATCTGTAGTCTTAATTTACCAAGTTTCAATTTCAAATTTATGCCTACAAAAAGAAAAAAAAAAAAAAAGACTCAAACATCAAAAAATCACATAGTTAGCAAGAAGGAAAATGTATAAGATGATTATTTAACTACAACTGTATTATTTATGCTTCTCTCCCAAGCTGTAGGCACTCTTTAGACTGGCATTGAACATACACAATTAGAGTTTAGATTTCTTCAGGCATGTAATTACAAGAAAGATAAATAATTTTGATGTTGAATTGGCTCTTAAGTATATTCAGGGGAGGGGAATCCCATGAATTTTGTTTTCTTTAAGAAACCGGTATATATAAATGAACTGCTATTTGTTCAATTAAATCTTGGAACTGAAAGAAGATTTTTTCTAAAAACAAAATGCAGATATGCATGCCCATCACTGTTCATATAGTGAAAAGATGGAATGGTAAAGACAGATTCAATTTCTTCTGAATGGGAAAAAAAAAAAAAAAAACACCAAGAATTTGCCAGTCATTTAAAAGAAAAAATCTGTACTAGTTTGAAAGTGTTATATACCCCAGAAGAAGCCATGATATTTTAATCCACCCTTTTGATTAGATTGTTTCCATGGAGATGTGACCCAGACATTTATTAGAGTTCCATGGAGATGAGACTCCACCAATTCAAGGCAGGTCTTAATTAGATCACTGGAGTCCTAAACAAAGCTGAGAACCCACACAGACCAAGACACTTGGAGATGCAGACAGAAAGATGTTTGGGGATACTAAGCTAAGAAATGAAGCTCAGAGTTTGTCCTGGAGAAGCTAAGAGAATTCCCAGATGCTTAGAGAGAGATGCCCAAGAAGAACCAAGCAGAGAACTGAAAGAAGCTAAGACAGAAGCTCAGAGACATTTTGGAGAAAAACATTTTGAAACTAGAATCCAGGAGCAAAGGACCAGCAGATGCTGGCCATGTGCCTTCACATCAGACAGAGGTGTTCCAGTTGACATTGGCCCTTCTTCAGTGAAGGTATACTCTTCTGGTGTCTTAGTCTGGACATTTTTATGTCCTTAGAACTGTAAATTTGTAGCCTAATAAATACCCATTATAGAAGCCAATCCATTTCTGGTATATTGCATTCCAGCATTTTAGCAAACTGAAGCAAGAACCAATCAAGAAAAATGTTGATGAACAAGAGTATCACCTCTTAAAAATGAGACACATATTATCCAATGCAAAAACAAAAACTTCAGATTTGAAAAGCACTCATTTGTCTTTGTCTTAAAACACCAACAAATAATAGTGGAAGGAGGAAGTCAAGACCATTTAGAACTGAGGCAGGTCTATGTAAAAAGGGAACACAGTATAATGATTTAATCTCTTGAAGGAAATTACTGAAATGAAATTTCACAAATCTTAATGTCTGTAATAAAATATGCTAATGTATATACTCTGGTTTCTCTTCAGATTTTATAAATCTTTTGCCTTTTACTAAATATTTCTGTGGAGAGAAACAATTCTGAGTTTATACCCAATTTTTTGAGGCCCTGTGTAAATAGGGCTAATAATAAAGTACAAAGGTAGATCGTTCTGAAAAAAATGTTAATGTAAAAAACTCTATTCACAGTTATTAAAAATATAAAGTCTGGGCTTTTTCTCTTAGGTTTATGATAGATTACCAAACCTCTGTGTAATGCATTTACTTCTACAAGCCTGTTCTGTTTAGCAGCACATTCTATACACAAGTACATACATACATACGTACACACATACATACTGGTATTTTACCAGGAGAATCACATCTCATCTAAAACTAATGATATGCCTTTCACCCACATTTATACATCTTATTTCCATTGAAATCACAGCCATCAATATTACAAAATCATCATGACTACATTTTACAAATCATAACTGCAGGTGAAGTCATTCCCCTGAACATTTTAGACCAGTTCCTTATTGGACAGAATGCCTGATGTGCAAAAGGCTGTATCAATAAATACTTATAATGAGAAACTAAATTAATTATAAAAAGAAGGAAATTCTGAAGAAATATTTAAGATAGAATAAAAACTTGAAGGGACAACTTACATAGACTTATACAGTTTAGATCAATACAAGTTGGTTTTTTATGCCGATGTAGTAATGTTATATTTGGAGGACATTAGACAGTCAAGCTTTTACAAACCCTTTATTAAATCTACATCAAAACTGGGTACTTTGAAGAGAGAACTATCCTGGAGATAACTGATTTAAAGATACATCTATAATAATAATCCAACATTTAAAACTTCATATACATCAGAATTCCGTAAGGAAAAAAAAACAAAAACAAAACAATGGGTATGAGCAATGCCACCCAGGGGTGTTTAAACCCAAGAAAATAGAAAAATCCATCCAGAGAAAAATGTGCACACATTGTTCTTAGCAGCAGTACCTATAATAGCTGAAAAGTGGAAGTAACCAAATACCCATAAACTAATGAATGGATAAATAAAATGTGGTGTATCCATATAATGGAATATTTTCCTGGTATAAGAAGGAATGAAGTTCCAGTACATGTTACAATATAGATGAACCATGAAAACATGATGCTAAGTGAAAGAAGCCAGACACAAAAGACATGTTATATGATTCCCTTCATAAGAATTGCCCAGAAAAGACAAATTCATAGACATAAAGTAAATAAGCAGTTGTCAGGGGCTGAGAAGGTGAGGAGGGGTATGGGTTTGTTTTGGGGGAGTGATAAAAAAATGTTCTAAATTAAGAGGGGTGATAGCTGTACAACATTGTGAATATAAAAAACTATTGAATTGTACAGTTGAAAAGGTTGAATATTGTGGTATATGAATATATCAATAAACCAGCCTGTATTACATGGTGCTATTTAATATATATATTATATATATATTTATATTATATATATATAATATATATATTTATATTATATATATATATTTATATATATATTTATATATATCCAACTACTCATTCATCCATTTATCTGCTCTTCAATCTGTATATTCCAGAAATGCCTGGAATAATGTCAACTTAATATTAAAATGTTTATTTCTGGGTGGTGGGATTTATGGCAATTTACTGTGCTATTTTTACTTTTCAGCATTTTCTGAATTTATTATGAGCATGTGTCTATGTGAAAAAATCAAGAATCATTTTTTACAAAATAGGTAAGAGATTTAAATAACTCTTCACTATAGAAGTTACATGGATGGGCAACAAGCCCACGAGAAGATGCTCAGCATCATTAGTCATCTCAGAAATGCCAACTACAACCTCAGTGAGATGGCACTGCATATTAAAATGGCTTAAAAAACTGACAACTCTAAGTGATTCTGAGGATGTGAAGCAGCTGGGATGCTTGTGCATTGCAGGCAGAAATGTAAAATGGGAAAGGCCATTGAAAACAGTTTGAGAGATTGTCATAAACTTAAACATCCCCTTATGATACAACACAGCAATCCCACTACCATGTATTGACATGAAAAAAATGGAATTCATTCACATCAAACCTGTACATATGTGCTTATAGCAGATTTATTCATAATGGCCAAAAACTGGAGATCAGCCAAATTCTAAAAACCGGTAAACAGATAAACTGTGGTGCATCCATGCATTTGGCACCAATCAGTAATAAAAATAAACAGACTATTGACACTCTCAACAATGCGGCTCAAATGCACTCCATTAGGTGAGAGAAGCCAGACAAAAAATAATACATACTATGATTCTGTTTATGGGGCATTCTGGAATGGCATCAGCCTTTTCCTAGCATTTATTACAAGAAACCTCCAATTGTGTCTGATTGCTCAAAGATTAAATTCAAATTCCTAGGTCTGAAATGCAATGTCCTCTATGACACCCAATTTACTTTGCAACTTTATCCCTACTTATCTCCAATTCTCTGTCCATCCTTTTTCTTTGGAACATACTCAATGTTGGCTTAAATCCAGGTAAAAAATGTTCTTCCAACCATCTCCACATATCCACATCCTGTCCATCCTTTAAAAGATAAGAAGGAGGCAGGGCAAGATGGCAGAGTGGTGAGGTGTATGTTTTAATTACTCCTCCAGGGAAGTAGGTAGAAAGCCAGGAACTGCATGGACTGGACACCACAGAGCAATTTGACTTTGGGCATAATTCATACAACACTCATGAACACATGGAACTGCTGAAGTCAGTGAAATCTGTAAGTTTTTGTGGTCAGGGGACCCACTCCCCTCCCTGCCAGGCTCAGTCCCATGACAGGAGGGGCTGTCAGCACTGGGAACAAGAAGGGAGAACTGCAGTGGTGGCTCTTATTGGAAACTCATTCTACTGACCAAACTCCAATCATAGATAGACTGAGACCAGACACCAGAGAATCTGGGAGCAGTCAGCCCAGTGGAGAGGAGATAGGGATAGAAAAAACAGCAAGAAAAAACCCCAAAATAAAAGTGGAGGATTTTGGGGGTTCTGGTGAACATAGAAAGGGGAAGGGCAGAGATCAGGCCCTGAGACTCATATGCAAATCCAGAAGAAAAACGGATCTCTCTGCCCCCTGGACCTTTACTTAATGGCCCTAATTGCTTTGTCTCTTAGCATTTCAATAACTCATTAGATCTGTGAGAAGGGCCCTTTATTTTCATTTTTATCTTTTTTCTTTTTCTAAAACAATTACTCTAAGAAGCCCAATACAGAAAACCTCAAAGACTTGCAGTTTGGGCAGGTGAAGACAACAGCAGAACTAAGAGAGCTCTGAGACAAAAGGCAATAATCTAGTGGCTGAGAAAATTCACTAAACACCACAACTTCCCAAGAAAAGGGGGGCATCCTCTCACAATCATCATCCTGGTGGACAGGGAGCACTCTTGCCTGTCGCTAGCCGCAAAGCCCAGAGCTGCCCCAGACAACCAATTGTGACAGAAGTGCTTCCAATAACATGCACAAACCACAAAATCAGGCATGGACATTAGCCTTCCCTGAACCCTCAGCTGGTTGTCCCAGAGTTGGGAAGGCAGAGCAATGTGAATTAACACATCCCATTCAGCCATCCTTTCAGCAGACTGGGAGCCTCCCTACACATCCCTGCAGTCCAGAACCACTCTAGGGGGATGGCACTCACCTGTGACATAGCACAGTCATCCCTCAACAGAGGACCTGGGGGTGTATGTCCTGGAAGAGGGACCCAATCACAAGTCTCAGGGGCCCTACACCAATAACAAGGACTTGTGGGTCAGCAGCAGAGACAAACTGTGGCTGGACTGAACTGAAGGAGTAGACTATTGCAGCAACTTTCAAACTCCAGGAACACCAGGGAGATTTGATTGTTAGAGCCACCCCATCCCTGACTACCCAGACACATGCCCCATATACAGGATGGGCAACACCAAATACACATGCAAGCTTGGTACACCAATTGGACCCCACAAGACTCACTCCCCCACTCTCCACAAAGACAAAGCAGGGGAGAATTGGCTTGAGGGAACAGGTGGCTCATGGATGCCACCTGCTGTTTAGTTACAGAAAGTGTACTCCATGAAGCTGTAGATCTGACAAATTAGAGATAAAGATTTCAATAGGTCTACAAATCTTAAAGAAACCTATCAAGTTAAGCAAATGCCAAGAGACCAAAAACAACAGAAAATTTTAAAGCATATGAAAAACCAGATGATATGGATAACCCAAGCCCAAGCACCCAAATCAAAAGATCAGAGGAGACACAGTACCTGGAGCAATTAATCAAAGAACTAAAGATGAATGATGAGAACATGACACAGGATATAAAGGACATGAAGAATAGCATGGCACAGGATATAAAGGACATCAAGAAGACCCTAGAAGAGCATAAAGAAGACATTGCAAGAGTAAAGAAAAAAAGATGATCTTATGGAAATTAAAGAAAGTGTTGACCAAATAAAAAAGATTCTGGATACTCATAGTACAAGACTAGAGGAAGCTGAACAATGAATCAGTGACCTGGAAGACAACAGAATGGACAATGAAAGAACAAAAGAAAGAATGGGGAAAAATTGAGAAAATTGAAATGGACCTCAGGGAAATGATAGATAATATAAAACATCAAAATATAAGACTCATTGGTGTTCCTGAAGGGGAAGAGAAGGGTAAAGGTATAGGAAGAGTATTCAAAGAAATTGAAGGGGAAACCTTCCCAAATCTTCTAAACACCATAAATACACAAATCATAAATATCCAGCAAACCCCAAATAGAATAAATCCCAATAAACCCACTCCAAGATATATTCTGATCAGACTGCCAAATACAGAAGTGAAGAAGCAAGTTCTGAAAACAGCAAGAGAAAAGCAATTCACCATTTACAAAGGAAACAGCATAAGACTAAGTAGTGACTACTCAGTGGCCACCATGGAGGTAAGAAGGCAGTGGCATGACATATTTAAAATTCTGAGTGAGAAAAATTTCCAACCAAGAACACTTTATCCAGCAAAGCTCTCCTTCAAATTTGAGGGAGAGCTGAAATTTTTCACAGACAAACAAATGCTGAGAGAATTTGCTAACAAGATACTTGCCCTATTGGAGATACTAAAGCGAGACCTATTAACAGAGAAACAAAGAAAGGAGAGAGAGACATGGAGAAAGGTTCAGTAATAAAGAGATTCAGTATGGGTATATTAAAGGATATTAATAGAGAGAGGGAAAATATATATGACAAACATAAAACAAAGAATAAGATGGCTGATTCAAATAATGCCTTAACAGTTATAACATTGAATATAAATAGATTAAACTCCCAAATTAAAAGATAAAGATTCACAGAATGGATAAAAAAATGATCCATCAATATGTTGCATACAAGAGATGCATCTTAGACACAGGGACACAAAGGAATTGAAAGTGAAAGGATGGAAAAAAACTATTTCATGCAAGCTACAGCCCAAAGAAAGCAGGTGTAGCAATATTAATCTTAGATCAAATAGACTTTAAATGCAAGGATGGTATGAGAGACAAAGAAGGCCCCTACATACTAATAAAAGGGGCAATTCAACAAGAAGAAATAACAATCATGAATGTTTATGCACCCAATCAAGGTGCCACAAAATACATGAGAGAAACACTGGCAAAATTAAAGGAAGAATTGATGTTTCCACAATAATTGTGAGAGACTTCAACACATCACTCTCTCCTGTAGATAGATTAACCAGGCAGAAGACCAATAAGGAAATTGAAAACCTAAACAGTATGATAAATGAATTGGATTTTACAGACATATATAGAACATTACATCCCAAATCACCAGGATACACATTCTTCTCTAGTGTTCATAGAACTTTCTCCAGAACAGATCATATGCTGGCACATAAAAAAGGTCTCAATAAATTTAAAAAGATTTATTTATTCAGAGCACATTCTGTGACCACAATTAGAAGTCAATAACCATCAGAGACTTAGAAAATTCACAAATACCTGTAGTTTAAACAACAAGCTGCTAAACAATCAGTGGATTAAAGAAGAAATAGCAGGAGAAATTGTTAAATACATAGAGATGAATGAAAATAAGAACACAAAACTCCAAAACTTATGGGATGCAGCAAAAGCAGTACTGAGGGGGAAATGTATAGCACTAAATTCATGTATTAAAAAGGAAGAAAGAGCAAAAATCAAAGAACTAATGGATCAACTAAAGAAGCTAGAAAATGAACAGAAAACCAATCCTAAATAAAGTAGAAGCAAAGAAATAACAAGGATTAAAACAGAAATGAATGACATAGAGAACAACAGCAACAACAACAAAAAAACAATAGAGAGGATACATAACACCAAAAGTTGGTTCTTTGAGAAGATCAACAAGATGTGACAAGCCCCTAGCTAGACTGATCAAATCAAAAAGAGAGACGACACATATAAACAAAATAATGAATTAGAAAGGTGACCTTACTGCAGATCCTGAAGAAATTAAAAAAATTATAAGAGGATACTATGAACCACTATATGGCAACAAACTGGATAATGGAGAGGAAATGGACAATTTCCTGGAAACATATGAACAACCTAGACTGACCAGAGAAGAAGCAGAAGACCTCAACCAACCAATCATAAGCAAAGAGATCCCATCAGTCATCAAAAAGCTTCCCACAAATAAACGTCCAGGGCCAGATGGCTTCACAGGGGAATTATACAAAACTTTCCAAAAAGAACTGACACCAAACTTAGTAAAACTCTTTCAAAGCATTGAAGAAAATGGAACACTACCTAACTCATTTTCTGAAGCTAACATTAATCTAATACCCAAACCAGGCAAAGATGCTGCAAAAAAGGAAAACTACCGGCCAATCTCCCTAATGAACATACAGGCAAAATCCTCAACAAAATGCTTGCAAATTGAATCCAAAGACACATTAAAAAAATCATACACTGTGACCAAGTGGGGTTCATTCCAAGTATGCAAGGATGGTTCAACATAAGAAAATCAATGTATTACAGCACATTAATAAATCAAAAGGGAAAAATCAAATGATCATCTCAATAGATGCTGAAAAAGCATTCGACATAATCCAACAACCCTTTTTGATAAAAACACTTTAAAAGGTAGGAATTGAAGGAAACTTCTTCAATATGATAAAGAGCATATATGAAAATTCACAGCCAGCATAGTACTCAGTGGTAAGACACTGAAAGCCTTCCCTCTAAGATCAGGAACAAGACAAGGATGCCCGCTGTCACCACTGTTATTCAACATTGTGCTGGAAGTGCTAGCCAGAGTAATCTGGGAAGACAAAGAAATAAAAGGCATCCAAACTGGAAAGGAAGAAGTAAAACTGTCATCATTTGCAGATGATATGATCTTATATCGGGAAAACCCTGAGAAATCAACAATACATCTACTAGAGCTAATAAACAAATTTAGCAAAGTAGCAGGATACAAGATTAATGCGCATTAGTCAGTAATGTTTCTATGTGGTAGAAATGAACAAACTGAAGAGACACTAAAGAAAAAGATACCATTTTCAATAGCAACTAAAAATATCAAGCACCTAGAAATAAACTTAACCAAAGATGTAAAGGGACTATACAAAGAAAACTACATAACTCTACTAAAAGAAATAGAAGTGAACCTTAAAAGATGGAAAAATATTCCATGTTCATGGATAGGAAGGCTTAATGTCAATAAGATGTCAATTCTACCCAAACTCATCTACAAATTCAGTGCAATCCCAATCAAAATCCCAACAACCTACTTTGCAGACTTGGAAAAACTAGTTATCAAATTTATTTGGAAAGGGAAGATGCCTTGAGTTGCTAAAGTCACCCTAAAAAAAGAAAAATGAAGTGGGAGGACTTACACTCACTGACTTTGAAGTTTATTATAAAGCCACAGTTGTCAAAACAGCATGGTACTGGCACAAAGATAGACATAATGATCAATGGAATTGAATTGAAAATTCAGAGATAGACCCCCAGATCTACGGCTGACTGATCTTTGATAAGGGCCCCAAAGTCACTGAACTGGGTCATAATGGTCTTTTCAACAAATGGGGCAGGGAGAGTTGGATATCCATATTCAAAACAATGAAAGAAGACCCATACCTCACACCCTACATAAAAATTAACTCAAAATGGATCAAAGATCTCAATATAAAAGAAAGTACCCTAAAACTCCTAGAAGATAATGTAGGGAAACTTCTTCAAGACCTTGTATTAGGTGGCCACTTCCTAGACTTTACACCCAAAGCAAAAGCAACAAAAGAAAAAATAAATAAATGGGAACTCCTCAAGCTTAGAAGTTTCTGTACCTCAAAGGAATTTGTCAAAAAGCTAAAGAGGCAGCCAACTCAATGGGAAAAAAATTTTGGAGACCATGTATCTTACAAAAGACTGATATCTTGCATATATAAAGAAATCCTATAACTCAATGATGATAGTACAGACAGCCCAATTATAAAATGGGCAAAAGATATGAAAAGACAGTTCTCTGAAGAGGAAATACAAATGACCAAGAAACACATGAAAAAATGTTCAGCTTCACTAGCTATTAGAGAGATGCAAATTAAGACCACAATGAGATACCATCTCAAACCAATTAGAATGGGTGCCATTAAACAAACAGGTAACTACAAATGCTGGAGAGGATGTGGAGAAATTGGAACTCTTATTCATCTTTGGTGGAACTGTATAATGGTTCAGCCACTCTGGAAGTCAGTCTGTCAGTTCTTTAGAAAACTAGATATAGACTTACCCTTCGATCCAGCAATTGCACTTCTTGGTATATACCGGGAAGATCTGAAAGCTGTGACACGAACAGGTATCTGCATGCCAATGCTCATAGCAGCATTATTCACAATTGCCAAAAGATGGAAACAACCCAAATGTCCTTCAACAGATGAATGGATAAATAAAATGTGGTATAGACACGTGATGGAATACTACACATCAGTAAGAAGGAACAATGTCATGAAACTTATGACAACATAGATGAACCTTGAAGGCATAATGCTGAGTGAAATAAGCCAGGCACAAAAAGAGAAATATTATATGCTGCCACTAATGTGAGCTTTGAAAAATGTAAAACAAATGGTTTATAACATAGAAAGCAGGGGAACTAACAATAGAGAGCAATTAAAGAAGGGGGAATGATAATCCAATAAGAACAGATAAGCTATCATGGGTAAATTTAACATTCTGGGAGTGCCCAGGAATGACTACGGTCTGTTAATTTCTGATGGGTATTCACAGAAATGATACTATATTAGGTTGTTTTCTTGGGGTACAGTAGGAACATGTTGGAAGTAAAGTACTTATCTTAGGTTAGTTGTCTTTTTCTTACTCCCTTATTATGGTCTGTTTGAAATGTTCTTTTATTCTATGTTTTTTAAAATTTATTTTTATTTTTTTATTTTTTATACAGTTGATTTAAAAAAAGTTTAAAAAAAAAACAAGGAAAAAAATATGCAGAGCCCCCTTGAGGAGCTGGTGGAAAAGGGAGGGGTATTGGGCTGCCACACCTCGATGGTTGCTAATGTGCTCACAGACATAGGGTACTGGTGGTTTGATAAGTTGAGCCCTCTACCACAGGACTTGCCCTTAGGAAGACTGTTGCTGCAAAGGAGAGGCTAGGCCTCCCTTTAATTTTGCCTAAGAGCCTCCTCCTGAATGCCTCTTTGTTGCTCAGATGTGGCCCTCTCTGTCTAGCTAAGCCAACTTGAAATGTGAAATCACTGCCCTCCCCCCTATGTGGGATCAGACACCCAGGGGAGTGAATCTCCCTGGCAATGTGGAATATGACTTCTGGGAAGGAATGTAGACCCAGCATCATGGGATGGAGAACATCATCTTGACCAAAAGGGGGAAAGGAAAGGAAAGGAAATAAGCTTCATTGGCAGAGAGATTCCAAAATGAGCCAAGAGGTTACTTTGGCGGGCACTTGTATGCACAATATAGATGACCCTTTTTAGGTTCTAATGAATTGGGGTAGCTGGTGGTATATACCTGAAAGTATCAAACTACAGCCCAGTACCCATGAATCTTTAAGATGATTGTATAAAAATGTAGCCTATGAGGGGTGACAATGGGATTGGGAAAGCCATAAAGACCACACTCCCCTTTGTCTAGTTTATGGATGAATGAGTAGAAAAATGGGGGAAGGAAACAAACAAACAGACAAAGGCACCCAGTGTTCTTTTTTGCTTTAATTGCTCTTTTTCACTTTAATTATTATTCTTGTTATTTTTGTGTGTGTGGTAATGAAGGTGTCAGGGATGGATTTTGGTGATGAATGTTCAGCTATGTAATGGTACTGTGAAAAATCGAATGTACAATTTGTTTTGTATGACTGGATGATATGTGAATGTAGCTCAATAAAATGAATAAAAATAAAATAAAATAAAAAAGGTAAGGACCACCTCCTCCAGATCATCCCAGTTAATTGGGTTCCCTTGCTCTGGGTTCATAAAAGCTTGGTGCTCCATTTATACAGACATTAACACATACATGCTGGAAAAGCCAGTGGAGTGTGATCTTGTTTCACTCTAAGATTTGACTTTAACTATATCACACAAAGATATCTTTTCTGTCCATCTATTATGTAAACTCACCATGGGCAGAAATGGTCTTCATATCTTCATATTTCTCCATGTCCTTGTTAAAGTATGGCAATGAGTATTTACAGAATAATGACAATCCATTCATAATATGCCTTTAAAATTACCTCCCATATACCATTTTCAAGAATCTGCTGGGAGTTGTCCTCCACAAAATTCAGTGTGTAATGCAAGAAAGAGGAAGGACAGAGAAGCATGATTATACCAGCCCCAACATAGGGAGAAATAGACAGCTCTCAGGCAAAGGGGGAAAGGTAATCCAAGAGAAGAGTCAGGGAATCAAATCAGAGCAGATCAGTTGGTCCCAACATGCCAGCATGTGCCTTCCTCTTTTGACTAAAAAAAAACACTACTGAAGGATGCACTCAGACACAATGATGAAATAAACCAAAACCACAACAAAACAAAAAAATCCAAAGCATTATATCCAGTAAATCAGGAATCCAAATGAATAGAAAAACACAGAACAACCAGGATGGAGGCTGTGCAACAGGTGTAGAAAGCATGTCCCCAAGAAAAAAATTTGAGCAGTGATGAATGGCTTACTATGCCAAACTTGATGGAAAACTGTATTTTTTGGCCACTGGAAAGGTAAGAAAAACTAGCAATAGGTGCAAAGAAAACCAAGCATATATAAATAATCCACTGGCATTCTGAGATCAAACAAAGAAAGAGGAAACAGTGATCCTCAATTCTTGGTGGTTAATGATGTTTGGGCAAGAAATAATTATGTCAATACTGAACACCTATTTATCTAATAATGTAATGCTGAGGGAGGAAAAGGGGAAGGTGGGACACAGAATCTCTATCAATCCTCATTTAACAAAATCAGATTTCAACACTTTTGAATATTCACTTTATTTAGAATATAGAAATGTAAAAATGACATAAGAGGAGACCCCAGGTTCTAAGAGGAAGGGGAATTGTGTTCAGTGGAGAGAAAGTCACCACATTTTTCCCCATTAGGCACTTTATTTGAGAAGTTTTTATTTATTACTTTTTGTACAATTATAGCATTGTGCTTAATTTGCTAATATTAGCAGGGAATTAAAAATAACAGGTGTGAAGAAGGGGAACTGAACTGGTAGTTCTACTTAACGAAAATTTTATACTTAATTTCACATACACTACAGTATCTCCTTATGTGATGACATGGGAAAATTTAGAATCATAACTTTTATAAACTGGAGGGTAACAAACAGAGCATCAAGATTCTCCTTCAACCTTATTTTATAAATAAAATCAAAGCCACAAGTGAGACAGTCATGGGTCATACAGTTAATTAATGACATTCATTTATTCTTTCAATTTATTTAAACATCACATAGTCAGCCTACTTAAGGATGTGGAGTACCTTAAAAGGAAAAAAGACCTTGCCTAGCCCTATAAGGATTTGCATACCAAGGGTGGAGATCAGACATCTGCCCACACAGTTATAATACTAACTGCTATGAAGTTAAGATCCACTAGAAAGTATATGGTATCTTAAAGGGTCTTAAGAGATACTGATATTCAGATAAAGGAGCTAAAACTTCAGAAAGGACAAATTAAGAATTCAGTAGTAAAGGCTGGGGAGGCTGGGTGAGAATCAAAAAGGCTTGTGAGCAGGAGGTAGATCTGGCTTCATTTGCAGCCTCAACAATGTAAACAACAGAGCTGGAGAGTTAGGCTGGGGTCACATTGTGGGAAGTCTAGAGCACCCTAAAAAGAAAGCTTGACTTCATTAGATAAAAAAATGAGGAGCCACGGCATCCTTACTGTCCCCCTCCATGGAGATGTGAAGCTCCGGGAGGTGAACCTGTCCCACCGTGCTCCCCAGGTGAAGTCTGGGGCAACCATGCCTGCTCAGGCCTCGGCACCTCCAAGGCCTCTGAACATGAGCTCTGATTGGCTTTCAGGTCCTGGTCCTGTGGCCGAGAGTGGGTCAGGTGTGTGTGCATTCACTCTGGCAGCGACCAGGTGCCACAGATGCGAGGCTGGACTGGAAAGATGAGCATCTCTGGAGACCCTGCTCTGGGCCCCACAATGCTCCCTCTCCCAGCTTAGCATCCCCTCCAGCCACCTGTCCCTGTGCCATCCTAGGCCTATGCCCTGCAGCTGATCATGCATTCTGAGTTTTTCAGCCCAGGTAAGACTCTGGAGAAGAGATTTGTTGGTGAAGTGAGAAACAAAATGAACAAAGAAGAATCTGAAGAGAAGGGACTCTGGGGGAGGGAAGCCACCACTTCTGGGGTGACAAAAATTGGGTAAAGAGCAACGAGCTTCCAGGCTGGTCGAGGGTGGATGTCTCCTCTGGATGAAGGAGGGAGCCTCTAGGATCAACCCTTGCCTTTTGCTGGTGAGCTCAGCACACCCCCACAGACCAGGCCCTGTAGCCAAATTCCAAAAGAGGAAAGTGGATACCAGAACAGTAGGCTGTGGAAGTGGGCCCTGGTCTCACCTCTTCCCATCCCAGAGCCCCACAATTTGGTTTCTGTGTCTCTCTTCCTCATCTCACAATTCATGTGGCTTCTTCATGAAGGCTCAGTTGGGACCCAGTGTTAATGAACCTCCCACTTGCCAGGTTGATGGTCATCAATGATGGTCTTTGTGGCCAACACCCTTGGTGAAGTTGTGGGTGCAGTCTGGGCCTGAAGCTAATGAGACCTCCTGACAATTGTTCTTTCAGTATTGTCAAAAGACAGAGGGCCTTACAGGCAGATATGAGGGTGGCACAGGCCTCCCACCAGGACATGGAGAACTTCCTCAAGTAGATCCAGGAAGCTGAAACCATGCTGAATGTGCTGGCAGAGGCCTCTAGTGAGAGAACATCTTCCAGGAGGGCATCCAGGCCAGGGAGTTCAGGCAGCAGGTGCAGGTGAGTGGAGGGAGCACAAGCAAAACCTTCACCTGGGCCATGCCAAGACCTGTCCACCTGCAGACTCATGACTGTTAAAATAGAAGCTGTGGTTGTCACCTTTCTCAGCTGTGAAATCCATGCTCTTCAGGGACTAATATGTTTCTATTAATAATACTTATAAATTCTTTTATTTAGTATTAGAGGCAGAAGAACTTGCTTTATGGAAATAATACTTGTTGATTAGACTTATGGGCTCATGATTATTCTGTTGTCCCTCATTTTCAGCAATATTCCAAATCAGCCTATTGAATCCTAAATTATTATAAGGGCATTTTCCCTTACATGAAGTTATTTCTTCCCCTTTTATTAGAAACTTAACTTAAAAAAATGAAAAAACACTCTGACTTGATTTACAACTAAGGATATATGTTCAAAGGTATTCATTTTATGTCTTTAACTTGATAGCTGATTATATTTTGTTCTACATGAAATGTGTTAATACAAAATCTTTTCTCTAAAAGAATTCATGTGGACCCCTGTGAAGCATGCCAGAAGTTTTCCTCTGCCCCAAAGTGCCCTCAAAGCCCCTTTCTCTGTGTAGAATGAGCCATTCTGCAGTCATGTAGACCCTGTTGCTTGAAACTTGTTTCAAGGCCCTTCTCACTTGAGAAGTCTCCTTGCCTGCTGTGGCTGTACTGCTCCTAGTTCCTTAGGCCATTTCAGTCTCACATGGTTTGAGAGTGACCCTTTCTGTAGGCTGGGACTGGGCATTCCCTCCACTCCCATTAATCATGCACTTCTCTGAAGGTGGCCAGATCTGACTCCAGCTGTTGCCTACACAGTGCCTTGGGTACAGTCCTGAGAATACACCACCAGCCAGCCTTATGCTATTGTCTTTCATATTTGTCTTTACACTTTCATATTTTTAAGATGAGTAAAAATTGATCAAGACTCAAGTCTTAAACCCTGGGCCTGTTTGGGTCTTTATTTGGGAAAGACACACAAGCTCATTTGAAGTGATGTTTGAGTCATGATGGGGTTCTGCAAAAGCCACTCAGAGTTGCACCATTTTACTTTGCTTCTCTCTTGTCTTCTTAGTTTTTCCTTGAAGCAGCTGCTGAATACTTGGTCATAGTCACATTTGAAGTTGTTCTTTCAGGACACATGCCATTCTTTCTGAACATTTTAAATTGTTATGTTTTATGCCTCATCAAGGGTAGCATTTTTTACTTTGCCAGATAAACTGAATTTCCCCCCTTTTATCTGGTGGAAAAATGACAGAAACTCTAATATTTGAAACATAGGGCTATTCCTTATATACTGAAAATGAGATGTGATAACCTGGTAAATAACAGAGAGACTTCTTGGAGATTGCAAAACATATTTATTTATTTATAACATGTCATGTGTGCTCTTGATTAACCTCCCTGCTCTTTCAGTTAAATCACAATTAACAAATACTTCTTGAGTGCTTCCAGTAGGCATCCCACCAGCTGCCTAGTACTTGCCCCCAGCTGGTTCAGAGCTGCAGCCCTGCTGGCGGAGGACTGGCTGTGTGAGGGAATTAGACCCCACTGGGGGTTTGATTTTGGGAAACCTCCCAACCACACACATGCACAGCAGCTCTACAGAGCACAGAAGCCTCTCTAAAGGCTCCTGCCACCTTGTAGAGCCAGTGACTTCTCTCGTACAGGCCAGAAACCCAAGGACAGGGAAGTTAGCATCTGCTCAGGTGAGCTTGCTCAGGGCAGGAAAGCAGTGAGGATGGTGCTCTTCTCACTAGTTCTCCTGGTGTTATTTCCAGGGAGAAAAATACTTTGGGAGGCTAATAAGGGATAAAGATGCTCCTGGGGCAGTGGGGTGCAGCAGAGAGGGGCTGGTGGGGAGTGGGGTGTGGGGACACTTTCTTGCTAGTCACTCCATGTTGACTGCAGTGGATGAGCCCCTCACCTTGGCTGAGCCTTGGTCTTTTAATCTTTTTTTTTCAGTTCACTCAAGAAATATTTACTGAGTACCAACAATGTGTCAGGTTCCCCAAGGAGCAGAAGTTCTAGAGGAAAATATCTGAGACAGGGTAATGCACTATCACCCAAGAGAAGAGAGAACCTCATGCTGATTGATGCTTTCTCAAGAGGAGCAAAATATTTTGATGTTAGTATAGGTCAAACATAATTATGGGGGTAAGACTGCTCAAGAGAAATACCACACACATTCCAAATTCTCCTGGATATGATTTTGAATTTTCAACTGATGAGGATATGTGTTTTCTCCCTTCCATGGATGTAGGTACAGTAATTTAGAGTTGAAAATCAGTATATTTGGTGTGTATATATGTGAGTGTGTGTATGTGTAAGGGGCATGGAAAAAAAGTGAAAGAAGCTGACTGTGTCCAATGCATATTTGCCAAAAACGTTTCTCTCCTGTGATTTAGGCAAGGTAATGCTTTCAGGATATAGTGAAACCCAGACAGAATAAGACATGGTTCAGTCTCCCTCTAGCCAGCTAGCCTAAGACTTTGTGGTCTCTTGTAAATGACAGATTTTCCTTTTGCATGCTCTTCTGAACACACTCTGCCTACAACTGGGTGTTACATCTAAAAGGAAACAAAACATGTGATCTGGGCACAGGCTGCATATTGATTTAATCAACTTCATAATTCTATTAATGTTCATTTTCTTTAAGTCCTGTAATTTGGGACCAAGTCACAACCTTCCCTCTCCCTTCCAATGGCAGTTATTACCAGATAGCAGCAGCTCCATGTTTAAAGTGAACAAAATATTTTCACTCTCAGAAACTATGTTTGTAACTCTAGGTTAACTCTGTTTCATAGAAAATATTAAGAAGAAATGGCTGGGAACTAGATGAAAAGTTTAATTTTAAAATACTTCACTTTTACTGTTTCTATTTCTTTTATTGTAGGCTGTCTCCAAAATCTTTTTGGAATTAGGCTGAGTATATGCATGAGTATCTTTTTTAAGTTACCCAGAAAACAAATTTATAAATAATAAACACATTGAACTCTGGATCTGTGATTTGCTTGTTCTTCATGATGCTGTGTTATAGAGGCCTAACTAATCCTCTGTGATTAAATGTGGAAAATTTTGGTTTAATCTTTGTAACAGCTTAGATCATGTGACAGTGAACACCAAAAAAATAAAAGCCTACACCTCCATAGTATTGAATGTTTTTTATTTTAATTTTTATTCGGATTGTTCAGATAGCATACAATTGTCCAAAGATCCAAAGTGTACAATCAGTTGTCCCTGGTACCCTCATATAGCTGTGCATCCATCACCACACTTAATTTTTGTTCAATTTTTAGAACGTTTTCATTACTCCAGACAAGAAATAAAGTCAAAGATGTAAAAAGAAGAAAAAAAAAAAAAAGAAAAGGAAAGGAAACTTGAATCCTCCCATATCCCTAACCAACCCCCCTCAATTGTTGACCCACAGTGTTGGTATAGTACATTTGTAACTGTATATGAAAGAATGTTGAAATACTACTAACAGTAGTACATAGTTTGCAATAGTTATATATTTCTTCCCTATATGCCTCTCTATTATTAACTTCTAGTTGTATTGTCATACATTTGTTCTGGTTCATGAAAGAGTTTTCTAATATTTGTACAGTTAATCATGGACATTGTCCACCATAGGATTCAGTTTTATACATTCCCATCTTTTGACCTCCAACTTTCCTTCTGGTGACATATATGACTCTGAGCTTCCCCTTTCCACCTCATTCACACACCATTCGGTGCTGTTAGTTATTCTCACATCTTGCTACCAACACCTCTGTTCATTTCCAAACATGTAAGTTCATCTTAGTTGAACATTCTGCTCATACTAAGCAACCACTCCCCATTCTTAAGCCTCATCCTATATCTTTGTACCTTATATTTCATGTCTATGAGTTTACATATTATAATTAGTTCTTATCAGTGAGACCCTGCAATATTTGTCCTTATGTGTCTGGCTTATTTCACTCAGTATATTGCCCTTGAGGTTTTGTCATCAACCCATTTTTTAAGATGGTTTTCTTCACATACTATACATTCCATCCTAAGTAAACAATCAATGGTTCTCTGTATGGTCACATCTTTATGTGTTCACCACCTTCACCACTATCTATATAAGGGCATCTACATTTCTTCCACAAGGCAGGAGGGAGAGTCAAAGAAGGTAGAGAGGCAAAAGAAAGGAAAAAAATGACAGCTAGGAAGTAGCAAAAGGAAAAGCAACCTTAAATCAAAGTAAAGTAAAGGGTCAGACAACACCACCAATGATAAGTGTCTAACATGCCTCCCCTATCCCCCTCTTATCTGCATTTACCTTGGTATATCACCTTTGTTACATTAAAGGAAGCATAATACAATGATTCTGTTATTCACCGTCTCTAGTTTATGTTGATTGCATCCCTCCCCCAATGCCTCCCCATTTTTAACATCTTGCAAGGTTGACATTTGCTTGTTTTCCCTTGTAAAAGAACATACTTGTACATTTTATCACAACTGTTGAACACTCTAGATTTCATCAAGTTACACAGTCCCATTCTTTATCCTTTCTCCTTTCTTCTGGTGTCTCACATGCTCCCAACCTTCCTCTCTCAACCATATTCATAGTTATCTTTGTTCAGTGTACTTACATTGCTGTGCTACCATCTCACAAAATTGTGTCCCAAATCATGCACTCCTGTCTTCTCCTATCACTCTGTAGTGCTCACTTTAGTATTTCCTGTATGACAGATGTCTTGTTCACAGTCTCTCATTGTCTATTTGTCAGAAAATATTTTGAGCTCTCCCTCATATTTGAAGGACAGCTTTGCTGGATATAGGATTCTTGGTTGGTGGTTTTTCTCTTTCAGTATCTTAAATGTACCACATCACTTCCTTCTTGCCTGCATGGTTTCTACTGAGAGATCCACACATTGTCTTTTTAAGCTTCCTTTGTATGTGATGGATTGCTGTTCTCTTGCAGCTTTCAGGATTCTCTCCTTGTCTTTGACATTTGATAATATGATTATTAAGTGTCTTGGCATATGCCTATTCAGATCTAGTTTGTTTGGAGTATGCTGCACTTCTTTGATCTGTAATTTTATGTCTTTCATAACAGATGGGAAATTTTCATTGATTATTTCCTCTATTATTGCCTTTGCCCATTTCCCTTCTCTTCTCCTTCCGGGACACCAATGATACATACATTCTTGTACTTTGTTTCATCTTTAAGTTCCCAGTGATATTGCTCATATTTTTTCTTTCTTTTCTCCATCTGCTCCTTTGCATGTAGGACTTCAGGTGTTTTGTTCTCCAGTTCTTGAGTGTTTTCTTCTGCCTCTTGAGATATGCTGTTGTATGTTTCCATTGTGCCTTTCATCTCTTGTGTTGTGCCTTTCATGTCCATAGATTCTACTAGTTGTTTTTTTGAACTTTTGATTTTTGCCTTATGTATGCCCAGTGTTTTCTTTAGAGCCTCTGTCTCTTTTTTGAAATATTCTCTAAACTTTTTGAATTGATTTAGCACTAGTTGTTTAAATTCTTGTATCTCAGTTGAAGTGTACATTTGTTCCTTTGACTGGGCCATAGGTTCATTTTTCTTGATGTAGGTTGTAGTTTTCTGTTGTCTAGGCATCTGACCTCCTAGGCCAACCCAATCAGGTTTTCCCAGATGAGAACAGGTTCAGGTTACAGAAGGAGGTAATATTCAGTATCTGGTTTCCCTGATGGTTTTTCTTAGAGGATTGATACACCTGTGCTTTTCTGTCTACCAGGTGCACCTGTCAGCCTGTCACTGCCTGTGTAAGAGGGTGTGGCCTGTGGCTCTCCTCCCCCAGGCTTTGGGGTCTGGTTCCAACAAGGCAGACAGTAGAGCTGTGCCCCTCCCTTTCCTCTTGGGAAGCTATGCCCCCTGCAGAGAGGTCATCTGCATATCAATAAGTTCTTTGTTTCTCTGACTCTGCTGATCAAGGTGTCTTGATTTTAAAATGTCTGAGGCTGTCTTTACTGCAAAGCACTGCAGGCTGAAAATGGCTGAAATTTTCTCCACAGAGAGAGAAAGGGACAGAAAAGCTCCCAGTTTCACCCATCAGCCAGAGATGACACCTGATCCTCTGGACTCCCCATCCTGAGACAGATATGTCCCCTGACTCTCCCAAGGTCAGTTGTCTCCAAATGCCTCTGTCTGCTTGTTGAGGATTCACTGTCTGTATTGGGCAGTTAACATTAAAACAACAGTTGGAGCTGAGCTGAGAGAGTGATGCTCTCTAGCACCAGAAGGCTTCCATGAGGGAGGGGCTCTCAGCTCTTGGCTCTCAGCACCGGTCCACAGATTTTATACTGCAGTCTCGAGCATTTCTCCCAATTCAGGTAGGTGGATGTTGAGTGGACAGTTATGTTTGTCTCCCTGCAGTAATTACAGGTTATTTACTAATTTTTTGGTCATTTATGAATTGTTCCAGAGGGGACTAACAGGCTTCCACCCCTCTCCATGCTGCCATATTAGCTCCTCCTCTCCTATTTTCATTTCTTTTTGCAGAGATGATCTTGGTTAGTGGTAAGTTGTATTTGCTTTTCTGTTCACCTTTGGTTGTTCACACAAGTGTGGACCATGAACAACCTGGCCATGAGGAATGGCCATTTTCTCCCATGTTCCCATATTTGGTTTAAAAACCTGTTTTCTGAGCCAGGGTTGGGTGAGCACTGCAGGCAGCAGTGGGCCAGGAATGGGGCTTTCTCCTGTCTGGGTTGTGGTCACAGGACCCAGGACCTAGGTGGTGGCCTGGCTGGGACCTCCTGGCACCACTGCAGCCAGTCATGAGGCCCTGCCCACACACCCCACTCTGCCAGTGCTGCTGGTGTTGGAGGAGGTGGCTGGGCAGCTGGCCCACAGAGCATCACCTTCTCCTTTTGTTGCTTCTTTGGTGCTGCCTGAGGAATGGCCCAGCCTTGGCAAGGCTGCAGTTGGGCAAAGGTGCTGGAGCCCAAGGCTGAGGCATCAGAGAGGGACTGTCTCCCCCTAGGAAGTGAGGGAGATAGAGGTTTGGGGACAGTGTCTGGGGTCTGGAATCCAGGATATAGGTGGCAGGGACCTGCTAACCCTCAGGAGAGCCCCAAAGTAGGTGCAAGGGGATAACCCGGCAGTGCATGGGGGCCACCCAGGACTAACACTTCCCAATGCAGGATGGAGAGGAAGGTCATAAGGCTAGGAGAAAAGTGGCTCAGCAGGAATGAGAGAGTGAGAGAGTGAAACCAGTGATCACCTGGTGGCAGTGATGATGGCTGCTGCTAAGAGAGAAGCAGGGATGTGGTCACAGACATAGGGGACTGGTGGTTTGATGGGCTGAGCCCTATACCACAGGACTTGCCCTTGGGAAGACTGTTGCTGCAAAGGAGAAGCTAGGCCTGCAGATAATTGTGCCTGAGTCTCCTCCTGAATGCTTCTTTGTTGCTCAGATGTGTCCCTCTCTCTCTAGCTAAGCCAGCTAGGCAGGTGAAATCACTGCCCTCCCTGCTACATGGGATCTGATACCCAGGGGAGTAAATCTCCCTGGCAATATGGAATATGACTCCTGGGGAGGAATCTAGAAGCAGCATCATGGGATGGAGAACGTCTTCTTGACCAGAAGGGGTATGTGAAAGGAAATGAAATAAGCTTCAGTGGCAGAGAGATTCCAAAAGGAGCCAAGAGTTCACTCTGGTGGGCACTCTTATGCACAATATAGATAACCCCTTTTAGGTTCTAATGAATTGGAATAGCTAGTAGTAAATACATAAAACTATCAAACTACAACCCAGAACCCTTGACTCTTGGTGATGATTGTATAAAAATGTAGCTTATGAGAGGTGACAATGTGATTGGGAAAGTCATATGGACCACACTCCCCTTTGTCCAGTGTATGGATGAATGAGTAGAAAAATGGCAAAAAAAAAAAAAAAAAAAGGAGAGAGAAGCAGGGACCATGGCTCTGGTGGTGGCAGTACAGTAACTTCTATGTATTTTGTTTTAATTTAATAAATTTTATTTTGAAATAAATTCAATCTTACAGGAAGAGTTGCAAGAACAGTTCAAACTGCATACATAGAACTCCATCATACCCCAACTCCCTTCCCCCAGTACCCTGATCCACCAGCTTTAATATCCTGTCACACCACCATTTCTTTCTTTCCCTCCCTCTCTCCTTCCCTCCTTCCCTCCCTATCATCCATCATCTATTGCTCTGTCCTCTGAACATATGAGAGCAAGCTGCACACATCTTTGAACAAACAATACAACTCTCATATACCTTTCCCATGGACAAGAACATTCTTTTATGCAATCTTATTAAGCACAGCTAAGAAGTTCAAGAAATTCAACATTGATACAAAGCTTACATTCTATATTTCCTTTTGTGTGTGTGTGTGTGCCCCATCTATGTCTCTTTGAGCCTCCTCTCCTCCATCCTCAGATCCCATCCAGGATCATCCTTGGCATTTAATTGTCATCTATTTAGAGTTTTTTTAATTGTGGAAACATATATATAGCCTAAATCTTCTCATTACACCCCCTCCCTATCATTCCATTAGTGAGATTAATCACATTTAGAAAGTTGCAATGTTATCACCTTCCCACCATCCATTTCTAGATGTTTCCCTTCACCCCAAACAGAAACCCTACTCTCATTTCTTAACTCCCCATTGCCCCTTCCCCCGCTCCTCAGAACCCCTACTCTACTTTTCATCTCTATGGTCATATTCTCTGATACTTTCTTTGTGTTTATTGTGGGGTTTAAATTTAACATCTTAAATCTATAACAATCTTGTTTTTCTTTGATATCAACTTAACTTCAATATGACACATAAACTATATTCCTATACACTCCATCAATCCCCCATCTTTATGTAGTTCTTGTCAAAAATTACATATTTTACATTGAGTCCAAAACCACTGATTTATCACTACAGTTTATGTAATTTAGATCCTGTAGGAAGTAAATAGTGGAGTTACAAATCAAAAATACAGCAGTATTGGTATTTATATTTACCATGTGATCTTCACTGGAAATCTATTTCTTCATATAGTTTCAGTCAGTTGTTTAGTGCCCCTTCCTTTCAGCCTGCTCAACTCCCTTTAGCATTTTTTATAGGACTGATTACTGGTGATGAAGTCCCTCAGCTTTTGATTATCCAGGAATGTTTTTATCTCCCCCTCATTGTTATCCTCCAGGTGTTTGTGAATTCTCCAAGTCTCTGATGGACATTGACTTCTATTTGTATTCCATTGTGGTTAGAGAATGTGCTTTGAACAAATTCATTTTTTTTTAATTTATTGAGGCTTGTTTATATGTCCCAGCATATGGTCCATTCTGGAGAAAGATCTGTGATCACTAGAGAAGAATGTGTGTCCCAGTAACCTGGGATGTAATATTCTATATATGTCCGTTAAAATTTTCTGTATCTCCCTCTCCTTTCTTTGTTTCTCTGTCAGTAGGGCTCCCTTTAGTATCTGAAGTAGGGAAGGTCTTTTATTAGCAAAATCTCTCAGCATTTGTTTGTGAAAAATTTAAGCTCTCCCTGAAATTGAAGGAGAGTTTTGCTGGATAAAGTATTCTTGGTTGGAAATTTTTCTCTCTCAGAATTTTAAATATGTCATGCCACTGCCTTCTTGCCTCCATGGTGGCTGCTTAGTAGTCACTACTTGGTCTTATGTTGTTTCCTTTGTATATGGTGAATTGCTTTTCTCTTGCTGCCTTCAGAACTTGCTCCTTCTCTTCAGTATTTGAGAGTCTGATCAGAATATGTCTTGGAGTGGGTTTATTTGGATTTAATCTATTTGGAGTTCACTGGGCATTTATGCTTTGTGTATTTATATTGTGTGGAAGGTTTGGGAAGTTTTCCCCAACAATTTCTTTGAATACACTTTCTAGACCTTTACCCTTCTCTTCCTCTTCTGGGATACAAATGAGTCTTAAATTTGAATGTTTTATTTTATCTATCATATCCCTGAGATCCATTTCAATTTTTCCAATTTTTCCCCATTCTTTCTTTTGTTCTTTCATTTTCTGTTCTGTGGTCCTCAAAGAAGGTGAGTTGTTGTCCAGCTTCCTCTGATATTGTATTATGAGTATCCAGAGTCTTTTTAATTTGGCCTACAGTTTCTTTAATTTCCATAAGATGTTCTATTTTTTTAATTTACTCTTGCAATTTCTTCTTTATGTCTTTTATATCCTGTGTCATGCTCTTCTTCATGTCCTTTATATCCTGTGCCATGCTCTCATTGCCTGTCTGTAGTTCTTTGATTAATCATGCCAAGTACTGTGTGTCTTCTGATCTTTTGATTTGGGTGTTTGGGTTTGAGTTCTCCATATCATCTGGTTTTATCATATGCTTTAAGATTTTCTGTTGTTTTTGGCCTATTGGCGTTTGCTTTACTTGATGTCTAATATGTCAGAACTGCGGCTTGGTGGTGTACACTTTATCTAACCAGCAGATGGCATCTGTGAGTCACCTATTCCCCTCAAGTCAGTTCTCCCCAACTTTGTCTTTGAGGTGTGTGGGGATCTGACTCTTACAGAGTCCAATTGGTGCACTTAATTTGGGTGTGTTGTTGGTGCTGTCTGCCCTGAATGAGGGACAGGTGTCTGAGCAGTTAGGGAGGAAGGGTAGCTTTAATAATCAAAACTCCCAGGTGTTCCTGGAGATATAAGTCTGTTCTCTGCCACTGACCCACAAGTCTTTGGTATTGGCATAGGTTCCCTGGGATTTCTGAGTGGTTCCACCTTCTCTGCTGTGCTCTTCCAGGACCTTTGCTAAGGGAGGGCCATGCCACATCACAAGTGTGCACTAGCCTCCAGGAAAGACCTGGGATGCCAGGCCATGCAGGGGTGTTCCCAGCCCACTTCAAAGATGGTTGAATGGAGCACATTAACTTCCCCCTTTCCACACAGCACCACCCTCCCAGCTCTGGGACAATCAGCTGTGGGTGTATTAAGGGCCACTGTCTGCAGCCAATACTGTGGCATGTGTGTGGTGCTGCAGGAAAGACTCCCCATCACACTGGGCTTCCTGGCATGACTCTGGGCTGTGGGCCTGGCCCTGGGCAGGAGCATCTGCTTCCTGCTGGGGAGATGGCTGCAAGTCATGTGGTCCTTTCTCCCTTTGGCTTCCCTTTGCTCCCCTTGGCCTGAGACAGTCAGCAGCAGGTGTGGGAAGGGGTATCCTCCATGCCAGACACCAAGACATTAGCCCAGCCTTTTCCTGCCATGCTTCACTGTGGGGCTTTCCCCATTGTATCTGCAGCTGCTCCCAGACTTTTTTTTTTAAAGAACTAGTCTGTCTCCCAATGTCAACCCACCATTTCCCCATACTGCAGCATGGCCAAGGGACTTTCATCAGACTCACTCACTCATTTCAGAATGCAGACTTGTGGTTTCACCAACTGCACAGTCCCTGTAGATTTAGCAGAACTTGTCTGGCTGGTGCTACTCTGGAACTGGTGTTCTGAGTCACTTTCTGGTTTTTATCTAGTATTTTTCACAGAGGTATTTTTTAGCCCTGTGTCACCTATCCACCGTCTTACATTCTCCCCCGTGTATTTTTAAACAATGAAAAACTACCCTTCATATTAGAATTCTCCAGTAACAATCAAATGTATTTAAGTATTATAAATGTTGCTTACATTGTTTCCCCAAACAAAAAGAACCACATTTTTTGTTGATCTCAACATGGTATTTCTGTTCATATTCTCATCCTTCACTGCCTGAGGTTATTGTCAGAAGTGTATATTTATTCATTGTCCATGACCCCCTCATACAAATGACACTGTAAAGAAATTCAGTTTACAAACAGTTCTCAACCATGTCCCATGTTAAAAAAATGAAAGAAAGAAAGAAAGAAAGAAAGAAAGAAAGAAAGAAAGAAAGAAAGAAAAACCAAATAAACTCAAATGCTCTCAAACTCAAATGTGCATATGGAAACAATTCAATGATATCACGCCAATCTTGGAGGAAAGTCGGTATGAAATTATGCTTAAAGAAGGCATTGTGGGAGATGCTGTCAGCTCAGCAATGTGTAAGTTTCCTGAAGAATTTGATCTTCTCATGTGAGGGAGAAGATATGGGTCATTTGCTAATTGGGGTACATCAAATTGATCTTCTTTTCAGTATGCCAAACAGCATCTTATGAAGGCCTTGGCTTTACTGCTTACAACTGGTTTTGAGGGAACTGGACCACCACGGCTTTTAATATGGTATATTCTTGAAGGATGGCTTGTTAAGATTGATTGTCATGAAATGGCTTTCTATCATAAAGATATTGAAAGAAGATGACTCCAACTGACTACACATAAAATTTATTGTAAACTTTTTTTGGTTCTTTTCCAACCACAAAACACTAAGGAGGTGCCTGCCCCTTGGTAAGTTAGATCCATTGCATCTACACCATAGCTATCATCATCCATAATCTTGGACAGACCAAGATCAGGGATTTTGATTTCTCCACATGCTGTTCCATCTACCAGAAATATGTTCCCTGGCCTATAATCATAATGTATCATAGGAGGTTTGATCTCACTGAGTTATCTTACTGCATTCACAGTCTGCCTTACAATAGACTGAGCTTCTTTCTCTGACATTAATTTAGGTCACTTCAGATAGAAATCCTAATCACTGCCTTCATGGTGTTCCAGCACTGTATAAAATGGGTCTGTATCCAAGGAAAAATAATCATAGAGTTTAACTATTCTGGGGCAATCCAGTTCTTTGTGTATTCTATACTCTCTGCATGGCATGTTTGTGGCAGTTTTCTCTTTTCTCATCTCTCCAGCTTTTATTAATCTGGTGGATCTTAAACAGCAGCATATCTTTGGTTAAAAAGGTCAAAAGTCTTATAACTTCACTAAAGCAACCTCTACCAAGTAGATGAAGTAATAAGTATCTTTCATTTAATGTTGGGTGATCTTCAAACTGTGAAATATCTTCATTGTTTATTTTTTGAATTTCCAAATGAGATTTCTGATTCTTTCCAAACATTCAAGCTCTGCCTGGTTTTGTCTCTTCCTTTATGAGATGTCCTAGTCTAAGTTTGAAAGTTTCTTCCTGTTCATGATATTCTGCCAAAGTAAACAGTTGTGGTGAAGTTTGGTCTAACAAAAGGATCATTTTCTCTTCCATTGACTGCTTTGTTTTGCCTTTGTTTGGGTTCAGAATTGTTAGAGGGTGCCTGAGAATTATTAGATATGGGAGGTTTGAGTTGGCTAGAAGTTTTCTTTGTCTTTCAATATCTTCCCTTTGCTGATTAAACCATTCCTATTGCTTTGCAAGATTCTGAAATGCAAAACCATCTGTCCATTGTTCAGTAAATGAAGCACCCTAACTGTTGTAGAGTGCCCAAGGCCTAATCTAGCTTGGATACTCTTCTCTCTGCTTGACAAATGTCTTGTTTACTCTTTTCAATAAGAAATTTCTTGCTCATTGATATGCACTTATTTAGTCATTATTTGTATTTTTCAAGTAATTTTGTTGTTCATTTATTTGCCATCTGACATCACAGTTAGCCCTAAGCAAATCATCTATACAACATGCCTTCTTTTCCAGGTCTTGGTTTTTATGACTTTCTAAAGCTGCTAATTTCAGCATTATGAGATCAGTCTGAGTAATTTTAAAGGAAACTGCTTTGGTTCTGCAATAGGGTGGTCCCCAAAAGCTAATGCAGTAGGAAAATGACTACTGGTCAAACAGATGAGGAAGGAGTGGAATTGAATGTGAATTTTGAGGAGACTGAATTGCAGGAGGGATGCCTCTTACTGGACTTGAGCCACTCCCACCTTGGTATTCAAAACAGTCACTAATTTTATGCCGAAGTTCCCCAATACTTTTTCTCTAACTATATCATTCTGGCTTTCTGCTATTCTCTTTCTTCCCCTGGATGATTCTGATGGTTTCTTCCTTGACATCTCTAATTCCTTGTCATTTAAAAACCCTGGGTTTCCAAAACTATAATTAGAACTTTCATTATTTGTTGAGGCTTTAGATCTAAGGCTTCAATTCACTGTGCTCCTGCTTGTAGCTGCATAAATCTAGTGTTCAATCATTCTTGCCTTATTGGATCCAGACTATGAAGCTCATCCATTGCACCTTCCCTAGGCCTTCTGGGTTGCACCCTGTGAGTCAGCAGGCTGTTGCACTGAGCTCAAGATTGGAGACATGGAGAGCTGGGACAAAGGTGGAGTCTCCTCCAAATTTCCACTGCTGCTTTGGAGACTTCTCAAGCTACTTTCTGGGAAACCAACTCCCACCCTGTGACCAAAGAGGCCACAACTGTATTTGCACTAGCCTCAGTCTTGGCAGGGGCCATGCTGAGAGCAAGAGAGAGAAGGAGGGCAGGGAGGGAAGAGTCAAGGGGATGGGGGAGGGAGCAAAGAAGAGAATGGTGAAGCAGGAAGAGGTGAAGGGAAGACAGGGGATGGGAAGGGAGGAAAGGGGAGTAGAGAGCAAATAGGCAGGTGCCATGGGGAAGAGGTAGAGGGAGGAAGCAAAGGGGCATACAGCAGGTGCTTACCAGGGCTGGGTTCAGGGCTGGAGTGTGGGCAGCACTGGAAGAGGAGACTCTGTGGGCAGAACCTACTGGCCCCTCAGCAGTGTGTCAGCCTCTGTCATCACCCAGGTGGCAGCAGGCCATGGGTGGCAGTTGAGACAACCAGAGTGGGGTGACCTCTGCATCAGTTACAGGGTGTGGTGGCTGCAGCTGCTGCTCAGTTTTAACACTCCAAAAACCACACCTCATCCATACACAAATTTAGTAGTGTTAAAATCAGATGGTCTGAATATAAATTCAAAGAGAGGCATAAATTTTCCAGTAAATGAAATATTTATGTTCCCTTGCAAAATTTATCCTTTGCTGGCACCAGGATAACATGCAGGCCAAATCAGCTATAATGGATTAAATGCTTTGGATGCATGAGACATCATCAGAGCTGATGCTCTATCCCAGCTGGTGGGAGCAGGCACCAGGCTCTTTGGACATTTCTCTGCTATAGGGAAACTCTCACTGGGAAATCCTCCATAGGGCCCTCAGAATAGTCCCAATTTACAAACAAGACTAGTGATTCAGTTAAAGGTTATCATAATTGTATTACTACATACTTTTCAAATGATTGGTTGCAGCAATCATTAATTCAATCTGACCTATTGTATTTTTTTTTTTTTTGACCTATTGTATTTTTACAGATTCAGTGATTTATTCATTCAAGGGATGGGAGAGAAAATGGATCAAGGGTCACAGAAGGGAAGAGGTCAATGATAAGAAGGAGGTGGCTTACATCCAACATACTATGTAAATGAAACAGACAGAAGGCTGAAAGTTAAATTTGGGAGAATGAAGAGAGGTGCCCAATCAAATGGACTTGGAGTTGAAATTGCTGTTCTTTAGACAGATACATCAAAAAAAAGAAAAACAAAAAAACAGGAAAGTGGGAAGGAAAAAATGACAGGTGAATATGAGGGGAAAGAATTTTCCAGACAGAGGGGAGGCCCAGAAGCACAGGTATTTCTTGGCCTATAGTAGGAAAAGCAAGGAGACAAGTGTGGCTCTAGCTAAAGGAACAGAGGGAAAAAAGGAGATAAGCCACATATATGACCACTGAAACAATTTTGGAATTTATACTAAATGAGCAGGAAATCTCAATGAAAGGAAGTTGTTTATGTTTTAGCCTTCATCACATTTGAAAAAACTTCTGCCATTATTACTTCCATTTCTCATTACTGTTGCCCTTTTTCTTTCTCTCTCTTTCCTCCTTCAGGGCCTACAATTACACATATTGGGCTGCTAGATGTCCCACAGCCAATTGATGCATTGTTCATTTTCTTTTTCAGTCCCTTTTTTCTTGATTTGGAGAGTTTCTATTGCTATAACTTTTGGTTCACTAATCATTTCCCCTGCAGTGTTTAATCTTTTCATCTTCTGTTAATCCTATCCAGTGTATTCTTCATCTCAGATATTGCAGTTTTCATCTCTAGAAGTTTGATTTGAGATTTTATTTTGTATCTTGCATATCTCTACTTAACATGCTCAATCTTTCCTCTACTTTGTTTACTAAAATACCTGTAAGAGCTAAGAAGGAAACACAACATTGTAAGGAAAGGATCAAGTATAGGAGAAAAGGCCTCTAAGAAAACAAAATCACTGAGGGGGCATCCAAATGATGCTACTTGATTTCATTTTATTTCAGCCCATTGAAAACACCAGTGCTGTTGATCAATTTCCCAACAAAGTTGAAAATCTGAATTTTTATGTTATCTCCCAATTTTAAAATATTAGTAACTTTAAAACATGTTAGTCATTTAAAAATATGATGAAGCCAAATAAAAGGTATCAGCATGTGAATCTGGCCTGTGGATTGCAGATTAGCAATCTCTGGTTTAAGGGAGAGGTAAATTTTATAATTCAGTTGTTTCAGAACTTACAGGTCAGTGGCATGATGGAAGATTGATGTGGAATGATGCAGTCCCTCCTGCTCCACAGAAGTATATCCAGCAATTGTTGTAGCTCAGTCTCATTGAAATACCCCATCTTTTGCCCCCAACCCTAAATACTTTAATAAGCCATTTTTGCAAGCCAAATAATACAGGATGTTTAAGCCTGTGACTCTTGCTGTTCCTCCTCATTAGACATGCCTGGGTGGCTTTTAGAAACACCAATGGACAGCCCCACCCCAGGTCAATTAAATTAGAATCAAGGGGAATCCCTTTCCAGATTCTAAACATCCATGTACACTCCACCTGAGAAAAGGTCAGTGGTGGGCCACTTGATGGGGAAAGGCTGAATCTTTCTAGTTAGATGGCCTAGGGTGTAAAATCCTCCCAGAGCACCAAACAATGGGATGATTTGAAATATTGGTGAGAACATGGATGCTTCTAATGACCAGGTAATATGCCTTTCAATTTTTAACATATAACTCAGATGGTGTTCAAATAAGTGAATGAAGCCAATTCTAACAGAATTCTTTTCGCTCCCATTGACTTATTTATTATACAATTCTGAGACTTATCACATAGAAAAATAAAAACTAGAATCATGCTGAACCCTGTATCATTCTGGAGCAATGAATCTCATTTGGGACAATTTGTCTCCCTAGGAGACATTTGGTAATGTTTGGAAACAATTTTGATTGTCACAACTGGGAGTGTTACCAGCGTTTAGTGGGTACAAGCCATCAATGCATCTTACAACACACAGGGCAGCCCCCCAGAACAAGGAATTATCAATAGTGCCAAAGTTGAGAAATCCTGGTTGAGTTGGGTTGGTTAATTTCATGTGTCAACCTGCAACTTGGCTCGGTTGTGGTGTGCAGTTGTTTGTTAAAGCAGTGGCCTGATTTTTACTGTGAGGGTATTTCACAGGTGGATTTAAATCCTTAGTTGGTTGCATTTATGGCTGATTGCATCCACTTCTGATTGCATCTACAATCAACAGGGAGACTGCTTTCAGCAATGAGAGGAATTTCTTCATCCCTTCAGTTAGAGGTCTGAAAGTGAGAACTGAGGATTTAGCAGTCAGAAAGACTATTTATACTTCAGACAGCCTGTTTCTTCTGGGGCAGTCAGTGTCACTTTTTTTGCAGTTCCCAAATTGCAGCCTGCCCTACAGAATTTGAACTGGTCAATCTCCACATTTACAAGAGCCAGTTCCTATAAATATTTACATAGATAGGTAGATAGATCTATATATATTTATATCATCTGTCAGTTCTGTTTCTCTAGAGAACCCTAATTAATAATAGAAAAAGATCTGTTCCACACTTAGCCTGTATGCCTTCTTGGTAACGTCTTTCTAGAAAGAAGTTAGCATTTCTGACATAAGTGCTTAGACAATTATCTGATGAACTTTAAGGAGAATAAGGTTTATTTTTGAAAATTAGCAACTTCTCTCTGCAGATGACTCTCAGTGGAGTTATTGACCTTTCCCTTTATTTATCTTTTTTGATTTAGTGAAATGATTACTAGGCTTTCTATTTTTCTACAGCATTTCCCTATCAAGAGTAAATCTTCCATTTGGCTTGGCTTGGTTTTGGCTGGCTTTGCTTTTCCTTTCCAGCAAGTTGTAATAAAACTAAGACAAGTGCTCACAACTAAACTGTCTCAATTTTTTTCTTTTCTTTTTCTTTATATTTGTAAGAAGAGCTCCATTTGCAATAAAATGTTATTTTTTACATTTACAACTTACATGTAAAAATTTGTAATTTATTTTTGTTACATTATCAATTCTATACTATTAATAATTTTTGTGATAACAATGAAAAACATTTAGCCTACACTCCTAGGAATTATTTTCAAAAATTAAATTTCTATTTTTAAATGTGTTTTTCTGTAGAGACATATAAGTGGGTAATTAATAAGAAATTTTAATCTATACAGTCCATCATATTATCACAAAATCTGTGAGATAAGTAGACTAGAAACAAGATTTGATGAAGTTAAAGCAACAGAATAAAAGTTTTAACTTTTAAGAAGAACTCAGTTGTGTATATGTTTCTTTCTTTTCTTTTTTTTTTTTGGTAAAAAAAATGATGGTAACTCTCAAAACCCTGCTATTTATATTCTTTGGATACATTTAGGAGGGTGATGTTAATAGTTATACTTAATGTCATTTTTTATAGTATGCCAGAAATGGCATCCTTTATATGGTTTAAACTTGTGAAGAAAAGTTTTGGATAGCAACTGAAAAATGTTTGATGATGAATATAACTTTGCAAAAGTACATAAGGGAAAAGAAGGAAAAATGTGAACACTACAGGTTTATACCATGTTTCTGAAAATTCTTCAACTGTTGGAATGACTTGGGACATTTGTTAAAAATACAGACCCTAGGAAATTAATACAAAGAAAATTCAATTATTCAGAGGAATTCAATATTCCTCCTCAGAATTTCCAGGAACCACACCTTCATTTTCAGGGACTTGTGGATGTCCTGCAATGTTGAGGGAGTTTGTGAGATAAAAGCAAAGCCAGGGACCTGTGTCTGTAGTTCTCACTTGTAACTGAGCTTTTGGGTCACTGAGGTCCTGCTTCTTAAGCTTCAATAAATAAAATGAACTGCTTCTGAGTTTGTGAAAGTGCACATTCTCGTCCAGTATTTCTGGGCTGTGTTTGACAGCCTGAATTTCTAACAAGCTCCCAGGTGATCTCCTGTGAACCAAATTTAGAGCTGCAGTGGCCAGGGAAATTGTAAAATTACCCATGTCCTTGTCCTCCCCCATACCAATTGAATCTGTCTCTCCAGGGGAGGAGTCTGTGTTATTAAACCTGCCAGATATTTCTGAGCCAGATTTCAGATATTTAAGATGAGCAAATGGGATGGAAAGCCACTACTGCAGGTGGGTACCCTCTCTGCTTAGCATTACTCAGATGCAGCCCTCCTGCCAATGAAGCTGTCACCATTACTTCCAAAACCAGAGCAACATTTTGCTTGATTCTACAAGTAGGCAATGGGGGTGATTCCCTCCAGGACAGGTAGGGGTTGGGCAGGTGGCAGCTCAGCCCCCAGGTGATTCCTGACCAAAAATAAAGAGGCAAATAACCCAACCCACTCTGCAGATGCTGGGAAGTTCTGCTAGGACACATGGCTACTTACCCAAGTTATTTTTCATAGAGAAGGACAAGGTACATTTGCAGACAGTTTGAGAGAAAATAAACATCATAAAGAATATGGGCCAGTATTCAGTAAGGGAATATGAGCCAGAGGAGGACTAGGAAGGGGGAGTATAATCCATTCAGATCTCTCCACCTGCAGAAGCCTCCAAATATGATCTGTGGACACAGGAGCTCCCTGGAGCCAGGCAGAAATGTCATCAAAGCCTGTAGCCATAGGAGCTGCCTCCCCCCAGCCAACATGGGGATGTGCTCCCACAGGAGGCCCAGCTCAGGAAATTACTTGCCCCCCTTTCTCCCATGGGTATCCCATGGCCAAGACGAGCCGTTCTGAGCAGCAGACAAGGAGACTACACTTGGACCTTCAAATTGTCTCTAGGATCTGTGGATGCAGTCAGCAGGGAACTGAGGCCTCCTTCCAAGTGAGAAAGCCATCTTGTGACAGGATCCTTCAGCCCCATTCAAGCAACCCCAGCCAATATTTTTGAGGGCAACCTTATGAGAGGCTCTCAAGCCAGAACCACTCAGCTAAACCACAGTAACCATTACATGCTAAATACTTATTGTTGTCACTAAGTTTTGGGGTAAAAATTAATGTAGCAATAGATAACTAATTGTTTTGGTTTCCCAGGATGCCTTAAGCAGATACAGAGAAATGGGTTGGCTTAAACAATGGGAATTTATTACTTTAGAGTTTGAAGCCAAGAAAATGTCCTAATCAAGGTATCATCAAGGTGATGCTTTCTTCCCAAAGACCAGCTGCTGGTGATCCTTGGCTACGCTGCCATATGGCAAGGCACAGGGTGATGTCTTGTCCTTCCCTTCCTTTCTGGGTTTCATTGCTTTCAGCTTCTTGCTTCTGTGTTTCTTTCTTTGTATTCATTACATTTCCTAAGGACTCCAGGAAGAAGATTAAGACTCATCCTGGATGGGGTAGGTCATACATTAATTGAAGTAGCCTCATCACAAGACTCTACATACAATGGATTCACACTTGTGGGAATGGATTAGATTTTAGAACATGTTTCTCTGGGGCCCATACATCCTCAAGCCACCACACTAATACAGCTGTATTTTTTACATTTGATACTTAATTATTAGCACTGCATTATGATATGTATATATATTTTATCACCATGTCAGTGCACCAGTGAAGAAAACAAAATTCTGTGTATTAAACTGTTCTTTCTCCTACTGAATTAAGTTGGCTGTAGAGGAGAAAAGTTCCCATCAGATTTCTTTTCATTTTCTTATTGTGGTAAAATATATATAACTCAAAATGTACCATTTTAACTATTGTTAAGTGTATAATCAAGTGGCATTAATTACATTCACAGTAATGTGTAATCCATATCATTACTTCCTGAACATTTTCATTACCCCAAACAGAAACTCTGTACCCATTTAGCAATAACTGTCCAGTCTTCCTTTCCTCCAGCTCCTCATAATCTCTAATTTGCTGTCTGTCTCTGTGAATTCACATATTATAGATATTTCATGTAAGTGGAATCATACAACACTTTTCCTTTTCTGTCTGGCTTATTTCACTTAGCATGTTTTCAAGGTACATTCATGTTGTAGCATGTAACAGAGAATGAAGTCAGTAATGAGTTTGGTATGTATTGCACCCAGCCATCATGTTGCAATAAGAAGCAATACTTTCTAGTGCTGAATGCAGCTAAAGAGTGAAATGGAAACCACTGTCATCCAGTTGGGTTCTGAGCAGCACTACACTTGGTATCTGAGAAAGCATGTAGTTATGATCACCTTGCAGAAGTATATTCAACCAGGATGGCCAAAATGCTGAGAGCATTAGATTTCAGAACATGTACTGGTTCTCTGAGACCATTGAATATGCCAAGTGGAAGTATTTACTAAGGATTAAAAGAATTTATGTTAAATAAATGGTATCTATTTTACACATTAAAGTTTATGGAATAAAGAAGCTATAATCTTGGCTTTCTTTTAATCCCCTGGGCCCTACTACATGGTTATTGTTCTTTTTTTTCCCAGAAGTTCCTGTACTTAGAAGGTGCCAGGAAATTGAAATGTATGAGGGACCACTTTATGTGTGTGTGTCACTCTATAAGACTCATAATCACAACCCATGTTCAACCCTAACCATGATCCATTCTCAATGCTCTTGTGTCCTCCCCAGTTCTGGGTGGGAGAGAACCATTTTATCTTATATCCTAGGTACCCTCAGCATGTTGCACAGAATCTGGCATGTTGAAAATGGTTAACAAAACTTTGTATAAATAAACCAGCACATATTCCTTCCCTGATTCATCTTTCCACATCCTATGGGCTATTACCCACCAACAAGAAACCAAATGTGCACCATGGGTTCCTCATTAGCAGGAGTCTTGACAGGAGGAAGTAATTATAGGTAAATCAGCCATCATCTTTACCCTGATTGATTTGTGGCCCTTTAAGGGTTGTGTGGAAACAATCCCCTATTCCTAAACTAAAACATTAGGGGAGTTGCCCAAAAGGAAGAAAGCAAATGGAGCTTATGCATCTTCACTCAGGGGTAAAATGAAAACACAGATCCATCTTGTCAAAGGAAGTTCTACAACTGAATAGATTGTGCACTAGATTAAAGTTATGCAGTTGCTCATCAGGGACAGGAAAGTGGGGGAACCAGCAGAGGCCTGACAGATACAGCATCTGCTGGATCCTAGCCTGGCTTATATGAAACCCAGCTCTGGCATTTTCAGGCCTCAGCCAGGGATTGAGGCTTACAGATACACTGTGGAACCATGTGAAGTGCTCAAGTCCAAGATCTCTGTGGAATTAACACCAAGGGCCCCTGCAAAGAACACTTCACTGCACTGCTGCTCACTACTGGCCACTAAGTATGTTCCAGAATCCTGAGTATGTACCCTGTGTGCACTGATCTACTTAGTAACCACAGAAATAAGTGAGGAGGTAAGAGATGCCTCAGAGAGAAGAAACAAATGTGAGGGAATGAAGATGCTGTGAGCTCTTGGAGCCAAATCTTGTCTGAGCACTTTGAGTTTCTAAACACCATAGACAAGCAGTGCCTTCTTACTGACAGAGTAACTGGAAATTCCTAAGGTTTTTAAACTGAAAAAAAACAGGTAAATATACATTGGGGTATACTAGAATGTTTATAATGAAATTTCCTTTATTTTTAACTGTTTCTTTATAAACATCCATGCAAGTGTAACTCTCAAATGTACCCCTCAAAACTCAATCCCTCTTTAGAAATTCAGATTCATATTTCTGACTCTATGGGGTGCATGTCCCTGGAAAGACCCATCAAAAAAAAAGCCCCATCCTGCCAGAATCACTGTTTCTTTTCTTGTTCCCATTGAATGACTGTCTTAAGCTGCAACCTCTGTTTCTTTATAATGAACTTACATCCAGGTTTGGTTTCCAAACACCTAGAATCAGACCTTTGGTGCATAAACCCAAGCTAGACAGGCATATAACAGGGGTGTAAGTGGGGTCCCAGATTATCAAATGTCCTGTTGCCACAGCAAGGATAGGAGTTAGCCCTAGACCAGATAATGCTAGGTTGGGAGTCCCATTGGTGTCTTTGTAGCTCTCCACAGGAGCAGGATACAGCATATGGCTTAATTGTTCAGCCAAATGGCAAGACTCAGCAGGTTCTACAGGACAACTATGGAGATGGGATTTCCACAGAAGCTGAGGGTCCTCAGTTGGGAGCAATGGCCCAGGTCAGGAAGGAGAACACTGATTTGGGAATCCATGTTTCCAAACTCATCAATATCCAGATCCTGGAGGGTGGCTGTGAATCATTCAAAGAGAACCTTGAGGGACCCAAGGTTGTGGGTGAAGCTGATGCCATTCAGACTCAGATCCTTTAACTGACCAACACCAGGCACCTGGGGAGACACAGAGCAGTTAGTGTTTGGAAATGTCATGGTGGGTAGGGGGTAGTGAGGAAAGACCCAGACCTCATGATGAGGGAAACAGCCATTTCACCCAAGCCCAAGGCCATTGTCACCATCTGTTGATGGTCAACTCTCAGGACACCACACAGTGAGTGTGGGCATTTAAGGAAGTCTGATTTTAGGTAGAAATCTCCACATCACTTTAATTGTCCTCTGACTGGGTCAAGTGAATGAAATCTCTGTTCCCTTTCCTCAGCTCTCAAGGACACTGCAATAAATCTATCCTTCTTACCCCTCTTACTTATCCTAAGAATGAATCAAGATAAAAATAGAACATGCTGAGAGGACAGTCTGATATGATGAGTCAATCAAAAGTCAACACCAGTGAATTTTACTCCAGGAAACAGGAATAAAAGTACTCCTAATCAAGCTTTCTTAGGGCCACTGCTTGGACCACAGCCACCCCTATCTGTGCCAGATGAGGCTCCTGGGAGAAGTGCATAAAAGAGAAACATGGGCAAGGCATACCCAAATGAGCTGAGCTTGCCAGCCTACAGGGTTTCATCTACATCCTTGTGTCATGGGCAAAGTGACTGCCATGTTTTACAATTTTTTGCTCTTGCGTCTTCACCCACACTTGCAAATTCATGTATTTCTCATATAATAACTTACTGAGAGCACAAGTCAACACTTTTACAGACAGAGAGGCTTGGAGGAGGTGGCTCATGTTCACAGAGCTGGTGAGTGCAGAGCTTACATTTGCTGGGCTTTCCCACTTCACCAATGCCCTCTTCTCTCAGTTGTTTTCATCTTAGCTTAGACATCAATTCCTAAAGCAGAATTCTTAAGTCTGACTTCATTAGGCCCAAATGCCCCCTCATAGAGTTTCCTAAAAGTATCTTCTTTAAAGCAACTATTCCACTCTATAGACAGTATTGAAGACAATGTGGAGACTGTGTCTCCTAAACTTTACATCTCTGGCAGCTGGCACATGGTGAATACATAATATTGTTTAAGGAAATGAAGATAGCCTGGTTCTGGTCTGCAGAAAAGCCTCACCACTCCTAACCTGAGCACCTGGTCCAAGCAACTTTCCACAAGGGAAACAGAGTCCAAATGGAGCACCCAGAGATGCTGCAGATAGAGGAAATTGGAGGTGAACTGGCCGACATACTGGTCCTCCTTTGCTGGAGAAATATCAGAAGAAATATGGGTGTGGGAGAGAAGCCTGTGCAGACTGACCATCTGGCCCAGGTGAGAAGCAAACCTCCCAGGGTGGACAGCTTCCAGTTGCAATTCACTTCCAAATTCTGGATTTTCTCCAGCTTCACCATCTTCAAGATATTCCTAATATTTTGGAGTGGTATGGCAAAAATCTTGAGTTTCTTACAGCACAGTAGTAAATCTTTTCTCTGCTTGACCTTCTTAATGAGGTAGGTGAGGAGTTCATCTGGGGTGCCCTCCCTGAGGCAAAGGTCCAGGAGCCCCTCCAGGGGAGCTGAGGGCTGCTTCTCCTCCACCTGGGAACCCTCCACATTTTGCCTCTAAGTCATGGAATTGGCTACCCCTAGCTCCATCAATGAGAACACATGGGTCAGAGATCCAGACCAAATGTTCCAGAAGTCCTGATGAGCATGCGTCCATAAACCCAGCACTTGTCATTTCCATCTCCTGTGGGGAAAACAGGTGATTGGCTGAGACACTTCAAGATCAATTCAGAGGAAGACTACTAGGGTCAGGATTCTATACTAGGACCAGAGACCTGATAGGTGATTTTAATTCCATATACCAGAAGCAGCTCTTCCTTTTCCTGCTTCTCTCTGCAATCCTTCATCATCCCCACATCAAGAACCTTTAAGTACCCCTGGGAAAAGGGGAGTACATGTTCATTCTGGGGCTTCTGCATTTTAATTTTTCTTCCATTTTCAGAAGCCCTTCCCTATGTGAATCTAGCACTGGCTCCAGGCTGGGTCAAACTTCCCAATGGCATGCTCAGAGTCTCTGGCCCACTCTATGGCCCTCCCTGAGTCTCTCTAATCCAACCCGTCTCTTCTTCTGACTCCCCTGGCCCTACTAAGTGACCTGGGTCACCCTCTCCTGGGGTAAACCTACTGGGCAAGCAGTCCATCAATCCCATCAAACACAGCATGTAAGGTCATCCATTAAAGCCACTCTTCCTTCACTAGGGCCCCCAGTGGGAGGCAGAAAAATGGCCATGCCTGCACCATGCCCTTCAGTGCCTCACAGTGTCTCCTGGTGAAGGCTGCCATGAACAGTGGTGGGAGGAGCTCTGTAGGCAGCTTCTCCAGTGCTGTGATGGCCAAGGCCTTGTCCCTCAGCAGGTTCCAGAAGCCTGGGTGGGGTCTGGCTGTTTATCCTTATGATTCTGCTTCAAAAGGAATCCTAGGGAAACATCCAGGGAACAAGGCATCCTCCACAGGCAAAGCACAAAAATCCCCATCTTCCCCTCCATTACCAGAGGAACCAACTCAGGGCCAAACTTACTGCTCTGGCAATGGGATGGGGTGTCTTCAATTTACCCCAGTTACATTCTGCACTCCAACAAGAAGAGTGTCACACAAAGCACCAAGGAGGTGTGAAGACTACCACTGGCCCAATTCCACTAATCCCAGTCATGAGTGAGTCCAGATTAGTCTCCATCTGGCCACATCCTTTAGGAGAATATTTCTGATAATCACTCAAGGAGCTTAAACAATGGGAATGGGATGGGAGGATCATGTGGCTCAGCAGAACCTACATTCTGTAAGTCCCAAAAAAAACCAGGCTGGGAAACATTAAGGGAGAGCTAGGAAATGGATGTCATTATTTCCATTTACAAAAAATGGAAAGAGATACCAGAAGTTGTATAACATATACTTTACATCTGATTATCAGAGATGATGACAATAGCTTTGAGATGATCATTTTAATGTCTATCTCAACTTTTATTAGGATCACCATTTTGGGATGGAGTTCAGGGAATAAATAGTTCACATACAGAACAAAGGCACCAATCTTGAAAATACCCTGCAGAACAATTATTAAGCTTTTAAAGGAGGCCAAACTAATAAAATCATAAAGCCACAAATGACATGAAATATAACTTTGAGGCACCAAACAGAATATTGAAAATGTCATTAAATAAAATCCCAAAGAGTTAGCTTTTCTACATTTCACAATCTCTTCCTGGTTAAGAAATAAGAATTTTAAACATTCACCATAAAGTGACATAAATCCAAACACAAATCAAAATGTTTGAGCTGAAGGTAAAACAAAACTGCATTTACAGGCCAAAGCACAACTGTAATGCTGTTCACCTGCAAAGAAGGAAAAGGAAAACTGGGTGACCATGGCCTGTGCAACTGTGGAGACTCTGGCTAAGATTGACAAGGTGGTGGTGTCCTCAGACTGAGGTCCTGACTCACCAGCTCAAGGCACTGCTGGCAGAGCCATCTGCTCTGAATTCATGGGGGACAACAGTGATGATGACAGCACTCAGGTCCCAGGTCCCTCCTCCACTCCTTGGAAGCTTTTATAGTCCTCTCTGCTCAAACTTCTCCCTTTTGGCTCCTAGCTTCCAATTGAAATGAAAAATTTAGTCACATTCCTGATTCTCCAACCAGATTGCTTGGGTCCTGAACTTCTCCAGATTAATTAATATGATTCAGTGACAGACTTAATCACTCATTAAGCTAGGGTGAATGTCAGGGACTCATTGACTTACTCAGCAGAAAGGATAACCCCCAAACCACAAGCTTAATTTTTGGGGCATATTTGGTTCCATCAAAATGGTCAAAATGCTCCAGGGTAAAAACAGCTTCAAGGCAACAGTGTGTCACCCTCAAAGAAAGCAGAATCAAGGAACCTCCATTTTATATCAAAGCAAAATGTTAAAAATAGAGAAAACTGTATGTGTATGTGTATGGCAGTCAATGAAGAAACATAATAAAAATATCTCTGTGCATCAAGCTATCACTTATACTTCATGGTAACTGACAGAGCAAATCATCATGTGCCTGTTCAGAGAACAGAGTTCAGTGGATGGGTAGTTGTTCTTCCAGAATCAGAGGGGCAAAACTTCTCTGAGGGAGGTCAGGTCAACGCTACAATTAGGAGTTCACCAGAAGGGTGGGGTGGGGGCAGGGTAGGGCTGAGTGTTTCCAATGGAGAAAGGGAATGACTGAAGGCCATGTAAAACATGTTTTGTCTGAGTCAAGTTTAGAAATTAAAAGAAAAAGCAGTGTAGACCCTTTAAACTAGTGGAATCACTGAGCACAGGGAGGGAGGTTTGATCTTTCATCCCTCCCTGGATGGGAAGGGTGTTTCATCCTAGAGAGATGGACTCTGATCAGCCAATTGGCTTGAGAAGATACATCTAGGAATGTGAATGGGGGGAAGGGGCAGAGAGCTATACTGGAGGCTAAACTGGGGAAGCCAGGGGCATAGAAGCTGTGACATCTTTTGGATACTAGAACCGAGGAGAGAAAAATTATAAGTCAAAATCCTACATCCCTGTCATTACCACAGCTGCTACCAAGAAACCCTCTCTTTGGAGGTTGGGGCTTCTCTTCACACAGTGGGACATTTCTCAGGCTGCAGTCAGCCAAGCACTTTCCAGGGGCCTTTAGTTTTGATGATGGATGTTTCCTCAACCTTGGATAGTGACTGATGCAAATGTAGCTTCAAAAAGCCCTTTCTTGCTGCTAAGTGTCTCCAATACAGAGATTCTGAACTGAGTGACACCATTAGGTCTATTAATAAAACTCAGTTTTTCTCTGTCCCTACTAAACACAGTGCACAGATACCAACACTTTCCTCTTGCAAAACTGGCTAAATTTTGCATTTAAGGATTCATCAAGTTTAGAGATGACTCCCACAGGGATGGCTCACACAGATTCTTTTGAAGTGTCAGAACACAAATGGAAACTTCATCCAGCCCAGGGAATTCCCCATGCCTTTTTCCTCCCTCAATTCAATGGGATGCCCAAACTATTTTTATATTCTACTGGCAGAGTCCAGCATTCCACCCAGGCTGTGCCTCTTTAAAGGAAATTCTCCAACTGGCTATATTTCTGGAGATTATTTTCTACATTTCTATCCTCAGAACCAGTGGGATGTGTGCTACAGATATTAACTAAAAGTTAATCATTTAAAAAAATCAGCTGCAAGAGACTAAGATGAGAAATAATGACAATCATAAAAATCTTTGTTATTGAGCATCCACTGGGCCCAGAAATAGTTCTGTGATGTTGCATCCAGTACCTTGAATGGCCTTCATAGGAAATTTTATGTTCACTGTTGTGTTCCCCACTTTTAGACTGGTGAGCCCCCAATATGCTGGAGAAGAGGAGCCTGACCAGGTTCACACAGTGAGTAAATAGTATCCCCCCACTCAAAGTGAGGGGTTCAGATAAATTCACAAATAGTCAGACAACCTAAATGTTACAAACAACTGACTGACTTCTTGTAAACCTTGGAGAAAATGGGAAAATTCCAGAAGTCCTGGCTAGGGATCTTTTTATGGGATCCCAACTTCTCTTAAATTCAAGTAGAAAGAGTGGCCACTGGTTTTGAATGACCTAAAAAATGAGAAGTATAAGCCAGACATTTTTCCACATTTCTCTTCCCCCAGGAAATAATGGATACTCCTCTATCCAGGGCCACATCATCCTGTTTGTCCTGATGCATCTAAGAAAGGATAAATACAGTAATTCCTGCCCACTATGAAGAAGGGGTGAAGACAATGGGGACCAGCCAGGCTTTCAGGGCCAGCTGAGAGGCATCAATTTGGGAGGACACTTGTGCCAGGTCCTTGGTGTCTGTTCTCATGTCCTCATCTGCTGCCCAGGTGAGAGTAGCCTTCTGAGCCCAAGAGGGGAGGTCCTGTACATTCTCCAGCCACAGAACCACAAGTGGGATCCTGTGGCTATGGTGCTGAAACATTCTTCCACTGGTATCAGCAGAAATCAATCGACTTTCCTCTGAGCTATTTTGGTGAACATGATGGGCCACAGTCTTGTTAGTTTCCAGCTGCTTTTTTGGCTCTAATGAGGCACCAGGATGCTGGAGGTCCACCCTTTTTGGGATCCAGAGGAAGAGACTAACCTGTCCTGATGGAGATGCCCATCTAATACATGGCCTCTGCACACCAGCACCAGTTGGATGTCAGCTGCTTTCCCATCATTAGCCTCTCTTTACCTAGCAGACAAGCTTCCCTTTGGGATTCAATAAGTGGTTGTGTTGTTGTTGTTGTTTTACCTCCAGTGTCAGATCTCTTCTTAGACTGAAGTGTTCTGTCCTCTGAAAGTTTTTAAAAGTCAGCATCTCTGATTTTATCTTGCTTGTTCTCTCCAGTTCTCTACAGGGTCTGTTTTGGCTTCAGCTTTAATAATATGTAGCCCTAAACAAGGATCTCTCCCTTTTTTATCTCACCAATAAAGACTTGTCTAACAAAAGGTGACTCTGTATCCTGCAAATAAACCCTAAGGGATGTTCTTTGAGAGGCATGAGGGGCAGGGGTTCAGATGACCCTCTCAAGACAGGGTAGTGCAGAGGAGCTAGGGTGGGAAAAGAAAGGATGAGCTGGGAATGGCCCAGGGTGAGGGAGTAGATGGCAGCAAGAGAAGACAGATTTCTGGCTCTCACAGAGCTGTGGCCCTTAGTGGCTGAGGACTTGTATCTGAGCTAACTGGGGCACAATGGCTGGGAGTGTCCCAAGGGACTGGCTTTGTTTGCCCTGCCCTGTGTGAAGGTCCAGTGACTGACCCCTTCTCCCTAAGGACACAGAGTCAGGCCAGGGGGAACCCCAGGGAGAGTCAGCATGGTGAAAATCCATACTGGGCAGTCAAAGGAGCTGTTAAGAGGGAAGGGGAGGGCCCCAGCCTGGGCATTCAGGCTCAGGAAAGGCAGATTCTTGAAACTTTTGCAGTTCAAAATCCTCAGTCACAGAGCCTCACTTGTCACTAAGACTGTGTTTTCTGGGAGTTGAAGAGAGAATGGCATCTGGTTCTGTGTCTTTTAGTGAAGTGCCCCTGGCCAAGATTGGGCCTGCCTTCATCTTCCAATGAAAAAAGAAATTACCACTGGATCTAAGGCATGCAGCTTACCATCATGTGTGCTAAAATACCAGGGCTCACCATGAGGCATGCCCAAGTGCATTCACTGAACCTCCTTGAAGTCAGGGAAATTTGGACAACTTTGATGTGTCTGCCCTGTCCACTGTTTATAGCTGAAATGATGAAGGGCTCATAACTGTCTTATTGGAGGGAATTCTGCTCTATTTGGGCTTGCAAGAAGTCTCACTCTGGGCCTAAATGCTGACTGACTGTCAAGGTGGTCCTGTGATGCAAAGACCATATCATGAGGACAGACTGATATATTTTGAGTGGAGTGGGTTGGAGGCAAAATTGGGGACAGGGATGGAGCCTCACAGAGGCATGCATGATGGTGCTCACAGAATATTCTTTGTTTCTTTGTCCAGGAATTATCATTGCCCTGAGAGAAATCACTGATCTTAGAGACAACATACCCTGGATCTGACAGTGAGAATGATCCACAGGTAAATATGAATGCCCACCCCAAGTCCCCCTTTCACATGGTGATGGACTTGGGAGAGAGTAAACACAGATGTGACACATATTTTGTCCCAGATCTGAAAGCAAGTTTATTAGCAAAGGAAGATCTCTTTCCCAACTTCTCTGTTCCTGAATTTGTGATGCCCAAGGGAGTAGGCCCAAGTGGCACTGAATGTGATCATTCTTCTCATATCCCATGAAAGCTGCTCAGTGTCATCTCACCCTGATCTGACCATGAGTCTTCATGATGAGGGAAACCAACACATTGGAAGTGCATTCATTTAATTTATTTTTTTTCACCAAGTTAACATTGTTTCATATGCCTTGTATTATAAGGTTATCTTTAACAATTGGAAATTTATGTGCAAAACAAGTCAATTTCTTTAATTATTCTTGTAGTATTTCACATATGAACAGAGACATTCTCTTAAGTATTCTGAGGAACATTACAACAATCATTAAATCAACCTGGTTTTAGTACAAATATCTCATCTAGGGGTCTGGTCTCCACCTCAACAATTACCCAGTCATGTCCTATAGGCCAACCAAAATGTTAATAGTAATATAATGATAGAAACGTAGAAGGCACACAACAAAAATATGTCCAGTCTCATGTAAAACATTTGCATTTCATTTTCAGGTATATTTATTCCCTTTCACCCAAATACATCTCATTTATTTCTTTCATCTGCAAATATTGGTAAACTGCAGAACCATCCTTTTAAAGAATATTTCTCAAATTGTGTTTTTTTTTTTTTTTCAGAGGTTATTCCTGATGAAATTGAGTTTATGGGTTTTAGGCCAGATTGGCAGAAATGTATGGTGCACTCATGGTTGATTATATTTAAATGAGAAGTCTAATTTTTGTTTCTTTTATTTCATTTTATAACATTGTCTATAAGGTACAGCAACACATAACATCAAAAATCACCACCTTATAATAAGGCAAAAACAAATTTTCAGGAAAGCAAATAACCTGAAATAACTACTTCTTGCTTCCCTCTTTGTACAAGTTTGCATTCATGGGTTATTTTCAATGCATTTGATGAAATATTTCTAATATTATAAACAGTACTCTTCATGGAGTCAATGTATTTTCCTTAGGGTACTGTTTATTGCTGCACAGTCTTACATTTCTTTTTCCCTCTCTTTTCACCTTGTTCCAGTTACATGACTTCACATCCCTCACAGCCACTTTCAAATAAAGGTTCTCTGCTGAGCCTTGTGTGCAGACTCAGTACACACCACAAGTGTTTCTGAACTCTCCCATTACCCAAATAGGAATCTCTGTACCCAGGTGTGCAGGAAATCCTGAGTTAAGAAACCTCAGAAGAAACCTCACTGGGGCTTGAACCTGTGGGGAGAGAGTCTGCCCAGGTTCCAAAGCAAACTAGAACTCTGCCAGGTGCTTGGAATGCACATACACAAGTTATGCTGACACTCACTTGCCTCACAATGAGCATCAGTTGCTAAGCAACAGGTTCTATCCCAATGGCTGTCCTGAAGTCATCCAAATATATGTCAATTATTTCCTTCATCTGGATAAATTAGAAAACTGCTGAACCATCCTTTAAAAGAATATTCCTCAAATTGTGTTTTTCTCAGACATTCTTCCTGATGAAATTGAGTTTATGAATTTTAGGCCAGATCGGCAAATAATTATTGTGCCCTCATGGTGATTATTTTTTAAAAGAGAAGTTTAAGTTTTGTTTCTTTCAATGTCTTGAATTCATTTTAAACATTATCTATAAGCTACAAAAACACATAAACATCAGAAATCACCACTTTATAATAAAGCAAAGCAAGGCTTCAGAAAGTGAGTAACCTGAAATAATTCTTTGCTTCCCACATTGCACAAGTTTGCATTAATGGGTATATTCAAGGCATTGATTAAAATTCCTAATATTATAACAGTATCCTTCATACAGTACATATATCTTCCTTTGGGTATGGTTTATTGCTGCACAGTCCTGCATTTCTGGTTTCCCCCTGTTGTCATCTAGTTCCAGTTACAAGACTTCACATCCGTCACATCCACTTTCAAATAAAGTCTTCTCTGCTGTGGCTTGTGTGCAGATTCAGCTATGAACCACACCAAGTGTTTCTGAATCTTTCCCATTACTCCAAATAGGAATACCTATTCCTAGGTGTGCATAGAATACAGCAGGAAATCCCATGTTAAGAAATCTCAGGGAAGAAATCTCACTGGGACTTGAATCCTTGGAGGAGACAGAGTCAGCCCAGATTACAAAGTGGCCTAGAATTCTGTGGAGTGTTGGAATGCACATGCACACTGATGCTGACCCTCTCTTGCCTCACAACAGACATCAGGATGCTAAGAAACAGGGCTCTATCCCATTGGCTGACCTGTGTTCTGAGAATATAATGGGCACCCCAAGTGTGCAGGTGATGGTGGAGGTATTTTGGCCCATGCAGTTTGGAGAAAGTATATGAGGATGATTCTGCAGCCCTGAGGATAACCTGCACAACCAGTGGATTGTGAGTTTTGACTCTCCCTTGATGATACTATATTGCAATGACCAAGGGCAAATTCCAGTATTGTCTGGCATAGCTGGAGCTCTAGTGAAGTGACCCTGGCCAAGCTTGGGCCTTCTTTTTTTTCCAATGGCACAGAAATTATCAATGGATCTCAGACATGCAACTTAGCATCCCAGGTGCTCACTTAGCAGAGACTACCATGAGGCATGCCCATGTTCATTCAATGAACCCACTTTAAGTCAGGGAAATTTGGGCAACTTTGATGTGTCTGCCCTGTTGACTGTTGATAGCTGACATGAGGATTAGTTCATGGCTGTCTTAGCGGTGGGATTTCTTGATCTATTTATGCATGCCAGAAGTCTCATTCCTGGACTAAACACTGAGTGACAGGGTGGTCCTGTGATGAAGAGAACACATGATATGTATAGAGGCTGATATATTTTGTGTTGAGTGGGTTGGAGACATGACTGGGGACAGGGATGGAGACTACCAGAGGGCAGGCATGATGGTGTACACTGAATATGTTTTTTCCCTTGGTCCAGGAATTATCATTGCCCTGAGGGATATCCCTGTCCTGGGAGCCAATATACCCTGGCTCTGTCAGTTAGAATGGTACACATCTAACTGTGAATGCCCAGCCCAATTCCCACTTTAACATTGTGCTGTACTTGGGAGAGATTAACAAGTGTGGCAAATATTTTTTTCCAGAACTGAAAGCAAGTTTATTAGCAAATGAAGAAGACTTCCCTGAATTCTGCATTCCTGAATTTGCTAAAGCCCAAGGGAGTAGACCCAAGTGGCAGAGACTGTGACCATTCTTCTCATATCACATGAAAGCAGGTTTGTTTAATCTCACCCTGATCTGACCTTATGCCTTCATGAGTAGGAAAACCAACACATGTAAATTGTCTTCATTTAATTTCTTTTATCACCAATTTAACATTGCTTCACATTCCTTGTATAATAAGGTTTTCTTTAACAGTTTTATATTTATGTTTTTAAAAGTGACAGTTTCTTTAATTATTCTTCTAGTATTTCACATAGAACAGAGACAGTCTCTATATATTCACAGAAACATTACCAGAATCATTAAGTTAATCTGTTTGTAGTAAAAATATCTCATTTGTGACTGAAACCCACCTCAACAATTACCCAATCATGTCTTATCAAACAAGCAAAATGTTAGTAGTAATAATAATGATAGAAATATAGAAAGGCACAAAAAATAAAACTGTCCATTCTCATATCAAACATGGCATTTCTTTCAGGTATATTTATTCTCTTTCATCTGAATATATCTCAATTATTTCCTTCATCTGGACATATTAGAAAACTGCTGAACCATCCTTTTAAAGAATATTCCTCAAATTGTGACTTTTTTCAGAGGTTCTTCCTGATAAACTTGAGTTTATGAATTTTAGGCTTTATTGGCAAAAATTATTGTGCCCTTTTTGTGATTTTTTAAATGATAAGTTTAATTTTTGTTTCTTTCATTGTATTGAATTCATATTAAACATCTATAAGTTACAACAACACAAAAGTTACAAAAATCACCACTTTATAATAAAGCAAATCAAAGTCTCAGGAAAGCTAGTAACCTGAAATAACTTCTTTGCTTCCCACATTGCACAAGTTTACATTAATGGGTTATCTTCAAGGCATTTGACTAAAATTTCTAATATTATGAACACTACTCTTCATGTAGTCCATGCATCTTCCTTTGTATATTGTTTATTGCTACACAGTCCTAAGTTTCCTGTTACCCCTTTTGTCATACAGTTTCAGTTACACAACTTCAAATCCCTCATATCTGCTTTCAAATAGAGGCTTCTCTGCTGAGCCTTGTGTGCAGAATCAGCTACACACCACACCAAGTGTTTCTGAATCTTTTCCTTTACTACAAATAGGAATCCCTGTACCCAGGTGTGCCTATTTACAGGAGGAAATCCCAAGTTAAGAAACCTCAGGAAAGAAAACTCACTGGGGATTGATCCTGTGGAGGAGACAGTGTCAGCCCAAGCTCCAAACAGCATAGATTTCTGGTGGGTGCTTGGAATGTGCAAATGCTTATTACACTGACCCCCTCCTACCTCACAGTAGGCATCAGGTTGCTAAGCAACAGGACTTTATCCCACTGGCTTCCCTGTGGTCTGAAAATATAATGGATCCCTAAGTGTGCAGGTGATTTTGGAGGTGTGTGGCCTGTGCAGTTTTTTGTAGGTATATGAGAATTATTCTGCAGCCAAGAGGATCACCAGCAGCCCCTATGTATGGTGAGGGTTTGACTCTCACTGGAGTATTGCTATACAAGAATGCCCAAGGGAAATTCCAATTGGGTTTGGTGTAGGTGGTAGGTTAATGAAGTGCCCTTGGCCAAGCTTCAGACAGACTTTTTTTCCAATGGCATAGAAATTACCACTTGATCTAAGACATGCAGCTTGGCATCCCAGGTCTGACTTGGCAGGGCCTACTATGAGGCATGTCCCATGTGTAGTCAATGAACCCACTTTAAGTCAGGGAAATTGGAAACGTTGATGTGTCTACCCTGTCCATTGCTTATGGCTGACATGAGGATTTGCTCACAGCTGTCTCAGTGGTGAGATTTCTTGGTCTACTTAAGCTTGCCAGAAGTCTCATTTTGGACCTCAATGCTGAATTACAGTCCAGGTGGTCCTGTGATGAACAGAACCCATGATATTTGGAGAGGCTGACTTTTTTTTTGTTGATAGAGTTGGAAGCATGATTGGGGACAGGGATGGAGACTCCTAGAGGGCAGGCATGATGGTGTACACTGAACAGAGTTTGTTCTTTGGTCCAGGAATTATTGCCATGAAAGATATCCCTGTCCTGGGAGCCAAAACACCCTGGCTCTGACAGTTAGAATGATACCACATGTAACTGTGAATGCCCACCCCAGGTACTCCTTTTACATGGTGCTGGGACTGGGGAGAGATTAACCACAAATTTGTCACATATTTTCTTCCAGATATGAAAGCAAGTTGATTAGGAAAGGAAAGAAGACTTCCCTGAACCTCTCCATTCCCGAATGTGCTGAAAACCCAAGGGAGTACTCCCAGTGTCACTGACTATGACCTTCTTCTCATATCCCCTGAAAGCAGGTCAGTGTAATCTCACCCTGATCTGACCCTGTGGACTTCACAAGGAGGGACACCAACACATAGGAAGTGTCTTATTTAATTTCTTTAATCACCAGTTTAAAATTGTTTTATATTCCTTGTATAAGGTTTTCCTAACATTTTAAATTTATGTTTTAAAAAATGTCGGTTTCTTTAATTATTGTAGTATTTCAGTAAGAACAGAGACAGTCTCTTATGTATTCATAGGAACATTACCACACTCATTAAATTAAGCTGGTTGTAGTAAAAATATCTCCTCTAGGGGCCTATATCCCACCTCAATATTTACCCAATCATGTCCTATTGAACAACAAAAATGTAAATAGTAATAATGATATAAAATTTATAAGGCTACAAACAAAAATGCTCATCTAGTCTCATATCAAACATAGAATTTCCTTATCAGGAATATTTATTATCTATCATTTGAATATATCTCAATTATTTCCTTCATCTGGACATATTAGAAACTACTGAGCCATTCTTTAAAGAAATATTGCTCAAATTGTGTTTTCTTTCAGAGGTTCTGCCTGATGAAATTGAGTTTATGGATTTTAGGCTGTATTGGCAGAAATTTATTGTGCCCACTTGGTGATTTTCCTTAAATGAAAAGTTAATTTTTTTTTCATTGTTATTGAATTCATTTTAAACATTATCTATAAGCTACAACAACACCACGTGTCAAAATCACCACTTTATATAAAGAAAAGCAAAGTCTCATGAAAGCTATTAACCTAAAATAACTTCTTTGCTTCCTGCATTGCATAAGTTTGCATTAATAGATTATCTTCAAGGCATTTGATTAAAATTTCTATTATAAGCAGTGCTCTTCATACAGTCCAAGTATCTTACTTGGGGTATTGTTTATTGCTGCACAGTACTAGGTTTCCTGTTTCCCCCTCTTGTCATCTAGTTCCAGTTATATGACTTTACATCCCTCATATCCACTTTCAAATAGAGGCTTCTCTGCTGAGACTTGTAAGCAGAATCAGTTTCACATCACACCAAGTGTTTCTGAATCTTTCCCATTTCTCCAATAGGAAACACTGTACCCAGGTGTCCCTAGTATACAGCAGATATCCCAAGTTAGGTAACCTCAGGAGGAAGTCACCCTTGGGCTAGAAACTGTGGCAGGGGATAGAGTCAGTCCAGTTTCCAAAGTGGCTAGAATACTGTCCGGGTGCTTGGAATGCACATGTTCAAATTATGCTGAACCTCTCCTGCCTCACAATAGGTATCAGGTTGCTCAGCAACAAGGCTCTATCCCAATGGCTGCCCTGTGGTCTGAAAAACTAATGAAACTTCCCCAAGTGTGCAGTAATTGTGGAGGGTTTGTGGCCTGTGCATTTTTGTAGGTATATGAGGTTGGTTCTGCAGCCCCGAGGATCACTGCAAGCCTTGATATATGGTTAAGGGGTTTGACTCTCCCTGTTGGATGCTATACAGGAATGCCCAAGGGCAAATTCCAATTGGGTGTGTGGTAAGTGGAAGTTTAATGAAGTGACCCCTGGTCAAGCATGGGCTGTCCATTATTTTTCAAAGCACAGAAATTACCGCTGGGTCTAAGACATGCAGCTTAGCATCCCGAGTGCTCACTTAGCAGAGCCTACCATGAGGCATGGCCTGTGCAGTCATGAACCCACTTTAAGTCAGGGAAATTTGGGAAAACTTTGATGTGTCCTGCCCTGTACACTGTTTATAGCCTGATAGGAGGATTGGCTTAGGACTTTCTTATGGTGTGATTCTTGCTCAATTTATGCTTGCCAGAAGTCTCATTCAGGGCCTAAATGCTGAGTGACAGTCAGGTTTTCCTCTGATGAAGAGGAACACATGATATATAGAAAGTCTGATATTTTATGTGTTGAGGGCTTGGAAGCATGATTAGGGACAGAGATGGAGACTCCCAGAGGGCAGGCATGATGGTGTACAATGAATGCAGTTTGCTCCTTGGTCTAAGAATTATCATTGCCTGAGGGATATCCCTGTCCTTGGTGACAAGATAACCCTGCTCTGTCATTTTATAATGATACACATGTAACTGCGAAATTCCTACCCCCAAGTCCACTTTACATGTTGCTGGATTTGGGAGAGATTAACCACAAATATGGCACATGTTGTGTTCCAGATCTGAAAAGCAAGTTTATTAGAAAGTAATAAGACTTCCCTGAACTCTCCATTCCTAAATGTTAACTGAAGCCTAAAGGAGTAGGCACAAGTGCACTGGCATGTGCCTATTCTTCTCATATCCCATGAAAGCAGGTCAGTGTATCCCACCCTGATCTGACACTGTTCCTTCATGAGGAGGTAAACCAACACATGTAAAGTGTCTTTAATTTTCTTCACTGATTAAACATTGTTTCATCATTCCTTGTTTAATAAGTTTTCTTTAACAATTTAATTTATGTTTTAAAAAACGTCACTTTCTTTAATTATTCCTGTAGTGTTTTCACTTAAGAACAGAGACAGTCTCGTATATACTCACAGGAACATTACACAATCATTAAATTAACCTGGTTTTACCAAAATATCTCATCAGGGGCCCAGACCCCACCTGACCATTAAACAATCATGTACTACCAACCAGAACAAAATGTTAATAGTAATAATATGATAGAAAATGTAGAAAAGCTCAAAACAAAAATAGTGTCCAGTCTCATAACAAACATGCATTTCTTTTCAGGTATATTTATTCTCTTCCATCTTAATATATCTCAATTATTTCCTTCATCTTGACTATTAGAAAACTGCTGAACCACACTTTTAAGAAGAATAGTGGTCAAATAGTGTTTTTTCCTCAGAGGTTCTTCTTGATGAAATTTAAGTTTATGAATTTTTGGCTGTATTGGCCGAAAATTATTGTGCCCTCTTTGTGATTTTATCTTAAATGATAAGATTAATTTTTGTTTCTCTTTCATTGTATTGAATCCACTTTAAAACATTATCTATAAGCTACAAAAAACAACACATTTGTCAAAAATCACCACTTTATAATAAAGCAAAGCAAAGTCTCAGGAAAGCTAGTAAACTAATAACTTCTTTGCATCCCACATTGCAAAAGTTTGCATTAATGGGTTATTTTCAAGACATTGATTAAAATTCTATATTATAAACAGTACTCTTCATAAAGTCATATACCTTCCTTGGGGTATTGTTTACTTCTGGCAGAGCCCTAGGTTTCCTGTTACCCCTCTTGTCATCTAGTTACAAGTTACATGACTATTACATCCCTCATATTCACTTAACAAAAGAGGCTTCTCTGTTGAGCCTTGTGTATAGACTCAGCCTACACACCACACCAAGTGTTTCTGAATCTTTCCCTTAGCTCCAATTAGGGATCCTGTAATCCACGTGTGCCTAATATACAGCAGGAAATCCCAAGTTTAAGAAAACTCAGGGAAGAAATCTCACTGGGGGATCAAACATGTGGAGGAGACAGGGAGTCAGCCCAGGTTGTAGTGGCCTAGAATTCTGTTGGGAGCCTGGAGTGCACATGAGCAAAAGATACTGACTCTCTTCTGCCTCACAATTAGGCATCAGGTTGTTCAGCAACAAGGCTCTATACCAAGGGCTTGCCCTGTGGTCTGAAAAACTAATGGACTTCCCCAAGTGTGCAGGTAATTGTGGAGGTGTTGTGGCCTGTGCAACCTTTGTAGGTTTATGAGGATGATTCTGCAGCCTGGAGGATCACTGCAATCCCCAATGATGGTGATGGTTTGACTCTCCCTGGAGGATGTTTATATGGAAGTGCCCAAGGGGAAATCCAATTTGTGTGTTAGTAGTTAAGATTAATGACTGATCCTGGCCAGCTTGAGCCTGCCCTTTTTTCCAATGGCACAGAAATTACCACTGGGTCTAGACATGCAGCTTAGCAGCCAGGGGTTCACTTTGCGAGCCTACCATGAGGAACACCAAGGTGCAGTTAATGAATCTACTTTAGAGTCATGGAAATTTGGGGGCAATTTTTGATGTGTCTGCCATTCCACTGATAATAGCTGACATGAGGATTGCCTCATGGCTGTCTTAGAGGTGGGATTTCTTGCTCTATTTATGCTTGCCAGAGGTCTCATTCTAGGCCTAAGTACTGAGTGACAGTCAAAGTGGTCCTGTGATGAGAGAACCATGAATGTGGAGAGGCTGATATTTTTTGTTGAGTGGGTTGGAAACATGATTGGGGGAGGGGATGGAGACTCCCAGAGGGCAGGCATGATGGTGTACAATGAATATGTTTTTCCCTTGGTCGCAGGAATTATCATTGCCCTGAGGGATATCCCAGTCCTGGGAGCCAATATACCCTGGCTCTGACAGTTAGAATGATACATATGTAGACTGGTGAATGCCCACCCCAAGTCCTCGTTTTTTAAATATTTTATTTTATTGAGATATATTCACATACCATGCAGTCATACAAAACAAATCATACATTTGATTGTTCACATACCAACACATAGTTGTACATTCATCACCAAAATCAATCCCTGACACATTCATTACCACACACACACAATAAGAATAATAATAATTAAAATGAAAAAAGGGCAATTAAAGTAAAAAAAGAACACTGGGTGCCTTTGTTTGTTTGTTTCCTTCCCCATTTTTTCTACTCATCCCATCCATAAACTAAACAAAGGGGAGGGTGGTCCTTATGGCTTTCCCAGTCCTATTGTCACCCCCTCAGAAGCTAAATTGTTTGTACAACCCATCGTCAAGATTCATGGGTTTCTGGGTTTTAGCTTGATAGTTTCAGGTATTACTACCAGCTACCCAATTAATTAGAACCTAAAAAGGGGTTGTCTATATTGTGCATAAGAGTGCCCACCAGAGTGACCTCTCAGCTCGTTTTGGAATCTCTCCTGCCACTGAGCTTATTTCATTTCCATTCGTTTCCCCCTTTTGGTCAAGAAGTATTCTCCATCCCATGATGCTGGGTCTACATTCCTCCTCGGGAGTCATATTCCATGTTGGCCAGGTTGGATTCACTTCCCTGGTGTCTGATACCACATGGGGGGAGGGCAGTGATTTCACCTTTCAAGTTGGCTTAGCTAGAGAGAGAGGGCTGCATCTGAGTAACAAAGAGGCATTAGGGAGAATACTCTTAGGCAAAACTGTAGGGAGGGCCTAGTATCTCCTTTGCAGGCAACAGTCTTCCCAAGGGAAAGTCCTGTGTAGAGGGCTCAACCCATCAAACCACCAGTACCCTATGTCTGTGAGCACATTAGCAAACATTGAAGTGGGGCAGGCCAACACCCCTGCAATTCTCCACCAGCTCCTCACAGGGGCTCTGCATATTTTTTCCTTTTTTTTAAACTTTCTTTAAATAAGCTGTGTAAAAAATAAAAAAATTAAAAAAATAAAAAAACATATAAGAAAAGAACATTTCAGAGACCGTAACAAGGGAGTAAGAAAAAGAACAACTAACCTAAGATAACTATTTTACTTCCAACATGTTCCTACTGTACCCCAAGAAAGTAACCTAATATAGCAGCATTTCTGTGAACTTGTTCCTACTATACCCATCAGAAATTAAACAGACCACATCATTCCTGGGCAATCCCAGAACATTAAATTTACCCCAATACCTTATCTGTTCTTATTGGATTATTGTTCCCTTCCCCCTTCCTTAATTGATCTCTATTGCTAGTTCCCCTACATTCTATAATAATAAACCATTTGCTTCACAGTTTTCAAAGTTCACATTAGTGGTAGCATATAATATTTCTCTTTTGTGCCTGGCTTATTTCACTCAGCATTATGTCTTCAAGGTTCATCCATGTTGTCATGTCTCACGACATCATTTCTTCTTACTGCTGTGTAGTATTCCACCATGTGTATATACATTTTGTTTATCCACTCATCTGTTGAAGGACATTTGGGTTGTTTCCATCTCTTGGCAATTGTGCATAATTCTGCTATAAAAAAACATTGGCTTGCAGATATCTGTTCATGGTCACTGCTTTCCAAAATTCTGGGTATATACTGAGAAGTGCAAATCACTGGATCGAAGGTAACTCTATATCTAGTTTCTAAGGAACTGCCAGACTGACTTCCAGAGTGGCTGAACCATTATACAGTCCCACCAACAATGAATAAGATTTCCAATTTCTCCAGATCCCCTCCAGCATTTGTAGTTTCCTGTTTGTTTAATAGAAGCCATTCTAATTGTTGTGAAATGGTTTCTCATTGTGGTCTTAATTTTCATCTCTCTAACAGCCAGTGAAGCTGAACATTTTTTCATGTGTTTCTTGGGCCATTTGTAATTTCCTCTTCAGAGAACTGTCTTTTCAGATCTTTTGCCCATTTTATATTGGACTGTCTGTACTATCATCATTGAGTTATAGGATTCGTTATATATGCAAGATATCAGTCTTTTGTCAGATACATGTCTTCCAAAAATTTTTTCCCATGGAGCTGGCTACCTCTTTAACCTTTTGAACAAATTCATTGAGGTACAGAACTTCTAAGCTTGAGGTAAAGTCTAGGAGAGTAGCCCACCTAATACAAGGTCTTGAAGATGTTTCCCCACATGATCTTCTAGGAGTTTCATGGTAACTTTCTTTTACATTGAGATCTTTGATCCTTTTTTAGTTAACTTTTGTGTAGGGTTTGAGATAGGGGTCTTCTGTCAGTCTTTTGGATATGGATATCAAACTCTCTCAGCCCATTTTGTGGAAAGGCCATTATGCAACCAGTTCAGTGACTTGGGGGACCTTATCAAAGATCAGCCAACCATAGATCTGGAGGTCTATCTCTGAATTCTCAATTCAATTCCATTGATAAATGTGTCTATCTTTTTGCCCAGCAACCATTCGGTTTTGACAACTGTGGCTTTATAATAAGCTTCAAAGTCAGGGAGTGTAAGTCCTTCCACTTCATTTTTCTTTTGAGAGGGTCTTTAGCAATTTGAGACATCTTCCCTTTCCAAATAAATTTGATTACTAGCTTTTTCCAAGTCTGCAAAGTGGGTTGTTGGAATTTTGATTGGGATTGCATTGAATCTGTAGATGAGTTTGGGTAGAAATTGACATTTTAATGACATTTAAGCCCTCCTATCCATGAACATGGGAATATTTTTCCATCTTTTAAGGTCCCCTTCTATTTCTTTTAGTAGATTTATGTAGTTTTCTTTGTATAGGTCTTTTACATATTTGGTTAAGTTTATTCTGAGGTACTTGATTTATTTAGTTGCTATTGAAAATGGTGTCTTTTCTTGAGTGTCTCTTCAGTTGTTCATTTCTAGCATATAGAAACATTACTAACTTATAGGCATTAATCTTGTATTCTGCTACTTTGCTAAATTTGTTTATTAGCTCTAGTAGCTGTATCATTGATTTATCGGGGTTTTCCAGATATAAGATCATATCATCTGCAAACAATGAGAGTTTTACTTCTTCCTTTCCAATTTGGATGCCTTTTATTTCTTTGTCTTGCCTGATTGCCCTGCTAGCACTTTCAGCACACTGTTGAATACAGTGTTGATAGTGGGCATCCCTGTCTTGGTTCCTGATCTTAGAAGGAAGGCTTTCAGTGTCTCACCATTGAGTATTATGCTGGCTGTGGGTTTTTCATATGTGCTCTTTATCATATTGAGGAAGTTTCCTTTGATTCCTACCTTTGAAATGTTTTTATCAAAAAGGGATGTTGGACTTCTCAAATGCTTTTTCAGCATCTATTGAGATGAATCATTTGATTTTTTCCCATTTGATTTGTTAATGTGTTGTAATACATTGATTTCCTATGTTGAAGCCATAATTGCATGCCTGGAATGAACTCCACTTGGTCACGGTGTATGATTTTTTTCATGTGTCTTTGGATTCAATTTGCAAGTATTTTGTTGAGGATTTTTGCATCTATTTTCATTAGGGAGATTGGCCTGTAGTTTTCCTTTTCTGGTAGCAATGTTTGCCTGTTTTGGTGTTAGATTGATGTTAGCTTCATAAAATGAGTTAGGTAGTGTTCCATTTTCTTTGAGGTTTTGAAAGAGTTTAAGTAAGATTTGTATCAGTTCTTTTTGGAAAGTTTGTAGAATTCCCCTGTGAAGCCATCTGACCCTGGGTATTTATTTGTGGAAGCTTTTGATGACTGGCTCTCTTTGCTTGTGATTGGTTGGTTGAGGTCTTCTGCTTCTTCTCTCGCCAGTCTAGGTTGTTCATAATGTTTCCAGGAAATTGTCCATTTCCCTCTAAATTATCCAGTTTGTTGCCATACAGTTGTTCAAAAGTATCCTTGTACAATTTTTTTAATTTCTTCAGGATCCACAATAATGTCACTTTTCTCATTCATTATTTTGTTTATATGGGTCTTCTCTCTTTTTGATTTTGTCAGAGTAGCTAGGGGCTTGCCAATCTTGTGGATCTTCCTCAAAGAACCAACTTTTTGGTGTTATTCATCCTCTCTATTGTTTTTTGTTCTCTAAGGTCATTTATTTCTGCTTTATAATCCTTGTTATTTCTTTTCTTCTACTTGTTGAGGATTGTTTTGCTGTTCATTTTCTAGGTTCTTCAGTTGATCCATTAGTTCTTTGATTTTGGCTCTTCTTCCTTTTAATATATGCATTTAGTGCTATAAATTTCCCCTCAGTAATGCTTTTGCTGCATTCCATGGGTTTGGTATGTTTGTGTTCTCATTTTCATTTGTCTCTATATAATTAGCAATTTCTCTTGCTATTTCTCCTTTAAAACCCACTGATTGATGAGGAGCATGCTGTTTAACCTCCAGGTATTTGTGAATCTTCTAAGTCTCTTGATGGTTATTGACTTCTAATTGTATTCATTGTGGTCAGAGAATGTGCTTTGAATAATTTCAATCTTTTAAATTTTTTGAGCCTTGTTTATTTCCCAGCATATGATCTATTCTGGAGAAATTCCCATGAGCACTAGAGAAGAATGTGTATCCTGGTGATTTGGGATGTAATGTTCTATATATGTCCGTTAAATTAAATTCATTTATCAGATTGTTTAGGTTTTCAATTTCCTTATTGGTCTTCTGTCTGGTTGATCTATCTATAGAATAGACTGATGTGTTGAAGTCTCCCACAATTATTGTGGAAGCATCCATTGCATCCTTTAGTTCTGCCAGGGTTTCTCTCATCTATTTTGTGGTACCTTGACTGGGTGCATAAACATTTATGATTGTTATTTCTTATTGTTGAATTGCCCCTTTTATTAGTGTGTATTGGCCTTCTGTGTCTCTCCTAACATCCTTGTATTTAAAGTCTATTTTATCTGAGATTAATGTTCCTACACCTCCTTTCTTTTGGCTGTAGCTTGCATGAAATATCTTTTCTAGCCATTCACTTTCAGTTTCTTTGTGTCCTTGTGTCTAAGATAAGTCTCTTGTATGCAACATATTGATGGTTCATTTTTTGTTCCATTCTGTGAATCTATATCATTTAATTGGGAGTTTAATCTATTTACTTTCAACATTATTACTGTGAGGGCATTTCTTGTATCAGCTGGTCTTATCCTTTGGTTTATGTTTGTCACATTTATTGTTTCCTCTCTCTCGATTAATATCCTTTAATGCACCCATACTGAATCTCTTTAGTACTGACCTTTCTCCGTGTCTCTCTCTCCTTTCTTTGTTTCTCTGTTGGTAGGGTTCCATTTATTATCTACAGTAGGGCAGGTCTCTTGTTAGCAAATTCTCTCAACATTTGTTTGTGTGTGAAAAATTTCAGCTCTCCCTCAAATTTGAAGGAGAGCTTTGCTGGATAAAGTATTCTTGGTTGGAAATTTTTTCTCACTCAGAATTTTAAGTATGTCATGCCCCTGCCTTCTCACCTCCATGCTGGCTGCTGAGTAGTCACTACTTAGTCTTATGCTGTTTCCTTTGTATGCGGTGAATTTCTTTTCTCTTGCTGCTTTCAGAACTTGCTTCTTCTCTTCCATATTTGACAGTGTGATTACAATATGTCTCAGAGTGTGTTTAATTGAATTTATTCTATTTGTAGTTCACTGGGCATTTTTGATTTGTGTATTTATGGTGTTTAGAAGATTTGGGAAGTTTTCCCCAACAATTTCTTTGAATACTCTTCCTAGACCTTTACCCTCCTCTTCCCCTCATTGGAACACCAATGAGTCTTATATTTGGATGTTTTATATTATCTTTCATATCTCTGAAGTCCATTTTGATTTTTTTGATTTTTTCCCCCATTCTTTCTTCTGTTCTTTCATTTTTCATTCTGTCATCTTCCAGGTCACTGATTCATTGTTCAGCTTCCTCTAGTCTTGTACTGTGAATATCCAGAATCTTTTTAATTTGGTCAGCAGTTTCTTTAATTTCCATAAGGACATCTTTTTTTTTTAATTTACTGTTGTAATGTCTTCTTTATGCTCTTCTAGGTTCTTCTTGATGTCCTTTATATCCTGTGCCATGCTCTTCTTCATGTCCTTTATATCCTGTGTCATGGTCTCATCATTCATCTTTAGTTCTTTGATTAATTGCTCCAGGTACTGTGTCTCCTCTGATATTTTGATTTGGGTGCTGTGGGCTTGGATTATCCATATCATCTGGTTTTTTCATATGCTTTAAAACTTTCTGTTGTTTTTGGCCTCTTGGCATTTGCTTTAACTTGATAGGGTTCTTTTAGGATTGTAGGCTGATTGTAATCCTTATCTCTAATTTGTCAGATCTACAGCTTCATGGGGTACACTTTCTCTAATTAACCAGCAGGTGGTGTCCACGAGTCAACTGTTCCCCTCAAGCCAGTTTCTCCCCCAGTTTGTGTTTGTGGTGAGTAGGGTTTTTGAGTCTTGTGGGGTCCAATTTATGTACCAAGCATGCATGTGTATTTGTTGTTGCCCACCCAGTATATGGGACATGTGTCTGGGCAGTCAGGGAGGGGGGTGGCTCTAACAATTAAATCTCTCTGGTGTTCCTGGAGTTTTAAAACTGCTGCAATAGTCTAATCCTACAGTTCAGTCCTGCCACAGTTTGTCTCTTCTGCTGACCTACAAGTCCTTGTTATTAGCATATGGCCCCTGAGACTTGCATGTGGGTCTCTCTTCCAGGCCATGAACTCCCAGGTTCTCTCTTGAGGGATGACTGTGCTATGTCACAGGTGAGTGCTGTCCCCCCAGGGCAGTTCTGGGCTGCAGGGCTGTGTAGGGAGACTCCAAGTCTGCTGAAAGAATGGCTGAATAGGGCATATTAATTCACACTGCTCCACCTTCCCAACTCTGGGACAACCAGCTGAGGGTGCAGAGAAGGCTGATGTCCATGCCCAATTTTGTAGCATGTGCATGTCATTGGAAACACTTCCATCACACTGTGTTGTCTGGGGCAGCACTGGGCTATGGGGCCAGTGATGGGCAGGAGTGTTCCCTGTCCACCAGGATGATGGCTGTGAGAGGATGCCCCCCTTTTCTTGGGAAGTTGTGGTGTTTAGTGAATTCACTCAGCCACTAGATTATTGCCTTTTGTCTCAGAGCTCTCTTGTCTTGACCTGCCCAAATTACAAGTCTTTGATGCTTTCTGTATTGGGCTTCTTAGAATAATTGTTTTAGAAAAAGAAAAAAAAAAGATTAAAACTGGCCTTCCTCAGAGATATAATGGGTTATTGAAATGCTAAGAGAGAAAGCATTTAGGACCATTAAGGAAAGGTCCAGGGGCAGAGAGACAATTTTTCTTCTGGATTTGCATATGAGCCTCAGGGTCTAAGCTCTGCCCTTCCCCTTTCTATGTTCACCAGAACTCCAAAAATCCTCTGGTTTTATTTTTGGGTTTTTTTCTTGCTGTTTTTGCTATCCCTATCTCCTCTCCACTGGGCTGGCTGCTCCTGGGTTCCCTGCTGTCTGTTCTCAGTCTATCTATGATTGGAGTTTGGATCAATAGAATGAATTTCTGATAAGAGCCACCACTGCAGCTCTCCCTTCTCATTCCCAGTGATGACAGCCCCTCCTCCCATGAGAACTGAGCCCTACAGGGAGAGGTGCAGGTCCCTTGGCTGCAAAAAATGTACAGATTTCACTGATCTCAGCAGTTCCATGTGTTCATGGAGTGTTGTATGAAGTATTGCTGAAGTCAAATTGCTCTGCAGTGTCCAGTCCATGCATTTCCTGGCTTTCTACCTACTTCCCTGGAGGGAATAACTGAAACATACAGCTCCATCACTCTGCCATCTTGCCTTGCCCCCTCCCCAAGTCTCCCCTTTTACATGGTATTGGACTTGGGAGAGATCAACCACAAATGTGGCACATATTTTGTTCCAGATCTGAAAGAAAGTTTATTAGTAAAGGAAAAAGACTTCCTTGAGCTCCCCAATCCTGAATGTGCTGAAGACCAAGTGTTACTGACTGTGACCATTCTTCTCATATCTCATGAAAGCGTTTCAGTGTAATCCCACCCTGACCTTGCCCTGTGCCTTCATGAGGAGGTAAACCAACACATGTTAAGTGTCTTTATTTAATTTCTTTTATCACGAATTTAACATTGTTTCATATACCTTGTATAATAATTTCTTTAAGAACTTTAAATTTATGTTTAAAAATATCTACTTCTTTAATTATTCTGGTACTATTTCACTTAAGAACAGAGACATTCTCTTATGTATTCACAGGAACATTACCACAATGATTAAATTAACCTGGTTGTAGTACAAATATCTCATTTAGGGTTCTGGACTCAACCTCAACAATTACCCCATCATGACCTATTGAACAAGCAAAGTGTTAATGGTAATAATAATAGAAATGCAGAATGGCACAAAACAAAAATAGAGTCCAGTCTCATATGAAAGACAGTATTTCTTTTTCAGGTATATTTATTCTCATTCATCTGAATATATCTCAATTATTTTCTTCATCTAGACATATTAGAAAACTGCTGAACCATCCTTTTAAACAATGTTCCTCAAATTGTGTTTTTTTTCCAGAGTTTCTTCCTGATGAAATTGAGTTTATGAATTTTAGGCTGTATTGGCAGAAAATTATTGTGCCCTCATGGTGATTTCCTTTAAATGATAAGTTTAATTTTTCTTTCCTTCATTGTATTAAATTCATTTGAAATATTATCAAGTTATGACAACACACAAGTATAAAAAATCACAACTCTATTAATAAAGGAAAGCAAAGTCTCAGGAAATCTAGTAACCAGAAATAACTTCTTTGCTTCCCACATTGTACAAGTTTGCATTAATGGGTTATATTCAAGTCATTTGATTAAATTTCTAATATTATAAAACAGTACTCTTCATACAGTCCATGTATCTTCCTTGGGGTATTGTTTATTGCCATACAGTCCAAGGTTTCATGTTTCCCCCTGTTGTCATCTATTTCTGGTTAAAATGACTTCACATCCCTCATATCCACTTTCAAACAGAGGCTTCTCCACTGAGCCTTGTTTGCAGAATCAGCTACACACCACACCAAGTGTTTCTGAATCTTTCCCATTACTCCAAATAGGAATCAGTGTCCCAAGTTGTGCAAATGTACCGCTGGATAACCCAAGTTAAGAAAACTCAGGGTGGAAATCTCAATGGGGCTCAAACCTGTGGAGGAGACAGAGTCAGCCCAGATTCCAAAGCAGCCTAGAATTCTGGAGGGTGCTTGGAATGCACATGTGCAAATTAGGCTGACCCTCTCCTGCCTCATAATAGGCATCAGGTTGCTAAGCAACAGGGCTCTACCCCAATGGCTGCCCTATTGTCTGAAATTATAATGGAATCCTCAAGTGTGCAGGTGATAGTGCAGGTGTTGTGGACTGTGCAGTTTGTTGTAGGTAGATGAGGATGATTCTTCAGCCCTGAGGATCACCTACAGCCCTGAAGGATGGTGAGGGTTTGACTCTCCCTGGAGGATTCTATACAGGAATGTCCATGGGCAATTTCCAATTGGGTGTGTGTAGTTGGAAGTTTAATGAAGTTCCCCTGGCCAAGCTTGGAACTCCCTTTTTTTCCCAATGGCACAGGAATTACCACTGGATCTAAGACATGCAACTTAGCATCCCTGGTGCTTACATAGCAGAGCCTAGCATGAGGCATGACCATGTGCAGTCAGTGAACCCACCTTAAGTCAGGGAAATTTGGAAACTTTTATGGGTCTTCTATGTTCACAGTTTATAGCTGAGATGAGAATTAGCTCATGGCTGTCTTAGTGGTTGCCATTCTTGCTCAATTTATGCTTGCCAGAAGTCTCATTCTGGGCCTAAATTCTGAGTGAAAGTCAAGGTAGTCCTGTGATGAAAACACATGATGTGGAGAGAGGCTTAAATTTCTTGGGATCAGTGGTTTGGAGGCATGATTGAGGAGAGGGATGGAGACTCCCAGAGGGCAGGCATTATGGTGTACACTGAATACTGTTTGTTCCTTGGTCCAGGAATTATCATTGCCCTGAGGGATATCCCTGACCTGGGAGCCAACATACCATGGGTGTGTCAGTTAGAATGATACACATGTAACTGAATGCCCATGCCAAGCCATCCTTTTACATGGTGCTGGACTTGGGAGAGATTAACAACAAATATGGCAAATATTTTGTTCCAGATCTGAAAGCAAGTTTATTAGCAAAGGAAGACTTCCCTGACCTCTCCATTGCTGAATGTGCTGAAGTCCAAGGGAGTAGGCCCATGTGGCACTGATGGTGACCATTCTTCTCATATCCCATGAAAGCACATCAGTGTAATCCCACCCTGATCTGAACTTGCACCATCATGAGGAGGTAAAGCAACACATGTGAACTGTCCTTATTTAATTTCTTTTATCACCAGCTTAACAATGTTTCATATTCCTTGTATAATAAGGTTTTCTTTCACAATTTTCAATTTATGTTTTAAAAAATGTCAGTTTCTTTAATTATTCTTGCAGTATTTCCCTTAAGAACACAGACAATCTCTTATGTATTCACAGGAACCTTACCACAATCATTAAATTAACCTGGTTGTAGTAAAAATATTTCATCAAGTGTCCTGGACCCCACCTCAACAATTAACAATCATGTCCTATCAAACAAGCAAAATGTTAATAGTATTAATAATGATAGAAATGCAGAAAGACACAAAACAGTAATAGTGTCCAGTCTCATATCAAACATGGCATTTCTTTTTCAAGTATTATTCTATTTCATCTGAAGACATCTCAATTATTTCCTTCATCTGGATATATTAGAAAACTGCTGAAACATCTTTTTAAAGAAATTTCCTCAAATTGTGTTTTTTTTTCAGAGGTTCTTCCTGATGTAATTTAGTTTATGAATTTTAGTCTGTACTGGCAGAGAATTATTTTGTCCTCTTTGTGATTTTTTTAAATGATAAGTTTAAGTTTTGTTTCTTTTAGTGTATTGAATTCATTTTAAACATTATTTGTAAGCTACAGCTACACATAAGTATCAAAATTCATGATGGTATAATAAAGCAAAGCAAGGTCTCAGGAAAGCTAGTAAACTGAAAAAAATTCTTTGCTTACTGCATTGCACAAATTTGCATTAGTGGGTTATCTTCAAGGGATTTGATTAAAATTTTAAATACTATAAAAGTACTCTTCCTACAGTCCAAGTATCTTACTTGGGGTATTGTTTATTGCTGCACAGTCCTAGGTTTCCTGTTTCTCCCTCTTGTCATCTAGTTCCAGTTACATGACTTCACATCCCTCATATCCACTTTCAAACAGAGGCTTCTCTGCTGAACCTCGTGTGCAGAATCAGCTAAATACCACACCAAGTGTTTCTGGATCTTTCCCATTACTCCAAATAGGAATCCCTGTACCCAGTAGTGCCTAATATACAGCTGGAAGTCCCAAGTGAAGAAATCTCAGGGAAGAAATCTCATTGGGGCTCAAAGCTGTGAAGGAAGCACAGTCAGCCCAGGTTCCACAGCAGCCTATAATTCTGGTGGCTGCTTGGAGTGAACATGCACAAATGATGCTGACCCTCTCCTGTTTCACAATAGGCATAAGGTTGCTAAACAAGAGGGCTCTATTCCAATGGCTTCCCTTTGGTCTGAAAATATAATGGGCTCCCTAAGTGTGCAGGGGATGGTGGAGGTGTTGTTCTGTGCAGTTTGTTGTAGGTATATGAGGATGATGCTCCAGCCCTGAGGATCACTTGCAGCCCCAATGGAAAGTGAGGTTTTGACTCTCCCTGGAGGATGCTATACAGGAGTTCCAAAGTGCAAATTCCAATTAGTTGTGGGGTAGACAGAAGTTTATTGAAGTGCTTCTGGCCAAGACTGGGCCTGCCTTTTATTTCCAATGGCACTGAAATTACCACAAGATCTAAGACATGTAGCTTACCATCCCAGGTGTTCACTTCACAGGGCCACCATGAGGAATGCCCATGTGCAGTCAATGAACCCACTTTAAGACAGGGAAATGTGGACAACATTGATGTGTCTGCTCTGTCACTGTTTGTAGGTTACATGAGGATTGGCTCATTGCTGTATTAGTGGTGGGATTTCTTGGTCTATTAATGTCTGCAGGAAGTCTCATTCTGGACCTAAATACTGAGTGACAGTCAAGGTGGTCCTGTGATGAAGGGAAAACATGATACATGGAGTGGTTGGTATTTTTTGTGTTGAGTAGTTTGGAGGCATGATTGGGGACAGGGCTGGAGACTCCCAGAGTGTAGACATGATGGTGTACACTGAATATTGTTTGTTCCTTGGTCCATGAATTGTCATTGCCCTGAAGGATATCCCTGTCCTGGGAGACAACATACCCTGGCTCTGTCAGTTTGAATGAAACTCATGTAACTGTGAATGACCACCCCACGTACCCTTTTACATGGTGCTGGACTTGGGAGAGTTTAACCACAAATGGGGTAGATATTTTGTTCCAGAACTGAAAGCAAGTTTACTATCAGTGTAAGACTGCTTCCTCAAACTCTCTGTTCCCAAATTGTTGAAGCCCAAAGGGGTAGCCCCAAGTGCCTCTGTCTATGACCATTCTTCTCACACCACATGAAAGCAGGTCAGTATAATCTCACCCTGATCTAATCATGTGCCTTCATGAGGAGGGAAACCAACACATGTGAATTCCATTTATTTATTTTTTCACTAAGTTAACATAGTTTCATATTCCTTGTATAAGGTTTACTTTAATAGGAAAATTATGTTTAAATAAATGTCCATTTCTTTAATTATTCTTGTAGTATTTCACTTAAGAACAGAGACATTCTCTTATGTATTCACAGGAACATTACCACAATCATTAAATTAACCTGGTTGTAGTACAAGTATCTCATATAGGGGCCTGGTCCCCACCACCACAATTACCCAGTCATGTCCTAGAGACCAAGAAAAATGTTAAAAGTAATAATAATGATAGACATGTAGAAAGGCACAAAAAATAGTGTCCAGTCTCATATCAAACATGGCATTTCATTTTCAGGTATATTTATCATCTTTCATGTCAATATATCTCAATTATTTCATTCATCCAGACACATTAGAAAACTGTTGAATATTACTTTTAAAGAATATTCCTCAAATTGTGTTTTTATTCAGAGGTTCTTCCTGATGAAATTGAGTGTATCAATTTCAGGCTGGATTGGCAGAAAATTATTTTGCCATCATGGTGAATTGTTTTTTAAATGAGAAGTTTAATTTTTGTTTCTTTCATTGTATTGAATTCATTTTAAACACAATCTATAAGCAACAACAGACAAATATAAAAAATCACCACTTTATAATAAAGCAAAGCAAAGTTTCATGAAAGCTAGTAACCTGAAATATCTACTTTCCTTGCTGCATTGCTCAAGTTTGCATTAATCAGTTATCTTCAAGGCCCTTGATTACAGAATTCTAATATTGTAAACAGTAATTTTCATACAGTCCATATATTTTCCTTGGGGTATTTTTTATTGCTGCATAGTCCTAGTTTTCCTTTTTCCCTCTCTTATCATCTAGTTCCAGTTACATGACTTCATGTCACTGATATCCACTTTCAAGGAGAGACCTCTCTGCTGAGCCTTCTGTGCAGAATCAACTATATACCACACCAAGGGTTTCTGAATCTTCCCATTACTCTAAATAGGAATGACTGGACCCAGGTGTGCCCAATATACAGCAGGAAATCTCAAGTTAAGAAACCTCAGGGAAGAAAACTCACTGGGCACAAACCTGTGGAGGAGACAAAGTCAGCCCAGGTTCCAAAGCAGCTTAGAATTCTGGTTGGTGCTTGGAATGCACATGCACAAATTATGCTAACCCTCACCTGCCTCAGAATAGGCAACAGTTTGCTAAGAAACAGGCCTCTATACACATTGCTGACTTGTGGCCTGAAAATATAAAGGGCTCCCGAAGTGTGCAGGTGATGGTGGAGGTGTTGTGGCCTATGCAGTTTGTAGTAGGCATATGAGGATGATTCCACAGCCCTGTGGATCACCTACACCCCCAATGGATGGTGAGATTTTTGTCTCTCCCTGGAGGATGCTATACTGTAATGCCCAAGGGCAAATTTCATTTGGTTGTGGGGTAGGTGTGGCTTAATGAACTGCCCTAGGAAAAGATTGGGCCTGCCACTTTTTCCAATGGCACAGAAATTACTGCTGGAACTAAGAAATACGGCTTAGCATTCCAGGTACTCAGCAGAGCTCACCATGAGGCATCCCATGTGTAGTAAGTGAACCAACCTGAATTCAGGGAAATTTGGACAACATTGATGTGTCTGCACTGTCAATTGTTTACAGATGACATGAGGATTGGCTTATGGCTGTCTTAGTGGTGGGACATCTTGCTTTATATGTGCTGGCCAAAAGTCTCATTCTGAGCCTAAATGCTGAGTGACAGTCAAGGCAGTACTATGATGCAGAGACCACATGATTTGTGGTCAGGCTGATATTTTTTGTATTGAGGGGGTTGGAGGTATGATTGGGGACAGAGCTGGAGACTCCCAAAGGGCAGCAGGTTGGGGTACACTGAATACTGTTTGTTCCTTGATCCAGGAATTATCATTGCCCTGAAGGATTTCCTTGTTCTGGTATCCATCATACCATGGCTCTGTCAGTGAGAATGATCCACATGTAACTGTGAATGCTCACCCCAAGTCCCCCCTTTTACATGGTGCAGGAGTTGTGAGAGATTAACCATAAATGTGGCACATATTTTTTTCCAGATTTGAAAGCAAGTTTTTTAGCAAAGGTAGAAGTCTTCCCCAACCTGTCCATTCCCAAATTTGCTGAAGCCCAAGGGATTAGGTCAATGTGGCACTGACTGTGAACATTCTTCTCATATCCCATGAAAGCAGGACAGTGTAATCTCACCCTGATGTGACAATGTATCTTCATGAGGAGGGAAACCAACACATGTGAATTCCATTTTCTTATTTATTTTTTCACTGAGTTAACATTGGTTCATATTCCATGTATAATAAGGTTTTCTTTTACAATAGGAAATTTATGTTTAAAAAATGTCAGTTGCTTTAATTATTCTTGACATATTTCAGTTAAGAACAGAGACATTCTCTTATGTATTCACAGGAACATTACCACAATCATTAAATTAACCTGGTGGTAGTAAAACTAGCTCATCTAGGGGCCAGGTTCCTAACTCAACAATTACCTAATCATGTCCTATAGACCAAGCAAAATGTTAATAGTAATAATGATAGAAATGTAGAAAGGCACAAAACAAAAATAGTGTCCAGTCTGATATCAAACATGCCATTTCTTTTTCAGGTATATTTATTCTCTTTCATCTGAACATATCTCAATTATTTCCTTCATCCATACATTTTAGAAAACTCCTGATCCATCCTTTTAAAGAATAGTCCTCAAATTGTGTTTTATTTCAGAAGTTCTTCCTGATGAAATTGGGTGTATGAATTTTAGGCTGCATTGGCAGAAAATTATTGTGCCCTCATGGTGATTATTTTTTAAATAAGAAGTTTATTTTTGTTTCTTTCATTGTGTTGAATTCATTTTAAACATTATCCATAAGCTACAACAACAAATATCAAAACTCACCACTTTATAATAAAACAGTGCAAGTTTCTGGAAAGTAAGTAAACTGAACTATCTACTTTGTTTCCACATTGCACAAGTTTGCATTAATGGGTTATCTAAATGGCATTTGATTAAAGATTTCTAATATTATAAGCAGTACTCTTCATAGAGTCCATGTATTTTCCGTGGGGTATTTTTTATTGCTGCACAGTCCAAGGCTTCTTTTTCCCTCTTGTCATTTAGTTCCAGTTACACGACTTCACATCCTTCATATCCAGTTTCAAATAGAGGCTCCTCTGCTGAGCCTTGTGTGCAGAATCAACTACACACTACACCAAATGTTTCTGAATCTTTCCCATTACTCCAAATAGGAATCCCTGTACCCAGATGTGCCCAATATGCAGCAGGAAATCCCAAGTTAGGAAACCTCAGGGAAGAAATCTCATTGTGGCTTGAACCAATGTAGGAGACAGAGTCAGCCCAGGTCCCAAAGTGGCCAAGAATTCTACCAGGTGCTTGGAATGTGCATGTGCAAATTACACTGACCCTCATCTGCCTCATGATAGGCATCAGGTTGCTAAACATCAGGCCTTTCTCCCCATGGCTGCCCTACAGTCTGAAAATGTAAGGGGCTCCCCAAGTGTGCAGGTTATGGTGGAGGTGATGTGGTCTGTGCAGTTTGTGGTAGGCATATGAGGATGATTCTGCAGTTCTGAGGATCACCTGTACCCATGATGGTTGCAGAGGTTTTGACTCTCTCTGGAGGATGCTATACTGGAATGCCCAAGGGCAAATTCCAATTGGGTGTGTGGTAGCTGGGGATTTAATGAAGTGCCCCTGGCCAAGGTTGGGCCTGTCTCTCATTTCCAGTGGCTCAGAAATTACACTGGTTCTAAGACATACATGTTAGCATCCAGGGTGCTCACTTAGCTGAGCCTACCATGAGGCATGCCCATGTGAAGCCAATGAACCCACTTGAATTCAGGGAAATATGGACAACTTTGATGTGATGCCCTGTCCACTGTTTATAGCAGCCATGAGGGTTCATTAATGGCTGTCATAGTGATGGGACTTCTTGCTCTATTTCTGCTTGCAAGAAGACTCACTCCTGGCCTAAATGCTGAGTGACAGTCAAGGTGGTCCTGTGATGCAGAGACCACATGATATGTGGACAGGATGATATTTTTTGTTTTGAGTGGGTTGGAGGCAAAATTGGGGATGGGGATGGAGACTCCCAGAGGGCAGGCAGGATGGTGTACACTGAATATTGTTTGTTCCTTTGTCCAGGAATTATCATTGCCCTGAGGGATATCCCTGTCCTGGGAGCCAACATACCCTGTCTCTCAGTGAGAATGATACACATGTAACCCTGAATGCCCACCCCATGTCACCTTTTCACATGGTGCTGGATTTGGGAGTGATTAAATGCAAATGTGGCACATATTTTATTCAAGATCTGAAAGCAAGTTTATTAGCAAAGGAAGAAGACTTCCCTGACATCTCTTCATAAATATGCTGGAGCCCAAGGGGTAGGCACAAGTGGCACTGACTGTGACCATTCTTCTCATATCCCATGAAACCAGGTAAGTGTAATCTCACCCCGATCTGACCCTGTGCCTTCATGAGGTGGGAACCAACACATGTGAAGTGCATTTACTTTATTTTTTTCACCAAGTTAGCATTGTTTCATATTCCTTGTATTATAAGGTTTTCTTAAACTAATTAATTTATGTTTTAAAAAAGTCAATTTCTTTAATTATTCTTGTACTATTTCACCTAAGAATAGAGTTATTCTTATGTGTTCACAGAAACATTAAAACAATCATTAAATTAAACTCGTTATACAAATATCTCATCTAGGGGCCTGGTCCCCACCTCAACAATTACCCAATCATGTCCTTTTGAATAAGAAAAATGTTAATAGTAATAATAATGATAGAAATGTAGAAAGGCACAAAGCAAATATAGTGTCCAGTCTCATATCAAATATTGGCATATCAAATATTGGCATTTCTTTCTCAGGTATATTTCTCAGGTATATTTATTCTCTTTCATCTGAATATATCTCAATTATTTCCTTCTTCTGGACATATTAGAAAACTTCTGAACCATCCTTTTAAAGAATAGTCCTCAAATTGTGTTTTTTTTTCCAGAGGTTCTTCCTAATGGACCATTGAAATGCTAATGACCTTGCCCTATGTGGTCTATCTTCTCTAGGAGGGAAGGGTTGGCTGCCAGCTCTACTACACACCCGCCATTCAAAACCAGACCCCAGAGCTTGGGCAAAAACAACCACAGACCTCACCTCCTTACACCAGTCTGGAATTACAGACTGAGAGGCACCACCTGCTCAGCAGAAAAGCACAGTGACCTGAGGTATCACAGAGTGAACCAGTTTTCTGAGACTCATGTTCTAGTGTGCTAATGCTGCTGGAATGCAAAACATCAAAAATGACTTGCCTATTACAAAAGGGGGTTTATTTGGGTACATAGTTACAGTCTTAAGGCCATAAAGTGTCCAAGGTAACACATCAGCAATTGGGTACCTTCACTGGAGGATGGCCAGTGGTATCCAGAAAACCTCCATTAGCTGGGAAGACACATGGCTGATTTCTGTTCCAAGTTCTGGTTTCAAAATGGATTGTTCCCAGGATGTTCCTCTCTATACTTCAGCTTCTCTCCAAAATGTCACTCTCAGTTGCTCTTGGGGTGTTTATCCTCTCTTAGCTTCTCCAGAACAAAAGTCTGCTTTCAAAAGGCCATCTTCAAAATGTTTCTGTAAGCTGAATCTCCTCTCTCAGTTCCAGTGCATTCTTCAAAGTGTCCCTCTTGGATGTAGCTAGCTTGCTCCTTCTGTCTGAGCTTATGTAGTGCTCCAGTAATTTAATTCATACCCACCCTGAATGGTTGAGGCAACACCTCAATGGAAATTATTGAATTAGAGTCATCACCCACAATTGTGTAGGGTGCATCTCCATGGAAACATTCAAAGAATCACAATCTAATTAAAACTGATACATCTGCCCACACAAGATTACATCAAAGATAGTGACATTTTGGGGGACATAATACATTCAAACTGGCACATTCCACCCCCTGGACCCCAAAATGACATTATCTTTCCATATGCAAACTACATTCATCCCACAACAGTATCACAGAAACTTAAATCATTTCAGTAACTATAGTTAAGTACAAGATCCCATCAAAATCAATTATAGGTGTGGTCAATTCTAAGGCATAATTGTCCTTTAGGTGTGGATCTGTGAACTTAGAACAAGGTATGTGCTTCCAATATACAAAGGAGGGACATACATAGGGTAAACATTCCCACAGCTATAAGTAGAAACAGTAAGGAAAACAGGGTTAACAGGACCAAAACAGTTCCTAAAACCTACAGGACAAACTCCATTAGATTTCAAAGATTGAGAGTCATTAACAGAATGATGTTGCATCCTCGGGGCTTGAGAGATCAGGAGTCTAACCCATCCTAAGGGCCTTTGTGGAAGCCCTTTCCTCTTCAAATGCTGGGGTGAGTGTTCCAACATATCCACACATTAGGGAGACCACCTTCTCAGCTCCACCCTCCTCAAACATCAGGGCAGCACCCAGATTCCCTTCCATCTCTGGGGCACATGTTCAACCCCTTCAGAATGGTGGAGTGGCAGCCAGGCTTTCCCCAATTCTCTGGAAATGTGCTCCATTCTCTTTGGGGCTTGAGGTGGCAGAACATTTCCTGAGCATTGAGGCAGAAGGCCCACCTTCAACTTCTGGGGAAAATTCACCCTTTCCATGTGTGTGGGCCACTCCACTCTCCCAGCCTGAGACCTCTTGACTCCAGACCTCAAGTTCCATGGCTCTGTCCTTGAAGAAATCTTTTCTTCAATTTCTTCCTTGTCTGTCTCCTCCAGTCCAGACTGGCAGTGGCTCCATCTATAAAGGTCTCACAAAAAATCTGTTGGCTTTGCATGAGGCACACAGGGGTCAAAGCCATCAGACAACAGGACTTTCCACAGATCCTTTCTGCTTAACTCCTTCTCTAATCTTGCCTTGTCCTGAAATGGCAGCTGGGTTCCATGTTTGGTTACATCCTCACATTGGGTTGTAGCTTCTGGAGTTCCAATCCCTGGAAGCCTGGAATTTTCCAAACCATCAGTTTCTGGTTTGTTTGAACCCAAGAGTTCAGTTCTAAGTTTATCTCTGTCCTGTCACATTTTACTATAAGCTGCAAGTACAAGCCAGTCTACTACTTCTATATTTTGCTTGGAGATATCATCAGCTAAATACTCCAGGTCATTGCTTTCAAATTCTGCCTTCCATCCAACACCAGAACTAAATTTTGCCAAATTCTCTGCCACTTTAAAACAAGTTTTGCCTTCCTTCCAGCTTGCAAGAACACATTCATCATTTCTGCTCAAGTCCTCATCAGAAGTATCCTTAGAGTTCATATTTCCAGTCTCTTCAAAGCAGTTTAGGACTTTTCTATCAAGCTCCTCACAATTCTTCCAGAATCTATCCCTTATCCATTTAAAAAGTCATTCCAACATGTTTGGTAGTTGCAAACTCAGCAGCACCAGCACCCTACTTCTCAACTACAAAAATCTGTTTTAGTTTGCTAATGCTGCTGGAACACAAAACAGAAATGGATTGGATTTCATAAGGGGGATTTATTTGCTTACACAGTTTCACTCTTAAGGCCATCAAGTGTCCAAGGTAACACATCAGCAATCAGGTACCTTCACTGGAGGATGGCCAATGGTATCCAGAAAACCTCCATTAGATGGGAAGGCATGTGGCTGGTGTCTGTTCTAAGTTCTGGCTTCAAAGTGGCTTGCTCTCAGGATGTTCCTCTCTATGCTTCAGCTTCTTTCCAAAATGTCACTCTCAGTTGCTCTTGGGGTGTCTGTCCTCTCTCATCTGCTCCAGAACAAAAGTCTGCTTTCAAAAGGTCATCTCTAAAATGTCTCTGTAAGCTGAAGCTCCTCTCTCAGTTCCAGCACATCCTTCAAAGTATCCCTCTTGGCTATAGCAAGCTTGCTTCTTCTGTCTGAGCTTATATAATGCTTCAGTAATTTAATTCAGACCCACCCTGAATGGGTGGAGAAATACCCCCATGGAAATTACCCAATTAGAGTCATCACCCACAGTTGGGTGGGGCACATCTCAATGGAAACACTCAAAGAATCACAATCTAATCAAAACTGATACATCTGCCCACACAAGATTACATCAAAGATAATGACATTTTGGGGGACATAATACATTCAAACTGGCAAAATGCACCCTCAGAGAAACCAGATATGGAATATTCCTTCTGGGACCTGAGCCCATTCTTGTGTGGGAAAATCAGATTGGGGTAACCAAGGAAACCATGCCTAGACAACAGAAAACTGCAACTTACACTAAGAAAAATGAAGTTATATCCCAGTCAAAGGAACAAAGTTATGCTTCAACTGAGATACAGGAATTGAAACTAATAATAAGTCAATTCAAAAAGTTTAGGGAAGATATGGCAAAAGACCTGAACCATATAATGAAAACACTGGATGTACATGAGGTAGAAATTGAAAGATTAAAAAACCAATTGGCAGAATGTATGGAAATGAAAGGCACAACACAAGAGAGGAAAGACACAACAGAAACATAAAGCAGCAGGTCTCAAGAGGCAGAAGAAAATTCTCGGGAACTGGAGAACAAAGCAACTGAAAGCTTACACACAAAAGAACAGACAGAGAAAGAGAAAACAATGGAAAAATATGAGCAATGTATCCGGGAACTAAAGGACAAAACAAAAAGCAAGAATGTATGCATCATTGGTGTCCAGAAGGAGAAAAGAAGAGAATAGTGGCAGAATCAATAATCGAGGAAATAATCAATGAAAATTTCCCATCTCTTATGAAAGACATAAAATTATGGATCCAAGAAGTGCAGCATACCTCAAACAGAATAGATCTGAATAGGCCTATGCCAAGACACTTAATATTCAGATTATCAAACATCAAAAATAAAGAGAGAATCCTGAAAACAGCAAAAGAAAAATGATCTATCACATACAAAGGAAGCTTGATAAGACTGTGAGGATTTCTCAATAGAAACCATGGAAGCAAGAGGAAAGTGGGGTGATATATTTAAGATACTGAAAGAGAAAAACCACCAACCAAGAATCCTACAGTTGGCAAAGCTATACTTCAGATATGAGGGAGAGCTTAACATATTCTCTGGCAAACAAAAAATGACAGAGATTGTGGACAAGATGCATGCTGTACAGGAAACACTAAAGGAAGCACTGCAGATAGAAAGGAAAAGACAGCAGTGAGAGGTTTGGAAAACAATTTTGGGAGATAGTAGCACAGCAATGTAAGTACACTGAAGAAAGATGACTGAGAATATGGTTGAAAGAGGAAGGCTTGGATCATGTGGGACACCAGAACAAAAGACAAATAATAAAGACTGGGACTGTATAACTCAGGAAAACCTAGGGTGCTCAATGGTTGTAATAAAAGGTACAAATATGTTTTTACATGAGATAGAACACATGAATGTCAACATTGCAAGGTTTTAAAAATAGGGTGGGATTTGAGGAAAATACAATCAATGCAAACTAGAGGCTATAATTAACAGAAACATTGATTATGCTTCCATTAATACAACAAAGACAATATATCAAAGCTAAATGCATACGGGGGTGAGGAATAGGGGAAGGGTATGGTACTACTGATTTTGGTGATGATGTGTGACTTTTTATTCTACTTTAGGTCAATGTTATCTTTCCTTTTGTTGCTTTCTAGCTGTCATGTTTTTTTTCTCTTTCTCTTTTCTTTTTCTTTTGTCTCTCTGCCTTTTTTGACTTTTTCTGTCTTTGTGGAAGAAATGGAGATGTCCTTATATAGAGTGGTGGTGGTGCTCAATACATAAATACATGACTATACAGGGAACCAACAATTGTTTACTTAGGACACAATGTATGCTATGTGAACAAAACCATCTTAAAAGAAATGGGTTGATGAAGATACCTTGAGAGCACTATATTGAGTGAAATAAGACACATAAAGGCAAATATTTCAGGGTCTCACTGATATGAACTAAGTATAATATTTAAACTCATAGACATGAAATATAAGTTACCAGAATATAGAAATGAGGCTAATAAAGGGGAACATTTGCTTATTATGAGCAGCATGTGAAACTAGGTTGAACTTAAATGTTTGGAAATGGACAGGGTTGATGGTAGCATGTTGTGAGAATAACTAACAGTGCTGAAAGGTGTGGGAAGGTGGTGGAAATGGTAAGCTCAGAGTCATGCATGTCACCAGAAGGAAAGTTGGAGGTTAAAAATGGGAATGTATAAAACAGTGAATCTTGTGGTGGACAATGTCTGTAATTAACTATACAAATATTAGAAATCTATCTCACAAACTGGAACAAATGCACATCACTATAACTGGAAGCTAATAATGGGTATATAGGGAAAATATATACCTATTGCAAACTACATACCACAGTTAGTATTTTAACATTCTTTCACCAACAATAACAAATGTGCTATACCAAAACTATGAATCAATAATAAAGGGGGGCATGGTTAGGGGTATGGGAGGATCTGAGTTTCTTTTTTTGTCTTTGTTTCTTTTCTGGAGTAGTGAAAATGTTCCAAAAATTGAAAAAAATAATAATTGTGCTGATGGATGCACTGCTGTATGGTGGTGCTGTGGGTAACTGATTGTACACTTTGGATTTTGGATAGTTGTATGGTATGTGAACAGCCTCAATAAAAAAATATATCAAGTTAAGCAAATGCCAAGAGGCCAAAACAGAAAATTTTATAGCTTATGAAAAAAAAACAGACAATATTGATAACTCAAGCTTAAACACCCAAATGAAAAGTTCAGAGGAGACACAGTACTGGGAGCAATTGATCAAAGAACTAAAGACAAACAATGAGAGCATGGCACAGGATATAAAGGACATGAAGAAGACCCTAGAAGAGCATAAAGATGGAATTGCAAGAGTAAATAAAAAATAGATGATCTTATGGAAATAAAGAAACTTGACCAAATTAAAAAGATTCTAGATACTCGTAGAACAAGACTACAGGAAGCTGAACAGTGAATCAGTGACCTCAAGGATGACGGAATTAAGAATGAAAGAACAAAAAAAAGAAAGGGGGTAAAATTGAAAAAACTGAAATGGACCTCAGGGATATGATAGATAATATAAAATGTCTAAGTATAAGACTAATTAGTGTTCTGGAAGGGGAAGAGAAGGTAAAAGGTCTAGGAAGAGTAGTCAAAGAAATTGCTGGAGAAAACTTCCCCAACTTTCTAAACAACATATACAAAAATCATAAATGCCCAGTGAACTCCAAAATAGAATAAATCCAAATAAACCCACTCTGACACACATTCTGATCAGATTGTCAAATACTGAAGAGAAGGAGCAAGTTCTGAAAGCAGCAAGAGAAAAGCAATTCACCATTTACAATGGAAACAGCATAAGACTAAGTAGTGACTACTCAGTGGCCACTATGGAGGTGAGAAGGCAGTGGCATGACCTATTTAAAATTCTGAGAGAGAAAAATTGCCAACCAAGAATTCTTTATCCAGGAAAGCTCTCTTTCAAACTTGAGGGAGAGCTTAAATTTTTCACAGACAAACAAATGCTGAGAGAATTTGCTTGCAAGGGACCTGCCCTACTTGACATACTAATGGGAGTCCTACTGACAGAGAAAAAATGAAAGAAGAGACAGAGATGGAGAAAGGTTCAGTACTAAAGAGTTTCAGTATGTGTACATTAAAGGACATTAATAGAGAGAGGGAAAAATTATATCTGACAAACAAACCAAAGGATAGTTTGCCTGATTCAAGAAATGCCTTCACAGTAATAACATTGAATGTAAATGAATTAGACTCCCCAATTAAAAGATACAGATTGGCAGAATCAATCAAAAAATATGAACCATTGATATGCTGCATACAAGAGACTCATCTTAGACACAGGGGCACAAAGAAATAGAAAATGAAAGGATGGAAAAAATATTTCATTCAAGCTACAGCCAAAATAAAGCAGGAGTATCAATATGAATCACAGATGAAATAGACTTTAAATGCAAGAATATTATGACAGACAAAGAAGGTCGCTACATACTAATAAAAGGGGCAATTCAACAAGAAGAAATAACAATCATAAATGTTTTTGCACCCAATCAAGGGGCCACAAAATATAGGAGACAAACACCGGCAAAACTAAAGGAAAACAATTGATGTTTCCACAAACATCATTGTGGGAGACTTCAACATATCACTCTCTCCTATACATATATCTATCAGACAGAAGAGCAGTAAGGAAATTGAAAACCTAAACAATCTGATAAATGAATTGGATTTAACAGACATGTATAGAACATTACATCCTAAATCAAAAGGATACAGATTCTGTTCTAGTGCTCATGGAACTTTCTCCAGAATAGATCATATGCTGGGACACAAAACAAGCCTCAACAAATTTTAAAAAATTGAAATTATTCAAAGCACATTCTCTGACCACAATGGAATACAATTAATAGTCAATAAGCATCAGAGACATAGAAAATTCACAAATACCTGTAGGTTAAACAACACACTCCTAAACAATCAGTGCGTTAAAGAAGAAATAACAAGAGAAATTTCTAAATATATAGAGATGAATGAAAATGAGAACACAACCTAACAAAACCTGGGGATGCAGCAAAAGTGGTACTGAGGGGAAATTTATACCACTAAATGCATACATCAAAAAGGAAGGAAGAGCTAAACTCAAAGGACTAATGAGTGACTGAAGAAACTAAAAATGGAACAGCAAACCAATCCAAAACCAAGTAGAAGAAAAGAAATAACAAGGATTAAAGCAGAAAGAAATGACCTAGAGAATAAAAAACTACAGAGAGAATAAATAACACCAAAAATTGTTTCTTTGAGATGATCAACAAGATTGACAAGCCCCTAGCTAGACTGACAAAATCAAAAAGAGAAAAGAGCCATATTAAAAAAAAAAAAAGAATGAGAAAGGTGACATTACTGCAGATGCCAAAGAAATTTAAAAACTTATAAGTGGATATTATGAACAATTCTATGCCAAAAAACTGGATGATGTAGGGGAAATGGACAATTTTCTGGAAACATATGAAAAACCTAGAGTGACCAGAGAAGAAATAGAAGACCCCAACCAACCAATCACAAGCAAAGAGATCCAATCAGTCATCAAAAAGCTTCCCACAAATAAATGCCCAGGGCCAGATGGCTTCACAGGGGAATTCTACCAAACTTTCCAAAAAGAACTGACAGCAATTTACTTAAACTCTTTCAAAACATTGAAGAAAATGGAATACTATCTCTTCTAGTTTGCTAATGCTTCCAGAATGCAAAACACCAGAAATGGATTGGCTTTTACAAAAGGAGGGTTATTTGGTTACAGAGTTACACTGTAAAGGCCATAAAGTGTCCAAGGTAATGCATGAACAATCGGGTACCTTCCCTGGAAAATGGCCAATGGTGTTTGGAAAACCTCTGTTAGCAGGGAAGGCATGTGGCCATCATCTGCTCCAAGTTCTGGTTTCAAAATGGCTTTCTCCCAGGATGTTCCTCTCTAGGCTTCAGCTCCTCAAAAATGTCACTCTTAGATGCTCTTGAGGCATTTGTCCTCTTTTAGCTTCTCTGGAGCCAAAGCCTGCTTTCTTTTTTTTTTTTTTTTTTTTAAATCTTCATTTTATTGAGATATATTCACCTACCACGCAGTCATACAAAACAAATCGTACATTCGATTGTTCACAGTACCATTACATAGTTGTACAATCATCCCCTAAATCAATCCCTGAAACCTTCATTAGCACACACACAAAAATAACAAGGATAATAATTAAAGTGAAAAAGAGCAATTGAAGTAAAAACAGTGGTTACCTTTGTCTGTTTGTTTCTTTCCCCTATTTTTCCACTCATCCATCCATGAACTAGAAAAAGTGGAGTGTGGTCCTTATGGCTTTCCCAATCCCACTGTCACCCCTCATAAGCTACATTTTTTTTTTAAATCTTCATTTTATTGAGATATATTCACATACCACGCAGTCATACAAAACAAATCGTACTTTCGATTGTTTACAGTACCATTACATAGTGGTACATTCATCACCCAAATCAATCCCTGACACCTTCATTAGCACACACACAAAAATAACAATAATAATAATTAGAGTGAAAAAGAGCAATTGAAGTAAAAAAGAACACTGGGTACCTTTGTCTGTTTCTTTCCTTCCCCTATTTTTCTACTCATCCATCCATAAACTAGACAAAGTGGAGTGTGGTCCTTATGGCTTTCCCAATCCCATTGTCACCCCTCATAAGCTACATTTTTATACAACTGTCTTCAAGATTCATGGGTTCTGGGTTGTAGTTTGATAGTTTCAGGTATCCACCCCAATTCTTTAGAACCTAAAAAGGGTTGTCTAAAGTGTGCATAAAAGTGCCCACCAGAGTGACCTCTCGGCTCCTTTTGGAATCTCTCTGCCACTGAAGTTTATTTCATTTCCTTTCACATCCCCCTTTTGGTCAAGAAGATGTTCTCCGTCCCACGATGCCAGGTCTACATTCCTCCCCGGGAGTCATATTCCACGTTGCCAGGGAGATTCACTCCCCTGGGTGTCTGATCCCACGTAGCAGGGAGGGCAGTGATTTCACTTTTCAAGTTGGCTTAGCTAGAGAGAAAGGGCCACATCAGAGCAACAAAGAGGCATTCGGGAGGAGGCTCTTAGGCACAATTATAGGGAGGCCTAGCCTCTCCTTTACAGCAACCGTCTTCCCAAGGGTAAAACCTATGGTAGAGAGCTCAACCCATCAAACCACCAGTCCCCTATGTCTGTGGTCATGTTAGCAACCATCGAGGTGGGGTAGGCCAATACCCCTGCATTCTCCACAGGATCCTCAAGGGGGCACTACATATTTTTCCCTGTTTTTTTTTTTTTTTAACCTTTTCTTAAGTCAACTGTATGAAAAAAAAATTGAAAAAAAAACCTAAAAAAAACATACAATAAAATAACATTTCAAAGAGACCATGACAAGGGAGTAAGAAAAAGACAACTAACCTAAGATAACTGCTTTACTTCCAAGCTGTTCCTACTTTACCCCAAGAAAGTTACCTAATATAGCAACATTTCTGTGACCTTGTTCCTACTATACCCATCAGAAATTAACAGACCATAGTCATTTCTGTGCATCCCCAGAACGTTAAATAGCGTATCGGTTCTTCTTGGATTATTGTTCCCCCTACCTTAATTGTTCTCTATTGCTAGTTCCCCTACATTCTACATTATAAACCATTTGTTTTACATTTCTCAAAGTTCACATTAGTGGTAGCATATAATATTTCTCTTTTTGTGCCTGGCTTATTTCGCTCAGCATTATGTCTTCAAGGTTCATCCATGTTTTCATATGTTTCACGAGATTGTTCCTTCTTACTGCTGTGTAGTATTCCATCGTGTGTATATACCATATTTTATTTATCCACTCATCTGTTGAAGGACATTTGGGTTGTTTCTATTTCTTGGCAATTGTGAATAATGCTGCTGTGAACATTGGCATGCAGATATCTGTTCGTGTCACTGCTTTCCGATCTCCCGGGTATATACCGAGAAGTGCAATCGCTGGATCGAATGGTAACTCTATATCTAGTTTTCTAAGGAACTGCCAGACTGACTTCCAGAGTGGCTGAACCATTAAACAATCCCACCAACAATGAATAAGAGTTCCAATTTCTCCACATCCCCTCCAGCATTTGTAGTTTCCTGTTTGTTTAATGGCAGCCATTCTAATTGGTGTGAGATGGTATCTCATTGTGGTCTTAATTTGCATCTCTCTAACAGCTAGTGAAGCTGAACATTTTTTCATGTGTTTCTTGGCCATTTGTATTTCCTATTCAGAGAACTGTCTTTTCATATCTTTTGCCCATTTTATAATTGGGTTGTCTGTACTATTGTCATTGAGTTGTAGGATTTCTTTATATATGCAAGATATCAGTCTTTTGTCAGATACAGGGTTTCCCAAAATTTTTCCCATTGGGTTGGTTGCCTCTTTACCTTTTTGAGACATACCTTTGACGTGCAGAAACTTCTAAGCTTGAGGAGTTCCCATTTATCTATTTTTTCTTTTGTTGCTTGAGCTTTGGGTGTAAAGTCTAGGAAGTGGCCGCCTAATACAAGGTCTTGAAGATGTTTTCCTACATTATCTTCTAGGAGTTTTATGGTAGTTTCTTTTATAGTGAGATCCTTCATCCATTTTGAGTTAATTTTTGTGTAGGGTGTGAGGTAGGGGTCCTCTTTCATTCTTTTGGATATGGATATCCAACTCTCCCAGCTCCATTTGTTGAAAAGACCATTATGACTCAGTTCAGTGACTTTGGGGGCCTTATCAAAGATCAGTCGGCCATAGATCTGAGGGTCTATCTCTGAATTCTCAATTCGATTCCATTGATCTATATGTCTATCTTTGTGCCAGTACCATGCTGTTTTGACAACTGTGGCTTTATAATAAGCTTCAAAGTAAGGGAGTGTATATCCTCCCACTTTGTTTTTCTTTTTTAGAGTGTCTTTAGCAATTTGAGGCATCTTCCCTTTCCAAGTAAGTTTGATAACTAGCTTTTCCAAGTCTGCGAAGTAGGTTGATGGCATTTTGATTGGGATTGCATTGAATCTGTAGATGAGGTTGGGTGGAATTGACATGTTAATGACATTTAGCCTTCCTATCCATGAACATGGAATATTTTTCTATCTTTCCCTTCTATTTCTTTTAGTAGAGTTATGTATTTTTCTTTGTATAGGTCTTTTACATCTTTGGTTAAGTTTATTCCTAGGTACTTGATTTTTTTAGTTGCTGTTGAAAATGGTATCTTTTTCTTGAGTGTCTCTTCAGTTTGTTCATTTCTAGCATATAGAAACATTACTGACTCATGTGCATTAATCTTGTATCCCACTACTTTGCTAAATTTGTTTATTAGCTCTAGTAGCTCTATTGTCGATTTCTCAGGGTTTTCCAGAGATAAGATCATATCATCTGCAAACAATGACAGTTTTACTTCTTTTCCAATCTGGATGCCTTCTATTTCTTTGTCTTGCTGGATTAACCTGGCTAGCACTTCCAGCACAATGTTGAAAAACAGTGGTGACAGCGGGTATCCTTCTCTTGTTCCTGAGCTTAGAGGGAAGGCTTTCAGTCTCTCAACATTGAGTACTATGCTGGCTGTGGGTTTTTCATATATGCTCTTTATCATGTTGAGGAAGTTTCCTTCAATTCCTACCTTTTGAAGTGTTTTTATCAAAAATGGATGTTAGATTTTGTCAAATGCTTTTTCAGCATCTATTGAGATGATCATTTGAGTTTTCCCTTTCGAATTTATAATGTGTTGTAATACATTGATTGATTTTCTTATGTTGAACCATCCTTGCATGCCTGGAATGAACCCCACTTGGTCATAGTGTATGATTTTTTTAATGTGTGTTTGGATTCAATTTGCAAGTATTTTGTCGAGGATTTTTGCATGTATATTTATTAGGGAGACTGGCCGGTAGTTTTCCTTTTTTGTAGCATCTTTGCCTGGTTTTGCTATTAGATTGATGTTAGTTCATAAAATGAGTTAGGTAGTGTTCCATTTTCTTCAATGTTTTGAAAGAGTTTGAGTAAGATTGGTGTCAGTTCTTTATGAAAAGTTTGGTAGAATTCCCCTGTGAAGCCATCTGGTCCTGGGCATTTATTTGTGGGAAGATTTTTGATGACTGATTGGATCTCTTTGCTTGTGATGGGTTGATTGACTACTTCTTCTCTAGTCAGTCCAGGTTGTTCATATGTTTCCAGGAAATTGTCCATTTAATCTACATTATACAGTTTGTTGCCATACAGTTGTTCATAGTGTCCTCTTAAAATTTTTTTAATTTCTTCAGGATCTGCAGTTATGTCACCTTCTTCAGTCATTATTTTGTTTATATGGGTCTTCTCTCTTTTTGATTTTGTCAGTCTAGCTAGGGGCTTCTCAATCTTGTTGATCTTCTCAAAGAACCAACTTTTGGTGATATTTATCCTCTCTATTGTTTTTTTTTTTGTTCTCTATGTCATTTATTTCTGCTTTAATCCTTGTTATTTCTTTTCTTCTACTCGGTTTAGTATTGGTTTGCTCTTTATTCTCTAGATTCTTCAGTTGATCCATTAGTTCTTTGATTTTGGCTCTTTCTTCCGTTTTAATATATGCGTTTAGTGCTATAAATTTCCCCCTCAGCACTGCTTTTGCTGCATCCCATAGGTTTTGGCATGTTGTGTTCTCATTTTCATTCATCTCTACATATTTAGCAATTTCTCTTGCTATTTCTTCTTTAACCCACTGATTGTTTAGGAGTGTGTTGTTTAACCTCCAGGTATTTGTGAATTTTCTAAGTCTCTGATGGTTATTGACTTCTAATTGTATTCCATTGTGGTTAGAGAATGTGCTTTGAATAATTTCAATCTTTTTAAATTTATTGAGGCTTGTTTTACGCCCCAGCATATGATCTATTCTGGAGAAAGTTCTGTGAGCACTAGAAAAGTATGTGTATCCTGGTGATTTGGGATGTAATGTTCTGCACATGTCTGTTAAATCTAATTCATTTATCAGATTGTTTAGGTTTTCAATTTCCTTATTGGTTTTCTGTCTGTTTGATCTATCTATAGGAGAGAGTGATGTGTTGAAGTCTCCCACAATTTTTGTGGAAACATCAATTGCTTCCTTTAGTTTTGCCAGTGTTTCTCTCATGTATTTTGTGGCACCTTGATTGGGTGCATAGACATTTATGATTGTTATTTCTTCTTGTTGAATTGCCCCTTTTATTAGTATGTAGGGGCCTTCTTTGTCTCTCAAAACATCCCTGCATTTCAAGTCTATTTTATCTGAGATTAATATTGCTACACCTGCTTTCTTTTGGCTGTAGCTTGCATGAAATATTTTTTTCCATCCTTTCACTTTCAATTTCTTTGTGTTCCTGTGTCAAAGATGAGTCTCTTGTATGCAACATATTGATGGTTCTTTTTTTTTTTTTTTGATCCATTCTGCAAATCTATATCTTTTAACTGGGGAGTTTAATCCATTTACATTCAATGTTATAACCATGAAGGCATTTCTTGAATCAGCCATCTTATCCTTTGGTTTATGTTTGTCATATATATTTTCTCATCTCTCTATTAATATCCTTTATTGTACCCATACCGAATCTCTTTAGTACTGAACCTTTCTCCAAGTCTCTCTGTCCTTTCTTTGTTTCTCTGTCTGTAGGGCTCCCTTGAGTATCTCCAGTAGGGCAGGTCTCTTGTTAGCAAATTCTCTCAGCATTTGTCTGTGAAAAATTTAAGCTCTCCCTCAAATTTGAAGGAGAGCTTTGCTGGATAAAGTATTCTTGTTTGGAAATTTTTCTCACTCAGAATTTCAAATATATCATGCCACTGCCTTCTCGCCTCCATGGTGGCTGCTAAGTAGTCACTACTTAGTCATATGCTGTTTCCTTTGTATGTGGTGAATTGCTTTTCTCTTGCTGCTTTCAGAACTTGCTCCTTCTTTTCTGTGTTTGACAGTGTGATCAGAATATGTCTCAGAGTGGGTTTACTTGGATTTATTCTATTTGGAGTTTTCTGAGAATTTATGATTTGTGTGTTTATGTTGTTCAGAAGATTTGGGAAGTTTTCCCCAACAATTTTTTTTAATACTCTTCCTAGGCCTTTAACCTTTTCTTCCCCTTCTGAAGAACATCAATGAGTCTTATATTTGGACGTTTTATATTATCTATCATATCCCTGAGGTCCGTTTTGATTTTTTCAATTTTTTTCCCCATTCTTTCTTTTATGCTTTCATTTTCCATTTTGTCATCTTCCAGGTCACTGATTCATTGTTCTACTTCCTCTAGTCTTGTACTATGAGTGTCCAGAATCTTTTTAATTTGGTTAACAGTTTCTTGAATTTCCATAAGATCATCTATTTTTTTTTATTTTGGAGTTTTTTTTTTGTGCTGTTTTTTTCTATTCCTGTCTCCTCTCTGCTGGGCTGGCTGCTCTCAGATTCTCTGGTGTCTGGTCTCAGTTTATCTATGGTTGGAGTTTGGATCAGTAGAATGAGTTTCTGATAAGGGCTGCCACTGCAGTTCTCCCTTCTCCTTCCCAGAGCTGACAGCCCCTCCTCCCATTGGACTGAGCCTGGCAGGGTGAGATGCTGGTCCCCTGGCCACAAAAACTTACAGATTTCACTGATCTCAGCATTTCCACATTTTCATGAGTGTTGTATGAAGTATGCCCAATGTCAGATTGCTCTGTGGTGTCCAGTCCACGCAGTTCCTGGCTTTCTACCTACTTTCCTGGAGGAGTAACCCAAAGTCTGCTTTCAAAGTCCATCTCCAAAATGTCTCTGTAAGCTGAAGCTCCTCTCTCAGTTCCAGTGTGTTCTACAAAGTGTCCCTGTTGGCTGTAACTCCTCTGTGAAATGTCACTGTCAGATGCACTGAGTTCCTTCTGTTTTTCAGCTCATTTATATGACCCCAGTGATTTAATTTAGACTCACCCTGAATGGGTGTGGTAAGAACACCATGGAAATTATCCAATCAGAGTCATAACCCACAGTTGGGTGGGGTACATCTCCACAGAAACTCTCAAAGAATTACAATCTACTCAACACTGATACATCTACCCACACAAGATTACATCAAAAGTAATGGTGTTTTGGGGCATATAACACATTCAAACTGGCACACTATCTAACATATTTTATGAACTAACATCAATCTAATACCAAACCAGGCAATGATGCCACAAAGAAGGAAAACTACAGGCAAATCTCCCTAATGAATAGAGAGAGAAAAATCCTCAACAAAATAATTGGAAATCGAATCCAAAGACACGTTAAAAAAATCATACACCATGGCAAAGTGGGGTTCATTCCAGGCATGCAAGGATGCTTCAACACAAGAAAATCAATGTATTACAACACATTAACAAATGAAAAGAGAAAAATCATCTGATCATATCAATAGATGCTAAAAAAGCTTTCAACAAAATCTAACATTCCTTTTTGATAAAAACACTTCAAAAGGTAGGGAATTAAAGGAAAGTTCTTCAATATGATAAAGAGCATATATGAAAAACCCACAGCTGGCATAGTACTCACTGGTGAGAGACTGAAAGCTTTCACTCTAAGATCAGGAACAAGACAAGGATACCTGCTGTCACCCCTGTTATTCAACACTGTGCTAGAAGTTCTAGCCAGGATAATCTGGAAAGACAGAGAAATAAAAGGCATCCAAATTGGAAAGGCAGAAGTAAAACTGTCATTATTTGCAGATGATATGATCTTATATCTGGAAAACTATAAGAAATCAATGATACAGCTACTAGCATTAATAAACAAATTTAGCAAAGTAGCAGGATACAAGATGAATGCACATAAGTCAGTAATGTTTCGATACACTAGAAATGAACAAAGTGGAGAGATACTCAAGAAAAAGATACCGTTTTCAATAACAACTAAACAAATCAAGTACCTAGGAATAAGCTTAACCACAGATGTGAATAACCTATACAAAGAAAACTACATAACTCTACTAAAAGAAATAGAAAGGGAGCTTAAAAGATGGAAAAAATATTCCATGTTCATGGATAGGAAAGCTAAATGTCATTAAGATGTCAATTCTACCCAAACTCATCTACAGTTTCAATGCAGTCCCAATCAAAATTCCAACAACCTACTTTGCAGATTCAAAAAATGGATTATCAAATTTATTTGGAAAGGGAAGATGCCTCAAATTGCTAAAAACACTCTAGAAAAGAAAAATGAATTGGGAGGACTTACATTCCCTGGCTTTGAAGCTTATGATAAAGCCACAGTATTCAAAGCAGCATGATACTGGCAGAAAGAAAGACATGGATCAATGGAATTGAATTGAGAATTTGGAGGTAGACCACCAGATCAACAATTGACTGAACTTTGATAAGGGCCCCAAAGACACTGAACTGGGACATAAGTCTTTTCAACAAATGGGACTGGGAGAGTTGGATGTCCATATCAAAAAGAATGAAAGAGCACCCCTACCTCACAACCTACACAAAATTTACCTCAAAGTGGATCAAAGACCTCAATATAAAAGACAGTACCATAAAACTCCTAGAAGATAATGTAGGGAAACATCTTCTAGACCTTGTACTAGGTGGCCACTTCCTAGACCTTATAACCAAAGCACAAGCAACAAAAGAAAAAATAGATAAATGGGAACTCCTCAAGCTTAGAAGTTTCTGTACCTCAAAGGAATTTGTTAAAAAAGTAAAGAGGTAACCAACTTAATGGGAAAAATTTTTGGAAACCATGTATCTGACAAAAGACTTTATATATATCTTGCATATATAAAGAAGTCCTACAACTCAATGAGAATAGTACAGACAACCCAATTATAAAATGAGCAAAATTATGAAGAGAAAGTTCTCTGAAGAGGAAATAAAATGGCCAATAAACACAAGAAAAAATGTTCAGATTCACTTGGTATTGGATGCAAATTAAGACCACAGTGAGATACCATCTCACACCAATTAGATTGTCTGCCATTAAAGAAACAAGAAACTACAAATGCTGGAAAGGATGTGGAGAAATTGGAACTCTTATTCACTGTTGGGACTGTATAATGATTCAGCCACTCTGGAAGTCAGTCTGGCAGTTCCTTAGAAAACTAGATAAAGATTTATCCTTTGATCCAGCAATTGCACTTCTCATTATATACCCAGCAGATCTGAAAGCAGTGACACAGATATCTGCACAACAATGTTCATAGTAGCATTAGTCACAATTGCCAAGAGTTGGAAACAACCCAAATGTCCTTCATCAGATGAGTGGATGAATAAAATGTGGTATAAACACACTATGGAATACTACATGACACTAAGATGGAAAAATATTGTAAAACATATGACAACATGGATGAACCATGAAGACATAATGCTGAGCAAAATATGTCAGGTACAAAAAGAGAAATATTATATGCTACCACTAATGTGAACATTGAAAAAATGTAAAATAAATGGTTAATAATGTAGAATGTAGGGGAACTACTGAAAGAAAGCAATTAATGAAGGAGGAATGATAACCCAATAAGAACAGATAAGCTATCACATGTAAATTTAACATTCTGGGAATGTCCAGGAATGACTATGATTTGTTAATTTCTGGTGGGTATGGTAAGAACAAGTTCATAGAAATGTTGCTATATCAGGTTGTTTTTTTGGGGTAGAGTACAAACATGTTGGAAGTAGTTATTTTAGGTTAGTTGTCTTTTTCTTACTCCCTTGTTATGGTTTGTTTGAAATGTTTTTTTATTGTATGTTTTTTCATTTTTTTATATAGTTAATAGTTAATTTAAAAAATTTAATTAGGTAAAACAATGAAAAAAATATGCAGAGCCCCCATGAGGAGTTGGTGGAGAATGCAAAGGTGTTGGGCCTCCCATCTGAATGGTCTGATGTACTCACAGATATAGGGGACTGACAGTTTGATGGGCTGAGCCCTCTACCATGGGACTTGCCCTTAGCAAGACTGTTGCTGCAAAGGAGAGGCTAGGCCTGCCTATAATTGTGCCTAAGTGTCTCTTCCTGGATGTCTCTTTGTTGCTCAGATGTGGCCCTCTCTCTCTAGCTAAGCCAACTTGTCAGGTGAAATCAATGCCCTACCCACTACATGGGATCTGACACCCAAAGGAGTGAATCTCCCTGGCAACACGGAATATGACTCAGGGAGGAATCTAGACCTGGAATGATGGGATGAAGAACATCTTCTTGACCAAAAGGGGGATGTGAAAGGAAATGAAATAACCTTCAGTGGCAGAGAGATTCCAAGAGAAGCTGAGAGGTCACTCTGTTGGGCACTCTTAAGCACAATCTAGACAACACTTTTTAGATTCTACTGAATTGGAATAGTTAGCAGTAAATGCCTGGAACTGTCAAACTGCAACCCAGAACCCTTCAGTCTTGAAGACAATTGTATAAAACTGTAGCTTATTTGGGGTGACAATGTGATTGGTAAAGCCATATGGACCACACTCCCCTTTGTCCAGTGTGTGGATGGCTGAGTAGAAAAATGGGGGCAAAAAAAGACACTTCTTACAACTCAATGACAAGAGTTCAAACAGCCCAATTTTAAATGGGCAAAAGATATGAAAAGGCATTTTTCTAAAGAGGAAATATAAATGGCTAAAAACACATGGAAAAATGTTCATCTTCACTACCTATTAGTGAAATGCAAATCAAAACCACAATGAGATACCATCTCACACCAATAAGAATGGCTGCCATTAAACAAATAGGAAATAAATGCTGGAGATGATGTTGAGAAATTGGAACTCTTTTTCATTGCTGGTGGGATTGTATAATTGTACAGCTACTATGGAAGACAGTTTGGCAGATTCTCAGAAAACTATATATTGAATTACCCTGCTATCCAGCAATTCCACATCTTGGTATATATCCAGAGGTTCTGAAAGCAGTGCCATGAACAGACATTTGTACAGTGATGTTCCTTGTGGCATTGTTCACAACTGCTAAGAGATGGAAACAGTCCAAGTGTCCATGAACCGTTGAGTAGATAAAATGTGGTATCTACATATGATGGAAAACTATGCAGCAATAAGGACAAGGATCATGAAACAGATGGCAACATGTATGAACCTTGAAGACATAATGCTGAGTGAAATAAGTCAGACACAAAAGCAGAAATATTGTAAGTTACCACTACTATGAACTCCCTGAAAAATGTAATATCAATGCCTTATAATGCAGAATATTGGGAACCTAGAGATAGACAGAAGTTAGTAAAGGGGAAATAATAACCTAATATGTTCAGATATGTTAGTGAGGGTTAATTTAAAGGTATGGGAATGGATAGGGGTGATGATTGTTTATTAATGGGATTATAAGTATCAGAGCTGCACTTGTAGGCACATGGCAGGCAGGGAGTGGAGTATATTTGAGCTGCGACAGAAAGTCAACAAATGGTGCTGGAAGAACTGGAAATCCATATCCAAAAGAATGAAAGAAGACCCCTACCTCACACCCTATACAAAAATTAACTGGAAGTGGATCAAAGACCTTAATACAAGTGACAGCACAATAAAACTCTGTATTAGAAATTGTAAAAAAATGTAATGTGTGGATCAAACCAACATGAAGCAGATAACTGCCCTGCACATTAGCAGGTGCTGTTCTGTCTACAAGGGAGTGAGGAACAAAGATACATATAACAAAGAAAGTCGCTGAAGCATAACAGAGTTTACCCAGGAGTTTTGATAATAGTTAATACATCACCTGTACCTCCACCAAGGTTAGGCTTCCCCAGTGCAGACATGCCGATGAAACTAAGATAAGGAAGTCTTCGTAATCATCCTAAGGAATTAGCCCTTTCTTGATATGTGCAGCAAATTAGTTCTACTTCTGGACAAATTGCCATAAATACTGGCCTGAGTACCAGGAAAAGTTGGAGGTCTCACCTGGGAAGGGATGCTCTGCCTTGGACCATGTGCCAACTAGGACTCTGATTGGCTGAAGATTGGGACCTCCTCAGTCAGTAGTATTGGATGTGGGAGCTTTCCCTGGTTTGGTGAGTTTTTCTTTTCCTTTGCTGGACAGACTGCTTTATTTTCAGCTATTACCTCATTAATGATAAATGCTTGTAGTCTTGTAATTCAATAAATTTTCTTCTGTAAAGTTATACTATATCAGTTCATGTCTCTTCCCTCCTCCCATGATTTACCTTGCACAACAAACTCTTAAAAGATAATATAAGGAAACATTTTCAAGGCATAGTAACAGGAGGTGGCTTCTTACACCTTACACCCAAAGCACAAGCAACGTAAGAAAAAAACAGATAAATGGGAACTCCTCAAAATTTAAAGCCTCTGTGTCTCAAAAGTCTTTGTTAAAAGGGTGAAGAGGTAACCAACTCACTGGGAGAAAATATTTGGAAAACATGTATCTGATAAGAGATTGATATCCTGCATATAAAAAGAAATCCTACAACTCAACAACTATAGTACAGACACTGCAATTTTAAAATGGGCAAAAAATATGAAATGACATTTTTCCAAAGAGGAAATACAATCGGCTAAAAAAACACATTAAAAAATTTCATCTTCACTAGCTATTAGGCAAATGCAAATCAAAACCACAATGAGATACCATCTCACACCAGTAAGAATGGTTGCCATTAAACAAATAGGAAACAACAAGTACTGGAGAGGATGTGGAGAAACTGGAACACTTTTTCATTGCTGGTGGGACTGTATAATGGTATAGCTGCTGTGAAGACAATTTGGTAGTTGCTCAGAAAACTAGATATTGAATTACCCTATGATCCAGCAATTCCACTTCTTGGTATATTCCCAGAGGATCTGAAAACAGTGACATGAACAGATATTAATAAAGAGGGAATAATAACCTAATATGTTCAGATATGTTAGTGAGGGTGAATTTAAAAGTATGGGAATGGATAGGGGTGATGATTGTTAATGGGATTATAAGTATCAGAGCTGCATTGAAGGCAAACAGGATTGAAAGAAACTGAAGGCATATATCCCACAGATCAGAACTATAAACATAGATAGATGCTTGCATGATATACTTGTAAGTTATGACACAGGTACAGAGAGTTGACAACAGAGTGGTATATGGAAAAATCTACCTATTGCATACTAGGAACTCTAATTGATATGAATACCTTACTAGTACCACACAAATACTAGTGACAAATAATTAAGGGCTAAAAAGAGCTATGAGATGTTTGAGTCATGAGAATTGTTTAAAACAGTGAGTGATGAGGACTGTACAACTAAGGGATGATAATGTGAGATACTGATTAATTATTGTGTTCAGAGCCTATGCCATGTGAAATGAGGAATCCCCTACTTTATAAAATAGTCAAGCCCTCAATTTTTAGGCTTGCTCCTGTGAAACTTATGGTTGTAAAGCGGAGGTTAAGCCCACTTATACTTATGCCTAGAGTCACCTCCAGAGAACCTCTTTTGTTGTTTTGCTCAAATGCAGACTTTCTGTCTCTAAGACCAACTTTGCAAATAAATCCATCACCCTGCCACTGACATGGGACAGGAACCCCACAGGTGAAAGAGTCTCCCTGGTAATGGGGGACCAGAATCCAGAAATGAACCTGACCCTGGCATCAAGGGCTTGAGAATGCCTTTCTGACCAAAAGAGGGAAAAGAAAGACAATAAAATAAGGTTTTGGTGGCTAAGAGATTTCAAACATAGTCAAGAGGCTGTTCTGGAGGTTACTCTTACGCAAGCTTCAGCTGAATATCCTATATGTCCACAGTATGATAAGCCCAAGTCAACAGTAGTCCCACAAACCCTATAGAATACCTGAGTCCCTACCTGAGACTATAAAAGTTTCATTAACTAAATTTATTCTTCAGAAACTTAAATCACCCAGAGAGCTCCTATTCCAGCTAAGTCCCAAAACCTAGAGGCAACAGTTCCTTCAAGAACATCAACCAGTTTTGTCCCTTTTTCCCATGTTGACATCCCTTGTCAACATGAACAAGTTAGTCTGGTCACTGCCTAGACATCCCTAAAGATTGGGAAAGTGATTAAACTAGAGGAAGGGGTAGCAACAGACAAGGTGGAATTTAATAAAGGACCATGAATACTGAATCTCTATATAATTTTCTTTTTCTTAGTTGCTAGGATATTGGATTAGCTAGAAGGAAAGAACTGAAATGGTGTAATTGTAACCCATAACATTTTTGAAATTTGCTATATAACTACTTGTTACATTATAATTTGAAAGTTATCACTTTTTTGTATATATGTAATATTTCACAATAAGGAAATAACTGACACTATGTTACTGTAACCCATAATATTTATGGAAATTTCCTATATAACTACTTGTTAATTTGCATTTTGAAAGTTATCACCTTTTTGCATATATGTTATATTTCACAATAAGTAAATAACTGAAATTGTGGAACTGTAACCCATAACATTATTTGAAATTTGCTTTCTAACTACTTGTTAAATTGCACTTGGAAAGTAATCACTATTATGTAAATATGATATATTATACAATAAAAAATACTATTTAAACAGTGAAGTGTTGAGGTTAAGAGTGTAAGCTTTAGAGTCTGACAGTCATGGGTTCAAAATCTGAGTTGCCACTTAATGGCAGGGAGCTTTTGGAAGTGTTTTAGAATTAACTGGACTTGTTCCCTGATGGTAACAATACAACAGCAAGCCCAGCTCAAAGGGACAACTAAGGCACTGTTTGTAAAATGAAACATCTTACCAGCAACACAAAAAAGTAACTGATTTTAAAACAACAAAAATTTAGAATCAGTATTTGTTGAATTACTTAAAGGTTTAATTTAATAGTACACCATATTTTACTTGATATTTTTGACAGGCTATGTTGCATGTTATAATTTATTAGTGTTTTATGGGTGATCAGGAATATATTCACTGAGCATCCAGTGTGTCCTAAAGGGCCCATGACTGAATTCCCAGAAATGTTTCACTGTAAATGAGAAATTTGCTGCAGCAAATAGATGCTCAAATGCAGACTTAAATTCTCTAATTTCCATTCATTTCCTCACCTTGTCCCAATCACTCAAGCCTCAGTAGATTTGGTCACCATTGCACTAACCCCGCCCTATTAACACCTCTGTTTTGTCTTTCCACTCTTTAAAAACAGAAAACCTTGAGATTATTAATTAATAAAAATTAGAAAATATGGATAATCACAAAGAAAATTAATATGCTTTATTATTTTATCTATCACTCCAGGAGCAACAAGGGTTGAGTAATGTGGTAACTATCATTTTACCTCTAGCACTCCAGGATGGCTCCTATCTTGGAAAGTGTATTGCAGCATGCCTTTCTCCTGTACAATGTATCAGGGACATCCTTCAGGCCTGTGACTGCATTTGACCCACCCCTCCCACAGTCCTGGTTTACTTGGCAAATCTTCTGTGGGCTGGGCCCCGTGGAGTGCTTGCAGATGTTTCTTGAACTATTTTCCTACCTAATTCTTTGGAATAAATTAAGCCATGAAGTCAGAAGTCTTTCTTTCACACTTTAGAAGCCAATGCAAAAATCTCCATCTCTCAACCTGTGAACCTCTTGCCTCCTTCCTATGGCTAATAACCAGCCTTTGATTTGCAACCCCAAACTGCAAACTCCACAAGAGAGGGTGGAATTCACTACAAGGCTCACCGTTCACGTTTTCACTAGATGTCTCAAGCCAGGATTTGAACAGTTTGGTAATTACCCAACCATTATTTAACCCTGGTAATGGAGAACCACCAATGCACCCTCAGGATCCTGGAGTCTCACTCTCTTCCTCTCCATTGCGCAGGTTTGCCCGCAGGCCCAGGGTCACGGTGAGGTCAGGCCTGCAGGTGGTCAGAGAAAAGCTCAAAAGCTCTCCGGCCTGCCACCTGCAGTTCCCGGGATCAGGAAGTCACTGCCACCTGGCGCCCTCCTACTCCTTGATCAGGGATCACTGGGGTGGAAGAACAAGCATCCCCAGAGGGGCATCTGCTCAGACCCGTCAGGCCCCATCCTTGGGGTCTGGGTTTACGAGGTGTCCCCCGTCCCCCTGTCCCATCCAGGTCCTGGAAGCCAGAGGTGGGGGCGGGGGTAGAGAGCAGTGCGTGTCAGGGGCTAAGTTCAGATAATAACCTACCCCAGGCCCCTCTGCAACCAGCGTCTCCAGGGCCAGCTTCGGCTCCCAGAGTAACTTGGGGCCAAGGCAGTGGGGGTTGTCCAAGGCTCATCACCTCCTCCACGCACAGGCTGCTGGGATGGGGGTTCCGGCGTTCCCCGCCCTCCTTACCGCTTGTTAGGATGTCGACACTTCTGTTCAACTCAAGGAGCTAAGGCCGCAGCTTCCACCCGTAGGATCCTGACCTTGGAGGACTCAGTGGTTCCCAGAGTGGGGACGCAGAGAGGACGCCGTGTCCAGGGGCTCCGGTGGGAAGCGGCCGACCTCTTCCAGAAGGAAACTCAACTCCACCAAACTGCCAAGCGCATCCCCGGCGCCTCCACCCCTCCCAGCACCGGAAGCCCTGGGACCTGAGCCGATGGGCGGGGCCGGCCTTCTCGCGAGGGACTGGAGCGCAGGCGCGGCCCAGACTAGCGCCTGCGACCCCGCGACCCAGCTGGTGGCCCCGCTTTGGCGCCCAGGCCTCCACCGACAGCGCAGATAAAGGCCCCTAGGCTGCGGAAATGGCGGCGGGGAGTAGCCAAGCCCTGGAGATCCGGGTGAGTACGGACACGGGCAGCTGTGTGCGTGTGTGTTGCGAGGGGGCGGCCGACGTAGCACGCAGAGGTGGGAGCGCCCAGGCCGGGTGCAGCAGGGAGTTCACGGGCCTGCTGAACCGCTGGCGAGCCCCGACAGGTATTGGGGTGCCGGGCGGGTGGGGGTCCTCTCTGCCAACGTTCCCAGCAGGTTTTCTCTACTCTGTCCCCCTCCCCCCATAAATACCCGAGTCAAAACCAGGGCGGCCCCAGATTAATCCATTTCTGATCTTAAATTCCGGGTTCTTAGTCAGACTGCCCAAGTGCAGTGTAGGCCTGGCCTCCAGCTTTGTCTCCTCATCCCTCCCTCGAGCGGCTCCCAAGTGTCTGGTGGGGAGGAGTCTGTGCTTAAGGAAACAGGGCCCTGAGGAGCCCTCCCTGCGGTGGGAGGCCCTGGAAACTTTGCTCCTTTGAGGAGGGGGCCTGGGGTCCTGCCCCTTATTTGTTGTCCAGAACCTTCTGCAGTCAGTGGGATGCTGTTACCAGATCAAGGCAATGGATTCTTTTACCCTATGTGCTCAAGGGACCCAATTCCTGAGACACTGGGGTTTCAAAGAGAGAAAGACTTTTATTGCTAGGCAGGAAGCAGAGCAGATGGCCTGTTGGTCCAAAATCTGTGTCGCCAAACTGCAGTAATTCTGATAGTTTTAAAGCATGAAAAGATAGGCAGGTTTTAGGATAATGAGTACAGTGGCCCCCAGATTATGTAATTAGAGGTGATCTAATTATTGAGCTTGCACAGAATGGATTACATGCTTAGTCACAGAACATATGTAAGAAAATGGCGCCCTTAATATGATGATGGGTGTGATTTTTAGTATTATAATGAGGTATAGGTGACTTGTAGGTTAAAGTCTAAGCTACTGTGCATGTCAGGCAGACCCATTTTTGTTAGATCCAGCTTCCATTACCTAGATAACTGAACTTGTGGTGGGTTGGTTCTTGCTCACCCAAGACCCTTCATTAATAAACACCAGGGGCTGTCTTTTGTGGTCATAAGACTTTGGAGTTAAAAAAAAATGGTGCAAGTGAAAGTTAGTCACAAGGGTTTTACAATCATAAGGGCACAAGATAAAGGCTGTACTTTCATTATCAGAGATCAAGGCAGCTGGATTACAATTAAGGTTTCAGGTATTTCCTCTGTCTACTCTAGTATATCAGAAAGTAAAAAGCAATATCTATGTAATGATTCAGTAATCATCAGTCCTTAAATCTCAACTTCTCAGTTACAATGTGTGGACCTGCATGGCTGCCCAAGGGTGGCTGCTAAAATCCCTGAGTCAGGGTCTGGGAACTGTTGGGCCAGTAAAGTCTGAGAAGCAGGGGATCTGGAGACTAGTAAGTCTCCCTTGTGGGGGTGAGATGGAGAGGGAAGGAGGAGCAGCACCAGGGCCTGGAAAGAACCAGCCCAGGAATTCCAAGGGCAGTGTTCAGGGACAGCCAGTTTGGAGAGAATAGGAAAGAGCAGACCACACATGGCAGCAGGACAGACAGAGCCTGCCACCTGCCCTCTTTGGACACTAGGTTCTTGCTGCCTTTTTGGAATGCAGTTTGGCATTATCAATGAAAACTGTTGATGTCCATATTAATTTTGTTAATTCTCCACTTTAATTTCAGTTCTACAGGTCTTCTGTGGAAATAGTTCAGTTGTAAATAGAAGTGTGTTTGAAAAGGCAGGCACCAGGATGCCACCTATGTGTCCATAGTGGGGGACTTGCTTCACCCTCCTCTAGTCCTCCATTGTGGACAAAGACTTGTGTGCCATTGTCAGGCAGACTGAGGGTGGCACAGGCAATGGCCTGTCTGTCTCTGAGGTTAAAATGGGTGTATGTGCACATAGATTTGTATAAACTGAGGAAAAATTCAGAAATCCTCAGAATCCAACCAACTAGGGCTTAGCTCTGAAGGAGCCAAGTAGAGGGTCCATGGGGGAGAACACATGACTCTCCAAGTGGCAGAGTAGCCTTCTGGGTTTAGATGAATTCTGTGCTCAGGCATGGAGGCCAGCCTGCTGGGGTTACCACCTTGCAACTTTTGGATGTTTCCATGACTCTGAGCTGGATGTCCTCACCTGCCAAGAGGGGAAGCTCTAGGAGTCACCTCACATGCTTCTGTGAAGGAAACTGGATTGAAGCTCCAATGCAGGACCTGTCCCTGCCAGGATCCACAAGCAGCACTGCTAACTGGGGCTTTCCTTTCTTGGCCTATTTCATTGGCTGGACAAGGGCAGCTTTTACTTCTTCATGTTTTCCAGTATTTGTCAAGTAAAATTTTGTTTCTTTTTCCAAAATTGAAATTCTTATATGCAGATGGTGACAGTGGTCTTGCTGAAATGGAAATGGCATCTGCCAGTCCTAGCCAGGGTGCTTGCTAAGTTCATGGGAAGACATGTGACTTCTGTGGCAGATGTCAGGAAAATGCTGATGAGGCAGACAGCAACCCCCATCGAGCTTAGATCCCAGAGAAGGAGTCAGAGAGAAACCCAATTGCAAACTGTAGGATAAGGGTGCAAGACATGAAGTGCAAAGAGTGTCCAGGTGGAGCTGTGTGGTTAGGGCATCAGGGTCAGCATGACCCACAGGGGCAAAGGAGAGGTTCAGAGACAGAGGTGAGCTGTGTAAGGTGGCCCCAGTCACCTGTGTGGTGCTCAGATAGAGTTCCTAGAGGACTGCATACTTTAGAGGATTGGGAGGAAATTCTCCAGGGCATCTGGCACCCCTCACCCCTACCTTTTCTCAGGTGGACTTCTGTGACTCTGAGGCAGCATGTGGAAATGGTCTGAGGATGGGGAGGCTGTGACTGGTGCCATGTGCATGGTGTGGTGATCTGGCTGGTGATGCTGAAACTGTTCCCACTGTTGGCAGCATGGGACCCTGGCCTGAGATGTGTTGCAGAGCTACCTGGCACTGCTGTGAAAGAGCAGAAATGCCTGCCCACCAGCCCTGGAGCTGGTGGCACTTGTAGGAAGGTTGTGCTGGGACCTGCAGGATGAACTGTTCAAGGTGGAGCCCTTGGTGGAGTCTCTGCTGGAGAGCTGAACCTGCCTGCATCTGGTGGACAGTGTGGACATTTTGCCAGTGTTTGCATGCATGCTGTCCTGGCAGGAGTAGCCCCAGGATGCTTTCAATCTCCTAGAGGTAGGCCTGGGCTGGATGGGGGAGGGCAGAGGGGAGCAGGGCTGCCCTGAGTGCAGGCCAAAGGGTCCACAATGTGTATAGGTAGCTCATCCCAGGTCCCAAGGCCCTGTCCCCACTTGGCAGCAAACTTGACCTGTGCTGGTGTGACACTGTTGATGGTCTCTATTTACCCACTTATCTGATGATTTGTGATGTAAATAAGTGTGGGGTTGACTAAGGGATGCTGGCCCAGTTGATGCTGGAGTGGTGCAGATTATATGGTGTATGCCTTGTATACCTTCCTCAAATTTTTTTAAGACACTTTTTATTGTGAAATGTATATACAAGAAAATGATAAATTTCAAAATGTAGTTTAACAGGTAGTTATAGAGCAAATTTCAAAGTATAGTATGGGTTACAGTTCCACAATTTCAGTTATTTCCTTCTGGCTGTTCTAATACACTAGAAACTAAAAAAGAAATATCTGTATAATGATTCAGTAGTCATTTAGTAAGCCTATCTGCCCTCACATCAACACCAGCAGACTAGAGTAAAAGCTGCTTTGGCTGTGAGAATAGCAGAAGGGAGAACAAGAAAAATAGGCTATTGAGAATGAAGCCATATGTGTTCTGTGCAGACTTGCACTGTGCATATGAGGAGGCTGGGTGAGCTAGTATGGTGGACAGACTTCAGGAGGCTGGAATGATTCCCTCCTGATGCTTTTCATGACTTTTTATTCCCTCCCCTAGAGTGTGGGTGGGACCTGTGACGTACTTGTAGCCCATAGAATATGTCAAAGCTGAAGTAATTTACCGATGGGATTAAGGTCCCAGATCAGTAATTTTGCTTTACTCTAAAGTGAGTTTGCACTGAGTTAACCAGAGTTAATCAGATAAAAGCCCTTCAAAGAGGGACTGGTGGCTTTCTGAAGTCAGAAACAATTGAAATACTCTTTCCAGGAGGGTACCTTCATTCTAAACTCAAAATAATTTTTTAGAGGTTGGTAGTCAGCATACTCTGAATGATAAGCAGGCATACAAAGAAAGATATGCATTTTAAAAGGTTTTGATATCCTTATTTGAAAATTGATTCTCAAAATTTTGAAGTTTTTAAATGTTTTAAACAGGAAGCATCCTCCTACTTATAATTTAGTTGTGAAATATTGATTTTTTAAATTCATTTTATTGAGATATAGTCACATATGCAGTCATACAAAACAAATCATACGTTCAGTTGTTCACAGTACCATTACATTTTTGTGCATTTATCCACCAAATCAATCCCTGACACCTTCATTAGCACACACACAAAAATAACAGGAATAATAATTAAAGTGAAAAAGGGCAATTAAAATAAAAAACACTGGGTGCCTTTATTTGTTTATTTCCATCCCCCATTTTTCTACTCATCCATCCATAAACTAGACAAAGGGGATTGTGGTCCATATGGCTTTCCCAATCACATTGTCACCCCTCATAAGCTACATTTTTATACAATCATCTTCAAGATTCATGGGTTCCAGATTGTAGTTTGATAGTTTCAAGTATCTACCATCAGCTACCTCAATTCATTAAAACCTAAAAAGGACTGTCTATATTGTGCATAAGAGTACGCACCAGAGTGATCTCTTGGCTCCTTTTGGAATCTCTCTGCCACTGAAGCTTATTTCATTTCCTTTCACTTCCCCCTTTTGGTCAAGTAGATGTTCCCCATCCCATGATGCTGTGTCTACATTGCTCCCCAGAAGTCATATTCCACATTGCCAGGGAGATTCACTCCCCTGGGTGTCTGATCTCATGTAAGGGGGAGGGCAGTGATTTCACCTGCCAATTTGGCTCATCTAGGGAGAGAGAGCTACATCTGAGCAACAAAGAGGCATTTGGGAAGAGGCTCTTAGGCACAATTATAGGCAGGCCTAGCCTCTCCTTTGCAGCAACAGTCTTCCCTAGGGCAAGTCCTGTGGTGGAGGGTTCAACCCATTAAACCACCAGTCCCCTATGTCTGTGAGCACATTAGCAACCATTGAGGTGGGGCAGCCTAATACCCCTGCATTCTCCACTAGCTCCTCAAGGGGGCTTTGCACATTATTTTTCCTTTTTTTTAATTAACTCTTTCTTTTAAATCAACTGCATAAAAAATAAAAATAAAAAAAAATATTTAAAAAGCACAATAAAAGATCATTTCAAATAGACCATAACAAGGAAGTAAGAAAAAGACAACTAACCTAAGGTAACTACTTGAATACTTCCAGCATGTTCCTACTGTACCCCAAGAAAGTTACCTAATATAGCAACATTTCTGTGAACTTGTTCATACTATACCCATCAGAAGTTAACAGACCATAGTCATTCCTGGACATTCCCAGAATGTTAAATTTACCCACAACAGCTTATCTGGTCTTATTGGGTTGTCATTCCCCCTTCCTTAATTGCTCTGCATCACTAGTTCTACATTCTACATTATGAACCACTTGTTTTACATTTTTCAAAGTTCACCTTAGTGGTAGCATATAATATTTCTCTTTTTGTGCCTGGTTTATTTTGCTCAGCATTATGTCTTCAGGGTTCATCCATGTTGTCATATGTTTCATGATATCATTCCTTCTTACTGCTGTGTAGTATTCCATCATGTGTATATACCAAATTTTATTTATCCACTCATCTGTTGAAGGACATTTGGGTTGTTTCCATCTCTTGGCAATTGTGAATAATGCTGCTATGAACATTGGCGTGCAGCTATCTGTTCATGTCTCTGCTTTCAGATCTTCTGGCTATATATTGAGAAGTGCAATTGCTGGATCAAAGAGTAACTCTGTATCTAGTTTCTAAAGGAAGTGCCAGACTGACTTCCAGAGTGGCTGAACCATTATACAGTCCCACAAACAATGAATAAGGGTTCCAATTTCTCCACATCCTCTCCAGCATCTGTAGTTTCCTGTTTGTTTAATGGCAGCCATTCTAATTGGTGTGAGATGGTATCTCATTGTGGTCTTAATTTGCATCTCTCTAATCTAATGAAGGTGAACAGTTTTTCATGTATTTCTTGGCCATTTGTAGTGAAATATTGAATTTTATTGAGGAAAATAATATTAAGATGACACAAAATATATTCTTATCCATTTAAAGATTTTATTTGAGGTAATTTTAAAAGCATCCTTGAAGGGCTTATTAGAAACATTGCTTAGAAACATTCATAAATTCAATGTACTTGAGAACATAACAAAAATAGCATGCATTCTCTCAAAGAAAAGAAAAGATAAATTAAAAACCTGATGCAAATCAAGCTTCATATGTAAAAGGGATTTTGAAAAGACATCTCTTGAGGATCAAGGCAGATGATATCCATAATTTCCTGCTTTGCTCTTGTTTCTTTGCTGAGAATGGGGCCCTACACCTTGGCTTAGTCCCTGCAATGCTGATGACCACTTTACAGTTCTACTTTCCAACTTGAGAAGGCCTAGGCCCTGAACAACTCTTGAAGGCTTTAACCCTGATCTCCTTACTCTCTACTCTGAAATGACCCTTTGAAGCATTGGATGCAAAAACTGGTAGTGCTATGATTTAGTGATCTGAGAAAACATATTTCAGCAGTTTTCCAGAATGCACCATATTTTAATTAGTACTCAAAATATCAACAAACCTTACTGTTGGAAGGAAAACCACTTTAAAAATACTCCTGAGATGAAAGAAAGTTGGACATGCAGTTAAAACTGTTTTAAGCAGCTTTCTTGTTTAAGCAGAAAGGACTTGGATTTATAATATCAAGTAATTCCAAAATATTCATAAATATTTTGAATCCATGTTGGAAAATTAAGAAAAAATTAACTTTGTTCTAAAATGTTCTTTCTGACATCCTTTGTTGGCTACAATATGATATAATAAAACTTTGAACTCCATATTTGAGGGATGTGATCTTGAACATGCCCCAAACATTCAAATTTGTTATAGGAATCCTATTCCATCTGATCATCTGGCATAGACACTATAATGGAAGTAAATGTCATACAGTGTAGTGATGACTATGGAGTATAAGCAAGATATTTATCTTTATTTTTTATCATTTCATGTATGCATAAGTTTCATCTTCCTGGGGATTTATCAATTCAGAAATATATCTGGATAGTTTAGTATATATAAAAATATATAGTTTATATATATAAATATATATACAAGTATATATTTAAGTATTTATAAATATACATATTACACACATATACACATTCATACACACATATAGAAAATCTAATTTAGTCTTGAGTATGCAAACAATTTAATAGTATAATTTTATTAAATCCAAATAGCCCAGTCCAAAATACATGAAATTTTAGAGTTCATGCAAATATCATAAACTCCCTCCAAGGAGGAAATAACTATCTTCATATATGTTTGGATGAGGTTTGCAAAGATGTGCATTTACAGAACTCTGATAATATGAAGGTTTTCTATTCAATTAGAATGTTTTATCTTTTTGATGTTCAATCAAAATTTACTCATTGTAGAATAATCAAATAGAAAAAAAGAACTTTCGTTCATCAGAAAGCAGCAGCAGCATTAGCCTGTTGTCTCACCAGAGGTTTTGCTTACAAATTGCCTGTTTTCTTGTAGATCTAACATCCATTTAGTTTATTGGTCTCACATTCACTGTACTTTTTTAATTTCTTCTGAATCTGAGGTTATGCATCATTCACAATGTACTACATATGTGTTTCTTTCTTCTCTTTCTCTCTTGATGTACATTGGAGTACACTGGTTATTTAAAGAAATTAAATGGAGCCACATCTTTGTTCTATTTAAGGAATCTTATTTTGTGTAGATTTGTCAATTATATATCAAGTTTCTAAACAATATCCTAATATCGTGGTCTCATTATTTCCTTGCTATTGTTTTCTCAGTTTTTTCTTGTTTCACTATCTTTTCCTCCATGTATGCTGCAACTCTCACTTAATCCAGTTCTTTTATTATATCTTCAAAGCAATCTTTAAATATGTTTCCCTGTGGGCATAAACTGTGATTTTCCCTCTTGTTTTAATAATTTTTGATCTTTAAGTTAGATTTTGGGAAATAGGGTACTGATTTTATAATTTCTAAATGTCATTATAAATATGAATATTGATTTTTAATTTTCATTTGTTTATTTAACAGATAAACACAAACTAGAGTATTTATAGTATTTAACAGTTTTATGAAGCTCCAGGTACTAAAGCATCACCAGTTTTGTTTTTATAGATGTAAATCCCAGGTTCCTCCCAAACTCCAGCCATTTTCCCAGAGTTTATGAAAATTTAGCTTCAGAGTAAAGCAGGCAAATGTATTTATTAAAAGTAGACAGAGAAAACTAGAGAGAGAGAGAGAGAGAGAGATTGGGAAGGAGAGAGAGGTGACTTATTGGAACTAGTCCCTATTTGCATTGGTGGAAAGGTTTAGTAATGGTTGGTGGTTGTGATAGCACAATATTGTGAATACAATCAACAGCAGTGAATGTTATAGTTGAATGTGGTTAAAAGGGGGATGTTTAAGTTTATATGTGTTACTAAAACAAAAACGTAAAAATAGAAAGAGGACAATACAACACAGTGAACCTTAATGCAAATGATACACAATAGTTAATAGTATAATTATAAAAGGTTCTTTCATGAATTGTAATAGATATACCTCAGTAATGTATAATTTAAATAATAGGGTGGTATGTGGTAACAACTGTACTTTATGCATGAGCTTTTCTGTAAATCTACTACTTCTCTAATAAAACAAATGAAAAAAGTAATAGGATTCAGATAAAAAGGGGAAAAAGATTTAAGATGATTTAGAGAATAAATAGGAGAAAATGAATAATTATTGTGTATCCACAGCTAAGTGGTCCTATTTTGTGGTTTAGCTTATGTTCCTTGGATTCTTTTTATATTCCAGTCACTGTGCTGTGTTTACATACAAAATATAATTTAATCTTTTTAATAATCTTATTAGATGAGGAAACTGATGTTAAAGGAGGTTCATAAATTTGCCTAAAGATAAGAAAGAATTCAATGCAGTCATCTTCCAACCAGGATTGGCTATAGATGGGAGAATAGGCACAGGCTGTGGATTCAATGTTTCAATGTTTGGAGAATAACTGGAAATGTATGAAAAAATATATAAGGATGTAATATCTCACACTTTCTTCTGTGTTTTAGGCTCAGCTAGCTTTGACTGTTGTTATTCCCATAAGTATGACACTGATGTGCATCAAAACACATAATAAGTATACTGGACTCTAGAAAACATAGGTCTACAACTTTGGAATTTCTGACATGTAAATAAGGGATTTCTAGTGGGAGAAACAGCTCAGGTAAAAATTTGATACTGGGATGTTAATGCATCTAAAATCTCACTAATTCCCTGTCTATCACTGTTTTAGAAAGCATCTTATGATTAAGTTTCAGACATTTCTTCAGAAGTATTTCATTGCCTATTTTATTCACTGCCCAGTGCTCTTCTTTATACCTTATACTCTGAGGACAGTGCCTCACAGAACAAGGGTCCCTAAACTCATTAATCCATTGAAGGAGTTGAGTTCATATACAAAGCTACCGTGCTGAGTAACAAATGCTGTGTTAGTTTGCCAGGCTGCTATAAAAAATACCACAGACTGGTTGGCTTCACCAACAATTTATTGTTGGCAGTTTGGGAGGCTAGCAGTCCAAAATCAAGGTATTGGCAGGCCCTGCCTTCTCTGATGTCTGTAGAGTCCTGGTGGTGACTCAGAGACATAACTCAGCCCCTGAACCATGTCACATGGCAATCTGTCCTCCTCTGTCTCACCTATGGCTTCTAATTATGCTCAGTCATCTGTGTCTCTATCTAGTGTCAGGGTTTCATTTCTTTACACCTCATATCTATGATCTCCATTAGAAAAGGCCTGATTTAATAGGTTTGGGCTTCATCAATTTACCTCTCACTCAATTAAGCGTACTGGGGACAGGCAATTGTTTAAAAGTAAAAAGCACTTAAGAAAAGAATTCACCTTTAACTCATTTTTACTAAAGGAGCACTTAAGCTAAAAGAAACAAGTTTACAATGTAAAAATTAATTGATACATTACCAAGAGAGGGAGCCCCCACTCCTCCAGACAAAGCTGGTTTTGAGACTAGAAGAGCTCCTTTTTGTTTGAGCTACAGACAATTTATAGCATCTTGATTTAGAGTAACTTTAAGTTATAGGTTTAAACTTATTAGAATATTGCTAAATAATTAAAACACTTTAATGCATCTTGAAATAGTAATAAACAATTTTTGGCAAAGATTAATGGAATGTGTAGGTGTTACATTTTTTAAAAAAAATACACACAATGATTTAACTTTATGAATTTTGAAATTCATGAAAGTATTTTGTTTTCTTAGTTTTGTTAATTTTTTATAGCATATTGGCTTTATGAATATGTTGATTACTATATTATTGAACAAGGGTGCCATTACAAATAAGCTTTGTAATGTTGTATAACAACTATTAGAGTATTTGAGAGGATTTTGGTATTTGCCATTTTATGGCTGCTATTTATGCCCACATTTTTTATGTGCTTTAAGGCAGCTTCCTTGGTAGGTTTGGGACATATTAGGAGGAGATGGGTTAAAGCTTTTGCTTTGTGATTACAAGGAGAAGTTTTTCTAATTTAATTAATTATTTAGCACAGTATTCTCTTATTATTATTTTTTTAATGTAGTGTGTTAACTTAATACTGTTAAATATTTGAGGTTTGAGGACAAGTTGAAGTGAAGATATTAAGTTTTCTTTATATATTCTAGGTTTATTACAGTGATTGTTAAGTAATTGATGGATATATTTATTTGAGGCATGGATAACTTAGAAAACAAATAATATTTTTATACATTTACAAAGTATTTGATATAAAATGAGTAAACATAGTTTTATTTACTGGCTAAACAAGGCTGTTAAAGGGACTTTGTGTTCATATTACAGGTTTGTTTGTTACACTTTAAACCTATGGTTTCTATTAGAAAAGGCCTGGGTCTCATCAGGTCATTGTTTAGCCAGTTTGGGTTTTATTAAGTAATCTCCCATTCAAATAAGAGTATAGGGACAGACAATAATTTAAGCATAAAGATGTTTAGTACAAGAATTTAAATAAACAATCAAGGACATAATAATGTTAACATGACGTGCAAGAAGTTATTTTGTTAAAAGAGACTCTTTGCATCCTACACTGATTGTTCAGAAAAACACTTCTATAACCTTTTATTAAGAAATAACACCAGAATAATTTAAGGAAACTTTTTGTTAGTAAAAACAGCAGGATACCTTAATGTGAGGAGCTTGCAGTATGGTGAGGAATGTTTATATTCTGTGAATTATTAGGCACATACCCACAACATTGCATATTACTGCTTTGGGTGGTGGTTAAAATATTTAATGCTATTTTGTTTTATAAAACCACTTTTTTCTTTAAGTTTTGAGGTTTTGTTGTTAAGCAGTGTTATTACTAATTTTTGCATTTTTTTTAACTTTGACCACAGAAATAATTGTTTTTACAAACTTTTCACAGCTTTCTGTACCTATCTAAGCTTTATCCCACATTTCTATCCTTCCAGGCTTTATTTTATCTTCCTAAACAATCAGTCATTTAGGACAAAGCTACTTGCCTTTTTCCCTTAATTAGAAAAACATTCTTTATACCTTCTATACAACATTCTATTACCACTAAAATTAAACTTGTTAAAATGATGCTAAATATTCAAAATAAAACATTCTTTATAGAGAGAGGGAGTCAAAGTTCTCATTATCAGATTTCTTAGTAGAGATATTATTTTACAACATTGGTTTGACAATTTGCACTTTTGCTGATTTTTTAAATTGTATTAGTTACTTTTGATGTCCTTTCAGTAATTTTAGGTTTTTGCAAGGACCCTTTTGACTAGGTTCTTTTTGACTTCTTAAATTTAAAAACTGATAGGCTAGCACATTTACATTATTATATTTTTTAATTGTTTTGGAAGTTATGATATTAAAGCAGAGGTGGAAGTTCTGCATATATTTTTAAGCTCTAACTTTTCTTTCAACTTATAGATTTTGTTGTTTTCTTGAGACAGTTTGCTATAGCTAGCCATTTCACACATAAATGCCAGCTGGCTGCAGCTATAGCTCATTAATAATTTTAATGACACTTTTTAAATTTAGGCCAATTATTAAGGATAGTTTTTAGAGAAGATTTAACTGGCACATTTTGAGAGTTTCCCATGGCTGAACAACAGCAAAAGAAATTATAAAGACAAAACATAGGCATAAGAGCTGTTTAAATGTAACTGGTTTTTTCACACAAATGCAAATTGTGCAAACTGCACAAAATTTAAAAGGAGAACTATAAATCTGGGGTTACAGTTAGTGAGGCTCAAATCCACTGAGGTTGTATGCACGACCCTTGGATTAACTTAGTTAGCCTTACTACACAGTAGACTAATTAAAACAAAAGAAAGCAAAGTGAACACAATAAACAAAAAATTACACACTTACCAAGCACAGGGAAAGTCTCAGTTGCAAAGTTACCTTAACTCAGATGCATTTGGTGTTTGTGGCAGGCACTTTCACCTAGACTTCTGAGTCCCAGTACTCTAGGAAAAAATTCTGGACAGCTGAGGGGAGCTCCACAGCCCATGAGACATGGATTAGGGCATTTGAAAACATGGTTTTAAATGGTTAGGCTCACCTGATCTCAGTTTTGTTAGGGGAGAGGGAAATTTTTAAGTAAGTGACTTGTGGCTTAGAAAATTGTTTTTATCTTTGGATTTATTGATTTTTTGGTTATGCTAGGCCCATGCTCAGGGATTGTGCTGCACTTTCCTGCCCAGGAGAGGCAGGGTGGAGTGGGAGATGGGGGAGGGGTGCACAGGCAGCAAGCAGGCTGCCTGCAGGTGGGGTGAGGTGAGGAGGGGGTGGCGGTGATGGGATGAGAAGTGGTGGAAGGTGTTAACAGCGAGAGAAGGGGAGCAGAAGGGGTTAGAGAAGAGTTACAAGGGGGATGATTTGCAGGGTTAAAGAAGAGAGGCTGCTTAAAGGCTTTTCAGGGCTAACTTTTGTAGAGAGGAAAGCAGAAGACTTAAAAGGATTTTTTGTGAAGGAGGAGGATTTGGTAGGAGATGACAGAGTGGCATAAGAATAGCCAGGACCAAACAGTTTAGAAAGCTTAAGATTAAAAGCTACAGACCACTTGTGCCAAATAAAATCATTAAGTTCAGTGAGAATTTGCCAATTGAAAGTGCCATTTTCTGGCTAATGTTTTTGTTGTTCTAAAGGATATGGCAGCCAAATCATATTGATTCGACTTCCCCTTTTTATTGAAGTTTAAAAATCTGAGGGGGTAGATTTAGGAGGAAATTTAGTTTTGGTGCTATTGAAAAGTGTATATTACCTATGATTATCTAAGAAATTTGACAGGGTTGTGATTTGTTAGGGAACTTTTGCTCATCAGAGGCTTATGGAGATCACCCATGGGGGGACCCATGGTTCTCTGCTCTTTTAGAGGCTTACAGAGACCACCCAAAATGTTTCTCAAGTGAGACTAACAGCCCAGACCTGTACGACCCAGTTGCAACAACAAAGCAGGCATCCCTGGTTTGTTATTGGGGGTCAGGAAATGCATGCAGTCTTTCACCCAAGGCATCCCCCAGGTTACTTTGACTGCTGCAATGGAGAAAGACACTCACAGAGTGTCAGAGAGTTTTGACTGAGTGCTCAGATTTCCTAGGCTTATGAAGACAGGCACCACATTAAAGCAGCCTGAGGTGCCACACTAAGGTGGGCCGGGATGTCCATGGGACATTGAACAAAACTCCTGAGTGGGGATCTGGGCAGAAAGATGTCACTTACCCACTGTGCCGGTTTGAGTGTATTGTGTCACCCAGATGCCATTATCTTTGTGGTCTTGTGTGGGGCAGGCGTTTTGGTGATGGTTGGATTTGCTTGGAGTGTGTCCCACCCAGCTGTGGGCTATGATTCTGATGAGATGTTCTCATGGAGGCGTGGCCCCGCCCATTCAGGGTGGGCCCTTATCGGTGGAGCTGTATAAATGAGTTGACTGGGGGGGGGGAGAAGAAAGAGAGTGCAGCTGGGAGTGATGTTTTGAAGAGGAGCAAGCTTGCTAGAGCGGAACGTCCTGGGAGAAAGCTGTTTTGAGGCCGGAGCTTTGGAGCAGATGCCAGCTGCCTTCCTAGCTAACAGAGGTTTTCCGGATGCCATTGGCCATCCTCTGGAGAGGGTACCCGATTGCTGATGTGTTACCTTGGACACTTTGTGGCCTTAAGACTGTAATTGTGTAGTGAAATAAACCCCGGTTTTATAAAAGCCTATCCATCTCTGGTGTTTTGCATTCTGCAGCATTAGCAAACTAGGACACCCACCTAGGGCCAAATTAGTTGTAGATGTTTGAGAGCCATGAGGGTGAGCCAGCATCATGTCAAGGTGGTCTGAGTTTATGGACTCAAGCCACTGAATGCATGGAAACCTGAACAGCTGTGTAGTTTGGGGAATAGAGTTGACTGGGAGGCTGCCCCATTGCCCTGAGGGGCCAGAAAACTTAAACCTCAGTCAAACCTCCATCCTGGGTCTTCAGCACCAAATGTTAGGTCATTCAGGAATCCACACAGTGCAGCGAGTCATGGTTTAAGTAGTGAATTTAAGGTTTATTAGAGGAAGAAAGCAGAAGAAAGCAGGTGGGAGCCATCAGAAAAGAAAGAAAGGAAAAATGGCTCTGGCCCTCTCTCAGAGCAGCATTTTTAAAGGAAAAACCCATGTTGGGTGTTGAGGGGGAAGGGTTCTGCTGAATGTGTTCTGGGCCTTGATTGGGTGAGTGCTTATCAATTTCTGCTGACTGGTTACTAGAGTTTTAACATACTACCCTTCTTTGATGTGCACTGTATTGTCTATGTGGAGGAAGTAGGCCTTTTGGCTCGTTTATGGTCATTCATCTTATGTGCATATCTGATCTTCCCTTGTCCACCCCCTGGGGTCTAGGTGCCACTGTGACTGGGATTTCTAAAACAGCCTTCAACCCTTAGTTTATGGTGCACCTGGTATCTATGAGATAAGCAGCAGGGCCCACGGATCAGACATTCCTTCTATATGTTAGACTCTTTTTTCTGGGGTCTGACACACAAGTTGTAAAATGGTTGCTTCAAAAAAAAAATCCTTAATTTGGAGTTCAGACTTCTGTTCAAAGCAATAGACCAGCTTTCACAGCAAAATTATTAAAAGTGTTTCAAGACTCTTCAGCATCAACTGGTGCCCGCATTCTAATTACCAGCCACAGTCTACACAAAAAACAGAATGTGTGAATTAGACTTTAAAAGACAGCCTCACCAAAATCTGCTTGAGAAATGGGACAAATCTCTACCTATTGCCCTCTTGAGAATAAGAATAGCACCCTGAAGTGGGCTGGGTTTGAGTCCTTTAAAATAACATTTATAAGGCCATTTCTAGAGGTTAAATAAGCGGGTAACATACATCCCAGTTCAGAATTAACTACAATTCAATATGTAAAGTTCTTAAATACTACTTTAGATGATATTAATAATTAAGACTAATGCTTTAAATTCCCCACAGGTGTACACCCTACACCATTGCCAGCCTAAAAATTAAGTCTGGGTCTACACCTAAAACAACCAGTATTTACAGGTTCAATTAAATTCTAAATGAGCTAGGCCTTATTTAGTGTTACTTATTACTCATTTTTTTCTTAAGTTGCAGGAAATAAAGCCCTGGAATTCACCATATCAGCGTCAAGTTACAACTTTTCCAGGGTGAAGACACACTTCCTGTTAAACAAAAACTGTAGTAAAAGTAAATACTCCAGAAACACAGTCATGGTTATAGACTCTTTTGAAACCATACTTATAATCTTCCTAATTGTTATGTCTACTGTTGTCCTAGTTAAATACCTCTTATCTCTATGTACTCAAATAATAACTCAAGTATGTATGAAACACTTTTCATCTTCCAAAACTCTGGCTAAGAATGATCCATGATGACTTGAATGTAGAGGATATAAGGAATGTTTTTATTAGATGGAAAAAGAAAGTAGTTTTGTCCTAAATATCTGGTTGTTTCAGAATGTGGGACAAAAACCTGAATGGAGGAAGAAAGTTGCAGAAAGTTCACAGAAAGGGAAATTTATTTCTGTGGTCAAGGTAGGAAAATGGTAAAGACTAGTCATATCACTACTTAATGGTAAAACCTCACAACTTAAAAGAGGTGGTTTTTCAAAACCAAATGCCAGTAAATATTCTGGCTGCCACTAAAGGTGGTATTTGTGCTCTGATTAATGTTTGTGTCGGTTTGAGTGTATTGTGTCCCCCAAATGCCATTATCTTTGTGGTCTTGTGTGGGGCAGACATTTTTGGTGCTGGTTAGATTTGCTTGGAATGTGCCCCACTCAGCTGTGGGTAATGATCATTTCGATGAGATGTTCCCATGGAGGCGTGGCCCCACCCATTCGGGGTGGGCCTTGATCAGTGGAGCTATATAAATGAGCTGACTCAGAGAGAGGAAACTAAGAGAGTGCAGCTGGGAGTGATGTTTTGAAGAGGAGCAAGCTTGCTAGAGAGGAACGTCCTGGGAGAAAGCTGTTTTGAGGCCAGAGCTTTGGAGCAGACGCCGGCTGCCTTCCTAGCTAACAGAGGTTTTCCGGAGGCCATTGGCCATCCTCCGGTGAAGGTGCCCGATTGCTGATGTGTTGTCTTGGACGCTTTGTGGCCTTAAGACTGTAACTGCGTAGTGAAATAAACCCCCGTTTTATAGAAGCCTATCCATCTCTGGTGTTTTGCATTCTCCAGCATTAGCAAACTAGAACAATGTTCAATGCTGTATGAATCTGCCTAATAATTCACATAATGTAACCCTTTTCATCTTCCAGAGCTCTGGCTAAGAATAATCCATTCTACTCCAAAAGAAACTGACAATATCTATAAGTTATAAATCATATGTTTCACCAGATAACCCCTTAATTACTTCACCCCAGTGGTCATCACAAAGCAGTCAGACCACCAATGGCCAATTCCCAACCCTGGAAATGAATATTTTAAGGGGGAAATTATAATGGCTACTTTTAAAATATAATCAAACTGTAAGCAAGCAAGAAATTGTAAAACATAACCTTCAAAGCTGGAGACAGCATATAATGGAAGTGCCTATTCTCACAAAGGGGCAATTTGTAAATATAAAGTGTGCAAACATATATAAATGTAAAGTTTGCACCTTTCCCAGGTGTCACCTGGAAAACAGGAGATAATATATTACTGAAGTTCTCCAAAACTGTTGCATGTTAGCTAAAATAATTGACTCCCTTTGTCTCTAATGGGTTTAGCCAATTAAAAATCAATGGGAGACTGCCCCAAACCTCCCAGATACATGGTTCTTTTGTCTATCACTCTTTTTGCTTGTTGGCTGAATGATTATCTCTTTTTATCTCTGAACCTGGGTATAAAACTCAATTGGATAAACACTTCAGGGAGGCTGATTTGGGAAAATTCCCCATCTTCCCACTAAACTAAACCATAAATTTAACCATATTTTCCTCTTCAGCTTGGTTCAGTGTGACTTCTATTAGCTGCAGCAAGCAACAAAGACATATTTGGGGAGTGTCCCTTCAATTTTAATTGGTATTGTGTTGAATCTATAAGTCAGTTTAGGTACATCAAATTAAGCTATTCAGGCAAAAATCAAATTATGCCATTTAGCTCTGACTGTTTTTCTCTCCATAGCCATCCATGGACAGCACAGATCCCTTGAATCAGGCTACATTTCCATACATCAGAGTACATTTGGCTCCTATACCTACTAGTGTTAACATTTTCTGTTAGTTAGTAGGGAACCAGTAAATGGTTACTTCTGTATGTGGTCTCTGATCCCAGGGGTACTTAGCTATTTTTTTGCATCTTTGGAGCTTGACCTCCCTCCTAAGGAATAGGGAAAGGGGCTTATCACAACTCCTGGGAGAGCAGAGGTTTCTGACTTCCTTTCCCCCTCAGAGGATTGGAAGCTCACTTTAGTAATCTCTGGCCCCTAGGCAGTTTGCTCCATAGTTTTACTAGGACTATCTGGTTGCTTATCTATAGTTTCTATTTCTTTGCCTACAGTGATGATTCACCCACCTCTGTTTAGGGGATACCCAATTACAGCAGTAAATCTCATGGGAGCCTTTCACATTGCCCTTACTCCCACCCCCTTTTGTGCAGCCTCTCCACCTCCCTGAGGTCAGCTATGGCCTGAGCAGCAAGGGAAATGTGCTGTTCTACTAGCAGACTTAGGATAGACATGAGAGGCCCATAGTAATGGTTGACAGCACCATGCAATACCATGTTTTCCATTCCTATGGTAAAATCTTCAGTGTCAGGACCTACAAAAACTATGGCATAAATAGTGTGCTTCATTCCAAGTCCACTTAAAATGTCTTGTAGCTCCTCCATAGTTTACCAATTGGGGATATTGTGTGGATATATCCCCTTCATTGGGTCATGCAGCCTTACACATGTCAATCAGCCACACCAATAAGGAGGTGGTCCTCACATTGGCTGAGGTAGCACACAAGCATTTTCATAGAGAAGGGTGGATGGAAATAGATGCCAATTTACTCATCTCTACCCCTAGAAAGCACTTATTCCCTCTGTTCTGTTGCCCCATAACCTCAGAAACCATTTGGATAGGGACTCCCCAGATATTGTCTATACTTCTGCCCCAAATTTTCCATTTCTGCCATGGTATGCTCTTATAGTAATATGTAATTTCTGTTCAGGAGGCTGGAATTGCTGAGCCCAGGCAGTTGATCTTGTGATGCCTTCCATTTCTGTTGTAGTATGGGGCACACCTGTCAGGGCTCATCTTCCTCCACCTCCCATCCTGCCTCCCTCCCCTTCCAGTTCTCGGAGGAGTCTGTGGGGTCCCATGCTTTGGGGTCCCATCTGGTGTAGCTAAATTCCTCCATGCTTGAGCCCCAGGAAACTTACAGCCATTGACTTGGGCATATCTGCATGTCGGAGTCTTTAGCTGATTGTCCACTCAAAGCAGGTGATCAGTTAAAATGTCATTCATTTCCACCTGGGCATATCTCTTTCTAGTTTTACTTTCTCCTCTAAATGACATGCAGTAGCTTTCACTGCTTGTTCTGCCTTGGTAGCCATCTGTGGGGCTCCTAAAAGGGGCCATGCTATGACTGCCAGTATTTGCAGTCCCTTTTCTTTTTTCTCAAATTTAATTATCCTGGTATCCACTGCAAAACAGTTAGCAGCCCTTCCAGTTTCTAGGGCATTCCCATACTCTCAAAGCATCCCCATTCATCCAGGAGGGCATTTACCCCTCCTCACATGGATGATAGGGGCAATTTTGGATTGCCTCCATGGATTCCCCCTTCTCAGGACCCAGACCCACTATGGCCAGTGGCTTTTGGGCCTCCTGCCTGGCTCACCAATTGTTCCAACACAGCTTAGCCCTAAGACTGAAGGGCACACCAGGCAGAGAAGGAGATATTGTTTTAATTGGGACTTTACAGGAGATGATGGTTTCATGGTTGTGGCTGGCTATGGAAAGTTAAAGACAAAGAAAAGAGAAAGAAAAGTTCCAAAGGAGGTGGCTTAGAAAGACTTAGGTCCACAGGGTGTGACAGTGGAATTTCAGCATGGTCTCATGAGGCCTGGGAATTAACACTGATCAAGGGAAGGGAGTTTTACTTCCCCCCACCCATGGGGGATTGGTTGACCTTGACATCTGTCCCATTCAGGTAGGTGTCTGCATGCACCAAAAATGGAGGAGGGCATGGGACTGTGGGACCTCACACACCCACACCTAGTCCCAACTGATTAATCCAAAAGCTGGAGATTACAACTGTGCTAGTTCATTGTATAGGCTTAGCAAATGCATCATTTTATTACAGACAACATCCTGGGAAGGACACATGAAAGTTATGATAGTAGTTGGTTGGGAAATGGAGCTTGTTGAATGGTGGGAAAATGATGACAAGAATGGAAAATTTATATGTATACCCTCATTTATTGCTGGAATTTTAACCCTGTGCACCAAGCAGCTTTCAAGAATATGAATAAAAAAAGCATTCAGAAAAGAATAAATGTCCAAGGAAGGGTATAACAGCAAAATGGGTCTGTACTGCCAACCACAGCCCCCACCCTGCATCTGGAGGCAGTTTCACTGTGCAGGCCAGTGCAGCAGGGTGGCTCCCCACAGCAGAAGATGAAGAAGGTGTGGTGGAATGTGTTAGCCTGGCAGTACCCTAAAGCATACAGCTGCAGCAGGAAGGCAAGTAGATACCCACACAGGCTGAAGGTCAGCTCCATAGGGCCATGTTTCAACCTGGCTTAACCTTAGAACTGAAGATGCACTAGGCATGGAGTTAGACATGAATTTAATAGGACTGACTTAGAGGAGATGATTTGTTCCACAGCAGTGGAGGCCAGGAAAGATGGAAATTAGTGCTTTGCAAAAGTAGGGGGTGACAGGTGGTGGTTTACAAAGGTTAGGACAAGGAGGGTATAAGAACAGGGTTTAGGCAAGCCCTTGTGACACAGGGTGTGAAGATTTGTTATCAACATTGATCAATGGAGGGCAGTTTCAGTGCTCTATTTGCAATATATTTTTCCTCCCCTGGGGACATCTGATGAATTTTAACACCTTTCCTAGTCAAGTAGGAGTCTATGTGAAATCACTATGGAGGGGAGGGGTCCAGGTCCTGGGTCTCCACAGCCTGGCAGCCCCACCTGCACCAGCCATGCCAGCTTCCCATCCAAATTGCTGAGAAAATTCTCACTGTGCAGGTGCCACCCCAGGGCCTCCTCCATGAACCACAGCTCCTCTAGACCTGCAGAAGTGGATGCCATGGGGCAGACATGAGATTCAGACATGCAGAATGTCAGGTTTGCTGAGGGAACATAGAGGGTGCAACAGCAGACTGCCACAAAGTGCCCAGACAGCAGGATGAGGAAAAAGAAACCAGAAAACAGTACTCAACAGGAAGGAGAGACATGAAACAATTTGGAGAGGTGAGAAGGCAGGGCAAATGGCATGAGCAGGCCTAGGGCCCACCCCTTCTACACATATCTGGCACAGTCTTCACTGCCTAGAAATGCAGGGGCAGGGCCCAGGGCTCCACAAGGCACAAGGAGCTTCCCAGTTCTCAGTGTTGGTGGGCATTTATAATTCATGAATGACTATGGTGAATTGTGAAAGTTAATGACATTACTACAGGAATATTTGAATATTTAACTAAACCAGAGTATGTTAACTACTTAAAATGTATGAATCCTATGGAGTGAAATGACCAAGAGTCAAGGACAGATGGGAGATATGTCTGTGGAGGAAACAAGGCACAAGCTACACAATATCTCCTAGGGTACTAAAGTTTCTTTTAAAATGTATATGTATACAAGCATAAAAGGATGTGAAACTAGGGTCTGATAAGGAGAAGGAAAGAAAGAAATTGCTCTCTCATTACATGGTTCCCAAGATGTGGTCCCTCCTAAATGCTGGTAAGAACCCTTCTTTAGCCAAGGACAGAGGTCAAGAAGGTAAACAATCTCCCAGGAGGGGGAAGAATATAACCATGATATAAAAGCAGCATTGATCATATCTTAGTCTTAAACACTAATCTTAGTAAAACATCAGGTTTTAGGTCCCTTTAATGAATGTAATAGGGACCCAACATCCTCATGCTATATGGAATGTGTTGTTCTAAAATCATCCTGCCACCCCTGCACTGCTATTCCTCATGGAAGCACTAAACCTCCGGATCAGCCACCACCAGAGAACCTCTCCTGTCCATAAGTCCCAACATGCCTGTGTCTGCTTCCATACCTGGGGTGTTTTTCACTCTCTTGGTAGCAACCCCTCAACCTCCCCAGAGCTCTGCACGCACAAACTTGGTCTGGGCACTAACAGCTCATTGGAATATTACCACAATTATACAATAGGAATTTAATAATATTCAATGAGAAATGAACAAATATTCAGCAACATAAAATAAATACAGGACCAACACATGGATTGTAAAGGATAATCAAAAAGAGCTGGTCAAAATCTTTGTGTAAATAGCATTCCAGAGAAGGGATTCTGACCCCAGGATAGGGATAACAGCAGATCAGCGAGCTGGGGTGGCTAAGTGGGAAGACCAGTGGACACTTGGAATGTGTCTATTTTCTGAGGTTTTTGTAGGTTTCTCTTCCTCTGCAGAGAGGCCTGGGAGGGGCTGAATGCCCCATGTGGTTTCTGGAGAACAGAGGTCCCTGATTGTACTCAAAGGGGCTGGAGAGGTGGCTGGGTGTGTCCTATACTCTGGGACCTGGAGTGAATGGGAAGGCTGGATAGTGTTGCCCAGGTGCCAAAGTAATTTATGTTCCCTCACCTCATCCCTATTGTGCCAGGGAAGGTAGCAAAGTCCAGGTTGGGTGAGCCCATGGTGTGCAGGGTTTGAAAGCAGGTGTAAATGAACAGGGGTGGATGGCTGAGAAGGTGTCTAGAGGGTAAGGGGTGTTAACCTTGGCCCTAGGAGTGGTCTGAGCCCAGCCCATGTCAGGCCTGGGTTTCTTCTGGGTTGCTACACATATGGGTGTGCCAGGTTGCAGCCATCCGCCTGCTTGTGCTGGAATGGCAGGAGCTAGGGCAGTGGGTTTCCATGCAGGAATTCACCTGTGGCAGGAGGGCTCCAGGTGTTCATGGGGAGAAGCCATGATCTAAGCAGTGGCCAAAAGAAGAAGCAAGGGAGCCAAGCATACTCAATATGATGCAAAAGCCTGCAGCACCCAGTATTCCCAGATGGCCTCCTATCCAAATAGTAACCAGGCTCGAACCTGATTAGCCTCCAGGATCAGACAAGAGCCAGCACATTCAGGCAGTATAGCTGTACCAAGGACCACCAGTGCCCTACCCAGTTCAGTCCCTAGATGGACTCTACTAATCCTAACATCACCCAGCCACTCTGCACAACCCTGTTAAAACCCTATCTGCCCACACATGCCCAGAATCTGCTTTCTCCAGTCCCCTGTGGGGCAGAAAGCTGTGACCCTGCTCATCTGGCTCTTCCTTGCAAGAGTAGTGGACTGGACAGAGGGCACCAGGGAAGACCAGGGTGAGGAGAAAGCTGGAGACCTGCTTGCACACCACACACACTCCCTGCACTGGTGGCTGCATCTCTGCAGGAAAGTGGGTGGAGTGCCATACACACTTCAGGCTCCTGGGCAGCCTGTGGGCAGGTTCCCTGCTAAGGCCCTTGTAGCACAGGGGCTGTGGCACACTTGTCTTTGGCAGCCTTGTGGTGGGTCCTGCCTGGCCACCCCAGAACTATTCTAGCAGTCACTCTTCCCCTCCCCACCCCCACCTGGCACCACATCCACTAGGCTTCCAGGCTACTGTGGATTCTGACCCAGGTGGTCACAAAACTCCCAAAAAGATGTGGCCCAGGGTCATGGGAAGATGATGGGTGCTGTTTCCAAGACTTGCCAAAGGTGTCCTACTGGGTTCCTACTCCCAGTAGGGTATCAGTTGGGGGTGGGGACAGAATTTGCTTCTCAGATCTCCCAGATCTGAGCTGTTCCTCCACAAATCTCACCATGGCTAGAGTGACTCCCTGGTCCCTTTGGTCAGTCTGGCTCCACCCACTTGCCACTAAGGAGCCTGAGAGCCAGTGACTCATTCCTCTTCCCTCCCATACCAACAGGCTAGGAAGCCTAGGGTGCTGCCAGATAGGCTGGATCCCAAACCTAAGGACATGGACATGGTCATTCTGCATCAGTTGCTGGCCCATTCCCAAGGAAACATGACTCGTGAAAAGAGACTCTGGTGAAATGAGCCAGGAGCTCATGCTAGCACTGGGCCCAGAGTGGAAGGCACTGCCCTGCTGATGGGAATCAGCCAAGGTGGCCCTGGATGTGCAGCACTGCCACTGTGGACTCCACCATGGTCTCTCTTGGGTGCCTTCCATCTGGATCTGCCAGCCACTGCAGGAAGACTTATGGGACCCTGTGTTTCATCTGTCTGTTTCTCTGTTTCCCAGGCTGCTTGATGGCTTCCCTTTGCACTGTCTGCAGAACGGCCATGCAGAGGCAGCTCATTGAGCCACTAGGTTTCCAGAGAGCACTCCCCACCCACACACCACCATCATCCTCAAAGGGGTGTGAGGCTGGCTGTGTGGGTCTTGTGTCCTTGGGTCTGGAGTGAATGAGAAGCTTGGACTGTGGTTCCTAGGTGCCAAGGGAAGGGATGTTCCCTTGTCTCAAATCTGTCATGACAGGGAAGGTAGTGAAGGCCTCTGCTATCCATGGCAGTCACTTGCCTCGTGTGCATGGTTTGAGGGCAGGTGCTGAGGGTTAGGGGCCAGTGGCCCAGAATGGTTCCTGTGGATAGGGTATCTTGGCCTCAGTCATGGGGGTCTCAAGGATCATTTAGAAACCTCAGTTTCATAGTTAACAACTTAGAAGAAATAGACAAATTAATTTGAAGGTAGAAACTGCCAAAGTTCACTGAGGAAACAGTGAATAGACCTGTATTGGTTTAGGACATTGGGTTTGTAGTGAAAAACATTCCAGAAAAGAAAACTTCAGGCCCAGATGGTTTCACTGGTGAATTCTACCCAATATTTAATTAACATTGATGTACTATCAATTCTATGCAATCTCTTCTGGAAAGTAAATGAGGAACAACTCCCCAACTTATTTTATTTTGCCAGTTGCACTCTGATACCACAATCAGATAGAGATATTATAAGGAAAAAATGCTTTTAAGAATGTCTTGGTGTGCTGACCTTGTAGTTAAGGTAGCCATTCTTTTTACATGAAATCATGGGAATGGTGTATTTCTCCCACTTTACCCTTCTAGTTTGTCTGTTTGCTGATACAAACTTGGGAACAAATTCAATCTGTATCTGTCAACAGCCTGGATCTCCATTCCTTCCAGGCCACTCTGGTCTTCAAGGATGTGCATATATTCCTGTAGAATCATTGCATGGCAAGCTATTTCCAGAGATGGGTGTGTTTATTGGATTGAATTGTACTGGCAACTCTTAATATTGTAAGAGATGCCCCAAATGTTATTCCTCTTTTTAATAGAAAAATCAATTTTATTATTTATGTACTAGGAAACATATTTGGAAAAAGAAATGTAAAAGTACCTTTGCAGAGAATCAGAAACAAAAAAATGAGGATAAAGCATAACAAATACATGCAAAATACATGGAAAACTCTAAAACATTGTTTTGGGTAATAAAGACTGTAAAAATCATTGAATGTGAGGTTTACTTGTCCAAGCCCATGGTGCTCTGGAAAAACTTATATTTCAGTCTGGTCTCCTTATTCTAAGTTCTGCTTGTCATCAGGGTGATTAGGTGAAAAAGGGTCCAGAGTAAGAATAGGACATGCTTTCAGGGAGAGGAGGGTGGAAATCAGCCACATATTTGATTATTTTATTCAAAGCATAGCCTTTTCATTTGAATCATCTCATATATAGTATGTGGTCTTTGCAGGTTGCTGGTCCTGGTTCAGACTGTCCATGAATATCATGATCTTTGTTTAGGTTCAAAAAGTGATTTTGATGACTGTGTTAGTTTGGATATATTATGTCCCCCAAAACACCATGTTCTTTGATGCAATCTTGTATTAGGGTTGGTTTGGTTGGAACCTAATAATTGAGTGTTTCCATGGAAATATGACTCAATCAGCTGTGGGCCAGACCTTTGATTGGATAATTTCCATGGAGGTATTTACCCCTCCCATTCAGCATGTGTCTTAATTAAATCACTGGAGCCATATAAAAGAGCTGACAAACAGAAGGAACTCAGTGCATCTGTAGCCAAGTGATATACTTTGAAGATGTATCTTAAAGAACATACAGGAGCCAAGAGTGGAGCTGGAACATAACCTGGGATCAGCAGATGCCAGCCCCATGCCTTTCCAGCTAACAAGGTTTTTCCTGATGCCATTGGCCTTCTTTTGGTGAATGTGTACTTGTGTTGATTGCTTCATTTGGGCATTTTCATGGCCTTTAGACAGTAACTTTGTAACCATATAATCCCCCTTTATAAAAGACACTCCATTTTTGGTATTTTTCATAATGGCAGCATAAGCAAACTGGAACAATGACATTCTTGACCACAGTAATTGGTATTATTAACCCAGTGGACCTGCCTGGGTTGTCACTCTACATTTATGTACCAATTCAAATACCAAGGCTTCTATATTGACAGATACTGGTGGAGAACCATTGCCATCATTAGCTTTTGGATTTAACTAACACCTCAATTTTAAGTTGCTCTGATGTTTCAAACAAGGCTGAGACATTGGGGTCCTCCATGCACTAGAATTATAAGTGCTGAAGGGAACCTCAGCAAATTCAGGCAGTGCAGCCCTTAATATGACACTGAAGAATGTTTTTAAAGGAAAGAATCAAATAAAAGGAAAATTTTTTATGAAGGAATTACTTAGGTGAGTGTTTAAAAAAGACAGTGGCTGTTAGTTATTCAAAGTCTTTTGTTTAATAGTTTAAGGCCAAGAGGTTGAGGTAGTGTCATTGCCTTGAGCATTAACAGGCTCCATTACCAGCCTTCTTTCTTTCTCTTTCTTTCTCTTTCTTTTCTTTTCTTTCTTTCTCTCTCTCTTTCTTTCCTTCCTTCCTTCCTTCCTTCTTTTGCCTGAGATAATGATTTTTGGTCTACCTTGAACTCATAATGACTGTGTTGTCTTTCTTTCATGTAAAATAAGTTTTATTGTTCTTTAAAAGGGTTCAAGGTTTGGTTTTAAATAAGGCTGCATACCTCTCATCAGTATGACATCTCTCTCACCATGTCAAACTGGTTTCAGCTAGCATTGCTTCTTTAATCCAAAAGAAAAAAAGCTGTTTTAATTTTGAGGAAAACATTCCAGTTCTGAGAGCAATTGACATTAGTCTCCATTTTAAAACAAAATATGGGCTAATGTTTCATGTTGCTTTATACACCCTTCTCATTCAGAACCAAGAATGCACTTTTCCTAACTCAGGCAGGCACTGATACTGATGGACACTGCATGCACATGCACGCGCGTGCGCGCGCGCGCACACACACACACACACACACACACCCTACCCCCAAAATAAAAATCAGAGTACATCAAAGGAAAAAAGTTTGTTATGGTATGAGCAAACCCTTGGAGTCTACAGTCTATCTGAGCTTGGAGGGTATGTTAAAGGAATCTATGGTTAAGCTCTGAAATAAAGAATTGTGGATAGTACCATCATCTTTCACCTTAAAATCCTAGAAGCAATTTCAAAAAGCATTATTTTGTTTGTTTTTTAGGGGCAGGGAAGGAGAGAATCTACAGATTTGCATGTAGCTAAAACTCAAAACTCCAGCAATAGGAAATAGGCAGTTCACATAGCTGGCCAACATCTGAGGTATTATCAGTATGAGACAAGGTACCAGTTCATTCCTACTGGCCTAGCTGATCCTAACAAAATGGGAGGTTTATGGCTCTGCACAGTAAATTCCAGCAGGACAAGATGACCCTAAGCCTGTATTCAGAGCCTTCTTTAGAAGCAGATCATTATTAAATATGTAATGTTTAGGTGAAAAGTATGCAAGAGCCCCTGGTGGTGCCCTTCAACTTGCTTTATCAAAGCAACCCAGTCACAAGTGCCTCCCATAAAGAAGCAGAAAAACAGCTTGTCTAGATAAGAACATTGAACCCAGCAAAGAATCTGCAAAAATAATACTACACCACCTCACAAGCAACACAGTCCCTATGCTACTCCTGTGGCCCTGTGTTTCTCTTCTACCTGTTATGGCCTGTGGACACATACCCACTAGGTATTGTTGGTTTTGAACCAGCAATTTTTTTTAAATCTCAAAAAAGAACCTAGTAAGAAAATAACAAGGCAATCAGTGGTTAAACTGAACTGTACATATAGAGGGCAGTTTGGAAAATACCTATCACAGGCATACCTATCTCAAGTCCAAAATAATTATGTCTTTGCTGCTACTCCTTTGACCACTCCTGAAAATTCAGAGTAGAAATCAGTCCTATAACAAAAATGTTAAGCTACCAGAATTCTCTGACTTCATTAGACAGAAAATCAGAGTAATGCTACAGCCCACAATTCTATGACATGTAGAAAGTATGATAACTCTCTGCTTGGACAACTTGAGTGGTGGCCTAGGGTCTTCCCCTTCAGAAAACAAGTTTCTAGTATACCTACTTAGCTTCTTTGGTTGGAAAAGGGAAGAATAACCCTTTCAGCTAAGTTCTCTGAAAAGAGAGACTCCTCTTAAATCCCATTTCCCCACTAATTTACCAGAACAAAAATCAAAACTAAAAGGGTCTTGGCTAATTTTGCCTAGCATTGGATAGGATTTTTGGGAAAAGAAACTAACATAAACACCCCATCATAAGTAAAGACTAAAAATCACCTGGGGCATATAATATATATGCCACTGCTTTTTTTTATTCCTAAAAGTGCCCAGGTGGGCTTTAGACTGCCAGACTGCAAACACATCTACAGCAACCAAAGCTTCTCCTATCCATCTACAACTTGTATCAGGGAGTGGGGGAAAGGAGAGAAGAGAGAGAAAATATACCCTTCCCACCTCCCATCAAAAATAAAGAAAACAAAAGAAAGGAGAAAACAAAACCGAAGAAAGGAGAAAACAAAAGGAGAAAAGAAAAGAAAAGAAAGAAAAGAAAAGAAAAGAGAAAAGAGAAATCCCACCACAGGGAGATCTATATGCCAGGCATAATGGAAGAGTGTGCTCCCCTGCACAGGCTAATGTTCTGCTGGTTTTCCATAGAGACCTATTTTGAAGAAGTTAAAAAAGACAGGAGATTTTGAAATAATTCAATCCTGGCAGAAATTCAAACTCCAAAACTGGGAGCAAAATCATCCTTCACTGAATTAACACCTTTTTCTGTCTCCTTTTCTTAAACATTTTATTCATGTTATAGAGGGATTTCTTTTTTGTTTGCTTTTTTCTGATCATGAGGAGAGTGATTGAGGAGTACCAAATCCATTACTACTCTGATGACACAATTATGATTCCAGATTCACATTTCCAGGTACCAAGAGTTCCCTCTAAATGTCACAATTGAGTCAGACTTTGTTTACATTATCTTCTACTGAACACAGCAATGCCCATTGATATCTCTAAAGCCTAATCACATCTTAGGTCTGTATTTCTCCAGGTAAAGCAGCTGTTTGGAATTGAATGCTCCCCTTCTTTTTTGTCTTATAAACTGAACTGCATCTTCATACTTCATTCCATATTCACTCAAAGTAAGTGCAATCAGCACAGGTGCCCTTCCCAATCCTGCAACACAATGCACGGCCACACAGCAACCTGGCTCTTCATGAAATTTGGTTTTTAATAGGTTTAGCCAATGATCTACTATCTGATTAGGAGGTGGAGCTCCATCATCAAATGGCCAGTCAAGAAGGTGGAGTCCTTCTTTTTCAACTAGCGCTTTATCATATGTAGCATCACAAACTCGAACCAAGGTTGTTACTCCATATTTCTTAAGTTCCTCTGTGAACTTGTTGAGGGTAGCATTGGTAGGGTTGTAAGTTATCAGAAAACACATGTTCTCATAGGAGATCTCCACAGGTGCTGGGCTGTTCATTATGGCAAATAAAAAGTGTGTGCATGCTTGTGTGAGCGTGAGGGGAAAACAGGGCAGAGGGGCAGGGAAAATCAATAAATCTTCAAATGTTTCACAGCAGAAAACATTAAAGAGACCACTAAAATGCCTATTATCAATCAGTGTTTTCTCTATTCAACTTGTTTATTTCTTAAGAAGCTTCTCTCTTCAAGATACGCAGAAAGATTTAGAATCCACTCGAATCCAAATTCAACTCGGGCCTCAATGACTGTAGATGGATACCTTCAGACTCCAAAAAAATCCAACTGTGTACAACATGTAAGCAGCCTTTACTACATTCAGGCACTAGTGAGTCAAGTTAAAAGTGTAGATCGCTTTCCACTTTTGTTTACTTGATGCTTAACTTTACTGGAGTCATTAAAAGATATATGCTTGCAATTAAAAAGAAAGCCAACTATTTCTGAGGCCAGCCTCGGTGTCCAGAGTCTTCAAGGCAGTGTTAATTATGGCACATAGAACTTCCAAGCTCACTTGTCGGTGGAAATGCTGTGCTGAGCCTGGCAGAAGTCTGCCCTCCGGCTCAGAATTGCCATAAATGTGAAGTGTATATTCCAAGTAAAAATGCTGGCAAGCTGGGGACTGGGCATTGAAGTCCGCGGTGGCGGGAGCGAGGAGGAGCCTCTCTCCTCAGTCACCTCGGCGGTGGCGGCGGCAGCAGTGGTGGAAGTGGTGGCCCCCCAGCCTTGGTGCACGACACCCGGCCCGGTGGTGGCCGCCGCGGCGCGTGTCCACGAGTCCGTCTTGGTGCTGCTGCTGTGGCTGCCTCTGCCTCTCCTGCTACCGCCTCTGCCCCCGCTGCCGCCGCTGTCCTGTGGCGTCCACCTTGCGCCATGCCTGGCTGCCGCTGCCACTACAGCTCCTACGGGACAGACGACGGTTACAGCCCGACCGATTGTCATGACTGTGTTGTCTTAGCACAGTTGAATAAAACTAGAAATCAATGATAGAAATTTAAGTGGCATTTTTAAGAACCATGGAAGAGCTTTTGATTTCCTGGAGCTATCTGAAGCCAATTGTCTATTTGAAATTTCAACTGTGCTCTATTTTTTTATGCCAAGTGTTACATACCCAGGGGTTTTCTCTAGTGTCATTGCTTGCATACATTTTAAACTAAAACTGAACAAAGATGGCCTGGTTATAAAACAGAATGATTCCTGCCATGGTCTTCATCATCCTAGGTGCCCACTCATGCTTGTCTGCACCTAAAACATGACTGGATCTTTAACAGAAGTCCTGCCTTGCCTCTCTCCAGTGTAAGAAAAAACAGTATTGTGAGTGTTTTATGTCATTCTCTTCTTTTCCTACTCTTCATCCCCCTCCATGAATCACCCCACTTCTCTCGTGCTCTGTTTTTTTTTTTATAAAATTGGAATAGAAAACACTGATGGGATAGTATTAAAAAAATGAGACTAATGTATTCTATATTATTCATTGAATTGAAAAACTCATTCCCAGAAGTTTTAAGCAGAATGGATAATTGTTAATGAAAGTGCAGACTGATTGGATGACAGCACTTAGTGAAACCGGTGCCAGCCAAACAGGGAGGGACCAGAGGGCTCTCCTTGCTTAAAAATTTTCAATATACAGAATACTAACTTAAATGATTTAAATAATTTAATTATGATGGATTCTGTTTATCTTAAGAATTAGATACTTTATCTGTTGATATTTCATTAATAATTAGACAAATATCAACTTATCTTATCTTTGCTAACTTCTGTGCTATATATTCAAGTGATACAAAGTGAGTAAATGAATCCTTGTCATAAAAATAAAATATGTATATGATCCCCTTATATTTTGGGTGTAATTCCAGTGATTTCTCATAGCATTAATGAAAAAGTATAAAGCATTTGTTTGTGATTCATCCACACACCATATACTTCACATCTGAATATTTTGAAACATTGATTAACTTTATTTTAAATATTATAAGGAAGTATGGATAAAAAAATGAAAAATTACCATAATGATTCTTCAGTTTGAAAATTGCCTTCTTCAAGTTTATGCATGAAAGTGAATAAAATTTGATTTTATATTGTATGGGATGAAAGCACCTATGCAATATTCTAGTTACCCCAGGAAAACTTTACTGTACAGTGATCCTCCTGCTACCTACCAATCTGCAAATAAAGAAATGATTTAAGTTTTACAATATCCATTTAAAACAGTTCAGAACATTGCATAATGTCATATTCTTTTATTTTAGCTTCTATAAAGGAACTTTATTTGGTTACAAAGTTACAGCCTTAAGTCCATAAATTATCCAGAGTAAGGTATCAACAACAGGGTACCTTCACTGAAGGCTGACCATGGTGTCTGAAAACCTGTTAGCTGGGAAGGCATGTGGCTGGCATCTGCTTGATCCCAGGTTGCATTTCAAAATGGCATTCCCCAAAATGTCAGTGTAAGATCCTAGTGTCTATCTTCAAAATGTGTGTCTCAGATGCAGCTAGCATCATGGCCTATGTGGCCCTTCTTTTTCCTTTTTAATTTAATTTTATTGAGATTGTTCACATATCATACAATTATCCAAAGAGCCAAAGTGCACAATCAATTGCCCATGGTACCAGCATACAGCTGTGCATCCATCACCACAATTACATTTTTTTTCAATTTTTAGTACATTTTCATTACTCCAGAAAATAAATAAAGACACAAAAAAAGAAAACTCAAATCCTCCCATAACCCTAAACATCTCCCTCCATTACTGACTCATAGTATTGGTACAGTACATTTGTTACAGTTGATGAAAGAATGTTAAAATACCAGTGTGCAAATGTCCATCCATCCCCGCTCTCAGCTCCATAATGAGGCTGCAGGACCTTATGGCCCCCACACACCCAGCTTCTTGTGAAACCACACACTGACCTCCAGAAAAGCTATACCATTCCACCTCCCCATCAAAAGTAAATGGGCACATCCCTCCCTCCATGTTTTCTCCAGCACTTTTACCCATATTTATATTTTCTTGTATAATTTTATAGAGATATATTCACATACCATACAATTATCCACAGTGTGGAGTTAGTTGTTGATGGTATCATCATATATTTGTAGATTTGTCACCACAATCAGCACTTGAACATATTGATTAGTAAGAAAAAGCTTTTTTGGTGAATAATAAAAGGATAGTAAAAAGAAAAATAAATAAAATGTCATACAATATAATAGTAAGGACAGAAAACAACACCATGACCAAGAATCCCATATACCTCCCCCACATCCCCCTCTCATATACACTCAACTTTGGTACATTGTCTTTGCCACATCCCATGGAAGCACATTACGATGTCACTGCCAATTACAGACTCCAGTGTGCTTTGGCTATGTTTTTTTTCCCCAAATACCATCCCTTTTACAACACTCTGCAAAGTTGACCTTCATTTGTTCTACCACAGGTAAAAATATTTTATATTTCTACATTTAGCAACAGTCATTGGCCACTCCAGTTTTTGCCAAGTTACACAGTCCATCTCCATCATCCATCATTACCTCTGGTGTCATACACTCCCCTATCCCCACCTTCAGCTTCACTCACAGATGTTTTTGTTCAGTGTACTTAAAAAATTGTGCTACCTTCACACATTATTATGATATCTTTTTCTGGATATATACAATCAATCCTGCTGAATATTCTGTAGTCCTTCAGCATCAAAAGCCCAATCTCTACTCTCTTCCTAGTTCCTGGTAGCCTCTGTTATCAGCTTTTAACTCTCAAAATTTGCTCCTTAATATTAGTTTATATTAGTGGCATCATACAGTATTTGTCCTTTTATTTCTGGCTAACTTCATTCAACATAATGTCCTCAAGGTTCATCCACCTTATTACATTTTTCATGTCTTTGTTCTATCTTACAGCTGCATAATAGTCCATCATGTGTATATACCACAGTTTGTTTATCCACTCATCTGTTGTTGGACATTTGGGCTGTTTCCATCTCTTGGCAATCATGAATAATGCCACAATAAATATCAGTTTACAAATGTCTGTATGTGTCTTAACTTTCAGTTCCTTTGTGTATATACCTAGCAATGGAATAGCTGGGTCATATGGCAGATCTGTACTTAGCTTCCTGAGGAAACCCCAAACTGTCTTCCAGAGTTGTTGCACCATTCTACATTCCCACCAGCAATGAATAAGTGTGTCTGTTTCTCCACATCCTTTCTAGCACTTGTAATTTTCTGTTGTTTGTGTAATGGCCACTCTGGTAGGTATCAGATGATATCTCATTGTGATTTTGATTTGCATTTCCCTAATAGCCGGTGAAGTTGAACATTATTTCATATGTTTTTGAGCCATTTGTATTTCTCTTTGGAAAAGTGTCTGTCCATGTCTTTTGCTCATTTTTTAATTGGGTTGTTTGCCTTTCTGTTCTTGGGTTCTAGGACTCCTTTATATATTCTGGATATTAAACCCTTATCTGATATGTGGTTCCAAATATTGTCTACTGTTGTGTAGACTGCCTTTTTACTTTTCTAACAAAGTCCTTTGATGTACAAAAGTGTTTGATTTTGAGGAGATCCCATTTTTCTATGTTTTTTGGTTACTTGCCCTTTAGGTGTGAGGTATAGGAAACCACCTCCTTTCACAAAATCTTGAAATATTGCCCTACATTTTCTTCTAAGAGTCTTATGGTCTTAGCACTTATGTTTAGGTCTTTGATCCAATTGGAGTTAATTTTCATATAATATCCATTCCTTTGGAAATGGATATCCAGTTCTCCAAACACCATTTATTGAAGAGACTCCCTGTCCCATTTGCTTTGGCTTGACTGCCTTATCAAAGATCAGTTGTCTGTAGATGTGAGTGTATTTCTGAACACTCAATTTGATTACATGGCTCAGTATCTCTGTCCTTATGCCAGCACCATGCTGTTTTGAACACTGTAGAATTGTAATATGCTTCAAAGTCAGGTAGTGTGACACCTCCCACTTTGTTCCTCTTTCTCAAGATATGTTTGGCTATTCAGGACACCTTGCCATTCCAAATAAATTTGGTTATTGGTTTTTCTATTTCTGCAAAGTAAGTTGTTGAGATTTTAATTAGTATTGCATTAAATCTATAAATCAGTTTAGGTAGAGTTGACATCTTAATTATATTTAGTCTTCCAATCCATGAACATGGCAGGTTCTTCCATGTTTTTAGGTTCTGTTCAATTTTTTTAGCAGTTTCTTGTAGTTTTCTTTAAACATGTCTTTTGTGTCCTTGGGTAAGTTTATTCTTAAATACTTGATTCTCCACCAGGCTAACTGCTCCAGTGTCTGGTCCCCGTCCCTTTATGGTTGGAGATTTTTTTCAGGAGCCTGAACTTTTCAATCAGAGCTCCAAGTACAGTTCTCCCTCCTGGTTCCCAGCCTTGAAGGCCCCTCCTCCCTTGGGACTGTGCCTGACCAGGAGGTGTGCAGGCACCCTGGCCACAAGAACTCACAGACTTTGCTTATCTCAGCTGCTCTGCACATCTGTGAGGGTTGTATGAAGCATGCCCAAGCTCAAATTCTTCTGTGGTGTCTGTTCCAGGTAGTTCCTGGCTTTCTACTAACTGTCCCAGAGCAGTAACTAAAACACACCTCACCGCTCTGCCATCTTGCCCCTCCTATACTTGCATATTTTTACTGAAAGATGTAAGTTGCTGTGATGGGATGGGATGAATGCATTTTGTGTATGGAAAGATCATATTTTTCTGGGGTCCATGGTGTGGAATGTCACAGTTTAGATACATTATGTACCCTGGGAAGCCATGTTTAATGCAGTATTGTGGGGGCTGATCTATTAATGTTGTGTAAGTGGGAAAATATGGATTTGGTTGTTTCCATGGAGGTGTGACCCAGCCTACTCTAGATGATAACTCTAATTAGATTATTTCCATGAATGTGTGGTCCCACCCATAGAGCACCAGTCCTGATTAGTTTCCTGGAGACATATAAGAGCTCAGAGAGAAGGAGCTCTGTGCTGCAGCTTAGAGAGACAATTTAGAGACAGCTGCTGACACCAGATTTTGCTGATGCTTAGAAGATAGCAGCCCAGAGTTTATGCCAAGAACCTAAGACCAGGGATATTTTGGAGAACCACATTTTAAGTGGAAAATGGGATCAATCACATGCCAAACACATGTCTTCTGAGCAAAGAGGTTTTATGGATGCCCACAGCCTTTCTTCAGGGAAGGTACACCATTGTGGATACATTTGCATGGACACTGCTGTGGCCTTAGAACTGGTAATTTGCAGCCCAATAAACCCTCTTTGTAAAAGCCAATCCATTTCTGGTATTTACCATAACAGCAGCATTAGCAAATTTGAATAGACTTTGTTACCAGAGAAGAGGTGTTTTGCTGACTTTGTAAATACCAAACATTTTGGAATGGCTTTTTACATGGATAAGGGGAAGATTCTGGAAGAATTTTGAGGCACTTGATAGAAAAGGCCTAGATGGCTTCAAAGAAACTGATGGTAGGAATATAAACTGAAGATAGCTCTGATGAGACTTTGAACAGGAATGTTGAATATAATGTTGCATTCCAGCAGAAAGGCAATCCTTGTTTCAAAGTGACAGTGAATTTGGCAAGATTGAGGCCTGGTGCCAGATGAAAAGCAGAATCTGAAAGTGGCAACCTGGGATACATAGCACAGGAGATCTCAAACTACTTTTGTAAGATGTAGCCTGGTTTCTTCTTGCAGCTTATATTAAAATGCAGGATAAGAGCAATACACTGAAAAAAATGAATTCTTTGGTACATAGAAAGCAGAAACTGATAGCTTGGAATATTCTGGCTTTAAAAAGTTAGACCACAGAAGCTGCAGCCCTATATAAGGGTTTGACCAAACATGGAACCCAACCACCATTTCAGTACAATCCAGGATTGGAGATGTTATCCAGATAAGATTTATGGAAAATCCTATTGTCTGTTTTTTACCCTTGTATGCTTCATGACCAGCCTGCACTTTTTTTGTGAGAACTGTGTTACTGGAATCACTGCCAGTCTGCCCTGGAGAGAATATAGTTGGGACAAATTGAAGGAAAATACTCTTTAAGGAAAATCATGGAAATTGAGGTCTGGAGTCAAGAAATCTCATGCAAGGTGGTAAGGAGGGTAACCAATTCATATGGAAAGGGTAAGTGTGCCCAAGAATTAGTGTGTAGGTTTTCCACCTCAGTGCTCAGGAAATGCACTGCCAACTAAGATCTCAGAGAGGGGAGAGCATATTCCACAAGGATTTGGGAGAAACTGGCCACCACCCCACTATTTGTAGAGGGCAGAATATTTGCCCTGGAGAGGCAGATTCCATGCTGCACCCTGATGTTTTTAGAAGGTGGGGCCATGTAGAAGGTGGTCTTCCCAGTGCATGGGTATGTTTGAGCATTCATGCTTGTGTTTGGAGAAATAACACTTCTGCATAAGTCTTTGGAAAAGGTTGGACTCCTGCTGTCTCTAGCCCCAAGGATACAATATCATTACTTAAATGACTCTCAGATGTTACAATATAATGATGATTTGATTTCCCTGAGGGTTTTAGAAACTGTTTTGTTCCTGTGAACCCTGTTTTCCTTTCAGTTTCTACCTATGGCATTGTGAAACTTTTTCCTATGACTGTTCCTCCTTTTTATATTGGCAGCAGATAACTTGTTCTAAGTTTCACAGGTCCACAGCTAGAGGGGAATTTTGCTTTAAGACAACACCTGTGACTGAATTTGATGGGATCTTGTACTTGCCTATTATTACTGAAAGGATTTAAGTTTCTTTGATGTGATGTGATGAATGTATTCTGTGCATGGGGTCCAGGGTGTGGAATGTGCCAGTTTGGATTTATTATGTCCCCCAGAGGAGCCATGTTCAATGCAGTCTTGCTGGGGCTGAACTATTAATGTTGATTCCGTGGGAAAATTTGGTTTTGGTTGTTTCCATGGAAATGTGACCCACCCAGCTCTAGGTGATAACTCTCTTTAGATTATTTTCTTGGTGGTGTGGGCCCATCCATATAGCACTGGTCTTGATTAGTTTCCTGGAGCCCTCCCTATAACAGCTCAGACAGGAGCTCAGTGTTACTGATGAGAGAATTTTAGACACAACCACTGAAAGCAGACTTTTGCTGATGCTTTGGAGATACTAGCCCAGAGTTTTCCATGAGAAGTTAAGCCAAGAGACATTTTGGAGAATGCCATTTAGAAATGCAAACTGGGGGTGAGCATTTGCCATCCATGTGTCTTTGGAGCTAACAGAGATTTTTAGATGTTAGCAGCCTGTCTTCAGTGAAGGTACACCCTTGTTGATACCATAGCATAGGTACATTTTTGGCTTTAGAATTCGAACTTGTAGCCAAATAAAACCCCTTTATAAAAGCTAATCCATTTCTGGCATTTTGCCAAACAGCAGTTTTAGCATAATGGAATAGATTTTTTTACCAGATGAGGGGGATTTTGCTGCCTTTGCAAATACCAAACATTTTGGAATGGCTTTTTACATGGATAAGGGAAAGATTCTGGAAGAGTTGTGAGGAGCTTGATAGAAAAGGCCTAGTAGGCTTTGAAGAAACTGATGGTAGGAATATGGACTCTAGAGAAAGCTCTGATGAGAGTTTGAACAGAAATGTTGAATATGATATTGAATTCTGGCAGAAAGGTGATCTTTGTTCCAAAGTGGCAGAGAATTTGGCAAGATTGGGTCCTGGTGTCAGATGGAAAGCAGAATTTGAAAGTGACAACCTGGAATACATAGCTCCAGAGATCTCCAAACTACATGTGGAAGATGCAGCCCAGTTTCTCTTTGCAGCATATAGTAAAATGCAAGAGGAGAAAGTTAAGCTGAGAAATGTACTCCTAGGTGCTACAAAAACAGAAACTGATAGTTTGGAAAATTCTGGCTTCCAAAAAGTTAGATCTCAGAAGCTACAGCCCTACATGAAGATTTAACCAAACATGGAACCCAACCACCATTTCGATACAAGCCAGGATTGGAGATGTGGTTATCAGATAGGATTTGTGGAATGTCATATTGTCTAATGATTTTGACCCTTGCATGCTTCATGCCAAGCCAACAATTTTTGCAAGATCTGTATAACTGTAATCACTGGCAGTCTGGGCTGGAGGGAATGGAACTGGGGCAAATTGAAGGAAAATATTCTTGAAGGAAAAATCATGGAAATTGTGGTCTGGAGTAGAGAAATCTCAGACAATGAGAATAGAGCAACCAGTGCATATGGAAAGGGTCATTGTGCCCAAGAATTAGGAAGCGGGCTCTCTGCCTTGGTGGTCAGGAACTGGGCTGCCACCTAAGTTTCAGATTTGGGGAAGCACATTCCACACAGACTGGGGGAAACTGGCCACCACCTCACTATTTGGAGAGAGCATGGCATTGGCCCTGAAGAGGCAGATTTCATGCTGCACATTGATGTTGGAAGAAGATGGGACCAGGTAGAAGGTGGTCTTCCCAATGTGTGGATATGTTTGAACACTCATCCTAGTATTTGGAGAAAAAGTGGCTTCTGCATAAATCTTTGGAATAGTTAATGCTCCTGGTTTCTGAATCCCCAAGGATACATTATTATATAAGTGATTCAGACTTTGAATTCTAATGATATTTTCCTGAGGGCTTTAGAAACTGTTTTGGTCCTGTGGACCCTGTTTTCCTTTCAGTTTCTCACTATGGCAATAGGAACCTTTATGCTATGGGTGTTCCTCCTTTTTATATTGGCAGTAGATAACTTGTTTGAAGTTTCACAGATCCACAGCTAGAGAGGAATTTTGCTTTAGGACATGACAACACCTGTGACTAATTTTGATAGGATCCTGTACTTACCTATTGTTACTGAAAGGATTTAAGTTTCTGTGATGTGATGGGATGAATGTACTTTGTGTATGGAAAGGTCATGCTTTTCTTGGTTCCAGGGTGTGGAATGTGCCAGTGTGGACATATTGTGTCCCCCAGAGAAGCTATGTTTAATGCAGTTTTGTGGGGGCTGATGTATTAGTGTTGATTTAGTGGGAAATTTTGGATTTGTTTTTTTTCCATGGAAATGTGACCACCAAAATCTAGGTGATAACCCTGTTTACATTATGTCCATGGAGATGTGTCCCCACCCATATAGCACAGGTCTTGAATGGCTTACTGGAGCCCTGTAAGAGCTAAGAAAGATCTCAGTGCTGTAGCTGAGAGAGACATTTTAGAGACAGTCACTGAAAACAGATTTTGCTGATGCTTCAGAGATGTTAGCCCAGAGTTTGCCATGAGAAGCTAAGCCAAGAGACATTTTGGAGTATGCCATCTTGTAATGCAACCTGGGAGTGAGCAGGTGTCATCCACATGACTCAGAGGTAACAGAGTTTTCCCAGTGATAACAGCCTTTTTTCAGTGAAGGTACCCCCTTGTTGATGCCCTTGCATGGATACATTTTTAACTTTTCAACTGGAAATTTGTCACCAAATTAACCTCATTTATAAAAGCCAATCCATTATTTGGCATAATGGCAGCATTAGCAAACAGGAACAAAGAATTTGATTGTTTTTCTCTCCTAATTTAGTTTGAATTCTGGTAAATATTGGGGAGAATTTTTGCCCAGATGATCAGACCTCCCTTTTTTCATAAATTAAAATTTAATCAGAAGATCATCATTTAATCTGACTTACGTGTTTTTGGCAGACATTCTGAGGGTAAGTTAGAAGGTTGTAACTTGACATTTGTCTGTATTTAAAATGTATCCCTAGTGGTATAAATGAATCTTGCCAGATCTTAAAATTCAGCATTTTAAGTTTTCTGCATTTAGGTCAGTAGGGGAGAGAGACCATAGATAGGTAGTTGGATGGAGGTATATATTGATAGATCATTTTCATACTGACAAATGGAAGAGTTGCCTGAAGGAGTAATAGGATTGTAATTAAGTGGGAGAGGGAGGGCAAAGCTAACTTTAGTGTCGTTCATTAAAGGAATTTCTGAGGAATTTTCATTTAAACTAAAGTTGAAAAGAGATGAGTGTAGTATGTGAAGGTATGCTTGTGGATTGTGGTGGAAATGTAGGGTGAAAATAGTCTTCAGTGGAGACAATAGCAATGTTTAATTAGGCTTGGTGATTTCAAGAGGACATGTAAAGATGAATCACTGAGTGCCTGTTGGAGAATGTAACAAAGATTAGAGACAGGCAGAGGGGTAATACTTATATTTTGGCTAATAGGAAGATAATATCTTGTGATATATTTCATTTTAGGTGCACACAATCAAGCAAGTATCCATGATAGTTCTGAAATGGAATCCAGAAAAGTGTTTTCTGACTTTCAGTTTAGAAATATCAATAGGAGAAATTATGGAAATTGAATAAATGTGAGAACAGACCAGTACAGCACATCAAATGAGGAGAGAAGGAGGATAGGATTTAGTTTCAAGATGTTCTAATAGTGTTCTTGGAGGAGTTCTTTGCAGCAGACATGGGGAAGTGTCTAGAGTAGTTTGAATACAATCTGGAGATGTGATAGAGAAAGAAGAAAAAGGAAGTCCTAAAAAGGATATTGTGTTCCAATAATTTTGTTCCAAGTATTTATTTATGGGTAGATCATTAGTAATTAGTGAGGACACCAGCCTTGATTTTTGTGAGTCAAAGAGTGAGATGAATGTGAGGCCATGATAGGTGCATTTTCAGTTTGTCAAGGGAAGATCTGGAGAGTTGGAACTTGACAGAAGATGCATACACAGATTTGCCTTGTTTTTATTTTTTTCAAAATGGAAGAGTAAAAAATGAGCTTAAATGAGATTGTGAAGAGAACAAGAGGTTTCTGATAAAGGCAATTTAATTTATAATCAATAATACAGTGCACAACAAAACATGAGATTGAGATCAATTGGAGACATTGGACTTGGCCAGAGGTAACATGACTTTTCTATTTAATAGGAGAGATGGAGTAACTAATAATGTGTATGCATTCAGGGATATTTGAAAATATTATGGTATTATAGTGTAATTTTTTTTCTGTTTTTTTTATTAAATTCAGTTTTATTGAAATACATTCACACACCATACAATCATCCATGATACACAATCCACTGTCCACAGTATGATAACATAGTTATGCGTTCATCACCACAATCTACCTCTGAACATTTTCCTTACATCAGAAAGAACCAGAACAAGAATAAAAAATAAAAGTGAAAAAAGAACACCCAAATCATCCCCCCATCCCACCCCATTTGTCCTTTAGTTTTTATCCCCATTCCTCCACTCATCCATACACTTGATAAGGGGGTGTGATCCACAAGGTCTTCACAATCACACTGTCACCCCTTGTAATCTACGTTATTATATAATTGTCTTCAGGAGTCCAGACTGCTGGGTTGGAGTTTGGTAGTTTCAGGTATTTACTTCTAGCTATTCCCATACATTAAAGCCTAAGAGGTGTTATCTATATAGTGCATAAGAATGTCCGCCAGAGTGACCTCTCGACTCCATTTGGAATCTCTCAGCCACTGAAACTGTTTCGTCTCATTTTGCATCCCCCTTTTGGTCAAGAAGATACTCTCAGTCCCACGATGCCGGGTCCACATTCATCCCCGGGAGTCATACTCTGCATTGCCAGGGAGATTTACACCCCTGGGAGTCGGGTCCCACGTAGGGGGGAGGGCAGCAAGTTCACCTGTTGAGATGGCTCAGTTAGAGAGAGAGAGGGCCACATCTGAGCAAGAAAGAGGTACTCGGGGAGACTCTTAGGCACCATTACATACAAGTTTAGACTCTCCTTTGTGGTAATGAGCTTCATAAGGGCAAGTCCCATGTTCAAGGGCTCAGCACATCAAACTGCCAGTACCAATGTTTGTGACAGCATCAACACCAGTCCAGGTGAGGATGTCCAACACATCTGCACCTTCCCCCAGATCCTCAGGGCTGGGGAGGGGGAAGCTGTAAATATATTTTTTATTATCTGCCCAAATTACTCTAGGATGTGTCACTATTTCACTCCAGCCTATACTAACCTACCGTATCTCACTTCCTATTCAAAGTTCCATGCAATTGTGGTGTTTGAACAAATCGACTGTAGAGTTGTACCATTTAGAAAATTTAGATCCTGTACCAAATAGATACCTATTCTCTTGGTCTCATATGAAAGTTGAAGTTTTAAAACACAATCAGTTTCAACCTTTATACTTTGGCCTGGCTTGCCCTGGTCTTAACCAGACCTGCTTCATTCATATCACCAATTGAAGTCTGGGCTCTTTTTCAGCTTTTTTTTTTTTTTTTTGACAGTGGCTATATGCACTAATACTGACATTCATATCTGCCGAGCTCTAGCTCTGAGTTTCAGGTGTCTCAGAGATATGCATTGTTCCAGAGACCAATCAGGTTATACGCTAGGGGATCAGCATCTCAAAGTTTAGAGATAGGCCTTACAATTCAGGGATAGAGTTAACTGCTGTAAGAGCTTACAATCTAGGGACTATTACAATTATTGTGTCCACATTAGGCTATGTTCTAAGATTCATTCTGAGTTTACACATTGTAGTTAGTCCATATTGGTGAGGCATCATCCCTCTCACCATGTTTTCTCCAACACTTTTGCTCCTATATATATATTTTCCTACAATTTTGTAGAGTTATATTCACATACTGTACATTTATCCACAGTATACAATCAGTTGTTCATGGTATCATCATAAAGTTGTACATTTATCACTACAATCAGCACTTGAACATACTGATTACTACAAGAAAAATTGTTTTGTTTTGTTTTGTTTTGTTTTGTTTAGCAATAAGAAAAAATGATAAAAAGAAAAATAACATGTCATACAATACAATATACTACTAAGGACAGCAAATAACACCACTACCAAGAATCCCATATTACTCCCCTATATCCCCCTCTCATATACATTTAGCATTGGCATATTGCCTTTGTTACATTTAATGGAGGTATATTACAATGTTACTGTTGACCATAGACTCCAGTTTGCTTTGATTATGTTTTTTCCTGAATACCATCCCTTTTTCAAATTTCTACATGGTTGACATTCATTTGCTTTCCCACATGCAAAAACATTTTTATATTTGTATATTTAGTAACAGTCACTGGCCACTCCAGTTTTTGCCACGTTATACAGTCCCAGTCTTTATCATCTATCTTTACCTCTGGTGTCATACATCCTCCTATCCCACCTCTTTCAGCTTTACTCACAGACATCTTTGTTCAGTGTACTTACAATACTGTGCTACCATCACACAGTATTATGCTATCTATTTCTGGATCTATGCAATCAATCCTAAACATTCTGTAGTCCTTCAGCATCAAATGGCTGATCTCTGTCCTCTTTCTATCTCCTGGTTGCCTGTGTTGTCAGCTTTTAACTCCCAAAGATTGTTCATTAATGTCTGTTCATATTAGTGAGACCATACAGAATCTGTCCTTTTGTTTCTGGCTAACTTCACTCAACATAATGTCCTCAAGGTTCATCGACATTATTACATGATCCATGTCTTTGTTCTGTCTTACAGCTGCATAATATTCCACCATGTGTATGTACCACAGGTTGTTTATCCACTCGTCCTTTGATGGACATTTGGGCTGTTTCCATCTCTTGGCAATTATGAATAATGCTGCAATAAACATTGGTTTACAAATGTCTGTTTGTGTCTTAAGTTTCAGTTCCTCTGAGTATATACCTAGCAATGGAATAGCTGGGTCATATGGCAAATCTATATTTAGCTTCCTGAGGAACCTCCATACTGTCTTCCAGAGTGGTTGCACCATTCTACATTCCCACCGACAATGAATAAGTGTGCCTCTTTCTCCACATCCTCTCCAGCACTTGTCATTTTCTGTTTTTTTTTTTGGATAATGGCCATTCTGGTAGGTGTGAGATAATATCTCATTGTGGTTTTGATTTGCATTTCCTTAATAGCCAGTGAAGTTGAGCATTTTTTCATATGCTTTTGAGCCATTTGTATTTCCTCTTCAGAAAAATGTCTGTTCATGTCTTTTGCCCATTTTTTAATTGGATTGTTTGTCTTTCTGTTATTGAGATGCAGGATTCTTTTATATATTGATGTGGTGTATTACGTTAATTGATTTTCTTGTGTTGAACCAGCCTTGCATACCTGGAATAAATCCCACCTGGTCGTGGTGTATAATACTTTTAATGTGCTGCTGGATTCGATTTGTGAGTATTTTATTGAGGATTTTTGCATCTATATTCATTAAAGAAATTGGTCTATAATTTTCTTTTTTTGTAGTATCTTTGCCTGGTTTTGGTATTCAGGTGATGATGGCTTCATAGAAAGAGTTAGGTAGCTTTCCCTCTTCTTCAATTTTTTTGAAGAGATTGAGCAGGATTCGTACTAATTTGTTCTTAAATGCTTGGTAGAATTCACATGTGAAACCATCTGGTCCTGGGCTTTTCCTTTTTGGGAGCTTTTTGATGACTGACTCAGTCTCTTTACTTGTGATTGGTTTGTTGAGGTCATCTATTTCTTCTTGAGTTAATGTTGGTTGTTTATGCTTTTCTAGGAAGTTGTCCATTTCATCTAAGTTGTCTGGTTTATTAGCATATAGTTGCTCATAGTATCTTCTCATTATCTTCTTAATTTCTGCAGGGTCGGTAGTTAAATTTCCTTTCCCATTTCTGATTGCATTGATTTGCATCTGCTCTTTCTTTTTTTTTTTTTTTTTTTTTTTTTTTTTTAGCCTAGCCAGTGGTCCATCGATTTTATTGATTTTCTCAAAGAACCAACTTCTGGTTTTGTTGATTCTCTCTATTGTTTTCCTGTTCTCAATTGCATTTATTTCTGCTCTAATCTTTGTTATTTCTTCCCTTCTGCTTGCTTTGGGGTTAGTTTGCTGTTGTTTCTCTTAATTCCTCCAGGTGAGCAGTTAACTCTTCAATTTTTGCTCTCTCTTCTCTTTTAATATAGGCATTTAGGGCAATAAATTTCCCTCTCAGCACCGCCTTTGCTGCATCCCATAAGTTTTGATAAGTTGTGTTTTCATTGTCATTTGCCTCGAGGTATTTACTAATTTCTGTTATACTTTCTTCCTTTACCCACTGGTTTTCTAAGAGGTTGTTGTTTAGCCTCCATATGTTTGTGAATTTTATGACCTTCTGCCTTTTATTTATTTCCAACTTCATTCCATTGTGGTCTGAGAAGTGTTTTGTATAATATCAATATTTTTAAATTTGTTGAGACTTGCTTTGTGACCCAACATGTGGTCTATCCTAGAGAATGTTCCATGAGCACTTGAGAAAAAAGTGTATCCCGCTGTTGTTGGATGTAATGTTCTATAAATGTCTGTCAAGTCTAGTTCATTTATCATACAATTCAACATCTCTGTTTCTTTAGTGATCCTCTGTCTAGATGTTCTATCCATTGATGAGAGTGGTGTATTGAAGTCTCCAACTATTATTGTAGAGGTATCTATTTGTCCTTTCAGTGATCGCAGTGTTTGCCTCATGAATTTTGGGGCATTCTGGTTTGGTGCATAAATATTTATGACTGTTACGTTTTCTTGATGAATTGACCCTTTTATTAATATATAGTGTCCTTCTTTGTCTCTTTTAATTGTTTCACTTTTGAAGTCTAACTTGTCTGATATTAATATAGCTACTCCCACTTTTTTCTGGTTGTTGTTTGCATGAAATATCTTTTTCCAACCTTTCACTTTCAGTCTATGTTTGTCCTTGTGTCTAAAGTGAGTTTCTTGTAGACAGCATATAGATGGGTCCTGTTTTTTAATCCATTCTGCCAGTCTGTGTCATTTTATTGGGGAGTTTAATCCATTTACATTTAGTGTTATTACTGTAAGGGCAATACTTTCTACTACCATTTTGTTTTTTGGAATTTATATGTCATATCTTATTTTTTCCTCTCCTTTTACCTTTCCTGATAATCTTCATTTCTGCACTCTTCTGCAACTCTCTGTCTCCTGTCTTTTCCTATCAGCCTGTAGCACTCCCTTTAGTATTTCTTGTAGTGCCGGTCTCTTACTCACAAACTCTCTCAGTGTCTGTTTTTCTGAAAATATTTTAATCTCTCCCTCATTTTTGAAGGAAAGTTTTGCTGGATATAGAATTCTTGGTTGGCAGTTTTTCTCTTTCAGTATCTTAAATATATCATGCCACTGTCTTCTTGCCTCCATGGTTTCTGCAGAGAAATCTGTACATAGTCTTATGGACCTTCCGTTGCATGTGATGGATCACTTTTCTCTTGCTGCTTTCAGAATCCTCTCTTTGTCTTTGACATTGGACAATCTGACCAGTAAGTGTCTTGGAGTAGGTCTACTGGGATCTATTCTATTTGGGGTACGTTGTACTTCTTGAATCTCTACTTTTCTGTTTTATAAGAGTTGGGAAATTTTCAGTGAATATGTCTTCTATTACTCTTTCTGCCCCTTTTCCCCTCTCTTCTCCTTCTGGGATACCCATAACACATATGTTTGTGTGTTTCATGTTATCACTCAGCTCCCTGAGACCCTGCTCATATTTTTCCATTTTTTTTCACCATCTGTTCTTTTGTGTGTATGAATTCAAATGACCTGTCTTCCAGTTCACTGATCCTTTCTTCTGCCTGTTCAAATCTACTGCTGTGTCCCTCCATTGTGTTTTTCATCTCCTCCATTGTGGCCTTCATTCCCATGAGTTCTGCCATTTGTTTTTTTAAGTTTATGAATTCTTCTTTATGGTCAGCCAGTGTCTTTATATCCTTCAGCTCTTTTCCTATATCTTTCTTCATTTCATCAAATTTATTTAGCATTAGTTGCCTCCACTCCTGTGTCTCAGCTGAGCTATTAGTTTGTTCCTTTGGCTGGTCCATGTTTTCGTGTTTCCTGGTATGGCTTGTTATCTTAAGTTGTCTAGGCATCTGATTTTCTTGATTAGTTTATTTTGGAGCTTGTTTTCTGTCTTTTACCTAGTGGTTTTCTTGTTGGTTGGCTTTGTTCTCTGGCCTCTGCTATTGAGTTCAACTTATTCTAGACCTCTAACTTAGGTTCTATTTAGTTGGTCAGAATTTTTCCCCTCTTGTTTTTTCTGTTTCTTGCTCTGCCTCTAGGTAACCTTTTTGTGAGTGAGTTTCCTCAGATATGGTCAACCCTAGTCAGATTTTCCCACTCTAGTGAGGCCCAGGTCTCATTGGGAGGGTATGGAGTTTTCCTGAGAATGAGACCCTCCTATGAGGTCTTTAGAATTGGTGCTTTTCCTCTCCTGTCCAGCAGGTGGCACTGGCCAGCCTGCAGCTCCCCCACCAGTGTAAGGAGGTATGGAGCCTTTAGTTCTCCTGATGACTCTGATCCTGTCAGGGGCATGGCTGACTGAAGCCGGAATCTGAATTCCAGCCCCTGGGGTCTGAATTCCCAGAAGGAGGACTGCCAGTTGAGCTGGACCTCCCTCCACTCTCCCAATCCTCAGAACTCTGGTTGCCTCTCAGGGGCACTATTCCCTTCTCCTCTCTCCTCTTTGGGGCCTCTCCAGGTAGATTCCTTGGTGAGCTTGATTTGCCAATTAAAGATGAGGGTGGAGGCCTTCAGTAGTGAATATGGAATTCAAAGACACCGTGGGTACTCTGTCTCCCCCAAGCCCAGCCAATCCCTCAGCCTGGGCTCTCTGACCGAAAATAGCCACATATATTACTTTTAGATTTAAAAAAAAAAAAGTAGAAAAGAAATAAAGAAAAAGAAAAAAGGAAAAAAAAAAAAAAAGAGTCTCTTTTAAAAGTCTTTCCCCAGCCTGGAACTTTTGTCAGTGTCAAAATAGAGCATTTAAAGATATGCTTTGGGCTATTGTCTGATAATTACTCTCCAACCCCTTCAGTTCCACCCCTGTGGGGGGCTATTGAAATGCAAAAAGATAAGGGATCAGTGAGAAGCCAGAAGGAACAAAATGTAGGGGGAAAAAATGGCTTTTTTGGAGTCTGGGAATGGGTGCCCACTTTTACGTGCCCCCATTTCTCGGAGCCCAGCCCTTCTTCAGCACCCCAGCTCCCAAAGTTAATTAATCTGTTAATTAATCTGTTAATTAATTCTGCAGTTGAGGCTGGGTTGAGCCTCCCTTCTTGCACTCAGCAGATTGCTGTTTTTTGGTTTTTTTTTCCCCCCTTTCAGGGAGCCAGCAGCAAGACAGTCTGTGAGGTCTGGGTGGGGTGGGGCTCCAGACCCCTGGTCCGGGGAAGTTACAATGATCGCTGCAATCTCAGCTTTTCCTCCAATTCCAAACTTGTGTCCAATGTGTGACTGGTTACTGGAGGCCCCGCAAACACTGTTTCATATAGTTCTTGGGTAATTGCCAGCTGCTCTAGGGGAGAGATGAAATTCTGCTCCTCACCACTCCGCCGTCTTGCCCCGCCTCGTCTCATTATAGTGTAATTTCACAGATTCCATTTTCAATCTTCTTAGGAGGAGGTAATTTCATCTGTTAAAAATGAGGGTAAATGATAGAGTGCATGAGATTCACAAGGATGGAGATGGTTTGGAGTAGTTATGGAGTATGCAGGAATGATCTAATTAGCAAGACATAGTACAGTTCCCAGCTATATTTGAAAACCTCTAGAACTTGTGAATCTGTGCTTATTCCTGTATCAATATCTTACTCATGTATTGTGTAAGGTGTAGTCATGGATAATTACAGGTATTTGAAGTCATTGAGTATTGAAGTTTTGGTTGGTAAATGTTGTAAACAGTCATAGGGACATAATGTTTGCCTTGGTAGTATCTGTTGAAATTAGAAACTCTGGAGTAAACTGGGCAGTAAAAATGAGACCTAGCAAATGATGTTTGTTGAGAGGGGCCAGTGCAGTATACATTTCCATGTAGTATGAGAATCTGGGTATAGGGAGTATTTTTGTGGAGAAACTAGGAGATCAGGTTGTAGTCCCGGAGTGGGAACTCTGATGTTTGATGTGAGAGGGACATTCCATGTAAAAACCTGTGAGTGATGTATAAAACTCCAGGAATTTATGCTTGAGGAAAAGCAGAGAAAACTTCTAATTCTAGCTGTGTAATTTTCTACCATGTAATTTTGTCATAATATTAATATTTTCTGAAATTTCTGAGTCTGTGGTCATGTAATTTGTTAACTTTGTAAATCATAAGTGGAATTATTATGAAAATTAAGTAAACAAATACAGATAAATGTCAATAGCATCACACATAATACAGTTTTTTCTCTTTTTCTCTGGGTCTTGGATACAAATTAGTGAATTAAGCCTACCACTGTTTATGACAAAGTATCACCATTTGTCCATGAAATACATTAACAGTGTTTTAGGGAAAAATTTACTGGCTATAAAGATTAATGTTTTCACACACACACACAAACAGATACACATGCAAACACACATACCATATATAAAGAGAGAAAGAGAAATTCAGGGATGTTCCTACAAATGAAGATTAATATGGGGCAGTACTACAGCAACCATTTTATGAAATTATCAGATGGAGCAACTGGATATCCTGACAAACCCATTCATTCTATATTTTCTGAGCCTCCTCACTTCTGAGGACTGTGGGAGATGACATAAATATTATGACCATGTGTTCCTCTTACTTCCTTATAAAGGGGATTTGAAGAATTGATTTGATGTATGGACATCACTGATACCTCCAAATGAAGGTAGTATTTGAATTTATTAACCCTATCATGAAATCATTTTGAATTTAAATGATAGATATTTGTTTCTTAAAAAAATTACTAAGATTTATTTCACATACCATACAATCATACGAAGTATATAATTAATTGATCACACTACCATAATATAGTTGTTTATTCATCACCCTTACCAGTTTTTTTAACATTTTCCTTATACCAGAAAAAGTGAAAGCAAGAATATATGAAACAAGAGTAAAAACGGAACACCCAAATTGTCTCTCCCATTCTCCTTTAGTTTTTTTGCCCCGATTTTCCTACTCATCCATCCATACACTGGACAGAGGGGATTGTGATCTGCATGGCTTTACCAATCACATTGTCACTCCTCATAAGCTACATTGTTATACATTCATCTTCAAGATTCAAGGTTTCCAGGTTGTAATCTGATAGTTTCAGGTATTTCCTACTAACTATTTGAATTCATTAAAACCTAAAAAGGGTTATCTACATTGTGCATAAGAGTCCCCACCAGAGTGACCTCAGCTCCTTTTGGAATCTCTCAGTCACTGAAATTTATTTCTTTTCATTTCACATCCCCCTTTTGGTCAAGAAGATGTTCACCATCTCACAATGCTGGGTCTAGATTCCTCCACAGGAGTCAAATCTCATGTTGCCAGGGAGATGTATACCCCTGGGTGTCAGATCCCACAAAGCGGGGAAGGCAGTGATTTCACCTTAGCTAGAGAGAGAGGACCACATCTGAGCAATAAAGAGGAACTCAGGAAACCCTTAGGCACAGTTATAAGCAGGCCCAGCCTCTCCTTTGCAGTAACAGTCTTCCCAAGGGCGAGTCCTATAATAGAGTTCTTGGCACATCAAACTTCCAGTCCCCAATGTCTGTGAACACATCAGCGATCTTCAAGGTGGGAAAAACCAACACCCCTGCATTCTCCCCCAGTTCCTCAGGGGGCTCTGCATATTTTTCATTTTTTTAATTATCTATTAACTTTATCAAAAAAATTTTAAAACATACAATATAAAAATATTTAAAACAAACCAAAACAAGGGAATAAGAAAAAGACAACTAACATAAAATAACTACTTTACTTCCAACTTGTTATTATTCTATCCCAAGGAAACATACAGGCTATAACCCAGCAAAGGAATAAGAAAGACAGGTAACCTAAGATAGCAACATTTCCATAAACTTGTTCCTACCATACTCACCAGAAATTAACAAACAGTCTTTCCTGGGCATTCCTAGAATGTTAAATTTACCCAAAATAACTTATCTGTTCTTATTAGGTCATCATTCCCCTTTTACTAATTGCTCTGTATCATTAGGTCCCCTACATTCTACATTATAAACCATTTGTTCAATATTTCTCAATGTTCACATTTGTGGTAGCATATAATATTTCTCTTTTTGTGCCTGGATTATTTCACTCAGCTTTATGTCTTCAAGGTTCATCCATGTAGTCATATGATTCATGACATTGTTCTTTCTTACTGCCATGGGGTATTCCATCATGTGTATATATCACATCTTATTCATCCACTCATCTGTTAAAGGACATTTGGGTTGTTTCCATCTCTTGGCAATTGTGAATAATGCTGCTATGGACATTGGCATGCAGGTATCTGTTCATGTCACTGCTTCCAGATCTTGCAGGTGTATACCAAGAAGTGCAATTGCTGGATTGAGGGGTAACTCTGTATCTAGTTTTCTGAGGAACTGCCAGACTCTTTTCCAGAGTAGCTGAACCATTATACAGTCCCACAAACAATGAATAAGAGTTCCAATTTCTCCACATCCTCTCCAGCATTTGTAGTTACCTGTTTGCTTAATGGCAGCCCTTCCAATTGTGTGTGAGATGGTATCTCATTGTGGTCTTAATTTGCATCTCTCTGATAGCTAGTGAACCTGAACATTTTTTCATGTTTCTTTTTTTCCACCCTTTCACTTTCAAATTCTTTGTGTCCCCATGCCTAAGATGAGTCTCTTGCATGCAACATATTGATGGTTCATATTTTTTGATCAATTCTGCCAATCTGTATCTTTTAATTGGGGAGTTTAATCCATTTACATTCAACATTATTACTGTGAAGACATTTCTTGAATCAGCTATCCTCTCCTTTGGCTTATGTTATCAGATATATTTTTCCCTCTCACACTTAATGTACCCATAATGAATCTCTTTATACTGAAACTTTCTCCATATCTTGCTCTCCTTTCTTTGTTTCTCTGTCAGTATTATATTAAGTAGGGCAGGTCTCTTGTTAGCAAATTCCCTCAGCATTTGTTTGTCTGTCAAAAGTTTAAGCTCTCCCTCAAATTTGAAGGAGAGCTTTTCTGGGTAAAGAATTTTTGGTTGGCAATTTTTCTCTCTCAGAATTTTAAATATGTCATGCCATTGCCTTCTCACCTCCGTGGTGCCAACTGAGTGGTCACTACTTAGTCTTATGCTGTTTCCTTTGTAAGTGGTGAATTGCTTTTCTCTTGCTGCTTTCAGAACTTGCTCTTCTTCAGTAATGAACCATCTGATCAGAATATGTCTGGGAGTGGGTATATTTGGATTTATTCTGTTTGGAGTTTGCTGGACATTTATGATTTGTGTATTTATGTTGTTTAGAAGGTTTTGGAAGTTTACCCCAAAAATTTCTTTGAATACTCTTTCCAGACCTTTACCCTTCTCTTCTCCTTCTGGAAAACCAATGACTCATATTTGAATGTTTTATATTATCTATCATATCCCTGAGGTCCACTTCAATTTTTTCAATTTTTTCCCCATTCTTTCTTTTGTTCTTTTTCTCTTTCCATTCTGTCTTCTTTCGGGTCACTGATTTGATGTTCAGCTTCATCTAGTCTTGTGCTGTGAGTACCCAGAATCTTTTTAATTTGGTCAACAGTTTCTTTTATTTACATAGGATTGACTTATTATTTACTCTAGAAATTTCTTTATGCTCTTCTAAGGTCTTCTTCATGTCCTTTATGTCCTGTCCCATGCTCTCATTGTTTGTCTTTAGTTCTTTGTTAATTGCTCCAAGTAATGTTTTTCCTCTGATCTTTTGATTTGGGTGTTTGGGTTTGGGTTTGGGTTATCCATATCACCTGCTTCAAATGCTTTAAAATTTTCTGTTGTTTTTGGCCTCTTGACATTTGCTTAACTTGATTGAGTTATTTTAGGATATGAAGACTTATACAAATACTTCTCCCTAATTTGTCAGATCTACATCTTAGTGGCAGAGACTTTCTCTAACTAACCAGCATGTGACATCCATGAGCCACCTATTCCCATCAAGTCAGTCTTCCGAACTTTGTCTTTGTCGTGAGTGGGGCTCTGAATCTTATGGGAGTCCAATTGGTGCACCAAGTATGCATGTGTAGTTGTTGCTGCCCACCCTGAATGTGGGGCATGTGTCTGAGTGGTTAGGGAGGGAGGGCAGATTTAATAATCAAACCTCCCAAGTGTTTTTTTGTTTGTTTGTTTGTTTGTTTGTTTTTAAGATTTAAAGCTGTTGTGAGTCTAAAACTTCAGTTGAGTCTCACCACAGTTTGTCTCTGCCACTGACCCAGAAGTCCTTGGTATTGTTGTATGGTCCCTGGCACTTCTGAGTGGGTCCCTCTTCCAAGCCATGCCCTCCCAGGGCCTCTGCTGAGGGAAGATTGTGCTATATCACAAATGAGCATCATCCCCCAAGGGAAGTCCTGGGCCACAGGGCTGTGTACTTGTTTTCCCAGCCTGCTGAAAGGATGGCTGTATGTGGCATGTTAATTTCCTCCTTTTTGCACACCTCTGCCTTCCTAGCTCTGGGACAAATAGCTGTGGGTGTGCAAAAGGCTATCATCCATACCAGATATTGTGGCATGTGCACATGCTACTTGAAACACTTCCCATTGTGCCAGATTGTTTGGTGCAGCTCTGGGCTGTGGTGATGGCCAGTGTTCCCAGCCTGCTGGCCAGATAGCTGTATGGGGTGTGATTAATTTCCCCTTTTTGCTAAACCTCTGCCTTCCTAGCTCTGAGATAACTAGCAGTGGGTGCCTGAAAAGCTGTTATCCAACCAGATATTGATGCATGCCCACAGGTTGTGGGGATGCAGTTCCTGCCATGCTTCACTGTGCAGTTCTTTCTGCCATATCTGCAGCTACTTTGGGGTTTTAAAAACTAGTCAAACTCCAAATGCCAACCCCAGTTTCATGAGACTGCAGCATGGCTGCTGGTTATCCAGCAGGCTCACTCACTTGTTTCAGAATGCAGATTCCCAGTTTTATCAAGTGCATTGTCCCTGTGGATTTAGAAGACCTTGTCCAGCTGGTGCATCACTGAAACTGCTTTTCTGGGTCACTTTTAGTCTTTTATCTAGTGTTTTTCATGGAGATGTTTTTGCCCTGTCTCTCCTAACTGCCGTCTTCCAGAAATCTCCCTGGATTGGCTTTTATAATAATGGGATTCATTAGGTTACAAATTTACAGTTCTAAGGCTACCAAAGTGTCCAAACTAAAGCATCTAAAACAGGATACCATCACCAAAGACTGGTGGATGGTATCCATAACACCTCTGTCAGCTAGAAAGGCACATGGCTGGAGTCTGCTCTTCCTTTGCACCTTGGTTCTGGTTTCAAAATAGCTGTCTCCAAAATGTCTCTGTGCTTCTGTCTCTTGTAGTTTCTCTCTCTCCACTCTTGTGTATCCTTGCTTGCTCTTCCAGGGCATTTCTCTCTAAGCATCTGGGGGTGCTCTCTTAGCATCTTTGGTGCAAACTCTATGCTTCATCTCTCATTTTAGCATCTTCAAATATACATTTATTTGCATCTCCAACAACTCAAGTTTCTGGGTCTGTGTAGGGTCTCAGATATCTAAAGGAATCTGGTGATCTAATTAAGACCTACCCTGAATGGATGTGATCACACCTCCTGGGGAAAAAAAAACAATCAAAAATCTCACCCAACAAGACTGAATTAAAGACTGTGGCTCTTCTGGGGGTCCAGAACAGTTTCAATCTTGCACAATATCCGAATCCACTAGAGAAAGTTCTGAAAATCAGTGTCAAGGGGGTTGAGAGAGTGGTCTTTCCAGAACCCTAAATAGTTGAACCAAGATGATTTACAGCAAGTGCATACAAAAGGCCAGGGAAGGATAGAGTAGGAATAGAGTGAGGGTCCAGAGGGCATGGATAGGTCTTGGAAGACCTATGTTAAAGCAAAAAAGAAAAATACATAAATCTGAGATTTGCACAGTATTTATGTGCATGAGAAGAACAAAATCCACATGCAGTATGCGTTAGATACCTATTTTTTTATTCTTCTAATTTGCATTTATTTTATTAATAAAGTTAAATTTTTTTCACTTCCCATTTGTATTTTTTTCCTATTAACCCCTTCTTATATCATTACCTCATTTTTCTATTACAAATTAACATTTTTCCCTAATTGATTTAAAAGAACACTTTAGGCCTCTGCTGCATCTGCTGTCACCTCCTCCACCAGATCCATTCACTGCTGTGTAGGGAGAGTGAGGCAGGGCCACTGGGGCCACCATGGAGCCTGACTCAGTGAATGAGGACAAGACAATTGAGTTCATGTTACCAGAGTGTATTTTTGGCATTTTGTTGAAGAAAGCTGGATACCATAAACAGAAAGAATCTTGGAAGATGCTTCACTGCTGTCTTTTCTCAGACTAGTCTGAAAGAGAATACACCCATTCATTCTGGATTCATGGATCTGAAATACAAAATATTTTCCAGATAATTGATGGAATATAATCTGTGATCATCTCCAGAAAGAGGCCATCAGACAGAAACTATCAAAAAGAAAAAAGACTGGTTTATTATTTTTACCAGTGCTCTGAATCAGATCAAGTGGAATTTGTGGAAATTTTATTTCATGAATGTGTCACTATCAGCATGGACATATTAACTCTTACCTGAACCCCATGTTGCAGCAGGACTTTATTACTGCTTTACTAGAGCAAGGCTTAGATCACATAGCAGAAAACATTCTTTCCTACCTGGATTCCAGGTCTCTGTGTGCAGCAGTGCTTGTTTGTAAAGAGTGGCAATGAGTGATCTTAGAAGGAATGCTTTGGAAGATGATTGAATGAATTGTATGCATAGATCCTCTATGGAAGGGACTTTCAGAAAAAAAGAGGGTGGGATCAGTACCTGTTTAACAGACTCACAGATGGCCCTCTAAATTCATTTTGTAGGTCATTATACCCAACGATTATCCAGGATATAGAGACTATAGAATCTAATTGGTGGTGTGGATGACACAACTTGAAGAGGATTCAGGGCCACTCTGAAAATAGTAAAGTTGTCTACTGTTTACAGTATGGTGATGAAAAAATTATCAGTGGCCTATGAGATAATTCTGTTAAGATTTGGGATAAAACCAGCTTGGAACATTTGAAAGTTAATGGGACACTGTCCTTTGTCTCCAGTATGATGAACATGTCATTGTAACTGGCTCTTTAGTCTCTATAGTAAAAGTCTGAGATGTGAACGCAGGTGAAGTTCTGAATACACTGATCCACCACAATGAGGCTGTATTGCACTTACACTTTGGCAATGGACTCATGGTGACCTGTTCCAAGGACCACTCCATCACCATGTGGGACATGGCTTCTGCTGCTGATATCAGTTCATGCCATGTCCTGGTTGGCCACCACACTACTGTCAGTGTGGTAGACTTTGATGATAAGTAAGTCATGTGTGCCTCTGATGACAGAACCACCAAAGTGTGAGGCATGAGTACCTGTGAATTTGTACTCTGAATGGGCACAAGTGAGGCATTGCCTACCTCCTGTACAGGGATCAGCTAGTTGTTAGTGGATCATCAGATAATATCATTAGGCTATGGGATATTTAATGTGGCACCTGTGTAAGAGTTCTGAAAGGACATGAAGAATTGGTCCACTGCATCCACTTTGATAACAAGAAGATTGTCAGCAGGGCCTATGATGGGAAAATTAAAGTTGGGAACTTGCAAGCTGCTCTTGACCCCTGCAGACCAGCAAGCACTTTGTGTTTGTGCATGTTGGTGGAACATTCTGGTCATGTGTTTCAGCTTCAGTTTGATGAGTTTCAAATCATCAGCAGTTCCCATGATGATACTATTTTGATTTGGGATTTCTTAAATGTGCCTCCCAGTGCCCAGAATGAGATGCACTCTCCCTCCAAAACATACACTTACACCTCCAGATAACAGTCTGCACTTTTACCCACTTCAGGGATTCCTAGTCTTCAGCTACTGGCTACATTGCTACCAAATGCCTAAGGGAGTTCATTTGCAGCTGAGCTAAGAAGACGTAATTGGTTCTGGATGCTGGGTAGATGCAAAGCAGCCTAACTCTTCAAGTGAGATACCTATTTTTGAATAATGGAGAGACTAAAATACTTTGAGCACCATGGGATAATTAACACATGAAACACAATGATTTTTATGTTATTATTTATAAGACACCTGTAGTCACATTTTCATTATTAGCAACATAATCCATAGCCTTCTTATATATGAGTTCAGGAGATGAGGACCTTCCCCTGTTTCTCTTAGAGTAGACTACATGTTTCTGTTGGCTGAACTGGGGGGGTATTTCCAGATGAAGGATTGGGTATATGTGATAGGACAAGTTTTGATTCTCATGGCTTCTTGCTCCATCCTCAGCTTGGATGCTTAGGGCTTGGACTGAGAGTGAAAATCCAGAGGAAGATAGTTTGTGGCAGAACTACTGACAATGAAACCAGTGGTGAGTAGGGAATTGCTATTTCTACTGAAATTTAAAACTTTCTAAGATATGCAGTTTTCCTGTACTGGTCTGGCACATTCTAAGTACAGTCATGGGAGACTCACATTTTTGAGATCCATTTGTGTATACCCAGGACTCTGCTATAATTATAGTGGGTGAGGGAGTGGGTAAGAAATAATCTTATAATAAGATTATTATAATAAGAAATAATCTCATAATAAAAACCAGAGTTTGTTTAGAAGTGAAAGAGGAAAAATAATGTTCTGAGGTTCTGTATAAAGACTGTACACTTCTGCAGAATTATGTACTTTGCTTCAGTTAGAGCTTCCATTTTAATGAATAATAGATTTATCACTTTTACTTAAATGTTGGTTACATAGGTATCATCAGCTCATTGGACTTTTCAAAACTTGTTGCATTTTGTTAAACCATTTCCTAGACATGGAAACTGAGGTCATTGCAGTTGCCTCAAATTGGTGAAGTTGGATTTTAAATTTATATCTTATTGCACATCAGGTATTACATAATTGGGGAGTGCAAGAATAATACATGAAAAAGTAGTTGATTACTCCAAGACCCTAGGGAGAGAGGGTTGCTATGTGGAGCCAGTGAGAAACATGAACAGCCCTGGTTCTGTGTGGGCAGCACACAGCTGAGCAAAAGGGACCCTTGGTGTTGTGCTTTTAATATGGGCCAAAGGTGTAAGTTAGTAGATTTTCCACAGGAGTCAGTGATTGGTTAGTTCAAAGCAAAAACCTGTGAAAATGGAAGGGTACTCAGGAACCCAGGTTTGTAGGGATGATTACCTTACAAAACTGGAATCCCAAACACAGTTTGAGCATTTTGTACACAACCACCACCCTTCCTCAGGGTTCTCATTTCATCCAATATACTCTGGATATTGGTAGGGATGGAATTGACTGAACCAAAATGCCTATGTCATTTTAGGAATCAGTGACCTTCAATGATGTAGCTATCAACTTTACCAAGGAAGAGTGGGCCATGCTGGACATGAACCAGAGAAAGATGTTCAGAGATGTTATGCTGGAGAATATCAATCATCTGGTGTTTATGGGTGAGTTTTTCAAAATATTCTATCTTTATACAGCTATCTATCTATTCTTCCATCCATCCATTTAATCTAGCATCAAGTTGTTCAAGTATCTAGACAATGGCCCCATGTGCCACACTGATCTCTACTCTGATTCTTTCATAACTCTTATGGGTACTTAAAAGAAATTTTGTGTTTTTGTTTATTCCTTATGTCTTATTTGTCCCATCAGTGGCATGTGATTTTCTGCTCTAAAATTTCAGGTCTTTCTTGCTTCTCAATCTCCAACATTAATAACAATGTGAGAATGCAATAAATTTTATTTCTATGGACAAAATAAATATTCTCTACATAATTAGTTTCCACTAGGGACTGTAGTGAAGTTTTGGCACAAGAAGGCATACTATTTTCCACATAGATCATAGATTGTTTTGGTTGAGCTTATGTTTATTGGATGCTTTTATAAAATATACTTCAACCATTTTGGAATCATAATTTCTCCTGGTATGAAAATATTCAGGATACTGTAGTCCTGGAATTTAGGCATGGGCATCAATATATCCTTAGTGTTTTTTACTGAAGGTCAAGAATTATCATTTGCAGGAAAAGGATTTTCAATATACTGTTTTTAAATTATAGTTCCTTGTGCTGTTCACAAGAGCTTACCTACTGTTCCTCATACTCTGCCCTGGACTTGATGATCATGAACTTATATCACTATAGATCTCAAAATCTATGCTTCTCTTTCTCATACATAGGATATCAGGTCTACATATCAGAAGTGCTTTCACAGTCAGAACAAGGAGAACTGTGGAGAGAAGGATTAAGGTTTCTCCAAGTATGGAGTCCAGGTGAGTTCTAAGACTCTGTGCTTCACTATCAGGAGGAGCGTTGTCACTGAATGAACAGGTCCTTAGAAGTATCAACAGAAGATTTCCTAAACTGAATGATATTCTCTGAAATGTAGGCTATGGATTTGGGGGAAATCTCAAATGTGTAATTTTTCCATACATGTATCAATTTCTATTCAAGAATCCATCTGTGATTGTATTTCACTTAGGGAAAGGATATTTACTTACTTACAGGAGTTAAACTTTCACATAATGGCCTGTGTTCTGGTCTTCCTGTTTGAGGATTTTCTCTCTCTTTACCACTGAATTTTGCATCTTCCTATCTTCTTATTTTCCCTTACTTTAATGCTGAAAATGTTTTATTTGTCAATTTCCAGAAAAATGTTTCTACCTCCTAAAGGATACCTTAATTTTACATTGTTATCCAATCTAAATGACAATATTTAAAAAATAAACACATGATAATTGAGGGTTTTCAAATATTTCATTCTGCTTCTGCCACTCTATAATGCATTTAAAATTGTTCTAGGCAGGGAAAATGACCATAAAAAAGAAGAAATGATAACCATGCAACATATCTCTAAGGACACATCTAACAACCAGACGAAGGTAAGTTTCATGATTGTGAGCATTTGTCTCCTAATTAGAGAGATAGGATTGGATAATTTAGGATATCATCACAATCACCTGAGTAATTATAGATGGTATTATACACTCTCCCATCAAAAAGTTGTGGATAGTTTCAATTAAGCAAAAAATTAACCTGAGTTCAAAACCATAACCTGAAGTCTTATAAAAGGATAATTGCATAAACATTATTCATATACCTATTCTTTGAAACATAATGAAGTTTCCAAAATTAATTAACTCTGCAGTTGAGATGATACAAAAGAGAAAAATCTGTGCATATAAGAATGTAGTAATCTGTGTACATGGAACTATTATAATGAAGGATAACTGGAAACTGAACAATTAGACTAGAGAATAATGCTAATAAATATATGTGAACACATCATTAACTGTCTCTCTTGTTATTTATACCAGCAGATTTCTCACACTGAAGAGGGTCCCCTGGAAAGTAATGATTTGGGAGAACATTTCACTCACTCCACAATGACTGACATGGGAAAGACACCCAATGTAAACCAGCAATTTCAAAGAGTTCTCAATTATCATTCATTCATTCATCAAAATAAGAAAATTCATACTGGATGTAAGTCATGTAACTGTCATCTATGTGGAAAAGTCTTCAGAAGTAGTTCTGGCCTTAGACAACCTGAGAAAATACACACTGGAGAAAAGCCATGTGGCTACCATCTATGTGGGAAAGACTTCACTGGTAGTTCTACCCTCAGACAACATGAAAACATTCACACTGTGGAGGATCCATATGTCTGCCATCTATGTGGGAATTCCTTCAGTCAAAGTTTTAACCTTAGGCAACATGAAAAAATTCACAATGTGGAGAAACTATATGCCTGCCATGGATGTGGGAAAGATTTCACAGATAGTACCACCCTCAGACAACATGAGAAAACTCATACTGAAGTAAAAGCATATGTCTGCCATGTATGTGGGAAAGACTTCAATCATTGTGGTACCCTTAGACAACATGAAAGAATTCACACTGGGGAGAAACCATTTGTCTGCAGTATGTGTGGGAAATCCTTCAGTCATTTTGGTAACCTTAGGAAACATGAAAGAATTCACACTGGAGAGAAACCCAATATCTGCAATATATGTGGGAAATCCTTCAGTCATTGTGGTAACCTTAGGCAACATGAAAGAACTCACACTGGAGAGAAACCAAATATCTGTAATATATGTGGGAAATCCTTCAGTCATTGTGGTACCCTTAGGCAACATGAAAGAATTCACACTGGAGAGAAACCCAATGTCTGCAATATATGTGGGAAATCCTTCAGTCGTCCTGGTAATCTTAGGCAACATGAAAGAATTCACACTGGAGAGAAACCCAATATCTGCAAAATATGTGGGAAATCCTTCAGTCATTCTGGTAACCTTAGGCAACATGAAAGAATTCACACTGGAGAGAAACCCAATGTCTGCAGTATATGTGGGAGATCCTTCAGTCATTGTGGTGCCCTTAAGCAACATGAGAAAACTCACACTGGGGAGAAACTATAAGTCTGCCATCTATGTGGGACATCCTTCCATTTATGTGGTAAACTTAGGTTACATGAAAGAACTCACAGTGAGAAGAAACTATACACCTGCCATGTATGTGGGAAATACTTCACTGATAGTCTCAGATGACACAAGGTAATTAACAGTGGGGAGAAAACATTTCTCCCATCTATGTAGGAAAACCTTTAGACATTATTCAGCTATTGGACTTCAGAGAAGTCATTAAATATGTTTTCCTTGTGGAAGAGTCTTCAGCCACAGCTCTAATATTTAAAATTAAAGAATTCACACAGGAGTGTAATAAATATCTCTCAATGTAATAAATGGTAAATGCTTTTATTTACAATCTATCTTTAAATAACATGATTTTGCTCTTTTAGGATGGACTCAAAGTCTAATTACCTATAATAAATTTCAGCTTAGCTCCATCCTTTGGTATACAAGTATAGCTCAGAGTAGGAATAACTCCTAAAACATAAAAATGGACAGAAATATCCTTGCTAGGAGGAGAACATTCTAGGAGAACAAGATATAGTATTTGACGGAGTGGCTACTCAGTGAAAAAATGTGAGAAATTTTTTACTTACAAAGTAATGTGTAGAACACGTGAATTTTCACATTGTATAATACATTCTATGTATATATAGAAGGAAGAAAAGTCTTTGGTGTTCTCAATTTACCCATCAATGTTAAATTTCTCATACTGAGGAAATGTCAACACTAAAATCAAGGTAAAAAAGTGTTCAGCTGGAATTCACACCAGGAATATCAGATTGGGAAAAATAACTATCAAGAATGCTTTACAATAAAATTCCTTTTGACATATTAATGAAAAATAAATTAAAATGTAGGATTGTGAGGTGATCTGGAACTGCTGAATGCAGACTTTTGTAATGAGTTGTAGGCAGGTAAATCAGAGTTCTTTTCAACAGATTCACACATGCACATATTTATGAGGTAAAAACTGGCTGAAATTTCTAATTTTTATCTTCTATTTTTTCATACAATTCTAAACATAATTATGATGACTAGGTTAAATCAGAAAATATCTTTAAATGTTAACTGACAAGTGTACAACCAAAGATGATGTGTCATAATTCTTATATACTGTTAACAAGTATGTACAGAGCAATAATGAACAGAACATAGATAAACAGATAACTTGGGAGTCATTTCTGGTGATACAGACCTTTTCCCTTTTAAATATTTTTATTGGTCTTTCAACTTAAAATGGAATTGAAATTAAATCTTAGAATTATAACATTGTAAGTCCTGGGGTATTTGGGGACATTGGAATGGAAAATCCCCATAATCCTGATCAGGCATTTGCTCATGCCATGCATTAAAAATGTGTTGCCATTATCCATCTCCAGGAGGGTGGCTCAGGCTGTGGCAATGATGGGACACTTTCTAAGGGGGCTGAGGTGATAGGTGTTTGGGCAGTTCTGGGCATGACTTGCCCCATGACATTTCCCAGCCATGACTCTGTTCTGGTTTGCCAATGCTGCCAGAATGCAAAATACCAGAAATGGATTGGCTCTTATAAAGTGGGTTTATTTGTTTACAAAGTTACTGTCTTAAGGCCATAATCATGTCCAAGCTAAGGCATCAATAGGGTACCTTCACTGAAGGATGACCAATGGCATCCCAAAAATCTCTGTTAGTTGGGAAGTGGGAAGTGGCGTTCTCCAAATATCAGCATCAGCTTTCAAAGGCTTTTAAAATGTAAGCTGCTGCAGAAAGCTCCAGTATGAGCTTATAAAGGACTCTAGCAAACTAATCAAGGCCCATACTGCATGGGCATGGCCACATCTACATGGAAATTATCTAATCAGTTATCATCCACAGTTGGATGGGTCACATATCAATGGAAACAATCTAATCCAAAGCTTCCAACCTCATCAACACTAATATATCCACGCTGAGAAGAGTGCATCAAAGACATGGCATTTTTGGTAACATAATACATTGAAACTGGCACAGGCTCCAAGAATAACTCCATATCTCTGAACTCCAGAGATACACAGGGCTGCACCAGACACCAAAAGCTACACCCACGATGGTGGTCAACTGGGGTTTGAGGAACACCAGCATGAGCATGTTGCACATATGCAGTGGCTGTTGTGGCTGCCACCTGGCAGTCCCTGCAATCCCCTCAGCAGCCTGCAATGCTGCTGCAGGGAGTGCTTCTTCCTCTCCCTGTTCCTGGAAACAGCAGGAGCTTGTGCACATCAGCCACCCAGAGTGAAGTCAGCATTTCCACCTGCCTGCTGCTTGAAGTCAGGTCACCAGTTCACCAGCATGACTTTGAAGAGACTGGCTAAAAATATGGGCTCTAAAGATATCTCTGATGTGGACTTGAACAGAAATGTTGAATTGAAGAAAAGATACCCTTGATTTAAGGTGGCAGAGAGTTTTGTAAAATGAGTCCTGCTTTTAGATGGAAGGTAGAATTTGAAAATGATGAGCTTGGGTACTTAGCTGAAGAGATTTCAAAACTAAGAGTTGAAAATGCATCCTGACTTCCCCTTGCAGCTTATAATAAAATGTGAGAGGAAAGGGTTATGCTAAGAATTGAAGTCTTGGGTACAAAGAAACAAGAAATCAAATGGACTGCAAAACTCTAGGATACCAGGAAGTGATACCCCAGAGGATAGTGCCCCATGTGAGGATTTAACTACATGGAAACTGACTTCCATTTCAGTACAAGCCAGGATTGGAGTTGGTGTTATTAAGAAATTATTTGTGGAAAGTCTGATTTTCTGAAGGTTTTGACCCCTGTGTGCTTGCAGAAAGACAACAACTGTTTACAATCTCTGTATAAATGGAACCACTGCCACTTTGGGCTGGAGGGAATGGAGGAGAAAAAAATGGAGGAAAAATTTCTTCAAAGACAGAACCATGGAAATTGAGATCCAGAGCCAAGAAATTTCTGGGAAGGAGAGAAGAGCAACTGAAGCATGTGGAAAGAGTGAGTTTTCCCTGTAGTCAGAGTGTGGGTCTTCTGCCTCAATGCTCAGGAAGAGTGCTGCTGCCTGAGACCCCAGAGAGATTGGCAGAACTTCCTGGTGATTGTGGTGAGCCTGTTTAGATAGGGTTGAGCATGTTCCCTGGAGATGGAAGAGAGATGGGTGCCACCCTGTTGCTTGTGGAGGGTGGGGCTGAGAAGGATGTGGTTTCCCCAGTGCATGGATATGTTGGGGCTCTTACCCTAGCATCTGGAGAGAAAAGGGCTGCCATATAAGACTTTGGAAATTGTTGGAGTCCTGCTCTCACAAGCCCCAAGGATAAAACATCATTTGATAAATGCCTCTCAGACTTTGAAATCTAATGGAGCATGCCCTGTGTATTTTAGGAACTGTTTTGATACTGTGAACCCTATTTTCCTTTCAGTATCTCCTTATGACAATGGGAATGTTTATCCTATGACAGCCCCTCCTTTATATATTAGAAGCAGATAACTTGTTATAGGTTTCACAGGTCCACATCCAGAGAGGAAAGAATTTTGTTTTAGGACAAGACCACATCTGTGATTGATTTGGATGGGGTCTTGTACTTACCTATTGTTACTGAATGGATTTCAGCTTTTGTGATATTGTGATGGAATGAATGTATTTTGTATTTGGAAAGAATAGGTCTTTTGGGAATCCAGGGGTGGAATGTGCTAGTTTGGATATATTTTGTCTCCTCAAAAGCCATATCCTTTAATGTAACCTTCTGTGGGCAAATGTATTAGTGTCAGTTATGTTGGAAAATTTGATTGTGTTTCCATGGACCTATGACTCAATCAACTGATTAAATTTTTTCCGTGGATATATAGACCCTGCCATTCAGAGATGGTCTACATTTAATCACTGGCATCCTAGAAAAGAACTCACAAATAGAATGAGCTCAGAGCAGCAGAGAGGGACATTTTGGAGGGAACCTAAGAGCTAAGAGCTGATACTAACACTTAGAGATGTTTGGAGATGCAGACAGATGGATGTTTAGCTGCCAGATGAAGCCCAGAGTTTTCCCTGGGATATGCTAACACAGAACCCCCAGGTGCTTAGATAGAAATGTCCTGGCAGAAAGTACCAAGGATGCCCAGGAGCTGAGAGAGAAGGTAGAACAGAACCTGGGATCAAAAGTTGTCAGCCACCTACCTTTCCAGCTAATGGAGGTTTTCTGGAGCAATCAGCCATCTTTCATCAACTGTTAATGTCTTCATTTGGACACCTTTATGTCTTTAGGACTGTAACTTTGTAACACAAGAAAACCTTTATAAAAGACAATCCATTTCTAGTATTTTGCATAATGGCAGCATTAGCAATCCAGAACAAGAAGTAAGATGAATCTCACAATATATTTTAAAAACAAAACTTCCCTTGATGATCACATTTATAAAGTATACCTTTCTGGCTTCTCTTAACACTTCAGGCACAATGTTTTTTCTGAAAGATTCTTTATTACTTTAAATTTGTTGAACTTGAATATCTCTTATATCTCTACCATTTTACTGTAAAATACTTGAAGTTCACTCAATGTGTTATTGAACTAAGACCAACCTAGATGTAAAATATGGCATATTTGAAATTCTGAGAAAAATACTCCTAGAAACATCTCCTAACCATGAATTTAACATTTTTAAAATATTTCAAAATTAAGGTCTCTGTACACATAAAAATTCTAAAAATTGGATGCTTTGTGGAAATTTACTTGATTGATTTATTTCTGCAGTACCTTATACTTTTATTTGTACCATGTATATTTTTAATTTTTACTCATTTTATTACTATCAGTATGCTTTTCTATATTTGGAAGTAAAAAGTAGCTATATTTGATGACATCTGATAATGTGATGGACTGATCTATTGATCAGGTGATTCATGCATTCATTAATTTCACTACAATATACATTCACAGGCTTATAAAATAAGAATAACAGCTGCTGGCATCTTTCCTATTTATGAAATTTGATATTATTTGTGGGAATCAGTAATTATTTAGTAACAGTGTGGAGATGAAAAAGACAAAATGTATTGAGTCTTCTGTGTTGTGTAAAATATTATGTTTTACCATGCAAGCTGAACATAATTCAGAATGTGATTAAGCCGAGACATAAAAAGATTGTTTTATGCATATGTGTAAACATATGCATTGGTGGTAAATCTGTGAATAATAAATGGATGTTGATTCACAGCAAATTCCCCATTAATGTTCCTCTTCATGAGTAAAACTATAAGTTGTGAAATTTTAACCTGCATTTGAAGTCCCTTCACTTATGGGCCCCTTGGCTAGATTCTTACACCCTCATGAACAGCACATACTCTGCTGGACTTGCTTAAACTATTTTCCCTGATGTCTTGAAAATGTGGAATAGACCTTTCCAGAGCTGCTTATCCTTCCATCCTCAACTTCTCTAAAGGAACATTAATGAGGCCCACACTTCACATTTTGATTTTATTGTTCCATTTTTCTCATGATCTCTGTGACCACTTATAACACAGAGAACCTCTGACAACTGCCAGAAAGCAGTTATTTTCAGACTCACCTCCTGCTTGCAAGACTATAAATTCTCTCATTTTCCCTCCTTGAGGGTCTTTAGTTCAGGACTATTTGAAAGAGTTCACTAAGAAGTTTTGTTTTTCTTGTTTCTGTTTTATGCCAATCTGTTTACTGGAAGTTTAATGATAGCATCATTTGATTAATTTGGTTAAAAATAGCCACTTTAATATTTAAAATAGATCTAACTTAGTAAAACTGGTTTCATGCTGAAGGTAGTCACCTCAGGAAGATTTTCTCAACATTTTCTACATATCAGACTATCCTTTCAAGCCAATTATCAAACTACTACTGTCATATTATAGAAATACAACAGGCTTTGATTGAACACAGAATAAAAACTTTTCATATATTGAACTCATGAATCAATGTTAAGTCTAGCTTTAATTTATGTGTGACAGTACAGCAGTTAAAATGTCATTCCACCATAGGAAGAAATGTTTTATGCCTCAACTCTGCCATTTACTTGCTTCATAGCCCTGAGAAAGTTTTGAACATCTTTGATATATTACTTCCTTACTTAGAAAATTTGTAATAATAAACTCCTTATGAATTAAAAATTTAGAAATTAGTCCAAATAGAGCCAGTTCTCAAAATGGTGCTGTTCTACTTTGCTAACACTGCTGGAATGAAAAACACCAGAAATAGATTGGCTTTTATAAAGGGGGTTTATTTGGTTACAAAGTTACAGTCTTAAGGTCATAAGGTGTCCAAGGTAAGTCCTCAACAATTGGGTACCTTCACTGGAGGATGGCCAATGGTGTCCAGAAAACCTCTTTAACTTAGAAGGCATGTGGCTGGCATCTGCTCCAAAGTTCTGGTTTCAAAATGACTTTCTCCCAGGACATTCCTCTCTAGGCTGCAGTTCCTCAAAAATGTCACTCTTAGTTGCTCTTGGGGTGTTTGTCTGCTCTTAGCTTCTGCTCCAACTCCTGGAGCCCCATAATTTTCCAAGCCATCAGCTTCTGGTTTCTTTGCCCAGGAGTTCAATTCTAAGTTTCTCTCTTTCTGCTTGCATTTTACTATAATCTGCAAGGAGAAGCTGGGGTACATCCTCAATATGTAGTCTGGAGATCTCCTCAGCTAAGTATTGCAGGTTGTTGCTTTCAAATTATTCCTTCCATCTGACATTAGGACTCAATTTTGTCAAATTCTCTGCCACTTTAAAACAAGGAACCCCTTTCTTCCAGTTCACAAAAACACATTCATCATTTCTGTCCAAGTCCTCCTCAGAAGTATCTTTAGAGACCATAGTACCACAAACAGTCTCTTCAAAGCAGTTTAGGCCTTTTCTATCAAGCTCCTCACAATTCTTCCAGAATATTCCCCTCATCCATTTAAAAAGCCATTCCAACATGTTTGGTATATGCAAACACAGCAGCACCAGCACCCCACTACTGGTACAAAAATCTTTTCTAGTTTGCTTATGCTGCTGAAATGCAAAACACCAGAAATGGATTGGCTTTTATAATGGAGGTTTACTTGGTTACAAAGTTACAATCTTGAGGCCATCAAGTGTCCAAGGTAAGTCATCAACAATCAGGTAACTTCACTGGAGGAAGGTCAATGGTGTCTGGAAAACCTCTCAGTTGGGAAGTCATGTGGCTGGCATCTGCTCCAAAGTTCTGGTTCAAAATGGCTTTCTCCCAGGACATTCCTCTCTAGGCTGCTGTTCTTCAAAAGTGTCACTCTTAGTTGCTCTTGGGGTGTTTGTCCTCTCTTAGCTTCTCCAGAGCAAGACTCTGCTTTCAACAGCCATCTTCAAAATGTCTCTCATCTACAGCTGCTCTCTCAGCTTCTGTGCATTCTTCAAAGTGCCCCTCTTGTCTGTACTAGCTTGCTCCTTCTCTCTGATCTTATATAGTGCCCCAGTAATTTAATTCAGAGACACCCTGAATGGGTGGGCCAACATCTTCATGGAAATTATCCAATCAGTCATCACCCACGGTTGGGGCACATCTCCATGGATACAGTCAAAGAATTATAATGTAATTAACACTGATATGTCTGCCAACACAAGATTACATCCAAGATAGTGATATTTTGATGGGCATAATACATTCAAACTGGCACAGGTGTCTATGTTGAGGAAAAATAAATCAGTAGGAGAAAAGCAATCACACACAAAAGCAATTATGTGATACCTTCAGCACTTACATTTCTTCCATCCTAAACCCATAGTACTATTGTTTTTAAACACAAAAAGATGTAAGAGGAAAATCCAGGGCTCTTCATTTGATAATGGTATTTTCTTTTAAAAAGATTATGACATGATAAAGTGTTCTGAAATGATGTATATACAGATTTTAAAACTTAGATCATTTCTTTACTTGTAGATTGCCAAGTGGCAAGAGGATCTCTGCACAGCAGTTTTCCAGGGGTAACTAGAATACTGCACAGGTGCTCCCATCCCACAAATATAAAAGCAAATATCATTTATTTTAATGCATATGTAAAGAATGTATTTTCAATATAAAGAATTATTGGTATAATTTTCCATTTATTTGTTTAATCCACATATCTATAAAAAACTTAGTATACTTAAAGTTAGGTCAATATTTCAAAATGTTTAGGGGTGAATTATGCACAGAAAGGGCTAGAAGCTGTGTATAGGAATGACAGAAAAATGCTTACATTTCTTTCAAAACATACTATGAGAAATTGCACCTGAAACATAAGGACTCGTATATATCTTATTTCTGTGACAAGTATTCACTTATGTACTTTGTACCACCTGAATATGTAGCACAGAGGTTAGCAAAGAGAAGATAAAAGGCAAATATTTGTGGTATTAATTAAATTGCAATGACAATAAAATATGCAATTTTTAATATAAATGGAGACAAACAAAATTAAATGTATTTAAATATTTAAATTAGTATTCTTCATATTGAAACTTTGGGCAGCAAGAGGAGACCCCAGTTTTGCTGGCATCCATTCCACTAGGCACTGTAATCCAATCACTCTGAACTTTCATTAACAATTATCAGATCTGCTTAAAACCACTGGGACTGAGATTTTCAATTCAATGAAAAATAAATAATACATTGACCTGGTCTCATTATGTAAGTACCATCCCTATCAGTATTTTCTATTCCAATTTTATTAAAAAATAGCAGAGCAGGAGAGAATTGGAGTGATTCATGGAGGGAGTAAAGAGGAAAAGAAGAAAACAGCAACATCAAATACTTACAAGTTACAAGTTAATACTCTCTTCTTTTACACTGGAGAGGAAAGGCAGGGTTTCTGGTAAGGATCCAGTCATGTTCCAGTGCAGGCAAGGGTGAGTGGGAACCTGAGATGATTAAGACCATGGCAGTAATCATTCTGTTTTATAACCAAGCCATCTTTTTTCAGTTTTAGTTTAAAATATAGGGAAGCAATGGCACTATAGAAAACCCCTTGGTATGTAAACCTTGGCATAAAAATAAGAGCACTGTTGTAATTTCAAATGGCTAATTGTCTTGAGATGACTCTAGGAAAGCAAAATATCTTCCATGATTCTTAGAAATTCCAATTACATTTCTGTCATTGATTTCTAGTTTAATTCAGCTATGCTCAGACAACATAGTCATAATTTTTAACAATGGGAACATGATGTTTGGCGTAGTAAATGGACTATTTTGACATATGCCAAAAATGTACTTGAAACAAATTATGTACCCAGAGAGCAATAATCTGTATGTCCTATTTAAGACAAGTTAGCCCATTGTGTTATTTGTGTTGTGTATAATAATTAGATTTTATTCATATCTCCAACTGTGATATTGGAATTTTAAAAATTCTCCTTTGTGATATGTCATTTCTTGCAGTATGTTTGCAGTTATATCATAAGTGCATACAAATTTGTAATTGTTAAATCTTTCTATTAAATCAACTTCCTTATCATGAAGAAAAATCTCTCTATATGAAGCCATACTTCCTACATCTTGTCTACATTTTTTTTACTAGAATTCAGCCACATAGCTTTAATGACTTTTTTGTGGAGGGGGGAGGGCTTGTTCTGCATTATATATTTTGCCATCTTGTTTAAAATTTTATTTTTGATGTACATTTTTCTGCTTATTTTAAGTATTATTACTTATGAAAAGCTTACAGTTGGGTATTTTAGTTTTTCATTCCAATTGATGATTTTGCATTATAATTGGGTCATTCAGTTCATTTAAATTTAATGTCATTAGTAGCACATGTTGAATTTCTGTCTACTTTCATGCTTTTTGTTTGCTATTTGTCCTACCTTTTCTGTGTACAATATTTCTTCTATTGAGTTGATAAAGTGTATTTTTCCTTTTTTACCATCTAGTAGATTTTCAGTTATAAAATCTTATCTCAATTATTTTAGATATTATCCTAGAGATTTCAAAATTGATCTTCAACTTATTACATTCTATCTTGTTTCCATCGTTAGTTGACAGATCACTCATAGGAACAATTATCCAAATAAATATCTGGATATTGTTCCACATGGCCCTGGATTTATTTTAAGGTGATTGTTTTTAAATATGCATTTAGATGACTTATATAAAAATAAATTTCATGATTGTATGTCACTGACACAGTTCTGAGTACTTAAGAGTAATTTTGTTTCATTCTATTCAAACTTTCCCACAGAGGGCTTTCCCTCCCTCAACACCCCCTTACAGAGGATGGCAAATAATTGCGGTTAATCTGGCTGCCTCAAGAGCCAAACAGCCTATGTTTCTAGGAAGGATGTGCAACTTAAGGGTTGTGTGTACTTTAGCAAGTTATATTTTCTTGACTTCCTGAACCCACATATTTACCCTTTCATTGTCCTTCATTTCTTGCTGCATACCGTGTATCCATCTGGAATGATTTCCCTCAGCCTGAAAACCATCAATTAACATTTTTTGTACCATCCAGTTGATGGCCTTGAACTTTCTCTGCTTTAGTTTGTCTGAATATATATTTCTTTGCTCTTTGTTTAATACTTCCATAAGTATCCATTTTTTGATGTCAGACACTGACTATTACGAATACTCAATGCCCATATAAATAGAATCATATAGTATGTGTTCTTTTGTAATTGACTTATTTTGATATATATATATGTGTGTGTGTGTGTGTGTGTGTGTGTGTATATGTATGTATACACACACACGCACACACACACACACACATATATATGTGTTATTTTTGGCTAGGGTTGATTTGTTTTGCTAGAAGTGTTCCACCAAGTTTATTGCCCATATCGTAAATATTCATTCTCCTAATATTTGACATTGTGTTTATTATCATGTTTTAGCTATTGTGAAAAATAAATTTCCTTTAAAATTGCTATACTTGAGTTGGTGGACCTAGACACTCATTTTTCTTGAGCATGTAGGAGATAAATTGCTGGATCAAAAAAACATGCATGTGACAAGTGGATAGTGAGAAGCAGAAGAGTGAGCACCAAGACTCAGTCCTCCGAGCATAACAACTATTAAACAGATAGAACCTGTCTGAAACAGCTATTTTGAATCTCCATAAATGAGAGGAATACTGTACAGAATCCAGGGAAAAGCAGGAGTAAGAATCTGATAAATTACAGTAAAGAAGAGAAAATTGCTCTTACCTCAAAGTGGTTACTGTCAAATGTATCCCACTCTTGCTGCAATCCACAAAGGTTCCAACCCTTAACAAGCTTGCTGGTGACATAAAGGGATATGAAAATCTTTGCCAAGACCAAGTGAGGGCACATCAAAGCACTGATCACAGCTTTTGATTAATGGCTTTTGATTGCTGAGACCCCACTCTAAATGTGGCCATTGATTCAACCCACCCTACAGAGGAAGTGGTGGCAGCCATTTTTTCAAAACATCCTGAGTGGTAGAGGTGAGCTGAAGACACTAGCCTTCCACAAGTTTGCATAAGACAATTAGAAGGAGTGCATTTTCTGGGCAAGCCAAGAGAACTCAGCTTTGAAAAGCTGTGAAGAAAGATGTTGGTGACTTACCTGGTCCTCTACCCAGGGCAATTTAGAGCAAGTCTATACAGTTGACATGGTGAGTGGACCTGATTCACCAGAAGAGACAGACTTGTGAAAGCCTTTTCATCACATCCCTCAGCTCAGAATTTGCCCTTGAGGCAAAAGCTGCTTGAAGCAATAAAAGACACAAGAATTATAAAGGCAGTGATACAGGAGCAATGGCTTGTGGGCTTCAGACACACATGAGCAGGATGTCTGTCTCCTGGGAAACAGGGAGTAAAAAACTCCTGAAAATAGGGAAACTGAAAAACAACTAAGAAAAAGCACAAGACCAGACATAGGCACAGATTGACAAGGGGAAACATGCACACTGCAGTCATTTTCTGTAGGCATCCCTGATAGGGGGGATGATGCTCAATAAAATCTCTCTCTTATCACCAGCTGGTTACAAAACCAAGAAACATACATCTTCAGGGAATAAATACCAGAATTAACATATTAAAATGCACAGTGTGCAATGAGTGCAAGACAAACAAACAGGAAATTATGGCCCATCCAAAGAAAAAGGATAAAAATTCAGCAATCATGAAGAATGCCAGAATGTGGGAATGCCAAATAAATCCTTTAAAAATGATCTTAAAATGCTCAAGATGAAGGAAAATACAGAGAAAGAACTAAAGGATATAAGGGAAACAATGAATGGACAAATGAGAATCTTAGTAAAGATACAGAAATTTGAAAGGAATCAACACAACTACTGGAGTTGAAGACCATAGTAACAAAAATAGGAAGCATTCTGAAAGGTTTCAAGGACAGATTGGTGTTGGCCAAAGAAAGAATCTGAACACAATGACAAGCAATTGAAATGAATAGGGTTGAGCAAGAAATATAATTATGAAAAGTGAAATTAACTTAAGAGATATTCAAATGTACCAATGAATGCAATACAGGAGTTCCAGAAGGAGAGGAAAGAAAGGGGAAGTAGGAATAGTCAAAGAAATAATGACAGAGGACTTCCCAAGCTTAATAAATAAAATGAATGTACACACTCAACTAGCTCAGAAAAACCAAACTTCAGAAGCATTAAGAAAAATAAACCATTTCATTTATTGATCACATTACTGAACACAAAGTACAAGGAGAGACTTTTGAAAGCTCTGAGGAAAAAAGCAATGAGTTATTTACAAGCAAGTCCCAATAAGGTTGAATGCTGATTTGTCATCAGAAATAATGAAGGAAAGAAGACAGTGGTTTGAAATACTTATTGTGCTTTAAGAAAACAGTTGCCAGCCAAGAATTATATATCAGGTGAAACTTTCTTTCAAAAATGAGGCAGAGAGACTTCAGGGCCAAGATGGCAACAGGAACAGGCAAACAAACTGCTGAGTACTGGCCCCACAGAGCCATGATCTATCCAGGAGAACCTGTGTTTGGCATCTTCTGTCATGAGGAGTGGAGATAAAAATTGGGTATCAGTTAACAGCAATCAAGCCTTTTGCAGAACCTGGCCACCCTCCAGACTGGTTCTCTCAAAAACATTGTGCTTCTCAATACTCAGAACTTCAACAGACCACTGAGACCCCAAAATTGATATGTGGTGAAAAAGGGGAAGCGGTGGAAACTGTTGAAGATGTCATTGTTCAGGAACTTATGGCTGAAAAAGTTGAGGAATTAAAGAAAGTAATAAAGGAAACCCAGGAAAAATATAGATGACTGAAAAAGATGCAGAAGTAATTCAAGCTGGGCACATGGATAGCAGTATGGATGAGCTTTGCAATGACATTGAAATGAAAAAGAAATTGGAGTAAGAGGAGGCTGAAGTAAAGAGGAAGTCTACAGATGCTGCATATCAGGCTCATCAAGCAGTAAAAACACCCCCTTGGAGGTTACCAACTGTGATGGTTCACTTTCCTGTAGATTCTGCCTCCCCAAGAGGTGATTATCCACTTGGGGATTTGACTCCAATGACTATGGAAGAGGCCACCTCTGGAGTAACCCCTGGGACTTTGTGAAGTACTCCAGTCTCCTCATTTCCTGGGATTTCTGAAACCCTTCCTCCAGACTCTCCAACCTTAGAAGCCCCCATGACCACAGTAACAGATGACTCACCCCAGAAAAATATGCTTGGACAGAAATGAAGTGCACAAATACAATAACTGGTGTCCCAGGAGAAAAGTAAAATGCTAGGAGTATTTGAGGATAAAATTGGGTAATTCTTCCCACCTTACAAAAGACATAAATATACAAAGAAGAAGCCCAACAAACTCCAAATAGAATAAATCCAAATAGAACCTCTCTGAGACATATACTAATCAGATTGTCAAATGCTGAAGAGGAGAAAGTCCTGAAAGCAAGGCAGAAGTGATTCACCACATAAAAAGGAAACCATGTAAAACTAAGTACTGCTGCTGAACAGGCACCATGGAGGTGAGAAAGCAGAGGTATGGCATATTTAAAATTCTGAAAGAGCAAAAATTATCCAGCAAATCTGTACTTTGAAAGTGAGGGAGAGTTTAAAATTTTCACAGACAAACACATGCTGAAAGAATTTGTTGACAAAAGACCTGTCCTACATGAAATACTAAATGGAGTTCTGCCCACTGAGAAAAAAGTCAGGAGAGAGAGATCTGGAGAAAGGTACACAACAGAAGAGTATTAGAAAGCATAACTTAAAAGAAAAAAAGAGAAGTAGGGAAAAACAGAACTGAAAAAGGATAAGATGGTTAGCTCAAATACTGTATTCACAGTAATGAATTTGAATGGGAGTGGATTAAACTCTCCAATTAAAAGACACAGACTGACTAAATGGATTAAAATGTCTGATCCATTGATGTGCTGTTTACAAGAGACTTATCTTAGACCTAGTGGCACAAAGAGATTGAAAGTGAAAGGTTGGAAAAAATATTCCACAGACACTGTAATCAAAGAAAACAGTGGTAGCCATAGAAACATCAGATAAAATAGGTTTTAAATGCAAAATCAATATGATAAATGAACTACACTTCATGTATATATATATATATATATATATATATATATATATATATATATATATATATATAAATATGTGATTGCATTCAAAATTACAGTATATACATTCTATCTAGTGCTCATGGAATGTTCTTCAGGAAAGATCAGTTGTTGGGACACAAAGCCAGTCTCAATTTAAAATGACTGAAATCATTCAAACCACATTCTCTTACCATAATGGAATGCAGCTTGAGATCAATAACCAACAAAGAACAAGAACTTTCAAAAATATATAGTGGTAAGGTGTAAATCTCCCATTTAACATGGGACATGACTCCTAGGGATAAGTCTGGATCTGACAAAAGAGATGAAGCATGTAATGAAAACACTGGATATACATAAGGTAGAAATAGAAAGTTCAAAAAAACAACTGGCAGAATCTATGGAAATGACAGGCACAGCACAAGAGATGAAAGACAAAATGGTGATGTACAAAAGCAGATCTCAAGAGGCAGAAAAAAAATTCAGGAACTGGAGAACTAGAGACCTGAAAGCCTACACACCAAAGAAGAGATAGAGACAAGAATGGAAAAATATGAGCAATATCTCTGGAAATTGAATGACAACACATGATGCAGGAATGTACATGTCATGGGTGTCCCAGAAGAAGAAGAGAAGGAAACAGGGGCAGAAATAATAATAGAGGAAATAATGAAAATTTCCCATCACTTATGAAAAACATAAAATTATGGATCCAAGAAGTGCATTGTACCCCAAAGAGAATAGATCTGAATAGGCCTAGGTCAAGGCATGTAATAATCAGATTATGAAATGACAATGATAAAGAGAGAATCCTGAAAACACTAAGAGAAAAGTGATACATCACATACAAAGGAAGCTTGATAAGACTATGTGTGGATTTCTCAATAGAAACCATGGAGGCAAGAAGGAAGGGGGGTGATATATGTAAGATACTGAAAGAGAAAATCCGCCAACCAAGGATCCTATATCTGGAAAAACTCTCCTTCAAATATGAGGGATCATGGGATTGAAAAAGCTTTCTTGAATAAAAAGGGGAAGATAAATTAAACAAAGTAAACTTTCCAGGGCTGAAAGCTACTGAATGGTGTCAAGAGGTTATATTGGGGATTATTCTTATGCATTATAGAGATATGCCTTCATAGTTTTTAGTGTATTAGAATAGCTAGAGGGAAATACCTGAAACTGTTGAACTATAACCCAGTAGCCTTGTTTCTTGAAGAAAATTGTATAACTTTATAGCTTACACAGTGTGATTGTGTGATTGTAGAAGTCCTTGTGGCTCACAGTCCCTTTATACACTGTATGGACAGATGAGTAGAAAAATAGGAACCAAAAGTAAATGAATAATAGGGGAGTATGGGGGGGCATGGGTTGTTTTGGATGTTCTTTTTACTTTTATTTTTATTTTTATTTTTATTTTTATTTTTACTAATTTTTGGAGCAATGAAAATGTTCAAAAATTGATGCTGGTGATGAATACTCAACTATATGATGATACTGTGAGCAATTGATTGTACACTTTGTTTGCTAGTATAGTGTGTGATTATACTTGAATAAAATTGCAAGTAAAAGTATATATTGGGGGTTAAACAACATGCTCTTCAACAATCAGTGGGTAAAAAAAGAAATTGCAAAAGAAATTTGTAAATAACTGGAAAAATGCAAATGAGAACACAACATATGAAACCTATGGGATGCAGTGCTGAGTGAGATATTGATAACTCCAAATGCATACATAAAAAAGGAAGTTGGAGCTAAAACCAAAGGCCTAACTAAACAAAAGAATAAACTAGGGAATGAAGAACAATTTAACACTAATGCAAGCAGAACAAAAGAAATAAAGATATAAGCAGAAATAAATGATCTGGAGAACAAAAAACAATAGAGGGAATAAATAAAACCAAAAGTTGTTTCTTTCAGATCAATAAGATTGACAAACACTTACTAGACTGTCAAAGACAAAAGAAAGAAGATCCAAATAAACAAAATCAGAAATGAGAGAGCAGTCATTATTATGGATCTCAAAGAAATTTTTAAAAACCATAAGGGGATACTATGAACAACTGTATGCCCACAATCTAGATGACTTAGAAGAAATGGATAATTTCCTGGAAACAAACTTAGGCTGACCTGAGAAGAAATTGGATATCTCAATAAACAAATCACAAGAGATACAATCAGTCATCAAGCATCTTCTTCCAAATATAAACCAAGGGTCAGATTTGTTTACAGGGGAATTTTACAAAACACACAAAAAATAACTGGCACCATTCATGCTCAAATTCTTTTAAAGTATTGAAGAAAGATTGGTACTTAATTAATTTTAGGAAACTAACATCACTCTATTGCCAAAACCAGATAAAGATACTACAAGAAAAGAAAACTACTGGCAAAGCTCCCTAATGAATATAGATGTAAAAATTCTCAACAAAATATTGCAAATTGAATCCAAAGGCACATTAAAGGAATTATACACCACAACCAAGTGGGGCTCATTCCAGGTACACAAAGGTGGTTCAACATAAGAAAATCAGTCAAAGAAATACAACACATAAACATATTGAAGGGGAGAAAACAAATAAGTTGATAGATGCTTCAAAAGAATTTGACAAAATTCAGCATCCCTTTGTGAAAAAAAAAACAAAAATTCAAAGTGCCAGAATTGAAGGAAACTTCTTCAACATGATAAAGAGCATATGTGAAAAACCCAAAGGCAAAATGGTCCTCAGTGGTGAGAAAATGAAATTCTTCCCTTAAGATTGGGAGTAAAATAAGGATGCACAATGTCAGCACTACTATTCAACATTGTGCTAGAAGTTCCAGCCAGAACAATACAGCAAGTTACAGAAATAAATGCATCCAAATTGGAGAGGAGGAAGTAAAACTTTCATTAGTTTTAGATGATATGAATGTATATTTGGAGAATTCTGAAAAATTGACAACATAGATGCTTGAGCTAATAAATTCAGCAAAATGTGAGGGATACAAGATTAATGTGCAAAAATCAGTAATGTTCCTTTATACTAGTAATGATCTAACTGAATTAGACAATCAACAACAAAAAAAAATCCATTCACAGAAGAATCAAGTACCTAGGAAGAAAGTTAACCAAGGATGTAAAGAGCCTCTACACAGAAAATTACAAAACTTCATTAAAAGAGATCAAAGAGGGCCTATATAAGTGGGAAGATATCCCATGTTCATGGATAGGAAGGCTAAACATCATTAAGATGTCAATTCTACACAAATTGATTTACTTATTCAATGCAATAGAAAAAAATTCAAGCAACCTATTTTGCAGACTTGGAAAACTAGCTATCAAATTTATTTGGAAGAGAGAGGGAACTTGAATTCCAAAAAAAAAAAAAAAAAAAAAAACCCTATACAGAATGAAGTGGGAGGACTTATATTTCCTGACTTGAAAGCCACAGTAGTCAAAAGAGCATGGAACTGGCACAAAGATAGATATATTGATAATGGAATAAAATCTTGAATTAAGAAACAAACACCCAGGTTTATGGTCAACTGATTTTTCACAAGGCTCCTAAATCCACTGAACTGGGACAAAGTAGTCTCTTCCACAAATGAGGCTGGAGAACTGGATATACGTATTGAAAAGAATGAAAGATAACCCCTACCTCACATCCTATACAATTAATTCAAGTTGGATCAAAGACCTAAATGTAAGAGCCAGTAAAATAAAATCCCTAGAAGATAATACAGGGATACATCATCAATACAATTATTATAAGAGGTAGTTAATTAGACCTTAAACCCAAAGCACAAGAAACAAATGAAAAAAAAATAGATAAATGGGAACTCCTCAAATTCAAAAGCTTGTGTTCTCAAAGGATTTTGTCAAAAAAGCCATGAGGCAGACAACTCAATGGAAGAAAAGTTTTGGTAACCATATGTCTAATAAGAGACTAATATCTAGCATACGTAAAGAAATCCTACAACAAAACAAATGTACAAACATCCCAAATATGAAAGGAATAGTGACATGAAAATACATTTTTCCAAAGAGGAAACACAAATGGCTAAAACTCAGATGAAAAAATATTCATCTTAATAGCAATTAGGGAAATACAAATCAAAGCTACAATGAGGTATCATCTCACATGAGTAAGAATGGCCACCATTAAACAAACAGGGAACTAAAAATGATGGAAAGGATGTGGAGAAGTTGGAACTCTTATCTTCTGGTGGGAATGTATAATTTTACAGATGCTGTGGAAGACAGTTTGGCCATTCCTCAGAAAATTAAATGTTAAGTTACCATATGATCCTTCAGTTTCACTACTCTGTATATACCTAGAAGATCTGAAAGAAGTGACACAGACATTTTCACACTGATGTTTTAGTGGCCTTTTCACACCTGACAAAAGTTGGAAACAATCCAAGCTCCTTCAACAGGGGAGTGGATAAATAAAATGTGTATACATATGATGGAATATTATGCAGAAGTAAGAAGAAATTAAATCCTGAAATACATGACAAAATGGATGAAGCCTGACAACATAATGCTTACACAAATGGAGAGACATTGCATAATATCACTAATATGAACTTTTTGTATAATGTAAAATCAGGGTCTTAAAATGTATATTATAGAGGGCCCAGATGTAGACAGAAGCTAGAGGGAGAATCATTACCTAATATATACAGACCTGTTAATGAGGCAGAACTTAAAGGAATGGGAAAGGACAGGGATGATGAAATCTCATTAATGGGATTAAAAGTATCAGTGTTGTAATGAAGGTGAACATGATTGAAAGGGGTTGTTTAATGCCATGTGTCCCACATATAAGTACTACAAATATAAATAAGTGATTGCATGCTGTGTTTATAAGGTATGACACTGGTACAGAGTTAACAACAGAGTGATATATGGGGAAAACTAGCCATGGCATACCATGTACTATATTTAATAGGAATACCTTACTAGAACCACATTAATGCTATGAATAAATAATTAAGACATACTAAGAGCTTTGGGGTGTTTTGGGTTATGATAATTTTTTAAAAGTGAGAGCGATGATTGAACAACAAAGTGAAGATAATGTGAGACAGTGCTTACCTTGGATAGAATATATTTTGTGTGAAATTAGGAACCCCCTATTTAGTAAGTCAAACCTTTGATCTTGAGGCTTGCTGTTGTGAAACTTATGGCTGTAAAGTGAAGGCTAATTCTACCTATAATTATTTCTAACAGTCACTTCCAGAGGGCCTCTTTTGTTGCTTATGTGGGCCTTTCTCTCTCTAAGTCTGACTCTGCAAATAAATTATTACCCACCCTGCAACATGGGACATGACTCCCAGGGGAGTGAATCTTCCTGGCAATGTGGGATATGACGCCCAGGAAGGAGCCTGACCCAGACATCAAGAAACTAAGAATGCCTTCTTGCCCAAAAGGGGAGAAAGAAAGCTTACAAAATAAGGGTTCAGTGGCTAAGATATTTAAAATAGTCAAGAGTTTGTTTCTAGAGGTTACTATGGTGAAAGCATCAGCTAAATATTTCAAATGACCACAATATGCCAAGCCAAAATCAACATTGGTCCCCAAAATTGTAATGAATACACAGGTCTGTATCTGAGACTCTTAAAAATTTCACTCACTAGGTTTATTTCTCAGAAATTTAAATCCTCCAGGGTATTCCTATACCAGATATGTCCCCACACCCAGAGGTAATAGCCTCTTCAAAAACATCAACCTGGTACACCCCTATCCCCATATTTTTGACACCCCTTTACAATATGAAAAATTAGAGTGATCAGTGCCCACATATCCCTGAAGATTGAAATAGTGGTCCAATGAGAGGGAGAGGTAGCAAAAGACAAGATAAGATTTAACAAAGGACCATGAATACTGGATAATATAAATATATTTTTAGTTTCTTGTGTATTAGAACAGCTAGAAGGAAATAACTGAAATTGTAGAACAGTAGCCCATAAAATTCTTTGAAATTTGCTCTTTAAATTCCTGTTTAATTTTACTTTAAAAGTTATCATTTTCTAGTGTATGTATTATATTTTGCAAAAAACAAAAACAAAATCAGTTGGCCATAAAAAATTGACTCAAATATATGCTGTCTGCAAGAGACTCACCTTAAAGTTAAAGATAAAAGTAGGTTGAAAGTGAAGGGATAAAAAAAATAACATGCAAGTATTAGCTAAAAGAGATCCAGGGTAGTTATAGTGATACCATAAAAATTAGACATTAAGGTCTTTGCCTGGGTAGTGCTGTAATACTGGTGTGCCACTGGGAGTTCCAGTATCACCATGGATGTGGACCAGATGTGACCTTCTGCCTGAAATATCTTGATTTATTTAGAAATATTAATGCACATTTGAGGTTGCATTTTATGTAAAGAAAGCACAGGTATGTGTGTACAAGAGCCAGAACCACAGAAAAGTGTGAAAGAAACCAAACAAGTGGACGGTGAAGACCCTGAGATGATCTTTATTGGGGTGGAACATGTAAATGTAGATGCTGGGCTATTTTTGTACTGACTTCAAATTCAAAACCAGTTGTTTCAAACATTTTTAACAGAGTCACCCTAGGTCTAATTCAAGGAGAAAATAATATGGTCACCTCTGACAAGTGACTTGTCGTGCATTGCAGGCTATACATCCTGTGACCCTTACATCAAGAGTGGCCAACTTGCCAGTTTCACAATCTGAATCAAGAGCAACATGTAGTCCCATTATTGTTGAGACTTTCTCTGAACATGATTATAAAATTAATTCACCACAATCATACTTAATAACTTCAGAGCTATTTTCTCCTGTGAGTTCATTGCAGCATTCAGGAAGAGCAGCACTTTCTGTACGATGTATAGATGAAAATCCTTGTATATCAAAGTTACTTTCCACTTCTGAAGTAAATATCATTAATCCCAAAAGGCCTAAACTCAGTGATGGACATTCTTTAGCTTTGTCCCCCTTGGGTATGTCTCATACAAAAAACAATCAGCAAAATATTCCCTCCAAAGTTTGCCATACCTTGTTAAACCATGTTCAGAATGGAGCACTTTTAACAATGTTTTTGCAAAAGGACAATTTCAAGCCTGTAAATCCAGTCAGAGAAAATAGAGAACTGGAAAAATAGATTTGTCAAATATAGCAGGTCAAGAAACTGCTGATTCCAGGAAAGGAAGTATGATTGTGTTACTTCATGACTTTTGCTATGAAAAACAAAGAAAATGGGCAGCCAGAACAGAAGACTAACACAAACCTTAAATGCCTCAGCTGCTTTAAGTTCTAAAAATATTAATTTTATGAACCACATGAAGCAAAGGGGTGAAATCTGGGAAAGGCACAGCACCTGCCAACATGGTCACTGGCAATTCCCCTCTCCTTTCCAGCTACAGTGCCATATTGAAAGTGGGCACACCCTCAGGAACCCTCCACTCTGTAAAATCTGTGAATTGTCATTTGAAACAGACCAGGTTCTCTTACAACACATGAAGAACAGTCACAAACTTGGTGAAAAACCTTACATTTGACAGGCTTGCAATTATAGATCACCACCTTTGCTGATGTGGAAACACATTTTAGAATATGCCATGAAATTCTAAAAATTTGATTTGTCCTTTTTTTCTAAAATTTTAAAAAATGACCTGACCATACATTTGTCATTGTAGAGGACACTGAGAAAAGAATGTTCCCCAGTGTTCCAAATGCTGTCTACAGTTTTTAATGTTCAAAGAGAAACTGTATCACAAGACCTAGTATCATCAAATGTTTAAGAAGCCTAAGCAACTGGAAGGATTGTCTTCTGAAACAAAAGTGGATATTCAAGTGTCCCTGGGACCTCTTCCACCAGGATCAGTGGAAGTAGAATTGATCGGTGTGAGCATGTGTGACTTGGAACCATCACCCCTCTAAAAATAGAATTCAAAAACTCCTCATTAATTCTAGTTTTGGTAAATTTTCTAAAGCAGATATTTTAATCCAAATCAAAAACCCCCACAGAAACAAAATTTTCAAACCGTGTATTTGTCAATAGCACCAAAAAGAGTGACACAAATCGATCATTCATGAATTTCTTTTAATTCATGTTGTACAATATGGTTTGCTTTGAAATATGAGATGTTACTTTACAATATATTCATTAGCTTTCATGTAACCATCTAGTTTAACTTATAAAAAGTGTTTGTGTGTGTGCAAGAGAGAAAGCAAGGGACAAAAAAAAGGGGGAATACACTTTTTTTATTTTGAAATAAATTCAGTTATATGAACAGTTGCAAAAACAATACTAGCCCCATATACAGAATTCCATCATACCCTGACCCCCCTCCCCTGATAGCTCAATCCACCAACTTTAACATGCTGTCACATCGCCATTTCTTTCCCTCCCTCCCTCCATCCCTCCCTATCATCCATCATCTATTGCTCTGTCTTCTGAACATATGAGAGTTAGCTGCACACATCCTTGAACATACACTATAATTCACGTATATACTTCCCATGAACAAGAACATTCTTTTATGCAATTCCATTATGCACAGCTAAGAATTACAAGAGTTTTAACAATGATACAAAGCTTATATTCTATATTTCCTTTCCTTATGTCTCAACTGTGTCCCTTTGAAACACCTGTCCTCTATCCTCCAATCCCATCTAAGTTCATCCTTAGCATTCATTTGTCATCTAGTTAGACTGTCTTTTTTATTTTTTCCGTTGTGGAAACATATATACAGCCTAAATCTTCCCATTCCACTCCCTCCCTATCCCTCCATTAGTGGGATTAATCACATTTAGAATGTTGTAATGTTCTTTCCCACCATCCATTACCAGAAATTTCCGTTCACCTCAAACAGCAACCCTACCCTTATTTCTTAACTCCCCATTGCCCCTTCCCCCATTTCTCTTAACCTAAACTCTATTTTTCATCTCTATGGTTACATTTTCTGATAATTTCTTTGTGTTTACTGTGGGGCTTAAAATTAACCTCTTAAATCTATATCAATCTTGTTTTTCTTTGATACCACCATCACTTCAATAGGACACATAAACTAGGTTCCTATACTCCTTCATTCCCCACCTTTATATAGTTGTCTAAAATTACATATTTTACATTGAATTCAAAACCACTGATTTGTCCTTAGAGTTTGTGTATTTTATATCATGTAGGAAGTAAATAGTGGAGTTACAGTTCAAAAATTATTGACTTCTATTTGTATTCCATTGTGGTTGGAGAATGTGCTTTGAGTATATTCAATATATATATATATATATTTTTTTTTTTGAGGCTTGTTTTGTGTACCAGCTTATGGTCCCTTCTGGAGAAAGATCTGTGATTACTAGAGAAAAATGAGTGTCCTGGTGATTTGGGATGTAAAGTACTATATATGTCTGTTAAAATTCTCTGTATCTCTTTTTCCTTTCTTTGTTTCTTTGTTGGTAGGACTCCCTTTAGAATCTGAAGTAGGGCAGGTCTTTTATTGGCAAAGTCTCTCAGCATTTGTTTGTGAAAAATTTAAGCTCTCCCTCATATTTGAAGGAGAGTTTTGCTGGATAAAGTATTCTTGGTTGGAAATTTTTCTCTCTCAGAATTTTAAATATGTCATGCCACTGCATTTTTGCCTCCATGGTGGCTTCTGAGTAGTCACAACTTAGTCTTATGTTGTTTCCTTTGTGGTGAATTGCTTTTCTGTTGCTGCTTTCAGAACTTGCTCCTTCTCTTCAGTATTTGACAGTCTGATCAGACTATGTCTTGGGGTGGATTTATTTGGATTTATTCTACTTGGAGTTCACTGGGCATTTATGCTTTGTGTATTTATATTGTGGAGAAAGTTGGGGAAGTTTTCCCCACAATTTCTTTGAATACTCTTTCTAGACCTTTACCCTTCTCTTCCCCTTCTGGGACACCAACAAGTCTTAAATTTGGATGTTTTATTTTATCTATCATATCCCTGAGATCCATTTTGATTTTTTTTTTTTGATTTTTTTTCTCTGTTCTTTCTTTTGCTCTTTCATTTTCTGTTCTGCAGACCTCTAGGACATTGAGTCATTGTTCAGCTTCCTCTAGTCTTGTATTGTGAATATCCAGAGTCTTTTTAATTTGGCCTACAGTTTCTTTTATTTCCATAAGATCTTCTATTTTTCTATTTACTATTTCAATGTCTTCTTTATGCTCTTCTAGAGTCTTCTTTATGTCACTTATATTCTAGGCCATGGTCTTCTTGATGTCCTTTAAATCCTTTGCCATGTTTTCATTCCTCAATTGTAGTTCTTTGATTAATTTTGTGAGGAACTGTGTTTCTTCTGATATCTTGATTTGTGTGTTTGGAGTTGGATTCTCCATATTGTCTGGTTTTATCATATGCATTAAGATTTTCTGTTGTTTTTGGCCTCTTGGCATTTGTTTTGCTTAATAGGGTTCCTTCAAGTTGTAACAAAAAAAAGGATATTGATCTAATTTTTCAGAAACACAATTTGGTGATGTACACTTTCTCTAACTAACCAGCAGATGGCATCTGTGAGTCACCTATATCCCTCAAGTCAGTTCTCAACCTTGTTCCCATGGGATGTGGGAAATGATTCTTGTGGGTTCAGTTGGAGAACTCAATTTGGGTGTGTTGCTGGAGCCATCTGCCCTGAATGTGGGGCATGTGTATGGGTGGCCAGGGAGGAAGGGCAGTTTTAATGTTCAAATCCCCCAGGTTCCAGGAGATTCAAGGCTGCCATAAGAGTCTAAGGCTTCATTTCAGTTCAGCCCCAGACCCTCTATCTCACTGTTCCACAAACCACCAGACTTGGCATAGCCTCCCTGGGTTCTCCAAGCAGGTCCCCCCTCCCAGCCATGATCCTCCAGGAGCTCAGCTGAGGGAATGCCATGCTACATCACCAGTGCATGCCATCCCTCAAGGGAAGCCCTGGGCCACCAGGCCATGCCACGGTGCACTCTCAGCTCATTTCAGAATGCAGAATGTCTGAGGCTGTCTTTACTGCAATACCTTGTGGGCTGAGAACAGCTGAGGTTTTCTCCACAGAGAGAGAGGGGAGAATAGAAAAACTCCCAGGTTCAACTGTCAGCCAGAGATAGCACCCAATACTCTGGGCTCCCTATCCTGAGACAGATATGTCCCCTGACTCTTCCAAGGTCAGTTGTCACCACAAGCCTCTGTCTGCTTGTTGAGGATTCACTGTCTGTATCAAGCAGTTAATGTTAAAACCTCACTTGGAGCTGGGCTGAGAGAGTGCACAGTGCGGCTTCCATGAGGGAGGGGTTCTTGGCTCTAGGCTCTTGGCTCTCAGCATGGGTCCACAGTTTTACTTACAGATTTTATGTTGTGATCTCAGGCATTCCTCCCAATTCAGGTTGGTGGGTGATGAGTGGACAGTCACGTTTGTCTCCCCTGCTATTATTCCAGGTTATTTACTGGATTTTTTGGTCATTTATGAATTTTTCTGGGGGAACTAAGTCTTCGTCTCCTCTCTATGCTGCCATCTTCCTGGAGTCAGATTGGAATACATTTTTAATATTTTGTTATTTATTCTAAGTTTGGAAGTTTATCCATCCGTATATAGAATGTTTAAAGTTTTTGAGGTACTTAATTTTATTTTCATCTTTTTTCATGCATTGAAAATTTCAATATTAACCCTTTTCAACTGAAATGGCTTTGTTATGGGATGAGACTTGATCCTGTTTACTGCTGTACTCCCAATAAGAGATGGAGAAATGTAAAATCCACAAATATGTGGATATTAAAAAACCTACTCTTAACCAGAGAGTTAAAGAGTGTATTAGCCAGCATTCTCTAGGGAAACAGAAACAATAGTAGGTATCTGCAAATATTAGGAGAATTTGTAAAAGTGTCTCACATAATTGTGGGGATGCACATGTCCAAATTCCATAAGGCAGGCTGCAGACTGACAACTACAATGACAGTTTTCAATGAATTCCCCAGGAGAAGTTGGCTGGCTGAAGTAGAGATGAAAATTCTCCTTTCTGACTGCTGAAGACTTCACTTCTCTTTTTAAAGCCTTCAACTGATTGGATGAAAATATCTCTCTTTGCTGAAGAGACCCTCCTTTGTTTGTTGGAAATATAATGAACCCAAATGCAATCAACTTGATTTAAGTCCATGAAATGTCCTCACAGTAAAAGGCTTGTGCTTGTTTGACCAGACCACTGGGGACCAATACCTGGCCAAGTTGACATATGAAACCTAACAAAGTCCACCCCTTGTCAACTATATGTATCACCTTAAACCATACTTGATCTCTAAATAAAAAACAACAGTCATATTTTTGCCTAACAATACTCAACTGTCCTGTGTACAACAGGGAATGCACTATATCTCTCCAGAATAGAGAGCACATCCTTGGGTAATGTACACTCTTAAACTTGATATCCTACAACTCAAACACTATGAAATGAACAGTACACCTTGTGCCAGATAAGGGGATAGATAGAGAAGAAAACAAAGATATTTGCTTTATATACATATACAAATGTACTCATAACAAAACAAGAAATATTCATATCATTAAAACTCACATTTCTGTAACTGGTGACATGGTTGTGGTTCATATTTATCACTACCTTCTTCCACTACACATTCCGTGTACCTTTTACCCTCAGCAAGCACTTCAAGAGGCTGTTGTTCTATGCCTGGTAGGGTGAAACAAATCTTCATTCCTGAACTTTCTGGGCCAGTGGTAGTCCTGCCTAGATTGTGTTGTTGCAGCTTTTCATTGATGTAATCACAGGGCATGGTGGTACTAAGAGATGCCCTAGAGGATCAACTGTGTTCCAGGCAAACCCTTCTTTACCTCAATTGTGTAGTTGCAGTGCTATTTCTCCTGGAGAGTCAGGGTCAATCACCCAATCCAGTAGAGCAATCCCCTTTTGCTTGGTGATTCAGAGGCATAAGAAGCCCAAAGTGGGTATGTGGCCATCTTAACTTCCAGTTCAATGGAATCATTGTGTTTCCTGTTGGAAGTCCTCCTTCTTTTGGAACTAAAACTTGTAGACAAGCAGAGCAGAAAGCAAAAGTTTTCTACTGGATCACTAGGGGTAATAATGGGTGATGTCACTCCTATTTTCACCCCTTGATTCCTGGATCAATGAATCCCAGTATGGGTGAGACAGCTCCTTATATTGAATGTTTATTTAGAACATACACTAGCTTCCTTGAGATAATTGCCCCAGCCATGCAAAGTATTTTCACCTAGTTTGTGCCATAATTGAGGCTTAATCATGATTATGAGGCTTAATCATTCTATCAATCCAGCTATTTCAGGATGATGAGGAATGTTGTAGTTCAAGAGAATTCCATGAGTGTATGCCCATTCCCACACTACATTTGCTATGAACCCTTGATCAGAAGCAATGCCATGTGGGATACAAAAATGGTGGATAAGGCATTCTATAAGACAAAGGATGGCAGTGTTTTCAGAAGCATTGTGGGCATGCAATGCAAACCCACATCTGGAGTATGTGCCTATACCAGTTAGAAGATGTTGCTACACCTTCCATGATGGAAGTGATGCAGTGTAATCAACCTGTCAACAGGTAGCAGGCTACTCACCTTGGGAAATGGTGCTATATTGGGGACTTAGCATATGTCTCCCTGCTGGCAGATTGGGTACTCAACAATGGCTGTAGTCAAGTCAACCTTGGTAAGTGGAAATCCATGTTGCTGATCCCATGCAAAACCTTCATCCCTACCACAATGATCCTTTTTTTATGAACCCATTGAGCAGTAGCAGGATGGGCTGAGGAAAGAGGCTGACTGGTATCGATAAAATGTGTCATCATATCCATTTGATTATTGAAATCTTCCTCTGCTGAAATCACCTTCTTGTGAACATTCTCATGGATGCAAATATCTTCATGTTTTTTGCCCAATCATAAAGGTCTATCTACAGAACTCTTTGTCATCTAGTATCAATCATGTTCCTTCCAAGTCCCTAACTATCTAGCCAAACAATTAGCAACAGCCCTACAATCAGTATGCAAATATACCTCTGGCCAGTTCTCCTTCTAAGCAAAATGAACAACCAGATGCACTGCTCAAAATTCTGTCCACTGGGAAGATTGTCCTTCAGGGACATCCCAGAAAGTGGTTGCAGTGCTGTAGCTATCCACTATCAGGTGGTACCTGCATATTATGCAGAACCATCTATAAGTCAGGTCCAAGTTTTCTACTCTTCAGTAAACTGCTTGTAATGAACTCTACAAGAGGCCATAGTTTTGGGGTGGGAAAGAAAAGATAATGTGACAGGAGTGGAGGCTATGAGCATATAGGTCATTTCTTCATTTAATTTACTTGTGCCTTCAGGACCTGCTTGAGTCCCCTCTTGAATACCACTTCCATTTTACAGTGAAGCACTTCTGTGCCTGCCCAACATTATAGCTTGCTTGTCAGACAACACCCAGCTCATGATAGTCAAATCTGTTCTCCTGGTAACTTGGTAGCCCACGGTTAAGCATTCAGTCTCTATTAAGGCAAAGTAACAGGCCAAAATAATCTGTAGAGGATAGCAAGGATTTGGTCTAAAATCCTAAGGGCTTACATTGTGATTATCCTATAGGGCCTTCCAAAGTCTTCAGACAGTGTCTTTACTTGCCACTGACACTTCCAATACCATAGGATCTGCTGGACCACATGAGTGAAGTGGAAAAGCAGCTTGCACAGCTTGCTGGGCCAGTTGTAAATCCTCCTCTTTTTCCAGTTCCCACTCAAGGTAGAAACATTTATGTTCAATAAGTACATGGGCTAGAGTAGAACAACTAAATGAGGAATATGTTATCTCCCAAATCCAAAGAGGCCAACTAGGCATTGTGCCTGCTTTTGGTAACCAGAGAGGACAGATGTTGTTGCTACTTATCCTTCACACTGACATGCCCACTACCAATGAATATCTAGAAATTTCACTGAGATGGAAGGCCCTTGTATTTTCTTGGATTTATCTCCCATCCACTGACCCACAAATGCCTTACAAATAAGACTAGAGTAGTTGCTACTTCTTGCTCACTAGGTTAAATCAACCTGATATCATCAATATAATGGACCTGGGTAATGTCCTGTAGGAGGGGGAAATGATCAAATTTCCTGCAATAAGATTATGACATAGGGTTGGAGAGTTGATATATCTCTGAGGTACTACAGTGAAGGTATACTACTGGCTCTGCCATCTGAAAGCAAACAGTTTCTTCTGGCCCTTACTAACAGCAATTAAGTAAAAGCATTTACAAGACCAATAGCTGAATACCAGGTTCCAGGAGCTGCATTTGTAGTCACCACCTGGTTAAGTTTATTATAATCCACTGTCTTTCTTGAAGACCCATCTGTTTTCTGCACAGGCCAAAGAGGAGAATTGAAAGGAGATGTGGTGAGAATCAATAGCCCTGAATCCTTCTAGTCTTAAAGAATTTCAATGATATGTGAATTACCTTCAGGTATCTGTTACTGCTTCTGATTTAGTATTTTGCTAGGTAGGGGCCATTCTAGAGGCTTTCCTTGGCCTTTCCTACCATAATATCCTTTACTCCATAAGTCAGGGAACCAATGTGGGGATTCTGGCAGTGGCTGAGTATGTCTATATCAAATATACATTCTAGAACTGGGGAAATAACCAAAGAATGGATCTGGAGACCCTCTGGACCCAATGTGAGATGGACCTGAGATAAAACTCCATGAGCCTCCTGACCTCTATAAGCCCCTACTCTGACAGGTGGGTAACAGTCACATTGTAACTGGATCCTTTCCCAAGGAGACCCAGCTTTCCCCTCATTCAAGGGGCTATGAGTCTGATAGTAAACTGTCTCAAGCCTGAGAACTGATTAAGGGGCCATGATTCTCTCACTTTGTAATTCAAATTAGACTTACTCACTTGACCTAGATATCTTCTGCTGTTACAGATCAAGTAAGAATTTAGTAGACTATCCATGTATTTTCCTTCTAGGTAACCCATGATCTACTAGCCAACACCACATGTCTCTGCAAGTCAGACTATTTGATTGCTGCTTTGATAACTTCTGTCCATTATGGTGACCATGACCTCCTTGTCTTTGGAAATTAGGGGCTTCCATGTGGCTTCTGCCAGCTTGGGATCTGGTCATCCCCATTGTGTTTAATGATTCCAGTTCAGTGACAGAAATTCCCACAGTAATATCTGTGCTTCAGAAAAGAGTGACTGCAGAGCTCTTCAGAGATGATGGAGGTAGCCTCACAAATTTATTCCTCACAGTTCTGGTGAAACATGTGTCTTCTGCACATTCCTGGGGCAGGTGAGTAGGTCTTACATGATAAATCCATCCTAAACATTCCAATGTCTGTAGGCTCTTGGATACCCTTATCTAAAGTATATCATGGCAGTTTTGTCATATTGCCCTCATGTAATTTAAGCCACCTTTGGATCCATTTTTCAGCCAACCATACAGATAAAGCCCTTTCTAACCTCTCAAGCTACAATATTGAATCCAGAATCTCTGCTTGTTGGGCCCATATCTGCAAATGTTCACTCCAGTATTATCCCACATTCTTATTATAATTCCCACATATATTTCCCCAATTTCTGTCTATATAAACTGGAAAACTCATGCAGTTCTTTTAGAGTATAGTGTACCTCTTCATGGGTCACAATTTGTATCTCACTTTTTGGGCTTGTTGGGAATTAATCTAGTTATAGGTCTGGAAAATGTGGTGACAGTTCCATGTGTCAACTTGGCTACATGATGACAGACAGTTGTCTGGTCAAGTATGCATTGGCCTGTTCCTGCAAGGACATTTCATGGCTGGTTAGTAAACCAGAAGTGTGGTTTATTAAATCCTCAATTGATTGCATCTGTGTCTTATTACAATGATCAACTAAGGGAGTAACTTCTGCAATGAGAGATTCCAATCAGTTGGATTTAATCCAGTCAGTTGAATATTTTAAGGGAGAAGAACATTCACTTGTTCAGCCAGTCAACCTATCCTGCAGATTTCATTAAGGAACTTCATCAGAGTAGCCTGCTTGTCACCTGCCCTATGGAATTTGGACACAATTGAGACACTTTTATAGAACCACATAATTACAGCTATCCCCTGTTGGTTCTGTTTTCCTGGAGGACCCTGACTAATACAGAGGAGTAGTAGGAGTGGTTCATGAAAAGAATTAGAAGTGTCTTTCAAGCCAATTAACTCTGGGCATTATGTTGAAGATTCAATTGCTGAAACAGGATTAATCTCTCCTTTTTCATCAGGGGAGGTGGTAACAGGTATATCAAGCACTGTAGGGTTAACCTCTCCAATGGATGTTGGATGGGAGATTCCTCAAGGCAGGCTGGAGGACAAGTTGCTGTCTCCTCAGGGCAGGCTGGAGGTCAGGTAGTTGTTTCTTCAGGGCAGATCATTACAGGTTCATTTAGTAAAGACTCAAAAACTCAGCAGTATCTAAGGTTTCAATGTCCCCACTGCCATCATTATCACCCCATATATCCCCATTCTGATTTTCAGGATCCCATTCCTTTCAAATTAATGCCCTCTCTCTAACAATAGACACCCTGCAAGGTTGAGATTTTGGTTTACATATAGGTTGATTGTAAAGTTTTCAATAAGGATAGTGGTTATGGTCAAATATTATTGTGACTATAATTAACAATTCTCTATTATGTATAGGAATGTGTTTGAAAGGGGGTATGTTGGGTCATGCATGTTAGTAGAATGAAAGTCTGAAGATAAAAATGGACAATGGGCTGGGGTTAATAATACAAATATAAATATATTCTTTCCTAATTATAATGGATGTATATTTTAAGAAGGTCTTAAAAATAGAAATGAAAATCATCCAACATGGAAATGACAAAGAAAATCTCACTTTTGGCAGATGACATGATCCTAGATACAGGTAGTCCCAAAAAATATACTGCAAAACTCTGAGGGCTAATGAACAAATTCAGCAAAGTGGCAGAGCACAAAAAATGCACCAAAAGAATCTGTACTGTTTCAGTAGAGAGTGCACAGAAGAGAATCTCAAGGAAAAACTTCCATTTATAATCACAAATAAAAGAATCAAATTCAAATCAGTTGTGTGCCAAGAAAAGCCACACAGAGAACCAGGTACCAATTCTGGTTCTTGACTGGTAACTGGGGGACTGGGGACTGGCCCTGAAATGGGGATTTCTTTATTTTTCCTTTTTTTCTCTCATTTGAAGTAGCTAATTAGAGGAAGCCTCAGGCATTTTCAATTGTCAGAGCTGACCTAGGCAAGGGTGGATTTAAGATAGAGAGGTAAAGGAAGAAGTCAAATGTTGGAGGTAAATTCCTAAAGGGATTATCTTTCCTAGGAAAAGGAGTAGGTGGGTCCAAGCTCAAGTGTTTGCCTTCTCTCAGAGAACTAGATCCTAGGGCCTGGGGAAAAAAAAAAAAAACAGCTCATGCTTCTGAACTTGTCAGTCCCTGGCAGGGAGAGGGTCTAATGAGAATTAACAGTAACACATTTCTTTATGTCAGTGGGGAGCTGAGGGCTGACAAGCAATAATGCTGGGAAGGATAAGAAAAAGCACCATATCTAGAATCCTCAAAGGAAACTCTGGCAGCCTTCTGGGTCTCATCCTCAGGGAAACAATACTGATTACACCAGCTGACTGAGAATTGGGACTGCCTGGTCTGTGAAAATCTGATTGGGGTAGTCATGGAAACTACATGCTTAGACAACAAAAATTTATGACACACAAGAAAAAATGAAGACATGGCCCAGTCAAAGGAAAAAACTTACACTTCAAATGAGATACAGAATTTGAAACAACTAATTAAATATCTTCAAATGAATATGCTAAATCAATTCAAAAATTAAATCAATAAGGAGAGGGAAGATATTGCAAAATAATTGAAGGACATAAAGAAAACACTGGGTGAACATAAGAAAGAGCTTTAAAAAAGTTGGAGAAAACAATAGGCAGAAATTAAGGGAATGAAATCCATGATATTGAAGAGATGGAAAACAGAATGGACACAAACAACAGCAGATTTGAAAAGACAGAAGAAAGGATTCAGGAACTAGAGGACAGGATATCTAAAATACTACACAAAAAAGAACAGATGGGGAAAGAATGGAAAAATATGTGCAGTGTTTCAGGGAATTCAATGACAATATGAAGGACATGAGTGTACATATCATGGGTGTCCCAGAAGGAGAAGAGAAGGGAAAAGAAGCAGAAACAATGATGGAGGAAACAATCACTGAAAACTTCCAATTTATTATGAAAGACATAAAATTGCAGACCCAAGAAGCACAGCATACCATAAACTGAACAGATCTGAATAGATCTACTCCAATCAGATTTTCAAATGTCAAAGATGAAGACAGAATTCTGAAAGCACCAAGATAAATGTGATCCATCACATACAAAGAAAGCTCTATAGGACTACCTGCAGATTTCTCAGTAGAAGACATGTAGGTAAGAAAGCAGTGGTAAGATATATTTAAGATACTGAAAGAGAAAATCTGCCAACCAAGAATTCTATATCTGGAAAAACTGTCCTTCAAAATGAGGGATAGTTTAAAATATTTTCAGACAAACATCACTGAGAGAGTTTCTGAACAAGAGACCTGCTCTACAAGAAATTGTAAAGGGAATACAACAAGGAGTTAGGAAAGGACAGGAGGGAGATATTTGGAAAAGAGAGTAAAAATGAAGGCTATCAGTATGGGTAAAATTGAGAGAGGGAAAATAAAATAAGATATGACATATAAATTCCAAAAGTAAAAATGTTAGACAGTAGACATTACTTTGAGTGAAATTAGCTAGAAACAAAAGAAGTGTACTCTATGGACTCATTAATATGAACTAATATGGATAAGAGGAATTTGAGAGTTAAAGTTGAGAACAAAGGCTGTCATGAGTTAGAAAGAGATTAGCGATTGTGCTTTTGATGCTGAAAGAGTACATAATGGTAAACAGGATTTCTTATATAGATCCAGAAATGGATAGCATAATACTGTGTGAGGGTAGCATAATATTGTAAGTATTGTAAGTACTCTGAGCACAGATGAGTGTGAGTATGGTTGGATAGAGGAAAGCTAAGGGCTTGTATGGCACCAGAAGGAAAGATAGAATATAAAGACTGGGATTGTAAAACTTAATGAAATCTAGAGTGGTCAATGATAGTTATTAAATGTACAAATATAAGAAAGTTTTTAAAAAAGGGAGAACAAATGAATGTCAAAATTGCAAGACATTGAAAATTGGATAATAGAAGAGAAAAAGTACAATCAATGCAGACTAGAGTCTAGTTAATGGTAACATTGTAAGATGCTTTCATTAATTGTAAATAAGGCAATATACCAAAGCTAAATGCTTATGAGATGGAGTTATAAGGGAGTGATACAGAATACTTGGTGGTGGTTTTGTTGTCAGACCTTATTGTATTTTACTTTAGTTTTTTCATCCATCTTTTATATTTTTTCTACATTTTTCTCCTTTTCCTCTTTCTTTGCAGAAGAAATGTTCTCATATAAGTTGTGGAGGTGAATGTATAACTATGTGACTATAGTGGGAATCATTGAATGTTTACTTAGAATGGATGGTTGATGTGTGAATAAAACCATTTAAAAATAAACAAAGGGATTCAAGTTCCAGAGAAAATTTGGAGGGAGGTACCTATTATTCCCTGTTGATAGGGAAGTAGAATGGTGCAGCCTATCTGGAGGGCAGTATGGTGCTTCCACAGGAAGCTAATTATGGGGTGCTATTTGGTCTGCAACCCTGTTATTGGGTATACATTTGGAAGATCTGAGAGCAGGGACATGAATGGACATTGCACATTGGTGACTATCATGGCAGTATTCACAACATGCAAAGGATAGAGGTGACCTAAGGGTATATCAACCAACAAATGGAATCATAATCTGGATAAATACATTCTATGGATTATTGAGTGGTGCCAAGAAGAAATGAAGTTGTGAGATATGCAAGAAGATGAATGGACCTTGAGGACAGTGTGTTGAGAAAATAAGCCAGAATCAAAAAGATATACATTATAACACCTCACCAATATGGACTAAGTATAATGTACAAACTCTGAGAACCGACTATGAGAGTATAGGTTACCAGGGAAGTCTTATGCTAAAAATTCCTCTATTGTAAGCTCTCACAGCAGCCACATGTCTTCATTAGTTCTAACGTTTTTTTTTTTCTAAATTCTGAGATGAGGTCTTTCTGTATAAACTGGTTAGTCCCAGGAATTTCAGATATCTGTGTGACACATGAGACTCGGAGCCAGAGTTCAGCAGCTATGGATGGCAGCATTACTCCATACAGCAAAAATAAATAAACTGAAAAAGAGATCAAATTTTAATTACAGAAATGCAGAAAATGGACTTGGTTAGAACTAAGGTAAACCAGACAATGGGAAAAGGATGATATTGACTATATTCTGAAACTTCAACTTCTATGTGAGACCAAAGGAAGAGACTTTTATTTGGTGGAAAATCTATATTTTCTGTAGCATGCTATATAATTTAACCTGTATGGTCAGTTTATTCAAACACCATAATTACATAGAGCCTTAAATAGGCAGTATGAACTTGGTTTGTACAGGTTAGTGTGATGCCTTGACCATCTTGATGTATTTGGACAGAGAATATAAAGCTATTTGCAAAGCCCTATTGAGGCATTTGGGAAATCCATGGAAATATTAAATTTACCCACCTGGCGGACTCCTGATATTCTTGCAAGCATTGGAGATTAGCAATTTAATATGTAAAGCCCGTGATCTTGGCAATTGCCCTTGTGAAGCTTGTACTTCAAAGGAAAAGCTGAGCCTACTTATAATTGTGCCTAAGAGCCACCCCCAGAGAACCACTTTAATTGCTCAAATGTGGCCACTCTCTCTAAGCCAACATTGCAGGTAATCTCAATGCCTTCCCCCCTACATAGGATATGACTTCCAGGGGTGTAAATCTCCCTGACAATGTGGGACATGACCCCAAGGTATGAGTCTGGACCCAGCATCATGGGATTGAGAAAGCCATCTTGACACAAAGGAGGAAGAAAAATGAAACAAAATAAAGTTTTAGTAGATGAGTGATTTCAAGTGGAGTTGAGAGGTCATTATGGTGGTTATTCCTATGTATTTTATAGATATCCATTTTTAGTTTTTTGTGTGTTTGAACAGTCAGAAGGAAATACCTGAAACTGTTGAACTGCAATCCAGTATCCTTGATTCATGAAGATGACTATATAACTATATAACTTATATGATGTGACTGTGTGATTATGAATGCATTGTGGCTCACAATCCCTTTATCCATTGTAAGGACAGATGAGTAGAAAAAGGGGCAACAAAAAGTAAACAAATAACATGGGGAAACAGTGTGAGCTATTCTGGATGAATTTTTTGCTTTTAATTTTAATTTTATTCTTATTTTCATATTTAATTCTTGGATTAATGAAAATGTTCAAAAAATTGAATGTGGTGATGAATGCACAACTATATGATGACACTGTTGACAATTGTGTCTACACTTTGGATGATTGTATGTTATGTGAATATATCTCAATAAAAGTTGCATTAAAAATGGCCTAACACTTCAATAGACATTTTTCTGAAGAGGAAATATGATGCGAAAGAAAGCACATGAAAATTGCTCAACATCACTTGCAATTAGGGATATACAAATCAAAACCAAAATGAGATATCATTTCACACAGCAGAAAGGTTACTATTAAGAAAAAAACACAGTTTGTTAGAAGTGTTGGAGAGAATGTGGTGAAATAGGGACACTCATTATTTGCTGGTGGGAGCATAAACTTTTGTAGTCCTGTGGAAAGCAGTTTGTCACTTCCTCAGGAAACTATGCATAGAAGTACCATATGACCCAGAAATCCTGCTACTAGATATATACTCAGAAAAATTGACAGCAGGGACATGAACGGATATTTGTGCACTGATATTCAAACAGCAACATTAACAAGTGACAAAAGATGGCACCAACCCAAGGGACCAAATGATGAATGAAAAAACAGAATGTGGTCTCTACATAGGATGGGATATTACTCAGGTGTAAAAGAATGAAGTCCAGATGCATGCAGCAACATGGATGAAACTGAGGACATAATGATGAGTAAAATATGCCTGGCACAAAAGGCAAGTATTGTATGACCTCACTTATATGAACCTATTAAAATAACCACAATCACAGTGTTAGAACCTAGCAGAGGGGTTACCAGAAGATAGTTAGTCTAGCATAGAGAATGGGGAACTGGTGGTTAATATGCACAGAACTTCTATTTAGGAGGATTGTATAGGTTTGGAAATGGATGGTAGTGATAGTAGCATACTTATCTGCATTGAATTAACAACACTGAATTATGTATGTGAATGTGATTGAATGGGGAAATTTTGTGTGTTGTACATTACTAGAATGAAAGGTAGAAGTTAAAACATAGGACAGATAATACTGTGAATGCTGTTGTGGAAAATGGACTGGGGTTTATAATACAAGAATAAGAATGTTATTTCAGGAATTATAAAGAAGGTACAACCCACTAATACAAGATGTTAATATTAGGGTGGTTAATGAGAAAATATACCTAATGTAAACTATGGACTATATTTGATAATTATATTTTACTATTCTTGCTTCAGTTGTAACAGTGGTATGAAACTAATACAGAATGTCTACAATAGTTTGTTATAGGAACATTGTATATTTTACATGACTTTTCTGTAAGCCTACAAATTCTCTTATATAAAAATATAATTTAAAATCATGCTAAATGAAAGTACTTTGATGCAAAGTTCACAGCTTTTGAAAACTGACAGAATTAAATATGTGAAAGAAACCCCAAATCTGAATAGGAGATGTTGGTACCACTCTCTTAGCAGCAAATAGGATAGGAAGAAAAAAGTTCAACCAGACCAGAGACAAATAGATTTTCATAAATAATAAAGTTTACTTAATGAATGTGTAATGCATAATATTACTTACTGAGTATAAGTAAAACACTGCAAACACCAAAAAACAACTATTTTTCATGCCCTAAAGAAACTATAGGGATAAGGAAGAAGAAGAAGGGTGTTCAGGAGCCAAACTTAATCATCCTGAAAGATACAAAATTGTTTCTGACAAGATTAGTAAGGAGGACATAAAGAAAAAGTGGTCAGATGAGGAGGGTTTCTGAAAGATAGATGTGAAGTGAAAAGACAGAAGTCCAGGGAGACCTCAAAGTTTGGCCTAAACACCTGTCAGGATGGAATCCATGTACAAGGAATAAGGCAGAGACCATGGAGGAGCAGGTTTAAGGAGTTGTCTAGAGTTTGGGTTTGGCAGGGTAGACATGGAAATTGGACATCCTTGAGGATGCAGTGTTGAATGTGGACCATGAGGAAAGGTTTAGCTTGGTTAAATATAGGCAGTAATCATGCAAGAAAATATGGTATTTAAAACAAAGACAGTTGTACTCAGAATTTCAAATTTCTAATCCAGTTAGTATTTTTATTTTTATGTATATTGGCCATCTGAATTCTGTACTCCCCAGTGGTGCAGAGAGGGACTGGATAGAAGATTATGTTAACCTCAAGCCTTAACTTGCAGAATAAGTCTTGGATAGTTCACAGGTGAGGCTACTTGTAATGTTGATGATGGGAAAACCAAGGAAGGATCTGACCACAAGGCAATTCTTGAGTTCACTCATTTAGTTCTGTCCAGTCCTTAGAATCCTTCTCTGTTATACTCATCTCACTCACTGATGACTCATCACATTTTTAATGTCCCTTGTGATCAATCTGTGTGCAAGTTGCTTATAAAATCCTGAAAATTTGAATCATCTAACCTGATAACTCTGGGGCTTCTGAAACCTCACTACTCCCACATATGTTATTCCAAATCCATTAAGTTCTCTACTCTGCTAGTCATACCTGTTTCATGGAATGCTACCCTCATGCACAAGCCTTGCCCATTTTCCTTCTCAAACTCATATCTCCCTTCTTCTCTTGCATGCAGAATAATCAGCAAGCCTCAAGGCTGATATCTAGATCTGACCTCATTTCTGCTACTCCATCTCTAATCTTCCAGTGCTCATGAAGCTCTCACCATCCTCAGCCTGTACAAATTGTCATAGTCTACACCTTGACACTTTTTTTAAACTTTTTCCAATGTTGCAGTCATGGTCATGAGAAATTAAACAAAATTTTCTATCCTGGTGACACTGCAGTCAGTCATCTAGGACATGACACCCATTACCCCTTTATCTGGAATGTCACAATGTTCCAGCAATGCTGGCTTCTTGCTGCTCCTCACTCCCATCATGTGATCATCCCTACTTAGGGGTATCATCTCTTCTGGCTCCTCACACTTAAGTGCTTGCCCCAGGTTCCCTCAATCCTCAGACACCTCCTCTTCAGAGAGGCATTTCCTGGCATCCCCTTCCAAGATTCCCCTTATCCCCACATCCACCTCACCCTACGCTTCCTGCTTATACTTCTGCATCACCCTTATCATCTCCTGATATACTGTTTATTCTATTTAATTTCCTTTAAAATATTCCTTTTTCTCCTGAAACAGCCTCCAAAGGACAGGGAATTTCTTTCTCATCATCATGCCTGTACCACTAACACAAACCCAGGATTCCTTCTCTATTTTGTGGAGAAATCATGATGCGTTATCAGTCATTTATCAAAGGTGGACACCACAGATGTTCAGGGGGTCACCTGCTGTTTTTCTCCATCATCATTAGTAAACTACTGTTCATGCAATCCACCACAGGGACATCATTTAAAACTAAAACTATTTATTCAAGGATGACTACAGATTCCCTGAGAGAGGAGCTCATTGCTTCAACCTAAGCTTTCCATTGAGGGACTTCCATGGGTAGGAAAAAAAAGACAAGGGATGGTGTGGTATATAAATTTCATTATATTTTAAAGAGGGATTTCTTCCTCCCCAGAAAACTCATACTTCATTGAGGGACTTCCATGGGTAGGAAAAAAGAGACAAGGGATGGTGTGGTATATAAATTTCATTATATTTTAAAGAGGGATTTCTTCCTCCCCAGAAAACTCATACTTCATTCTCTTGCACTGGAATAAAACAACTACATGTGAAATTTTCACTTCAACTTTATCATTTTTTATCTCAGAAGATAACATTAAATTACATAAAGTTCTCTATATGTGTAATGTCTTTCTATAAAGCTCCATATTCCTAGTATTTTATTTTTTAACTAATACATACTTAGATAATAGTTTATTACTTTTACTTTATGACTTAGGAACATTGGGCATATACTGTCAAATGAATACTACTTTGAATTAGAAAAGTCTCATTTTTACACAGTTTATATATTCAAATTACAATAATATATATATATATATAACAGATTGGGTACAAAGTATTCATATATGGATAAATAAGCAGATGAATAATAAACAAATTAGTAAACACATAAATACATATCAATATGTCTTTCATGTAGTCCCTTGAATATATTCACAATTTCTTAAGGAGTAGCAGCCTTGTTCATGTTGAGTGATTAGGTTTGTGTACAAAGAAAACCACACATTTTTGGGTGTGTTCCTGAAAGTCCTATACTCTGTGACTGCAAGGTGAATTGAACATTGAGGAGAAAATTTGTGTGTACAGTAGGTGAAGATAGAGGAACCCCAGGCCATGGGGTAGGTTCACATGGATCCTCTTGTCTCAATGACATGCAGATGGACAATGGGGCAGGTGAATGCACAATAGTGGTTCAGGATGCATGAGTGGAGCTGATGGTTATTGATGCTACAAAAACCCAGCACATTCCTGGAGGACAGGCCATCAGGGAGAGAAAGGAGACCACACTCTCTATATGGAAATGAGCCTTGTGCTCTGTTGGTTCTCATGACCTCATTTTGTGATGCCAGTGATATTAGCATCTTCCCCATCTCATCCTGCTTGATGCATTTGGAGGCCTTTTCCTGTAGTTCTAGGAAGAGCAAAGTGAAATTCTCCATCAGCGTCACTCTCATCCTCTTCACATTTCTGTTGGTGTCACTCATGCAGGGAAATTTTAAAGACTGTTTCTGTAGCCTGGACTTCCTTAAATATGATTCAGTCTCTGCATCCCTCTTTTGAACTGCATTATTCTTGGCAAGGTGTAGACATATCTTGTCTATCAGTCCAACCAGGGTGCCTGCAAGCTGTTTTTCTTGCCTTATATTAAGATGGCTTCTAACAGACTGCACAAGTCTGAACAAGGGTAGGAGACCACCAACAACCTGATAAATGGTGGACAGACTCCTGACTCCCACAGAAGGCTGTGGAATGTGAAGTCTAGACTCATATCATTGGGCAGCAGATCCATCATACCCTCTCATGGGTTCCCAAACATGGTCAAGAGACAAGCTCCACAGAAAATTACAGACCCTTCATGGCACTGAGGCCACCACAGGACTCTACCCAGTAACTGTGAATCCACAATCCTAAAATAAACCCCAGAGAACTCCCCAGAATTCTGCCTGGAACCCACCATAAATCGATAGCCTGGACTAATCATCAGTGAGGTAGACAGTGGGGGGAAGATTCTGAACATAAAATGTCCTTCTCTCCATTATATTCTCATGATCATTCTTTCTTTTTTTGTGCTTTTTAAATTAAGGTAAATTTGAAATACAATGAAATGTGATGTTCTTAACTGAAAGGTTGCTCAATTTTTCAAACATTTCTTCCCCTATCCCCTAATGTATTCAACTATCATGTTAATCTAGAAAATAACTCCTTATGCTTCTGTCAGTAATCACTGCTAACTATATTCAACTCTCTTCTGAATTTCTATCATCATACATCATCTTGCAACATCTTCACATTCATAAATATGAAATAAATCAGAATTTATCCCTTGGTGACTGCATCTTTTGGTAAAAATATAATTTGGGGATTAATCCATCTTGAAATGGACTGTTTTTGTGAATCAGTTTTTATCTTGGTTTCTATCATTGAGTCCTTTGACATTGAATTATTACATTACAAAATGTTTATCCATTTTCCTCTTGGTGGATATTTAGATGGTTCATGATTGTTGTATTATGAGTAAAGGTATTATTATTCATGAACATATTGTTTATATAAGGACATGTTTTCACTTGCCATGAATTATACAAAGGAATACTTAATCACAAGGAAGTTGCATGCTAACTTAAAAAGTTAAGTTTTACTGAGGTACAATTTACATGACCTTACATTACCTAGTTTATATATGAAAGACACTGATACACTATAAAAGTACACCATGGTGCATCTATCACCATTTCCTTTTTATGAACATTTCCACCACCTCAGAAGATCCTTCCCATATTTCTAACTGCTCCATCTGCTGCATTTGACACTGTTGGCTCTTCTTTATATATGGACATGCTTGCATTTCTTAATTTCAGGTTCACCATATTCTTCTTTTTTTTTTTCTCATCTCCTGCACTGTCCTATCCACTTCTACCTGCCCTCTGTTTCTTTTTCACTACAACCTCCCAGCATTAGTGCTTACATATGTTAGGAAATCCCTAGAAAGAGCTGAAGAATTAGTCTAAACACTTCCACAGAGTCATTTTACAGGTAGGAAATGTTGTTTTTGCACTTGGATATGGAAAGGTCATGCTCACAAATGTTTTAACTTGGAATATTGATTTATTATCTCTGTCTGGGATTGGGCTTTGTCATCTGGAGATCTGATTCCAGGAGGCCTGTGTGGAAATCATGGAATTAATAAACAATCCACCAGCCCTCATTCTTCTGAAGGTCATTCCCAGAATATTCACCCTATGCCCTTTGAACCCATTAACCTCACTTTCTAGGACTGGGTTTGAAAAACAGTTAACCTGGATCTTAGCCCTTCAGACATTATGTGTTCCCCTGGCCTGCCAGGAACTTAGCCTGGCTGTTTATTCTGGTCCTGAAAAAAAATTAGAAGTTAATCATATATATGTAATAACATACTCACATATCATGATGATAGTAGGAGGTAGTAAGTTTTATGAAAATTTTACCACTTTCATGAGGAAGGGTCAGTATTCACATGGCTCTCCAAGGAAGATGCTGGGTCAGAATTTGGAGCTGTTTTGTCCAAAGGGAGCCAGGGGAACAGGGGAGCAGTCATTGGCAGTTGTGCTGAGTGCACAGTTGGGCCTGAACCCATTTTTGTTAGTGGGAAAATGTGGGTCTTACTATGATATTTTAGTGGAAGTGGTTTAACAGTGCACTTTCCAGGGAGCAGGAATTTGATTGTTCTGTTCATATTCATTCAAGGATTGGTGCATGAGCTTCCCTTTCTACTATCTTCAGTACAGCCAGCATATGAAAACAATAAGCCTGGTGGTGTATTCATCAGGATAATGGTGCATGCAGCAACCTCTCTATACCTATAAAGTGTCCATGTACACATATGCATATGACTATATATGCATATATGAATCTATATACATATCTTTATTTATAACAATAATTTCTCTTATCACATTGAAGTCATGAATATAATTTTTAGCTATGTCCACCCTATATTTTCTCCCTTTTCATCATTCCCTTCCTTCACTATGTGTGCTTTGTTCTCCATCTGTGCTGGTTTGAATTTATTATGTCCCCCAGAAAAAGTCATATTCTTTGATGCAGTCTTGTGGGGCAGACATCTTGGTGCTGATTAGATTTGCATGGACATGCACACCACCCAACTGTAGGTGATAACTCTGATAAGATATTTCCATGGAAGCATGGCCCCACCCATTCAGGGTGGGCCTTGATCAGCGGAGCCATATAAATGAGCTGACAGGCAGAGGAAACTCAGTGCAGATGTGAGTGACATTTTGAAGAGGAGCTACAGTCAAGAGAGACACTTTGAAGAAAGACAGGAGCTGCAGATGAGAGACAGTTTGAAGATGGCTGTTGAAAGCAGACTCTTGCCCCAGAGAAGCTGAGAGAGGACAAATATCCCAAGTGCAACTAAGGGTGACATTTTTGAGGAACTGCAGCCTAGAGAGGAACATCCTGGGAGAAAGCCATTTTAAAACCAGTACTTTGGAACAGACACCAGCCGTGTGACTTCCCAGCTAACAGAGGTTTTCCAGACACCATTGGCAATCCTCCAGTGAAGGTACCTGATTGCTGATGTGTTTACCTTGGACACTTTATGGCCTTAAGACTGTAACTGTGCAACCAAATAAACCACCTTTTATAAAAGCCAATCCATCTCTGGTGTTTTGCATTCCAGCAGCATTAGCAAACTAGAACACCATCTTTCATGCTAGAGTCTCCTCATATATCCTGTTTTCTTGGTTACCAAATCATTCTTATGTACCTGGGGTAAACAGCTGACTTGAAGCTGTGTGCAGGCAGAGCTGTGAATTTTATAGCCTTTCTGTGGGTTAACTGGGGCAGTTTACACTTTGTCGTAGCCATGCACATTTTATCTTTTAGCAGTGTTTGGACAGGGACCTTCTGTTTTCAAATCCCCTAATGTTTGCTTCCTTCTTTGGAACTTAACCCTCAGTTATGCTTGTAGCAATTTGCTCCTGGAGAAAAGGAAAATAAGTCATTTTCATGGCCAGGTGTGAGAACAGAAATCAGCACAGGCAATTCAAACTACCTGGGAGAATGTGACCATCAGAATAACAGAATGTGTTATTGTCCACAGATGTGCATCACTTATGTAGAAAATGAGTTCCCACCCACTAGAACATCAACAATTCCTCAAAAATAGGTGGGAAAAAGAAGAATTCTAATGGGAGATTAATAAATTTATATTAAGTGAAATGAAAATACAACATAGTAAATAATGTAAATAATGCTAAGACAGACTTAGAGGGAAATTCATAGTATGAAAGGTGTATATTAGAAATAAAGAAAGATCTAAAAGTAGTAACCTAAACTTTCACTTAAAAAACTAGACAAAGAAGAGAAAATTCAAACAAAAGTATAACAGAGAAAGGAAATATTAAAATTTAGAACAGTAATCAAAAATTTAAATAACTAAATCAATGAAGAAAATTAATGAAATCAATAGCTTGTTCTTTGATACCATCAGTCAAGTGATAGATCTCCAGCCATGATAACAAAGAATAAAAGGAATAAGACTCAAATGTCAATATCAGAACTGAAAGGAGGGTCATCAATATTTGTCAGTGGCATTAAAATGACAGTAAGAGAAATTTACAAACAATGATATTCCACTATGTAGTAAAGAAATTAAGTCTATAGTTAATAAATCCTCCTAAATTAAACCCTTAACCAGAATATTTGCACTGGCAAAATCTATGACAATTTTGAGGGAGAAATAATACCATTTTACATAATATATTTTATAAACAGAAGAAAGGGGAAGAGTCTTAACCTAATTCTAAAACCAGGAAAAGAGAACTCTTGTAATAGGAAAGTATATACCAATATACCTCATGAACATAGACATATGAAAGTACAGTAAATTACAATCAAGTGGCTTTCACCAAAAATACAAGAATCTTTGATATTTAAATAGTTCAGTGGTAAATAAATGTAGAAACAAAGCCTTTATGAAACAGATAAGGTCTTTTTGTTTTCAAAGAAACCCCAAGCCAGCATCATACTTGAAACACTGATAGCTTTTGACCTAAGATCAGGAACAAAACATGGATGCCCACTCTTGTCCCATTTATGCAAAGTGAACTGGATTATCTAGCCCAAGCAATTAGGAAAGAAAAGGAAAAAAATGTACCCAATTTGAAAGGAATTTGTGCACCTATCTCTATTTGCAAATGACATGATACCATATATACAAAAATCTTAAGGAAGTCGCTAAAATACTATTAGTAGGAATAAAAGAGTTCAGCAAGATAACAAGGTATGCATCAATAAATAACCACTTTTTTAACAGTTCAATGAAAATTCTGAATACATGTAAAAAAACTACTTTTATAGCATCAAAAGTAATAAAATACTTAGAATAAATGTAACTGATATTTTGAAAACTACTAAACATTTCTGACAGAAACTTAAGACCAAAATAAGTGGAGACAACACATGTTGATGGATCAGACTTAATATTATTAAGACAACAATACTCCCAGAACTGACCTACCAGTTTAATGCTATCCCTATTAGAACCCCAGTTCAATTATTATTAGAAGTTTGCAAACTGATTCTAAAATTCATATGGAAATGCAAGGACCCTGAAATAGCCCAAACTGTTGTGGAAAAGAAGAACAAAGTATGAGATCTCACACTTCCAAATTTCAAAATTGCTACAGTGCAACAATAATCAAAGCAGTATAGTACTTGTACAAGGATAGTCAATACAATCTTAGAAACCAGGAGGAAAAATGACACTGCATTTGTGCTTACTAAAGGCAAAATGCTTTTTTTTCCTTTTCTTAACTCATTGCAGAATGAGAGATGGAAAAGTGATACTTGAGCCCAAACAGGTTAAGGATTCACTTCTGAAAGTATGTATACAGAGAAGTCATGAATTCTTCTGTAGAATCCTTATTATTAAAGTTAATACTGAGTGACCTTTGGTTTTCAACTAGAATTTTGAATCATGGTGCAAAACATTACCATTTATGCAGACAAACTGTGAATTACCAGAGAAGACCTACATGGTCACAGCTCTCTAGTAAACAATGTCTTCTCTCTGCTTCTTCCCTGTGCTTCCTGCCAAAGAGAAGGACACAATTAAGCACCCAGATATTTTTTTGTAAAATAATAATATTTTTAATTGCTTTTATCAGGTCTAATTTCAAACACAAAAACATGTACACATCTAAGATGTTTTAAGATGTGATTGGTAGCAGTCAAGAATTAGGCATATCATGCCTTGTTCTAAAGCACAGTCAGAAGTGGTAAGATCCCTTTTACTTGTACAATGATTCATCAAGCTGTATCAAAATTGGCACCTCAGATCTAATCATGTTACCTAATAGATACATATTAAGTTATTGCATGTTTTATTAGGCCATTTGTTTCAAAACTTAAGTCCTTACAAATTATGATTTTTTTTTAAATTATGGTTTTGTAAAACTGTGCTTTTCTAATAGCACAGTGAATGTACACCAAATGTAAACCCATTCTAAAATCCATTATGAATTCTTGAACTCAATGGTGGTTCTATAAGAAATCTTTGCAGACCACAGGGCTTGTGTTTTTTTCTTCCAATTTTGTGAAGAATTCATGATGTTTACTGCACAGATATTAATTTGTGCAATAATCCTAATTTAGCTAAAAATAATGTTAGTTGTTCAATAAAAATTTATTTGCACATAAGTAATAAATGAGTGTGAGGGAAGTATCCACTGGCCAATATCTTTATGTTGCACACAGTATCATTCTGAGAGTAAGAGAAGTTTAGCCAACAAATGTTATTAAGAGAAAGATGAATGCATGGATGTTTAAATGAAGAAATGTTTAAATTTAACATACTTTTTTGAAGATCATATTGAGTTCACTCAAGTAGTTTGGGCAATATAAAAGCACTCCTTATAAAGAAAGCAAGAATTTCAGGTGGTAGATAACTTCAGATTTCTAAAATCCTATGACTCACTAAGATGCATCACAAGAAAATGAATCATAGCACAATCAATTAAGGTCTCAACCATTCTTCCTAGCTCAGAATTGCATTTTGGAATTTCACCTCAGTTTGGTGGATATAACCAGCAATAAAGTTGGTAGGTTTTCCAACTGTACAGGATTTTTGAACTTATGCTATAAATCTAGGAATATTCCCTCACCTAGTCATGTGCTCCCTCTAAACCCACATCTCTCTCTCTCCACCCCTCTCTCTCTCTCATTTTATTCTAGTTAGCAGTAATCTCTGGAGACCTAGTAAAACAAGCTTCACTTAATAGCAAAATGAAACCAAAGCTTAATAACTCATCATAGTTTTCCATCACAAATCATAATTTCACACTCTTCCTAAAGCTTTAAAAATGCTTTTACATATGTGGAAAATTCCCTCAATTATATCCACTCATCTCAAATAAATATGAATATGTAATTACACTGGTTAAACATCTCTCATACAATAACTGGGAAAACTGTCAAAATAATGGTGAAAATGAAAATGAGCTTAGAAACATTGACATGAAAACCGTGTTCTTTAAAGGCTTTTGCAACACTAGTATCTAGTCAGACCTGTGCCTTCAATAACAGTCTACAATCCTCTTGTTCTGCAAAATGCTTTCTATTTGCCTTTGCATATTTATGGTTTCATATCATTTTAGTTAAGTTCAATTCACTTTGTGTAATAATTTCAGGAAAAATTATATATACTCCTAAAATATACCAAGCATTCTTAGTGATCTGCTGAAATTTATATAGTTGCATTGTACAGCCTATAACATACAGACATCTAATATGTTTGACAAAAATGTGCCAACAATGTGAGAGGAAGAAAAGGCATATTACAGTATGTGAATAACACCAGATGGTAATTTAAAATCACAATAAGAAATTAAGACAGCCAAAAATGGTAGATAATATTATTATAATAAAGATGACAAAAGAAAATACAAGATTCAACTACATGTTATTTACAAAAGACAAACTTTAGATTCAAAGATATACATTGCTTGAAAGTAAAGGAATGGAGAAATATATACCATACAATGAGTTAACAAATGAAATACTTAAAGTATCCTTTTGTAATAACTGAAAAAATAGGTTTTAAGACAAAAAATGTTATAGATAGTAAGAGGTATATTTTGTAATGATAAAAGTGTCAAATTGGAAGGATGATATTGTAATCATAAACATCTTTTCAGCCAGTAAACAGTCACAGAATACATGAATAAGAAACTCTCAGTAATTGCTGTAAACATCAATACACCACTCTAACTGATAGTACCACTAGACAAAAAATCAGAAAGTACACAAAAGACTTGAGCAACACTATCAACCAACTTTTCCTAACAGAACTCTCCACTGAAAAACAGCAGATTATGCATGATTTTTAAACACTCATGGGAAAATCTCCAAGAAAGACTATATGCTAGACCAAAAAACAAACCTTAACAATGTGAAAATATTTTAATTATAGAATATGTGTTCCCCAACCACAATTAATAGAATTACAAATTAACACAGACAGAAATTTGGGAGCTATGAAAACATCTGTGAATTAAACTACACATTTCTGAGTAATCCATGGGTGAAAGAAAACATTTCAAGGGGAGTTAGTATTTTGAACTGAATGAAAATGAAAACACAGCTTATTAAATTGATGGGTGCAGCTAAATCAGTGCTTAAAGGAAAATTTATAGATTTAATACAAACATAAGAATGTAAAAATATTTCTCAAACTAGTAATCTAAGCTTTCTGCAGATGAAAAATGACCAATTCAAATAAGAAAATAAGGATACAATTCCTTTAAGAATAGCATCAAAAGAATTGAACAAAAGAAGTGCCATATTTACACATTGAAAATTACAAACCATTGTTGACTGAAATTAAAGATTTAAATAGATATTCCACAGTTGCATACAGAAAAGATCAATGTTGCTAAAATGACATTTCTCACCAAATTGAACTACAGACAATTCGTATCAAATTTCCAACAGTCTCTTCCTGACAAGCAGAATGTGAAATGTATATATAGATGCATATATAGATGTATATAAAATACCTAGAATATCCAAAATAATTTTGAAAGAGAAGAGCAAAAGAAGAGGAAAATTTCCTGAATTCAAAATACATTATAAAGCTTCAGTATAACTATTCATTATGGCACTGGAATAACATGATAGACATATAGACCAACAGAATAAAATTGAATGTCCAGAAAGATATCTTTGTGTTCATCATTGAATGGGACACTTGAAATGAATGAATTTTATGATATGTAAATATGCATCAATAAGGTTTTAAAAAAAGAAAATGGAGATTGATTCTGATTAAACTGTAGACTGACCCCAGCTGAGCTCAAATGATGACTGCATTGATGTGATCATCCTTTCACCCTTTCTGTCAACAGAAGAAAGGATGAAAATTCTGGGGGAAAATATCAACTTCAGTCTCTAAAACATGTATGCACAATATCTGCAATCAAATTTGAAAAAACTGAGACAGGTGACTAGAAGGTAAAATAGGATTGATAATCATAGCAACAATCAGATAAAAGAAGATCCAGTGATGATTCAGATGCTGAAATTAGACAAGGACTATAAAGAAACTATTATAAACTCTTAAAGAAAAGATGGGCAAAATGGGTGAAAAGATTTTAAAAGATCATTGAAATATATAAAAGAATGAAATTTTAATCATAGAAATGCAAAATATAATATCTAAACTCATGACAAGACAGAAGTCAGGGATAGTGAACCCAATAGCATGGAAATAGAAAACATCCAATCTGGAGAACAAGGTGTAGAAAAAAAAGAAAATAGAGAACAGAGCATAAGAGGCATTAGAGAAGCATTCAAATGATTTAATGCATGCTTACTTATAGAAAAAAGTCAGCAAGAGAAAAAGAGTGAGGCAGAAAGAAATAGATGATGGCATTGAATTTTCAAAAATATATGTACAATATCAACCCACAGATTCAAGATATTCAGAAAAGCTGAAGCAGATAAAAAATAGAAAAAAAATAAAACAAGTAGACAAATCATATTCAAATTTCCGATAAACAGAAATAGGGGCAAAAATCTTAAAGAGATCTGGGGACAAAAGCTACATTAATTATCTGTCAAGGGGAAATCTTAAGATTTTCAAATGACTTTTCAGGAGAAAATATGGTCATCAGAAAATGATGGAAAGGCATCTTTAAAAGACTAACTTTAAACAAAGAAGCATAAATAAGTCAAACAACCAAGAATTTTATACCTCAAACATTTTTAAATAAAAACTTATTAAAAAAAACTTTCCCCCAAATAACTTCTAAATAACTTATGGGTCAAAGAAGACATAGAAATTTAAATAATAATTAAAATTTCTTAAAAATGAAAATATAACCTATCTAAACTTGTAGTATTCCATTAAAACATTACATTCAAAGGAGAGTTTAAAGTTTTTTATATTGGAAAAGAAAAATGGTTTGGCATTAATGAAATAAGTTACTTGAAACAAATATAGCAAAGAATTAACAGAATAAACCAAAAGCAGAAGAAAAGAAATTATGAAGAGCAGACATGGATATCAGAGAGAGAAACATGAGAAAACACCAAAATGTCAAATTGCTTCTATGAAAATGTTAATGAAGTAAGCCAATCTCTTTTGCAACTGATTACTAAGAAATAAGGAAGAGAAAGTCAGAGAGCAGAAATAAAAATACTAAGAATAAATAGGTGAAAATAGATATTGAAAACATAATATGAATAAAATCCATGCCATTTTAAAGGTACAAATCTCAAACTTCCATTGATAGAACACTCAATCTACTTTCACCATATAACATTCATTCTTTGGACACCAACTATGTGCAAATCACTGTTCTATCCTCTGGGGATTCAATGATGAAGAAGACAGAATGGTCTCTGATCTTATGGCATCTATATATCAAACAGGGTGTCATAGGAATAAGATCATTTGATAGAGTGATAAGACCATGAAGAAAATAAAACAGTGATTTAAGAGTGGGAGGGGGAGAACCTAAGATGGCAGCTAGGAGAGACAGGGCAAAAAACACCTCCATGAAAGATACTAGATAAAAGCCAGAAAGTGACCAGAAAGAACACCAGTTCTAGTGATGCACCAGCTGAACAATGTTTGCTAAATGCATAGGGACCATGCACTTGGTGAAACATGGAGTCTGCATTATGAAATAATTGAGTTAGCCTCTGAATATCTGGCAGCCATGCTGTAGTGTGGGGAAACCAAGGGTTGGCATTTGGAGGTGGACTAGTTCTTTTTTAAAAAAAATCCAAAAGTGGCTGCAGATATGGCAGTGAGAACCACACAGTAAGGCATGGAAAGAATAGGTTGTGCAAACACCTCAATAACTGGTATGGAAGATAGCCTTTTGAGCACCTCCTGCTAATTGTCTCAGAGAGAGGAAGGCAGAGTTTAGCCAAAAGGGGAAAAAACCACACCCCTTGCAGCCATCTTGCTAGTGGGCTGGGAATGCTCCTGCCCAGTGCTGGTGCCACATCCCAGAGCCATGCCAAAAAACCCAGTGTCAGGAAGTGTTTCCAGCAACACACACACAATCAACAATATCAGGCATGGACAATAGCCTTTCCTGCATCCACAGCTAAGTGTCCCAGAGCAGGGAAGGCAGAGCTGTGCATAAAGGAGGAAATTAACATGCTCCATACAGCCATCCTTACAGCAGGCTGGGAATGCACCTACATGGCCCAGCAGCCCAGAACATCCCTTGAGGGATGGCATGCACTTGTGATGTAGCTCAACCATCCCTCAGCAAAGACACTGAAAGGGCATGGCTTGAAAGAGGGACCCACTCAGAAATCCCTGGGATCATACACCAATAACAAAGAATTGAGGGTCAGCAGCAGAGACAATCTGTGGTGAGAATGAAATGAAGATTTAGACTCTTGCAACAACCTTAAATCTTCAGGAACACCTGGGGGATTTGATTATTAAAGCTGCCCTCCCTCTCTAACCACTCAGAAACATTCTCCACATTCAGGGAAGACAGCACCAACAACACACCCAAATTTGGTGCACCAATTGGACCCCACAAGAATCAGACCCCCACACACCAAAAAGGCAAAGTTGGGGAGAACTGACTTGAGGGGAATAAATGACTTGTGGACACTATCTGCTGATTAGTTAAAGTGTACTCCACCAAGCTGTAAATCAGACAAATTAGAGAATTGTCTTTGAATAATCCTACATATCCTAAAACAACCCTATCAAGTAAAGCAAATGCCAAGAGGCCAAAAACAACAAAAAAAATTAAAGGATATGATAAAACCAGATGATATGGGTAACACAAACCCAAACACCCAAAACAAAAGATCAGAGGAGACACAGTACTTAGAGCAATTAATGAAAGAACTAAAGACAAACAATGAAAGCATGGCACAGGATATAAAGGACATGAAGAACAGCATGGCACAGAATATAAAGGACATGAAGACCCTAGAAAAGCATAAAGATGAAATTGCAAGAGTAAATATAAAAGTAGATGAACTTATGGAAATAAAAGAAACTGTTGACAAAATTAAAAAGATTCTGGATACTCATAGTACAAGACTACTGGAAGCTGAACAACTAATCAGTGACCTTGAAGACCACAGAACAGAAAATGGAAGAACAAAAGAATGAATGGGTAAAAAATTGAAAACATCAAAATGGACCTCAGGGATATGATAGATAAAATAAAACATCCAAATATAAGACTCAGTGGTGTCCCAGAAGGGGAAGAGAAGGATAAAAGGTCTACAAAGTGTATTCAAAGAAATTGTTGGGGAAAACTTCCCAAACCTTCTACACAGTACAAATACACAAAGCATAAATGCCCAGTGAACTCCAAATAGAATAAATCCAAATAAACCCACTCCAAGGCATATTCTGATCAGACTCTCAAATACTGAAGAAAGGAGCAAGTTCTGAAAGCAGCAAGAGAAAAGCAATTCACCACACAACATAAGACTAAGTAGTGGCTACTCAGCAGCCACCATAGAAGCAACAAGGCAGTGGCATGACATATTTAAAATTCTGAGAGAAAAATTTCCAGCCAAGAATACTTTATCCAGCAAAACTCTCCTTCAATTTTGGAGGAGAGCTTAAATTTTTCACAGACAAACAAATGCTGAGATATTTTGCTAATAAAAGCCCTGCCCTATTTCAGATACTAGAGGAAGCCCTACCAACAGAAAAAACAAAGAAAGGATTGAGAGATATAGAGAAAGGCTCAGTACTAACGAGATTCAATATTGGTTCATTAAAGGACAATAAGAGAAAGAGGGAAAAATATATCTAACACACATAAACCAAAGGATACGATGGCTGATTCAAGAAATGCCTTCACAGTAGTAACATTGAATGTAAATGGATTAAACTCCCCAATTAAAAGATATAGATTGGGAAAATGGATCAAAAAATCTGAATGATCAATATGTTGCATGCAAGAGACATATTAGACACAGTAACACAAAGAAATTGAAAGTGAAAGGATGGAAAAAATATTTCATGCACGCTACAGCCAAAGGGAAGCAGAGGTAGCAATATTAATCTCAGATAAAATAGACTTTAAATGCAAGGATGTTATGAGAGACAAGGCCACTACATACTAATAAAAGGGGCAATTCAACAAGAAGAAATAACAATCATAAGAGTTTATGCACCCAATCATGGTGCCACAAAATACATGAGACAAACACTGGCAAAACTAAAGGAAACTATGGATGTTTCCACAATAATTGTGGGAGACTTCAACACATCACTCTCTCTTATAGATAGATCAACCAGACAGAAGATCAATAAGGAAATTGAAAACCTAAACAATCAGATAAATGAATTTGATTTAACAGACATATATAGAACATTACATCCCAAATCACCAGGATACACATTCTTCTCTAGTGATCACAGAAATTTCTCCAGAATAGACCATATGCTGGGACATAAAAAAAGCCTCAATAAGTTTAAAAAAATTGAAATTATTCAAAGCACATTCTCTGACCACAATGGAATACAAATAGAAGTCAATAAGCATCAGAGACTTAGAAAATTCACAAACACCTGGAGGTTAAACAACACACTCCTAAAATAAATGGTTTATAATGTAGAATGTTGGGGAGCTAGCAATAGAGAGCAATTGGTGAAGGGGGAATGATAACCCCAGAACAGTTAAGCTATTGTATGTGAGTTTAACATTCTGGAAATGCCCAGGAATGACTATGGTATATTGATTTCTGGTGGGTGTGGTGGCAACAAGTTCATAGAAATGTTGCTATATTGGGTTACTTTCTTGGGGTAAAGTAGGAACATGTTGAACTCCCTTGTTATGGTTTGTTTGAAATGTTTTTTTTTATTGTATATTTTTAAAATTTTTTTGATATTGTTAATTTAAAAAAAATGGAGTTAATTGAAAAAAAAAACAATGAAAAATTATGCAGAGCCTCCTTGGGCTGGTGGAAATGCAGGGGTGTTGGGCTCTCCCACCCCAATGATTGCTGATGTGCTCACAGACATGGGGTACTAGGGGTTTGATGGGCTGAGCCTTCTACCACAGGACTTGCCCTTGGGAAGACTGTTGCTGCAAAGGAGAGGCTAAGCCTTCCTACAATTGTACCTAATGGCCTCCTCCTGAATGCCTCTTTGTTGTTCAGATGTGGCCCTCTCTCTCTAGCTAAGCCAACTTGGCAGGTGAAATCACTGCCTTCCCTGCTACATGGGATCTGACACACAGGGAAGTGAATCTCCCTGGGAATGTGGAATATGACTCCCAGGGAGGAATCTAGATATGGCATCATGGTATGGAGAGCATCTTCTTAACCAAAAGGGGGATGTGAAAGGAAACAAAATAAGCTTCAGTGGCAGAGAGATCCAAAAGGAGCCAAGAGGTCACTCTGGTGGGCACTTTTATGCACAATATAGACAACCCTTTTTAGGTTCTAATTAATTGGAATAGCCTGCATTAAATACCTGAAACTATCAAACTACAACCCAGAACCCATGAATCTTGAAGATGATTGTATTAAAATGTAGCTTATGAGGGGTGACAATGTGATTGGGAAAGCCATATGGACCACACCCCCCTTTGTCTTGTTTATGGATGGATGAGTAGAAAAATAGGGGAAGAAAAAAAATAAAAGGAGAAAAAGTCACCCAGTGTTCTTTTTTTACTTTAATTGTTCCTTTTCACTTTAGTTTTTTTTTCTTATTATTTTTGTGTGTGTGCTAATGAAAATGTCAAAAATTAATTTTGGTGATGAATGTACAACTACATAAGGTACTGTAAAAATTGAATGTATGCTTTGTTTTGTATGACTGCATGGTATTTGAATATATCTCAATAAATATGAATAAAAAAAGAAATATGTTTTAAAATTGAGCAAATATAAAAGGCAGAAATCTTTTTTATGTGCCATATTTCTTATTTGGATAATGTGAAATAAACTCTGCTATGCTTAATGTTTGAACTTATTGAAAATGATAAAGTTATATTTACATATTGAAGAGGGCAGATTTCAGTGATAGAGAAGAAGGTGAAGGAAGAAATAAAAATTAAGAGAAGGAAGCTTCACATTACTAGCGGATTTCTATTTTGATAACCTATTATCCTAAAGGTAGAGCAGTATAAAAATGACATTACACCAGGTTTCCCAGATTGAAAATAAACATTACTAATAACATCATTTGGGGCTTAGTGACAAGTTAGAGACTATAATAAAACATGACTAAAATATTAAATTTCTGTATGTAAAAAAGGACCTTTTGGCAAAGATGCTGCCCAGTGAACTCCACCCTGACCACCCTATTGAAAATTGCCACTTTCCCCCATTTTAGAATTCCTTGTCCCACCTGCCCTGCTACATTTCTTCTAAGGTATTTCCCAGCCCTCTTCCCCTTCTACTACACTGTGCAATTAATCATTAATAATTAATTGATTATTTAATTTCATCATTAATTAATTACTAATTATTTTTCCTTTTGTCTGCCTTCCTTGATAGAACTTAAGCCCCAGGATGAGAGCAATTTTTTGTTGATTCATTCAGTAACATATCCCAAGTATCTAGAATACAGCAGGCATTCGAGAACATTTGTTAAACAAAGAAAAACTATCTGGGTATATTTAGAGATAGATTCAGCCAAAGGGTGTAAAGCCTGACAGTGCATCAGAGCATTCAGACTGGGAAATCAGCCAGATCCCTAGCTATTTGTGATTCACTGAGGTGTGTGCTGTGCAATGTCCGTGAACTTGGAGCCAAGAAGGGGATTGTCTCCCACCTGATGTCATCACTCCTCTGCAATCATGGGGTCCAACTGTTGGGAGGGGAACTGTACAGTCGGGACTTGCAACCAGAAACTCCTTACTTGGCTGTGCTTCAGGCAGCAAACAAGTTTGCCGGTTCTCCAAAGCTGCTATTCACTCCTCCTTACTTCCAGAAGCAGCATCCTTGTGAGAAGATTCCGGGAAATGCCAGCTTTGGAAGATGGTGGAAATGATGCTTGTTCAAAGTGGTCAGTGTGATGTTTAGCATCTAGAAACCGCCAGAAACGTCTCAGAGTGACTCCATCTCATCATCTGCTGTTGTTCAGTTTCAATTAATTTTTTAGAGCAGTTGTAGGTTTACAGAAAAATCAAGCAGAGCACAGATTTTCCCTACATCCCCCCCACATGCAGTTTTCCCAGTTATTAGTATTTTGCATTAGTGTGCTATATTTGATACAACTGTTTAACCATATTATTATGGTTATTAGCTAAACCCATTGTTAACATTAGAGTTCACTCTGTGTTGCAAAGGTCGATGTTTTTATAGTTTATTTTATTGTAATGCCATATATGCAACGTAAAAGTTCCGTTTGACCACTTTGAAGTCTACAATTCAGCGGTGTTAATTGTACGACCAAAGCTGTGCTCCCATCAGCACCATCCACCTTGCATCCCCTAGCCGGCTGCATCCAAGCCCTCCTCTTCTTCCTCGCCTGATGATGGAAGCCCGATCTTGCTGCAGGTATTGGCAGCAGAGCAAGCGGTGACTGCTGAGCGTGCTGGGCGGCCACCGTCTCTGCACCGTGTCCCCGCTGCCGCCGCTGCTGCTGCAGACACTCGCCGTGGGTGCCGTCGCCGCCATCCTTGTCCAAAGCAGCCATTTCCTCCTTTCTGGGGCTTTTCAGGAACGGCCCCAGTGTGTTTAGGGCCCCTCTGGCGGGGCTCCCGCCGCTCTACACAGGAGGAGAAGCCAGTGCGGGGCTGCTGGAGAGGATGTGGAGATCGGCGGTGGACACCGCCTGGGGTAGGAGGAAGGGGGACCGGGGATTTATTTTCTCCTATTTTGATTGGCTGTGAGGGAAAAGTCAAGATTTATTTTTGATAATTAGTGAATTCTTCCTGCAGATGACTCTCAGTGGAGTTACTGACCCTTCTGTTTACTTTCCTTTTTTGATTTAGTGAAACAATTACTAACCATTTGTATTTATCTACAACATTTCCCTACCAAGAGTAAATCTTCGATTTGGCTTGGCTTGATTTTGGCTGCCTTTGCCTTTCTCCTTGTAGCAAGTTTGTAATAAAACTAAGATAAGTACTCATACCTGAATTGTCTCGAGTTTTTTTTTTCTTTTTTTTTTCCTTTACAGTGTGAGAAGAGCTCCATTTCCAATAAGGTTTTTTGTATTTTTACATTTCAAAATTACATATAAAAACTTGTAATATATTTTGTTGCTTTCTCAATGCTCTATTATTAATAATTTTAGTGGTAACAATAAAAAAATGTTCAAGCCTGTGCTCCCAGGAAATTATTTTTAAAACTTAAATTTCAATTTATATATGTGTTTTGTGTAGGCAGATATGAGAGGGTAATTAAAAATAGATTTTCATGCATAAAGTTCTTCACATTATCATAAAATCCTGTGGGGCAAGTAGACTAGAAACAAGAGTTAAGGGAGTTAAAGCAGCAGAATAAAGTTTTAACATTTAATAAGAGCTCATTTGTGTATTTTTATTGTAAAAACAATGTTAAGTATCAAAAGCTTATGTTATTTATAGTCTTTGGATATATTTAAAAGACCAATGTTAATAGATTTATTTAGTATCAATATTAATAGTATGCCAAAAATTACATCCTTTCTAGGGTTTAAACTTATGATGAAAAATTTTAGCTATCAACCAAAAAATGTTTGATGATGAACATAACTTTGAAAAAATACTTTAGGGGAAAAGAAAAAAATGTGACCACCACAAGCTTAGGTCATATTTCTGGAAATTCCTCAAATAATAGAATGGAATGTCTAGTCTTGAACTCATCAAAGCCTGTAGCCATAGGGACTGCCACCCCCCAGCCAGTGTGGGGATCTTCTCCCACAGGAGGCCCAGCTCAGAATTACCTGCTCCCTTCTTCTCCCATGGCCAAGCTGAGCCCCTCTGAGCAGCAGTCAAGGATGCTACTCCTGGATCTTCAAATTGTCTCTGGTATCCATGGATGCAGTCAGCAGGGAACTGAGGCCTCCTTCCAAGTGAGAGAGCCATCCTGTGAGAGGATCCTCCAGCCTATTCAAGCCACCCAAGACAATATTTTTGAGGGAAAACTTATAAGAGGCTCTTGGGCCAGAACCACTAAGCTAAACCACAGTAACCGTGAAATGGTAAATACTAACTGTTGTTTAGAGCTTTTAAGTTTGGGGATAATTTTAATGCAATTTTATTGAGATATATTCACACATGATATAATGTATCCAAAGTATACAATCAGTGGCTCACAGTATCATCATATAGTTGTGCATTCATCACTACAATCAATATTAGGACATTTTCATTACTACAAAATAGAGAACAAATTAAAATAAAAAAACAACCAAATCATCCCATACTTGGGGTAATTATTAATATGGCAATAGATTACTTGTTTTAGTTTCCTCCAGCCACTCTTTCCCTCATGTCCCACACCTGAACCTCCTGCAACCTGACAATGCTGACACCTCCCCCATCTGTCCACCTCTGTGGCTCTCCTCCACTAAGCTTCATCCAAGCCTGGACCACAGACATGCCTGCTCAGGGTTCTCCCCTCCTCCACAGAGGCTCCCACCAGCATCACCATGGTGAGATATAAAACATGAATCTGAACTTGAGAAGACCACTGGATCCTTTTTCTCATTTAGCAAAACATCCAGTCCTCTTATCTCTTCTCCCCCATGATCTATCATCTTCCCTGCCCCTCTCATCTCCCTCCTCTCCACCCTCCCTTCCATGGCTTCTTCCCCTTCTCAAATTGGCCAAGGGCTTTATGTCAGAACTTGAGCAGCATGTCTTGATGTCCAGAATGCCAACCTCAAGCTCTCCTGCTTTTGTCTCTTCCTATATCACACTTTCTATTTCTTCAAGAATTAGATACAACTTGCTACTTCAAAACAAAGGTCTTGTTTTTTTGCATGTGTTTTTTTCTGTGTTCTCAGCTAAGCCTCACCAATCAGAGCAGGTGTATTCTCTTGAGTCCACTCAAGGAAAAATATTTGTTGAATGACTCAATGAGGGAGGAGGCAGCTGAGTGTCTCCATCCCAGGTTAGAAAATGGAGGTTTGTATATGCGCATCCCAGGTCTAATGGGGATAAAAGCAATTACCTCATTTATAAGCATGTATTCAATCATTCACTCTGTTCATTCATTCATTCATTCATTGTGTAGCTGGGAGCCTGAAACTCTGCATCTCACAAGCAGGAGCATATCTAGGGGAAGAGCAGGGCAGGTCCACAAAGTAAAGCCAGACTGACAGCCCCACTGTGACTCTCAGGGGCACCATGACCATCCTATGGCCTGTGGTAAAAGATCTGCAATCATTTGAGATGAAAGGGTATGTTCCAGACCACCCTCCCTTCCATCCCTCTCTGAAAACAGTGCACAGTCCAACTATGCAGAGTATTTCCCAAGCCCAAGTGATCCACAATAAGATCCCAAGAAGACCTCAAGGAAGTCCCCCATCCTGGCTTGAATTGCAGGGCTGGGCCCTAACTTTCCTCCCACTCCTGTCTCAACACCAGGGAAGGATCTGCACCCATCTTGCTCTCCCCATCTGTCCTAAAGCCTGACTTTCCCCCCATGATGGACCTCATGGAAGCAGCCACCAAAATCTGACTCAGATGGGTTCAAACAGCCCCAGTTCCAGACCTGTGGGGCCCCCTGGTGGCCACAGACATGAGGCCCAATGATGAAGGGGTGCAGCTTGGGAGACTCTGCTCCTGCCTGCCCCCTCTCCAGGCTCAGCACCTCCCTCTTGCTGTACCACATTTGGTGATCTCTCAGGTCACTTACTCCCTGTGGCTCTGCACAAGTCCCAGTTTTCTGCCAGGGTGTGACTGAAAAGGAATTTGTTGGTGAGGTTATAAAAAGGGCAAGAGAAATCTGAAGTAATCATTAGGGTTGCAGGAGGCTGAGTAGAGCAAGGCAGGAAGTTTTGGCTTCTGTGGAAACTTCCCAAGAACAAAAGACCAGGGGGAGCTGAGGGAAAACATTCTGTGGAGAAGCTAGTCTAAGGGAATGGCCTCTGGAGCAGGGTGGACCACCACTTCAGGTGCAAAACTGGGGTAAAGAGCAGTGCACAGTGGAAGGCCTTACTGGCTAAGGGTGGGTGTCTCCTCTGGAGGAGGGAGAGGGGCTCTGGGGCTGAACTTCAGTCATTGCTGGCACACTCAGTACACCCTCACAGACTGGGTCCTGCACCCCAAATCTGAGGGATGACAGTAGACACCAGAGGAGTAGGTCTTGGTGGTGGGCCCTGGTCTCACCCTCTTCCTCCTCATCCCAGAGCCCTACAATTGGTGGATGTGGTCATGTGGTAGCAGCCAACAACCAACTCTGAACCCCCTTCCCTGCCCAACCCTCATGCCAGTCTGGGACCCATTCCCTCCCCCTCAATTCCAGTCATGTCCCCTCACCTCGACCAAAGCCCAGTTCTTCCAGCACCTGAAGACCAGTCTGGTCCCCAACCCCCACTCCAAGCCCAGATCCTCCTGGACCCCAGAACCAGCCCCTCTTTGGGCCCTAGGCCCAGTCCCACCCCATCATTCTCACCACAGTGCAATTGTCTCCTCCTGTCCATCCCCCACCCTGTCCATCCCCTACCCTTCCAGTAGCCATTACCCTTCCCCACCCCAGCCCCCCAAAACAAACCCCCTTTGCATTCCCTGGGCACCCCCTTTCTAGATCCCCAAGATCTCATGAGATTTCACCTCAGAAATAAGGCAAAAACAGGTTTGGTCAGACAAACAACACCAGCACTAATAATAATGTTTCTGTTTTGTTGAGCCCCAGGGAACTTGCTGAGTTGGCACTTCATTCTTTCCCTTCAGCTCCTGTGCAATGGGGGCACTGAGGTGAGAGGTGTGTGATTTGGACAAAAACTAGGTAAGTTGAAACCCTGATTCCTCCATTTTGGTGCACAAAGTGACTTTCAGCTTCACCCTGCTTACTCTCCTAGGCCTCTGTTTACCATTTGTAAAATGGGGAGATCACAATGTAGCATTCCCGTGAAGGCAAAACAGAGTATGTGCTCCCCACAGGTCAGCCCAGGGCTTCTGCTTCATAACAGTAGCTGCAGTTATGATTTGTTGAACTGAGACATCTGTATTGATTGATCTCATTAGCTAACTGGGTAACTGCTTTGAAATTAAGTGGTCTGGCCCTAGCCATCTGTCTGTCTTGTCATGCAGGAAGGTGGGGGGCCAGAAGAGGGGAGGAGGGCTGGAGTGCAAATTCACCAAGGCCTTGTTCCTGGAGGGACAGAGAGATACATCCTGACAGGGAGAGAACAAAGGGGCACAAAGTGGTGGAAGGACAGTAGTCAGTCACTTTTGATGGGGCATAGGGTGTGTCACACAAATTGTCCCCTGGTTCAGCCAATAAAGACCCAGAGCTCAGGTTGAAAAACAAAGAAGAGGGACACACTGAAAGGACAGGACTGGGTCTCTAGTTTTCAATTTCCTCAGCCCTATTGGCAGAGGTTTTCACAAGAGACAATTGCTTTATAAATAGATGTAGTAAAAACAGTCTTTGTTTTGGAGCATCATGGTAACTGCACTCTGGTTTGGGTGTAAACAGGACATTGAAACCATAGAAGACCTGAGAAACAAGGTCTTGCAAGACTTTTGAGGCTGGTCTGAATTGGACCACAGTGGGCAGAAGATGTCTTCATGTAAGATGGCCCCTAGACCATTGCTCCCTCCATCCTTGTCACTGAAGAGCTAGGCTGTGTCTGCCTGCTGAGGTCCCTGGCAGGAGAAAGAAGAAGCAGGAGCATTTCTCCTGCTACCTCTGAACCACAGGGTATTATGGTGTCTGCTCCAAAGCCACTGTCATGTTCAGAACTACTGCTCAGGTTGAAGGGGCAGAACTGGCATCAGACACCAAAGATTCAGCCTTGTGTTTTGGGGCCAAGCAGGGGATTATGTGTGCACTTAGGTGGGGTTTGGGTTCACTTCCTTCTGGCTTGGAGCTCAGTGGGAAGGGAGATGTTTGCAAAGGAGCAGTGAGAATGCACAGGCTTGTCCTGCAGCTGCATCATGGGTGGTCAGGGAGACCAGGTGGTCCAACTTGAAGGGGGAGAATCAGGTTGGGACTCAAAGGTCTGAGAACAACACCATGCATTAGGTCTTTGGGGGCTGCTGCTAGCACCAGGAAACCTGGTTATAACTGCCATTGTCACTGCTGCTCCCAGTGACAATGGCAGTTATATCTCCTGCTTTCATCTCCACAGGAGATGGTGACCATCTGTCCCAGAGCCCCAGATGCTGAGGGAGGCTGAGTCAGGGCAGACTGAGACCAGGACCCTGAGAGGAAGGTACATGCAGAGAGGGATAGGGTTAGGGCCATGACCATAGGGAAGCATGGGTTGGAGGGAAGAGAGGATCAACCCTGGGTGCCCAGAAGTTCTCCTCCTTAGCATCTCCCACCTGTGCCAATTGTGAGAAGGGTGAGAAGAGCAGAGCCCAGGCCATAGTCGAGACACCCCAGAGCTCTGCCTCCTGCAGCACCAGACCTAGGCTCTCCTGTCCTCTTGCTGCCTCAGATGTAGGAGCAGCCTCCATCCCCATCTTCTCCCACTGGGTCCAGGCCTTGTGTGTGAGGTCTGCTCAGGGTGCTCTCCTTACTTACTTCTAGCAATGAGATGGAGGTGGAGAGGTGTTTCCTCTGAGCCTCCCTTACTTGGAGTACAGCTGCTGAGCTGAGGTGCCTTATATCAGGGAGCACCAGCCTGTCCAGATTCCTCTTTAAATATTTACTCCCCCATCCTCCTGAAACCCCCTCTGCTGAGCACAAACCATTGTGAGTCCCCATACTGTGGGGGTAATGCCACCCACTTACAGGCTCCCTTCTCTCATTGTTGACCTTGTCCATAAGGTCACAAAAAGATAGTGGGATGTCTCCATTCTAGCACAACTTCTCAAGACACACCTGCTGCAGACTGGCACAAGTGCAAGGCTGGGAGGGAACCCTGGGCCCTGGACCAAGCCCAGATGCCCTGTTCCATCTCACTCTCCCCAGCATCTCAGTGTATGTTGGCTCCCCATGCAGAGCCTCAGTTACTGTACCAGGAAGGGAAAGCTCCATCTCAGCCCATGTCAGCTTTCCAAAACTTGTGGGAGGAAAATGAAATGCCTTGGTTGTTTTTAGGCTCTATCACATAGAGGAACTTTTTTCACCCTGTCGTCATAGAACAGGATCCTGCCCATTCCATCTCAAGCTCACATTCCCCTCACAGAGGAACACAAATGAGGAAAGTGGTTGTGAAGAAAAGGATGAAATGTCCTGGAGAAAGTGATGCTGGCAAAACATCACATTAAAATAATTCTCAGAAATGTTGCATGACATCAAAAGGGCAATGGATAAAATGTTGGAAGCTGACACAAACTTAGAAAGGATTGTGATGGTTCAGCAAAGAATAGAAAAGGTGCTTTCTCTGTAACAAAAGTTAAACATCAAATAGCAGCAAGCATTACTCAAGTTACTCTCCATAACATTTCTGACAAAGAAATAAAATAATTTAATTCTTAGTGTTTTAAATGACAGTATGCTAAACAAATCCTAGTTTTATGTGTTTTTTTTTTCATTTTTCTATATATGAATTCTGTTCCTCCCTGAATGGGCACCTGATGATTTGCTCTATCAGGTAACATAAAGTATGTGATAGCTTGATACGCAGAGATATTTTTATTACATTTTTTGATGTACTTTATTACTTAGAGCAGTTGTAAGTTTACAGAAAAATTATGCAGTAAGTAGAGTTCCCATATACCCCTCTATCCATACACACATACAGTTTTCCCTATTTTTGACATTTTGCTTTGATATAAAATAAAGGTTTTTTTATTTTAGTTTTTTTGAGGGTGACACATTGTTCCCTTGAAGCTCTTTTCACTCTGGAGCATTTTGGCCATCTTCATGGAGCCCAGTATTCCCCAACAATTATGCTTCCAGATTTGAGGGTATCCTTTTTGCTGAGTAAATCAATGAGTCCCTGACTTTCACCCTAGTTTAATGAGTGATTCAGTCTGTCATCAAATCATATTAATTAATCTGGAGGAGCCAAAGACCCTGGCAATCATGTTGGAGATTCAGGAATGTAACTGAATTTTGCTTTACAATTGGAAGCTAGGAGATGAAATGGGGAGGTGTGAGCAGTGAGGACTGTAAAAGCTTCCAAGGAGCAGAGGAGGGACCTGGGTCCTGAGTGTTGTTGTCATCTCTGTGGTGCTCTGTGAGGTCAGAGCATATGGCTTTGCCAGTGGTGCCTGGAGCTGGTGAGTCAGAACCTCATTCTGAGGACACCACCATCCTTCCACCCTCAGCCAGAGTCTCCACAGGGATGCAGAACATGATCACCCAGTTTTCCTTTTTCTTCTTTGCAGATAAACAGAGTTCAGGCTGTGCTTTGGCCTGTAAATGCAGTTTTGTTTTACCTTCTGTGCTGCTTTGAATGTATTATGTACCCCCAAACACTATTATCTTTGATGTAATCTTGTGTGGGTGGACCTATTGGTGTTGATTAGATTGTAATTCTTTGAGTGTTTCCATGGAATGTGACCCACCCAACCATGGGTGATAACTCTGATGAGATAATTTCCATGGAGGTGAGGCCCCACCCATTCAGTGGAGCCATATAAATGAGCTGATGGGCAGAGGGACCTCAGTGCAGCTGAGAGTGACATTTTGAAGAGGAGCTACAGCCAAGAAGGACACTTTGAAGAATCCACTGGAACTGAGAGAGGAGCTTCAACCTACAGAGATAATTTGAAGATGTCCACTGAAAGCAGACTTTTGCTCCAGAGAAGCTAAGAGAGGACAAATACCCCAAGTGCAACTAAGAGTGACATTTTTGAGGAACTGCAGCATAGAGAGGAACATCCTGGGAGAAAGCCATTTTGAAACCAGAACTTTGGGGCAAACATCAGCTATGTGCCTTCCCATCTAACAGAGGTTTTTCAGATGCCATTGACCATTCTCCAGTGAAGATACTAGATTGCTGATGTGTTACCTTGGACACTTTATGGCCTTAAAACTGCAACTGTGTAACCAAATAAACCCTCTTTTATAAAAGCCAATCCATCTCTGGTGTTTTGCCTTCTGGCAGCATTAGCAAACTAGAACAGATTTTGGTACCAGGAGTGGAATGCTGCTGAGTTTGCAAATACCAAAACATGTTGGAGTGGCTTTTAAAATGGATAAAGGGAAGATTCTGGAAGAATTGTGAGGAGCTTGATAGCAAAGGCCTAAACTGCTTTGAAGAGACTGTTTGTGGAAATATGGACTCTAAAGATACTTCTGATGAGGCCTTGAACAGAAATCGTGAATGTGCTGTTACAAACTGGAAGAAAGGTGATCCTTGTTTTAAAGTGGCAGAGAATTTGGAAAAATTGAGTCTTGGTGTCAGATGGAAAGAAGAATTTGAAAGTGACAACCTGGAATACTTAGCTGAGGAGATCTCCAGACTACATCTCCTGGCTTCTCCTTGCAGCTTATAGTAAAATGCAAACAGAGAGAGATAAACTTAGAACTGAACTCTTGGGTTCCAAGAAACAAGAAGCAGATGGCTTGGAAAATTATGAGCTTCCAGGGGGTGGAATCCCAGAAGCTACAGCCCAATGAGAGGATGTAACCAAATAGGGAACCCAGCCACCATTTCAGTCCAAGCCAAGATTGGAAAAGGAGTTAAGCAGAAAGAATTTGTGGAAAGTCCTATTGTCTGACAGCTTTGACCCCTGTGTGCTTCATGCAAAGCCAACAGAATTTTTGTGAGATCTTTACAGACAGAGCTGTTGCCAGTCTGCACTGGAGGAGAAAGACAAGGAACAAATTGAAGGAAAAGTTTCTTTAAAGAAAGAGCCATGGAGGTTGAGGTCTGGGGTCAAGAGGTCTTGGGCTGGGAGAACAGATCAACCCACACACATGGAAAGGGTGAGATCACCCCAGAGGTTGAGGGTGGGCCTTCCACCTTGATGTTCAGGAAATGTTCTGCCACCCCAAACACCAAAGAGGGTGGAGAACATTCCCAGGGAATAGGGGAGAGCCTGGCTACCACCACACTGTTCTGAAGGGGTTGAGCATTTGCCCTGGAGATGGAAGGGAATCTGAGTGCTGCCCTGATGTTTTAGGAGGGTGGGGCTGAGAAGGTGGTCTCCCCAATGTGTGGATATGTTGGAGTACTCACCCCAGCATTTGGAGAGGAAAGGGCTGCCAAAAAGGCCCTTAGAGAGGGTTAGATTCCCACTCTCTCAAGCCCCAAGGATGCAACATTGTTCTGTAAATGACTCTCAGACTTTGAAATCTAATGGAGTTTGTCCTGTGGGTTTTAGGAACTGTTTTGGCCCTGTTAACCCTGTTTTCCTTACTGTTTCTCCTTATGGCAATGGGAATGTTTATCCTATGAATGTCCCTCCTTTGTATATTGGAAGCACATAACTTGTTCTAAGTTCACAGATCCATAGCTAAAGGAAAATTATGCCTTAAGACTGACCATGCCTATAATTGATTTTGATGGGATCTTGTATTTAACTATTATTACTGAAATGCTTTAAGTTTCTGTGATGTTGTTGTGGGATGAATGCATTTTGTGTATGGAAAGATAATGTCATTTTGGGGTCCAGGGGGTGAAATGTGCTGGTATGAATGTATTATGCTCCCCAAATACCATTATCTTTGATGTAATCTTGTGTGGATGAACCTATTCATGTTGATTAGATTGTAATTCTTTGAGTGTTTCCATGGAATGTGACCCACCCAATGGTGGGTGATAACTCTGATGAGATAATTTCCATGGAGGTGTGGCCCCACCCATTCAGGGTGGACCTTGATCAGTGGAGCCATATAAATGAGCTGATGGGCAGAGGGAACTCTTTGCAGCCAAGAGCGACATTTTGAAGAGGAGCTACAGCCAAGAGGGACACTTTGAAGAACACACTGGAACTGAGAGAGGAGCTTCAGCTTACAGGGACAGTTTGAAGATGGCCGTTGAAAGCAGATTTTGCTCCAGAGAAGCTAAGAGAGGACAAATATCCCAAGTGCAACCAAGAGTGACATCTTTGAGGAACTGCAGCATAGAGAGGAGCACCCTGGGAGAAAGCAATTTTGAAACCAGAACTTTGGGGCAGACACCAGCTACATGCCTTCCCACCTAACAGAGGTTTTTCAGATGCCATTGACCATTCTCTAGTGAAGGTACCCAATTGCTGATTTGTTATCTTGGACACTTTATGGCCTTAAGATGGTAACTGTGTAATCAAATAAACCCTCTTTTATAAAAGCCAATCCATCTCTGGTGTTTTGCATTCTGGCAGCATTAGCAAACTAGAACACCTTCAGTCAAACCACTTTGATTTGTGTTTGGACTTATGTCACTTTATGAATGTTTAAAATACTTATTTCTTAACCAAGAAGACATTATGAAATATAGAACAGCCAAATGTTTTGGATTTTATTTAATGACATTTTCAGTATTCAGTTTGGTGCCTCAAAATTATACTTCATGTCACTTATGGCTTTGTGATTTTATTAGTTTGGCCTCCTTTAAAAAGCTTAAGAAATATTCCACAGGGTATTTTCAAGAGTGATGACTGTATTCTGGATGTGAAATATTTATTCCCCTGAACTCCATCCCAAAATAGTGATCCTAAATATATGTTAAAAGAAATAGGCATTAAAATGTACATCTCAAAGCTAGTGTCATCATCTCTGATAATCAGATGCTATGTAATTGGTATACCACTTCTGATTCCTCTTTCCAATTTTTTAAATGAAAAATAATGGCATCCATTTTCTGGCTCTTCTCTAATACTTCCCAGCCTGGCTATTTGTTGGAACGTACAGAATGTAGGCTTTGCTGAGCCAAATGATCCTTCCATCCCATTCCATTTTTGTAGCCCCTTGAGTAATTATCAGAAACTTTTCCTCTAAATGGTGGGGCCAGATGGAGACTAATGTGGGCTCACATTGTGAGTGGGATTAGTGGGATGGGGCCAATGGTAGTCTTACAATCTCTTCAGTGCTTAGTGATATACTCTACTTGTGAAGAACGTAATTGGGGTAAACTGAAGACACCCCTCCCCTGCCCCCATTGCCAGAGCAGTAACTTCAACCCTGAGTTGGTTCCTCTGGGAATGGAGGAGAAGATAGGGTTGTTCATGCTTGGCTTGTGAAGGACACCTTGACCCTGGCTGTTTCCCTAGGATTCCTTTCAAAGCAGATTCATCAGGATGAGCAGCCAGGCCCCACCAAGGCTTCTGGAACTGGCCTATCAGAATGTGCTGAGGGATGAGGCCTTGGCCATCACAGCACTGGAAGAGCTGCCACAGGGGATCTCTTCCTGCCACTGTTCATGGCAGCCTTCACTGGGAGACACTGTGAGGCACTGAAGGCCATGACACAGGCCTGACCCTTCATCTGCCTCCCACTGGGGGCACTAGTGAAGGGACAGCAGCTTCACCAGGAGAGCTTACCTGCTGTGTTCAGTGGGATCCATGGCCTGCTTGCCCAGAGAGTTCACCCAAGGTAAGGGTGATCCAGTCACCTGCTAGGGCAAGGAGAGTCAGAGCAAGAAATAGATGGGGTCAGGGAGAATCAGGGAGGGCCAAAAGGTTGGGCAGAGACTCTGAAGGTGCCAGGAGGGAGTTTGGGGAGGCCTGGGGCCATTGCAAGCCTCACTCAGGGAAAGGACTTCTGGAAATGGAAGCAAATTAATATGCAGAGGTCACAGAAGTAACAGGTACTCCCCTTCTCCCAGCAGTGCTTTAAGATTTCCAAAATGGGGATGTAGAAGGATCCCAGAGAAAAGCAGGAAGGGGAACTGCTGTTGTCTGGCTGGTCCTAGTCTATACCCTGACCCTATTAGTCTTCATTTGTGTTGATCTTGGAGTGTCTCAGGCAGTCCCCAATTTTTCTCCCAGGAAATGGAAACTATGAGTACTAGATTTATGGAAGCATGCTCATCAGGACTTCTGGAATGTTTGGTCTGGATCTGCAACCCATGAGTTCTCATTGATTGAGCCAGGGGCAGGCAATCCCATACCTAAGAGGGAAAAAGTGGAGGGTTCCAGGGTGGAGGAGGAGAGGCCCTCAGCTGCCCTGGAGGTGTTCCTGGACCTTTGCCTCAGGGAGGGCACCCTAGATGAACTCCTCACCTACCTCATTAAGAAGGTCAAGCAGAGGAAAGATTTACTACAGCTGTGCTGTAAGAAACTCAAGATTTTTGCAATAGCAATCCAAAATATTAGGAATGTCTTGAAGATGGTGCAGCTGGAGTCAATCCAGAATTTGGAAGTGAATTGCCTCTGGAAACTGTCCACCCTGGGGAGGTTTGCTCCTCACCTGGGCCAGATGGTTAATCTACACAAGCTCCTCCTCTCCCACATCCACATTTCTTCTATTTCTCCAGCAAATGAGGAGCAGTATGTTGGCCAGTTCACCTCCCATTTCTTCCATCTGCAGCAACTCCAGGTGCTCCATTTGGGCTCTGTTTCCTTTCTGGAAGATCACTTGGACCAGGTGCTCAGGTAAGGAGTGGCAAGGCTTCTCTGCAGACCAAAACGAGGCCATATTCATCTCCTTAAAAAATATTCTGTATTGACTGTATACCACCCACCATACAATGTAAAGTTTAGGAGACACATTCTCCACATTGTCTTCAATATTGTATATAAAGTGGAATAGCTGCTTCAAGTACAGACACTGTTAGGAAATTCTGTAATGAGGCATTTAGGCCTAGTGATGGCAGACTTGAGAATTCTGCTTTAGGAACTGATATCTAAGTTAAGATGGAAATAACTGAGAGAAGAGGGCATTAGTGAAGGGGAGAAAGCCCATCAAATGAGAGTTGTCAAAATATAAGCTCTGCACTCACCATCTCTGAACACGAGCCACCTCCTCCAACAATCCCTGTCTGTAAAAGGGCTGTTTTGTGCTCCCAGTAAGTTATTAAGTGGGCAATACATGATTCTGCAGGTGTGGGTGAAGGTGCAAGAGCAGAAAATTGTAAAACATAATGGATGCTTTGCCATGACAAAGGGATCTAGGTGAACCCCTGCAGGCTGGCAAGTTTGGGTGATTTGGCCAGATCTTACCCAGGTTTCCCTTTAATGCATGTCTCCCAGGAGCCCCATCTGGCACAGATATGGGTGGCTATGGCCCAAGAAGTGGCCCTAAGGAAGCTGGGTTAGGAGTAGTTTTAGTCCTGTCTCCCAGGAGTAAAATTCACTGGTCTTGACTGTTGACTGACATCATGTCAGACTCTCCTCTTAGCATTTTTTGTATTTATCTTGATTCACTCTTAGGACAAGTAAGAGAGGTAAGAGGGATAGAAATATTGCAGTGTCCATGGGAGCTGAGGAAAGGGATCAGTAGAGATTTCATTCATTTGAACCAGTCAGAGGACAATTAAAGTGATGAGGAGTTTCCATCTAGACCTGGACTGCCTTAAATGCCCACACTCACCATGTGTTGTCCTGAGTGTTGACCATCATCAAATGGTAAGAATGGCCTTGGGCTTGTGTGAAACCATTGTTTCCTCCCCTGTGCTGGTTTGGATGTATTATGTCCCTCAGAAAAGCCATGCTCTTTAAGGCAATCTCAAGGGGGCAGGCTTATCAGTCTTGATTATGGTGGAACTTTTTGATTAGGTTGTTTCCGTGGAGATGTAACTCATCCAACTGTGGGAGAGATCTTTAGATTGACTATTTCCTTGGAGATATGACCCCACCCATTTAGTGTGGGTCTTAATTAGATCACTGGAGTCCTGTAAGAGAGCCCACAGATACAAGCTGCTCAGAGAATTTGAGAGAGACATTTTGTAGAAATAAACATTTGGAGAAAAGCTAAGACATGTAATGAAGGGTTTGCCCCTGGGAGAAACTAAGAGCCAACACAGACCCAGATGCTTGGAGACACTGGGAGATGCAAGCATAAGGACATTTGGAGATGCTAAGCTGAAATGAAGCCCAGAATTTGTCCTGGAGAAGCTAAAACAGGAACCCCAGATGCTTAGTTGCACAGGAGTTGAAGAGGCTAAGAGAAACAGAAGCCCAGAGACATTTTGAAGAAAGCCACTTTGAAACTCAACCCAGGAGCAAAGGAGCAGCAGATTCCAGCCATGTGCCTTCCCAGCTGACAGAGGAATTCCAGATATATTGGCCTTTCCTCAGTGAAGATATCTTCCTGTTGATGCCATATTTTGGAGACTTTTGTGGCCTTAGGACTGTAAATTTGTAACTTAATAAACCCCTTTATAAGAGCCAATTTCTGGTATTACAGAATTAGCAAACTTGAACAGCTCCCCCTCCACTCTCTACCTACCATAACCATTCCCCAGAATTACTGCTTTGTTTGTTCCCAGGTGCTTGAAGACCTCCTTGGAGACCCTCTCCATCACTAATTGTCTGCTTTTGGACTCAGACCTGATACATGTCTCTGTGTTGAAATGTTGCTCATGTGAAGGATCTGAGTATGAGTGGTGTCAACCTGACCATCCCTAATCTTGGGCCCCTCAAGGTTCTTCTCAAGAGACTCACAGCCACCCTCCAGGATCTGGACCTAGATGACTGTGGAATCATGGATTCCCAATTCAGCATCCCCCTCCCCACTTGGGCCACTGCTTTCAACTAAGGACCCTCAACTTTGGTTGAAACCCCATCTCCATAGCCATCTGGAGAACCTGCTGAGGCTTGCCATTTGGATGGGCAAGTTAAGCCTTGTGCTGTATCCTGCTTCTATGGAGAGCTACAAAGGTACTGATGGGGACCCCCACCTGGGGAGATGCTCAGCTCCACATGTAGCTGATGCAGATACCGCAGGAGGTGGGGTGGCTCAGCATGATCTGGTCTAGGGCCAAATCCTGTCCTCCCTGTGGCAACAGGACCTTTGATGACCCAGGACCCCTGCTATGCCCCTCTTGTATGGTGGTCTAGTTTGGGTGCACACACCAAAGGCATGATTCTGGGCACTTGGAAACTAAAACTTACATCATAAATTCATCATAAAGAAACAGAGGCTACAGTTTCAAACAGTTATTTCATGGGAATAAGAAAATAAACAGTGATTGGGGTGGGTGGGGCTGTTGTGTTTGATGGGGCTTTCCAGGCACATGTACCCCACAGAGTCAGAAATGTGAATCTGACTTTCTAGAGATGGATGGGGTTTGAGGCATACATCTGGGAATTATCCTTGCATGGTTGTTTATATAGAAACAGTCAAAAATAAAGGAAATTTTTATTGTAAACCATGTGGTATTCCCCAATCTATATTTGTCTTTTTTTCCAGTTTAAAAACCTCATGAATCTCCAGCTATTCACATGTCTATGATGTTTAGAGACTCAAAACACTCAGACAAGATTTGGCTACAGGAACTCACAGCATCATCATCTTCTCATTTCTTTCTTCTCTCTGAGATCCTCTTACCTCCTCACTTAATTCTGTGGTTAAGTAGATCAGTGCACACAAGGTACATACTCAGGGTTCTGGAACATACTTAGTAGCCAATAGTGAGCAACAATGCAGTAAAGTTTTCTTTGCAGGAGATCTTGGCACTAATTCCACTGAGACCCTGGTCCTGGGCACTCCCCCTGGTTCAATAGTGTATCCATGTGCCTCAGTCCATGGCTGAGGCCTGAAAATGCCAGAGCTGGGTTTCATATAAGCCAGGCTAGGGTTTTCAGCAGATGCCGTATCTGTCAGGCCTCTGCTGGTTCCCCACTCCCCTGTCCCTGATGAGTAACTGCATAAGTTTATTCTAGTGCACAGCCTATCCAATTGTATAACTTCCTTTGATAAGATGGATCTGTGTTATCATTTTACCCCTGACTGGAGATGCATGAGTTCCATTTGCTTTCTCCTCTTAGGTCAACTCCCCTAATGTTTTAGTGAGGGATACAGGGTTGTTTCCACACAAACCTTAAAAGGCCCCAAATAAATCAGGACAGAGATGAATCCTGATTTACCTATAATTACTTGTTATTGTTAAGCCTCCTGTTAATGAGGAACCTTGCTGCAAATTTGGTTTCTTGTTGGTGGACAACAGCCCATAGGAAGGAGAAAGATGAATCAGGGATGGGTGGTGTGCTGGTTTATTTATAAAAAGGTTTGTTAACCATTTTCAACATGCAAGATTCTGTGCAGGATGCTGGAGATTCCTTGATTACCTCCCTCCCAGAACTGGAGATGACATGAGGCCATTGGGAACAGATCATGGTGAGGGTTGAACATGGGTTGTGATTATGTCTCATAGACTGAAACACACACATGAGGTGACTCCTCATGCACTTATTTTTCCTGGGGCCTTCTAATTACAGTAACTTCTGGGAAAAATACATGTAGTAGGGCCCAGGGGATTAGAAGAAAGCTGAAATTATAGCTTCTTTATTCCATACATTTTAATGTGTAATAATAGATACCATTTACTGGAAATAAATTCCTTTAATCCTTAGTATTTCCACTTGACAGATTCAAGTGTCTCAGAGAACCAGTACATGTAGTTCCTGTCAGAATTTCCACCATCCTGGTTGAATGTACTCTCCCCAAATGATCCTACTACCTGCTCTGTCAGATACCAAATGTAGTGCTGCTCAGTTCCCAACTGGATGACAGTGGTTTCCATTTCACTTTTTAGCTGCATTCAGCACAAGAAAGTATTGCTTCTTATTGGGACAGGTAGATTGGGTGTAATGTGTACTCAACCATTCATCTCTGACTTTTTTCTCTGAGGAGAAAGAGAATCAAGTATTGGAAGTATCCAAACTCCTGTTGATCAAGATGGGTGACAAAAACTCAGCTTTCTTAAGAGAAACTGGTTTATCATGATGAAAAGAGATGTTTGGACCTGTAAGTTAAAAATTAGGCCAGCCTATAATGTATATTACTGAGCTTTTCAAGCTGAATAATATAGATGAAATTCTGGTAATCATGTTTACTGGAATTATTTGGATATTTCATAAAATCTGATGGGACTTAATAGACATTTCTCCAAAGAAGATATAGAGATGGTTCATAAGCACGTGAACAGTTGCTCAACATTATTAGTCTTTAAAGAATTGCAAATCCAAACAAGTGGATTTGCTTATCCACTTCAGCCCCACTAGGATGGCTTTGATGTGGAGAAACTTGAATCTGCTTGCATTGCTGGTGGGAATGTAAAATAGTGTAACTCCCATGGAAAGCAGTTGGTCAGTTCCTCAAAATGCTAAACATGTGACCCAACAATTCCACTTCTAGGTATAAACACAATGAATTTAAAGCAGGGACTCAGATACTTGCACACCAATGTTCATAGCAGTATTATTCACAGTAGCCAAAAGGTGGAAATAATCTAAGTGTCTATTAGGTGAATGGATAAACAAAAGTGGTATATCCACTCAATGGAATATTATTCAGCCATAAGAAAAGAATGGAGTTCTGTTACCTGCTACAACATGGATGTATCTTGAAAACATGCTAAGTGAAATAAGCCAGAAAGAAAAGGAAAAGTATCATATTATTCCACTTATATGAAATATCTATAATATGCATATTCATAGAGACAGCAGATTAGAGATTATCAGGAGCTGGGGGAAAGGAAGGATGGGGAGTTATTGAAAATGGGTACAAAGTTTCTGTTTGATGTAATGCAAATATTCTGGAAATAGCAGTGTGGATTATACATTATTGTGAGTATAATTAATGCCCCTGGAATTTTTTACACTTAACAGTGGTTGAAATGGTACATTTTGAGTTATGTGTATTTTACTACTGTAAGAAAAAGGAAAAAAAAGTCTTTAATGGGAGCTTTTCTCCTATACAGCCAACTTAGTTCAGTGGGGGAAAGAGCAGTTTAATACTGAGAATTTTGTTTTCTTCACAATTGTTCTGATGTGGTGATAAAAAATTATATATGGTAATGCTGTACTAATTAAGTAACAAACATAAAAAACACAGTTTTATTAAAGTGGTGGTTTGAAGCTGTATGTACCCCCAAAAATGTTCTGAAATCTGTAACAAAAGCAATATACCAAAGCTAAGTATGTATGAGAGGGGGATATAAGGGAGGAATATGAGATTCTTGGTAGTGGTGTTGTTTTCTGTCCTCACTATTATATTGTATTGTATGACATGTTATTTTTCTTTTTATCATCTTTTTAATTATTTGCTAGAAACAAAACTTTGCAGTAATCAATATGTTCAAGTGCTGATTGTGGTGATAATTATACAACTTTATGATGATACCATGAGAAACTGACTGTATACTGTGGATTAAATATATGGTATGTGAATATAACCTTATACAATTGTAGGAAAAAATATAAATAGGAGTAAAATTGTTGGAGAAAACATGCAAAGAAGGATGTACCTATCTACTGTTGATGAGCAGGCAGAATGGTGTAGCCTTTCTGGAGGTCAGTTTGGTTGTTCCAAAACAGCTAAGTATGTGGGGGACATTTTGAGTGAAGTATATCAGAAATAAAGGCAAACACTATAATGTCTCACCAATATGGGCTAACTACAATGTGTAAACTCAGAATTGAATGTTAGAACACTGATATTCATATCTGCTGAGCTCTAGCTCTGAGTTACAGGTATAACACAGATACCCAATGTTCCAGAGACCAATAAGGTTATACATTAAGGGATCAACATCTCAGAATTTGGAGACAGCCATTACAATTCAGGAATAGATTTGACTGCTGTAAGAGCTTAAAATCTAGGGACCATTACAATAATCATTTCCCTCTTAGGCTATGCTCTAAGATTCAATTCTGAGTTTACACATTGTAGTTAGTCCATATTGGTGTGGTATTATAATATTTGCCTTGGTTTCTGGCATAATTCACTCAGCATGCTGTCTACAGGATCTATTCACCTCATTTCATGTCTCACAACTTCAATCCTTCTCATAGTAGCTCAATATTCCATTGTATGCATACACCACAGTTCACCGTTCTGTTCCTCAGTCAGTGTACACTTAGGCCATCTCCACCCATTGTAAATCATGAATACCGCCTCCATAAACATCAGTGTGCAAGTGTCCATTCACGTCTCTTCTCTTGGATCTTCCAAATGCATACCCCATAATGATGTTGCAGGACCTTATGGTCCCACATACTTAGCTTCTTGTGGAGCCACCACAGTGACCTCTAGAAAAGTTATACCATTCTGCCTCATCAAAAGTAAATAATTATATCCCTTTCTCCATGTTTTCTCCTGCACTTTTACCTCTATTTATATTTTTCTTACAATCGTACAGAAATATATTCACATAATTGTACATTTATCACCACATTCAGCTCTTGAACATATTGATTATTATGAAAGAGTGTGCATTTTTTTGGTGAATAATAAAAAAGATAATAAAAGAAAAATAAAAATGTCATACAATACAATATAATAGTAAGAAGAAAAACAATACCACTATGAAGAATTCCATATCCCTCTCTTATATCCCCCCCATACACATTTAACTTTGGTATATTGCCTTTGTTAGGTTTAACGGAAGCATATTGGAATGTAATTGTTGACCATATACTACAGTTTGCTCTATGTTTTTTCCAAATACCTCCCCTTTTTCAACACTCTACATTGTTGACATTCATTTGTTCTCCCACATGTGAGAACATATTTATATTTGTACATTTAGCAACAGTCATTGGCCACTCCAGTTTTTGCCAAGTTACACAGTCCCAGTCTTCATTGTCTATCTTTACCTCTGGTGTTGTACATTCCCCTATCCCAAATCTTTCAGATTTACTCACAGACATGTTTGTTCCATGTACTTAAAATATTGTGGTACCATTACACAGTATTATCCTATCTATTTCTGGATCTATACAGTCAAACCTGCTGAACATTTCTGTAGTCCTTCAGCATCAAATGCCTCATCTCTACCCTCTTTCTATCTCCTGGTAGCCTGTGTTATCAGCTTTTAACTCTTAAAGTTTCTCATTGGTGTTATTTCATATTAGTGAAACCATACAGTGTTTGTCCTTTTTTTTTTTCTGGCTAACTTCACTCAACATAATGTCCACAAGGTTCATCCACATTATTATATGTTCCATGTCTTTGTTCTGTCTTACAGCTGCATAAGATTCCATCATGTGTATATACCACAGTTTGTTTATCCATTCATCTGTTGATGGACATTTGGGCTGCTTCTATCTCTTGGCAATTGTGAATAATGCTGCAAAAAACATCAGTTTACAATTGTCCATTTGTGTCTTAGCTTTCAGTTCCTTTGAGTATATAACTAACAATGGAATAGCTAGATCATATAGCAAAACAATATTTAGTTTCCTGAGGAGCCTCCACACTGTCTTCCAGAATGGTTGCAACATTCTACATTTCTACCAGCAATGAATAAGTGTGCCTCTTTCTCCACATCCTCTCCAGCACTTGTCATTTTCTGTTTTTTGGGTAATGGCTATTCTGGTAGGTGTGAGATGGTATCTCATTGTGGTTTTGATTTGCATTTCCCTAATAGCCAGTGAAGTTGAACATTTTTTCACATGTTTTTGTGCCATTTGTATTTCCTCTTCAGAAAAGTGTCTGTCCATGTCTTTCACCCATTTTTTAATTAGGTTGTTTGTCTTTCTGTTGAGTTGTAAGATTGCTTTCTATATTCAGGATATTAAACCCTTATCTGATATTTGATTTCCAAATATTCTCTCCCATTGTGTAGACTGCCTTTTTACTTTTCTAACAAAGTCATTTGATGTACAAAATTGTTTGATTTTGAGGAGATCCCATTTGTCTATTTCTTCTTTGGTTGCTCACACTTTGGGTGTAAAGGCTAGGAAATCTCCTCTTATCACAAGATCTTTAAGATAGTGCCCTATGTTTTCTTCTAAGAGTCTTATGGTCTTAGCACTTATGTTTAGGTCTTTGATCCAATTAGAGTTCATTTTTGTAAAAGGTGTGAGGTAGGAGTCCTCTTTCATTCTTTTGGAAATGGTTATCCAGTTCTCCAAACATCATTTGTTGAAGAGGCTGATCTGTCCCAGTTGCTTTGGCTTGACTGCCTGATCAAAGATCAATGGTCTGTAAATGCAAGAGTCTATTTCTGAATACTCAGTTTGATTCTGTTGGTTGGTATGTCTGTTCTTATGCCAGTGGCATGCTGTTTTGAGCACTGTAGCTTTGTAATACTTCAAAGTCAGGTAGTGTGAGATCTCCCACTTCATTCCTCTTTCTCAAGATATTTTTGGCTACTCAGGGCACCTTGCCCTTCCAAATAAATTTGGTTATTGGTTTTTCAATTTCTGCAAAGTAAGTTGTTGGGATTTTCATTGGTATTACATTGAATCTATAAATCAGTGTTCTAGTTTGCTAATGCTGCCAGAATTCAAAACACTAGAGAGGGATTGGCTTTTATAAAAGGGGGTTTATTTGGTTACACAGTTAAAGTCTTAAGGCCATAAAGTGAAAATCTGTTCTAGTTTGCTAATGCAGCCGGAATGCGAAACAACAGAGATAGATTGGCTTTTATAAAAAGGGGGGTTTATTTGGTTACACAGTTACAGTCTTAAGGCCATAAAGTGTCCAATGTAACACATCAGCAATCAGGTACCTTCACTGAAGGATGGCCAATGGTGTCCAGAAAACCTCCATCAGCTGGGAAGGCATGTGGCTGGCATCTACTCCAAAGTTCTGGTTTCAAAATGGCTTTCTCCAAGGATGTTCCTCTCTAGGCTGCAGTTCCTCAAGAATGTCACTTTTAGTTGCTCCTGGGGTGTTTGTTCTCTCTCAGCTTCTCCAGAGCAAGAGTCTGTCTTCAACATCCATCTTCAAACTGTCCCTCATCTGCAGCTACTCTCAGCTTCTGTGCATTCTTCAAAGTGTCCCTCTTGGCTGTAGCTCCTCTTCAAAATGTCACTCTCAGCTGCAAGGAGTTCATTCTGTTTGTCAGTTCATTTATATGGCTCCAATGATTTAATTAAACCCACCCTGAATGGATGGGGTAACACCTCCATGGAAATTATCCAATCAGAGTCATAACCCACAGTCGGGTGGGGCATATCTCCACAGAAACACTCAAAGAATTACAATGTAATCAACACTGATAATGTCTGCCCACACAAGATTACATCAAAGATAATGGCATATTGGGGGACATAATACATTCAAACCAGCACAATCAGTTTAGGTAGAGTTGACATCTTAATTATATTCAGTCTTCTAATCTGTGAACGTGGTGTGTTCTTCCATTTTTTTAGGTCCTGTTCAATTGTTTAGCAGTTTCTTGTACTTTTCTTTGTATAGGTCTTTTGTGGCCTTCTTTAAGTTTATTCTTAAATACTTGATTCTTTTGTTTTCTGTTGTAAATGAAATTTTTTAAATTTATTCCTCTTGTTGCACACTACTTGTGCATAAGAACGCTACAGATTTTTGCATGGTGATCTCGTAGCCTGCCACTTTGCTATATTCATTGATTAGCTCTAATAGCTTTGTGTAGATTTTTCTTGATTTTCTACATATAGAATCATGTCATCTGCAAACAGTGAAAGTTTTACTTCTTCCACTTCAATTTGGATGCCTTTTATTTCCTTTCCTTGCCTGATTGCTCTAGCTAGAATTTCCAGCACAATATTGAATAACATTGATGACAGTGGGCACCCCTGTCTTGTTCCAGATCTTAGAGGGAAAGGTTTCAGTCTCTCTCCATTGAGTATGATGTTAGCTGAGGGTTTTTCATATATTGTCTTTATCATATTGAGAAAATTCCCTTCTATTCCTATTCTTTGAAATGTTTTCATCAAGAAAGGATGTTGAAGTTTGTCAAATACATTTTCTGCATCTATTGTGATGATCATGTGGTTCTTTTGCTTTGATTTATTGATGTGGTGTGTTACATTTATTGATTTTCATATGTTGAAACAGCTTTGCATACATGGAATAAACCCCACTTGGTTATGGTGTATAATTCTTTTAACATGCTGCTGGATTCAATTTGCAAGTATTTTGTTGAGGATTTTTGCATCTATATTCATTGAAGAAATTGGTCTATAATTTTCTTTTTTTGTGGTATCTTTGCCTGATTTTGGTATTAGGGTGATGTTGGCTTCATAGAATGAGTTGGGTAGTTTTCCCTCCTCTTCAATTTTTTTGAAGAGTTTGAGCAGGACTGGTATTAATTCTTTCTTGAATGTTTGGTAGAATTCACATGTGAAGCCATCTGGTGCTGGGCTTTTCTTTTTTTTGGAATTTTTCATGACTGTCTCAATCCCTTTGCTTGTGATTGGTTTGTTGAGGTCCTCTATTTCTTCTTGGGTCAATGTTGGTTGTTTATGCTTTTCTAGGAAGTTGTCCATTTCATGTAAGTTGTCCAGTTTCTTAGTGCATATCTGCTCATAGTATCTTCTCATTATCTCCTTTATTTCTGCAGTCAGTAGTTATGTTTCCTTTCTCATTTCTGATTGCATTTATTTGCATCCCCCCTCCCCTTTCTCTCTCTTTCTTTTCATTAACCTAGCTAGGGATCCATCAATTTTGTTGCTTTTCTCAAAGAACCATCTTCTGGTTTTGTTGATTCTATTGTTTTCCTGTTCTCAGTTTCATTTATTTCTGTTCTGATCTTTATTTCTTTACATTTGCTTTGTGGTTTATTTGCTGTTTTTTCTCTAGTTCTTTCAGGTGGACAGTTAATTCCTCAATTTTTGCTCTCTCTTCTCTTTTAATACAGGCATTTAAGGCAATAAATTTCTCTCTCAGCACCACCTTTGCTGCATCCCATAAGTTTTGATATGTTGTGCTTTCATTGTCATTTGCCTTGAGATACTTACTAATTTCTCTTGTAATTTCTTCCTTTACCCACTGGTTTTCTATGGCTGTGTTGTTTAATCTCCATACATTTGTGAATTTTTAAATCTTCTGCCTGTTATTTATTTCCAACTTCATTCAATTATGATCTGAGATAGTGTTTTTTCATAATATCAATATTTTTAAATTTGTTGAGGCTTGCTTTGTGACCCAGCATGTGGTCTATCCTACAAATTGTTCTATGAGTACTCGAGAGGAATGTGTATCCTGCTGTTGTGGGGTGTAGTGTTCTATAAATATCTCTCAATTTTAGTTCATTCATCATACAATTCAACATCTCCATTTCCTTGTTGATCCTCTGTCTAGACGTTCAATCCATTGATGAGAGCAGTGTATTGAAGTCTCCAACTATTATTGTGGAATTATCTACTTCTTTCAGTGTTCTCAGTGCCTGCCTCATGAATTTTGGGGAACTCTGGCTTGGTGCATAAATATTTATGATTGTTATGTTTTCTTGATGAATTGACCCTTTTATTAATATATAGTGTCCTTCTTTGTCTCTTTTGTTTTGCTTTTGAAGTCTGTTTTTTCTGATATTAGTATAGCTACTACCACTTTTTTCCATTGCTGTTTGCATGAAATACGTTTTTCCAACCATTCACTTTCAGTCTACTTTGTCCTTGTGTCTGAGGTGAGCTTCTTGTAGAAAACATATAGATGGGTTCTGTTTTTTAATCCATTCTGCCACTGTTTGTCTTTTTAACGGGGAGTTTAATTGATTAAAATTTAGTGTTATTACTGGAAGGGCAGTACTTTCTTCTGTCATTTTGTCTTTTGAATTTCATATGTCATGACTTATTTTTTCCTCTCTCTTTTACCCTTCCTGATACTCTTCATTTCTACAGTCTTCTCCAAATCTCTTTCTCCTGTCTTTTCCTATTGGCCTGTAGTAATCCCTTTAGTATTTTCTGGAATGCCAGTCTCATATTCACAAACTCTCTCAGTGTCTGATTGTCTGAAAATATTTTAATCTCTCCCTCATTTCTGAAGGACAATTCTGCTGGATATAGTATTTTTGGTTGGCAGTTCTTCTCTTTCAGTATGTTAAATACATCACACCACTGTCTTCTTGCGTCTATGGTTTCCGTGGAGAAATCTGTGCATAGTCTTTTTTTTTTCCTTTTTTTTAATCTTCATTTTATTGAGATATATTCACATACCATGCAGTCATACAAAACAAATCATACATTCAATTGTTCACAGTACCATTACATAGTTGTACATTCATCACCTAAATCAATCCCTGACACCTTCATTAGCACACACACAAAAATAACAAGAATAATAATTAGAGTGAAAAAGAGCAATTGCAGTAAAAAAGAACACTGGGTACCTTTGTCTCTTTGTTTCCTTCCCCTATTTTTCTACTCATCCATCCATAAACTAGACAAAGTGGAGTGTGGTCATTAAGGCTTTCCCAATCCCATTGTCACCCCTCATAAGCTACATTTTTCTACAACTGTCTTCGAGATTCATGGGTTCTGGGTTGTAGTTTGATAGTTTCAGGTATCCACCACCAGCTACTACAATTCTTTAGAACCTAAAAAGGGTTGTCTATATGGTGCATAAGAGGGCCCACCAGAGTGACCTCTCGGCTCTTTTTGGAATCTCTCTGCCACTGAAGCTTATTTCATTTCCTTTCACCTCCCCCTTTTGGTCAAGAAGATGTTCTCCGTCCCACGATGCCAGGTCTACATTCCTCCCTGGGAATCATATACCACGTTGCCAGGGAGATTCACTCCCCCAGGGTGTCTGATCCCAGGTAGGGGGGAGGGTAGTGATTTCACCTTTCAAGTTGGCTTAGCTAGAGAGAGAGAGCCACATCTGAGCAACAAAGAGGCATTCAGGAGGAGGCACTTAGGCACAATTATAGGGAGGCCTAGCCTCTCCTTTGCAGCAACCGTCTTCCCAAGGGTAAAACCTATGGTAGAGGGCTCAACCCATCAAACCACCTGTCCCCAAGGTCTGTGGTCATGTTAGCAACCATCGAGGTGGGGTAGGCCAATACCCCTGTATTCTCCACAGGCTCCTCCAGGGGGCACTGCATATTTTTTCCTTGTTTTTTTTTTTAACTTTTTTTTTCTTTTTAAAATCAACTGTACGGAAAAAAAAAAAACATACAATAAAAGAACATTTCAAAGAGACCATAACAAGGGAGTAAGAAAAAGACAACTAACCTAAGATAACTGCTTAACTTCCAACCTGTTCCTACTTTACCCCAAGAAAGTTACCTAATATAGCAACATTTCTGTGAACTTGTTCCTACTATATCCATCAGAAATTAACAGATCATAGTCATTCCTGGGCATCCCCAGAATGTTAAATAGCTTATCTTTTCTCCTTGGATTATTGTTCCCCCTTCCTTAATTGCTCTCTTCTGCTAGTTCCCCTACATTCTACATTACAAACCATTTGTTTTACATTTTTCAAAGTTCACATTAGTGGTAGCATATAATATTTCCCTTTTCGTGCCTGGCTTATTTCGCTCAGCATTATGTCTTCAAGGTTCATCCATGTTGTCATATGTTTCACAAAATCATTCCTTCTTACTGCCGTGTAGTATTCCATCATGTGTATATACCACATTTTATTTATCCACTCATTTGTTGAAGGACATTTGGGTTGTTTCCATCTCTTGGCAATTGTGAATAATGCTGCTATGAACATTGGCGTGCAGATATCTGTTCGTGTCACTGCTTTCCGATCTTCCGGGTATATACCGAGAAGTGCAATCGCTGGATCAAATGGTAACTCTATATCTAGTTTTCTAAGGAACTGCCAGACTGACTTCCAGAGTGGCTGAACCATTATACAGTCCCACCAACAATGAATAAGAGTTCCAATTTCTCCACATCCTCTCCAGCATTTGTAGTTTCCTGTTTGTTTAATGGCAGCCACTCTAACCGTTGTTAGATGGTATCTCATTGTGGTCTTAATTTGCATTTCTCTAATAGCTAGTGAAGCTGAATATTTTTTTCATGTGTTTCTTGGCCATTTGTATTTCCTCTTCAGAGAACTGTCTTTTCATATCTTTTGCCAATTTTATAATTGGGCTGCCTGTACTCTTGTCATTGAGTTGTAGGATTTCTTTATATATGCAAGATATCAGTCTTTCGACAGATACATGGTTTCCAAAAATTTTTTCCCATTGAGTTGGCTGCCTCTTTACCTTTTTGAGAAATTCCTTTGAGGTACAGAAACTTCTAAGCTTGAGGAGTTCCCATTTATCTATTTTTTCTTTTGTTGCTTGTGCTTTGTGTGTAAAGTCTAGGAAGTCGCCACCTAATACAAGGTCTTGAAGATGTTTTCCTACATTATCTTCTAGGAGTTTTATGGTACTTTCTTTTATATTGAGATCTTTCATCCATTTTGAGTTAATTTCTGTGTAGGGTGTGAAGTAGGGGTCCTCTTTCATTCTTTTGGATATGGATATCCAACTCTCTCAGCTCCATTTGTTGAAAAGACCATTATGACTCAGTTCAGTGACTTTGGGGGCCTTATCAAAGATCAGTCGGCCATAGATCTGAGGGTCTATCTGAATTCTCAATTCGATTCCATTGATCTATATGTCTATCTTTGTGCCAGTACCATGCTGTTTTGACAACTGTGGCTTTATAATGAGCTTCAAAGTCAGGGAGTGTAAGTCCTCCCACTTCGTTTTTCTTTTTTAGAGTGTCTTTAGCAATTCAAGGCATCTTCCCTTTCCAAATAACTTTGATAACTAGCTTTTCCAAGTCTGCAAAGTAGGTTGTTGGAATTTTGATTGGGATTCCATTGAATCTGTAGATGAGTTTGGGTAGAATTGACAACTTAATGACATTTAGCCTTCATATACATGAACATGGAATATTTTTCCATCTTTTAAGGGCCCCTTCTATTTCTTTTAGTAGAGTTATGTAGTTTTCTTTGTATAGGTCTTTTACATCTTTGGTTAAGTTGATTCCTAGGTACTTGATTTTATTAGTTGCTATTGAAAATGGTATCTTTTTCCTGAGTGTCTCTTCAGTTTGTTCATTTCTAGCATATACAAACATTACTGACTTATGTTCATTAATCTTGTATCCCGCTACTTTGCTAAATTTCTTTATTAGCTCTAGTAGCTGTATCATCGATTTCTCAGGGTTTTCCAGATATAAGATCATATCATCTGCAAACAATGTTTTACTTCTTCTTTTCCAATTTGGATGCCTTTTATTTCTTTGTCTTACTGGATTGCCCTGGCTAGCACTTCCAGCACAATGTTGAATAACAGTGGTGACAGCGGGCATCCTTGTCTTGTTCCCGATCTTAGAGGGAAGGTTTTCAGTCTCTCACCATTGAGTACTATGCTGGCTGTGGGTTTTTCATATATGCTCTTTATCATATTGAGGAAGTTTCCTTCAATTCCTACCTTTTTAAGTGTTTTTATCAAAAATGGATGTTGGATTTTGTCAAATGCTTTTTCAGCATCTACTGAGATGATCATTTGATTTTTCCCTTTCAAATTTTTAATGTGTTGTAATACATTGATTGATTTTCTTATGTTGATCCATCCTTGCATGCCTGGAATGAACCCCACTTGGTCATGGTGTATGATTTTTTTAATGTGTCTTTGGATTCGATTTGCAAGTATTTTGTTGAGGATTTTTGCACCTATATTCATTAGGGAGATTGGCCGGTAGTTTTCCTTTTTTGTAGCATCTTTGCCTGGTTTTGGTATTAGATTGATGTTAGCTTCATAAAATGAGTTAGGTAGTGTTCCATTTTCTTCAATGTTTTTAAAGAGTTTGAGTAAGATTGGTGTCAATTCTTTCTGGAAAGTTTGGTAGAATTCCCCTGTGAAGCCATCTGGCCCTGGGCATTTATTTGTGGGAAGATTTTTGATGACTGATTAGATCTCTTTACTTGTGATGGGTTGATTGAGGTCTTCTATTTCTTCTCTAGTCAGTGTAGGTTGTTCATATGTTTCCAGGAAATTGTCCATTTCCTCTATATTATCCAGCTTGTTGCCATACAGTTGTTCATAGTATCCTCTTATAATTTTTTTAATTTCTTCAGGATCTGCAGTTATGTCACCTTTTTCAGTCATTATTTTGTTTATATGGGTCTTCTCTCTTTTTGATTTTGTCAGTCTAGCTAGAGGCTTCTCAATCTTGTTGATCTTCTCAAAGAACCAACTTTTGGTGATATTTATCCTCTCTATTGTTTTTTTGTTCTTTATGTCATTTATTTCTGCTTTAATCCTTGTTATTTCTTTTCTTCTACTTGGTTTAGTATTGGTTTGCTGTGCATTTTCTAGCTTCTTCAGTTGATCCATTAGTTCTTTGATTTTGGCTCTTTCTTCCTTTTTAATACATGTGTTAAGTGCTATAAATTTCCCCCTCAGCACTGCTTTTGCTGCATCCCATAGGTTTTGGCATGTTGTGTTCTCATTTTCATTCATCTCTACATATTTAACAATTTCTCTTGCTATTTCTTCTTTAACCCACTGATTGTTTAGGAGTGTGTTGTTTAACCTCCAGGTATTTGTGAATTTTCTAAGTCTCTGATGGTTATTGACTATTAATTGTATTCCATTGTGGTCAGAGAATGTGCTTTGAATAATTTCAATCTTTTTAAATTTGTTGAGGCTTGTTTTGTGTCCCAGCATATGCTGTATTCTGGAGAAAGTTCCATGAGCACTAGAAAAGTATGTGTATCCTGGTGATTTGGGATGTAATGTCCTACATATATGTTTGTTAAATCTAATTCATTTATCAGATTTTTTAGGTTTTCAATTTCCTTATTGGTCTTCTGCCTGGTTGATTTATCTATAGGAGAGAGTGATGTGTTGAAGTCTCCCACAATTATTGTGGAAACATCAATTTCTTCCTTTAGTTTTGCCAGTGTTTCTCGCATGCATTTTCTAGCTCCTTGATTGGGTGCATAGACATTTATGGTTGTTATTTCTTCTTCTTGAATTGCCCCTTTTATTAGTATGTAGGGGCCTTCTTTGTCTCTCAAAACATCCCTGCATTTAAAGTCTATTTTATCTGAGATTAATATTGCTATACCTGCTTGCTTTTGGCTGTAGCTTGCATGAAATATTTTTTTCCATCCTTTCACTTTCGCTTTCTTTGTGTCCCTGTGTCTAAGATGAGTCTCTGGTATGCAACATATTGATGGGTTCATTTTTTTTTATCCATTCTGCAAATCTATATCTTTTAACTGGGGAGTTTAATCTGTTTACATTCAACGTTATAACTGTGAAGGCATTCCTTGAATCAGCCATCTTATCCTTTGGTTTATGTTTGTCATATATATTTTTCCCCTCTATTAATATCCTTTATTGTACCCATACTGAATCTCTTTAGTACTGAACCTTTCTCCAAGTCTCTCTGTCCTTTCTTTGTTTCTCTGTCCGTAGGGCTACCTTTAGTATCTCCAGTAGGGCAGGTCTCTTGTTAGCAAATTCTCTCAGCATTTGTTTGTCTCTGAAAAATTTAAGCTCTCCCTCAAATTTGAAGGAGAGCTTTGCTGGATAAAGTATTCTTGGTTGGAAATTTTTCTCACTCAGAATTTTAAATATATTATGCCACTGCCTTCTCGCCTCCATGGTGGCTGCTGAGTAGTCACTACTTAGTCTTATGCCGTTTCCTTTGTATGTGGTGAATTGCTTTTCTCTTGTTGCTTTCAGAACTTGCTCCTTCTCTTCCGTGTTTGGCAGTGTGATCAGAATATGTCTCAAAATGGATTTATTTGGATTTATTCTATTTGGAGTTCTCTGAGCATTTATGATTTGTGTATTTATGTCATTTAGAAGATTTGGGAAGTTTTCCCCAACAATTTCTTTGAATACTCTTCCTAGACCTTTACCCTTTTCTTCCTTTTCTGGAACACCAATGAGTCTTATATTCGGATGCTTTATATTATATATCATATCCCTGAGGTCCATTTCAATTTTTTCAATTTTTTCCCCATTCTTTCTTTTATGCTTTCATTTTCCATTCTGTCATCTTCCAGGTCACTGATTCATTGTTCAACTTCCTCTAGTCTTGTACTATGAGTGTCCAGAATCTTTTTAATTTGGTCAACAGTCTCTTTAATTTCCATAAAATCATCTATTTTTTTATTTAGTCTTGCAATGTCTTCTTTATGCTCTTCTAGGGTCTTCTTGGTATCCTTTGTATCCTGTACTATGGTCTCATTGTTCATCTTTAGTTCTTTGAGTAGCTGCTCTAGGTGCTGTGTCTCTTCTGATCTTTTGATTTTGGTGCTTGGGCTTGGGTTATCCATATCATCTGGTTTTTTCATATGCTTTATAATTTTCTGTTGTTTTTAACCTCTTGGCATTTGCTGAACTTGATAGGTTTCTTTTAGGATTTGTAGACCAATTGAAGTCCTTATCTCTAATTTATCAGATCTACAGCTTTTTGGAATACACTTTCTCTAACTAACCAGCAGGTGGCGTCCACAAGCCACGTGTTCTCCTCAAGCCAGTTCTCCCCTGCTTTGCCTTTATGGTGAGTGGGGGAGTGAGTCTTGTGGGGTCCAATTGGTGTACCAAGCTTGCGTGTGTAGTTTGTGTTGCCCGCCCTGTATATGGGGCATGTTTCTGGGCAGTCAGGGAGGGGGGGTGGCTCTAACAATCAAATCTCCCTGGTGATCCTGGAGTTTTAAAGCTGTTGCAATAGTCTAATCCTTCAGTTCAGTCCTGCCACAGTTTGTCTCTGCCACTGACCCACAAGTCCTTGGTATTGGCATGTGGCTCCTGAGACTTGCAAGTGGGCCCCTCTTCCAGGCCATGCACCCCCTGGTCCTCTGTTGAGAGATGACTGTGCTATGTCGCAGGTGAGTGCCATCCCCCCAGGGAGGCTCTGGGCTGCTGGACTATGTAGGGAAGCTCCCAGTCTGCTGAAATGATGGCTGAATGGGGCTTTGTTAATTCACACTGCTCCACCTTCCCAACTCTGGGACAATCAGCTGAGGTTGCAGGGAAGGCTAATGTCCATGCCCAGTTTTGTGGTGTGTGCCTGTTATTTGAAGCACTTCCATCACACTGGGTTGTCTGGGGCAGCTCTGGGCTATGGGGCTGGCGATGGGCAGGAGTGTTTCCTGTCCACCAGGATGATGGCTGTGGGCAGACACCCCCCTTTTCTTTGGAAGTTGTGGTGTTTAGTGAATTTTCTCAGCCACTGGATTATTGCCTTTTGTCTCAGAGCTCTCTTAGTTCTGCTCTTGTGTTGACCTGCCCAAATTGCAAGTCTTTGAAGCTTTTTGTATTGGGCTTCTTAGAGTAACTGTTTTAGAAAAAGAAAAAAGGATTAAAAAAAAAAAGGGCCCTCCTCACAGATCTAATGGGCTTTTGAAATGCTAAGAGACAAAGCAATTAAGGCCATTTAGGAAAGGTCCACAGGGCAGAGAGATCAGCTTTTCTTCGGGATTTGCATATGAGCCTCAGGGCCTGAGCTCTGCCCTTCCCCTTTCTATGTTCACCAGAACTCCAAAAATCCTCCTCTTTTATTTTGGAGTTTTTTGTGCTGTTTTTTTCTATGCTTGTCTCCTCTCTGCTGGGCTGGCTGCTCTCAGATTCTCTGGTGTCTTGTCTCAGTCTATCTGAGACTGAGTCTCAGTCTATCAGTTGGAGTTTGGATCAGTAGAATGAGTTTCCCTTAAGGGCTGCCACTGCAGTTCTCCCTTCTCCTTCTCGGAGCTGACAGCCTCTCCTCCCATGGGACTGAGACTGACAGGGAGGGGTGCAGGTCCCCTGGCCACAAAAACTTACAGATTTCACTGATCTCAGCAGTTCAACATGTTCATGAGTGTTGTATGAAGTATGCCAAAAGTTAGATTGCTCTGTGGTGTCCACTCCACGCAGTTCCTGGCTTTCTACCTACTTTCCTGGAGGAGTAAGTAAAAGATACAGCTCACCAGTCCGCCATCTTGCCCCACCTCCTCTGTGCATAGTCTTATTGAGCTTCCATTGTATGTGATGGATTGCTTTTCTCTTACTGCTTTCAGAATTCTATTTGTCTTTGACATTGGAAATTCTGATCAGTAAGTGTCTTGGTGTACATCTATTGAGGTCTATTCTGTTTAGGGTTTGGTGTACTTCTTGAATCTCTAATTTTATGTCTTTCATAAGAGTTTGGAAATTTTCAGTGATTATTTCTTCTATTATCCTTTCTCTTCCTTTCCCCCTGTCTTCTCCCTCTGGGACATCCATAACACATATATTTGTGCATTCCATGTTGTCACTCAGCTCCCTAAGACCCTGCTCATATTTTTCCATTCTTTTCACCATCTGTTCTTTCATGTGTGTGAATTCATATGTCTGGTCTTCCAATTCACTGATCCTTTCTTCTACCTGTTCAAATCTACTGTTGTATCCCTCCATTGTCTTTTTCATCTCCATTATGCCCTTCATTCCCATAAATTCTGTCATTTGTTTCTTCAAATTTATGAATTCTTCCTTATGGTCATCCAGTGTCTTTCTTATATCTTTCATCTCTTTTGCTATGTCTTCCCTCATTTCATTGGCTTGATTTTTGAATTGGTTTAGAATTGTTTGAACATCTCCAATAATTTCTTCCTTCAGATCTTTGAATTGATTTAGCAATAATTGCTTCAACTCCTGTATCTCAGTAGAACCATCAGTTTGTTCCTTTCACTGATCCATATTTTCATGTTTCCTAGTATGGCTCCTTATCTTAAGCTGTCCAGGCATCTGATTTTCTTGATTAGTTTATTCTGAAGCTTGCTTTCACACTTTTACCTAGGATTTTCTTGTTGGTTGACTGTGTTTTCTAACCTTTGATGTTAAGTTCAGCTTATTCTTGACTTTAACTTATATTCTGTCTAGTTGATCAGAGTTTTTCACCTCTTCTTTTTCTGTTTCTTGCCCTGCCTCTATGTAGCATTTTTCTGTGGTGATCTCCCCAGATATTGTCAGCTCCAGTCAGGTTTTCCTAGTCCAGAGAGGCCCAGGTCTCAAGAGGAGGATATGGTGTTTCCTTGAAAATGAGACTCTCCTATGAGACCTTTAGACCCTTTGCTTCTCCTATGCTGTCCAGCTGGTGGATCTTGCCAGCCCACAGTTCCCCCACCAGTGTAAGCAGGCAGGGAGACTTTTGTTCTCTGGGTGACTGTGATGGTTGTGTTCATGTGTCAACTTGGCTAGGTGACCCAGCTGTCTGGTCAAGCGGGCACTGGCCTGATGATTGCTGTGAGGATATCTGAGGCTGGTAATAAACCAACGGGTTGGTTTGTTGGATCATCAGTCAGTTGACTGCGGCTGACTGATGACTCATCAAGGGGCATGTTTCCACAATGAGAGAATGCAATTGGCTGGATTTGGTCTGGGTGATCAGTTGAAGGCTTATAAGCCAGATGGTTAGAGAACCTTCACTTCTTCTTTGGCTGCCCAGTGAAACATTTCCTGGGGAGCTCGTCAAAGTTGCCGGTTTGTTTCCTGAGTTCGTTGATGTTGTTCATTTCCAGAGGAGTTCATCAGACATCTTCCTTGGAGTTGACAGTTTGTTGATGGCTCTGCAGAATTTGGACTCATGCATACCCACAGTTGCATGAGTCACTTTTACAATTTGATAATCAGAGACATCTCTCATTGATTCTGTTTCCCAAGAGAACCCTAAGTAATACAACTTGGTACCAGAAGTGGTTCTTGAGAAACAGAATCTTAAAATGGGCTTTTACAATTTGTTTTCTACTCTGATTAGATTCAGAGACACTAATGACTCTATTTCCAATAATCAAGAGGGCACTGACAGTCCATGGCAGGAGTTGGGAAAGGGAATATGCAAAATAGCACCATTTGATTCTCCTAATCATACTCTAGTATGAAGCAAGGTTCTGGGTGACAGTGTTTTTGACACTTTCACGGAGTTTTGCAGTATTAAGAGGTATAATGATGTTGGCTGGCTGCTCTTAGATACTTTGGATACAGTTGTAAGAGAAAGGGATGAACTAAAGGCTTCAAATTCAAAACTTGAATGCCATATGACAGATGTAAAGGTTTCCATGTGTGTCCTGAAAGAAAATCTTATTTCCTGTGCCCACAGACTGGAAGTTTCTGAAAATCAGACACAGTCTCTCATTGTGCGAGTAGCACATTTACAACATAAACTAAAATCTCAACCTTTCAGGGTGTCTGCTGTTAAAATAAAGGCATTGATTGGAAAAGAATGGGATCTGGAAACTTGGGATGGGGACATATGGATTGATAATAATGACAGTGAGGACATTGGAACCCTGGATTCTGTTGGGTCATTGTTAGATTTACCTGTAGAGGGCTGTCCTGCGGAAACAGCTTCTCTACCTCCAGTCTGCCCTGAGGAAGCAGCCCTCACTCCTTTGTCTGGAGAGATTAATCCTGTTTTAAGAGATAAAAATGAAACAGAATGTCCTGAGGTGAATGGCTTGAGAGATAATTCTAACTCTTTTCATGACCCACCCCCACCACCAGTTTTTGCTTCAAGACCTATAACTAGGCTCAAGTCCCAACAAGCCCCAAAGGGTGAGGTACAAAGTGTGACCCATGAGGAAGTATGCTATACTCCAAAAGAACTGTGTGAGTTTTCCAACTTATACAGACAGAAACCAGGGAAATATGTGTGGGAATGGATATTGAGAGTGTGGGATAATGGTGGAAGGAATATAAGGTTGGATCAGGCTGAATTTACTGATATGGGCCCACTAAGCAGAGATTCTGCATTCAATGTTGTAGCTCAAAGGGTTAGAAAGAGTATTAACAGTTTGTTTGGGAGGCTGGCTGAAACCTGGATCAAAAGGTGGCCAGCATAACCAGAGGTTGAAATGCCAGAACTGCCCTGGTACAATGTGGAGGAGGGGATTCAAAGGCTTAGAGAGATTGGAATGTTAGAGTGGATTTATCATGGAAGACCTGCTCACTCAGCCCTGGAATGTCCAGAGGACACACCTTTTTCCAGGACTGTAAGGAATAAATTTGTGAAACTAGCTCCATCGTCCCTGAAGAGCTCTGTAGTCGCCCTTCTCTCTAGGTCAGATATTACTGTAGGAACTGCTGTCACTGAACTGGAATCCTTAAACACAATGGGGATAATCAGGTCCCGAGTCAGCGGAAGCCAAGTGGCTGCAGTTAATCACCACAGACAAGGTGGGCATGGCTACCATAATGTAAAACAGGCTCAAAGCAGCAATCAAAATAATATGACTCACAGAGACTTATGGCATTGGCTAGTAGATTATGGAGTTCCAAGTAGTAAAATAGACGGGCAATCAACTAAATTCTTGTTTGAACTATATAAGCAGAAGAATTCTAGGTCATGTGAACAAAAGTCTCCCTTGAATTACAAAAACAGAGAGTCATGGCCCCTTAATCAATTCCCAGACATGAGACAGTTTACAGATCCAGAGCCCCTTGAATGAAGGGAAGGCTGGGTACCCTTGGAGAAGGACCCTGTTACACTGCCAAAAATTTATACTGTTAATCTTTCTCCCAGCCTTCCCCAGGGGGACCTATGGCCTTTTACCATGGTGACTGTGCATTGGGGAAAAGGAAATGATCAGATATTTCATGGATTATTAGACACTGGGTCAGAAGTGACATTAATTCCAGGAGACCCAAAATATCACTCTGGTCCACCAGTCAGAGTTGGGGCTTATGGAGGTCAGGTGATTGATGGAGTTTTAACCCAGATCCATCTCACAGTGGGTCCAGTGGGTCCCTGGACCCATTCTGTGGTTATTTCTCCAGTGCTGGATTGCATAATTGGAATAGACATACTCAGCAACTGGTGGAATCCTCACATTGGTTCCCTGACTCCTGGAGTGAGGGCTATTATGGTGGGAAAGGCCAAGTGGAAGCCACTAGAACTGCCCCTGCCTAGCAAAATAGTGAACCAGAAGCAATACCAGACTCCTGGAGGGATTGCAGAGATTAATGCCACTCTTAAGGACTTGAAGGATGCAGGGGTGGTGATTCCCACCGCATCCCCATTCAACTCTCCTATTTGGCCTGTGCAGAAAACAGATGGGTCTTGGAGGGTGACTGTGGATTATCATAAGCTTAACCAGGTGGTGATTCCAATTGCAGCTGCTGTCCCAGATGTGGTATCATTGCTTGAGCAAACCAACACATCCCCTGTACCTGGTATGCAGCTATTGATCTGGCAAATGCTTTTTTCTCAATTGCTGTCAGCAAGGACCACCAGAAACAGTTTGCATTCAGCTGGCAAGGCCAGCAGTTTACATTCACTGTGCTACCTCAGGGTTATATCAACTCTCCAGCCCTATGTCATAATATTGTCCGCAGGGATCTTGATCATTTCTCCCTCCCACAAGACATCACACTAGTCCATTATATTGATGATATCATGTTGATTGGACCTAGTTAGCAAGAAGTAGCAATTATTCTAGATTTGTTGGTGAGGTATATGCATGGCAGAGGATGCAAGACAAATCCAACAAAAATACAGGGGCCTTCCACCTCAGTAAAATTTCTAGGTGTCCAGTGGTGTGGGGCCTGTCAAGATATTCCTTATAAGGTGAAAGATAAGCTGCTGCATCTGGCCCCTCCTACAACCAAAAAAGAGGCACAATGCTTAGTTGGGCTCTTTGGGTTTTGGAGACAACATATTCCTCATTTAGGCGTGCTACTCCTGCCCATTTACTGAGTGACTAGAAAAACTTCTAGTTTTGAGTGGGTACTGGAGCAAGATGAGGCTCTGCTACTAGTCCAGGCTGCTGTGCAAGCTGCTCTGCCACTTGGACCATATGATCCAGCTGACCCAATGGTGCTGGAAGTGTCAGTGGCAAATAGAGATGCTGTTTGGAGCCTTTGGCAGGCTCCTATAGGAGAATCACAATGCAGGCCCTTAGGATTTTGGAGTAAAGCTTTTTACCATCCTCTGCAGATAACTACTCTCCATTTGAGAAACAGCTGTTGGCCTGCTACTGGGCCCTAGTACAGACAGAACGCTTAACCATGGGCCACCAAGTTACCATGAGACCTGAGTTACCTATCATGAGCTGGGTATTGTCTGACCCTGTTGTCTGACCCACCAAGCCATGAAGTTGAGTGTGCACAGCAGCACTCCATCATAAAATGGAAATGGTATATACAAGATAGAGCTCGAGCAGGTCCTGAAGGTACAAGTAAGTTACATGAGGAAGTGGCCCAAATGCCCATGGCCCCCACTCCTTCCACCTTACCTTCTCTTTCCCTGCCCACAGCTATGGCATCTTGGGGAGATCCTTACAGTCAGTTGACTGAGGAAGAGAAGACTCAGGCCTGGTTTACAGATGGTTCTGCACAATATGCAGGCACCACCCAAAAGTGGACAGCTGCAGCACTGCAGCCCCTTTCTGGGATATCCCTGAAGGATGGTGGTGAGGGGAAATCCTCCCAGTGGGCAGAACTTCAAGCAGTGCACCTGGTTGTTCACTTTGCTTGGAAAGAGAACTGGCCAGAGGTGCATCTGCATACTGATTCCCGGGCCTTTTCTAATGGTTTGGCTGGATGGTCAGGGACTTGGAAGGAACATGATTGGAAGATTGGTGACAAAGAAGTCTGGGGAAGGGGTATGTGGATAGACCTTTCTGAGTGGGCAAAACAACATAAAGATATTTGTGTCCCATGTGAATGCTCACCAGAGGGTGACTTCAGCAGAAGAAGGTTTTAATAACCAAGTGGATAAAATGACCCATTTGGTGGATACCAATCAGCCTCTTTCCCCAGCAACTCCTGTCATTGCCCAATGGGCTCATGAAAAAAGTTATCATAGTGGTAGGGATGGAGGTTATGCATGGGCTCAGCAACATGGACTTCCACTCACCAAGGCTGACCTGGCCATGGTCACTGCTGAGTGTCCAATCTGCCAGCAGCAGAGACTCACACTGAGTCCCCGATATGGCACCATTCCTCGGGGTGATCAGCCTGCTACCTGGTGGCAGGTTGATTACATCAGACCACTTCCGTCCTAGTTTGCTAATGCTGCAGAATGCAAAACACCAAAGATGGACTGGCTTTTATAAAAAAGGGTTTTATTTGGCTATACAGTTACAGTCTTAAGGCCATAAAGTGTCCAAGGTAACACATCAGTAATCAGGTACCTTCACTGGAGGATGGCAGATGGCGTCCGGAAAACCTCTGTTAGCTGGGAAGGCACGTGGCTGGCGTCTGCTCCAAAGTTCTGGTTTCAAAATGGCTTTCTCCCAGGACATTCCTCTCTAGCAAGCTTGCTCCTCTTCCAAACGTCACTCACAGCTGCACTCCGTTCAGTCTCTTTGAGTCAGCATGTTTTATATGGCTCCACTGATCAAGGCCCACCCTGAATGGGTGGAGTCACACCTCCATGGGAGTATCCCACCAAAGTCACCACCCACAACTGGGTGGGGCGCATTCCAAGCAAATCTAACCAGCACCAAAACGTCTGTCCCACAAGACCACAAAGATAATGGCATTTGGGGGACACAATACATTCAAACTGGCACAACTTCCATCATGGAAAGGGCAGCAATTTGTTCTTACTGGAATAGACACATACTCCAGGTATGGGTTTCCCTTCCCTGCACGACATGCTTCTGCCAAAACTACGATTCGTGGACTTACAGAATGCCTCATCCACCATCATTGTATTCCACACAGCATTGCTTTGGACCAAGGAACCCACTTCACAGCAAATGAAGTGAGGGAATGGGCACTTGCTTATGGAATTCTGTGGTCTTACCATGTTCCCCATCATCCAGAAGCAGCTGGGTTGATAGAACGGTGGAATGGCCTATTGAAGACTCAATTATGGCGCCAACTAGGTGGCAATACCTTGCAGGGTTGGGGCAGTGTTCTCCAACAGGCTGTGTATGCTCTGAATCGGCATCCACTCTATGGTGCTGTTTCTCCCATAGCCAGGATTCATGGGTCCAGGACTCAAGGGGTGGAAACAGGGGTAGCACCACTCACTATCACTCCCAGTGATCCACTAGGGAAATTTTTGCTTCCTGTCCCTGCAAGTTTAAGCTCTGCTGGTCTACAGGTCTTGGTTCCAAAAGGAAGAGTGCTTCCACCAGGAAACACAACAATAATCCCATTGAACTGGAAGTTAAGACTGCCACCTGGCCACTTTGGTCTTCTTATGCCTCTGAATCAACAGGCAAGTAAGGGGATTATTGTACTGGCTGGGGTGATTGATCCTGACTATCAAGGGGAAATAGCACTGCAACTACACAATGAAAGTAAAGAGTTTTCCTGCAATACAGGAGATCCCCTGGGGCATCTCTTATTACTATCATGCCCTGTGATTCAAGTCAATGGAAAACTGCAACAACCCAATCCAGGCAGGACTACCAATGGCCAAGAAACTTCAGGAATGAAGGTTTGGGTCACCCCAGCAGGCAAAGAACCACGGCCAGCTGAAGTGCTTGCTGAGGGTAAAGGGAACATTGAATGGGTAGTGGAGGAAGGTCGTGATAAATATGAACTATGGCCACGTGACCAGTTACAGAAACAGGGACTATGATGACATGAATATTTCCTCCTCATTTTGTTATGATTATGTTTGTATTTGTCTGTAAAGCAAATATATTTGCTTTCTTCTGTCTTATCCCCTTATCATATGGCATAAGCTGTAATGTTCATTTTGAAGGTATGGTTTTCAGTGATGTGTACAACTGCCAAGTTGACAAGGCGTGGACTGTAATGGTTGGGTTCATGTGCCAACTTGGCTAGGTGACCCAGCTGTCTGGTGAAGCGGGCACTGGCCTGACGATTGCTGTGAGGATATTTGAGGCTGGTTAATAAACCAACATGTTGGTTTGTTAGATCATCAGTCAATTGACTGCAGCTGACTGATGACTCATCAAGGGGTGTGCCTTCCACAATGAGAGAATGCAATTGGCTGGATTTGGTCCGGGTGATCAGCCGATTTGTTGGATCATCAGTCAATTGACTGCAGCTGACTGATGACTCATCAAGGGGCGTGCCTTCCACAATGAGAGAATGCAATTGGCTGCATTTGGTTCAGGTGATCAGTTGAAGGCTTATAAGCCGGATGGTTAGAGAACCTTCACTTCTTCTTTGGCTGCCCAGTGAAGCATTTCCTGGGGAGTTCATCAAAGTTGTCAGTTCATTTCCCGAGAAGTTCATCAGACATCTTCCTTGGAGTTGACAGTTTGTTGATGGCTCTGCAGAATTTGGACTCATGCATACCCACAGTTGTGTGAGTCACTTTTACAATTTGATAATCAGAGACATCTCTCATTGATTCTGTTTCCCAAGAGAACCCTAACTAATACAGTGACCCTAACCCAGTCCAGGGTGTGGATGACTGAAGCTAGTTAATGAATTCCAAACCCAGGAATCTGAGCTCCCAAAAGGGCTGGGATGTTATGGTGTTTAGTGAATTTTCTCCACCACCAGACTTATTGCTTTGTCAATCAGCTATCTTAGCTCTGCTCTTGCCTGGGTCCAAATTGCAAGTCTTTGAGGCTTTCTGTAGTGGGCTTTTTTGAGTCATTGTTTTAGAAAAAGAGAAAAAAATAAAAAAAAAAAATAAATGGAAGGGCCCAGTATGAACTCTTTACAGTCTTTGCAGATCTAATGGCTATTGAAATGTTAAAAAACCAGGAGTTGAGGATGATTAAGGAGCAATCAAGAAAGCAGAGAAGGTGGCTTTTCAGACAAGGGCTCCCCCTCCCTGGATTTGCATTTGTGTCTGATTCTATTTGAGCCCTGCCTTTCTCCATATTATGTTCACATGACTCCAAAAAGTCTCTCCTTTTATTTATTTATATATTTTTTGCTGTTTTACTAGTCCTATCTCCTCTCCACTGGGCTGACTGCTCCCAGATTTTCTCTCAGTTTATCTATGGTTGCAGCTTTCATTCTCTCTCCTGGTTTCCAGCCCAGATTGCCCCTCCTCCCTTGGGATTGTGCCTTGCAGGGTGGGGCACAGGCCCCCTGGCTGTGAGAACTTAGAGATTTCTCTGATCTCAGCTGTTCAACATGTTCATGGGTGTTGTATGGAGTTTGTCCAATCTCAAATTCCTCTGCAGTGTCTGGTCCACATAGTTCCTGGCTTTCCACCAAGTGTCCCAGAGGAGTAACTACAACCTAGACCTCACCAGTCTACCATCTTGCCCCCTTTCTTTATCCCACTTGTTCACCCCAGAAGTGGAAGCAGCAGCCTGCCCTCCACCATTGGTGATGCCCTTAAATTCACTTCTTTACAGAATGTTTTTCCTCAGTCACCCCCTGGCCTTTTGTTCTTTATAAACTTCCTCAGAAGCCAGAATTTCCTGCCTGTCTCTACTCAGTCTCCCACAACCCTAATGATTACTTCAGGTTTCACTTGCCCGCTTTTTACCTAACCAAAAAATCTCTTCTCCATCAAACTGGGACTTGTGACAGCTCACAGGGAGCAGCCAAGGAGGGTGTTGAGGGTGGCACAGTCAGATGGGATGCAGAGCTGCAAGAAAGGGCAGTGCAGGCAGGAGCAGAGTCCCAGAGCTGTACCCCTTTGCCACTGGCCTTGTGTCTGTGGCCAACAGGGTTCCTCACAGCACCCAAACAGGTATGTTTGAAAAGGTCTGGGTCAGATTTTGGCAACTGCTTCAGTGGGATCCATCCTGGGGGGAAATTAGGCTTCAGGACAGATGGGGAGAGTAAGATGGGCAAGGATCCTTCCCTGGTGGAGAGAAGAAACAGGAGTGGCAGGAAAGTGAGGACACCAGCCCTGTGATTCAGAGGCAGTTCATTTAATTTATTGAGGCTTAAGAAGCAGGGCCTCAGTGACTCAAAAGTGCAGTCACAAATGAGAAATACAGACCCAGATCTCTGACTTTGATTGTACCTCTCAAACTCCCTCAGCATTGCAGGATATCCAGAAGACCAGAAAATGAGGATGGGCTTCCTGGAAACTCTGAGGAGGAATAATGGAGTTCCTCTGATTAAAAGAATTTCCTAGGTGTAAATTTACTAGACTCTGTAAGCATAACTAATGTCCCAAATCATTCTAATATTTGGAGAATTTTCAGAAACATCATCTTAACCTGTAGTGGTCACAGTTTTCTTTCTTTTCCTCTACAGTATTTTTGCAAAGTTATATTCATCATCAAACATTTTTCAGTTGAAATCTGAAATTTTTCATCATAAGTTTAAACCCTGGAAAGGATGTCATTTCTCCATGCTATAAATATTGACACTAAATAAATCTATCAATATCACTCTTTTAAATGTTTCCAAGGAGTATAAATAACATAGGGTTTTGATACTTAACATCATTTCTTTTAAAAAAAGCACTCCAATATCTCTCATTAAAGGTTAAAACTTTCATTCTGTTGCATTAATTCTCTCAACTCTTGATTCTGGTCTACTCCCTCCACAGGATTTTATGATGATGTGATGGACTTTATGTATGAAAATCTGTTTTAACTACCCTCTCATATCTATCTTTGCAAAAACATTTATAAATTGAAATTTAAGTTTTAAAAATAATGTTCTGGGAACATAGACAATTTTTTATTATATTCATTACATTTATTGATAATATTTAATTGATAAAGCAACAAAAATATATTTGAAGTTTTATATCTAATTTTTAAATGTAAAAATATAAAATTTTATTGGAAATGGAGCTCTTCTTACACTATAAAGGAGAAAAAGGAAAAAACTCGAGACAATTCAGGTATGAGCACTTTTCTTAGTTTTATTACAAACTTGCTGCAAGGAGAAAGACAATGCCAGCCAAAATCAAGCCAAGCCAATTCGGAGATTTACTCTGGGTAAGGACATATAGAAAAACAGAAACAGGTAGCAATCATTTCACTAAATCAATAAAAAGGAAAATAAAGGGAAAGGTCAGTAACTCCACTGAGAGTCATCTGCAGGAAGAATTTACTAATTATCAAAAATAAATCTTGACCTTTTGTGTTTCCCTCACAGTCAATCAAAATAGGGAAAAATATCCTGGAACCACAATGCCCCAGCCCCTGTGTCTCTGCAGCCGTTCCTCTGCACTCTCTCCCACCGCCCAGCACTTGCTCCTCCCGCAGTGTAGGGTGGCAGGGAGTCCCACCCATGTGGCCCTAAACACAGTGGGGCTCTTCCCCAAAACCCTGGGAAAGAAGGAAATGGCTGCCTTGGAGATGCGCAGTGGTGGCAGCAGTGGAGATGCCCACAGTGAGTATCTGCAACAACAACAGCAGGGACAGGGCAGCCAGGACACTCTGCTGTCAATACCTGCAGCAAGACAGGACACCATTGCCAAGTAATGACAAGGAGGAGGCTGCAGTTGCAGCCAGCAGGGGATCCAAGGTGGATGGTGTTGTAGGCAGCACTGCATTGTACATACAGTTAACACCTCTGAATTGCATACTTCAAAGTGGTCAAAAGGGAAATTTTATGTGGCATACATGGCAGCACAATAAAATAAAAACTAAAAAAAGTAAACAGATCTGTGCAACACAGAGTGCAATCTAATATAAACTATGGTTTTAGCTAATAATTATAATAATATGGTCAATCAATTATAGCAAATATAGTGCACTAAAGAAAACTATTAATAACTGGGAAAACTGCATGTGTGAGGGAGGAATAGGGAAATTCTGTACTCTGTATGATCTTTCTGTAAACCTACAAATGCTCTGAAAAAAATAAATTAAAACTGAGCTACAACTGGTAATGCAATGGAGTCACTCTGAGACATTTCTGGCAGTTTCTGGATGCTAAAATTCATTTTGACCACTTTTGACAAGCATCATTTCCACCACCTTCCAAAGCTGCCATTTCCTGGAATCTTCTCACCAGGATGCTGCTTCTGGAAGTAAGGAGGAGTGAATAGCAATTTTAGAAAATGGGCACACTTGTTTGCTGCCTGAATCACAAAAAAGTAAGGAGTTTTGGATTGCAGGTCCCAACTGTGCAGTTCCCCTTGCAACAGTTGGACCCCACATTTGCAGATGAGTGATGACATCAGGTGGGAGGCATTCCCCTTCTTGTCTCCAAGTTCATGGGCATCACTTGGCACACACCTCAGTGAATCACAAATAACTAGAGGATCCAGCTCATTTTCCAGCCTGAAGTGCTGACCCACTGTCAGGTTTTACATTCTTTTTCTGAATCTATTTCTAAGTCTAACCAGATATATTTTGTTTATTTAACAATTTTTCTTGATTGCTGGCTATATTCTAGGTACTTGGGATATGTTAGTGAAAGAAACAGAAAAAAATTGCTCTCTTCAAATGGCATAAGTTCTATGAAGGGAGGCAGACAATAAACATAAATCATTAGTAATTAATTAATGATGAATTTAAATAATCAATTAATTACTCATTATTAACTAGCAGTCAAACCAAATTTGATACCCGGTTCTATGGGCCACTTTTCTTTCAACATGGCCATTTTCAGTATTCTGACCAGCTGCAATTTTTGACTTTGAAGGAGGAAATGGAGCACAGAACCAAGAATCATCAAACATTTAAATAACCAAGCCAGCTGGAAAGGTTGCTTCCAGAAATAGGGATTATTATTCAAACTTCAGTTCAGCCAGGATCAAGATATGCAGCATCCATTATTGTCAGCATCAGTCACAATAACTGACCCTCAGTTGTCACCTGCTAAAAGCAAAAAGGGAATGACCATGAACACTAGATTTCCATACTCCCTTGCACCTAGTATTCTGGCTGACAATTTTATTCTCTGCCCAATTGCAAAAATCAAGAAAGAAAGAATTTAGGCTAGGCTGTATGTATATCTAGTTTGTTGATGCTCACAAGCAATATCATCAAATGTGGGGTTTCCATTGACAATTCTTCAGCTCTCTGGTTTCAAGAAGTAGTCCAAAGTTTCCTTCACACTCCCTTCCAGCCCCCTTCCCCCTAAGTAAAATCTATTCTAATCTCTACACCTATAGGTTAATTTTGTCTGATTTAAACTTAAATAAATGAAATCACACAATATCTTCTTGCCTTTGCTTTCTTTTAAATAATATCTGTGAGACGCATCATGGATGTGTTACAGTAATGCATTCCATTTCATGGTTTGGTGGATTTCCATTAAATGAATATGGCACAGTTTTATATAACCTTTTTACTGTTGATGGGCTTTTAGGCTGATTCTTTGGTTGTTTTTGATGGAGCTTCTATGAACATTCATGTGCACCTTTTGATGGGAACATGGACTCATTTGTTCTTGGGTATATATAGCTATGAGAAGAATTTCTGGAACTGAAGATAAAGTGTAGATACTATCAATTATTTTTTCAAAATAATAGAAACCATTTATTTTCCCTCCATCCATACTGAGATTTGCATTGAGACAAAACCTCTTCAATACTTGGTAATGTCAGACACTTTAATTAGAGCCATACTCTTGAAGTTTTAGTGGTATCTCCTCTATTGCCTGTGTAAGTCTTGCCTTGTTTTAACTCAGTTGTCAGTTGAGGGGGATTAGAGAAAACTTGGGGGCACTGAAATGTCCTGTATCTTGATCTGGGGGTGGTTTCATACATATGTGTATGTATATTATGGTTGGTGCTTTGTGTCTCCATTTTAAGAAATTTAAGATATTCCAGCTATGTTTTCTTATAGAAGTTTTACTATCTAATATTTTTACATTTAGGTCTATGATCCATCTGAAATTGATTTTTTGTTTAAGGGTGAGAATTAAGGCACCAAAGTTAATATTTTCCCATATAAATTTCCAAATTAACTAGCATCATTTAATGAAAACACCACTCTTTACCCCACTGTATTGCAGCAAAACATTTGTGTGAACCAGGTAAGTGACTATATATATTTTTTTCTGGATGTTATTGTATTCCTTTTAACCAGTTCTCTATCCTTATGCTAATTCTACAGTATCTTAATTATTGTAGCTTTACATAAGTCTTTGGTTTTAATTGTCTTGGCTATTCCAGATGTCTTTTTGAGTTGAAGTGGTTATAGCAGACATCTCATGTTCAATAGTTCACCATTAATTATGATACTAGATGCAGGGCTTGTTGCCGCAACTAGCCATGACTACAGTGGAATTGAATTAGAAATCATTAACAGATAATTTAAAAAAAACAAACAATAGTTTGCAAATTAAGCAATACATTTTTTAAATGGAGCTGGGAATAGGGTGAGACAAGCAAGAGGACTATGATGCAAATAGCCATTTGTCCCTGCATTTTCACAGACTTGGGAGAGAGTGGTTCCTTTATTTTGTGCTTGAGGCTTCTTGTTTTCCTCATTCTAGTTCTCTTCATGGCTCTAAATAATTCATAGGTCCATATTTTGGAAATGAAAATATTTATGTAAATGTGTTAAAGTAGTTTTTTGAAATTTAGATCTTTAAATGAATATGTTTGAAAAGAAGAAATGTTGGAAAATCAAATCAGTCCTATCCAGAGAACTTTCTGGGATGAAATATAATAGCCACTAGCTATTGACTTGATCTGAACTGTGTCTAGTGTGATTGCTCTACTGAATTCTAAATTTTATTTAATTTTGATCTTCTTTACAAAATAATCCCAAATAACTTATGTAGACACACTCCCCCAGTGAGGTGGAATTTAACTCCCTTCCTCCCCTACTTCAAACTCCCCTCCATTACCTGAGTGTAGTTTGGATTTAATAAATTGCTTCCAAGGAACAGTGTATGAAAAGGGGTAAATAAATTTATAGTGGAGAAACCTGACAGACAATCCTTGTCAGTTGTCCAAGGCTAACTCCCTAGATATAAGTCAGGTTGATAGCAGGTATCCCCACTGTGAACTGATGAGAAGGGCTCATCACTTTTGTGGTATTCCAGTGTGATGGTGAGAAAAACAGCAGACAAACCCAAACTGAGGGACAGCCTACAAAATACCTGGTCATTAGTTATTCCTTAAAATTGCCGAGGTCATGAAAAACAAGAAGAGTTTGAGAAACTGTCACAGGCCAGAGTAAGCTAAGGGATGTGATGACTAAATGTGTTGTGGTATCTGGATGGAATTCTGGAATAAAGGACATTAATGGAAAAACCAGTGAAATCCAAATAAAGACTAGAGTTTAGTTAATAGTAATATATGAACACTGCAGTTATTGTTAGGCCTAAGAATATCATTTCACATATATTCATTTTAGATACCACAAATATCTTTAAATCTATGATCTCTTAATTTTGAATATGAACAGGAATCTTAAAGTGCAAGTATCAATCATATTTAGATTGTGTGATCTGCCCATAATACTACAAAAATACAAATTGATAAAGTAATAGTTTCAAAAAAAATCCCACATATTTTGGAAAATAAATAAAGTATTACCACATAAACCTTTGATAAAAGGATTACTAGGGAAATTTGGGAATACATGGAATTGAATGATAATGAACACATTACATATTACAGTCAAAATTGTGAGTCAAAGCTTAGTCGGTACTTAAAGGGAAATCTATAGCATTAAACATGTAGGGGGTTATGTATAATGATCTAGGCTTCCTGCTTAAAAGTTGCAAAGAGTAGCAACAGAGTAACCCACATGGGTCAAGAATGAAGAAATTATAAAGAATGGAGAAAATATAAATGAAATAGAGAACAAAATAGCTTTACAGAAGATTAACAAAATAAAAAGCATGTTCTTTCACAAGATTATTAAGATAAACTTTTGGCAGAACTGGTCAATAAATTAAAGAAGAAAAAGTACAAGTAAACCAATGAACAGCAAACTTTTCCTATAAAGAGCCAGGTAGTAAATATTTTAGGCTTTGAGGGGAATAAAGGGCCGTCTTTGTTGCAATTAATCAACTCTGATGTTGTAGCAGGAAAGCAGCCAGAGACAATACAGAAGGTAATGAACTTGTCTGTGTTACAATAAAATCATTATTTTATTGCATAAATTGCATAAACTTATTCACATAAGTTTCAGATCAACAAAATAACATTCTCCTTTTAATCCCCCCAACCACTTAAAATTGTATGCATCATTCTTAAATAGCTGCAAGTTGTGCAAAACCATGTAGTGGGCTGGATTGGATCACCCTTAATTGCAACTTCAAGGAAGGGGGTATCAAGGCCCAGTTGCATTTTCAAGGTCCATAACCATGTAGCATGCACTACTGCTTTTATGGAAAATGTGAGACACCTGAGGGTTATGAGAGTGGGTTTCTAGGAGGGGAAATGTATTCCCTGAGGTACCAAACCTTGGCAACCCAGGCCCTTCCAGGGACACCGGGTCTTTGCTGCTAACTCCGCATCCCACAGCCAAACTGCAGAAACACTAGGTCGCCGCTAGGGGCACCAGAGGGTGCACGTGCGTTCAACCCATGCATGGCCTTGCTCCAGGACCTGGAAGCCGTTAAGACGTCTCAGTGAGTGCTTGCAGAGGTAATGGTGGTGCCTGAGGCCTGAGGCATCATCCTTGTCACTGGCTTCACTAGGGGCCCGCCTAGGGCCTTGTGTTTTTCCCACAATTCTAGCAAGACATGGACAGGAACCGGTAAGGACTCTGGTATGGGGTATGTGGCACCTAGAATTGCCCCAAGTGTTCTCTTTGGGGAGGCAGGAGGGATTCAGTGACAAAAGCCCCCCAGCTCCTGATGGCACTCCCAGTTCTAAGCAGCCCAAAGGTTCTGTTCCCAGCCATGGCGCTCCTAAAGGACTGTCTGGAGGTCCCAAGTGGATCCCTTTCACCTTTCCACCCTTCCCCTCATTCCCACTCCCTCTGCTGCCCTGAGGGCCTGGCCTCCCCATGCCCTCCCCCCCCACTCCCCTTGGCTTCTCACCCTCACCATTCCCACCTGCTCTCCTGGGGAAGAGGCCCAACCAGGCCATTAGTTCCTCCCTTCCCATCCTGACCCCCTTCGTGGTCTGTCTTTTTTTGTTTAGAACTCAGCAAAATAAAATTCCAGTTAATTGTTGGACAACATTGTTTCACACATACATCAAATAGGCCAAAAATAATTAATAAACAAATAGCAACTTTATAGACAAAAAATAAAAAGGGAAAACTATCTTTGGCCTTTTTAACCATCTCATACAAACCAACTACTTGTACATACACAAAAACGTTACTGGAATGCTCAGAAAAAGATTTTTTTGTTGTTTTTCCCTTTTTTACAAGGTTTTTTCTCCATTAAGATGATAATGGATAATGTCACACCACAAGTATTGGAATCCTGGGCACAGAGCATTCACCAAGGGCCTTGAAGGTTGCACACAGCAGCTTGAGTGACCTAGGTAAGGTAAGGTTTGACCTATTCTTGTAGTATCAGGTGCTAAATGTAATCTATACCCAAAACTACCTCCTGCCTGAGACTCCCTGAGATATTATCTATAATCCTCCCCTCCTCCCTGTTGACTACAATCACTACCTCTGTTCATTGCATGACCCTCCACTCCCCTCCTCATGCTCTCATACCCATTGGAATGTTGAGCCCTTATAACCATCTTATTCAGCACCCCCCCCCCAAATGTGGACTATTTCCACATTGTGTTCTGAACATGCCATCATTCAGAGCAGATCCTGAATCCATTCAGAGAAGCTCCTGATTTCAGGGTAACATGACTCATCTTCCCCAATGTGTAGGTAAGAGCTATAATAAAAGCTCATGTCTCAGAATGTGTTTAGTGCTTTCTTTCATCCTTTGACTACAAAAGCCCCCTTGAACTTTGACAAGTAAAGTCAGAAGTAGGGCAAAGAATGCTCAGAAGTCTGGTTTGGTCATTGGAGATCATTAAAAATGGCTGACCCCTAACAATAGATACAAAACTGTAAGATGTAAACAAAAAATACAAACTTATTTTCCTTTTAAAGTACTTTTAAGATAAAAAGCAGGGCCTTGGCAATTTTCTTTCTTTTTTCCTCCCCTGTTGCAAATTCACACTGTGGTTTTGGCTGGGTGGTGGAGAGCACGTGTCACCTGCAGGTGGTGCTGCCTGCAGTGAGTGGTGGGTGGCCTCTCTACTTGAAGGTGACCATGTTTAGATTCTGAGACTGGAAGTGGAGTGAGAATAGATCATGGCAGCCTTTTTTATTTTTAAGTTTAATGTTTCCTTTTTTTGCTGTCTTGTCACCCTCATCAGTCTTCTGCTTCTTGGTGTCCACAACATCATCCTCATCATCTTCAGTGGTCCATTTGCCCATAGCAGCCTCAGTTTCCTCATCTTCATCTCCACCCTCTTCTTCACCATCTCCTTCTACCTCCTCTTCCTCTTCCTCCCCACCTTCTTCCTCTTCTTCATCTACCTCATTGTCAGCCCCTTGTTCCCCATTTTTTTTGTTAGCATTCCCAATAGCAGGTGCATCTCTTCCATTCTCTGCATGCTCCACAAATTCCTTCTTCTCATATAAGTCCTTGGTGGTGATTTCAGAGCTGGTATCCATAGCTGCATCTGACATGCTGGGGAATGCTGCTGATCTGATGTAATGGATTAGAAAGAAAGTGAGAGTTTGGGGCTCTGGTGATAAAGCTGCTGGCTGGAGGTGGCGGCATCGCACAGTGGAGGTGGCTGAGGGAGAGGGAAGCCACCTGGGAAACAATGCAAAGATGGGTTTTCTGAGCAGCCGGTGGGCCCTTGGTGCTCTCTTGAGGGGATTCATGCATTTAAAAATCCTAATCTTGTTTTATAACCTCACCTGCCTCCACTCTGCACCTTTCTGACCCAGACCATTTAAGGCACTTTAAAACATTTAAAAATTCATTTCTTGATCTCTTTCCCAACTGCACAGTTTCCTTTATTTTTCTTGTTTGCTTCCTGTGTGTATTGGCCCCAACTCTAGTACAGCCCCCCTTGACTCTAATGAAGCCCCTAAAACATGCAACCAGGATTTTTTTGTGCATGGTTCAAAGGTAGAGTGTTTTATTTACTGACTTAGAGTAGATTGGAAGAACAGGTTTTTGGGAAACTGAGATCAATTCTTTTTTCAGCTAAGTGTGAGATGCTTGCTACAACAACCAAATGGCAGTATCACATTGGTAGTGTGTTGTGAAATATCACTAGATAATGTGAAGTATTCCTATTCCTTCTCTCTGATTGGCTCTAGGATGTGTCCTTCTGCCTGAGATATCTCATGAGCTTTAGAAGTATCCATGCACACCTGAGATAAGGTGAAAGAGATTTTTATAGTGAGGTACAAGGTTATATCTTCCAGTCTTCAGTTTTTTCCTCTCTTATGCTTCTGTGATAGAATATTACTATTTATGCAATGTTTCCTATGGGAACCTGAATATACATGATAAATTCAGGCCACTCATTGATCCAGATATTTCCAGCCCTCTAAATTTCTTCCTTAAAGAAAAGGAAAATGACATTCTATTACCCAATCTTTTGAAAGGTAAATTTGAGTAACTAAGAGTACCAGAAAGATGAAAGCCAAGTAAAACCCTGACTTTTTTTTTTTTTTTTTTTTACCATATCTGGGGCTAACTGTGGCTGATGTATATGGTTTTTACCCTAAGATTTCCATTAATGAGTTAAAGTAGTTCATTCAAAGGAAATGTGTATTTTTTGTTTACATGGGGTTGTGACAGAAATGCCAGAGAGCCCCAAGGATTGTTGACCAGAGAGAAGATACCAACCCTGAGGGGAAGCAAGACATTTAGCCTTTCAAACTGTGGGCCAATCAATTTCAGTTGTTAAGCCAAAAAAAATGTATCCTTCTCTACCCTTTCCTTTAAGGCTTTATTTTTTGAGGTAATTGCATGCAGCTGGATGGGAGGTTATCTAAATTCATTACATGCCAGTAGATGAGATTGTATGTGAATTCTTGCCCAGCACATTTAAAGATATGGTTCAATGAGTTCCCTTTCTATTAGCTACCTATTGCTGTGTAATAAATTATCCTAAAATTTGGAAGCCTGAAATAACATTATCTCAACCAGTTTCTGAAGGTCAGGAATCTGCAACAGATTAGCTTGGGAGATTCTGGCTCAACGTGTCTCCTGAGACTGTGGACAAGAATTTGGCTAGGTTTTTACTCTCTGAGGTGTTGGCTACATTGGATGATCTGCTTTAAGCTCACTCACTTGGCCATTGGCAAGAGGCCTCATTTCCTTACCCTTTGAACCTCTCCCTGGAGATATCCCTGTCATGTTCCCCCCCAAAGAAAGTGTTCTAAGAGAGAGATCTTGCAACCAAGATGCCCAAAACCAGAGATTCTTTTCATAACCTAATTTTGGAAGTGACATAACATCATTTTTGCTATATGTGATTGGCCCCACAGACCAACCCTGGTACAGTGGAGGAGAGGTCTACACAAGGTATGAATACCAGGAAAAGGGATTCATTGGTGGTGGGGGGCATATTGGGGACTGGCTCTCACAGTCATTTATTCACCATTCTAAACTTTCTCCATAAAATCTTGGGCATTGTCCCATTACTGTTGGTGAATTATTTGGTTTCCGGCTAAGGTGAAACTCTCTGCCTCTGCACTAACTCCAAGTACTCTTGTTTGCTCAAGGATGTCATTCCAGGAAGTCTCCTCTTTGTCCAGGATTATGTGTTCTGTCTCTCTGGATCATCTCATCAGTAAACATATTGATTATCATATCACCTCTCATTAAGTGTCCCCCTTTGGATGACACATCCCTGTCCTGCTTATTTTATTTTTTCTTGTGCTTACAGAAAACTTTCTCAGTTGTCTGTATTTGTGGTCTCCAATTCTTTTCTCATTCTCCTTGAAAATCACTCTTGTCAAAGTCAACAACAAATTCCAAGTTGGTTTATCCTTTGGTCCACTTTTAGTTTTCAGAATATTTCATCTATTAGCAGCATTTGTCAGAGTTCATTTCCCCTTACTTCAAGATAATTTTTCATTTGGATCCCAGGATGCCTCCTATCTCAGTAGCTCTGAGTTCCCTCTTTTTCTTTTTAATGTAGAATGTGTTGTTTATTCATCCATGTTCTTAGGATATTATATCTCATAAATTTAAGATTTACATTAAAAATGATTGCAAAAGACTTTTTAAGTCAAAGAAATTCTCAATTTCCTACAGAAAGTCAACATAGCTTGCTACCAGAACTTGCTAGTTAAGAAAAACTTAAGATTGCCCCACATTTATCCATCTGCCAGACTATGATGGGTTGAATAGTTCTGAGTATGGTAATTTCATTAGAAGACCTAATTTGGTAGTGTGGGTGGATATTAACATGTAACTATCATATTCTTTCATATCACTTTTTAATATCTCCACTATTGAACTTTGCAACTTCTGTTGCAACCAATCCTCCAGGTGCATGTACCATGTTACATACACATATACAACTGCCTAAGTGGCCTCTCTGCTCCTACCACATTCTGAATAGCAACAGGTTTTCAGAATATCAACAGGTCCTTATCTACCCAATCTAAATTCTTCATTGCATTTCTTTAACCCCAGTTCTCCAGCTGCTTTTTCCCTTAGATACCTGATTCTTTTGATTTTTCTTTTTAATGAATATCACACTTTGAACATGTAAAAGTTGGAGAGTGGAGGACAAATTTCATAAGTCTTCTGTATCCCACAAGGAAGGGCATATCTGTATATATCATCAAAAGAAAGAAGGAAAAAAACTGAAGTAAACACCACTGGAGGCATGTTCCCTTATCATTATGATAGTCTTTCAACTCTCTCCTCTTAAACTCCGCTTCACTCTGCTACCTTCTTCTAATCATTTAACTAGTTATAATTTTTCCCTCCCTCCCTGTTTAACATCCCTTCCATGAAGCTGACATACACAAAAATCTATCTGTGCTCTTGTTTTCTAACCTTATCTAAATGTGTAAAATTCCTTCCTAATGGGATATCACAAAAGATTGGAATGGCAGATTATTTACATCCTAGATATATGGTGAGAATAAAAAATTATTGAATCATTGAATATATACTATCAAGGACATGTATATAAAAATTTTTAAAAATGGTACTCAAGCACATCTCAATTTAAACAAGTTCTTCTATCCACATAAAGTAGAACTAAAGAAAATTGAATGCAGCAAGACATTCAGAATAGATTCCTTATAAACTTCTGACATCAGTGTAGGAAGGAAAGATGCAAGAAGGAAAAAGGCAACTTATGTCACAGGACTCATAGTTCATCAAAACCTGTAGCATTTGAACAGTTGATTGTATACCATGGATGATTGTATGGTTTGTGAATATATCTCAATAAAACTGAATTTTAAAAAAACAAAACAAAAAAGGTATAACCTGCCCTAGCATATAGTAGCTTTTACAGCTTGCTCCAGAGTGATCCTAAAATTACTACTTACAGAGAACTGTACTAGAATGATTTTTATGACTTAATTGACTAAATGTCATAATTATTCTCCATTCTGGCATTCTCAGAAGAGTCTCAATTATAATATAGGCAAAAAAAGACAGCACATCTTAATGTTTCATTTCTTGATCAATTCTGAACACTCTCCTTTCCAGTTCAGTTAGCTGTCTTTCAACCGTTCTCTCAAACATTTCTTTCTGCCAAAGTTATTTCTCTTTTCCTTTCTCATCTGTTGAACTTGATCTTCTGGCATGGAGGAAAGGGATTGGGTACCAGGTTTGAGAGTCAAGTTACTCAGGTCTTTTATTAACATTTCTAAGGAGAAAGAATTAGAGGTCAGGGAGTCTTTCTGGGAATTTTCTTCAGTGGACATCAGGAAAACTCTGAGGTCAAGGTTGGATTAAGCTTCTGCGTTGGGTCCACAGAGGTCTAGTCACAGCTCTGAAGTCCTCCTGAATCTTTGGGTCAGACTGGGAAGTTGGCTCAAGGCCCTCAAATCTCTATGAGATAGTCTAGAAATTATAGTCCAGGAAGGGTCAAAAAATCTAAATCCCAAGTTTCTTCTTGAACTCCTCTTCTGTTTCCTTCTAATCTCCCTGACACTTAACTGATGGTGTTTTCCAGGGCTCTTTTTATCTCAATCTAACTCTTCCCCTAGGTGATCTCATCCAATCTTTTGGTTTAAATAATGCTATATTTATTCAAAATAAATATATTTCAAATAATATACTAAAATATATTATTTATGTAAGACTCTTAAATGTGTATATCTAGCCAAGATTTCTCTCTGATCTCTGGTCTCACAGACCTACCTGCTAAGAAGCACCTTTTATATGTCATCCTCCTTTCTTTCACATCCCAAATTCAATCCATCAATAAATTTTCTGTGTTGTACCTATAAAATTTTGACCCAGAATCTTACATCTTAGTATAACCATTTCTCTGTGCTGTTTGATAACACCATTATCTTTTTTGTATCATTCAAATATCTTTATAAATTATCTTCCTGCTTCCACCATTACTCTCTACATTATGTTGTTCACACAGTAGCCATTGTAATCCTTTTCACATGAGGGTCAGATCATATCCTTCCTCAGAGTCATCTGCCTCTAGACTCTAGAGAAGAATTGGTTCTTTACCTCTTCCAGCCTCTGGAAAACTTCCTCTCTTTTTCAAGCACATTTGGGGCCCACCTGGAAAATCGAGGGTAATACCTCATTTCAAGATCCATTATTTAATCACATCCACAAAGACCATTTTTCCAAATAGGTAATGTTTACAGGTTTCAGGGATTTGGATTCAACCTACTATATTCTCCATTCCTTCTCTTCCCCAGACCATGATAACCACTAATTCACTTTAAATCTCTATGCATATGCCTATTCTGGACATTTCCTATAGATGAAATCACACAATATGTAGTGTTTGATGACTGGATTCTTTCACTTAGCATAATGTGTTCAAGATTCATCCATGTTCTAGCACACATCTCAAACCTTTATTATGGTTGAGTAAAATTCCATTGCATGAATAATATTTCATTTTGTTTACCCATTCATCAATCAGTGGACATTGTGGTTCTTTCTACGTTTTGGCTATTATAAAGTATACTTCTGCAAATATTTGCATAGAAGTTTTTACATGGACATATTGCTGGGTCACATGGTAACTCTTTGTTCACCTTTTGATGAATGACCAAACTGTTTTGTAGAACAGCTGCATTATACATTTTCACATGCTGTCTTTGTGGCTTCCAATTTCTCCACAGTCTAGCTAACAGTTGTTATCCATCATTTTTATTACAGTCAATTTAGTGAGTGTGATGTAATATTTCATTGTGATTTTGATTTGCATTTTCCTAGTGACACTGAGCATTTTTTCATGTACCTAAGGGCACTTTGTATGTTATCTTTGGAGAACTGTTTATTCAAATCCTTTACCCACATTTTTATTGTGTTATACTTTTTATTGGGTTGTAAGAGGTCTTTATATATTCTATATAAAAGTCTCTTATCACATATGTAAATTTTGCAAATATTTCCCCATTTTTTTGGATTTTCTGTACTTTCCTGGTATCTTTTGAAGTGCAAGTTTAAAACTTTGATGAAGTTCAGTTTACCTATATTTTTCTTGTGTCATCTGTGCTTTCTGTGGAATAGCTAAGAAATCATTGTCTAACCCAAGTTCAGGAAGATTTATTCCTATGTTTTCATAGAAGAAGTTTATAGTTTTAGTCTTAAATTTACATCTGTGATCCACTTTTAAAAAAAATTTTACTTAGACTTTTTATTTTGATATCATAATGAATTCACATATAATTTTTTCTACCCATGCTCCAGAATAAGGTAGAAATTTTTGTTTTCCTCTCAAATCTTTTGGTGTTTAAGTGTTGGGTGAAGAAGGTGAGGTGCAACTGGGTCTGCCCTGGGCTAGGAGAGGGGCTGGTCCTGGGTTTGGAGAGGAACTGGCCTTGGATTTGGGGAAGGGGTCAGGGCTTGTCCTGGGATGGGGAGGAACTGGCTTAGGGTGAAGGGGAGGGTATTAGGCTGGTTTTGTGGTGGAGGAGAACAGGGCTTGGAATGTTGAGAGGGGAGTTCGTTTGGACTTGGGTGGGGGAAGGGGCCTGATACTGCCATGAATGGTGTGGGTCTGCATGGGGGCTGAGAGTTGAAGGGTGAGCTGCTCCCCTCATGACCACACACACCAAATTGCAGGGCTCTGGGATGAGGTGGGAGAAAGCAAGACCAGATACAACCCCTATATCCTACTCAATTGGTGAACCCTTTCCTCGATTAGATTCAGAGTGCAGGGCCTTGTCTTTGGGGGGGTGTTCTGAGCTTGCCTGCAATGAGTGAGGGTCAAACCCAGAGTCCCTCTCCCTTCTCCTGGGGTTCATCAACTTTGACCAGGATGGACACCACTGCTTGTTGCTCCTTACCCCATTTCTTTCCCCTTACCCCATTTTTTTGTCCTAGCAGAGGCAGACCCCTCTCCCAACAGTGATGTCATTAGATTAGCTTCTCCTCAGAACATTCTTTCCTCAGCCACCACTTGGCCTTTTGTTCTTCCAAAGCTTCCACAGAAGTCAAAACTTCCTGTCCTTACTCCACTCAGCCTCCCATAACCATAACAATTACTTCAGATGTCTCTTGTCCTATTTTTACTTCACCAACAAATCTCTTCTCACAGAGTCACATCCTGGCCAGAAAGCTGGGAACCTGTGAGGTGCCATGGGGCATGGGCTGAGGAGGACGCTGGGGCAGTGCAGCTGGAGTGGATGTTGACCTGGGAGAGGGGGCACATGGGGGCCAGAACAGGGTCTCCTCACCTGTGCCCCTTCATCATCAGGCCTTGCATCTGTATCTACTGGGGCTCCCACAGCACTGGAACCAGACCTGTTTGAACCTGCTTTGACTGGAGTTTGGCACCTGCTTCCCAGTGTGCAACCTTGGGAGGAAATTTGGGCTTCAGGACAGATAGGGAAAGCAAGATGGGTGAGGATCCTTCCCTGGTGGAGAGATGAGGCAGGAGTGGAAGGAAAGTGAGGGTGCCAGCCATGTCATTCAAGCCAGTACAGGGGTCTTCTTTGGAATCTTCTTTGGATCTTATTTTGGATCAATTTGGCTTGGGAAGTACTCAGCCTGTTTGGGCTGTGCACTGTGTTTCTGGAAAGGGATGGAAGGGAGTGTTTCTGTTACATATTCCTGTCATTTCATGTGACTCAGATCTTTCACTGCAAGGCATAGGATGGTCCTGGTGCCTCTAGGGTCACAGCAGGTCTGTCATGATCTCAGCTACTGAATAAATTAATGAAGGAATGAGTGAATACATGCATATAAAAGAGGTCATTGCATTTATCACCATTAGACCTGGGGTTCTCATATTAAAACCTCCCTTTATCTCACATTGGGATGGAGGCACTCCACTGCCTTCTCCTTCCTTGACTCATTCAACAAACATTTGTCCCTGCTTGGATGCAGATTCAGTGCTCAGGAGAAATGCATGGACTCTGACTGGTGATGTTTAGCTGAGAAAACAGAAAAAAATAAGCAAAAGAAAGCCAAGAATACCTTTGTTTTGAAGTAGCAAGTTGTGTCTAATTCACAAAGAAAGCAGGCATGGTGATCTGGAAAGTGACAAAGGCTGGAGAGCTTCAGGGGATGATGTTCCAGACATATGGGACATGCTTCTGAAGTCCTGATGTAAAGTCATTGGTCAGTTTGAGAACAGAAAGAAGTCACAGAAATGAGATTGGAGAGGGTGGAGATGAGAGGGGCAGGGAAGGATGCAGACAGATCATGGAGAAGAGATAGAAGGGCTTGGTGTCTATCTAAATGAAAAGAAGATCCAGTGATCTTCTTAAATCCTGATTCATGTTTCCTAACTCATTGTGATGTTGGAAGGGAGACCCTGTGGAGGAAGGGAGGACCCTGAGCAAGCATGACTGTTGTGCAGGCTTGGAAAAATCATGGTTGAGGAAAGCCACAGAGGTGGACAGATGGTGGAGTTGTCATGGCCTTGTCAGGTTGCTGGAGGTTCAAATATATTGTTCACAAACTCTCTTAGTGTCTGTCTGAAAGTATTTTTACCTCTCATTCATTTGTGAAGGACAGTTTTGCTAGATATATAATTCATGGTTTGCAGTTTTCCTCTTTCAGTATCTTAAATATATCTTACCACTGCCTTCTCACCCACATGGTTTCTGTGGAGAAATATGTACAAAGTCTTACCAAGCTTCCACTGTATTTGATGGATCACTATTCTCTTGCTGCTTTCAGATGCTCTCTTTTTCTTTGAAACTGGAAATCTGATCAGTAAGTGTCTTGGAGTAGGTCCATTGGAATCTATTCTGTTTGGGGTATGCTGTACTTCTTGAATCTATAATTTTATGTCTTTCAAAAGAGTTGGGAAATTTTCAGTGATTACTTTTTCTATTATCGTATCTGCCCCTTTTCCCTTCTCTTCTCTGTCTGGAACACAAAAAAAACATGTATATTCACACATTTCATGTCAGTCAGCTCCAAAAGACCCTGCTTGTACTTTAACATTCTCTTCCCTGTCTGTTCTTCTGTGTGTATGAATTCAAATGTTTTGTCTTCCCACTCATTGATCCATTCTTCTGCTTGTTCATATCCACTCTTTTATCCTTCCATTGTGTTTTTCATCTCTTCTATTGTGCCTTTCATTCCAATAAGTTTTGGCTTTCTTTTTCAAGCTTATGAATTCTTTGTGATCATCCAGTGCCTCCTTTGTATCATTCATCTCTTTTGTCATACCTTCCCTCAGTTCATTGATTTGATTTTCTAATTGATTTAGGAGATTTGTTTGAACATCATTAATTAATGGTCTGAAATCTTGTATCTCAGTTGAGTTATTAGTTTGTTCCTTTGGCTTGTCCATATTTTCATGTTTGGTATGGTTCATTATCTTAAGCTGTTTAAGCATCTGACTTTCTTGATTTCTGGAGCTCATTTTCAATTTTACCTGGGGTTTTCTTGTTGGTTAGATTTGTTCTCTATTCTTTCATGCGATGTTCATTTCAACTTATTCTAGACCTCTAACTTAGCTTCTATTTAGTTGATTGAATCTTTCACCTCTTTTTTTTTTTGTTTGTTTGTTTCTTGTTGTGTCTCTATGTAACTTTTGTGAGAGGGTCTCCTCAGATATGGCTGACTCCAAACAGGATTTCCCACTCCACAGAGGCCCAGGTCTCAAGAGGAGGACATGGAGATTCCTTGAGAATGAGACCCTCCTGCGAGGTCTCTAGATTGTATTTTTCCTATTCCTATCTAGCAGGTTGTGTTTGTCAACCTGCAGCTCCCCACCAGTGTAAAGATAAGCAGTGCCTTTAGTTCTCTGCAGACTCTGTCCCTGTTGAGGGGTGGCTGACTGAAGCTGGTTTCTGTTTTCCAGCATCTGAGGTCCCAGTTCTTTGAAGGAGGGCTGCTACTTGAATTTAATCATGCCCCCCTTTTCTTAGAGAAGTTATGCCCTTTAGGGAGTTGTCTCCCCCAATGGATTCATTGCTTCTTCTGTCAGACCTATCTCCACTTTGCTCTGGCCTGAGTCCAGAGGCCAGTTACAAATATCTGAGGCTTTCTGTAAAGAGAATAGAAATAAATAGAACAGTTATTTAAAAAGAAAAAAGAAAAGAAACCCACTTTTATGGCCTTTCCCCAGTTCCCAAGTTTGTCAGTCTCAGTATAAAAAGTATAAAAGATATGTGCCTTAGGCTATTATCTCTTTCCCCAGGATAATTACTCTCCAACAGCTTTAATTCTTCACTTGCTGGGGGGGGGGGGCTGTTGATGTATGAAAAGATAAGGAGTCAGAGAGTAAGAAAAGACAAGGGAAAAAGGTAAAAAAAAAAAAAAAAAGCCTTTTTGAAGCCACAGAATGAGAGACAAATTGGGTGCCTGTGTCTATGTGCCCCCCTTTCCAGAGCCCAGATCTCCAGTACACCAAAGACCCCCAAATCCAAAAGTTTATTAATTAATTTGTTAAATAATTCTGCAATTAAGGCTGGGTTGAGCCCTTCTTGCTTCCAGCACAGATTGTTTCTTTTTCCTTTGAGGAGCCAGTTCCAAGACAGTCTACTGTGTCTGTTGGGGAGAGGTAAAAACACCCTGGCCAGGGAACTTAGAGGTTTCACTTGGATCTCAGCCAATCCACCCATTCTAGACTATGATATGTGACTGGTCACTGAAGACCCTGAAAATGCTGATTCATACAGTTCCAGGCTATTTACAAGCTGCCCTAGAAGAGTGACTAAATTCCACATCTCATCACTCTGCATATTGCCACACCCCACCTTGTCCAAGATCTTATAGGGAAAACTATCAGTCTTTAAAAACTGATCATGAAGTTTTCATTGTTTTTCATAAATACCCTTTATCATGATGAGGGATTTTCCTTCTTTTCTGATTTTTCTAAGGTTTTTCATGAGGAAAGGATGTTGGAGTTTTGGTAATTCCTTTTCTGCATAAATTTGATGATCATGTTTTCTCTACCTTTATTGATGTGGTGTTCTACATTAATTAATTTTCTTATGTTGTTCCACCCTTGCATACCTGGGATTAAAAGCACTGGGTCATGGAGTATAATTCTTTTATTCACTATTGGGTTCATTTTGAAGTATTTTTTTTTGAGGGCTTTTTCCCCTACATTCATGACAGTATTTGGTCCATAATTTTCTTTTCCTGTAGTAACTTTTCTGGCTTTGGTATTTGGTCAATGACCTCATAGAATGAGTGAGTTAATGTTCCCTTCTCACCTTTACTTCAACTTTGCTGTATATCTTAGATGAGTTCTAAAATAAAGCATAGTTTTCAAATTCCACTAGGCTATTTTGATTATGTAGACTATTCATATTTCATATAATTACAGTTAAACTTTCATTTTAATCTGCCTTTGCTCCATGTACTTTTTATTTGGCTCCAAGTGCAATGCTGTGGTTTTCCTCCAGAATGCCTTTGTTAGGAACATTATTTGTTTGTACAAGAATGTTCATACCAGCTTTATTCTTTTTGTAACAGTTTCATTGAGATATATTTAAATACCATAAATCTATCCAATGTGTACAGTGGGGTTTCCTATATTCACAGAATTGTGCATTTTCACCACAGTCAACATTTGAACTTCTCCATTACTCCAGAAAGAAAAGTCCCATACCCCTTACAGTCACCTCTCAATCCCCCTAATCTTCCCCATCCCTTCCTAAGCACTAAACTCTTTCTGTCTCTAGAGCTTTAATAAATATTTCCTGTTTACATAAATGGAGTCATAAAATATTTAGTACTTTGATTTCTTTCACTTAACATGTCTTCCAATTATTATTTTTTAATTAAGAAGTAGTTTTGCAGGAAAGTTGTAAAATGTACAGTGTTCATATATAATCCCTTACTGTTGACACTCGCATTAATGTGGAACCTTTCTTACAATTGAAAGAATATTATAACAGTACTATCATATATGGTCCATAATTTACATTAGGTGTATTTTTCCCATTTACCACCCCATTTTAACACCTTGTATTAGTGTCATACATTTAGTATAATTCAGGGAAGAATATTTTTGTGCTTGTATATTAACCCCAGTCCATTGTACACAACAGGATTCAGTTTATAATGTAGTCCCATGTTTTATTATTCTGGCTTTCATCCCAGTAACATATAATACAAAATATCCCCTTTCAACCAAATTCCCATACATAATCCAGCACCATTAATTACACTCACAATAATGTTCATCTATATCTACCATCCATATCCTAACCCTAAAAATCAACTATACAGAAATTCTGTACAAATTAAGCATTGGATCCCCATTCTCTACAGCAAACTACTCCTGATAAACTATATGCTAAATTCCAACTCTATGAATATGCTTTTTTATAATTTGTTCATAGAAGTGAGATCATAGAGTATTTGCCTTAGTGCCTAGCTTGTTTCACTTAACATAACATCCTCAGTTTCATTCATGTTATCACATGTATCTGGGCTTCATATCTTTTTTTACTGAATGATAGTGTATTCTATGTACATACAACATTCTTTTTATCCATTCATCAGTTGATGGAAACTTGGGTTGCTTCCATCTTTAGTGAATTGTGAATGATGCCACTATAAACATGTGTGTGCAAATATCTGTAGCTGCTTTCAATTTTTCTGAGTATATATCCACTAGCTGGATTCCTGGGTCATATGGTACTTCTATACTTAGTATTCTGAGGAAATCTGAAGATATTTTCCACGGTGGCTGCAACAGTTTATATTGCCACCAGCAACTGATGAGTGTCCCCATTTCTCAAAATCCTTTCCAACACTGGTAATATGCTGTTCTATAAAATACTAGCCTCTTTGCTGGGTGTGAACTGTTATATCATTTTGGTTTTGATTTCATTTTGGTTTTGGTTTTGATTTACATTTACCTAATTGCTAGTAATGTTGAGCATCTTTTCATGTGCTTTTTTAGTCATTTGTATATCCTGTTGGAAAAGTGTCTATTCAAGCCTTTGGTCTACTTTACATTGGGTTGTTTGTCTTGCTATTGTTCATTATAGGATTACCATATCCTATATTTAATGACTCTTAAATATATGATTTTGACCCAGTTTGTGATGATTTTTGTGTATGATATGATATAAAGGTCCTCTTTCGTTCTCTATGTCATTTATTTCTGCTTTAATCCTTGTTATTTCTTTTCTTGTACTTGGTTTAGGATTGGTTTGCTGTTCATTTTCTAGCTTCTTCAGTTGATGCATTAGTTCTTTGATTTTGGCTCTTTCTTCCTTTTTAATATATGCGTTTAGTGCTATAAATTTCCCCCTTAGCACTGCTTTTGCTGCATCCCATAGGTTTTGGTATGTTGTGTTCTCATTTTCATTCGTCTCTATATATTTAGCAATTTCTCTTGCTATTTCTTCTTTAACCCACTGATTGTTTAGGAGTGTGTTGTTTAACCTCCAGGTATTTGTGAATTTTCTAAGTCTCTGATGGTTATTGACTTCTAATTGTATTCCATTGTGGTCAGAGAATGTGCTTTGAATAATTTCAATCTTTTTAAATTTATTGAGGCTTGTTTTATGTCCCAGCATATGATCTATTCTGGAGAAAGTTCCGTGAGCACTAGAAAAGTATGTGTATCCTGGTGATTTGGGATGTAATGTCCTGTAGATGTCTGTTAAATCTAATTCATTTATCAGATTGTTTAGGTTTTCAATTTCCTTATTGGTCTTCTGTCTGGTTGATCTATCTATAGGAGAGAGTGATGTGTTGAAGTCTCCCACAATTATTGTGGAAACATCAATTGCTTCCTTTAGTTTTGCCAATGTTTCTCTCATGTATTTTGTGGCACCTTGATTGGGTGCATAGACATTTACGATTGTTATTTCTTCTTGCTGAATTGCCCCTTTTATTAGTATGTAGTGGCCTTCTTTGTCTCTCAAAACATCCCTGCATTTGAAGTCTATTTTATCTGAGATTAATATTGCTACACCTGCTTTCTTTTGGCTGTGGCTTGCATGAAATATTTTTTTCCATCCTTTCACTTTCAGTTTCTTTGTGTCCCTGTGTCTAAGATGAGTCTCTTGTATGCAACATATTGATGGTTCATTTTTTTTGATCCATTCTGCGAATCTATATCTTTTAATTGGGGAGTTTAATCCATTTACATTCAACGTTAAAACCGTGAAGGCATTTCTTGAATCGGCCATCTTATCCTTTGGATTATGTTTGCCATATTTTTCCCTCTCTCTATTAATATCCTTTATTGTACCCATACCGAATCTCTTTAGTACTGAACCTTTCTCCAAGTCTCTCTGTCCTGTCTTTGTTTCTCTGTCTGTAGGGCTCCCTTTAGTATCTCCAGTAGGGCAGGTCTCTTGTTAGCAAATTCTCTCAGCATTTGTTTGTCTGTGAAAAATTTAAGCTCTCCCTCAAATTTGAAGGAGAGCTTTGCTGGATAAAGTATTCTTGGCTGGAAATTCGTCTCACTCAGAATTTTAAATATATCGTGCCACTGCCTTCTCGCCTCCATGGTGGCTGCTGAGTAGTCACTACTTAGTCTTATGCTGTTTCCTTTGTATGTGGTGAATTGCTTTTCTCTTGCTGCTTTCAGAACTTGCTCCTTCTCTTCTATGTTTGACAGTGTGATCAGTATATGTCTCGGAGTGGGTTTTTTTGGATTTATTCTATTTGGAGTTCGCTGAGCATTTATGATTTGTGTATTTATGTTGTTTAGAAGATTTGGGAAGTTTTCCCCAACAATTTCTTTGAATACTCTTCCTAGACCTTTACCCTTTTCTTCCCCTTCTGGGACACCAATGAGTCTTATATTCGGACGTTTCATATTATCTATCATATCCCTAAGGTCCATTTCGATTTTTTCAATTTTTTTCCCCATTCTTTCTTTTATGCTTTCATTTTCCATTCTGTCATCTTCCAGGTCACTGATTCGTTGTTCAACTTCCTCTAGTCTTGTACTATGAGTGTCCAGAATCTTTTTAATTTGGTCAACAGTTTCTTTAATTTCCATAAGATCATCCATTTTTTTATTTAGTCTTGCAATGTCTTCTTTATGCTCTTCTAGGGTCTTCTTGATTTCCTTCATATCCCGTACTAGGGTCTCATTGTTCATCTTTAGTTCTTTGAGTAGCTGCTCTAGGTGTGTCTCTTCTGGTCTTTTGATTTGGGTGCTTGGGCTTGGGTTATCCATATCGTCTGGTTTTTTCATATGCTTTATAATTTTCTGTTGTTTTTGGCCTCGTGGCATTTGCTGAACTTGATAGGGTTCTTTTAGGGTTTGTAGACTAGTTGAAGTCCTTATCTCTAATTTATCAGATCTACAGCTTCGTGGAGTAGACTTTCTCTAACTAACCAGCAGGTGGCATCCACGAGCCACCTGTTCTCCACAAGCCAGATCTCCCCTGCTTAGCCTTTTTGGTGAGTGGGGGAGTGAGTCTTGTGGGGCCCAATTGGTGTACCAAGCTTGCGTGTGTAGTTGGTGTTGCCTGCCCTGTATGTGGGGCGTGTTTCTGGGCAGTCGGGGAGGGGGGGTGGCCCTAACAATCAAATCTCCCTGATGATCCTAGAGTTTTAAAGCTGCTGCAATAGTCTAATCCTTCAGTTCAGTCCTGCCACAGTTTGTCTCTGCCACTGACCCACAAGTCTTTGGTATTGGCGTATGGCTCCTGAGACTTGCAAGTGGGCCCCTCTTCCAGGCTGTGCACCCCGGGTCCTCTGTTGAGGGATGACTGTGCTATGTCACAGGTGAGTGCCGTCCCCCCAGGGCAGTTCTGGGCTGCTGGGCTGTGTTGGGAGGCTCCCAGTCTGCTCAAATGATGGCTGAATGGGGCTCTGTTAATTCACACTGCTCCCCCTTCCCAGCTCTGGGACATTCAGCTGAGGTTGCAGGGAAGGCTAATGTCCACGCCCAGTTTTGTGGTGTGTGCCTGTTATTTGAGGCACTTCCGTCACACTGGGTTGTCTGGGGCAGCTCTGGGCTATGGGGCTGGTGATGGGCAGGAGTGTTTCCTGTCCACCAGGATGGTGACTGTGAGCGGACACCCCCCTTTTCTTGGGAAGTTGTGTTGTTTAGTGAATTTTCTCAGCCACTGGATTATTGCCTTTTGTCTCAGAGCTCTCTTAGTTCTGCTCTTGACTTGACGTGCCCAAATTTCAATTCTTTGAAGCTTTCTGTATTGAGCTTCTTAGAGTAATTGTTTTAGAAAAAGCAAAAAGGATTTAAAAAAAAAAAAAAAAAACAAAAAACGGCCCTCCTCAGAGATCTAATGGGTTATTGAAATGCTAATAGACAAAGCAACCAGGGCCATTAAGGAAAGGTGCACAGGGCAGAGAGATCAGCCTTGCTTCGGGATTTGCATATGCGCCTCAAGGCCTGATCTCCGCCCTTCCCCTTTCCGTGTTCACCAGAACTCCAAAAATCCTCTGCTTTTATTTTGGAGTTTTTCGTGTTGTTTTTTTTCTATGCCTGTCTCCTCTCTGCTGGGCTGGCTGCTCTCAGAGTCTCTGGTGTCTGGTCTCAGTCTATCTATGGTTGGAGTTTGAATCAGTAGAATGAGTTTCCGATAAGAGCAGCCACTGCAATTCTCCCTTCTCCTTCCTGGAGCTGACAGCCCCTCCTCCCCCGGGACTGAGCCTGGCAGGGAGGGGCGCGGGTCCCCTGGCCGCAAAAACTTACAGATTTCGCTGATCTCAGCAGTTCCACGTTTTCATGGGTGTTGTATGAAGTATGCCCAAAGACAGATTGCTCTGTGGTGTCCAGTCCACACAGTTCCTGGCTTTTTAACTACTTTCCTGGAGGAGTAACTAAAACATACAGCTCACCAGTCTGCCATCTTGCCCCGCCTCTCTGTGGGAAGATTTTTGATGACTGATTGGATCTCCTTGCTTGTGATGGGTTGGTTGAGGTCTTCTTTTTCTTCTCTGGTCAGTCTAGGTTGTTCATATGTTTCCAGGAAATTGTCCATTTCTTCTACATTATCCAGTTTGTTGCCATACAGTTGTTCATAATATCCTCTTATAATTTTTTTAATTTCTTCAGGATCTGCAGTTATGTCACCTATTTCATTCATTATTTTGTTTATATGGGTCTTCTCTCTTTTTGATTTTGTCAGTCTAGCTAGGGGCTTGTCAATCTTGTGGATCTTCTCAAAGAACCAACTTTTGGTGATATTTATCCTCTCTATTGTTTTTTTGTTCTCTATGTCATTTATTTCTGCTTTAATCCTTGTTATTTCTTTTCTTCTACTTGGTTTAGGATTGGTTTGCTGTTCATTTTCTAGCTTCTTCAGTTGATCCATTAGTTCTTTGATTTTGGCTCTTTCTTCCTTTTTAATATATGCGTTTAGTGCTATAAATTTCCCCCTTAGCACTGCTTTTGCTGCATCCCATAGGTTTTGGTATGTTGTGTTCTCATTTTCATTCGTCTCTATATATTTAGCAATTTCTCTTGCTATTTCTTCTTTAACCCACTGATTGTTTAGGAGTGTGTTGTTTAACCTCCAGGTATTTGTGAATTTTCTAAGTCTCTGATGGTTATTGACTTCTAATTGTATTCCATTGTGGTCAGAGAATGTGCTTTGAATAATTTCAATCTTTTTAAATTTATTGAGGCTTGTTTTATGTCCCAGCATATGATCTATTCTGGAGAAAGTTCCGTGAGCACTAGAAAAGTATGTGTATCCTGGTGATTTGGGATGTAATGTCCTGTAGATGTCTGTTAAATCTAATTCATTTATCAGATTGTTTAGGTTTTCAGTTTCCTTATTGGTCTTCTGTCTGGTTGATCTATCTACAGGAGAGAGTGATGTGTAGAAGTCTCCCAGAATTATTGTGGAAACATCAATTGCTTGCTTTAGTTTTGCCAGTGTTTCTCTCATGTATTTTGTGGCACCTTGATTGGGTGAATAGACATTTACGATTGTTATTTCTTCTTGCTGAATTGCCCCTTTTATTAGTATGTAGTGGCCTTCTTTGTCTCTCAAAACATCCCTGCATTTGAAGTCTATTTTATCTGAGATTAATATTGCTACACCTGCTTTCTTTTGGCTGTGGCTTGCATGAAATATTTTTTTCCATCCTTTCACTTTCAGTTTCTTTGTGTCCCTGTGTCTAAGATGAGTCTCTTGTATGCAACATATTGATGGTTCATTTTTTTTGATCCATTCTGCGAATCTATATCTTTTAATTGGGGAGTTTAATCCATTTACATTCAACGTTAAAACCGTGAAGGCATTTCTTGATTCGGCCATCTTATCCTTTGGTTTATGTTTGCCATATTTTTCCCTCTCTCTATTAATATCCTTTATTGTACCCATACCGAATCTCTTTAGTACTGAACCTTTCTCCAAGTCTCTCTGTCCTGTCTTTGTTTCTCTGTATGTAGGGCTCCCTTTAGTATCTCCAGTAGGGCAGGTCTCTTGTTAGCAAATTCTCTCAGCATTTGTTTGTCTGTGAAAAATTTAAGCTCTCCCTCAAATTTGAAGGAGAGCTTTGCTGGATAAAGTATTCTTGGCTGGAAATTTTTCTCACTCAGAATTTTAAATATATCGTGCCACTGCCTTCTTGCCTCCATGGTGGCTGCTGAGTAGTCACTACTTAGTCTTATGCTGTTTCCTTTGTATGTGGTGAATTGCTTTTCTCTTGCTGCTTTCAGAACTTGCTCCTTCTCTTCTGTGTTTGACAGTGTGATCAGTATATGTCTCGGAGTGGGTTTATTTGGATTTATTCTATTTGGAGTTCGCTGAGCATTTATGATTTGTGTATTTATGTTGTTTAGAAGATTTGGGAAGTTTTCCGCAACAATTTCTTTGAATACTCTTCCTAGACCTTTACCCTTTTCTTCCCCTTCTGGGACACCAATGAGTCTTATGTTCGGACATTTCATATTATCTATCATATCCCTGAGGTCCATTTCGATTTTTTCAATTTTTTTCCCCATTCTTTCTTTTATGCTTTCATTTTCCATTCTGTCATCTTCCAGGTCACTGATTCGTTGTTCAACTTCCTCTAGTCTTGTACTATGAGTGTCCAGAATCTTTTTAATTTGGTCAACAGTTTCTTTAATTTCCATAAGATCATCCATTTTTTTATTTAGTCTTGCAATGTCTTCTTTATGCTCTTCTAGAGTCTTCTTGATTTCCTTCATATCCCGTACTATGGTCTCATTGTTCATCTTTAGTTCTTTGAGTAGCTTCTCTAGGTGCTGTGTCTCTTCTGGTCTTTTGATTTGGGTGCTTGGGCTTGGGTTATCCATATCGTCTGGTTTTTTCATATGCTTTATAATTTTCTGTTGTTTTTGGCCTCGTGGCATTTGCTGAACTTGATAGGGTTCTTTTAGGGTTTGTAGACCAGTTGAAGTCCTTATCTCTAATTTATCAGATCTACAACTTCGTGGAGTACACTTTCTCTATCTAACCAGCAGGTGGCGTCCACGAGCCACCTGTTCTCCACAAGCCAGATCTCCCCTGCTTAGCCTTTTTGGTGAGTGGGGGAGTGAGTCTTGTGGGGCCCAATTGGTGTACCAAGCTTGCGTGTGTAGTTGGTGTTGCCTGCCCTGTATGTGGGGTGTGTTTTTGGGCAGTCGGGGAGGGGGGGTGGCCCTAACAATCAAATCTCCCTGGTGATCCTAGAGTTTTAAAGCTGCTGCAATAGTCTAATCCTTCAGTTCAGTCCTGCCACAGTTTGTCTCTGCCACTGACCCACAAGTCCTTGGTATTGGCGTATGGCTCCTGAGACTTGCAAGTGGGCCCCTCTTCCAGGCTGTGCACCCCGGGTCCTCTGTTGAGGGATGACTGTGCTATGTCACAGGTGAGTGCCTTCCCCCCAGGGCAGTTCTGGGCTGCTGGGCTGTGTACGGAGGCTCCCAGTCTGCTCAAATGATGGCTGAATGGGGCTTTGTTAATTCACACTGTTCCACCTTCCCAGCTCTGGGACAATCAGCTGAGGTTGCAGGGAAGGCTAATGTCCACGCCCAGTTTTGTGGTGTGTGCCTGTTATTTGAAGCACTTCCGTCACACTGGGTTGTCTGGGGCAGCTCTGGGCTATGGGGCTGGCGATGGGCAGGAGTGTTTCCTATCCACCAGGATGGTGGCTGTGAGCAGACACCCCCCTTTTCTTGGGAAGTTGTGGTGTTTAGTGAATTTTCTCAGCCACTGGATTATTGCCTTTTGTCTCAGAGCTCTCTTAGTTCTGCTCTTGACTTGAGGTGCCCAAATTGCAATTCTTTGAAGCTTTCTGTATTGGGCTTCTTAAAATAATTGTTTTAGAAAAGGAAAAAAGGATTAAAAAAAAAAAAAAAAAACGGGCCCTCCTCAGAGATCTAATGGGTTATTGAAATGCTAATAGACAAAGCAACCAGGGCCATTAAGGAAAGGTCCACAGGGCAGAGAGATCAGCTTTTCTTCGGGATTTGCATATGCGCCTCAAGGCCTGAGCTCCGCCCTTCCCCTTTCTGTGTTCAACAGAACTCCAAAAATCCTCTGCTTTTATTTTGGAGTTTTTCGTGTTGTTTTTTTTTTTTTTTTTTCTATGCCTGTCTCCTCTCTGCTGGGCTGGCAGCTCTCAGATTCTCTGGTGTCTGGTCTCAGTCTATGTATGGTTGGAGTCTGGATCAGTAGAATGAGTTTCCGAGAAGGGCTACCACTGCAGTTCTCCCTTCTCCTTCCTGGAGCTGGCAGCCCCTCCTCCCACGGGACTGAGCCTGGCAGTGAGGGGCGCGGGTCCGCTGGCCGCAAAAACTTACAGATTTCGCTGATCTCAGCAGTTCGACATTTTCATGAGTGTTGTATGAAGTATGCCCAAAGACAGATTGCTCTGTGGTGTCCAGTCCACGCAGTTCCTGGCTTTTTACCTACTTTCCTGGAGGAGTAACTAAAACTCACAGCTCACCAGTCTGCCATCTTGCCCCGCCCTCCTTTTACTTATTTTTAAATTCTGCTGTTTTTCTTTTTATTGAGTTGTAGAATTTCATTATATATTCTAGGTTTTAAGCCTTTATCAGATATGTGGTTTCCAAATATTTTCTCCCATTGAGTAGGCTGTCTTTTCACCTTCATGATAAAGTCTTTGGATACACAAGTTTTTAATTTTGCTAAGGTCCTATGCATCTATTTTTTTCTTTTGTTGCTTGTGCTTCAGGTGTAAAGTCTAAGAAACTATTGTCTAACACAAGATCCTGAAGACCTTCCATATATTTTCTTCTAGGAATTTGGTAGTCCTGGATCTTATATATAGGTGTTTGATGCATTTGGAGTTAAATTTTGTATATGTTGTACAATAGGGATACTCTTTCATATTTTTGCATATGGATATCCAGCTCTCCTAGGACCGTTTATTGAAGGGACTATTGTTTCCCAATTGAATGGACTTAGAAGCCCTGTCAGAAATCAATTGGGTATAGATGTGAGGGTCTATTTCTGAACTCTCAATTCAATTCCATTGGTCTATATGTCTGTCCTTGTGCCAGTACCATGCTGTTGTGATCACTTTATCTCTATAATAAGCTTAATAGTCAGGATGTGTAATTCCTCCAACTTTGTTCTTCACTTTCAAGATGGTTTTGGCTATTTGGGGCCCCGTACCTTCTAAATTAATTTGATAAGTAGCTTTTCCATTTCTGTTAGTAGGTTGTTGGAATTTTTTTTTTTTAACTTTTTTTTTTATTTATTAAATTCAGTTTTATTGAAATACATTCACACACCATACAATCATCCATGATATACAATCCACTGTCCACAGTATGATAACAGTTATGCGTTCGTCACCACCATCTATCTCTGAACATTTTCCTTACCTCAGAAAGAACCAGAACAAGAATAAAAAATAAAAGTGAAAAAAAACACCCAAATCATCCCCCCATCCCACCCCATTTGTCCTTTAGTTTTTATCCCCATTCCTCCACTCATCCATACACTAGATAAAGGGGGTGTGATCCACAAGGTCTTCACAATCACACTGTCACCCCTTGTAATCTACATTATTGTATAATTGTCTTCAGGAGTCCAGACTGCTGGGTTGGAGTTTGGTAGTTTCAGCTATTTACTTAAAGCTATTCCAATACATTAAAGCCTAAGAGATGTTATCTATATAGCGCATAAGAATGTCCACCAGAGTGACCTCTCGACTCCATTTGGAATCTCTCAGCCACTGAAACCATTTCGTCTCATTTTGCATCCCCCTTTTGGTCAAGAAGATACTCTCAGTACCACAATGCCAGGTCCACATTCATTCCCGGAAGTCATACTCTGCGTTGCCAGGGAGATTTACACTCCTGGGAGTTGGGTCGCACATAGCGGGGAGGGCAGCGAGTTCACCTGTCGAGATGGCTCAATTAGAGAGAGAGAGGGCCACATCTGAGCAACAAAGAGGTACTCAGGGGGAGACTCTTAGGCACCATTACATACAACTTTAGACTCTCCTTTGTGGTAGTGAGCTTCATAAGGGCAAGTCCCATGCTCGAGGGCTCAGCACATCAAACCGCCAGTCCCAATGTTTGTGACAACATACGGTAGGGGATCAGCATCTCAAAGTTTAGAGATAGGCCTTACAATTCAGGGATAGAGTTAACTGCTGTAAGAGCTTACAATCTAGGGACTATTACAATTATTGTGTCCACGTTAGGCTATGTTCTAAGATTCAATTCTGAGTTTATACATTGTAGTTAGTTCATATTGGTGAGGCATCATCCCTCTCACCATGTTTTCTCCAACACTTTTACTCCTATATATATATTTTCCTACGATTTTATAGTTATATTCACATACCATACATTTATCCACAGTGTACAATCAGTTGTTCATGGTATCATCATAAAGTTATACATTTATCACCACAATCAGCATTTGAACATACTGATTACTACAAGAAAAATTGTTTTTTTTGTTTTTTTGTTTTAACAATAAGAAAAAATGATAAAAAGAAAAATAACATGTCATACAATACAATATACTACTAAGGACAGCAAATAACACCACTACCAAGAATCCCATATTACTCCCCTATATCCCCTACTCATATACATTTAGCTTTGGCGTATTGCCTTTGTTACATTTCATGGAGGTATATTATAATGTTACTGTTGACCATAAACTCCAGTTTGCTTTGATTATGTTTTTTCCTGTATACCATCCTTTTTTCAAATTTCTACATGGTTGACATTCATTTGCTTTCCCACATGCAAAAACATTTTTATATTTGTATATTTAGTAACAGTCATTGGCCACTCCAGTTTTTGCCACGTTATACAGTCCCAGTCTTTATCATCTATCTTTAACTCTGGTGTCATACATTCTCCTATCCCACCTTTTTCAGCTTTACTCACAGACATCTTTGTTCAGTGTACTTACAATACCGTGCTACCATCACACAGTATTATGCTATCTATTTCTGGATCTATGCAATCAATCCTAAACATTCTGTACTCCTTCAGCATCAGATGGCTGATCTCTGCCCTCTTTCTATCTCTTGGTCGCCTGTGTTGTCAGCTTTTAACTCCCAAAGTTTATTCATTAATGTCTGTTGATATTAGTGAGACCATACAGAATCTGTCCTTTTGTTTCTGGCTAACTTCACTCAACATAATGTCCTCAAGGTTCATCCACATTATTACATGATCCATGTCTTTGTTCTGTCTTACAGCTGCATAATATTCCATCATGTGTATATACCACAGTTTGTTTATCCACTCGTCCTTTGATGGGCATTTGGGCTGTTTCCATCTCTTGGCAATTGTGAATAATGCTGCAATAAACATTGGTTTACAAATGTCTGTTTGTGTCTTAAGTTTCAGTTCCTCTGAGTATATACCCAGCAATGGAATAGCTGGGTCATATTGCAAATCTATATTTAGCTTCCTGAGGAACCTCCATACTGTCTTCCAGAGTGGCTGTACCAATCTACATTCCCACCAACAATGAATAAGTGTGCCTCTTTCTCCACATCCTCTCCAGCACTTGTCATTTTCTGTTTTTTGGATAATGGCCATTCTGGTAGGTGTGAGATGATATCTCATTGTGGTTTTGATTTGCATTTCCTTAATAGCCAGTGAAGTTGAGCATTTTTTCATATGCTTTTGAGCCATTTGTATTTCCTCTTCAGAAAAATGTCTGTTCTTGTCTTTTGCGCATTTTTTAATTGGATTGTTTGTCTTTCTGGTATTGAGATGCAGGATTCCTTTATATATTCGGGATATTAAACCCTTATCTGATATGTGGTTTCCAAATATCATCTCCCATTGTGTAGGTTGCCTTTTTACTTTTGTGACAAAGTCCTTTGATGTACAAAAGTGTTTAATTTTGAGGAGATCCCATTTGTCTATTTGTTCTTTGGTTGCTCGTGCCTTGGGTGTGAGGTCTAAGAAACCACCTCCTTTCACAAGATCTTTAAGATATTGCCCTACATTTTCTTCTAAGAGTTTTATGGTCTTGGTGCTAATGTTTAGGTCTTTGATCCATTTTGAGTTAATTTTGGTGTAAGGTGTGAGATGGACATCCTCTTTCATTCTTTTGGAAATGGATATCCAGTTCTCCAAACACCATTTATTGAACAGGCTGCTCTTTCCCAGTTGCTTCGGCTTCACTGTCTTATCAAAGATCAGTTGTCCATAGATGTGAGGGTCTACTTCTGAACACTCAATTCGATTCCATTGATCAGTATATCTGTCCTTATGCCAGTACCATGCTGTTTTGAGCACTGTAGCTTTGTAATATGCTTCAAAGTCAGGTAGTGTGAGACCTCCCACTTCACTCCTCTTTCTCAAGACATTTTTGGCTATTCGGGGCACCTTACCCTTCCAAATAAATTTAGTTATTGGTTTTTCTATTTCTGTAAAGTAAGTTGTTGGGATTTGAATTGGTATTGTATTGAATCTGTAAATCAATTTAGGTAAAATTGCCATCTTAACTATATTTAGTCTTCCAATCCATGAACATGGTATGTTCTTCCATTTTTTCAGGTCTTGTTCAATTTCTTTTAGCAGTTTCTTATAGTTTTCTATGTAAAGGTCTTTTGTGTCCTTGGTTAAGTTTATTCCTAAATACTTGATTCTTTTGGTTGCTATTGTAAATGGGATTTTTTTCTTGATTTCCTCCTCTTGTTGCACATTACTTGTGTATAGGAACACTACAGATTTTTGCGTGTTGATCTTGTAGCCTGCTACTTTGCTATATTCATTGACTAGTTCTAGTAGCTTTGCTGTAGATTTTTCTGGATTTCCTACATATAGAATCATGTCATCTGCAAATAGTGAAAGTTTTACTTCTTCCTCTCCAATTTGGATGCCTTTTATTTCTTTTTCTTGCCTAATTGCTCTAGCTAGAACTTCCAGCACAATGTTTAATAGCAATGGTGATAGTGGGCATCCCTGTCTTGTTCCTGACCTTAGAGGAAAAGCTTTCAGTCTCTCCCCATTGAGCGTGATGTTAGCTGTGGGTTTATCATACATTGCCTTTATCATATTGAAAAAGTTCCCTTCTATTCCTATCCTTTGAAGTGTTTTCATCAGGAAAGGATGTTGAATTTTGTCAAATGCCTTTTCTGCATCAATCGAGATGATCATGTGGTTCTTCTGCTTTGATTTATTGATGTGGTGTATTACATTAATTGATTTTCTTGTGTTGAACCAGCCTTGCATACCTGGAATAAATCCCACCTGGTCGTGGTGTATAATTCTTTTAATGTGCTGCTGGATTCGATTTGCGAGTATTTTGTTGAGGATTTTTGCGTCTATATTCATTAAAGAAATTGGTCTATAATTTTCTTTTTTTGTAGTATCTTTGCCTGGTTTTGGTATTAGGGTGATGATGGCTTCATAGAAAGAGTTAGGTAGCTTTCCCTCTACTTCAGTTTTTTTGAAGAGATTGAGCAGGATTGGTACTGATTCGTTCTTGAATGCTTGGTAGAATTCACATGTGAAACCATCTGGTCCTGGGCTTTTCCTTTTTGGGAGCTTTTTGATGACTGACTCAATCTCTTTACTTGTGATTGGTTTGTTGAGGTCATCTATTTCTTCTTGAGTTAATGTTAGTTGTTTATGCTTTTCTAGCAAGTTGTCCATTTCATCTAAGTTGTCTAGTTTATTAGCATATAGTTGCTCATAGCATCTTCTCATTATCTCCTTAATTTCTGCAGGGTCGGTAGTTATATTTCCTTTCCCATTTCTGATTGCATTTATTTGCATCTGCTCTCTCTTTTTTTTTGTTAGCCTAGCCAGTGGTCCATCGATTTTATTGATTTTCTCAAAGAACCAACTTCTGGTTTTGTTGATTCTCTCTATTGTTTTCCTGTTCTCAATTGCATTTATTTCTGCTCTAATCTTTGTTATTTCTTCCCTTCTGCTTGCTTTGGGGTTAGTTTGCTGTTCTTTCTCTAATTCCTCCAGGTGAGCAGTTAACTCTTCAATTTTTGCTCTCTCTTCACTTTTAATATAGGCATTTAGGGCAATAAATTTCCTTCTCAGCACCGCCTTTGCTGCATCCCATAAGTTTTGATAAGTTGTGTTTTCATTGTCATTTGCCTCGAGGTATTTACTAATTTCTCTTGTAATTTCTTCCTTTACCCACTGGTTTTCTAAGAGGGTGTTGTTTAGCCTCCATATGTTTGTGAATTTTATGACCTTCTGCCTTTTATTTATTTCCAACTTCATTCCATTGTGGTCTGAGAAAGTGTTTTGTATAATATCAATATTTTTAAATTTGTTGAGACTTGCTTTGTGACCCAACATGTGGTCTATCCTAGAGAATGTTCCATGAGCACTTGAGAAAAAAGTGTATCCTGCTGTTGTCGGATGTAGTGTTCTATAAATGTCTGTCAAGTCTAGTTCATTTATCATACAATTCAACATCTCTGTTTCATTAGTGATCCTCTGTCTAGATGTTCTATCCATTGATGAGAGTGGTGTATTGAAGTCTCCAACTATTATTGTAGAGGTATCTATTTCTCCTTTCAGTGATCGCAGTGTTTGCCTCATGAATTTTGGGGCATTCTGGTTTGGTGCATAAATATTTATGACTGTTATGTTTTCTTGATGAATTGACCCTTTTATTAATATATAGTGTCCTTCTTTGTCTCTTTTAATTGTTTTGCTTTTGAAGTCTAACTTGTCTGATATTAATATAGCTACTCCCGCTTTTTTCTGGTTGTTGTTTGCATGAAATATCTTTTTCCAACCTTTCACTTTCAGTCTATGTTTGTCCTTGTGTCTAAAGTGAGTTTCTTGTAGACAGCATATAGATGGGTCCTGTTTTTTAATCCATTCTGCCAGTCTGTGTCTTTTTATTGGGGAGTTTAATCCATTTACATTTAGTGTTATTACTGTAAGGGCAGTACTTTCTACTACCATTTTGTTTTTTGGAATTTATATGTCATATCTTATTTTTTCCTCTCCTTTTACCTTTCCTGATAATCTTCATTTCTGCACTCTTCTCCAACTCTCTCTCTCCTGTCTTTTCCTATCAGCCTGTAGCACTCCCTTTAGTATTTCTTGTAGTGCCGGTCTCTTATTCACAAACTCTCTCAGTGTCTGTTTGTCTGAAAATGTTTTAATCTCTCCCTCATTTTTGAAGGAAAGTTTTGCTGGATATAGAATTCTTGGTTGGCAGTTTTTCTCTTTCAGTATCTTAAATATATCATGCCACTGTCTTCTTGCCTCCATGGTTTCTGCAGAGAAATCTGTACATAGTCTTATTGACTTTCCCTTGTATGTGATGGATTGCTTTTCTCTTGCTGCTTTGAGAATCCTCTCCTTGTCTTTGACATTGGACAATCTGACCAGTAAGTGTCTTGGAGTAGGTCTATTGGGATCTATTCTATTTGGGGTACGTTGTACTTCTTGAATCTCTAATTTTCTGTCTTTTATAAGAGTTGGGAAATTTTCAGTGAATATGTCTTCTATTACTCTTTCTGCCCCTTTTCCCCTCTCTTCTCCTTCTGGGATACCCATAACACGTATATTGGTGCGTTTCATGTTGTCATTCAGCTCCCTAAGACCCTGCTCATATTTTTCCATTTTTTTCACCATCTGTTCTTTTGTGTGTATGAATTTGAATGACCTGTCTTCCAGTTCACTGATCCTTTCTTCTGCCTGTTCAAATCTACTGTTGTGTCCCTCCATTGTGTTTTTCATCTCCTCCATTGTGGCCTTCATTCCCATGAGTTCTGCCATTTGTTTTTTTAAGTTTATGAATTCTTCTTTATGATCAGCCAGTGTCGTCTTTATATCCTTCAGCTCTTTAGCTATATCTTCCTTCATTTCATCAAATTTATTTAGCATTAGTTGCCTCCACTCCTGTGTCTCAGCTGAGCTATTAGTTTGTTCCTTTGGCTGGTCCATGTTTTCGTGTTTCCTGGTATGGCTTGTTATCTTAAGTTGTCTAGGCATCTGATTCTCTTGATTAGTTTATTTTGGAGCTTGTTTTCTGTCTTTTACCTAGTGGTTTTCTTGTTGGTTGGCTTTGTTTCCTGGCCTCTGTTATTCAGTTCAACTTATTCTAGACCTCTAACTTAGGTTCTATTTAGTTGATCAGAATTTTTCCCCTCTTGTTTTTTCTGTTTCTTGCTCTGCCTCTATGTAACCTTTTTGTGAGTGGGTCTCCTCAGATATGGTCGACCCTAGTCAGATTTTCCCAGTCTAGTGAGGCCCAGGTCTCATTGGGAGGGTATAGAGTTTTCCTGAGAATGAGACCCTCCTATGAGGCCTTTAGAATTGGTGCTTTTCCTCTCCTGTCCAGCAGGTGGCGCTGGCCAGCCCGCAGCTCCCCCACCAGTGTAAGGAGGTATGGAGCCTTTAGTTCTCCTGGTGACTCTGATCCTGTCAGGGGTGTGGCTGACTGAAGCCAGAATCTGAATTCCAGCCCCTGGGGTCTGAATTCCCAGAAGGAGGACTGCCAGTTGAGCTGGGCCTCCCTCCACTCTCCCAATCCTCAGAACTCCAGTTGTGTCTCAGGGGCACTATTCCCTTCTCCTCTCTCCTCTTTGAGGCCTCTCCAGGTAGATTCCTTGGTCAGCCTGAGTTGCCAATTAAAGACGGGGCTGGAGGCCTTCAGTAGTGAATACGGAATTCAAAGACACTGTGGGTACTCTGTCTCCTCTGAAGCCCAGCCTAGTCCCTCAACCTGGGCTTTCCGATAGAAAATAACCACATATATTACTTTTAGATTAAAAAAAAAAAAAAAAAAAAAAAAAAAAAAATGAAGTAGAAAAGAAATCAAGAAAAAGAAAAAAGGAAAAAAAAAAGAAAAAAGAGTCTCTTTTAAACGTCTTTCCCCAGCCTGGAAGTTTTGTCAGTGTCAGAATAGAGCATTTAAAGGTATGCTTTGGGCTATTGTCTGATAATTACTCTCCAACTGCTTCAGTTCCACCCCTGCTGGGGGTATTGAAATGCAAAAAGATAAGGGATCAGTGAGAAGCCAGAAGGGAGGAAATGTAAGGGAAAAAAAAAATGGCTTTTTTGGAGTCTGGGAATGGGTGCCCGCTTTTACGTGCCCCCACTTCTTGGATCCCAGCCCTTCTTTAGCACCCCAGCTCCCAAAGTTAGTCAATTAATTTGTTAATTAATTCTGCAGTTGAGGCTGGGTTGAGCCTCCCTTCTTGCCCTCAGCAGATTGCTGTTTTTTGGTTTTTGTTTTTTCCCCTCCTTTCTGGGAGCCGGCAGCAAGACAGTCTGTGAGGTCTGGGTGGGGAGGGGCGCCAGAGCCCTGGTCCGGGGAACTTACAGTGTTCGCTGCGATCTCAGCTTTTCCTCCAATTCCAAACTTGTGTCCAATGTGTGACTGGTTACTGGAGACCCCGAAAACACTGTTTCATATAGTTCTTGGGTAATTGCCAGCTGCTCTAGGGGAGAGACGAAATTCTGCTCCTCCCCACTCCGCCATCTTGCCCCGCCTCTGGTTGTTGGAATTTTGATTGGGATTGTGTTCAATCTGTAAATCAATTTTGGTAGAATTGACATCTTAATGATATTTAGTCTTCCAATCCATGAACACAAAATGTCTTTCCATTTATTTAGGTCTTCTTTGATTTCTTTTAGCAATATTTTGTAGTTTCTAAAAAAAAAAAACAAAAATAAAAACAAAAACAAAACAAAACAAAAAAACAAAACAAACCAGAAAAAAAAAAAAAACCCTACTCTACATCCTTGGTTAAATTTATACCTAGATATTTGATTCTTTTTGTTGCTATTATAAATGGATTTTTTTCTTAATTCCCTCCTCAGATTGCTCAGTGCTAATGTATACAAACACTACTGATATTTCTATGTTGATCTTGTACCTCACCACTTTGCTGAATTCATTTATTAGCTCCAGTAGATTTGTTTTCATTTTTCTGAAGTTTCTCTATGTAGGACCATGTCATCTGCAAATGGTGAATGTTTTACTTCTTCCTTTCCAGTTTGGATGTGTTTTCACTCTTTTTCTTGCCTAACTGCTCTGGCTAGAACTTCTAGTACAATGTTGAATAAGAATGACAGTGGGCATCCTTGCCTTGTTGCAGATCTTAGAGGGAACGCTTTCAGTCTTTCACCACTGTGTATGATATTAGCTGTGGGTTTTCCATATTTGCCCTTTATCATGTTGAGGAAATGTCCTTCTATTCCTAGTGTTCTAAGTGTTTTTATCAAGAAAGAGTGCTAGATTTTATTAAATGTCTTTTCTGCATCAATTGAGATGATTATGTATTTTTCTTCCCATTCTTTTTTGTTATTGTGGTGTATTACATTAAATGATATTCTTATGTTGAACCATCATTGCATACTTGGTATAAAACACACTTGACCATGGTGAATAAATCTTTTAAGGTGATGTTGGATTTGATTTGCAAGTATTTTGCTAAGTATTTTTGCATCCAATTTCCTAAGATAAATTAGCCATAATTTTAATTTCTGTATGAGGGTAATGTTGGCCTCATAGAATGAGTTAGTTAGCATTCCTAAGTGTTCAATTTTTGGAAGAGTTTGAGCAGGATTGGTATTATTGGTTCTTGGAATGATTGGCAGAATTCACCTGTGGAGCCATTTGGTCCTGGGCTTTTCTTTGTTGGGAGGTTTTTGATGACCAATTCTCAATCTCTTTACTTGTAATTGGTCTGCTGAGATCTTCTATTTCTTCTACAGTTTGTGTAGGTTGATTGTGTGTTTCTAGGAATTTGTCCATTTCATATAGATTGTCTAATTTATTGGAATACAATTATTCATAGTATCCTCTTATGATAGTTTTTATTTCTGTGGGGTCAGCAGTAATGTCGCCCCTCTCATTTATGATTTTATTTATTTGCATTTTCTCTCTTTTGTCGATCTAGCTAGGGGTTTGTCTTTTTTTATGTTTTCAAAAAACCAACTTTTGGTTTTGTTAATGCTCTATTTTGTTTGTTATTCTCTATTTCACTTATTTCTACTCCTATCTTTGTTGTTTCTTTCTTTCTGCTTGCTTTGGGTTTGGTTTGCTGTTCTTTTTCTAGTTACTCCAGGTGTGCAGCTAGGTCTAAGTTGTGTTCTTGCTTTTATTCGTCTCAAGATCTTTACTGATTTCCCCTGCAATTTCTTCTTTGATTCACTGACTGTTTAAGAGTGTGTTATTTCACTTCCATGTATTTGTGGATTTTCCAGTTTTCTTTCAGTTATTGATTTCTAGCTTCATTTGATTATGGTCAGAGGAGATGCTTGGTATAATTTAAATCTTTTAAAATCTGACACTTGTTTTGTCACCCAATATGTGATCTATCCTGGAGAATACTCCATGTGCACTTGAGAATAATGTATATCCTCTGTTTTGGGATGCAATGTTCTGTACATTTCTGTTAGACCTAGTTTATTTATCATATTATTCAGGTTCCTAATTAATCTATCCTAATTAATCTATCCTGGAGAATGTTCCATGTGCGCTTAAGAAGACTGTATATCCTCTGTTTTGGGGTGCAATGTTATGTATAAGTCTGTTAGAGCTAGTTCATTTATGATATTATTTAAGTTCTGTTTCCTTATTGATCTGCTGTTTAGATGTTCTCGATATTGATGAGAAAGGTGTATTGAAGTCTCCAGCTGGTACTTTAGAGATGTCCATTTCTCTCTTCAGTTTAACCAGTGTTTGCCTCATGGATTTTGGAGCACCGTGGTTAGGTGCATCAGTATTTTATGACTGTTATTTCTTCTTGGTGGATTGGTCCTTTATTAATATATACTGTCCTCTTTGTCTCTTCTAACAAGTTTTTACTTAAAGTCTATTTTGTCTGATATTAGTATAACTACCCCAGCTGTCTTTTGGTTATTATTTGCATGGAATATCTTTTTCCATCCTTTTCCTTCAGCCTGTTTGTGTCTTTGGGCTAAGGTGAGTCTTTTGTAAACAACTTATAGTTGGATTGTTCTTTTTTATCCATTCTATCTCTCTGTGTCTTGATTGGAGGGTTTAATCCATTGATACTCAGTTTTATTACAGTAAAGGCAGTCCTTGTTTTAGCCATTTTGTCCTTTGATTTTTATAGGTTGTATCATTTTTCTTTGTCTCTCTTTTCCTTTATTAGAACCTCCTGTCTGTATAGTTGATCTTTAATGTATCTGATTGATCCCCTTCCCATTTCCGTTTCTGTGGATTTTTAAAATACTTTCTGTGTGGTCATCCTCAGGTTTGTATTACACAGCCTACATCTATAAGCTACTAATTTGAAAAATACCAACTTACATTCAATAGCAGACACGTTCTCTGCTCCCATATCCCTCTGTTTCCTCTCTTTCTGTTCTTTTTGGGCCACTTTACCTATTTATATTTGGCATGTACATTATCAGGAAATATGCCTTTTTCTTATTCAATTATATTCTCACTCTTGCAGGAATTAGAGAGAAGGGTTGGATACAGAGGATAACATATTTTGGGATTTGCATTTACCCTTTTAGTTACCTTTGTTGAAGATCTTCATTTCTTCACACTATTCCAAGCCACACTCTCCAGTCTTTTTGTTTCAACCTGCAGAACTCCCTTTAATAATTATTGTAGGCTAGGTCTTCTATTGAAGAACTCTCTCAGTTTCTGTTGACCTGTGAATATCTTAAACTTTCCCTCAGTTTTGAAGGACAGCTTTTCCAGCTAAAGAATTTTGGGCTGGCAGTTTTTCTCTTTCAGTACCTTAAATATATCATACCTCTGCCTTCTTGCTTCCATGGTTTCTGATGAGAAATCAGCACTTTTTCTTATTGAGAATCCCTTGTGTGTGATGAATTGCTTTTCTCTTGCTGATTTCAGAATTCTCTCTCTTCTTTGGCATTTGACATTCTGATTAATATTTGTCTCAGTGTGGGTCTATTAGGGTTTATTCCATTTGGAGTATACTGTGTTTCTTGGACATGTATAGTTATGTCTCTCTTAAGAGTTCTGAAGTTTTTAGCTGTTATTTCCTCAATTATTCTCTCTGCCCCTTTTCCCTTCTCTTCTCCTTCTGGGACCTCCATGACTTGTGTATTTGTGTACTTCATGCTGTCACTAAAATCCCTGAGACACTGCTTAATTTTTTCTATTGTTCTCTAGCCATTCTTCAAATGGCCTGTGTTCTAGTTTCCTAACTACTTTTTATCCCTATTCAAACCTGTTGTTGTATGCCTCTATTGTATTTTTATTCTCCACTATTGTGCCTTTCATACACCTAATTTCTGTTATTTTTTATACTTTCAAGTTCTTGTTTATGCTCACACATTGTCTTCTTAATATCCTTTAGCTGTATATCCATATTTCTGTTCATTTCTTTGAATTGATTTAGGAGAGTTGTTTGAACTTCTTTTTTAGTACTTCCAAATTCTGTATTTCCTCTGAAGTTTTATTTTGTTCCCTTGATTCACCTATATCTTCCTGTTTCTTAGTGTGGCTTGTAATTTTTTGCTGATGTCTGGGCATCTGATTGTTTTGATACTCTGAAGATCAGTCTCTCCCTCTTGTCCTGGGTTTTGTTGTTAATTGGCTTTGTGTTAAGGCTCTTCTTTGATGCTTGGTTCAACTTATTCTGGACCTTTTGAGAAGCCCAGGTTTAACAATTCAGATTTTCTTTATCTGTTCTTGCCCTCAATGTGCAGTACAGTTTTTAAGATTGCACTTTTTGTGCAATTGTTTCTCCTCTAGGAGAAAGCTTCTTCTCTGTTCCATGTCCAGGAATCTTGATCTGTTCTGTTTGTCTTTGGGCAGAATTTTATCCCCAGCTCTTATGATTTGTTTGAATATTCTCCCTCATTCAGTGCCCCCTTTTCCTACCCTTTTCAGTTCTGGAAACTTTCCTATTTTACAGCAGTTCAGTTGTCCCTCTCCACTTTTTTTTTTTTTTTTTTTTTTTTTTTTTCCCTGTGAGGCTTTTCCCACTTCAAGGATCCAGGTGAGGTCAACCCAGAAAGGTGGGTCCATCCAGAAAAGTCCATTTTGCCATTAGTTGGTCCAGTCAGTAGAAACTGGATTGAATGCACACACCTCATGCCAACAGTTCTGCCATAGTCTCTCTCTCTTTTTCCCCCCCTGGGGGCACATTTCTAGGCAGCCTGACTCAGCAGCTTGTGTTCTGCCCTGGGTCTCAGTGTTCTTGAGTCTCTGTGCCTGGATATGTATAGGGTTCTAATTCACCATTGTGAGTGACTCTGTAGTCTTCATCCATGGCTATGGGGGACATGGGCCATGCTGCTTCTGTGCAACTCCCAAACTGTGTGCTATCAAGTGAGGGGCAGTGTCTGGACTGGTGGGTATGGGACAGTAATTTCCCACCTGATGTTGGAGATTATTATTATTTTTCTTTGATTCAGCATTTGTTGAATCCTTCTCCAGTCTCTACTGTCCTTCACAGTTCTTAGAAACTGGGATTTGTCCTTTTGGTAGCTAATTCAGTGGGGAAACTTTTATAGTGGATGTCTTCCTTTGCTATGTTGATGATGCCACTACCCATTTGAACCACTTTTTAATGTATAATTCAGTGCCATTAATTTCATTTACAATGTCATGCTACTGTCACCATCCATTTCCAAAACTCTTTCATCACCCAAAACAGAAACTCTGAACTCATTAAGCGATGACTTCCCCATTCGTCACCCCTCAGCCCCTGGAAACCTCTAATTTTTCTGTCTCGATGAATCTGACATTTCATATAAGTGGAATCATACAATATTTGTTATTTTGTGTCTGGCTTATTTCATCTACTATAGTGTTTTGAAGGTTCATCCGTTGTAGCATGTATCAGCCCTTCAATCCCTTTTACGGCTGAATAATATTCCATTGTATGTATATACCACATTTCATTTAACCATTCATCTGATGATGGACACTTGAGCTGTGTCCTTTTGGCTATTATGAGTAATGCTGTTTTAAACATTGGTGTACAATTATCTGTTTGAGTGCAATTTCAATCTTTGGGGTATGTACCTAGGAGTAAAATTGCTGAGTCATATGGCTCATCTCAGATTTTAAAAGGCAGTTAAAAAAATTCAAGGAAGACTGAACTGTAATCTCTTTTTTTAATGCAATTTTATTGAGATATATTCACATACCATAAAATCCATTCAGAGTATATAATCAATGGCTCACAGTATCTCATGTAGTTGTGCATTCATTGCCAAAATCAATTTTAGAACATTTTTGTTACTCCAAAATAAAAATAAGAATAAAAGAGAACACTCAAAACCTCCCATACCTCTTATGGCCCCCTATTATTTATATATGTTTTTGTCTTTATTTTATTACTCATCTGCCCATACACTGGATAAAGGGAGTGTCAGTCACAAAGTTTTCACAATCACATGGTCACACAATAAAAGCTATATAGTTATACAATCATCAAGAATCAAGTCTACTGGATTACAGTTAAACAGATTCAAGTATTTATTTCTAGTTATTCTAATACACTAGAAATGAAAAAGGTTTATCTATATAATGCATAAGAATAACCTCCAGAATGACCTCTTGATTCTATTTGAAATCTCTAAGCCACTGAAACTTTTTGTTTCATTTTTTTCTCCCTTTTGGTCAAGACAGCATTCTCAATCCCATGTTACTAGGGCCAGGCTCATCCCTGGGAGTCATGTCCCACATTGCCAGGGAGATGTATACACCCGGGAGTCATGTTCCATGTAGGGGGGGAGGGCAGTGAGTTTACCTGCAGTGTTGGCTGAGAGAGAGGAGTCACATCTGAGGAACAAAAGAGATTCTCTGGGGGAAACTCCAAGGCATAATTACAAGAAGGCTTACCTTTTCCTTTGCAAGAGTAAGTTCAATAAGTCAAGTCCCAAGATCAAGGGCTTGAATTATTAAATTGGGAGTCCTTAATGCTTGTGAGAATATCAGGAATTCTTCAGGTGGGGGAGTTTAATATTTCCACATTTCCCCCCAGTCCGTCAAAAGGACTTTGCATACATATACATATCTATATATATGTTTTATTTTCTGCCCAAAATACTCTGGGACATATTGGGGCATTACCTTAACCCGTACAGAAAAACAAGATCTCATTCCCTATTCTAGACTCCTGTAATTATGTTGTTTAAATAAACTGACCATACAGGTTAAATTAGATAGTGTGCTACAGAGAATATAAATTTTGTACTAAATAAAGATCTCTTAAATAACAGTTAAAATTCATGAATAGATGTTGCTGCTGTTAAGAAGTTACAATCCAGATACCTTTACAATAAGCCTTATTGAACATTCTGTAGTCCTGCATTGTCAATTGCCAGTCTCTGCCCACTTTCTATCCCCTGATGACCTATGCTCTCGAATTAAGTTCTCAGCATTTGCTCATTATAGTTAGTTTATATTAGTAAGGCCTTACAATATTTGTCCTTTTGTTTTTGGCTTATTTCATTCAACATAATGTCCTCAAGGTTCATTCTCAGAGTTGCATGCCTCATGACTTCATTCTTCCTTGCACCCGCTCAATATTCCATTGTAGGTATACCTGACAGTTTTCCCTTCCCTTCACCATTCGATGCACTCTTAGGCCACCTCCATCCAATGCAAATTGTGAATACTGCCACTATAAACACCAGTGCGCAAATGCCTATTTGTGTCCCTCCTTTCCATTCTTCCAAGTATATACTGTTCTGGTTTGCTAATGCTACTATGCAAAATAACAGAAATGGATTGGCTTTTTTAAAGGGGATTTATTAACTTACAAATTTACAGTTCTGAGGCCATAAAAGTGTCCAAACTAAGGCATCAACAAGATGATACCTTCACTGAAGAATGGCGTCTGGAACACTGCTGTCAGCTGGGAAGGCACACGGCTGGCATCTGCTGTTCCTTTGCTCCCAGGTTGCAATTCAAAATGGCTTTCTACAAAGTGTCTCTGGGTCTCTCTTAGCTTCTTCAGCTACTGTGCATCTAAGTGTCGGGGTCCTCTCTTAGCTTCTCTGGAGCAAACTCTGGGGTAGCATCTCCAAACGTCTCCAAGCATCTCCAAGTGTCAGCATCAGTGACAGCTCTTAGCTTCTCTCCAAAATGTCCCTCTTAGCTGCTCTGAGCTCCTTCTGTTTGTGAGCATTTTTATAGGACTCTGGTGATTAAATCAAGACCCACCTGAATGGGCAACATCCATATCTCCATGGAAATAATTTAATCAAATGTTTCACAGTTGGTTGAGTCACATCTCCATAGAAACACTCAAAGGATTCCAACCTAATCAACACTAATATGTCTGGCCCCAGAAGATTGCACTAAAGAATATGGCTTTTGGGTGGGTAGGGGGGACATAATATATCCAAACTGGCACATATACCACATAACGGGGTTGCAGGATCATATGGCAACCCTATACTTAGCCTCCTGTGGAACCACCACACTGCCCTCCAGAGGCATCATCTACTTCCCTATCAACAGTGAATAGGTATATATATCTCTCTCTACATCTTGTCCAGCACTTGTATATTTCTGTTTATTTTTTTTAAGTTTTATTCACACATCAATCAATCCTAAGTGAAAAATCAATAGCTCCCAGGATAATCACATAGTTATGCATTCACCACCACCATCTATATGACATTTCCATTTCATCCACAAAGAAAGAAGAGGAAAAATAGTAAATAAAAAAGTAAAAAAATAAAAAAGGAGAAACAACAAGAATACCATATCCCTCCCTTACATCCCCTTCAATTGACACTTAGCTTTAGTATATTGCCTTTTTTTTACAATTAGTGGAAGAATATTACAATGTTACTGTTAACTATAGGCACTAGTTTGCATTGATTGTATTTTTCCCATATACCATCAAATTTTAAACACCTTGCAATGCTGACATTCACTTGTTCTCCCTCATGTAAAAACTTCCTTATATTTCTGCATTTAATCACCATCACTGTCCACTTTAGGTTTGCTAAGTTATACAGTCCCAGCTTTTATCCTCTATCTTTCCTTCTGGTGTCATTCATTCCCCTAGCCTTCCTCTTTCAACCATTCTCACACTCAGCTTTTCTCATTATACTTACAATATTGTGCTACCATCAGATAATATTGTGCTATGAATTTCTGGATCTTTACAATCAATACTGTTGAGCATTCTGTACTCCTTCAGCATCAAATACTCAATCCTTACCCTCTTTCTACCTCCTGACAATCTGTGTTCTTAACTTTAACTCACAGAGTTTGCATATTATCATTAGTTCATATTAGTGAGACCATACAGAATTTGTCCTTTTGTTTCTGGCTAATTTTGCTCAACATAATGTCCTCAGGGTTCAGCCATGTTGTTCCATGCATCACGACTTTATTCTGTCAAACAGCTGCATAGTATTCCATCATATATATATACATATATATCACAGTTTGTTTATCCACTTGTCCATTGATGGACATTTGGGCTGTTTACATCTCTTGACAATCATGAATAATGCCGCTATAAATATCAGTGTACAAATGTCTGTTCATGTCCTAGACAGTCTTCAGTTCCTCTGAGTATATACCTATTAATGGGATTGCTGGATCATAGACAATTCTATACTAAGCTTAGGGAAGAACCGCTGAACTGCCTTCCAGAGCAGTTGCACCATTCTACATTCCCACCAACAGTGCATAAGTATACCTTTTCTCCACATTTTCTCCAACACTTGTAGTTTTATGGGTTTTTTTTGTTTGTTTTTTCTATTTCTGCAAAATAAGTTGTTGGGATTTTAATTAGTATTGCATAGAATCTATAAATCAATTTGGGTAAAACTGACAACTATATTTAGTCTTCCAATCCATGAAAATGGTATGTGCTTCCATTTATTTAGGTCTTCCTTTATTTCTTTTAGCAATTCTTTTGTAGTTTTCTGTGTATAGATCTTTTATGTCCTTGATTAAATTTATTCCAGAATATTTGATACTTTTGGTTGCTCTTGTAAATGGAATTTTTTCTTGACTTCCTCCTCAGACTGCTCCTTACTACTGTATAAAAACACTACTGATTTTTGCATGTTGATATTGTATCCTGACACTTTGCTATACTCACTTATTAGCTGTAGTAGCTTTGCTGTAGATTTTTCAGGATTTTCTACATATAGGATAATGTCATCTGCAAACAGTGAAAGTTTTACTTCTTCATCTCCAATGATGAAGCCTAATTGCTCTAGCTAAAACTACCAGCACAATGTTGAATAACAGTGGTGACAGCGGGCATCCTTATCTTGTTCCTGATCTTAGAGGGAAAGCTTTCAGTTTTTCACCATTGAGTATGATGTTAGCTGTGGGTTTTTCATATATTCCCTTTACTATGTTGATGAAGTTTCCTTCTATTCCTATTCTTTGAAGTGTTTTCATCAAGAAAGGATGTTGAATTTTGTCAAATGCCATTTCTGCATCAATTGAGATGATCACGTGGTTTTCCCCCTTTGCTTTATTGATGTGGTATATTACATTAATTGATTTTCTTGTGTTGAACCACCCTCGCATACCTGGAATAAAACCCTCTTGGTCACAGTGTATAATTCCCTTAATATGCGCCTGGATTGATTTGCAAGTATTTTGTTGAGAATTTTTACACTATATTCATTAAAGAGATTGGTCTATAATTTTCTTTCCTTGTAGTATTTTTGTCTGGCCTTAGTATTACGGTGATGTTGACTTCATAGAATGAGTTAGGTAGCTTTCCCTCCTATTCAATTTTTTTTGAAGAGTTTAAGCAGGATTGGTACCAATTCTTTCTTGAATGCTTCGTAGAATTCACATGTGAAGCCATCTGGTCCTGTACTTTTCTTTTTGGGGAGTTTTTTGATGACTGATTCAATCTCTTTACTTGTGATTGGTTTGTTCAGGTCTTCTATTTCTTCTCTAGTCAATGTTGGTTGTTTATGGTTTTCTAGGAAATTGTCCATTTCATCTAGATTGTATAGTTTGTTAACATATAGTTGCTCACAGTATACTCTCATTATCTCCTTTACCTCTTTGAGGTCAGTAGTTATGTCCTCCCTCCCATTTCTGATTTTATTTATTTGCATCATCTCTCTTTTTTTCTTTGTCAGCCTAGCTAAGCATCCATCAAGGATCCCTCAAGGACAGAAAATGTGGCACATGTTAGTTTATATTCCTAACCCATAACAAAGTATTCTTTTGGTGTTTACTTAGTTATCTATGGTGGGTACTTCATGATTACAGTATTATACTCTATTCACAGATACTCAGAAGCAGTTTTGTTTTTGTTTTGTTTTTACCAAATAGTATGGTCATTATTCTAGTTTGCTAATGCTGCAGAATGCAAAACACCAGAGACAGATTGGCTTTTATAAAAAGGGGGTTTATTTGGTTACACAGTTACAGTCTTAAGGCCATAACGTGTCCAAGGTAACACATCAGTAATCGGGTACCTTCACTGGAGGATGGCCAATGGCGTCCGGAAAACCTCTGTTAGCTGGGAAGGCACGTGGCTGGCGTCTGCTCCCAAGTTCTGGTTTCAAAATGGCTCTCTCCCAGGATGCTCCTCTCTAGCAAGCTTGCTCCTCTTCAAAACATCACTCACAGCTGCACTGAGTTCCTTCTCTTTGAGTCAGCTCATTTATATGGCTCCACTGATCAAGGCCCACCCTGAATGGGTGGGGCCATGCCTCCATGGAAATATCCCATCAGTTATCATCTACAGTTGGGTGGGGTGCATCTCCATGCAAACAACCTAATCCAAACGTTCCAACTTAATGCCCACTATTATGTCTGCCCAACAAGATTGCATAAAAAAATATGGCTTTTTCTGGGGGACATAATACATTCAAACTGGCACAGTCATTTTCTCTCTACTTAAGAAAAATGAGTGCAATCTTTTGGTGTGATCCATGGTGCGATCCTCTTGAAAAATCTTGTGGCTCCTCCTGGAGCTTGGAATAACTTCTAGATTCTTTAAATTCTGTGGTTCTCATTTACCATATCCATTCTTAGAATAAACGTCATCACTATATGCTTTTTTCATAGGAAACTATCATCCTTTCAATTGGAAATGTTGGTAGAGCCTTGATATCCTCACTGTCACATCACCTTTTTTAAAATAACATATTTAATACTAGTTGTTTTTCTTTCCTTTAATCCCAGAAAATTTACCAAGTAATTTTAGAGAGAAGTCTAAATCGAAATACTTTCAAAAATTAACTACCAAACTCTAATGTGCAAAGTAAAACAAACAAACAAACAAAAAGGCATTTTTATATTCCTAAATATCAAAATAAAAGCTTGGATATCAGCAGACAAACTTTTCTCTTGGTCTGTGTCTTTGTTTTCCAGGGCTTTTGTAACAAAGTACCAGACTAATTGGCTTAAACAACAGGAATTTATTGTCTCACAGATTTGGAGCTAGAAGTTGAAAATCAAGATGTTGGTTGGTAGGCATGCTTTCTCTGAAGCCTGCAGCGTTCTAATGTTGGCTTGCAGATAACCTATAACTCAATCTCTGCCTCTGTCACATGGCCATCTCTCTCCTCTGGCTTCTACTATGTACAAATTTCCTTTGCTTATAAGGACTCCAGTAATATTGGATTAAGGACCATCCTGCTTCAGTTGGCTTCACCTTAACTAATAACATCTTTAAAGATCCGTATTTTCAAATGGGTTCCCATCTTTAGGACTTGGGGTTAGGAATTGAACATGTCTCTGTGAGGGACACGAGTCAATCCATTCCAGCCTGTAACATAACCAACATTGTTGGTTCTATATACCTAGAAGGACCCAGGTGATCAGAACCTTGTATATATCCCAGCTAGAATGATTTATCAGGAATCCAAGAAAAAGATAGGTAATCAAAAGTTGGAAGATCTGAGCATTCTGGGAAACAGCAATGAATATGTGGTCAGTGTGGTTTGGGGAACTCTGTCCCATTTCAACTCAGATACCCAAAAAACACCCTTTCCATAAGTTGGTATCCCTGAGGGATACCCCTTCGAATCCTAGTTGATAAGTTTAAGTTAAATTACTGCTGTTGCGCACTTCATTTTACTCCATCACTGTTTCAGGTCAACAAAGTTCAAAGAGGCTATTCTGAAGACAGAGTTTGAAGAAGAACATGGCTGAAATTCAAGGTTTTCCAGTGAGACAGGTCTCATTATCAATGTCCCTCAGGTCTTTCCCTAAACTCAAATTCTGGGTCCCTGGTGACTCCCAGCATGTTATCACATATATCTAATAGTTAAATTTTCCCATTTTATCTAACAGGCAAAAAGAAACTTAAAATGAAATAACTTTGATGTGAGACCTTTCCTTTAGCAGAAAATAATCATACTTAACAAAACAAAAGGAATGCTATACTTTCGAGGATTTGAGGATAAAAAAGCAGTTAGTTGGCATTAACCATTGTTCTTCCCTTCAGGGCTTCAGGGCTTTATTCCCATTCTTTAAGTCTTTAGTGGGTACAAATTATTTTAAAACATTTCTAGGCTTCTTTCTCCTCCCCTAACAACTCTTCCTTGACCTTGCCCTATTCTTCCACATTAAGTTTTAATGAAGAGACTTTAAAAACTCCCAAGTGTATTAGAAATATTTAGTAACTGACAACATATTTGCTCCTCAAAAATATTTACAAGATCTTTATATAATAAACAGTGTATGCCCATAGAGATAAAGAAACATCTGACCAAGAAGCCTGGACCTGATCATCAACCCAGGAGGGCAGAGTCAACCTTGAAACAATAGACACCATCTCTCCTTCATGCACAGGGATGGCTCACAGGCATGGCTTATAGGCACAGCCTTCAGGGTTGGATAGTCTCCAAAAGCAAGCCCCACAAACTCCCATATGCCATAGCCTGGCCATATACAACACTCCCACCACCATCCTTTGAAGAAAGTTCTAAGATTTAAGGTTATCCCACAAGCTAATAGGCAAATTCCTCGTTGGCCAACAGTAAAGACAACTCCCCAAATGGTACAAACTCTGTAAGGATCATGAGAGGAGCTTTGATATATATATTGCTACATTATATAACATGAAATACCAAGAATGTACTTGTTTATAGCTCAGTGTGCATGTACTCTTACTGTTGATGAAATAGAGAATTATAATATTTTCCATCTCTTAATAGTCTTACAATGAACAGAAAAATATCCTGCCTGTTGCATTTTTGAAGAAATAAGTTTCTATGAAGAACCGTTAGGGTTTGTTTCTTCTGTGAATGGTTTATGAATGCTTTCAATATGTTCATCCCAAGTGTCGAACAATGGCCTAGTCCATTTACCTGGGAGCTACTTCTTGAACATGAGCTGATGATGTGTGGCCTTTCATGTGAATGGATGAGGTAGCTCAATCAATGTCATAACCAAGGCTTGAAGTGAACAGAAAAAGAAGAAAACAGAAAAGTTCTTCCTATCTACCAAATGCACATTCTTCCCACTCACCCATTGTATAGCTTTGGAGGGATAAGAAGAAAGAAAAAAAGAAGAGTGGAAGTAGGGAAATTAATCTGAGAGAGCACCGATGAGGAAATGGATGAAAATGTCTCACTTAAGTGTAGTTGTATAATAAAAGTTTCCCAGTCAGTAGGTGCCGCATTTTCATTTATATTTCTATTTTCCAACTTTCCAACTTTAGAATCATTTCGACAGATACCGCAGACATATGTACAGGAGACAGTATGACACTGAACAACAACTTTAAATACTCATGAAGTATACATGAATGTAAGGCACATCTGCGGTTACAGAACTGAATGCCTCAAATTTAGGTATTTATCAAATGGAGAAAATATCCTCAAAAAGGTTTATAGGATCCCTGAAAAACCAAGTAGGCATGAATCGTAGCAGTCTTTGCCAATGTTTTGAGAACTTTTGAGTGACTGAAGAACAGAGACATATGAGGTAAACAAATTTTTAAATTACAAGTTCTATATATCAGTGCCAGGACTGTAAAACTGCTCTCCTAAAAACCTATTGTTGTTTCCACTTTCTCAACCACAGAAGACTGAAATGTAGGCATCAACCATTCACAGTGTACTGCTATTTAGATTTAGTAATAACACCACACCAAGTCAGTTATAAAGAAACTGGGGTTAAAAAAGGCTTTGAAGTTTTTTTTTTCCCTTTGTTTACATAGTTATTTCTGACAAATTTCATAGCTAAGATAGAATCCTATTCAAACTACTTAAAAATGTGAAATTTCATTTAGTTTCCTCAAATCAAGACTTTTAAATCACCAAATACAAATATTTTTGCTCTAAATAATATTAGTTTCTATACGACTTTTCAAAATTAAAAGGTTTGCAGCCTACAATATACTATATTTTCTTGTCTAGGAAAGATAAAATAGCTTAGAAGTTATAAAGTCAAAAAGTTAAGAGAATCATCAATTTTTATGCCATCTTTCCCAGAAATTCTAAAGGGTCAAATCTTCTATAGCTCATAGTTGGTGAACATATGTTATTAACAATGTCAGGGATTCAGGACAGATGTAACTATACATAGCCAGTCATGGGAAACCTCTTCATTCACAAAGTAAAATTATGATTACTGTTACAAAATTTTAACAATTCAGTGGTTATTTGTGACCTACAAATGGAATCTTCAAATTGTTTTCTTAAATTAAAATTATATAATTTAATTAGCACATTGTTGCATAATTTAGAAATTAAATTGCTAAAATGCATACCCACTTTCTTTCACTATTTACAGTTCAAATCTTTGTTGCACTTCATTTACAATCATTTCAGAAATTGCAAGGGAAGAAGTGGCAGCAGGGGAAGGTGCATTTCTCACATGCAGAATGCGACTTCCGATATCTCCAACTCCTCCATCAAATACAAAATCATCTACCAGATTTCCATCTCTATTCAGGGCTTGGGCTCTTACTCCAGCTGGACCTCTGCAAAAGCAAGAGTTGTGGTCAAAAAGAGTTAGGACACTTTCAAGTCAGTCGTTTTCAAACCTATTCTTAATGAAATAAAGTCTTTATTCTTCTACGTGCAAAATATGTGAAACTCAATAGATTTGTGTTGCAGCTTGTCAAACCTGTATCTTCAGCCTACAGCACAATAATGCCTGCCACATGAGAACTGTGCAATAAATGCCTGTCAAATGAATAAACATATAGATAAGTTAGTTACAAATATGTGTCCTTTCCAAAAGTGGCAGATAAATTCGATTAGATGCATTTTAAATTTATATTTATAAAATGAATTTATTATAAAATCAACCAATAGGAACAATATGCCGTCTTCTTTAATATCAAGCTATGAAACAGGGGGTTATGGGTTTCAGTTGGAATGAATATTAGGTCACCTACAGGTCTTACTATTTATTTTTGTATTTTGTTTTCATTGGACAATATTAAAATTTATTAAAATTTTTTGCAAATGGTAACAGGTTCTTGTTTTGTAGTTTGTTTTTAATTTGTAACCATTTACTCTTCACTATCAGGATACCTTTCAATTAACAGAGATGAAGGAAAGCAAAGAAATGAATTAACTTGGCAACATGTTAATACAGTCTTCTCTAATGTTCTGTTTTGTAACACTTGGGTTCACAAAGGATTTCTGTTAGTTTTTAAAATGGTTAAAATGTACCTTACAAATGAAATTTGAAAAAAGTGTTTTTGGAATCCAAGAGCACTTCCATTGAAACTGTTCAAGGAATCCCAGTTTGAATACAGTTGCCTCATATACCACCAAAACTCAAGAAACCCAGAACAATATTAAATATTTTTGAATGATTCTGGGCCAACTCAGATAAGTACCTGAAGAAGAAACAAAGAACAAAATGAGGGCATTGCTCTCTAAGACCTCAGCCTGGCTGAGGGGAGACAATGATACTAGTTACTATTCATCAAGTGCTTACCCTATGCTGTGAATTATCCTATTTAATCCTCACAAAATTCTAAGAGGATGACACAGTTTATATTTAACAGCAAAGAGAAAGAGAGAGATTAAGCAACTTGCCTGCAGTCACATGGCTATACTGTAAGAAATGTAAGTAAGAATTGTGACAAATGTGAAAGGCTCTATGATAAAGGCAAATAACACCCTATAGAAGACTGCAGGGAATCTGGGCAGGACATATCTGAACTGCAATGATTTCCAAGTAAGGATGAGATGCATCACTTAAAACACAAAAAGGGAGAAAGGGATTGGAAGCTGAAAATTTCCTAGGATACGGATGAATATCAGTGTATCAATCAGCATGTGGTCCACTTGTGCATTCTGTATTTGTAGCTTATCTCTACTCATCAAAGCAGCATTTCTCCCCTCTTTTCTTGGAAATGCTGTTGCTGCTGTTGAGAACAACTTCATGTTTGACTTCTTTTGTCCCTCTTTTTGTATCTGGCAGAAGGCCAAATTGTTGGGGCTACATAGTTGTGTGACCAGCCACTGATGCACAGCATTCAATATAAAAACCTTTTTCTGGATAGAGGTTTATTCAGTACATTCCTTTGCTCCTTCAAAGTATATAGAAGTTAATACTGGTCAACTGCAATTAAAAATATTTGTGTACATTTATTTATATTATAAACACCAATTATGTTCTCAATTTCCCCTAAGCTATTGCCCAAGGATTCAAAATCTATAATCCAAACTGAAAAAATAAAATAAAATATTAAGTTTTTCTTAGGATGTCACTTTAGTTCAAACCAAAGTAACTATTTAATATTAAATGTTTAAAACCAAATTCTTCATGTTCCTTATTATTGGAAATATCCCTTCAGGGTTTATCTCTGGATGATTAGATACAGGCATCCCCCTTCAGAACACTTCAGTTTGATATCAGCATTATAATTTGAAATCTCAGGTAAGATAAATGTTCACCATAAATTACTTGAGGATAAGGACAGTGTCTTCTACAACACTCTCATCTTACCCCCACAAATAGATAGATTCATGCCTTTTACATTTAGGTTTTTGTGATGGTTAGGTTCATGTGTCAACTTGGCCAGGTGTTAGTACTCAGGTGTCTGGTCAAGCAAACACTGGCCTAACCGTTACAGCAGGACATCTGTGGCTGAGTAATAAACCAGAAGGCTGGTTTATTAAATCATCAGTCAATTGGCTGCAGCTGTGACTGATTAAATCCATGGTGTGTCTTTCACAATGAGAGAATGCAATCAGCTGGATTTAATCCCATCAGCTGAAGACTTGTAAGCGAGACAGATAGAGGACCTTCACTTCTTCTTTGGCTAACCAGCAAAGTGTTTCCTGAGGAGTTCATCGAAGTCACCAGTTTGCTTCCTGAGTTCATTGAACACATTCATTGAAGTTGCCAGTTTGCTGCCTGAGGAGTTTATCGAACATCTTCATTGGAGTTGCCAGTTTACTGCCTGTCCTACGGAATTTGGACTTGTGCATACCCACAGTTATGAGACACTTCTATAATATCTTTTATTTGTAGATATCTCTTTTGATTGTGTTCCCCTAGAGGACCCTAACTAATACAGTTTTCAATAGGGCTAAGAGGCTGATTAAATAAAACATAAACTTTTAATTCTTTTTAACTGCTGAAAGAACAAACAATTCAGCAGATTTAATATCTGTGAATTCGGCTACATTTAATTGTTTAGTGCTGGTTGTTGCCCCATATTTAGCTATATTTGTAGTTAAATTTAATGGGAATGTACATCTTATAACCTTAAATATATTCAGAAATAAGGGCAAGTAAATATGCTAAAATTGCATTCATTCATCTCATAAATATATATTGCATTATTGTTATGTGGCAGGCTCTTATAAGCTGTGCCTGGGCAACATTTTTGAAAGACTACAATTAACATCTTTGGCTGGTCCCAAATAGGGCAATTTAATATTTAATAAAGCTCATGATAGAATCTACAAATAATCTGAAAATAGTGTTCACATGAGCACATTTAAATTGCTCATGGTGGTCTGGCGAGAGTAAACCATTGCATTTTGATTTCCAAAAAGAGGGGAGAGTATTTTTGTTAATGATCTTCAACCTAACTGGATTGTGATAAGAGAATATCAGTTTCTTATGTCCAAATTTGAATTTTGTTGAGAACTTGGTTTAGGGCTTAGAAAATGACCAGTTTTTGTAAATGTATTGTGAGGGCTTTAAAAATACAAGACATGTCTTAAAATCACCCACCAGAATTGTGGGTTTATTTCTGCTTGCCATTATATCAGTTTTTGTTTTCTGTTTCATAGCTATGTTATTATATGCATACAAGTTTACAGTGACCCTCTTTATCACCAATAAAAATTTTTGCCATTAAGTATTTTTTATCTTAAATGAATTCAGTGACTATCTTTCTGCTGATAAACATTTGCCCAGCACATAGCTGGATTTTCCAATCTGCCAATCTCTATCTTTTAACTATTGAGTTATACTATTTACATTTATAACCATCACTGCTATGTTTGGCTTTCTACCTTATTATATTATGTTATTTATCCTGATTTTTCTGGGTTTTCTTTACCATTTCCTTAATTGAATTTTCTTTATTTCTCTTTTCTGCTCTATTTAGTTTTATTTATTCATATGGACTCACTGTGCATCCTGAATTTAATGTCTTCTGTCACTTCTAGAAAATTACTAACTGTTACCTCTTCTAATATTGCCTCTTTCCAATTCCTCTGGAACTCATATGATATGCAGTTTGGATCCTCTTGTTTTCTCCGTCACTTAAGTCTCACACATTGCCACACATTGCATGTTGACCTTGTAGTATTGCTTTCTGTAAATTCTTCAGATTTACCTTCCAATACACTAATTTTCTCTTAAGGTGGGTCTAACCAGCTGTTTAACCTAGTCATTTGACTTGTAAAATTGAAGGTATACATTTTTAATTTCTAAAATTCTAATTAGGCGGTTTTTGGATTTGCCTGGTATTTTTCTGTTTTGTTTGTTTGTTTCTTTGTCATTGTTTTTCATGTTTTCAACTTTTTTTTTAAATCCATTGACAAGAATTTATTTTACAGCTTTTAATATTACTATTACTCAAAATTATTAGGGGTCTAATTCTGCTATTCCTTTTATCTGCTGACTCTTACTTATGATGGTTTGTAACTTTATATTGCAAGTTCACGTTCAGCAAGACTTTATCTGGAGGAGTCCTGAGAAGCTTGGGGTTGGGGTGTGCCCCTCCACAAAGGTTTTGCATTTGCTTCTATCAGGTGCTTCAGGGGTATTTTCCTTTTATTAGGCAAATTTTCAAACAAGGACAGAAGTAAAAAGAACAGTATACTGAACACCCATTATACATGGAAGTTATCATTCAACAATTATAAACACATGGCCAATCTTATTTCATCTATGTCCTTACCCACTATCCACCTCTCTCCAATGAATAATTTTAAAGCAAACTGCAGATGGGATATCATTTCACTTCACTGTGTATTTCTGTTAAAAGGATTCTTAAAAATAATAAAAGGGGTGATATCATCAACATGGTGATGTAAGAGATATACTGGAAAAGTCTACCTTCAGAATCAAATAAAAAGACAATTTCCACTTGACTGGATCTCTGGAGGATAGTAGAGATGGGAGAAAGAAACCACAAACATTGAATCAAAGAAAAGAAAAATAATCTCCAGATAGAAAATTTCTGTCCTGAACCCGCCAGTCCAGACCACTCCCCCTTGCTTGGTCCCATGCAGCTTGGGAGTTACGTGGAGGCAGCATGGCCCACATCACCCCTGCCATGGAAGCACACTACACAGACACTCAAAGCAGTGAGTTAGAACCTCACGCTGATCCAGAAACAGGGACCGAAGTCCACAGAGACCCAGGGCAGAACACAAGCCACTGAGTTGGACTGCATAGAAAAGGGCCCCCAGGGGGGAAAATATATATATATATATATATATATATATATATATATATATATAGAGAGAGAGAGAGAGAGAGAGAGAGAGAGAGAGAGAGACACCGTGGCAGAACTGTTGGCAAGAGGTTGTGCACATTCAATTCAGTTTCTGTTGACTGAACCAACTAAATGTAAAATGGACTTTCCTGGATTGACCCACCTTCCCACCTTTTTGGGTTAACTCCACCTGGGTCCCAAAGGAAAACTCCATCTAAGAGGGGGAAAAAAAAAAAAAAAAAAAAAAAAAAAGGGAGAGGGCAACAACTGAACTGCTGTAAGAAAGGATAGGTCCCAGAACTGAAAAAGATAGGAAAAGGGGAAAATGAGTGAAGGAGAGAAATCAAACAAATCATACAAACTGGGGAGAAAATTCTGCACGAACAGCACAGATCAAGACTCCTGGGGAAGGAACAAAGAAAAGGACGCTTTCTCCTGGAGGAGTAATAAATGCACAAAAAGTGTAATCTTAAAAATTGTACTGCACACCGAGGGCAAGAAACAAATGAAGAAAACCTGAGAAAATCTGAATAAACTAGGCTTCTTAAAAGGTCCAAAATAAGTTGAACCATCAAAGAAGAGACTTAACACAAAGCCAATCAATAACAAAACCCTAGATAAGAGGGAAAAACTGACCTTCAGAGTCAATGCATCAAAACAATCAGACGTCCAGACATCAGCAAAAAACTACAAGCCATGCTAAGAAACAGGAAGATACAGCTGAGTGAAGGGAACAAAATAAAACTTCAGAAGAAACAGAATTTGAAACTACTAAAAAGAAGTTCAAACAACTGTGCTAAATCAATTCAAGGAGATGAACAGAAATATGGATATAGAGCTAAAGGATATTAAGAAGACAATGTGTGAGCATACATAAGAACTTTAAGGTATAAAAAGAAACATAATAGAAATTAGGTGTATGAAAGGCACAATAAAGGAGAATAAAAATACAGTAGAGGCATACAACAACAAATTTGAACAGGGAGAAAAAATAATTTGGAAACTAGAACACAGGCCAACTGAAAACATACAGATAGAAGAATGGCTAGAGAACAATAGAAAAAATTAAGTAGTGTGTCTCAGGGATTTGAGTGACAGCATGAAGTGCTCAAATATACCTGTCATGGAGGCCCCAGAAAGAGAAGAGAAGGGAAAGGGGCAGAGAGAATAATTGAGGAAATAACAGCTAAAAACTTCAGAACTCTTAAGAGAGACATAACTAAACATGTCCAAGAAACACAGTGTACTCCAAAAGGAATAAACCATAATAGACCTACACCGAGACAAATATTAATCAGAACATCAAACGCCAAAGAAGAATTTTGAAAGCAAAAGAGAAAAGTGATTCATCACTCACAGCGATTCTCAATAAGAAAAAATGTTGATTTCTCATCAGAAATCATGGCAGCAAGAAGGCACAGGTATGATATATTTAAGGTACTGAAAGAGAAAAACTGCCAGCCCAAAATTCTCTAGCTGGCAAAACTGTCCTTCAAAACTGAGGGAGAGTTTAAGATATTCACAGGTAAACAGAAACTGCGAGAGTTCATCAATAAAAGACCTGCCCTACAAGAATTACTAAAGGGAGTTCTGCAAGTTGAAACAAAAAAGACAGGAGAGTGTGGCTTGGTATAGTGTGACAAAATGAAGATCTGCAATAAAGGTAACTAAAAGGGTAAATGCAAATCCCAAAATATGGTATCCTCCATATCCAACCCTACTCTCTAATTCCTGTAAGAGTTAGAATGTAATTGAACAAGAAAAAGGCATATTTCCTGATAATGTACATGCTAAATATAAATAGGTAAAATGGCCCAAAAAGAACATAAAGAGAGGAAACAGAGGGATATGGGAGCAGAGATCATGTCTGTTATTGAAGTTAAGCTGGTATTTTTTCAAATTAGTAGCTTATAAATGTAGGTTTTGTGATACCAAAAAAAAAAAAAAAAAAAAGGAAAATACTTTTAAAATCTACAAAAATTGAAATGGGAAAGGGATCAGTTAGATACATGAAAGATCAACTATACTGAAAGGAGTTTGCAATAAAGGAAAAGAGCCCCCCCCCCCCCCAAAAAAAAGATACGACATAAAAACCAAAGGACAAAATGGCTAAAACAAGGACTGCCTTTACAGTAATAACACTGAATGACAATGGATTAAACCTCCCCAATGAAAAGATACAAAGTGACAGAGTGGATAAAAAAGAATGATCCAACTATAAGTTGTTTACAAGAGACTCTCCTTAGCCCAAAGACACAAATAGGTTGAAAGTGAAAGAATGGAAAAAGATATTCCATGCAAATAATAACCAAAAGAGAGCTGCAATAGTTATACTAATATCATACAAAATAGACTTTAATTCAAAACCTGTTAGAAGAGACAAGGGCAATATATATTAATAAAAGGGTCAATTGATCAAGAAGAAATAACAATCATAAATATTTATGCACCGAACTATGGTGCCCCAAAATGCACAAGGCAAACACTGGCAAAACTAAAGGGAGAAATAGACACCTCTATAGTAACAGTTGGAGACGTCAATACAATACTCTTATCAAGAGAAGAACATCTAGACAGAAGATCAATAAGGAAACAGACAATTTGAATAATATGATAAAGGAACTAGACCTAACAAACATACACAGAACATTGCACACCAAAACAGAAGGACTTACATTCTTTTCAAGTGCACCTAGATCATTCTCCAGGATAGACCACATGGTGGGTCATAAAACAGGTCTGGTCTCAATAAATTTACAATGGTTGAAATTATACAAAGCATCTCCTCTGACCATAATCGAATGAAGCTGGAAATCAATTACAGGCAGACAACTAGAAAATCCATGAATACATGGAAGGTAAATAACATATTCTTAATCAATCAGTGGATCAAAGAAGAAATTGCAAGAGAAACCAGTAAATATTTTGAGATGAATGAAAATGAGAACACAACATATAAATACTTATGTGATGCGGTGAAGGCAGTGCAGAAATGGAAATTTAAAGGCCTAAATGTTTTACATTAAAAAAAGAAGAAATACCTAAAATTAAAGACTCAACCACACACTTGGAGGAACTAGAAAAAGAACATCAATCTAATCACAAAGAAAGTGGAAGGAAAGAAATAACAAAGATTAGAGTAGAAATAAATGAAATAGTGAATAAAAACAATAGAGATCATTAAAATAAAAAGTTGGTTCTTTTAAAACATTTTATAAATTGACACCCCCCTAGCTATTCAAAGAAAAAAAAAGGGATAAGATGCAAGTAAATAAAATCAGAAATGAGAGACATTACTACTGACCCCACAGAAATAAAAAGAATCATAAAAGGATACCATGAACAACTCTATGTCAAAAAATTAGAAAACCCAGATGAAGTTGACAAATTCCCAGTAACACACAAAAAGCCTACACTGACTTATACAACACAGAAGACTCCAATGGACCAATTACAAGAAAAGAGAATGAATCAGTCATCAAACACCTCCCAATAAAGAAAAGCCCAGGACCAAATGGCTTTACAGGTGAATTCTACCAAATACTTCCAGGTTAATTAACACCAATCCTGTTCAACTCGTCCAAAACACTGAACAGGTGGGAACACTACCTAACTCATTCTATAATGCCAACATCACCCTAATATCAAAGCCAGATAAAAATATTACAAGAAAATAAAATTACAGATTAATTTCCCTTATGAATATAGATGTAAAAATCTTCAACAAATGCTTGCAAATTGAGTCCAACAGCACATTAAAAGAATTATACAGCATGATCAAATGGGTTTATCCCAGGTATGCAAGGGTGCCTCAACATAAGAGAATCAATTAATGTAATATACACATTGACAAAATAAAGGGAAGAAAACACACGATCATTTCAATTAACACAGACAAGGCATTTGACAAAATCCAGCATCCTTTCTTTATAAAAACATGCAGAACACTAGGAATGGAAGGAAACATCCTGAACATGACATGAGGCATACATGAAAAATCCACAGGTAACATGATACTCAATGGTGAAAGACTGAAAGCTTTCCCTCTAAGATCTGTAACAAGACAATGATCCCCACTGTCACCACTGCAAATCAACATTGTACTAGACATTCCAGCCAGAGCAATAAGGCAGAAAAAGAAATAAAAGGTATCAAAACTGGAATGGAAGAAGTAAAATTTTCACTATTTGCAGATGACATGATTCTATATATGGAAAACCTCAAAAAATTTACAACAAAGCTACTAGAACTAATAAACGAATTCAGCAAAGTGGTAGGGTACAAAATCTACACGCAAAAATCAGTAATGTCTCTATACACTAGTAAGGAGCAACCTGAGGAGAAAATCCAGAAAAAATTCCATTTACAATAGCAACTAAAATAATCCAATATCTAGGAATAAATTTAACCAAGGACGTAAAAGCCTTGCTCACAGAAAACTACAACATTGCTAAAGAAATCAAAGATAACCTAAATAAATGGAAGGACAGCCCATGCTCATGGACTGGAAGACTACATATTAAGATGTCAATTCTTCCCAAAATGTTTTACAGATTCAATGCAATCCCAATCAAAATTCCAACATCCTACTTTGCAGAAATATAAAAGCTGGTTATCAAATTTATTTGGAAAGGAAGAGAGTCCTGAATAGCCAAAAACATCTTTATGTCCATTTCCCAATGAATTGGGAAAGAAAAGTCTCTTTAACAAATGGTACTCAGAGAACTGGATATCCCTATGCAAATGAATGAGAGAAGACCCTTATCTCACACAATATATAAAAATTAACTCAAGATGGATCAAAGATCTAAATATTAGAAACAGGACTATAAAACTCCTCGAAGAAAACGTAGGGAATCATCTTCAGGACCTTGTGTTAGGCAATAGTTTCTTCCACTTTACACCCAAAGCACAAGTAACAAAAGAAGAAAGAAGGGGGCTTCCCGCAAATTAGACACTTTTGTTTTCCAAAGGACTTTGTCAAGAAAGTGAAAAGGTCATCTACTCAATGGGAGAAAATATTTGGAAACCACATATCCAATAAGGGTTTAATACCCAGAATACATAAAGAAATTCTAGAAGTCTACAATAAAAAGACAAACAACCTAATTTAAAAATGGGTGAAACACTTGAATAGACATTTCTCCAAAGAGGATATACAAATGCTAAAATGCACATGAAAAGATGCCCAACATCACTAGCTATTAGGAAAATGCAAATCAAAACCACATTAAGATACCATTTCACTTCCACTAGAATGGCTACTATTTAAAAAAAAAAAAAAATTACAAGTGTTGGAGAGCAGGTGGAGAAATACAAACACATTCATTGCCGATGGGAATGTAAAATGGTCAGCCACTTTGGAAGACAGTTTGGCAGTTCCTCAGAAAGCTAAGTATAGAACTACCATGTGACCCAGCAATTCCTCTATCAGGTATATACCCAAACGACTTGAAAGAAGGGTCTTGAACAGAGATTAGCACACCATTATTCACAGTAGCATTATTCACCATTGTGAAAAGATGGAAGCAATCCAAGTATACAACAAACGATGAATAGATAAATAAAATGTGGTATAAACATACAATGGAATATTACTCAGCATTAAAAATGAATGAAGTTCTGTTTCATGAGACAACATGGATGAATCTTGAAGACATTATACTGAAATAAGCCAGACATGAAAGGACAAATATTGCATGATCTCACTCATATGAAATATAAGAATAAGCAAACTCACAGAGTTAGAATCTAGAATATAGAGTATCCAGGGCTGGGTTGGGGATAGGAAATGGGGAGTTAAGGCTTAATTTGTACAGAATTTCAATCTAGGTTGATTATAAAGTTTTGGAAATGGATGGTGGTGATGATGGCACAACATTGTGAGTATAATTAAACAGCACTGAATTATATATGTGAATGTAGTTAAAAGGGGAAATTTTAGGTCGTATATATGTTATTAGAACAAACATTAAAAATTAAAAGATAAAACATACAACTGTACAACACAGTGACCCCTACTGTATAACACAATTATTGAAATATTCTTTCATGAATTATAACAAATATATCACACTAATGCAAGGTGTTAATAATAGGATGGTATATTGGAAAAAAATACACTCTAATGTAAACTATGGACTATAGTTGATAGTACAATTATAATGTTCTTTCATCAACTGTAACAAATATATCACATTAATGCAAAGTGTTAATAAAAGGAAGGTGAGGTATATGGGGATGCTATATATTTTACATGATTTTTTTGTAAACCTACAACTTCTCTAATTAAAAAAATTAAAAAGCAAATAAATAAACATAAGCAAATGGCTAGGGAAAAAAACATTAAAAAAATACAAAGCCTATAAATGCTTAATATCTTCTAATATTCCATCTGTAGTCAAATTACCCTGATTTTCTCACTCTTTCAATCTCTCCCTCTCTCTTTCTAATTTGTTTACAGTGAAAGAGGGAAGGCAAGAGGCTGAGACAGGCAGACAGAGGAAATGGTTTGTTTGAAGCAGCAAAACAAGTCTGGGTCCACTTCTTAAGTTCATTTTTCAGCTTAGAGTTCCTAGGCTAAGCAGGTGGTAAAAATTCAAACTCCAAACATCTGTGAAGGCACACAAAGGTTTTAAATTTTCAGGTGATTCCTCCCACTTTTTACACTGGATACCAAGTCAGATAAAATTCCTTAACACTTCCTGGCACCAAGGGTAATATTTTTTTCTATACTACCTTTTCAGTTAGGGTGCAGCCCTTCAAGAGTCCTTGGCTTTTCACAGGGGACACAGTTCCAGTTTTCTACCCTGTGCAAACCCAAGACCTCCTTTCTAACCCTTAAATGGCAATTAAGACAAAGGAAGAAAGATAAAGAGATAATAGCAATTAAATGTAATACACGATACTGGATGGGATCTAAGAATGCAGAAGAAAAGGCTCAAAAGAACATTATTGGGACATAAGAACAAATTGGAATATAGAATGTAAGCTTTATCTCAATGATAAATACGTTGAACTTGGTAACTGTACTTAAGGTGGATTATGTAAGGGAATATCCTTGTTCGTAGGAAATGTACATGGAAGTATTATGTGTTCAGGAGAATGATGTATGCAACCTACTCTCAAATATTCAGAAAATAGATGGATGGAAGGAAGGAAGGAAGGAAGACAGGTAAGCAAGTTAGGCAAAGGTGGCAAAATATTAAAATTGGTGGATATGGGTATCTGAGGGAGTGAGGATATGTTGGAGTTCTCTGAGTGAGGTTTATGTTATTTTTGCAGCTGTCCTGTAAGTTTGAAATTATTTCAACATAAAACATTAAGAAATAAAAAGATAGAGCATTTAGAGTTTTGTTCCACTGGGCTGAAAGACAAATGTGACAGGTCAGGTATTGGGCTTCCAACTGTGAAGAAGTCTGCTGACCTTATTTTTAACTTATTATTAAGCAATATTACAAGCATACAAAAAGATACAGAGAGTAACATAATGAACACCCATTTTCTTACCAAACAGCTTAAGAAATAAACCATTACAGATACAATCAAAGCCCTCTGTGGAGCTCTTGGAATCCCATTCCCTTCTTTCAGCAGAAGTAACCAGTTTCCTGAATTAGGTATTTATCATTCCCATTCTTGTTTTATTCTCATGTTACATGGGTGATCAATATATGGTATTGTTATGCTTGTTTTTAAACTTTATATTAATGTTATTAAACTATATATATCTTCTACAATTTCCTTTTTGTTATTGATAATTTCCTGCATTTGATACAGGAAACAAGGGAAGGAATAAATGGAATTGCTGATGTATTCAGCTTCTCTAAAGAGAAGCTCATCTGTGATCAGGTTAAATTTATCTCCAATGCACCTGCCTGCCATGCAGTCTGTCCTTTTCTACTACATGCCAATGAATCTGTTAACTGAGCTTCATACCCTTAGACCTAGAGACAGGAGTGGCAACCAACATCCACAAGTCCCAACTCCATTTCTACCCCTTAAGAAATCCACTGCCTAAAGGGTTTTCCTCAGACTCCTGTGAAAGGATAGGAATCAAATATCAGTAGTGAATTCACTGCAACTATTTATATGTAGAATTCACTACACCCATTTAGTGTGTTTTCGGAGGAATAAGTAATAGCAGTAACAGAAATCAGATCTGACCAGTCTGTTTTCAGATACAAAATATCTTAACTGTGTTAAAGCAGACCACTGGAAACATAATAGCATTTATTTATAGGTGAGTGAAAGAAAATAAAGCCTAGATATTTTTATCCCTTCTATTTCAGAACATGAGTAGAGGGGATGAGGAAGGTAAGATTAAAAACATTAGCAGGTTTCAAAGGTTCTAAGGATTTAAAAGGGTGGTCTCAGAATGATGGATTAAAATCAGATTTAGACCAGGACAGTCCCCTAAGGGAGACAGCTGACATGGTTATTGCTCTCTTCCCAGAAAAAGAGTCAAACCTGCTGACATTTTACACCAGGCAAGTTCAGCAGCTGTTAAAAAGGTGACAGGCATTTAGTGTTCTAGAGATTCATGGAGGGATGGACTCTAAATGCAGGGAGAGCACCTCAAAGTACACCACTGATTAGGCATTCAAACAAATGGCTTGTTGGGGGTGGGGGGAGGGGAGGTGAACACACTAAAAATAATACCAAAGAAGAAAGAAACTGGGTTGAGTAATATTTAGGAAATCTTCAGGTCAAGTACAGAAAGCCTTTTATCATTAAGAAAAAAAAAAAAAAGTTCTTTTGCTCCAACTCCTGTAACAAGGGCTTAGATCACTACATGATGTCCCACTTCTATCCTGTAAGTGGAGTCCCTGAATTGAGTAGGGTCACAAAAACAACAGAAGTAGAGAGGAAGCAAGATAAGATCCCAGGTTTAGGAGTGTGTTTCTAAGAGGTTTGAAGAATCAATCAAATGTAATGTTTTAATGTGTTTATTACCCAAGTAGTTAACATTGATACTGATCAAAAGCAGGGTGTGGGGTGTGGGGTGTGGTCTCTGCCCAGTGCACTCAAATGACCAATTCCTGAGACAGCAAGGTTTCAAAGAGGGAAAGTTCATTGCTAAGCACAAAGCAGGAGATCACACAAAGCCTAGCAGCCTAAAAATCTGTCTCCCAGACTGCAGTAACTGACAGTTTTATAGTATCAAAAGATAGGCAGGTTTTAGGATAATGAGTGCAATGGCTAGAGATGACAGAGTTAGAGATGGTCTAATTATCAAGCATGTGCAGATTGATCACATGCTTAGGCACAGAACATACGTAAGAAAACGGTAGCCTTAGTATGATGATAGGCATAATTTTTAGTATTATAATGAGGTGTAGGTCACTTACAGGTTAAAGTTTAAGCTACTGCACATGTCAGGAGGGTCAATTTTGGTTAGATCCAGCTTTGTCTTGTAAGATAATTTAGGAAATGGGGTGGGTTAGTTCTGGGCTGACTCAAGTTCCTTCATTAATAAACATTAAGAGCTGTCTTTTGTGATTCTAAGACTCCATAGCTGAAAAACAGGATAAGGGGGTACAAGTGGAGCCAGTCACAAGATTTTGACAATCACAAGATAAAGGTTATATAGTTATGCCATCATTATCAAAGATCGAGGCAGCAGGGTTACAGTTCAGTAATTTTGGGTATTTCCTTTTGGCTATTCTAATATACTAGAAAGTAAGAGAATTTATATATTGATTCAGTAATCATAACTGTTTGTTAATTCTTAATTTCTCAGTTACAACATGGTGATTCCAAAAGTAAGGGGTCAGAAAGATTTTAAAAATTTCAGGCAATATGTATTTATCACAAGTGATGGCTAAAGACTACACTATGTCATTGTGAGACACAAAGGTACAGGCCAAACATTACTACAATAAAGTTGCAATGGAGATTTCAGTTTAAAGCTGTAAGGTGGTTTAGTTAATTATAAACAGAACTAATTCAAGCACAAAGGGCCACAATGCAGAAATTCCCAACATATATACTATAAAGGGAACTCAACTTGTTGGGAAAAAGAGGAGCAAGCAGACTCAGTGGTCACACTGACTGAAAGTGTGCTTACTAATCACAAAGTCAGACCCACCTCCCAAGTACATCTAGGTCAGGACTGTATACACAATCCTTATTGCTTTTCCTTACCTAATTATATCACTGATAGTAATTTCAGGGATGAATTTTTGAAGGTGCTTCACTGTTGCACTGAGAAAACAGGCTTTATACAGTTCACTAACTCCATAGGAGAAATTCTGGAACACCAGTTTAACCAAACCACTGAAAACAAAGAAAAAAAGCTTTATGAGAGAAAGGAATTCTTTACCAGTATAAAACACCTTTACTATTAGATTTTTGTGTGTTTTTTGGTAGCAACAGAAACACAGGCAGAGTTAGAAACACTACTAATAAAAATAAAGTAAATTTGGCCAAAAAAAGAAAGAAATCTCATCAACTCAAGAGGTAAATACCACCTTCCAAACTCAAATTCGAAAATGTTCCCAAGGAGTGCTGGTTTCAGAGTGGGATTCTCTAAACCTGCCAACATTAAGCCTTTTTAATGCAAATGAAATGCCAAAAGGCATTTACAGATCTTTAAATCAGAGCTTTAAACAAGTGAGGACATCTTTTCTTTTATCAAACAGTGGTAAAATATCCCAGTAGTGATTCTCAAATGAGAACGGACAGAGCCTACATATGTATGTTTGTATGTATTTATGTATGCATGTATGTATTTTAACAAACACACATGTTGAGAAGCCCTCTCCTAGAACTTCTGTTTCATAATCTTTGGAGGGTGAAGCCCAAATATAGCTTAAAAAGTGTCCAGTGATTTTGATGTGAAACCCTCAGGAGAGAAACACTGCTAGCAGGACCAAACAAAATACTTCATTAAATTATTCCTTACAATAATGAAGAATCTGTGTTCCAGGTCAAAACAAAAGTATTGTTAGTTTTCCACAGAACAAAACAACTTTGGTCATCAGTAATTTCTCCAGTGGCTTACAAAATTATTGTGACTGGCTTGAAATGATCTTATCAAAGTAAGCCATCTACTGATTTTGAGAAAACCTCTTTTTTTCAAACTCAATTAGAAGGTTAGCAATATAAGATAAGGATTGTCAGATGTGAGACCAGATTTTGATCTTTTTAACCAAGACATCACCTTTGGCTCATCAGGACTTTTTTTTAAGTAGTTAAAACATTATGCTTAGTCAGTATTAGTGCATACAGCCACTGTCAAAAAAAAAAAAAAAAAAAAAAAGCTGAAAAAGAGCCCAGACTTCAATTAGTGATATGAATGAAGCAGGTCTGGTTAAGACCAGGGCAAGCCAGGCCAAAGGATAAAGGTTGAAACTGATTATGTTTTAAAACTTCAACTTTCATATGAGACCAAGGGAATAGATATCTATCTGGTACAGGATCTAAATTTTCTAAACAGTACAACTCTACAGTCAAGTTGTTCAAACACCACAATTGCGTGGAACTTTGAATAGGGAGTGAGATACAGTAGGTTAGTATAGGCTGGAGTGAAATAGTGACACATCCTAGAGTAATTTGGGCAGATAATAAAAAATATATTTACAGCCTCCCCCTCCCCAGCCCTGAGGATCTGGGGAAAGGTGCGGATGTCTTGGACATCCTCACCTGGACTGGTGTTGATGTTGTCACAAACATTGGGACTGGCGGTTTGATGTGCTGAGCCCTCGAGCATGGGACTTGCCCTTATGAAGCTCATTACCACAAAGGAGAGTCTAAAGTTGTATGTAATGGTGCCTAAGAGTCTCCCCCTGAGTACCTCTTTGTTGCTCAGATGTGGCCCTCTCTCTCTCTAACTGAGCCATCTCGACAGGTGAACTCGCTGCCCTCCCCGCTACGTGGGACCCGACTCCCAGGGGTGTAAATCTCCCTGGCAACGCAGAGTATGACTCCCGGGGATGAATGTGGACCTGGCATCGTGGGACTGAGAGTATCTTCTTGACCAAAAGGGGGATGCAAAATGAGACGAAATAGTTTCAGTGGCTGAGAGATTCCAAATGGAGTCGAGAGGTCACTCTGGTGGACATTCTTATGCACTATATAGATAACACCTCTTAGGCTTTAATATATTGGAATAGCTAGAAGTAAATACCTGAAACTACCAAACTCCAACCCAGCAGTCTGGACTCCTGAAGACAATTATATAATAATGTAGATTACAAGGGGTGACAGTGTGATTGTGAAGACCTTGTGGATCACACCCCCTTTATCTAGTGTATGGATGAGTGGAGGAATGGGGATAAAAACTAAAGGACAAACGGGGTGGGATGGGGGGATGATTTGGGTGTTCTTTTTTCACTTTTATTTTTTATTCTTGTTCTGGTTATTTCTGATGTAAGGAAAATGTTCAGAGAGAGATTGTGGTGATGAACGCATAACTATGTTATCATACTGTGGACAGTGGATTGTATATCATGGATGATTGTATGGTGTGTGAATGTATTTCAATAAAACTGAATTAAAAAAAAAACATTATGCTTATTCCACAAAGCTCTTAATTTGTGTTAATGAAGAAAACATATACTAATCACAAAAGTAAGGACTTACCCAATAAGTAGAATATCAAGAAAAAATTTTCCATATTAAAAATATAAGCAGGTAGAACTATTTTTAAGTAATGTTGTTACCTATTGATAATTATATCCATAACATCTGTGGCACTGAAGTCAAAGGGCTTGTAACCCTCCCGTTTAAGGGCAAGAATTGCATTAGGTCCTAGCCAAATATTGCCATCCATCCTTGGTGTGAAGTGAACTCCTAGGAAAGGAAATCGGCTATCTGGTACCTACAGATTTAACACAGCAAAGAACTATTTAGCCCCATTTCTTATTCCATTTCATTATAGATGCAATCATTCAATTGGTAATAAAAAACATTTCCTTCCCACACATTTAATTTGCCTTATTTGTGACTGTACTCAGATATACTTTTCTAACACACTTCCATAGAAGCTTAGAAATGCTAGACAAGAAATACTGATGCAATCGACAATACTCATCATTTTATCTATTCATTTTTCTGGGTTTAAAAAAGCCAGAACTTTCCTACTTCAGGTTATTCTCTCCCAAAACTAGGGATATAAGTAAAATAAGTAATTAAATGTAAATATAGATAAATATATGTAAAATATAAATAAATACATGTAAGATATAAGCAAACATATGTAAAATAAGTAAAATCAGAGCTTCCAGAAAAAAACACACATTTATAGAACAGGCTTTTGCAATGGGGAATGCATTAGGTTGAACCGGATGAAACTGATGCTTTGGTAAGCCCAAAAACTTATAAAACATCAAATAGCAGAATATTGGTAATTTCACCTAGTTCAATCCAATATATTTTAGGAGATTCATTTCCAGGTAATTCTAGACAGAAAAATGAACTCCTCATTTAATCAGCTCTGTCTTCTATCCATTGAAACTACAAGGTGGCCACATCCCCTTTTCAGTATCTACAGGGAATTAACTGAGAAAACGAGTCGGGTATCTGGGACTGCATAAAGGAAAGTTCTCTTATGAGTGTTGCCTCCACCAGAGAGGAGGAAGAATCAGATTCCTTCTTGGTAGCATTTCCCATAGTGCACTGATGCTTTCTGAGGATGTGCACTTATGGGGAATTAATTACAATTTAATGACCATGATATCAAAATTAAAACTTAGGGATTTAACCACACGAGAAGCAGATTAAATGTATGCACCAACAGCCCTTCAAAATCTCTTACTTCAGACACAGGTGAAAGTTGTGTTTAACTCCTTTATGCCCACAACCATCTTCATGAAAGTGCGGAGGCAGAAATATCATTACCTACCGGATAAATATTTCCTTTTACAAGATAACCTTTTTCTGGCTTCAAAAGCAGGTAATCTCCCCGGAATGGTACAATTCGAGGGTCAGGATTGCAGCCACTCAACTCTGAAATACGGTCTGAGTAAAGTCCTGCACATGTCAGGATATACTGACAGCGAACCTCCTCTCCCTAGTACAAAATAAAGTGGAGAGGAGTAGAATAGATCAAGGGGAGAAAAAAAGATGACAGAAAAGACAATGAGAGTACAGAAATGGACTTACTTTTTCTTTTTATTTCTTTTAAAAAAATGAAATTAAACATAGGTACCAGTAAAATAAGTTATTCAGCATTTAGGTTGAACTGTAAACTTAGGGTGGTGGGACAGAAGAGGATGTCACCTTAAATTCTGTACTTTAAACTGAATTCGATATATAATTGTTAATCTAGCAAGGACACTCAATAAGCCACACAAAGAAGACCCTATTTTCCCTGAACCTGGTAAGAAACTTAATTATTTGTTGCATGACAAAGCAAACTCATTTAAATGGTCTCCACCAATTTGGCCTCTGTTATTCCAGGATGCTTCTCTAGCCCTATCTATGAGTAATTGCCCAATTACTCTTACATTGCTTCACATTCAGTGCTCCTACTCAATTCCAACTGTCAGTCACTCACCAACCAATTTCTCCTTCCTGATCAATATGTACTCTGCAAACTGAGGCTACTTTAGAAATCTTATTCATTCAACCCACATTTACTGAAAGCAAAACTATAGTCAAGGGTTGATTTAATGATGAGGAGACTGCTAATCTTAGGCTGCTGTGATTTCCCACAAATTTTGTATCATCCACATATTTTTAGCATCACCCTGGCAGGTTTAGACATTTTGCTACCCTATTTCCTAAATGACTTCCTTTAACCCCCAATTGCCACCACCCTCTAATTCCCATTTCTTTACTTTTTACAGAGGAACAGCTGGCAACTCCTGCTCCTAGATTTCCCTCCCAGCTCATGTGTTTCTGAAGCCTCAGTGTTCTCATCAGTCTCAACATTTTCTTTCTTTCCAGCCCTAACCGATTCAGCCTTATTCTACTGAACTAGATTTTCATCTCCATATGCTTCTTATTTATGTCTTCCCTCTTTTCAAGATTTATATAAGTCACATTTTTGAAAAAAAAACAGATGAAACTCCTCCACAGTGAATCCAAATTAGTAGACTAAACCATGACCCTTGAAGTAAAAAAAGTATATATCAACAACAACAAATTATCTTCTTTTCTAAGTAGGTTAATATCTTTCCTGTTCATCTAAATTATGCACCAGAAGTACAAGAAATATTTTTATGTGATACAAATCTACTAGCTCCTATTTGAAAGGGCAGCAATTTTTTGTTCCTGGAACATAAAATGTAGAAAGTCTTGCAATAAATAATACACAGATAACAAAAGAATTTGTAGAATGGCACCAGCATGCAATAACCTAATAGTTTTCTTTAAAAAACATAAGCAATAGTTCCAAAGAAGGAAATGATTAAAAACTATCAACAGGCCTCTGAAATAATTTTACTCTTTACATCAAACAATAATTAAATTCAGTAACACATTAATTTCACTTCTAAGAATGAAATTTAGGTAACATGAAATGATATACTTGTTCAAATACAAATTTCTTTTAAAAATAAATGGTAAATCTCTATTGCTATTTCATAAGTGAGACAGACTTTTCACCCTTATCCAATCCATAAATCTTAGTTTGGCAAATCCTGCCTGCAAAAATTTATTTTAAAAATTCATTTTCCTTTAACCTCTTATAAAAGCATAGATGTCTAACCTGGTAAGTAGACCACAAAATTTGAATTTAATAAAAATTGTACTGAAGGAAGATACCAAAATAAAAAGCAACAACTATAGCAACTCTGGGTGAAAAATATAGCTACAGGTTATCTCATAGGCCCTTGCATATGTTCCCATCACATGATGCCATACTGCAGGGAAAATGTCCCTTAGATAAGGGCAGGAACAGAAACATACTTTATTTAACTATAATTTTTTTTAAATTAAAGAAGCTGGAGGTTTACAGAAAAATCATGCAGCAAGTACAGAGTTCCCATATCACTTCCGTCCATACACACAGTTAGTTTTCCTTATTATTAACACTTTGCATTAGTGTGGTACCTTTGTTAAAGTTGATGAAACAGTATTATCATAATGAACCCTTGTAATCCATATTCTAGATTCTGACTCTGTGAGTTTGCTTATTCTAATTGTTTCAAAACAATGAGATCATACAGTATTTGTCTTTTTGTGTCTTGTTTACTGCACTCAATGTGATGTCCTCAAGGTTCATCCACGTTGTCACATGTATCAGGACTTCACTTGTTTTTATAGCTGATTAATATTCCGTTATATGTATACATCACGTTTTATTTATCCATTCATTGGTTGATATACACATGGGTTGCTTCCATCTTTTGCAATTGTGAATAATGCTGCTATGAACATTGGTATGCAAATATCTGTTTGAGTCCCTGCTTCCCATTCTTTGGGATATATACCTAGTAGAGGGATTGTCGGATCAGATGGTAGTTCCATACTTAGCTCTCCCGGGAACCACCAAACTGTCTTTCGCAGTGGCTGCACCGTTTTACATAGCCACCAGCAATGAATCAGTGTTCCTATTTCCCCACATCCTCTCCAACACTCACTGTTTTCTGTTTTTTTAAAAATAGAGCCATTCTAATAGGTGTGAAATGGTATCTCAATGTGGTTTTGATTTGCATTTCCCTGACAGCTAATGATGTTGAACATCTTTTCATGTGCTTTCTGGACATTTTTATATATTCTTTGGAGAGATGTCTGTTCAAGTCTTTTGCCCATTTTTAAATTGGGTTGTTTGTCTTTTTGTTAAGTTGAAGAATTTCTTTATATGCTCTGGTTATTAAGCCTTTATTGGATTTACAGTTTCCAAGTATTTTCTACCATTGTGTAGGTTGTAGTTTCACTTTCATGATACAGTACTTTGAGGAACAAAAGTTTTTAATTTTGATGAGGTACAATTTATCTATTTTTTTCTTTTATCACTTGTGCTTTGGGTATAAAATCCAAGAAACCACTGCCTGAAACAAAGTCCTGAAGATGCTTCCTGTGCCGGTTTGAATGTATTGTGTCCCCCAAATGCCGTTATCTTTGTAGTTGTGTGGGGCAGAAGTTTTGGTGTTGGTTAGATTTGCTTGGAATGTGCCCCACCCAGCTGTGGGAGATGATTCTGATGAGATGTTCCCATGGAGGCATGGCCCCACCCATTCGGGGTGGGCCTTGATCAGTGGAGCTATATAAATGAGCTGACTCAGAGAGAAGAAACTCACGGAGTGCAGCTGGGAGTGATGTTTTGAAGAGGAGCAAGCTTGCTAGAGAGGAATGTCCTGGGAGAAAGCCGTTTTGAGGCCAGAGCTTTGGAACAGACTCCGGCTGCCTTCCCAGCTAACAGAGGTTTTCCGGATGCCATTGGCCATCCTCCGATGAAGGTGCCTGGTTGCTGATGGACACTTTATGGCCTTGAGACTGTAACTGTGTAGCAAAATAAACCCCCATTTTATAAAAGCCAATCTATCTCTGGTGTTTTGCATTCTGCAGCATTAGCAAACTAGAACACTTCCCTGTTTTTTTCTAGGAGTTTGATAGTTTTAGTTCTTATAGTAAGGTCTTTGATCCATTTTGAGTTGATTTTTGTATATGGTGCAAGGTAAGGGTCCTGTTTTTTTTTTTTTTTTTTGAAAATGGAGATCCAATTTTCCCAACACCATTTGTTGAAGAGATGTTTCTTTCCCAATTGAGTGGTCTCTGCCACCTGCTCAAAAATCAGTTGGCCATAAATGTGCAGGTTGATTTCTGAGCTCTCGATTCTATTCCATTGGTCTATATGTCTCTTCTTGTGCCAGTACCATGCTGTTTTGATTACTGTGGCTTTTTAGTAAGTTTTAAGATTAGGAAGTGTGAGTCTTCCAACTTCATTCTTTTTCAAAATGGCATTTACTATTCAGGGCCTCTTACCCTTCCATATAAATGTGATGACTGGCTTGTTAGAAGAAGGTTGTTAGAATTTTGATTGGAATTGCACTGAATCTATAACTTGATTTGGGTAGTACTGACATCTTAATGATATTTACAAAGATATCCTTCCAGTTATTTAGATATGATTTAATTTCTTTTAGCAATGTTTCATAGTTTTTTGTGGACAAATACTTTACATCCTTGGTTAGATTTATTCCTAAATATTTGATTCTTTTTAGTTGTTATTGTGAATGGATTTTTTTCTGATTTCTTCTTCTGATTGTTCATTGCTTGTGTGCATAAACACTACTGATTTTTGGGTGTTGATCTTGTACCCTGCCACTATGCCTAATTCATTTATTACCTCTAGGAGCTTTGTTGTGAACTTTTTAGAATTTTCTGTATACTGTATACCGTATTTTCATTTTCATGTGCCTCAAGATTATTTCCTAATTTTGCTTCTGATTTCTTCTTTAACCCATTGGTTAAGAGTATGTTGTTTAATTTTCACACTTACGTGAATTTTCCATTTCTCCCTTTGTTACTGATTTCTAGCTTAATTCTGTTGTGGTCAAAGAATATACATTATACCAATTTCAATATTTTTGAATTTATTGAGACTTGTTTGTGACCCAACATATGGTCTGTCCTGGAGAATGATCCATTTGCACTCAAGAATGTATACTCTGTTTTTGTTGGGTGCAGTGTTCTATATATGTCTATTAGGTCTAGTTGGTTTAGTGTTTCATTCAAGTCCTGTATTTCCTTATTGATCTCCAGACTAGATGTTCTATCCATTATTGAGAGTTGTGTGTTAAAGTCTCCTACTATTAATGTAGAAGCCTCAATTTCTCTCTTTAAATACATCAGTTTTGTAGGGCAGGCTGCAAGCTGGCATTCCGATGAAGGTCTTTGATAAATTCCCCAGGAGAGGGTGGCTGGCTGAAGTAGAGATGAAGGTTCTCTCTTCTGACTACTGAAGCTGTCATCTCTCCCTTATAGCCTTCAAATGATTAAACGTCTCTCATTGCAGAAGGCACTCCCCTTAGCTGACTGCAGATGTAATCAGCCACAGATGCAATCAATCATACTGATGATTTAAGTCCATGAAATATCCTCACAGAAACAGATAGGCCAGTGCTTGCTTGACTGGACAGCTGGGCACCATCACCTAGCCAAGTTGACATATGAATCTAACCAACACATTGTTTATGACTTAGAGTGTATTTTATCCTATGTTAGTATAGCCACCCCAGCTCTCTTTTGGTTACTACTTGTATGGTATATTTTTTTCCCATCCTTTTGCCCTCAAGCTACTTTTATCTTTGTCTTTAAGGTGAGTCTCCTGTAGATAGCATACAGCTATGTCATGCTTTTTTTCATCCATTCAGCCAATTGTTGCCTTTTGACTAGACAGTTTAATTCATTTACATTTAAAGTCACTACTGATAATACAGTAGTGCATTTTGCTATTTAACCTTGTAAGTCTTAAACCTTTTTGTCCCTCACTTCCATTAAAGCCTACTTTTATACTTATTTGCTTTTTTGTGTAGTACCATGTTGAGTACATTCTCATTTCAATCTGGATATATTTTTCATCTATTTTCCTTGTTGTTACCATGGGGATAAAATTTAACATCCTAAATATATAGCAATTACATTTGGTTTGAACTTAACTTAAGTAGCATACTTTTTCTACACCTCTGTATCCCTCACCATTTTTTTGTACCTATTACTACTTATATCTTTGTACATTGTCTGTCCAAAAATATAGATTTTTACCTTTTAGCACAGTAGGAAGTAAGAGGTGGAGTTATATACCAAACAGTAAATAATACAAGCATTTATAATTACCCAAAAGGTTACTTTTACTGCAAGTCTTTATTTCTTTATGCTGCTTTGAACTACTGTCTAGTATCCTTTCCTTTGAGTCAGAAGAACTCCCTTTAGCATTGCTTGAAGGGCAGATCTAGTGGTAATGAACTCCCTCAGCTTTTGTTTATCTGAGAATGTCTAATCTCACCCTCAGTTTTGACAGTCTCGCTGTATATAAAATCCTTTGCGGGCAGTTGTTTTCCTTCAGCACTTTAAGTATTTCAACACATTGCCACCTTACCTCCATGGTTGTTGGTGAGAAACTGGCACTCAATCTAATTGGGACTCCATTTTACATAACACATTGCTTTTTTCCTGCAGCTTTCAGAACTTTCTCCTTGTCCTTTGCATTATATAGTGTAATCAGTATATGAGAGGGCGTATTTTTCTGCATGTTTATCCTGTTTGGTGTTCTCTGAGCCTCTTGGATGTGCATATTCATGGCTTTTGCTAAGTTTGGCAAGTTCTCTGTCATTATTTCTTTGAGTAGTCCTTCTGCCCCTTTCTTCTTCTGAGACTCTCGTAATACATATGCTGGTGTGCCTGATGCTGTCCCAGAGGTGTCTTAGGCTATTTTGCTTTTAATATTTCTTTTTTCTTTTTGCTCCTCAGCCTGACTCATTTCAAGTGTCTTGTCTTCAGGTACACTGATTCTTCTGTCAGCTCCGATCTGGTTTTGAAACCCTCCTGGGCATTTTTCATTTCACTTATTGTGCTCTTCAACTTCAGTAGTTCTGTTTGGTTCCTTTTTAAAATTTCTAACTCTTATTATTCATTGTTTTTCTGATATCCTTTAGTTCTTTCTCTGTACACTTTCCTTCATCTTGAGCATTTTTAGGATCATTTTTTTAAAGGCTTTGTTTGGCATGTCCCTATTCTTGTCTGCATCATAGTTTTGTTTTTTTTTTTTCCTGTATTTTTATACTTTTCCTTTGGATGGGCCACCATTTCCTATTTCTTTGTCATATACTCTTGGTGCACACTGTACATTTTAATATTTCAAAATGTTATCTATGGGAATTACTCTCTTGGACGTCTGTTTCTTGGTTTTGTAACCAGCTGATGATAAGACAGATTTTCTTGGCTTCAGACCTGCTATCAGGAAAGTCTGCCCAAGGTGAATGCAGTGTGTAGGGTTTTCCCTGTCTTTCTGTCTCATCCTGGACTTTTGCTTGTTAGTTGTTTTGGAGTTCCCCTGCTTACAGGGGTTTGGTTGCCCCTCTGTTTCCCAGGAGACAGACCTCCCTTCCTAGGTTTTTTTGTTTTTTGTTTGTCTTTTTTTTGTATTTACCATGTGATCTTTACTGAAATCTTTATTTCTTCATGTAGTTTCAGTCAATTGTTTAGTGTCCCTTCCTTTCAGCCTGCTCAATTCCCTTTAGCATTTCTTACAGGACTGATCTACTGGTGATGAAGTCACTCAGCTTTTGATTAGCCAGGAATGTTTTCATCTCCCCCTCATTTTTACCCTCCAGGTGTTTGTGAAGTTTCTAAGTCTCTGATGGTTATTGACTTCTATTTGTATTCTATTGTGGTCAGAGAATTTTTTTTTTTAATTTATTGAGGCTTGTTTTACGTTCCAGCATATGGTCTATTCTGGAGAAAGATACATGATCTCTAGAGAAGAATGTGTGTCCTGGTGATTTGGGATATAATGTTCCATACATGTCTGTTAAATTTCTCTATATCTCTCTCTCCTTTCTTTGTTTCTGTTGGTAGGGCTCCCTTTAGTATCTGAAGTAGGGCAAGACTTTTATTAGCAAAATCTCTCAGCATTTGTTTGTGAAAAATTTAAGCTCTCCCTCAAATTTGAAGGAGAGCTTTGCTAGATAAAGTATTCTTGGTTGGAAATTTTTCTCTCTCAGAATTTTAAGTATGTCATGCCACTGCCTTCTCGCCTCCACGGTGGCTGCGGAGTAGTCACTACTTAGTCTTATGTTGTTTCCTTTGTGTGTGGCAAATTGCTTTTCTCTTGCTGCTTTCAGAACTTTCTCCTTCTCTTCAGTATTTGAGAGTCTGATCAGAATATGTCTCGGAGTGGGTTTATTTGGATTTATTCTATTTGGAGTTCACTGGGCATTTATGCTTTGTGTATTTATATTGTGTAGAAGGTTTGGGAAGTTTTCCCCAACAATTTCTTTGAATACACTTTCTAGACCTTTACTGTTCTCTTCCCCTTCTGGGACACCAATGAATCTTAAATTTGGATGTTTTATTTTATCTATCATATTCCTGAGACCCATTTCAATTTTTCTGATTTTTTTCCCCATTATTTCTTTTGTTCTTTCATTTTCCATTCTGTGGTCCTCGAGGACACTGAGTCATTGTTCAACTTCCCCTAATCTTGTATTTTGAGTATCCACAGTCTTTTTAATTTGGCCAACAGTTTCTTTTATTTCCATATGATCATCTATTTTTTTATTTACCCTTGCAATTTCTTCTTTATGCTCTTCTAGGGTCTTCTTTATGTCTTTTATATCCTGTGCCATGCTCTCATTGTTTGATTTTAGTTCTTTGATTAATTGCGCCAAGTACTGTGTGTCTCTTCTGATCTTTTGATTTGGGTGTTTGGGTTTGAGTTCTCCATATCATCTGGTTTTATCATATGCTTTAAGATTTTCTGTTGTTTTTGGCCTCTTAGCATTTGCTTTACTTGATAGGGTTCTTTCAGGGTCTATAAAATACCAATCTCTAATTTGTCAGATCTACAGCTTGGTGGCGTACACTTTCTCTAACTAACCAGAAGATGGCGTCTGCGAGTCACCTATTCCCCTCAAGTCAGTTCTCCCCAACTTTGTCTTTGTCATGTCGTGGGTCTCATTCTTGTGGGGTTCAATTGGTGCACCAAGTTTGGGTGTGTTGTTGGTGCTGTCCGCCCTGAATGTGGGGCGTGTGTCTGAGTGGTTAGGGAGGCAGGTTGGCTTTAATAATCAAACCTCCTAGGTGTTCCCAGAGATTTAAGGCTGTTGCAAGAGTCCAAATCTTCACCTCAGTCCTGCCACAGATCGTCTCTGCCGCTGACCCACAAGTCCCTGGGATTTCCGAGTGGGTCCCCCCTCTCAGCCGTGCTCTTCCAGGACCCCTGCCGAGGGAAGGCTGCAACATGTCACAAGTGCACACCAGCCCTCCAGGGAAGCCCTGGGCTGCCAGGCAGTGTAGGGGCATTCCCAGCCTGCTGCAAAGATGGTTCAATGGGGCATGTTAATTTCCCCCCTCTTCACATAGCTCCGCCTTCCCAGCTCCGGGACAATTAGCTGTGGGTGCCCTAAAGACCACTGTTCATGGCCGATATTGTGGCATGTGTGCGGTGCTGCAGGAAACACTCCCCATCATACTCGGTTTCTTGTCACGGCTCTGGGCTGTGGGTCCGGCCCCGGGCAGGAGCATCCCCAGCCCGCGAGGGAGATGGTTGCAAGGGGTGCGGTTTCTTTCTCCTTTTGGCTCCCCTCTGCCCCCTCCCCGGCCTCGAGACAATCAGCAGCGGGTGTGGGAATGGCTATCCTCCATGCCAGACACCGAGGCATTGGGAGAGCCCACTCCTGCCGTGCTTCACTGCGCAGTTCTCACCGTTGTATCCGCAGTTGGTCCCAGGTTTTTTTTTTTTTTTTTTTTTTAAAGAACTAGTCCATCTCCAAACGCCAACCCATGGTTTCCCTACACTGCAGCATGGCACAGCTCACTCACTTGTTTCAGAGTGCAGACTCCTGGTTTCACCACATGCATGGTCACTGTGGATTTAGAACTTGTCTGGCTGGTGCATCACTGGAACTGCTGTTCTCAGTTATTTCCTGGCTTTTATCTAGTATTTTTCATGGAGGTGTTTTTTTACCCTGTCTTACCTAGCTGCCATCTTGGGTTCTCTCCCCTTCCTAGGTTTTTGAAGCCAGCAGACCTTTGCCCCAGACTGTCTGCCTCTATAGTTTTTTATACCCTTTTTGTTGTCTCATGCTGGTTTTGCCTAGAGGGCTAATTCTGGGAGGAGTATAACCTTGAAGAGGACTTTCCCAAGTCAGTCTTTCCCAGCCAAAACAGGGCCAGGGACCCATGAAGGGGGGTGCAGACCAGCTCCAAAATGCCCTGAGGTGGAGATCAGGAAGGCTGTCAAAAGCTTTTCCAATGGTTCCCCAAAGTTCAACTTTCCTGGCCTGCCCAGCAAATGCAATCCTTCAGTAACTGTCTCCTGCAATCCTAAGAAATGCTCATCTTTAAATCTTCACCACCTGAACCCCTGTCTGGCAAAGGTTGAAACAATGGCTACCCCTGCCTTTGTCTGGGTCAGGTTTTAAACAATAGGTACCCCCAGAGCTAGGACCCAGCCATCCGAATTTGCTAATTAAAAGCTGTGATGATTGATCAGCCTTGCCCACCTCTGTTCTTGGGGAAGAGGATTTTTATGTCTCTTTCTGTCACCAGCCACTAGTCAGTGGCCTGCCACAAGAGTGAGGATGGGCAGTGGTAGCTATGCAGAGTGCAATTTACAGTTGTTTACCACAATTTACCTGCCTCTTCCTCCCTCTCTTCCCTGGATGCTATACAGTGGTCTTCTGGCCTCTGGAGTTTCAAAATAGTTGTTTCAGACAGTTCCTGACTGTTTAGTAGCTGTTTCAGTGGAAGGACTGAGTCCTGGAGCTCCCTAGCCTGCCAGCTCCCCAAGATGTTCTCCAAGAAACATACTGTTAATATTTCTTTAAATGGAAACCACAGTTGCTCTGCCACTTGGGCCATAATGAGGCAGCAGAACTAATAGTAAATGAAGTATGTGTAGCAAATAGGGATGCTTTATGAACTTTTTTTTTTGGGGGGGGTCCCTAAGTATGTGTAGCAGATAGGGCTGTTTTATGGAACTTTTGGGAGGGGGGGGGTCCTTAAAGGTGAATCACAGTACAGAACTTCAGGATTTTGGAGGAAAATTATGCCATTTTCTACAGATAACTATCCTATTTTGAGAAAGCACTTCAGGCTCTGACTGAACACTTAACCACAGATCACCAAATTAACATGTGAGCTGAGCTAACTGGGTGTTTATCTGACCTCAAAAGCCACAAAAGTGGGTGTATACAGCAGTACTCCTTCACCAAGAGGACGCAAAAGATACAACATCATGATTATACAAGTCCTGCAGGCACAAGTAAGTTGCAGAGGCAAGTAGCTCAGGTTTCCATGACTCTACTGCTGCTAAACTGCCTCTCACCTCTCAACCTGCTCATGTGGTCCCAAGGGGAGTTACCTATGTCTAGTAGACCAAGGAAGAAAAAACACAAGCCTGGTGTGATGGTTAAGTTCATGTGTCAACTTGGTCAGGTTTTGATGTCTAGTTCCTTAGTCAAGCAAGTACTGGCCTGATTGTAAGGATATTTCATGTATTTGAATCATCAGTCAGTTGATTGCACCTATGGCTGATTACATCTACAAGCAACTGAGAAGATTATCTTTAATAACGAGAGAAGTCTCATCCAATCAGTTGAAGGCTTCAAAAGGAGAAGTGATGATTTAAGCAGTCAGAAGAGGGAATTTCCAACTCTATTTCAACCAGCTAGCTTCTCCTGAGGAATTCACTGAAAACCTTCATTGGAGTTCCCAGCTTGTGGCCCACCCTACAGAATTTGGACTTGTGTGTCCCCACAGTTATGTGAGACAAATCTTATAAAAATCTCATAATATTTACAGGTATCTCCTGTTGGTTCTGTTTCTCTAGAGAACCCTAATACAGCTTTGGTGCTGAGAGTGGGGTGGCAGCCAGCCTCTCCACAATCCCTGGGGAATATGCTCCAATTTACAAAGACTGGGGCAGCAGCACTCTTCTTGAACAACAGGCAGAAGTCCTGCCCTCTCCAAGTGCCAGGGCATGCTCACTCTTTCTACATACATGCGTGGGTCTGCTTTCTTGGCCAAGAAGATGTTTTTGGTCTAGACCTCAGCTACCATGGTTCTGCTTTTGAAGTGATTCTTTCTTCAATCTGTCCCTTTTCTGTTCCTTTTAGTCCAGGCAAATTCATATAGATCTTGAAAAAAAAAAATTTGTTGGTTTTGCATGTATACCCAAGAGTCCAAACCATCAGACAGTAGGACATTCCACAGATCCTTCCTGGATAACTGTGTCTCTAATCCTGACTTGCACTGAAATGGCTGACTGGGTCCATGTTCAGTTAAACCCTCACATGGAGCACTAGTCTCCAGGAACTCACCTTCCAGAGGCTCAGAATTTTCCAGGCCATCAATGTTTGGTTTCTTTGAGCCCAGGAGTTCAATTCTCAGCTTATCCCTCTCCTCTCACATTTTACTACAAGCTGCAAGGAGAAACCAGGTTGCACTTTCCATACTTAGCTTGGAAATCTCCTTAGCCAAATATCCAATTTCATTGCTTTCAAATTCTGCATACTATCTGACATCAGGACTCAATTTTGCCAAGTTCTCTGCCACTTTAAAACAAGGATCGTTGTTTTTCCATTTTCCAACACATTCATCATTTCCTTCTAAGGCTTCAACAGAAGTAACTTTAGCATCCATATTTCTACAAACAGTCTCTTCAAAGCAATCTAAGTCTTTTCTATCAAACAGCACACAATTCTTCCAGCCTCTGACCAGCAAACAATCCCAAAGTCATTTCTACATTTTTGGTATTTGCAATAGCAGCACCTGTTTTAGTTTGCTAATGCTGCAGAATGCAAAACACCAGAGATGGATAGGCTTTTATAAAATGGGGGTTTATTTCACTACACAGTTACAGTCTTAAGGCCACAAAACGTCCAAGGTAACACATCAGTAATCGGGTACCTTCACTGGAGATGGCCGATGGCGTCCGGAAAACCTCTGTTAGCTAGGAAGGCACATGGCTGGCGTCTGCTCCAAAGTTCTGGTTTCAAAATGGCTTTCTCCCGGGATGTTCCTCTCTAGCAAGCTTGCTCCTCTTAAAAACGTCACTCATAGCTGCACTCCGTTCAGTCTCTTTGAGTCAGCATGTTTTATATGGCTCCACTGATCAAGGCCCACCCTGAATGGGTGGGGTCACACCTCCATGGGAGTATCCCACCAAAGTCACCACCCACAGCTGGGTGGGGCACATTCCAAGCAAATCTAACCATCACCAAAACGTCTGCCCCACAAGACCACAAAGATAATGGCATTTGGGGGACACAATACATTCAAACCGGCACATTCCACCCCCTGGACCCCAAAATGACATTATCTTTCCAAATACAAAATACATTCATTTCATCACAATATCACAAAAACTTAAACCATTTCAGTAACAAAAGTTAAGTACAAAATCCCATCAAAATCAATTACAGGCGTGGTGGGTCCTAAGGCACAATTCTCCTTTAGCTTTGGATCTGTGGACTTAGAACAAGTTATATGCTTCCAATATACAAAGGAGGGACATTCATAGGATAAACATTTCCATTGCCATAAGGAGAAACAGTAAAGAAAACAGGGTTAACAGGACCAAAACAGTTCCTAAAACCTGCAGGACAAACTCCATTAGATTTCAAAGTCTGAGAGTCATTTACAGAACAACGTTGCATCCTTGGGGCTTGAGAGAGTGGGAGTCTAACCCTTCCTAAGGGCCTTTCTGGCAGCCCTTTCCTCTCCAAATGCTTGGGTGAGTGCTCCAACATTTCCACACATTGGGGAGACCACCTTCTCGGCCCCACCCTCCTCAAACATCGGGGCAGCTCCCGGATTCCCTTCCATCTCCGGGGCACACGCTCAACCCCTTCAGAACAGTGTGGTGGCAGCCAGGCTCTCCCCAATTCCCTGGGAATGTGCTCCAACCTCTTTGGGACCTGAGGTGGCAAAACTCTTCCAGAGCACCGAGGTGGAATGCCTGCCCTCGACCTCCGGGGCAAACTCACCCTTTCCATGTGTGTGGGCTGCTCTGCTCTCCCAGCCCAAGGCCTCTTGACTCCAGACCTCAACCTCCATGGCTCTGTCTTTGAAGAAATTTTTCCTGCAATTTGTTCCTTGTCTGTCTCCTCCAGTCCAGACTGGCAGCGGCTCTGTCTATAAAGTTCTCTCAAAAATTCTGTTGGCTTTGCATGAAGCACACAGGGGTCAAAGCCATCAGACAATAGGAGTTTCCACAAATCCTTTCTGGATAATTCCATCTCCAATCTTGGCTTGTACTGAAATGGTGGCTGGGTTCCATGTTTGGTTACATCCTCACGTTGGGCTGTAGCTTCTGGGATTCCACCCCCTGGAAGCTGGTAATTTTCCAAGCCATCAGCTTCTGGTTTCTTTGAACCCAAGAGTTCAGTCCTAAGTTTATCTCTCTCCACTCGCATTTTACTATAAGCTGCAAGGAGAAGCCAGGGTATATCCTCCACATGTAGTCTGGAGATCTCCTCAGCTAAGTATTCCAGGTTATCACTTTTAAATTCTTCCTTCCATCTGACACCAGGCCTCAATTTTGCCAAATTCTCTGCCACTTTAAAACAAGGATCGCCTTTCTTCCAGTTTACAACAACACATTCACCATTTCTGTTCAAGTCCTCATCAGAAGTATCTTTAGAGTCCATATTTCCATAAACAGTCTCTTTAAAGCAGTTTTGGCCTTTTCTATCAAGCTTCTCACAACTTTTCCCGAAACTCCCCATTATCCATTTAAAAAGCCGTTCCAACATGTTTGGTATTTGCAAACTCAGCAGCAAAAGCACCCCACTTCTCCGGTACCAAAATCTGTTTTAGTTTGCTAATGCTGCAGAATGCAAAACACCAGAGATGGATAGGCTTTTATAAAATGGGGGTTTATTTCACTACACAGTTACAGTCTTAAGGCCACAAAACGTCCAAGGTAACACATCAGTAATCGGGTACCTTCACTGGAGATGGCCGATGGCGTCCGGAAAACCTCTGTTAGCTAGGAAGGCACATGGCTGGCGTCTGCTCCAAAGTTCTGGTTTCAAAATGGCTTTCTCCCGGGATGTTCCTCTCTAGCAAGCTTGCTCCTCTTAAAAACGTCACTCATAGCTGCACTCCGTTCAGTCTCTTTGAGTCAGCATGTTTTATATGGCTCCACTGATCAAGGCCCACCCTGAATGGGTGGGGTCACACCTCCATGGGAGTATCCCACCAAAGTCACCACCCACAGCTGGGTGGGGCACATTCCAAGCAAATCTAACCATCACCAAAACGTCTGCCCCACAAGACCACAAAGATAATGGCATTTGGGGGACACAATACATTCAAACCGGCACAGCACCCTACTTTCCTGGTACCAAAAATCTGTTTTACTTTTCTTATCTGATCAAAGCAGATACGATGAAATGGGTTGGCTTTAAAGAATGGGAGTTTATTAGTTTACAGTTTGAGGCTGTGAGAATGTCCAAATAAAGGCATTGCAAAGTTATGCTTTCTTTCCAAAGACTGGTTGCTGGTGATCCTTGACTCCTCTGCCATGTGACCAGACACCCAGAGGCATCTGCTGGTCTCTCCCTTCTCTTCCAGGTTTTGTTGCTTTCAGCTTCTTGCTTTATTGGCTTTCTCTCTCTCTGTGTATTCATTGTGTTTATAAAGGACTACAGTAAGAAGATAAAAACCCACCCTCAATGCGGTGGGTCACACCTTAAATGAAGTAGCTTCATCAAAAGATCCTACTTACAATGGGTCCACACCTACAGGAATGGATAAATTTAAGAACATGTCTTTCTGGGGTACATACAGCTTCAAACCACCACATTCCACCCTCTGGACCCCAAAAAGACATGTTCTTTCTATATACAAACTACATTCATTCCATCACAATATCCCAAAAGCCTTAAACCATTTCAGTAGCATTACTAAGTATAGTCTCAAAATCAGTTATAGGTGTGGTCTGTCCTGGGGCACAATTCTCCTCAGTCAGTGGACCTGTGAAACCTAGAGAACAACTTACCTTCTTTCAATATACAAAGGAGGGACAGGCACAGGATAAACATTCCTATTCCCATAGGGACAAATTGGAAGGAAAACAGGTCACGGGCACCAAACAATTCTGAAACCCTGCAGGACATAGTCCATTAGATTTTAAGGTCTGAGGGTCATCTACAGAATGATGTTTTGTCCTTTGGGCATGATGGAGCAGCAGCCCCACCCTTTCCAAGTGCTTGTTCAGTGGCCATGCTCTCCTCAAACACTGCGGTGAAGGCTCTACCCTCTGAGAACATTAGAAGTGTCACTGGCAAACAGAGATGCTGTCTGGAGACTTTGGCAGGCATCTATAGGAGAATCACAACATAGACCCTTAGGATTTTGGAGCAAAGGTTTGCCATCTCCCGATAACTACTCTCCTTTTGAGAAACAGCTTTTGGCCTATTACAGATCCTTAGTAGGGAGTGAAATGCTTAACCATGGGCCACCAAGTTACCATGAGTTCTGAGTTACCTATCATGAACTGGATGTTGTCTGACCCACCAAGCCATAAATTTGGGCATGCATAGCAATTCATAAAACGCAATTGATTTATATGAGATAGGGCTCAAACAGGTCCTGAAGAAACAAGTAAGTTACATGAGAAAGTGGCCAAAAATACCCATGGCCTCTACTCCTGTCACATTACCTTCTCTTCTCTAGCCCAGAGCTATGGCCTCTTGGAGAGTTCCTTAGGAGGAAAAAAGTGAGGAAGAGAAAACTCGGGCCTGGTTTACAGATGGTTCCACATGATATACAGGAACCACCCAAAAGTGGACAGCTGCAGCACTACAGCCCCTTTCTGGGATGTTCCTAAGGGAGAGTGTTGATGGGAGATTCTCCCAGTGGGTGGAACTTCGAGCAGTACACCTGGTTGTTCATTTTGCTTGGCAGGAGAACTGTCCAGAGGTATGTTTATATACTGATTCATTGGCTGTCGCCAATGGTTTGGCTGGACAGTCAGGAACTTGGAAGGAACATGATTGGAAAATTGGTGACAAAGAAGTCTGCAGAAGAGGTACATGGATAGACCTTTCTGAGTGGGCAAAAAACATGAAGATATTTGTGTCCCACGTGAATGTTCACCAGAGGGTAACTTCAGCAGAGAACAATTTTAATAATCAAGTGGATAGGATAACACATTCTGTGGATACCAGCTGTCCTCTTTCCCCAGCAACTCCTGTCATTGTGCAACGGGCTTATGAACAAAGTGGCCATGGTGGTAGGAATGGAGGTTAGGCATGGGCTCAGCAAAATAGACATCCACTCACCAAGGCCAACATGGCTATAGCCACTGCTGAGTGCCCAACCTGGCAGCAGCAGAGCCCAACACGTATCCCTGATATGGTACCATTCCCAAGGTGATCAACCTGCTACCTGGTGGTAGGTTATCCATGATTGGACCACTTCCATCAAGGAAGGGGCAGTGTTTTGTTCTAACTGGAATAGACACATACTCCAGATATGGGTTTGTCTTCCCTGCACACAGGGTTTCTGCCAAAACTACCATCTGTAGACTTACAGAATGCCTTATCCACCATCATGGTATTTCACACAGCATTGCTTCTGATTAAGGAAGCCACTTCACAGCAAATGAAGTGTGAGAATGGGCACATGCTCATGGAATTTACTGGTCTTTCCATGGTCCCCAACATCCTGAAGCATCTGGATTGATATAACAGTGGAATGACCTTTTGAAGACTCAATTACAGCACAAACTAGGTGGCAATACCTTGCAGGGATGGAGCAATGTTCTCCAGGAGGCTGTGTATGCCCTAAATCAGCATCCACTCTATGGTGCTCTTTCTCCCATCACCAGGATTCATAAGTCTAGGAATCAAGGGATGGAAATGGCAATGGCACTACAAACTATTACCTCCAGTGATCCATTAGAAAATTTTTTGGTTCCTGTCGCTGCAGGCTCTTAGTTCTAAAAGGAGGGATGCTTCCACCAGGAAACACAACAATGATTCCCTTGAACTGGAAGTTAAGACTGCCACCTGGCCACTTTGGGCTCCTCATGCCTCTGAATCAACAGGCAAAGAAACGAATTACTATACTGGCTGAGATGATTGACCCTAACTATCAAGGGGAAATAGGACTTCAACTACACCATGGAAGTAAAAAAGAGTTTGCCTGGAATACAAGGAGATCCTCTAGGGTGTCTCTTAGTATTACCATGCCCTGTGATGAAAGTCAATAGAAACCTGCAATAACCCAATCCAGGCTGGACTATCAATGGCCCAGAAACTTGAGGAATGAAAGTTTGGGTCACCCCACCAGGCAAAGAACCATGGCCACCTGAGGTGCCTGCTGAGGGCAAAGAGAATACAGAATGGGTGGTAGAAGAAGACAGTCATAAATATGAGCTATGACCAAGTCACCAGTTACAGAAACAAGGACTGTTATAGTTATGAATATTTCTTCCTTGTTTTGTTATGAGCATGTTTGTATATGTACATAAAGCGAATATCATCTTCCTTATCTTATCCCCTTATCATATTTCATAAGTTGTATTAGCTTCATGTTGTACTATTTAAGATATAGAATATTAAGTTTAAGAGTAAACTTAAGACTTGCACCCTATTTGGGGGAGAGTTAGTGTGCCTCCAGTTGTATGCAGGACAGTTGAGTATTGTTAGACAAAAATATAACTGTTATTGTTTTTATTTAGAGATTAAGTGTGCTTTAAGGAGATGTGTATGGCTGCCAAGCTGACAAGGCGTAGACTGTGATGGTTAACTTCATGTGTCAACTTGGCCAGGTTTGATGCCCAGTTGCTTGGTCAAGCAAGCACTGGCCTGATTGACACTGTGAGGACATTTCATGGACTTAAATCATCAGAAAGTTGATTGCATCTATGGCTGACTACATCTGTAATCAACTGAGGGGAATGCCTTCAACAATGAGAGAAGTCAGAAGAGAGAATTTCCATCTCTACTTCAGCCAGCCAGTTTCTCCTGGGGAATTTATCGAAAACCTTCATTGGAATTTCCAGCTCACGGTCTGCCCTACAGAATGGGACTTCACTATCCCAAGTCATGTGAGACAATTTTATTAAATATCTGATACTTACAGATAACTTCTGTCAGTTCTGTTTTTCTAGAGAAACTTGACTAACACACCTGGTTTACAAATGGCTCTGTACAACATTCTGGCACCACTTGAGAGTGAACAGTTGTAACACTAGAGCACCACTCAAGGGTGGTCCTGAAGGATTGTGGTGAAAGGAAATCTTCCAGGGAGCAAAACTTTGAGCACCACATTTGGCTATCTTGCCTAGGAGAGATGGCCAGAAGTATGGATCTATACTACTTCATGGGCAATGACTAATGGTTTGGCTGTAAGGTCAGGAAGATTGTTGAAAAGGAACTGTCAAGAACTCAGGCTCAGAGAGTAAAGATATTTGTGTCCCATATGAATGCTTATGAAGAATAATCTCAGCAGAGGAAGATTTTAATAATCAGTAGATAAGATGACCTGTTCTGTGAACATCAGTAAACCTCTTTCCCAGGCTCCCTTGCCCTTTCCCAATGAGTTCATGAACTAAGTGGTTATGGCAATATAGATGGAGGAATTCATGGGCTCAGCAACATGGCCTTGCTCACCAAGGCCAATCAATCTACAGCCACCGATGAGCACTCAGTCTATCAATAGCAGAGACCAATTGAGCCTCTGATATGATCCATGGACCACTTCTATCATGTAAGGGGCAGTGCTTAGGTTTCACAGGAATAGACATTTGCTCTAGATATAGATTTGTCTTCCTTGACCACAAAGTTTCTGCTAAACCACCATCTGTGAACTTCCAATATGTCTTAGTTAGCATCATGGCACTTGATCAAAGAAACATTATTGCTTATCTGTGAACTCATTTTATAGCAAATGAAATGCAGTAATGGACTCCAGCTCATGAAATTCACTGGTTTTACCCTTTCCCCCGTCACCCTGAAGCAGCTGAGTGACAAAATGGTGAAATGACCTTTGGAAGATTCAGTTACTGCACCAGCTGCAATATCCTGCAGGGCTGGGGCAATGTCCTCCAGGATCCAGTATATGCTCTAAATTAGTGACCAATATATGGTGCTATTTCTCCCACGGCCAGGATTTATAGGTCTGGGAATCAAAAGGTAGAAATGGGAGTAGCTCTTTACCATTACCCCAATTATTCAATAGAGAATTTTGCTATCCTCACAATTTGGGCTTTGATGATCTAGCGGTCTTAATTCCCAAGGAAGTAATGCTTCCATTAGAGAACAAGCAATGGTTCCATTAAACTGCAAGTTGAGACTGCCACCTGCCCACTTTGGGTTCCTCATGTCAAGAGAGGATCACTATACTGAATGGGGCAACTGATCCTGGCTCTCAAGAGGGGTTGAGGATGAATAAAGGAGTATGATGATAATGCAGATCCTCTAGGGCACCTTTTAGAACTCCTATGTATTATTATAAAAGTTAATGGAAACCTACAACAACCCAAAACAGGCAGTGCTGATAATAACATAGATATTTCAGGAATGAAACTTTGGGTCACCCCACCAAGCCTGGAACCATGACTAGCTGAAATGCTTGCCAAGGGCAAAGGGAATATGGATTGGGTAGCGGAAGAAGAAAATTATAAATATCAGCTATGTTCACATGACCAGTTACAGAAACAAGGAATACAGGAGTTATGAGTATCTCTTCCTTACTTTGAAATATATTTGTACATAGATTAACCAATTCTTTCTTTTCTCTTTCTCTACTGTTCCCCTATTATTTAACACAGGGTTTCTTAACCTTGGGACTACTGATATTTGGGGCGAGATAATTCCATTATGGGGGGTTGTCCTGTACATTGTAGAACATTCAGTGGCATCCCTGGCCTTGACCCACTAAATGCCAGTAGTAATTCCTTCCTCCAGTTTTAACAACCAAAAATGTCTCCAGACACTGCCAGATGTTCCCTGGGGGACAAAATCACCTCTGGTTGATAACAACTTATCTAATATAAGATGCTTAAATAGTAGTTAACCTTGTAACTCAGTATATAAATTACAAAGCATCAAAGAAGGAGTATGATTCAGCTAGAAAAGGAATGAACATTACCCAGTAATCTCCTCTTTGGAGAGAGGGTTAGCGTGTCTTCAGTTCTATCAGGAATAGTCGTATCTTGTTAGGTGGAAGCATAATGGTCCAGTTTTCTAGAGCTGCCATTATGCAAAATACCATAAATGGATTAGCTTTTATAAAGGGGTTTATTTGTTTACAAATTTACAGTCCTAAGGCCATAAATGTGTCCAAAATAAGGCAACAAGAAGATACCTTCACTGAAGAATGGCCAGTGGTGTCCAGAACATGTCTGTTAGCTTGGAAGGCACATGTCTGGCATCTGCTGATCATTAGCTCCTGGGTTGTGTTTCAAAATGGCTTTCTCCAAAATGTTTCTCTCAGCTGCTCTTGGGGCATTCTGTCCTCTCTTAGCTTCTCCAGAGCAAACCCTGGGCTAGCATCTCAAAGCATCAGCAAGTGTATGGGCCTGTGCTCTTCTTAAAGGACTCCAATAAACTAATCAAGACCCACCCGAATGGGCGGGGCCATGCCTCCATGGAAATAATCTAATCAAAAGTATCACCTATAGTTAGGTGAGTCACATCTCCATGGAAACAACCTAACCCAAATATCCCACAAGACTGCATTAAAATATGGCTTTTGGGGGAACATAATATATACAAATCAGCACACATAATTTTCATTACTTTCTTTTTCTGGAAGTTAAATATGGTTATAAGGGATGCATATGGATGCCAAGTTGACAAGGGATGGATTTTGAGGGTTTGTATTCTATCAACTTGTTTAAGCTGGGAACCATGCTTAACAGAATCCTCTTTACTGTAGGGTCCCAACTTAAGTTGACCAAAAGAGGAATATGCATAGTATTTGGCAGGCAGAAGTAAACAGCAGTCACTATTTTCTGTAGGTCATCCTACTTTGATGTGGTGGACAGACAGCCACCCATTTCCCAGTGAGTTACACTTCTTATCTAGCTCTACTTCCCAACTGCAGATCTTACTGACCAAGAACAGCCCTGGGCCCACTAGTTGGGTACAGACACAGTGGCAACAGGTGTCCACAGATCTTCCCATGAGCATACCCTTAGCATGCTTGGCTTCTCAGATTGGTTGAAGACTTCTTTGTTCTGCCACATCCCCTTTTAGGCCTCTGCTTCCCCAGATCCTTTTGCAATTAAGTTTAATTCTTACAATAAATCCTGTATCATTCCTAAATGACTCTGCTCCTGAGTGAACCCTGATAATGCAGAGAACAGACAGCAAATGCAATGCTTCTGTTATTTGATGGTTCTTATTTTGGACTATGTGGGGATCAAGGAAAGCAGTTCATCTCCCGCTGCACCCCATCTAATTAACAGGGAGTTAGCAAGATTATGTTGATCAGTAGACAGATCTCTAAAATTTCTACCAGTTTTGCCTTAAATTAAACATGCCACATGTTGATAATCCTATTCTTTATGAAGACAGTCCCAAGTTGAAACTTCTTTTGGAATAAAAGCAGTTATACTGCTCTTAAAGAATTTCTCTCAGAGTAAAACTTACAATTAGACAAACTTCATTCAATGACTTAAATTATAGCACTTCAGATTATTTGACAGTTTAAGAAATGGGAGGTGAAGAAAGCAGACAACCATGCTTAAGAAACTTTACCTTTGTATTTCTAATAACAATTGGGTATTTCAATCCTAAAAAAAGGAAAAAAAAAAAAAAAAAAAAGAATTAGTGAAGGGCTTATTTTTAGCAAAGGGCCTACATTATCTGAAATATTACACTAGTAACAAATTTAGATGATTTTATTCTGTCATAACAATACTTACACCCCACTTTTCATTCTTAAGCTTCTTATTAGTAACAATTAAACTAATCCACATTTGGCAATTTATAAAATTAAGGCATGCTTTATTTTATTTTATTTTAATTAAATTCATCCATGCTTATAAAACCATTTCCCTCCTCAACTCCAATATAGGCAGTCCCAGGTTTTTCCTGAGGTACAATCCTGGAAACCATGCTGTCAAATGGATTATCATAAATTAGTATGTATTTTCCAAGGACTAATGCTATGATATGAGAAAACTTTTTGTGCAAGTGTTGGTTACTTGAGTCCCTACAGATTCTAGGTGTAGAGAAGCAAGAGTCAACATCAAAACAAAACTCTCAGTAGTAAACTGATCATTTATAAAATTAGTTCCCAATCAAACACATGGAATCTCAGAGTCTTATAAAGCATATTATACAATAGGTAAAGAATACCTGTATCATAAATGTGATTCACTATCCTAGTTATAACAAGTTTAACTATTTAACTAACAATTTTGTTCACCATCTTGGAATTTAGGAGGATGCTGAGCAAATGATTCAGATAGCCCAGATCTCCTTAAAAAGCTGTCCAGGACCTCTTTTTGGCTTCATGTGTTTGGCAGGATCTCACTAATGAAGAACTTTTCTGGCAATGGCTATGCAAATCCACTTGGGGTCACCGATCCATCTACAATAAGAACCCACCTCTAGGATTTCCTTTTAGAAAACTGTATATGCAGCTGGATGAAGGAAGCCTGACTTTCAATGCCAACCCAGATGAGGGAGCGAGCTACCGTATATCCAAGGGTATCATAGATGATTCGCTAAAGGAAATAGCAAAGTTTATCTTCTGTACAAGAACACTAATTTGGAAGAAACCGAGAAACTTCTTAATGAAAGAAGAGATGTCTTGGATGACCATGTAACACAGCATAATTTTAGAAATCAGTTCTTGCCAAATACACTGAGAGTATTTTTTCATCATATCCATGCCCCTGAAGTGCGTGGGGGAATATCTTGAAACTCTTCTAACAAAGTTCTCACATAGGTTATGTGCTTGTGACCCTGCTTTAATGAGAGAACTTGGCCTTAGTTCTGATGTGGTCTATGTACTGTGCTACTCTTTGATTCTATTTTCTGTTGGCCTCACTAGCTCTCACATGAGGAATAAAATGTCAAAAAGAGAATTTATTCGAAATACCCATTGTGCTGCTCAAAACCTTGTGCAGATTTTGTAGGGCACTTTTTTTTTTTTTTTCCACTTGTAGGAATTTTATTCAACAATAAATCCATTTTTAGAAATTTCATTGTACAAATACACACACACAATATGATTCAACAAGGCTAACTGTGTCCGTGTTACAATGAGAAATATGTCACTTATACCCTTAAGCACATTTTGAATATTGTGAATTTATACACACAAGAAAATTTCTTAAAGGAGCAAAAACATATTCTATATCGCTACATACTTAATGTTAAAATATTTACTGATGCTTTTTCTGTAATGGAACTCTCCTCTAATAGCAATTTATATGGAACCAATTCATTGAGAAACACTTTAATTGGAGCAGATGGGAAAACCTCTTCTTAAACCTAACTCATAAAAAAGCAGCAGTAGCAGCCACTTTTTGGCAAACCCCAAATCCAGAATCCAGAAATTCCTATTTATACTCAAGAAAGCAGGCAGCACTGAGGATGATTAGCACACAACACAGCATATAGCAATCATTGGGATGCAAGTCAATTTGGCTATGGGCTCTAGGCTATTTGCTGTTTATTAAAACATTGCCCATCCAAAAAGAGAGATGATGGTGTGTTCGAAGCAGATCACTTCTCCTTCCCCATTAGAATTAATCTTTTCATTAACTTCTTATTCCTCTTCACACATTCAGGGCACAACATATTATCTTCTACGTCTGCAGATGGGAAAGTGCAGGCTGGTAACAGAAAGAGAGAGATCATCCTCTTAGGAGTGTCAGGTACCCAGGCCTGCCCTGCATGGAACTGCAGGCGAACCCAGCCCTGGGTGTCTGCAGGGAGAACTCGGCCATGGACCACACACCATCTGACACCAGAGGCTTGAAGCAAAAAGGTTTCGACAGAAGTGGGAATGGGACATGAATTCACGGTCTTAGGCTGCACTGCTCTTGCAGCAATTCTTGTCCATGATGCCAATATGGCTTCCTGAGCTGAAGTTATCACTTCAACTCTATTAGTCATTTCTTCTCTCTCCCTTCTCTTACAACTTTTTTGATCCTTTGCTGTCTTGGGCATCACCTTGCATTTCTTCGAACATAACTGTAACTTAGCCTCCTCTGGTGTGTCAGGAATATCCTGTTTTTGCTCAGGGTAAGCATGTTGCTGGAGCCTCAGATAAACGTCTATTTTCGGGCCGTCGGTACTCAAATTAAAATGTTGGCACCACTTCCGCAAAGTGTCCCGGTGTACCTTATTAATAGGAGGCAAAATGGTCGGCAAGGGAAGCATTGGTACTTTACATTTTGAGCAAGCTTTGAATTGCTCATTCATTTGAGGAAGATGAACTTTATCCTTTTTCCTAGACTTCTTTGGTTTAACTTGTGCAGTTGAAGTACTTGGTTCCATCTGATGACCCACTTGAGATTCCTCTTTTATTGGAACTAATGTGATTATCACATGTTCTTCCTGTAATTCCTCTTCAAAGACATTCTTTTTTTCTCAAACCGAAGGGCGAGGAAACTCAATTCCAGTCCTAGTCTAACCTGTAGGGCACTTTTATGATAACATCTACCTTATTGGCCATGTGGCTGCATAAAAGCACAATTGCTAGGACTTTAGCTTTTAACTCCAAACTAAAGCTACCCAAGGACTTATTTCTAGCAGATATGGGGGTTACATTGTGCTGGTCATGCTGGCCTCTGTATACAATCAAGCTTGAGTGTACGACCTTTATTCCTTTTATTATTTTCTTTTGTAGTAATTTCCTTGGGGAACTAAAGAATTTTATAGAATTTTTCTTAATTTTGCTTATCATGTTTTGCGCAAAGCAGAGCCATCGTCTGACACAGCTATTTAAGAATGTTTAACTGACACTATACTCTAAAATATGGTGTATTTGTGCATTAGGCTTGCCTGGAAAACTTTACCCAGTTCCATTCTTTTATAAAGTACCATGTAATATGTACATAAAACTTAACTATGAAGAGATTTATAATCAAAATTATTTTATTGTAAAGATTTTAACTAAAGTTTTTCCTTTTCTCTCTCTCTCAAAACAAATAAACAAACAAAAAGCTCTCCAGGAAGACTGAACCAAACTCTACTTTTTTCCTCCTTCAAATTTCCCTACAGCATATACAAAGCTTACCAATCATTCAATTGGTTTAAATACATATATATTTATATTACATATAAACATATAAATGTGTGCATGTATATGTGCGTGTACACACACACCCAACCCCACCCACTCCCACCCCCAGCAAAGCAAAACAAAACAAAATCTAAGTGCAGCCTGGTAGAAGAGATTGAGAATGACTCAGTCATTTATGACCTTACGCTTTCATTCTAAACCTTTGGTATGTCTAAGAATCACTAAAAGATGATCCCTATCCCCAGATAGTCTAATTCAGTAAGTATGGGTGATGCTAAAATCTGCATTTTTAGCAAGCATCCAAAGAGATTATGACTCTAGCCTGCAGTATGTAAGGCAAGAGTTTAGGGGGCATATTTTCCATAAATAGCCTTGGAGGTTCAGGTTTTAGCATCCAATCAGTGCCCAGTTCTAACAACACAAGAAGCTCCAGGAGTCTTAGTTCTCCTGCAACCAATCTTACCTCTCCCCCTTCTGAATCCTCCTCCAACTCTGGGCCCTACTCTAGTCCAGCACCTGGAGAGTCTCCCACCAGTATTACCCCAGACAAAAACTGGACCCGGTTTTTTTAAAGGTCAATAAAAATATTCAATAGAAAAGACAATAAGGATGGCTTACCATCTTTACTTCCTGAAGGACTTTCTTTAGCCATTTCAATATCTTTTACTTCAAATTTGGTCAAGACAGAGCCACCTGCATCTTGGAAATCCTGGGCAAATGACAAAGCCACCTGCCGATAATTCACAATGCCAGTGTATGGGCAATCAATAGCCATCAGACCCTGGACAGGATTGTGAAAAACATCAACACAATACAGTTAAGAATCACTTAGGCAACTTCTGGGAAAGATGGTGGAGTAGGGAGCTGCAGTTCTTACTCCTCCTCCCAAAACAGCTAGCGGGCAGGCAGAAACTGTCTGAAACAACTGTTTTGGGGCTCTGGAGGCCAGGGGAGCACTATATAGCATCTAGGGAAGAGCGGGACAAAAAAGCTGAGACACTGAAATAAAGAAGTGTGAGTAAAGCACTCAGCAGCGAATGCTTACGTCAAACCCCCACTCTCAAGGCTAGCCACCTCCAGCCTGTTACTGGATGGTTGCTGCAGACAGAGAGGGATGTGGAAGCCCTCTTCTCCAAGAATAGAGGGGACACAGTCAAGTACTGATTGTGGCTTTTGATCAGCAAATTGTGATCTCTGGGTCCTGGCTTTGCACTACAGTTTCAGCCTACCCCGGATAGGGAACACCATGGCCATTGTTTCAACCCCGTCCTCAACAGGGGCAAAGGCAGTGGAAGTTCAAAGAGGCAAGGCCTTCTGGGGCCTGCAGGGAAAAGTCTGTTGAATAGCACCATCTGCTGGGCAGGCCAGGAAAGTGTAGATCTGGACAGCCATCAAAAGGCTTTCTGGCATCTTTCCTGACCCTTTTCCCAAGGCTCTTTGGAACTGGTCTACAACTCCTTTGTGGGTCCCTGGTCCTGTTCTGGCTGGGAAATACTAACTTGGGAAAGTTGTCTCTGGGATGACCCTCCTCTCAGAATTTGCACTCCAGGCAAAAGCAGCCAGAGGCTATGAAAGGAGACTAAAAACAAAACAGATCAAGATACCTGGAGAAGGAACTGAGTAAGGGAAGCTTTCTGCTGGGGGTGAAACGCTGTACAAGTAACACAATGTTAAAATTGTATAGCATCCTCAGGGCAAGAATCAGATGAAGAGCTGAAAAAAAAAATCTGATAAACCACAGGCAATTCTAAGGGTCTAGATTAAGTTGAACCAAGTGGCAAAGAAGAGGCTTAACACAAAGCCAATCTAAAATAAAACCCTAGGCACGAGAGAGAAACTGACCTTCAGAGTAAACTAATCAAGATGACCAGATGCCTAGACATCAGCAAAAATTTACAAGCCATACTAAGAAACAGAAAGATATGGACCAGTTAAAGGAACAAATTAAAACTTCAGAGGAGACACAAAATTTGGAGCAACTAATCAAAGACGTTCAAACAAATATCCTAAATCAATTCAAGGACATGAAGGAAAATATGGAAAAAGGAACTAAAAGATATGAAGAAGACACTGGGTGAGCATAAAGAAGAATTTGAAAGTATGAAAAGAAACAGAACTTATGGGAATGAAAGGCACAATAATGGAGATTAAAGATACACTAGAGGCATACAACTACAAATTTGAACAGGCAGAAGAAAGAATCAGTGAACTAGAAGGCAGGAAAATAAAAATCTCACAGACAGAAGAACAGATAGAGAAAAGAATGGAAAAAATTGAGCAGAATCTCAGGGAACTGAATGACAGCACAAAGCACACAAACATAAACATCATGGGTTCCCAGAAAGACAAAAGAAGGGAAAAGAGGCAGAAAGAATATTTGAGGAAAGAACAGCTGAAATATTTCCCAATTCTTATGAAAGACACAAATATACATGCCCAAGAAGCACAATGCAAACCAAACAATAAATCCTAACAGTCCTACTCTAACACACATACTAATCAGAATACTGAACACCAAAGATAAAGATAGAATTCTGAAAGCAGCAAGAGAAAATCAGTCCATCATATACAAGGGAAAGAGCAATAAGATTAAATGTCAATTTCTCATCAGGAACCATGGAGGCAAGAAGGCAGAGGTAATGAAAGAGCAAAACTGCCAGGCAAGAATTCTTTATCCAGAGGGGCAGGGGCTGCACATTGCCAAGCTCCTGCTTGTTGCTGACTGGCTTGCCTCTGGCTGTAGGACAACACGCCACCCTGCCTGGACCATACAGTGGCTAGCCACAGACCTGCAGGGGCTCTCCCGCTACCTGGAGTACCAGGTCCAATCGGGTTCTTCAGGTCGGGAGTGGGCTTATCCCTGATCCTGGGCTTCAGCATTGCCTATGCCTGCTATTACCTGAGCAGCATTGCCAAGGAACCCCAGTTAGTGACAGGAGGTGAGAGCTTTAGCTGCTTCCTTCAGGGCCACTATCCCGTCGTGACAGAAATATACTACCTGATGGCTTGGTGCTGGGAGAGGCAAGGAGAGACTGTGGAGACCTTTCATCACCTCCAAACCCCCAGAGCAGTACAGGAATGAGCTTATTAAAACTGCAGATGGAGGGCAGATTTCACTGGACTGGTTTGATAATGATAACATTAAGTGTTACATGGATGCTGACACCAGTCCTACTATCTTATTGTTGCCTGGCCTTACTGAATAAGCAAGGAACCATATATCCTTCATATGATCCATGTCAGTGAAGAATTAGGATACAGATGTGTGGTTTTTAACAATAGAGGAGTTGTGGGAAGAACTCTTGGTGCTTCCAGGACACAAAGATGGGGAAGATGTGGTCTGAGGCTCTCAAGCAAATAACAGTGTTGCAAAGCAGAGTCCGTTAGTTCCCATAATTTAAGGAATGAAGATCTAGTCATTCAGCAAAGCTGTACTGCATGCCTATTCAATCAGGCACTGTGAAAGGCAGCAGCACTGGAAACAACGCTACCTCTCTTAGGAGCTCAAACTAGAGTTGAAGGAAAAGGCCAGGTACATAAAAATATATACATAACATGGAAGGTGGGAAGGTGATAGCATTGCAACATTCTAAATGCGATTAATCCCACTAATGGAATGCTAGGGAGGGATTAGAATGGGAAGATTTAGGCTGTATATATGTTTCTACAATTGAAAAAATATATATATATACATATATATACACACACATTACAGTACAAAGTGTAAGGGTAGTAAGACATATTAAGGCTACAGAGCCCAAAGGGAAGGAGTAACTAACTACTGGAGGAGGAGAGAGAGCTTCACAGGGAGATAATACTTGAGTTGGATCTTGAAGACTGTGGCACTGAACCACCAGGAAAGAGGGGTGGGGGCTTTCTTGGCATAAAGAGCACAGGATAATAAGTATTTACTTATGGCTGGATAAGGAAGCTCACAGTTATAGCTAACATTTATTGAATCCTTTGAACATATCAGTTATGTCTTTTCTCAGCAATTAAAAATTACCCAATGAGTCAGGTAAGTATAATTACTATTATCCCATTTTCCAGATGAAGAAAAATGAGGCCCAAATACATTAAGAAACTTAATGGTAAAGCCAGGTAATCTTGACTAAGTGCCTACATTCTCAATCATTATGCCATACTCCCCCTCATTATTAGGAGGTGATGGGGATGATTCTAGAAAGGTAGGGCCAGATTTTGTACAGTCATGGGTAGAATTCTAAGGGGCCTAGAATGGAAGCATTGACATTTTGAAGGAGGGGGAAAATGTGGTGACATTCCTGTTTGAAAAAGATAACCATGGAATAGTGCATGAGAAATGATGAAGGGGGGATGAAACTGGGGGTAGGAGACCAATAAGAAAGCAGTGTGGGAACATGAGTGTGAGAACAGATATTAGAGGGATGAAGACAAGAGAAACAAAAATGTAAAGTAGTCATAGGACAGAAAGAAGAGTATTAAGTGTATTGTGGGAAATGAAGAGAGAGGAGTCAAGTCTAGCTTGACTAACAGGAAGAAGGTCCTGATATTTTTCAAAATAGGAAATTTAGTTAGGAGAATTTAGGAGATTTTGGTGTAATTAAGATAACAAATTCAGTTTTTGATATTCAGGGTGCTTACAAAGCATCCAGATGGAAATTTCTTGTAAGCAGTTGAATGTACTGGGCTCACCATCAGGAGAGAGAAACAGGCTAGACAGAGAGAGAAACCTGGGATTGTCAGTGTGCAAGAGGATGTTGAGGCTCAGCAGTAGTTGAGATTGCTTAGGGAGAGTTGATGAGTAAAAGGGGAAGAAGCCTATGGCTAGAATTTTAGAAAAAGCTTTAAAAACCTTTAATCCTTAGTATTTAAAGTGAATTGGAAATTCACTTTAGAAGAATGCAACAACCCAGTAACTTTTATCCATAAGCTTTAATTAGTTCTTGCAAAGGGACAGTAAAAACTGGATAGCCAGGGTTTCTACTGTTTTTAATTTTAGGAAATTCACTGAGCTTTAAGTTATCTTAGATTCTAATATCTGGAATCGTATTCAGGGCAGTGGGTTGAATTCTGATTAACTAGTACCCCCAGTAAATATCTGTATCATAAAGGCTAATTCAAACTAAGCTGTTTAGCTACAGTGTGACCAGCTGCTTGGGTGTCTGCAGCAGAAAGGATGTTGGACTCAGAAAGAAGATCCAAGCCCAAGCTCTTTTGTCAACACAAACCAGCTAAGTGACATAGAAGAAGTTAAATAACCTGTGTCTCATTTTCTTATCTGAAAAATGGTAGTAATGTACACATGCCACCTTACAAGAATGTTTGATGCCCAAATGGAATAATGAAATAATGAATATGAAAACAGCTTACAAAATAAAGTTTTTTATAATCCAAGGCAAAAAATAAAAATGAAAAATTGTCCTTCAAAAATGAGGGCGAGTGGACGGGGGCAAGATGGCGGCATAAAGAGGTGCGGAATTTAGTTAGTCCTCTACAGCAACTAGTAAATAGCCAGGAACAACTAGTAAACAGTATGGAACAATTATTGGGGATGTACCAGTTTGGATATATTATGCCCTCCAGAAAAAGCCATATTCTTTAATGCAATCTTGTAGGGGCAGAAGTATTAGTGCTGATTAGATTGGAACCTTCTAATTGAGTGTTTCTATGGAGATGTGACCCACCCAACTGTGAGTGACACTTTGCTTAGGGTGTGACCTCTGATTGAAAGTCTCCATGGAGGTATGGCCTCACCCATTCAGTGTGGGCCTTAATTAGTTTACTGGAGTCTAATAAAGGGGTTCACAAACAGGAGAACCCTCTAGAGAGCAACTGAGAGTGACATTTTGAAGAGCAGCTGCAACTAAGAGAGGACAAAATGCCCCAAGAGCAACACTTTGGAGAATGCAATTCTGAAACACAACCTGGGAGCAGCACACACTAGCCACATGCCTTCCCTGCTAACAGAGGTTTTCTGGATGCCAATGGCCTTTCTCCAGTGAAGGTGCCCTTTGTTGTTGCCTTACCTTGGACACTTAATGGCCTTAAGACTGTAACTCTGCAACCAAATAAACCCCCTTTATAAAAGCCAATCCATTTCTGTGTTTTGCAAAAGGGCAGCATTAGCAAACCAGAACAGAGGACATCCGTGACTGCTCACATATTATTCACCAGCCTGGAATGGGTAGAATGGCTGAGAACGCAGCACAGAACTGTAAGTAAAACTGCGGAGCTGGTGCCCCTCCTCTACCTGCACAGCAGGCTGTGTTGCAAAACTTCGCTGTGGGAGAAAGAAGCAGTCCCTGCTGGGAGCAAGGGATGGTAGCTCAACCAAGCTCCAACTGTGGTTTTAATTTAAAAATTTTGTACTATTGAATACAAGCTACAAGTACAGATAAGCCCTGAGCAAGCAGAAATCTGAAGTTCCTCCTGGCAGAGAGGACGCAGGGCTGAAGAAAAAAAAATACACAACTAAATAAAAACAGAGGCTTTTGGAGACGGCTGAGCTCTGTGTACTGGAAAATGGCTGTGCCCCAAGAAAAGGGGCACAGAGAACTGGGTACAAACACCAGTCAACCAGAGAAGCTGAGGGGTTGGGGACTGGCTCTGAAAAGGGGCTTGTGCTCTTTTTCCTTTTTTTTCCTCTCATTCTAAGCAACTCATTAGAGAACGCCTCAGGCATTTTCAATTGTTGACCCAGGCAAGGGTGGAGTTAAGAGAGATAGAAAGACAAGGGAGGAATTCAAGTGCAGAAGATAACTCCCTGGGGGGGTGTATCTTCCCTAAGAAAAGGGGGGCAGGGCCCAGCTCCCTCAGAGAACTCAGACCCCAGGGCCTGGGGGGGCAGGGGGGACCAGAAACAACTTAAGTCGGCTTCTCACACCCTCAGCCCCTGACCAGGACAGGGTCCACAGAGAATTAAAGGGACCACAACTCTTTACACCAGTGGGGAGCTGCCAGCTGAAAAGTGCCACCTGCTGGACAGGATAGAAAAAGCACCAAGTCTAGAGGCCTCACAGGAACATCTGACAACCTGCTCCTGAAGGAAACCTGATACTGATTGCACCTACATCCTGAGACCTGGGCCCATCTGGTCTGGCAAAATCTGACTGGTGTAATCAAGAAAACCAGATGCCTAGACAGGGGAAAAAAAAAAAATTACAAGTCACACAGGAAAATGAAGATACAGCCTAGTCAAAGGAACAAACTTACACTTCAACTGAGATACAGGAATTGAAACAACTAATTATTAATCAAGCAACGTTTATAAATCAATCCAAAAATCAAATCAGCGAGTTGAGGGAAGATAGAGCAAAAGAGATGAAGGCTATAAAGAAGACATTTGGTAAACATAAGAAAGAACATGAAAGTTTCAAAAAAACAATTGGCAGAAGCTATGGGAATGAAAGGCACAATACAAGAGATAAAAAACACAATGGAGACATACAACAGCAGATTTGAAGAGGCAGAAGAAAAGATTCATGAGCTGGAGGACAGGATATCTGAAATCCTACACACAAAAGAACAGATAGGGAAAAGAATGGAAAAATATGAGCAGCGTCTCAGGGAACTGAATGATGACACAAAGCACATGAATGTACATGTCATAGGTGTCCCAGAAGGAGAAGAGAAGGGAAAAGGGGCAGAAACAATAATAGAGGAAAAAGTCACTGAAAATTTCCCATCTCTTATGAAAGATATAAAATTACAGATCGAAGAAGTACCACATATCCCAAACAGAATAGACCTATGCTAAGACATTTAATAATCAGATTATCAAATGTCAAAGACAAATTCTGAAAGCAGTGAGAGAAAAGCAATCCATCACATACAAAGGAAGCTCGATAAGACTATATGCAGATTTCTCAGCAGAAATGGAGGCAAGAAAGCAGTGTTACAATATATTTTAAGATTCTGAAAGAGAAAAACTGCTAACCAAGAATTCTATATCTGGCAACACTTCCTTCAAAAATGAGGGAGAGTTTAAAATATTCCCAGACAAAAGGACACTGAGAGAGTTTGTGAACAAGATACATGCCCTACAGGAAATACTAAAGGGAGCACTGCAGGCAGACACGAAATGATAGGAGAGGTTTGGAACACAATTTTGGGTGATGATAACACAGTAATGTAAGTACACTGAACAAAGATGACTGTGAGTTTGGCTGAAAGAGGAAGGTTAGGAGCATGTAGGAGACCAGAAGGAAAGATAGAAAGATAGAAGATAAAGACTGAGACTGTATACTTAGTGAAACCTAGAGTGGTCAATGACTGTGATTAAATGTACAAATATGTGTTTACATGAGGGAGAACAAATGAATGTCAACTTTGCAATGTGTTAAAAATGGGGTTACAAACAATGTAAACTAGAGTCTATAGTTAACAGTAACATTGTAATTTGCTTCCATTAATTGTAACACAAGCAATATACCCAAGCTAAGTGTCTATAAGAGGGGGATATAAGGCAGGGATATGGGATTTTTGGCATTGGTGGTGTTGTCTGACTTTTTTATTGCATTTTATTTTAACTTTATTTTTTCTTTTGTTGCTTTTTAGTTGTCATTTTTTCTTTCTTTTTCTTTTTTCTTTTTACTTTTTTCGCCTCTTCCTCTTTCTTTGTGGAAGCAATGGAAATGTCCTTATATAGATAGTGGTGGTAAATGCATAACTACGTAATTATACAGGGAACCATTGATTGTTTACTTAGGATGGAATGTATGGTGTGTGAATAAAGCCATCTAAAAAATAAACAGAGGGATATAAGTGCTGGAGAAAATGTGGAGAAAGGGATGTACCTAATCACCATTGGTGGGAAAGTAGAATAGTGCAGCCCATCTGGAGGGCAGTGTGGTTGTTCCACAGGAAGCTAAGCATGGGGTTGCCACACAGTCCTGCAACTCGGTTACTGGGTATATACTTGGAAGAACTAAAAAGAGGGACATGAATGGACATTTGCATAGTGGGTTTTATGGTGTCACTATTCATGATTCGCAGTGCCAGCTGATGAACGGAATGGCAAACTGTGGTGTATACCATAAATGGAATATTGAGCTGCTACAGGAGTGAAGTTGTGAGGTAAATGGACATTGAGGACAGTATGTTGAGTGAAATAAACCAGAAATGAAAAGGAAAACATTATAAAGCCTCACTAATATGGACTAACTATAATGTGCAAGCTCTGAGAATTAAGTCTGCGAGCATAGGTTATCAGGGGAAAGCTTATTGTAAAGGTTCCTAGATTGTAAGCAATTACAGCAGTTATGTCTCTTCCTGAGTTGTAATGGTTATTTCTAAATTCTGAGATCCTGAGCTCTTTGGTATAATCCGGTCAGTCCCGGGAACTTTGGGCATCTGTCTGACACCTGAGATTCAGAGCCAGAGTCCAGCAGCTATGAATGTCAGTATTAAACCATACAGCAAATGTTAAGGAGTCTGAAAAAAGAGATCAGACTTCAATTAGAGATATGAATGAAATGGACTTGGTTGGGACTAAGGTAAATCAGACTAAAGGTAAAGGATGATATGGTGTTTTAAAACTTCAACTTCTCTGTGAAACCAAAGGAAGAGATTTTATTAAGTGCAAAATCTATATTTTTGTAACACACTACATAATTTAACTTATATGGTTAGTTTATTCAAACAACATAATTACATGGAATGTTGAATAGGGAGTGAAATCTGGTAGGTTTGTACAGGTTAGTGTGAAGCCCCAATACATCCCAGGGTAATTTGGGCAGAGAATAAAGATGTATTTGCAAAGCCCCCTTGAGGGACTGGGGGAAAATGTGGGAATATTAAATTTCCCCACCTGGGGAATTAATGATACTCTCACAAGCACTGGAGATTACCAATTTAGAAAGCCAAGCCCTTGATCTTGGGGCTTGCCCTAGGAAGTTTGTTACTGCAAAGGAAAAGCTAAGCCTACTTAAAATTGTGCCTAAGAGCCACACCTAGAGAACCTCTTTTGTTGCTCAGATGTGGCCTCTCTCTAAGCCAACTCTGCAGGTAAACTCAATGCCTTCCCCCCTTCATGGGACATGACTCCCAGGGGTGTAAATCTCCCTGGCAATACAGGATATGACTCCCAGGGATGACCTTGGCCTGGCATCATGGGATTGAGAAAGCCTTCTTGGACCAAAATGGGGAAGAGAAAGGAAACAAAATAAATTTCCAGTGGCTGAGAGATCTCAGATAGATTTGAGAGGTCATTCTGGAGGTTATTCTATGCATTATATAGATATCCCTTTTTAGTTTTTAGTGTATTGTAATAGCTAGAAGGAAATACCTGAAACTGTTGAACTGCAACCCAGTAGCTTTTATTCTTGAAGAAGATTCTATAACTATATACCTTATACTGTGTGACCATGTGATTGTGAAAACTTTAAGGTTCCCACTCCCCTTATACAGTGTATGGACAGAAGAATAGAAAAACGGGGACAAAAAGTAAATGAATTATAGGAAGAGATGGGGGGTACAGGATGTTTTGAGTGTTCTTTTTTACTTTAACTTTTATTCTTATTCTTTTTTGTGTGTGGTAATGACAATGTTCAAAAACTGATTGTGGTGATGAATGCACAACTATCTAATGGCACTGTGAACAATTGATTGTACACTGTTTTGCTCCTCATGGATGACTGATGGTATGTGAATATATCTCAATAAAATTGAACTTAAAAAAATAAATAAAAATGAGGGAGAGTTTAAAATAGTCACAGATAAATTAAAACCGAGAGAGTTCATCATCAAGAGATACTAAAATACTAAAAGAAATACTAAAAATAGTTCTGCAGGCTGAAAGGAAAAGACAGGAGAGAGGCTTGGTGGCGAGTGTAGAAATGAAGATTATCATTAAGGGTAACTAAAAGGATAAAAGGAGAGACAAAATAAGATATGACATAAAAACCAAAGGATAAAAATGGTTGAAGTAAGTACTCCCTTTACAGCAATAATACTGAATGTTAATGGATTAAATTCCCCAATCAAAAGACAAAGATTGGCAGAATGGATAAAAAAGTATGATTTATCTATATGCTATCTATAAGAGACTCACCTTAAACCCAAGGACCAAAATAGGTTGAAAGTAAAAGGTTGTAAAAAAGTATTCCACAAAAATAATAACCAAAAAGAGCTAGGGTAGCTATACTAATATTGGACAAAACAGACTTTAAATCCAAAACTGTTACAAGAGACAACAAAGGAAACTATACTGATAAAAGGGGTAATCCACAAAGAAGAAATAACATTCATAAATATTTATGCATCTAACCGGAGTGCCCCAAAATAAATGAGGCAAACACTGGTAAAACTGAAGAGAGAAACAGATGTCTCTACAATAATAGTTGGAGACTTCAATACACCACCCTCAATGAATAGGACATCTAGACAGAGGATCAGTGAGGAAACAGAGAACTTGAATAACATGATAAATAAACTAGATCTAACGACATATACAAAACAATGTACTCCAAAACAGCAGGATAAACATTCTTCTTTAGTGCTCATAGATCATTCTACAGGATAGACCACCTATTAGGTCACAAAACAAGTCTCAATAAATTTAAAAATATTGAAATTATACAAAGCACTTTCTCTGACCTTAATGGAATGAAGCTGTAAATCAGTAACAGGCAGAGAACTGGAAAATTCACAAATAAATGGAGACTAAACAACACACAGTGGGTCAAAGAAGAAATTGCAAGAGAAATCAGTAAGTATCTTGAGGCAAATGCAAATGAGAACAAAATACATCTAAACTTATGGGATGCAGTGAAGGCAGTGCTGAGAGGGAAATTTATAGCCCTAAATGCCTACATTAAAAAAAGAAGGAGCTAAAATCAAAGACCTAACTGCACATCTGGAGGAACTAGAAAAAGAACAGCAAACTAATCTCATAGCAAGCAGAAGGAAAGAAATAAGAGAAATTAGAGAAGAAATAAATGAAATTGAGAATTAAAAAACAAAAAAAACCAGTAGCATTAACAAAACCAAAAGTTGGTTGTCTTGAGAGGATCAATAAAACCGACAAACCCTTAGTTAGACTGATAAAGAACAGAAGAGAGTAGATGCAAATAAAATCAGAAATAAGAGAGGGGACATTACTACTGACTCCACAGAAATTAAAAGGATCATAAGAGGGTACAATGAACAACAATATGACAACAAATTAGACAATTTTGAGGAAACGAACAAATTCCTAGTAACACATGAGTAACCTACACTGAATCTAGAAGAACAGAAAACCTCAACAGATCAATTACAAGTTAAGAGATTGAATCAGTCATCAAAATCCTCCCAACAGGAGGCGGGGCAAGATGGCAGACTGGTGAGCTGTATGTTTTAGTTACTCCTCCAGGAAAGTAGGTAGAAAGCCAGGAACTGCGTGGACTGGACACCACAGAGCAATCTGACTTTGGGCATACTTCATACAACACTCATGAAAACGTGGAACTGCTGAGATCAGCGAAATCTGTAAGTTTTTGCGGCCAGGGGACCCGCGCCCCTCCCTGCCAGGCTCAGTCCCGGGGGAGGAGGGGCTGTCAGCTCCGGGAAGGAGAAGGGAGAACTGCAGTGGCAGCCCTTATCGGAAACTCATTCTACTGATTCAAACTCCAACCATAGATAGACTGAGACCAGACACCAGAGAATCTGAGAGCAGCCAGCCCAGCAGAGAGGAGACAGGCATAGAAAAAAAACAACATGAAAAACTCCAAAATAAAAGCGGAGGATTTTTGGAGTTCTGGTGAACATAGAAAGGGGAAGGGCCCTGAGGCGCATATGCAAATCCCGAAGAAAAGCTGATCTCTCTGCCCTGTGGAACTTTCCTTAATGGCCCTGGTTGCTTTGTCTCTTAGCATTTCAATAACCCATTAGATCTCTGAGGAGGGCCTGTTTTTTTTGTTTTTTTTGTTTTTTTTTGTTTTTTTTTTTTAATCCTTTTTTCTTTTTCTAAAACAATTACTCTAAGAAGCCCAATACAGAAAGCTTCAAAGACTTGCTATTTGGGCAGGTCAAGTCAAGAGCACAACTAGGAGAGCTCTGAGACAAAACGCAATAATCCAGTGGCTGAGAAAATTCACTAAACACCACAACTTCCCAAGAAAAGGGGGGTGTCCGCTCACAGCCATCATCCTGGTGGACAGGAAACACTCCTGCCCATCGCCAGCCCCATAGCCCAGAGCTGCCCCAGACAACCCAGTGTGACGGAAGTGCTTCAAATAACAGGCACACACCACAAAACTGGGCGTGGACATTAGCCTTCCCTGCAACCTCAGCTGATTGTCCCAGAGTTGGGAAGGAAGAGCAGTGTGAATTAACAAAGCCCCATTCAGCCATCATTTCAGCAGACTGGGAGCCTCCCTACACAGCCCAGCAGCCCAGAACTGCCCTGGGGGGACGGCACTCACCTATGACATAGCACAGTCATCCCTCAACAGAGGACCCGGGGTGCACGGCCTGGAAGAGGGGCCCACTTGCAAGTCTCAGGAGCCATACGCCAATACCAAGGACTTGTGGGTCAGTGGCAGAGACAAACTGTGGCAGGACTGAACTGAAGGATTAGACTATTGCAGCAGCTTTAAAACTCTAGGATCACCAGGGAGATTTGATTGTTAGGGCCACCCCCCCTCCCCGACTGCCCAGAAACACACCCCACATACAGGGCAGGCAACACCAACTACACACACAAGCTTGGTACACCAATTGGACCCCACAAGACTCACTCCCCCACTCACCAAAAAGGATAAGCAGGGCAGAACTGGCTTGTGGAGAACAGGTGGCTCGTGGACGCCACCTGCTGCTTAGTTAGAGAAAGTGTACTCCACGAAGCTGTAGATCTGATAAATTAGAGATAAGGACTTCAATTGATCTACAAATCCTAAAAGAACCCTATCAAGTTCAGCAAATGCCACGAGGCCAAAAACAACAGAAAATTATAAAGCATATGAAAAAAACAGACGATATGGATAACCCAAGCCCAAGCACCCAAATCAAAATACCAGAAGAGACACAGCACCTAGAGCAGCTACTCAAAGAACTAAAGATGAACAATGAGACCATAGTACGGGAGATAAAGGAAATCAAGAAGACCCTAGAAGAGCATAAAGAAGACATTGCAAGACTAAATAAAAAAATGGATGATCTTATGGAAATTAAAGAAACTGTTGACCAAATTAAAAAGATTCTGGACACTCATAGTACAAGACTAGAGGAAGTTGAACAACGAATCAGTGACCTGGAAGATGACAGAATGGAAAATGAAAGCATAAAAGAAAGAATGGGGAAAAAAATTGAAAAAATCGAAATGGACCTCAGGGATATGATAGATAATATGAAACGCCCAAATATAAGACTCATTGGTGTCCCAGAAGGGGAAGAAAAGGGCAAAGGTCTAGGAAGAGTATTCAAAGAAATTGTTGGGGAAAACTTCCCAAATCTTCTAAACAACATAAATACACAAATCATAAATGCTCAGCGAACTCCAAATAGAATAAATCCAAATAAACCCACTCTGAGACATATACTGATCACACTATCAAACACAGAAGAGAAGGAGCAAGTTCTGAAAGCAGCAAGAGAAAAGCAATTCACCACATACAAAGGAAACAGCATAAGACTAAGTAGTGACTACTCAGCAGCCACCATGGAGGCAAGAAGGCAGTGGCATGATGTATTTAAAATTCTGAGTGAGAAAAATTTCCAGCCAAGAATACTTTATCCAGCAAAGCTCTCCTTCAAATTTGAGGGAGAGCTTAAATTTTTCACAGACAAACAAATGCTGAGAGAATTTGCTAACAAGAGACCTGCCCTACTGGAGATACTCAAGGGAGCCCTACAGACAGAGAAACAAAGAAAGGACAGAGAGACTTGGAGAAAGGTTCAGTACTAAAGAGATTCGGTATGGGTACAATAAAGGATATTAATAGACAGAGGGGAAAAATATGGCAAACATAAACCAAAGGATAAGATGGCTGATTCAAGAAATGCCTTCACGGTTATAACGTTGAATGTAAATGGAATAAACTCCCCAATTAAAAGATATAGATTCGCAGAATGGATCAAAAAAGATGAACCATCAATATGTTGCATACAAGAGACTCATCTTAGACACAGGGACACAAAGAAACTGAAAGTGAAAGGATGGAAAAAAATATTTCATGCAAGCTACAGCCAAAAGAAAGCAGGTGTAGCAATATTAATCTCAGATAAAATAGACTTCAAATGCAGGGATGTTTTGAGAGACAAAGAAGGCCACTACGTACTAATAAAAGGGGCAATTCAGCAAGAAGAAATAACAATCGTAAATGTCTATGCACCCAATCAAGGTGCCACAAAATACATGAGAGAAACACTGGCAAAACTAAAGGAAGCAATTGATGTTTCCACAATAATTGTGGGAGACTTCAACACATCACTCTCTCCTATGGATAGATCAACCAGACAGAAGACCAATAAGGAAACTGAAAACCTAAACAATCTGATAAATGAATTAGATTTAACAGACATATACAGGACATTACATCCCAAATCACCAGGATACACATACTTTTCTAGTGCTCATGGAACTTTCTCCAGAATAGATCATATGCTGGGACATAAAACAAGCCTCAATAAATTTAAAAAGATTGAAATTATTCAAAGCACATTCTCTGACCACAATGGAATACAATTAGAAGTCAATAACCATCAGAGACTTAGAAAATTCACAAATACCTGGAGGTTAAACAACACACTCCTAAACAATCAGTGGGTTAAAGAAGAAATAGCAAGAGAAATTGCTAAATATATAGCGACGAATGAAAATGAGAACACAACATACCAAAACCTATGGGATGCAGCAAAAGCAGTGCTAAGGGGGAAATTTATAGCACTAAACGCATATATTAAAAAGGAAGAAAGAGCCAAAATCAAAGAACTAATGCATCAACTGAAGAAGCTAGAAAATGAACAGCAAACCAATCCTAAACCAAGTACAAGAAAAGAAATAACAAGGATTAAAGCAGAAATAAATGACATAGAGAACAAAAAAACAATAGAGAGGATAAATATCACCAAAAGTTGGTTCTTTGAGAAGATCAACAAGATTGACAAGCCCCTAGCTAGACTGACAAAATCAAAAAGAGAGAAGACCCATATAAACAAAATAATGAATGAAAAAGGTGACATAACTGCAGATCCTGAAGAAATTAAAAAAATTATAAGAGGATACTATGAACAACTGTATGGCAACAAACTGGATAATGTAGAGGAAATGGACAATTTCCTGGAAACATATGAACAACCTAGACTGACCAGAGAAGAAATAGAAGACCACAACCAACCCATCACAAGCAAAGAGATCCAATCAGTCATCAAAAATCTTCCCACAAATAAATGCCCAGGGCCAGATGGCTTCACAGGGGAATTCTACCAAACTTTCCAGAAAGAACTGACACCAATCTTACTCAAACTCTTTCAAAACATTGACAAAAATGGAACACTACCTAACTCATTTTATGAAGCTAACATCAATCTAATACCAAAACCAGGCAAAAATGTTACAAAAAAGGAAAACTACCGGCCAATCTCCCTAATGAATATAGATGCAAAAATCCTCAACAAAATACTTGCAAATCGAATCCAAAGACACATTAAAAAAATCATACACCATGACCAAGTGGGGTTTATTCCAGGCATGCAAGGATGGTTCAACATAAGAAAATCAATCAATGTATTACAACACATTAACAAGTCAAAAGGGAAAAATCAATTGATCATCTCAATAGATGCTGAAAAAGCATTTGACAAAATCCAACATCCCTTTTTGATAAAAACACTTCAAAAGGTAGGAATTGAAGGAAACTTCCTCAACATGATAAAGAGCATATATGAAAAACCCACAGCCAGCATAGTACTCAATGGTGAGAGACTGAAAGCCTTCCCTCTAAGATCAGGAACAAGACAAGGATGCCCGCTGTCACCACTGTTATTCAACATTGTGCTGGAAGTGCTAGCCAGGGCAATCCGGCAAGACAAAGAAATAAAAGGCATCCAAATTGGAAAAGAAGAAGTAAAACTGTCATTGTTTGCAGATGATATGATCTTATATCTAGAAAACCCTGAGAAATCGACGATACAGCTACTAGAGCTAATAAACAAATTTAGCAAAGTAGCAGGATACAAGGTTAATGTACATAAGTCAGTAATGTTTCTATATGCTAGAAATGAACAAACTGAAGAGACACTCAAGAAAAAGATACCATTTTCAATAGCAACTAAAAAAATCAAGTACCTAGGAATAAACTTAACCAAAGATGTAAAAGACCTATACAAAGAAAACTACATAACTCTACTAAAAGAAATAGAAGGGGACCTTAAAAGATGGAAAAATATTCCATGTTCATGGATAGGAAGGCTAAATGTCATTAAGATGTCAATTCTACCCAAACTCATCTACACATTCAATGCAATCCCAATCAAAATTCCAACAACCTACTTTGCAGACTTGCAAAAGCTAGTTATCAAATTTATTTGGAAAGGGAAGATGCCTCGAATTGCTAAAGACACTCTAAAAAAGAAAAACGAAGTGGGAGGACTTACACTCCCTGACTTTGAAGCTTATTATAAAGCCACAGTTGCCAAAACAGCATGGTACTGGCACAAAGATAGACATATAGATCAATGGAATCGAATTGAGAATTCGGAGATAGACCCTCAGATCTATGGCCGACTGATCTTTGATACGGCCCCCAAAGTCACTGAACTGAGTCATAATGGTCTTTTCAACAAATGGGGCTGGGAGAGTTGGATATCCATATCCAAAAGAATGAAAGAGGACCCCTACCTCACCCCCTACACAAAAATTAACTCAAAATGGACCAAAGATCTCAATATAAAAGAAAGTACCATAAAACTCCTAGAAGATAATGTAGGAAAACATCTTCAAGACCTTGTATTAGGCGGCCACTTCCTAGACTTTACACCCAAAGCACAAGCAACAAAAGAGAAAATAGATAAATGGGAACTCCTCAAGCTTAGAAGTTTCTGCACCTCAAAGGAATTTCTCAGAAAGGTAAAGAGGCAGCCAACTCAATGGGAAAAAATTTTTGGAAACCATGTATCTGACAAAAGACTGATATCTTGCATATATAAAGAAATCCTACAACTCAATGACAATAGTACAGTCGGCCCAATTATAAAATGGGCAAAAGATATGAAAAGACAGTTCTCTGAAGAGGAAATACAAATGGCCAAGAAACACATGAAAAAATGTTCAGCTTCACTAGCTATTAGAGAGATGCAAATTAAGACCACAATGAGATACCATCTAACACCGGTTAGAATGGCTGCCATTAAACAAACAGGAAACTACAAATGCTGGAGGGGATGTGGAGAAATTGGAACTCTTATTCACTGTTGGTCGGACTGTATAATGGTTCAGCCACTCTGGAAGTCAGTCTGGCAGTTCCTTAGAAAACTAGATATAGAGTTACCATTCGAACCAGCGATTGCACTTCTCGGTATATACCCGGAAGATCGGAAAGCAGTGACACGAACAGATATCTGCACGCCAATGTTCATAGCAGCATTATTCACAATTGCCAAGAGATGGAAACAACCCAAATGTCCTTCAACAGATGAGTGGATAAATAAAATGTGGTATATACACACGATGGAATACTACGCGGCAGTAAGAAGGAACGATCTCGTGAAACATATGACAACATGGATGAACCTTGAAGACATAATGATAAGTGAAATAAGCCAGGCACAAAAAGAGAAATATTATATGCTACCACTAATGTGAACTTTGAAAAATATAAAACAAATGGCTTATAATGTAGAATGTAGGGGAACTAGCAATAGAGAGCAATTAAGGAAGGGGGAACAATAATCCAAGAAGAACAGATAAGCTATTTAATGTTCTGTGGATGCCCAGGAATGACTATGGTCTGTTAATTTCTGATGGATATAGGAGGAGCAAGTTCACAGAAATTTTGCTATATTAGGTAACTTTCTTGGGGTAAAGTAGGAACATGTTGGAAGTTAAGCAGTTATTCTTGTTCTGGTTCTTTCTGATGTAAGGAAAATGTTCAGAGATAGACTGTGGTGATGAACGCATAACTATGTTATCATACTGTGGACAGTGGATTGTATATCATGGATGACTGTATGGTGTGTGAACGTATTTCAATAAAACTGAATTTAATAAAAAAACAAAACAAAACAAAACAAAACAAAACAAAAACTTATGTCTCTGACTCCCAGGAGTGTAAACCTCCCTGGCAACACAGGACATGACTCCTGGGGATAAACCTGGACCCAGCATCGTGCGATTGAGAAAATCTTCTTGACCAAAAGGGGGAAGCAAAATGAAACAGATTAAAGTTTCAGTGGCTGAGAGACTTCAAATGGAGTTGAGAGGTCACTCTGGAGGGTACTCTTATGCACTATATAGATATCCGTTTTTAGTCTTTAGTGTGCTGGAATAGCTAGAAGGAAATACATGAAACTGCTGAACTGCAACCCAGTAACCTTGATTCTTAAAGACAACTGTATAACTATGTAGCTTACATGGTGTGACTTTGTGATTGTGAAAACCTTTTGGCTCACCCTCCCTTTATCTAATGTATGGACAGATGAGTAGAAAAATGGAGACAAAAGTTAAATGAAAAATAGAGTGGGATGGGGGGATGCAATGTTTGAGGTTTACTTTTATACTTTTATTTTTATTCTTATTTTTATCTTTTTTTTGGAGCAATGAAGATGTTTAGAAATTGTGGATGCTTATATGGTATGTGAATATATCTCAATAAAACTGAATTAAAAAAAAAACAACTTATGTCTCGACTCCTTCTCCATAGATTATAATTTCATAGACAATTTCCTATGAAGTATGGGTGAAAATGTGGAGAAATTGGAATCCTCATACATTGCTGGTGGGAACGCAAAATGGTGCAGCTGCTATGGAAGAGAGATTGTTCATTCTTAAACAAGATGAACACAGAATTATCAAGCAATTCCACTCCTAGGTATATAACCCAAAGTACATATATACCCAAAAGAGTGTGTGTGTGTGTGTGTATCTCCAAAAGAATATATATTGAATAGGTGCAAACAAAAACTTGTACGCAAATGTTCATAACAGCAATATTCACAAAAGCCAGAAAGTAGAAACAACCTAAATGCCTGACAGATAAATGTATAAGCAAAATGTAGTATATCCATACAATGGAATATTATTCAGCCATACAAAGCAATGAAATCCATTACCTGCTATACCATCGATGAACCTTGAAAACATGCTAAGTGAAAGAAAAGGCCGGACACAAAATGTCACATATAGTATGATTCCAGTTATATGAATGCAGAATTGGTAAGTCCATAGAGATAGAAAGCAAATTTCTGTTGCCAGAGTCTGGGAGGGAGAGAGAAATGGGGAGTGACTATTTAATGGTTAGGAAGTTTCTATTTAGGGTGGTAAAAAAGTTCTGTAACTAAATTCTGGTTATAGTTGCACAACATTATGAATGTACATAACACTACTAAATTGTATACTTTAAGTGGTCAGAGTGGTAAATTTTATGTTATGTGTATTTTCCCACAATAATAAAAAATTAAAAATAAAAAAACATAAGCAACAAAGGAAAAAAAGATAAGTTAGATTTCATCAAAATTAAAACTTTTTGTGCAAAGCACATTATCAAGAAATTTTTTCAAAAAACTACAAAATGAAAGAAAACAGTTTCAAATCACATCTAATAAGGGCCTAATATCAAAAATATACATATATAAAGAACTACTACGACTCAACAACAAATAGACAAACAACCCAATTTTAAAATGGGCAAAGGACTTGAATAGAAATGTCTCCATAGAAGATACACAAATGGCCAATAAGTATATGAAAAGATGCTCAACATCACTAGCCATTAGGGAAATGCAAATCAAAAGCACAAGGTACCACTTCGCACCCACTGGAATAGTTACTATTTTAAAAAATGGAATATAAGTATTGGAGAGGATGTGCAGAAATGGGAATATTTGTGGAAGACAGTTTGGCAGTTCCTCAGAAAGTTAAGTATAGAAATACTATTGGCCCAGCAATTCACTTGTAGGTACTGAAAAGAACTGGAAGCAAGATACGAACAGACATTTGCACATCATGTTCAAAGCGGGATTATACACAATTGCCAAAAGGTGGAAGCTAAGTGTCTGTCAACAGAAGAATTCATAAACAAAATGTGGCATATACATGCAATGGAATATTATTCAGCCATAAAAAGGAATGAAGTTCTGACACATGCGACAACATGGATGAACCTTGAAGACAGCATGCTGAGTGAAATAAGCCAGACACCAAAGAACAAATATTTTATGATTTCACTTATGAAATAATTAGAATAAGCAAATTCACAGAGTCAAAACTTGAATACAAGTTATCAGGGGCAGGGATGGGGATAGGAAATGAATTAATGCTTAATTGGTACCCCAAGTTTCAGTTTGGGATGATGGAAAAGTTTTGGTACTGGACAATGGTGATGGTAGCACAGTATTGTGAAGGTAATTAACACCACTAAATTATATATTTGAATGTAGTTAAAAGGGAAAAGTAGGTACTATAAGTGTTACTAGAATAAATATTTTTAGAAAGTGTTAGTATAAGGAAAACTATGTGAGAGAGAAAGGGTAAATGGAAACTGCATTTTCTGCATGATTTTTCTGTAAATTTATAACTTCTCTAATTAAAAAAATTATAGATGTAATTTTATTATCTATGCACACATACCTCATTCTACCTCACTCAGAGGACACGTGAGGATGATCAAGTGCAGAGAACAATATCCAGCCACATCCTTAATCTTTACAATGTGTGAAAAGGCATTTTTCACAGCAAAGGACAGTCTACAGTTTCATAATTTCCTGTTCCTGTTTTTTCTATTTTAAGGATATGCAACCAACAAGAGAAAATCACCTGGAATCTTCCAAATCTCCCAAGTTTCAATACCACCAGTAAACCAGAAATCCTGTTCTTCAAACTCTACAATCAATATTGTTCTTATATCATGATCATATCTACAGTGGGGTCAGCAACTCAAATGACCTTCTTATATTTTTTCTTTTTCTTTTTCTTTTTGACACCAGTCTTAAGGTTTAAAAGAGCTTTTCATTAGCAAATATAAAGTAGAAACACATCATGTGAAAATTAGCATGCCTTTTTGAGGGAGGTTATAAATTACTTTTATTCTCAAATGGCATGGTAATATTTGATAGGAACAAGTCAGTGAGATTCTAACATCTTAGTTTCACAACCACATTCCATCAAAATCACAGAAAGCTGTGAAATAGACACAGGTTTAGTCAATTTCAGGAAGCACTCAGTAGTTTTTGTCATTCACTATATGGATAAGGGACGGAAGTGAGTTTCATATCTTGATTTTAATTCTAGTTTTTATTTTTTTCCTTGAAGCCTGGAATCAGTCTAAACAACCAGCTCTTTATGGGTTATTGACAACTCCAGTTTTATAATATCCTAGGATATCTCTCTCATGTTTTCAAACAGCCTATCTTACCACAGAAAGGAATTGATACGGCTTAAAGGAAATACACAGAATAAAATAATGAGTTACAATAAAGCATCAGGAAAGGGGAAATTATAAACCAGGGGGAAAAGAAAATAAATAACTAAGTATCCCTAATTATCTTAACAGATATCAGGAAAAAGTCCTCAAAAATTTCAAAATAAAACTAATTTGAATTTACCAGAATTCAATCAGCTAAATGATTCACAATGTCCATAAATAAAACAAGCCAGTTGCATCCAGGAAGAAGAAAATTATTCTTAGAATTGAGGTCTGAGAGAAATTTCTCCTGAGGGCTTTCAAAGTGAGACATTGTGTAACACAGTGAACAACATATGTCCTCAACCATATCCTTACAGAAGATGCAGTGAATGACACGATGGCCTCCTTCATAGGCTGATGCCAAAAAACCAGTGTACAATTCAGAGTAATCTGGGGTTGGGGAATAGATTGGGTGGGTGATGGGTGGCGGCAAAGGCAAAACACTACAATGTAGGTGTACCACTCTAATGGCCTGGAGAGATGCAGAGGAAAGAATGGAATGCATATCCTCAAGGATATATCGATACACAGGGTTCCTCTAAACCAAGGTTTTGATAAGCATTTCCTGGCAGTGAGTTCAAGGGCACACTCTAAGACAGGTACCTGGAGTCCAGTTACTGTATACTGTCAATTAAACAGTGGGGTTGGGGGAGTAGGAAAAATGGCCATTCATTGGAGTGGAGCTGGGGGTTGGACTGACAGTCTCTGGTGAAAGCTGACATGTAAGAGTAACTATTATATTATTATTCATGTCTCCTTCATGAAAAAAGAAAAGATCTATTTTTCCCCACAGTATGTTGTTTTAGTTTGCTAAACTACTCAAAGCAGATATCATGAAATATGTTAGCTTTAACCATGGGAATTTATTAGCTTACAAGCTTACAGTTTTAAAGCCATGAAAATATCCCAATGTAGGCATCATCAAGACAGACAATGCTTTCTTCCTGAAGACCAGCTGCTGGCAATTCTGGACTCCTTTGTCAAACGGCAAGGCATATAGTGGCATCTACTGGTGTCTCCTTTCTCTTCTGGGTTTCTTTGCTTTCAGCTTATTGCTTCCATGGCTTTTCTCTTTTTGTCTGAATTTCATTTTCCTATAAAGGTCTCCAGTAAGAGGATTAATCCTCTTACCTGAATAAGGTGAGTCACACCTTAACTTAAATAGCCTCACCAAACAATCCTTCTTACAATGGGTCCACAGACAGAGGAATGCATTAACTTTAAGAACATACTTTTTGGGGGTACATACAGCTTGAAACCACCACACATGTTTAAGTAAGATATCTGACAATCCATTCTTTACACTCATGTTAGCCTTATCTTCCAAAAATACAGATTAGAAACTAGCTATCCCTCCTCAAAAATTTTCAGTGGCTCCCCAAGTCTACTGGATAAACTTAAAAGTTGCTAGCATGAATGCCAGGTCCTCTGTACAGGCCTAATCCTGTCTTTCCAGTCTCACATATCTTCTCTCCCTACACACTCTGTGCTCCAACCACACATCACTGCTCAGTGCTTTCCAAACATGCCCTGTGGTCTCACATCTCTTCTCGCCTTTGCTTATGTCAGCTGATCCTGGTATTTTTTCACAGGGAAAGAATAAACCAGGTGTCCAGAGTCTGTGGTAATGCCTTCTTGTGTCTGTCACCTCACTGCTTCTGTGACAAGGATATCAAATCGATTTCAAATGATGCGCTCACCACCAGCCTCCATATCACAGGACTGAGCTGTGAGTGAAAATGTCCCTTTGAACGCATGTGTGGGGGTGGGTGAATCACTTACCCTACAATATGGCTCTTTCTTTTTTATATCCTCCTGCTGGATCAGCCGCAGGCCTGGGACACCATTTTGCAGCCCTCGCTCATATAGGGCCTGAAGCCTAGGAATTTCTTCTTGCTCAACAGCTACTATAAGCTTCAAAAAAGAGATTAACAATATGGATGCAATTAAACATACCATCAACTGTGAAAAAGAGCATCAAAAGAAAATCATAAATTATTGCATGACTCAAGTTACATTGTTTTTTTTCTATTGTATCTACTTCTCCCTTTCTTCATTACTTCATTTTCTTTCCCCACCAAAAAAGTTGTCTTAAGAAAACTGTATGATGACAAATCTTTCCAAAAGTGAGACATAGTCTCAATTTACACATCTGCTATTACATCCCTACATGAATCTTGGCCATAAGCAACTATAATTACCACCTCTCAATCTCAGAGGGAGGCAGAAGCACAAGTTGCTTAGTCTCTAAATTTTTTTCAAGACAGAATGGCCTTCTTATTTCTATGGGAGAACATGATGAATTATTAGTACATCAAAAAGTCAGTCAGTGTTCAGTATAATGGGACATTCCCAACAGAAAACTATCCATTTTATAACTTGGAATAAAGTACATTACAAAGTATTTTCTAATGCCTTATACCACAGAGGAAAAAAAAAGAATAAATTCATCAACTTTACTTAAGACACATTTTCTATTTATTTCTGGACAAAGTATCTGCTTGAGGTTGAGTTTCTTCTTTACATAACAGCTACTAGCAAATGAAGGCACAATTGCATGTTCACAGGGACATTTGAATTCACAAGTCACTATTTTATAGTGGGCAAATGACTTTCATGAGGTAATACTTTAAATCAACAAATAATTAACCTTAAAAATAGAAGTGGTGTCAAACAATACTATCAAGAAAGTGAAAAGACAAAGCAGAAACTGGGAGAAAGTATTGTAAATCATGTAGCTGATAAGCATCTAGTATCCAGAGTATACGAAGAACTCTTAACAACTCAACAACAAAAGAGTTTTATATCTTGCTTTATTCACTTAAGAATATATCAGAACCATTTTCACACAGCATTAAAAAATATTCATAAGCATCTTTAATGGTGACAATGAACTTCTACTCCTAAAAATCACATGCAAAGAGTGACATCATGGAAATGGCAGAGTAGAGAACTCCAAGAATCAGATCCCCCACTGAATCAACAATGCTAGCAAAAACTGACAGAAAAAAATTCTTGGAAGCCTGAAATTTAATAAACTTACAACTACCAGGGCAATGCTTAATGAAGAAAGAGATTGCTAAATTTTGGACCCAGGAATTTAAGGTGATCTGTCAGGTCACTGGCTGACCAATGGTGTAACAGAACAGTTATTCTGTTCAGTTCATAACTATTCTGTTACACCACAATGACCAACAAGACAAGGAATACTGTCTTGGCAATAAACAGTTTGGAAAGGTCACTATACAAGCAGATGACTATAGTCTTCACCAACCAACCAACCCTGGGGAAGGGGAGAATATGATTACAGAAGTTAAAGGGAAAAAGGAACTTGACAGAAACCATCCCTGAATAAACCTAGAAGTTTGACCTCCTAGACAAATATAAGTCAACTGTCTTAAATATGCTCAAAGAATTAAGGAAACCATGGACAAACAACTAAAGTAAACCAGGAGAGTAATAAACAGAGAATATAATAAAGAAATAGAAACCAAATAACCTAAATAAATGGAAAGATATCTCACGTTCATGAATTGGAAGACTTAATATTGATAAGATGTCAATACTACTCAAAGTGATCTGCAGATTCAACGCAATTCCAATAAAAAAAAACAACAGCCTTTTTTGCAGGAACAGAAAAGCTAAACATCAAATCATAAGGAAAGGCAAGGGGCTCAAAACCATCTTAAAAAAGAACAAAACTTGAAGACTCACACTTCCATATCTTAAAACTTACACCTCATCTACAGTGACCAAAACCATATGGTACTGGTATGAGGACAGAGATATACACCAATGGAGGGGAACCAGGAATTCAGAAATAAACCCACTCATCTATGGCCAATTGATTTTTGACAAGAGAGCCAGCTCCACTCAATGGAGAAAGAATAGTATCTCCAACAAATAGTGCTAGGTACAAATGGTACTGATAATGGGGTCAATTCAACAAGAAGACAAAAATTATAAATACTTATACACCTAACAGCAGAGCCCTAAGATATATGAAGCAAATACTGACAGATTTGAAGGGAGAAATAGACAGTTCTACATTAATAGTACTTCAATCCACCACTCTCAATAATGGACAGAACATCTAGACAGAAGATCAATGAGGAAATAGAAGACTTGAATGATACTCTAAACCAACTAGACCTAATAGACGTGTATAGAACACTTCATTTAACAGTGGAAGAATACACATTCTTCTCCAATGCACATGGATCTTTCTCCAGAAGAGATCATAGTTAGATCACAAAATAAGTCTCAATAAATTAAAAAATACTGAAAAATCCTAAGTGTATCTTCGCTGATCACAATGAAATGAAGCTAGAAATCAATAACAGAGGGAGAACTAGAAATTTCAAAAATATGTAGAAATTAAACAATCCATTCTAAACCAATGGATCAGTGAAGAAATCACAATTAGGAAATATCTTGAGACAAATGAAAATGAAAACACAACATATCAAAATTATGGGGGAGAGGGGAATGGCAAGACGGCGGCATAGAGAAGAGTGGAATTTAGTTAGTCCCCTGGAACAACTAACAGACAACCAGGAACAACTAGTAAATAATTTGGAATAACTGCTGGGGGGACAACCGTGACTGTCCACACATTGTACACCAACCTGGGTTGGGAGGAATGCCTGAGATTGCAGCCTAAAATCTGTAAGTGAAAACTGCGGAACTGTGCTGGGAGCCCCCTACCCCATGGCAGGCTTAGCTACAAAACCTCACTGTGGTAGAGAGCAGCACTCTCCCAGCAAGCGAATATAGCTCAACCGAGCTCCAAATGGGGTTTTAATTAACAAATGTGGACTGCTGAATACAAGCTACAAATCCTCAACAAGCAGAGAGAGGCTTTTAGTGACGACTGACCTTAAAGAACGAGAAAACTCATCAGTCCTGGGAGGGGGAGCCCAGAAGACCAGTTGTTACCTCTGGCTGACAAGTGAAACTGAGGGGCTGTGTAATGGCTCTAAAAGGGGGTTTTCTGTCCCTTTTTCCCTCTCTCAACCTGAGGGGCTCAGAGAAGAGAGCCACAGCCATTTTCAGTTCTCAGCACTCTGACCCAGACAGGGGTGGAGATAACAGAGTCAGAGAGACAATTCAAATGCAAATGATAACTACCTAGGGGTGTATCTTCCCTAAGAGTAAGGAGGTGGGACCCAGCTTTCCCTTCAGAACTAGACCCCAGAGCCTGGGGGAAAACAGCCAAAACAGAAACTGAAGCCAAAACACATCTCCTTACACCAGTCAGGAGCAACAGGCTGACAGACACCAACTGCTGGGCAGGTTAGGAAAAGCACAGCCACTGGAGATCTCACAGGAAAGTCTGTCATTCTTCTAAGATGCACCCTGAATATAACCCCATTCTGAGACCTAAACCCATACTGGTCTGGGAAAATCTGACAGGGGTAACCAAGGAAACCAGATGCCAAGTGTTTTAGTTTGCTAATGCTGCAGAATACACAACACCAGAGATGGATAGGCTTTTATAAAACGGGGGTTTATTTCACTACACAATTACAGTCTTAAGGCCACAAAGCGTCCAGAAAACCTCTGTTAGCTGGGAAGGCAACTGGCATCTGCTCCAAAGCTCCGGCCTCAAAACGGCTTTCTCCCAGGACGTTCCTTTCTAGCAAGCTTGCTTCTCTTCAAAACATCACTCCCAGCTGCACTCTCCTTTCTCCCCCCAAGTTAGCTCATTTATATAGCTCCACCGATCAAGGCCCACCCCAAATGGGCGGGGCCACACCTCCATGGGAACATCTCATCAGAATCATCTTCCACAGCTGAGTGGGGCACATTCCAAGCAAATCCAACCAGCACCAAAACTTCTGCCCCACACAAGACCACAAAGATAATGGCATTTGGGGGACACAATACACTCAAACCGGCACACCAAGACAACAGAAAATTACAATCTATACCAGGAAAAACGAAGATATGGCCCAGTAAAAGTAATAAATTTACACATCAATCAAGATACATTTGAGGCATTGTTTCACGTTAATGAAAAAATCTATTAATGATTTCCAAAGAAATATGTTAAATCAAAAACCAAATCAACAAGTTCAGGGAAGATACAGCAAAAGAGATGAAGGCTATAAAGAAAACACTGGCAAACACAAGGTAGAAATCGAAAGTTTGAAAAAACAACGGGCAGAATCTATGGAAATAAAAGGCACAACACAAGAGATGAAAAACACAATGGAGACACACAACAGTATATTTCAAGAGGCAGAAGAAAACACTTAGGAACTGGAGAACAAGACAACTGAAAGCCTACACACAAAATAACAGATAGGGAAAAGAATGGAAAAATATGAGCAACATCTCAGAGAACTGAATGACAACATGAAGTGCATGAATGTACATGTCATGGTGTCCCAGAAGGACAAGAGAAGGGAAAAGGGGCTGTGATGGTTAGGTTCGTGTGTCAACTTGGCCAGGTGATGGTACCCAGATGTCTGGTCAAGCAAGCACTGGCCTAACTGTTGCCATGAGGACATTTGTGGCTGGTTAATAAACCAAGAAGTTGGTTTATTAAATCATCAGTCAATTGGCTACAGCTGTGACTGATGATGTCAACGAAGGGCATGTCTTCCACAATGAGAGAACGCAGTCAGCTGGATTTAATCCAATCAGTTGAAGACTTTTAAGTGAGACAGACAGAGGACCTTCACTTCTTCTTCGGCTGACCAGGGAAGTGTTTCCTGAGGAGTTCATTGAAGTTGCCAGTTCGTTTCCTGAGGAGTTCATCAAATATGTTCACTGAGGTTGTGTTTGCTGCCTGCCCTACAGAATTTGGACTCATGCATACCCACAGCTGTGTGAGACACTTTCATAGATATTATATTTATAGATATCTCTCATTGATTCTGTTTCCCTAGAGAACCCTAACCAATACAACTTGGTACCAGGAGTGGTTCTTGAGAAATAGAATCTTAAAATGGGCTTTTACAAGTGGTTTTCTACCTGATTAGATTCAAAGGCACTAATGACTCCATTTCCAATAATCAAGGGGGCACTGACAGTCCATGGCATGAATTGGCAATGGAGATACACAAAATAGCACAGTTGATTCTCCTAATCATACTCTTATACGAAGCAAGGCTCTGGGTGACAGTGTTTCTGACACCTTTACAGAGTTTTGCAGAATTAAGAGGTATAATGATGCTGGCTGGCTGTTCTTAGATATGTTAGATAAAATTATAAGGGAAAGGGATGAGCAAAAGGCTTCAAATTTAAAACTTAAGCACCGTATGACAGATGTGAAGGTTTCTATGTCAGCCCTGAAAGAAAATCTTATTTCCTGTGGCTGCAGACTTGAGATTTCTGAAAACAAGATGTAGACTCTCATTGTGCGAGTAGTAGATTTACAACGTAAACTAAAATCTCAACCTCTCAGGGTGTCTGCAGTTAAAGTAAAGGCATTAATTGGAAAAGAATGGGATCCTGAAACTTGGGATGGGGACACATGGATTGATAATAATGGCAGCGAGGACACGGGATCCCTGGATTCTGCTGAGTCACCATTAGATTAGAGGAAACAGTCCCCCCATCTCCAATCTGCCCTGAAGAAGCAGCTTCCCCACCTCCAGTCTGCCCTAAGGAGCCTGCCATCCAACCTCCACCTAAGGAGATTAACCCTTCAGTGCCTGTTAATCCTGCAATCACCTCCCCTGAGGAAGCAGCCCTCACTCCTCTGTCTGGAGAGATTAATCCTGTTTTACAAGATAAAGATGCAACAGAATGTCCTAAGGTAAATGACTTGTAGGATACTTCTAATTCTTTTTATGATCCACCCCCACCACCAATCTTTGCTTCAAAACCTGTAACTAGACTAAAGTCCCAACAGGTGCTGAAGGGTGAGGTACAAAGTGTGACCCATGAGGAAGTACACTATACTCCAAAAGAACTATAAGACTTTTCCACCCTATACACACAGAAGCCAGGGGAATATGTGTGGAAATGGATATTAAAGGTGTAGGATAATGGTGGAAGGAATATAAGGTTGGATCAGGCTGAATTTACTGATATGGGCCCACTAAGCAGAGATTCTGCATTCAATGTTGTAGTTTGGGGGGTTTGAAAGGGCATTAACAGTTTGTTTGGGTGGTTGGCTGAAACATGGATCAAAAGGTGGCCAGCATTACTGGAGGCTGAAATGCCAGAACTGCCCTGGTATAATGTAGAAGAAGAGATTCAAAGGCTTAGAGAGATCGGAATGTTAGAGTGGATTTATCATGGAAGACCTGCTCACATACCCCTGGAATGTCCAGAGGACACACCTTTTACCAGGACTGTGAGGAATATATTTGTGAGACTAACTCCATCATCTCTGAAGAGCTCTGCAGTCGCCCTGCTCTGTAGGTCAGATATTACTGTAGGAACTGCTGTCACTGAGCTGGAATTCTTAAACACAATGGGGATAATCAGATCCCGAGCCGGCAGAAGCCAAATAGCTGCAGTTAATTACCACAGACAAGGTAGGCATGGCTACCATACTGGAACACAGGCTCAAAGCAGCAATCAAAATAATATGACTCACAGAGACTTATGGCATTGGCTAGTAGATCATGGAGTACCAAGTAGTAAAACAGATGAGCAATCGACTAAATTCTTGTTTGAACTATATAAGCAGAAGAATTCTCGGTCAAGTGAAAAAAAGTCTCCACTGAATTACAAAAACAGAGAGTCACAGCCCTTTAATCAATTCCCAAACTTGAGACAGTTTACAGATACTGAGCCCCTTGAATGAGAGGAAGGCTGGGTACCCTTGGGGAAGGACCCTGTCACACTGCCAAAAATTTATACTGTTAATCTTCCTCCCAGTCTTCTCCAGGGGAACCTATGGCCTTTTACCAGGGTAACTGTGCACTGTGGAAAAGGAAATGATCAGATATTTCATGGATTATTAGACACTGGTTCAGAAGTGACATTAATTCCAGGAGACCCAAAACGTCACTCTGATCCACTAGTGAGAGTTGGAGCTTATGGAGGTCAGGTGACTGATGGACTTTTAACTCAGGTCTGTCTCACAGTGGGTCCAGTGGGTCCCCAGATCCATTCTGTGGTTATTTCCCCAGAGCCAGAATGCATAACTGGAATAGACATACTCAGCAACTGGCAGAATCCTCACATTGGTTCCCTGACTCATGGAGTGAAGGTTATTATGGTGGGAAAGGCCAAGTGGAAGCCACCAGAACTGGCCCTGCCTAGCAAAATAGTAAACCAGAAGCAATACTGGATTCCTAGAGGGATTGCGGAGATTAATGCCACTCTCAAGGACTTGATGGGTGGTAATTCCCACCATATTCCCATTCAATTCTCCTATTTGGCCTGTGCAGAAAACAGATGGATCTTGGAGGATGACTGCAGATTATCGTAAGCTTAACCAGGTGGTGACTCCAATTGCAGCTGCTGTTCCAGATGTGGTATCACTGCTTGAGCAAATCGACACATCCGCTGGTACCTGGTATGCAGCTATTGATCTGGCAAATGTTTTTTTCTCAATAGCTATTAGTAAGGACCACCAGAAACAGTTTACATTCAGCTGGCAAGGCCAGCAGTTTTCATTCATTGTGCTACCTCAGGGTTATATCAACTCTCCAGCCCTATGATGTAATATTATCCACAGGGATCCTGATCATTTCTCCCTCCCACAAGACATCATACTGATCCATTATATTGATGATATCATGTTGATTGGACCTACTGAGCAAGAAGTAGCAACCACTCTAGATTTGTTGGTAAGGTATCTGTGTGGCAGAGGATGGGAGATAAATCCAACAAAAATACAGGGGCCTTCCACCTCAGTAAAATTTCTAGGTGTCCAGTGGTGTGGGGCCTGTCAAGATATCCCTTCTAAGCTGAAGGATAAGCTGTTGCATCTGGCCTCTCCTATGACCAAAAAAAGACACACAATGCTTAGTTGGCCTCTTTGCATTTTGAAGACAACATATTCCTCATTTGGGTGTGCTACTCTGACCCATTTACCGAGCAACCAGAAAAGCTTCTAGTTTTGAGTGGGGACTAGAACAAGATGAGGCTCTGAGACAGGTCCAGGCTGCTGTACAAGCTGCTCTGCCGCTTGGACCATATGATCCAGCTGACCCAATGGTGCTGGAAGTGTCAGTGGCAAATAGAGACGCTGTTTGGAGCCTTTGGCAGACTCCTATAGGAGAATCACAAAGCAGGCCCTTAGGATTTTAGAATAAAGCTTTACGATCCTCTGCAAATAACTACTCTCCACTTGAGAAACAGCTGTTGGCTTGCTACTGGGCCTTAGTAGAGACAGAACACTTAACCATGGGCCACCAAGTTACCATGAGACCTGAGTTACCTATCATGAGCTGGGTGTTGTCTGACCCACCAAGCCATGAAGTTGGGCGTGCACAGCAGCATTCCATCATAAAAGGGAAATGGTATATACGAGATAGAGCTTGAGCATGTCCTGAAGGCACAAGTAAGTTACATGAGGAAGTGGCCCAAATGCCCATAGCCCCCACTCCTTCCACCTTACTTTCTCTTTCCCAACCCTCAGCTATGGCATCTTGGGGTGTTCCTTACAATCAGTTGACTGAGGAAGAGAAAACTTGGGCCTGGTTAACAGATGGTTCTGCACGACATGCAGGCACCACGTGAAAGTAGACACTGCAACCCCTTTCTGGGATATCCCTGAAGGACAGTGGTGAGGGGAAATCCTCCCAGTGGGCAGAACTTCGAGCAGTGCACCTGGTTGTTCACTTTGCTTCGAAGGAGAACTGGCCAGAGGTGCATTTGTATACTGCTTCATGGGCTGTTGCTAATGGTTTGGCTGAATGGTCAGGGACTTGGAAGGAACATGACTGGAAAATTGGTGACGAAGAAATCTGGGGAAGGGGTATGTGGATAGACCTTTCTGAGCGGGCAAAAAACATGAAGATATTTGAGTCCCATGTGAATGCTCACCAGAGGGTGACTTCAGCAGAAGAAGATTTTTAATAACCAAGTGGATAAAATGACCCGTTTGGTGGATACCAATCAGCCTCTTTCCTCATTGCCCAATGGGCTCATGAACAAAGTGGTCACGGTGGTAGGGATGGAGGTTATGCATAAGCTCAGCAACATGGACTTCCACTCACCAAGGCTGACCTGGCCACAGCCACTGCTGAGTTCCCAATCTGCCAGTGGGAACACTCAGAGACTCACACTCAATCCCCGATATGGCACCATCCCCAAGGTGATCAGCTTGCTACCTGGTGGCAGATTGATTACACTGGACCACTTCCATCATGGAAGGGGCAGCAATTTGTTCTTATTGGAACAGACACATACTCCGGATATGAGTTTGCCTTCCCTGCACGAAACGCTTCCGCCAAAACTACTGGATCTGTTGACTTACCGAATGCCTTATCCACCATGATGGTATTCCACACAGCATTGCTTCTGACCAAGAAATCCACTTCACAGAAAACGAAGTGAGGGAATGGGCACATGCTCATGGAATTCTCTGGTCTTACCATGTTCCCCATCATCCAGAAGCAGCTGGGTTGATAGAACGGCGGAATGGCCTGTTGAAGACTCAATTACAGCGCCAACTAGGTGGCAATACCTTGCAGGGCTGGGGCAGTGTTCTCCAGGAGACTGTGTATGTTCTGAATCAGCGTCCACTCTATGGGGCTGTTTCTTTCATAGACAGGATTCATGGGTCCAGGAATAATGGGGTGGAAACAGGACTGGCACCACTCACTATCTTTCCTAGTGATCCACTAGGTAAATTTTTGCTTCCTGTCCCTGAAAGCTTAAGCTCTGCTGGTCTACAAGTCTTTGTTCGAAAAGGAGGAGTGCTTCCACCAGGAAACACAGCAATAATCTCATTGAACTGGAAGTTAAGACTGCCACCTGGCCATTGTGGGCTTCTTATGTCTCTGAATCAACAGGCAAGAAAGGGGATTACTCTACTGGCTGGGGTGACTGATCCTGACTATCAAGGGGAAATAGCACTGCAACTACACAATGGAAGTAAAGAAGAGCTTTCCTGGAATACAGGAGATCCCCTAGGGTATTTCTTAGTACTACCATGCCCTGTGATTAAAGTCAATGGAAAACTGCAACAACCCAATCCAGGTAGGACTACCAATGGCCAAGAAACTTCAGGAATGAAGGTTTGGGTCACCCTACCAGGCAAAGAACCACATCCAGCTGAAGTGCTTGCTGAGGGTAAAGGGAACATGGTATGGGTAGTGGAAGAAGGTAGCGATAAATATGAACTATGGCAACATGACCAGTTACAGAAATGAGGACTATGATGGCATGAATATTTCCTCCTTGTTTTGTTAGGATTATGTTTGTATTTGTTTGTAAAGCAAATATCTTTGCTTTCTTCTCTGTCTTATCCCCTTACCATATGACATAAACTTTATTGTTCATTTTGCTGTATTTAAGCTAAAGGAAATAAATTTTAAAAGTTAATGTCGGGAGGCAGGGCAAGATGGCAGACTGGTGACCTGTATGTTTTAGTCACTCCTCCAGGAAAGTAGGTAGAAAGCCAGGAACTGCGTGGACTGGACACCACAGAGCAATCTGTCTTTGGGCATACTTCATACAACACTCATGAAAATGTCGAACTGCTGAGATCAGCAAAATCTGTAAGTTTTTGCGGCCAGGGGACCCGCACCCCTCCCTGCCAGGCTCAGTCCCGTGGGAGGAGGGGCTGTCAGTTCCGGGAAGGAGAAGGGAGAACTGCAGTGGCAGATCTTATCAGAAACTCATTCTACTGATCCAAACTCCAACCATAGATAGACTGAGACCAGACACCAGAGAATCTGAGAGCAGCCAGCCCAGCAGAGAGGAGACAGGCACAGAGAAAAAAAAACAACACGAAAAACTCCAAAATAAAAGCGGAGGATTTTTGGAGTTCTGGTGAACACAGAAAGGGGAAGGGCGGAGCTCAGGCCTTGAGGCGCATATGCAAATCCCTGAAGAAAAGCTGATCTCTCTGCCCTGTGGACCTTTCCTTAATGGCCCTGGTTGCTTTGTCTATTAGCATTTCAATAACCCATTAGATCTCTGAGGAAGGCCCTTTTTTTTTTTTTTAATCCTTTTTTTCTTTTTCTAAAACAATTACTCTAAGAAGCCCAATACAGAAAGCTTCAAAGACTTTCAATTTGGGCACGTCAAGTCAAGAGCAGAACTAAGAGAGCTCTGAGACAAAAGGCAATAATCCAGTGGCTGAGAAAATTCACTAAACACCACAACTTCCCAAGAAAAGGGGGGTGTCCGCTCACAGCCATCATCCTGGTGGACAGGAAACACTCCTGCCCATCGCCAGCCCCATAGCCCAGAGCTGCCCCAGACAACCCAGTGTGACGGAAGTGCTTCAAATAACAGGCACACACCACAAAACTGGGCGTGGACATTAGCCTTCCCTGCAACCTCAGCTGATTGTCCCAGAGTAGGGAAGGTGGAGCAGTGTGAATTAACAAAGCCCCACTCAGCCATCATTTGAGCAGACTGGGAGCCTCCCTACACAGCCCAGCAGCCCAGAACTGCCCTGGGGGGACGGCACTCACCTGTGACATAGCACAGTCATCCCTCAACAGAGGACCCGGGGTGCACAGCCTGGAAGAGGGGCCCACTTGCAAGTCTCAGGAGCCATACGCCAATACCAAAGACTTGTGGGTCAGTGGCAGAGACAAACTGTGGCAGGACTGAACTGAAGGATTAGACTATTGCAGCAGCTTTAAAACTCTAGGATCATCAGGGAGATTTGATTGTTAGGGCCACCACCCCTCCCCGACTGCCCAGAAACACGCCCCACATACAGGGCAGGCAACACCAACTGCACATGCAAGCTTGGTACACCAATTGGGCCCCACAAGACTCACTCCCCCACTCACCAAAAAGGCTAAGCAGGGGAGAACTGGCTTGTGGAGAACAGGTGGCTCGTGGACGCCACCCGCTGGTTAGTTAGAGAAAGTGTACTCCACGAAGCTGTAGATCTGATAAATTAGAGATAAGGACTTCAATAGGTCTACAAACCCTAAAAGAACCCTATCAAGTTCAGCAAATGCCACGAGGCCAAAAACAACAGAAAATTATAAAGCATATGAAAAAACCAGACGATATGGATAACCCAAGCCCAAGCACCCAAATCAAAAAACCAGAAGAGACACAGCACCTAGAGCAGCTACTCAAAGAACTAAAGATGAACAATGAGACCATAGTAGGGGATATAAAGGAAATCAAGAAGACTCTAGAAGAGCATAAAGAAGACACTGCAAGACTAAATAAAAAAATGGATGATCTTATGGAAATTAAAGAAACTGTTGACCAAATTAAAAAGATTCTGGACACTCATAGTACAAGACTAGAGGAAGTTGAACAATGAATCAGTGACCTGGAAGATGACAGAATGGAAAATGAAAGCATAAAAGAAAGAATGGGGAAAAAAATTGAAAAAATCGAAATGGACCTCAGGGATATGATAGATAATATGAAACGTCCAAATATAAGACTCATTGGTGTCCCAGAAGGGGAAGAAAAGGGTAAAGGTCTAGGAAGAGTATTCAAAGAAATTGTTGGGGAAAACTTCCCAAATCTTCTAAACAACATAAATACACAAATCATAAATGCTCAGCGAACCCCAAATAGAATAAATCCAAATAAACCCACTCCGAGACATATACTGATCACAGTGTCAAACACAGAAGAGAAGGAGCAAGTTCTGAAAGCAGCAAGAGAAAAGCAATTCACCACATACAAAGGAAACAGCATAAGACTAACTAGTGACTACTCAGCAGCCACCATGGAGGCGAGAAGGCAGTGGCACGATATATTTAAAATTCTGAGTGAGAAAAATTTCCAGCCAAGAATACTTTATCCAGCAAAGCTCTCCTTCAAATTTGAGGGAGAGCTTAAATTTTTCACAGACAAACAAATGCTGAGCGAATTTGCTAACAAGAGACCTGCCCTACTGGAGATACTAAAGGGAGCCCTACAGACAGAGAAACAAAGAAAGGACAGAGAGACTTGGAGAAAGGTTCAGTACTAAAGAGATTCGGTATGGGTACAATAAAGGATATTAATAGAGAGAGGGAAAAATATGGCAAACATAAACCAAAGGATAAGATGGCCGATTCAAGAAATGCCTTCACGGTTTTAACGTTGAATGTAAATGGATTAAACTCCCCAATTAAAAGATATAGACTCGCAGAATGGATCAAAAAAAATGAACCATCAATATGTTGCATACAAGAGACTCATCTTAGACACAGGGACACAAAGAAACTGAAAGTGAAAGGATGGAAAAAAATATTTCATGCAAGCTACAGCCAAAGGAAAGCAGGTGTAGCAATATTAATCTCAGATAAAATAGACTTCAAATGCAGGGATGTTTTGAGAGACAAAGAAGGCCACTACATACTAACAAAAGGGGCAATTCAGCAAGAAGAAATAACAATCGTAAATGTCTATGCACCCAATCAAGGTGCCACAAAATACATGAGAGAAACACTGGCAAAACTAAAGGAAGCAATTGATGTTTCCACAATAATTGTGGGAGACTTCAACACATCACTCTCTCCTATGGATAGATCAACCAGACAGAAGACCAATAAGGAAACTGAAAACCTAAAGAATCTGATAAATGAATTAGATTTAACAGACATATACAGGACATTACATCCCAAATCACCAGGATACACATACTTTTCTAGTGCTCACGGAACTTTCTCCAGAATAGATCATATGCTGGGACATAAAACAAGCCTCAATAAATTTAAAAAGATTGAAATTATTCAAAGCACATTCTCTGACCACAATGGAATACAATTAGAAGTCAATAACCATCAGAGACTTAGAAAATTCACAAATACCTGGAGGTTAAACAACACACTCCTAAACAATCAGTGGGTTAAAGAAGAAATAGCGAGAAGGGGCCGGGGCGAGGAGCGAAGAGGCCGGAGGGAGAACGCGGAGGGGAGGGGGGCGGGAGGGGGGTGGGGGATCCCGAGGCACTCGCGGCCCGGAGTCTGTGAGGCCCGGGAGCAGCGCCAGTCGTCCCGCCTAGCCACAACTTGCCCAGACGAGACAGGCTTCATCCTGCGCCCTGGAAAAAAAAAGCCGGCTCGCCTCTACTAGCTCTGCTTCTCCTCCGCCTCCACGGGCACCGCCTGCGCGACTTGCGCCCCTGTAGTCCGGATCCCCTTTGTCGTCCCCATCTGCCTGCAGCGCCCGGCGCCCGCCGAGGAGCCCGCAGCTAGATGCTGGGGATATAACCGTGAGCGAGAGGGAGCACAATCCTTGTTGCCGCTGAGCCTGCAGTCCAGTGGATGGAACTGACAGTCCACCTAGCTACCAGGAAATTAAAAAAAAAAAAAAAAAAATTCCTGATGGTCCAAGCAGGGCCTCGCTGGCCACTGAGGAATGCCTGGCTTTTCTTCAGCCATCCTTCTCTGTGGTAACCACAGGCAGCCCCAAGAAACCCCAAGAATGAGAGGCCCGAAATCTGCAAGGAGCTGCTAGAAATGTTTTCAATTTTCCGGAAAACAGAATGCAGCCCGGATATAAGTTTGTAAGGGCCCTGGGCGCGCGCTGACCTCGCGCGGGGCGGGCGCCCTTTGCTGCCGGTACGCCCGGGGGCGCTGTCATAGCAACGGCCTGGACGCCCAGACTTTAGGCCGCCGCCGCCGCCTCCGGGGTCCCGGCCTTCTCCAGCTCGCAAGGAGTGTGGCGGCGGCGGCCCGGATTGGCGAGACCAGCCCCCCTCCTTGGATGCAACCAGAGGCGGCGCACTAGCTTCCAAGCATGCCCTTCCAGAAGCATGTGTACTATCCGCTGGCCAGCGGCCCGGAGGTTCCGGCGGCCACTGCCGCCTCTGCGGCGGGCGCGGCGAGCGCAGCCGCCATGGCCTGTGTTCCCCCCACCGCGGCTTCGGGGTCCCTGCCCTTCTTCCAATTCCGACCGCGGCTGGAGAACGTGGACTGGCGGCGGCTGAGCGCCATCGACGTGGACAAGGTGGCGGGGGCCGTGGACGTGCTCACACTGCAGGAGAACATCATGAACATCACCTTCTGCAAGCTGGAGGACGAGAAGTGTCCGCATTGCCAGTCGAGCGTGGACCCGGTGCTGCTGAAACTCATCCGCCTGGCACAGCTCACGATTGAGTACCTGCTGCACTCGCAGGACTTCCTCACCTCGCAGCTGCACACCCTGGAGGAGCGGCTGCGCTTGACCCTGGCCGACTGCGAGCAGAGCAAGAAGCTGGTCACCAAACAGGCGGGGGAGATCAAGTTACTCAAGGATGAGTGTAAACGCAGGAAAAAGATGATCTCCACCCAGCAGCTGATGATCGAGGCCAAAGCCAGCTATTACCAGTGTCATTTTTGTGACAAGGCTTTTATGAACCAAGCTTTCCTGCAAAGTCATATTCAACGCCGCCATCCTGAAGATTCTCACCTTGAGTATAAGAAAAAGGTGCAGACCGATAAGCTCCAGGATGAAATCAACATATTGAAGGAACAGCTGCAGCTCACCAAATCTCAGTTAGAGGCGGCACAGCATGCACATGCGGTCAGATTCTCTAAGGAGTATGAAATGCAAAAAACAAAAGAGGAAGAATTTCTGAAGTTGTTTGATAGATGGAAAGAAGAAGAAAAGGAGAAACTAGTTGATGAGATGGAAAAAGTCAAGGAGATGTTTATGAAGGAGTTTAAAGAACTAACTTCCAAGAATTCAGCATTAGAATATCAATTGTCAGAAATACAGAAGTCCAATATGCAGATCAAGTCAAACATAGGCACATTAAAAGATGCACATGAGTTTAAAGAAGACCGTCCTCAGTATCCTCAGGATTTCCAAAATGTGATGCAACTTCTTGATAGTCAGGAAAGCAAGTGGACAGCTCGAGTTCAAGCCCTTCATCAAGAACACAAGAAAGAAAAGGGTCGGCTCCTTTCACATATAGAGAAACTTCGAACCTCAATGATAGATGATCTAAATGCAAGTAATGTTTTCTACAAGAAAAGAATAGAAGAGCTAGGCCAGAGACTCCAGGAACAGAATGAGGTGATTATTACTCAGAGGCAGCAGATTAAAGAGTTTACCAGTAAACCATTAAACAGTGTCAGTGAACCCAAAGCCTGGCAAACTTTCGAACCTAAGACACCTGCCCCAGCCGTACCTGTGAATGCTCCAGCACCACAGACTTTGGATGCTAAATCAGGTCTAACAATAGCACCTGAACAGGCATTCGCATCACACATACTGGAACCAATAGAAGAACTTTCAGAGGAAGAAAAAGTAAGGGAAAATGAACTCAAATTAAATAACAGCAAGGTACATTTAAGGAAAGCTTTGAAGAATAATCCCTCCCTCACTAAGGAAATAAGAACTGTCTTGGAACAGAGCTTGGTGGAGAAACTGGAAACCTTGGGAATTAATACAGATATACGTGGTATCCCAAGTGATCACTTGAATAGAGTGCTGAGAAATGTGGAATCAGCAAGACATGAAAGAGAAAGACAAATACCTAACATTCAGCAAATTCGAGAATTCCTTGAATATCAGGTCAGCTGTAAAATTGAGGAGAGAACATTACTGTCTTCAGATAAATGCAGTATTTCTCAAATGGATACCCTTGCAACTGGAGAAAGATCCAAAGCAATGCAACATTCTTCCAAAAGCAGACATTTGATTAGACAAAGACCAGTTTTTACTGATAGAACATCTGTTCCAAAAATTCGGAAAAATATCCTAGAAGATAATTTTCCCGGAAAGCCATCTACTATTACGACCCCTCCCTTTAGTTCAGAGGAGGAATTGGATGATGATGACTTCGTACAGACATATGCATCCCCAGACTTACCTCCTCTGCAATCATCTAAAAGCAACAAGGGTAGCTTTGCAATGAATACTGCCAAAAGTGACACTGACTGGACCAAAGAGAGTGAAATTGAGGACTCTGATGTTTCTCCCAAGCCTGCAGGAACCGCCATTAAAACACTAACTGAAAAAGTTGAAAAAACAGTTACAAATCACAGAAATGTTAATAAACTAGTTGGTGGTATTAATGTTGCTGAGGCATTCATCAAAGAAGAAGAAATACCAGAAGGACTAAAGTGTGCAGATGTGGATGAGGATGACTGGGACATATCATCCTTAGAGGAAGAAAAATCTTTGGGGGAAAAAACTGGGAAAGAACAGAAGGAACCTCCACTGGTGAAGAATGAATCAAATTCTACTCACATACCAAGTGCCTGGGGTGCATCTAATGCTAGAGGGCCAAAGGGAGAAGGACTTCAAGAAAATGAATCAAGCACATTAAAAAGCAGCCTGGTAACTGTGACTGATTGGAGTGACTCCTCAGATGTATAACTAGAATTCCAAATGTCAGAAGATTCTTCCAGAAGCCAACAGTATTTCAGTGTCACAGCATTTTAAGCTCATGCCTTATAGTATTTCCCACAATAACAAGGAAGCTTATTCAGAGAACAAGGCTCTCTTTAATGGCATCTAATACAGTATTAAACAAGATTGTCAACAGTATTTGGAAGCATATAAAGGTGTTCAAGTCTTCAGTTGCTTAAAAATAACATGTCATCAAAGTCATAAAAAGCTTCAGAATGGTAATCTAGTGTTAAGTGTATTTTTTTCAAATAGTTTTTAAGTGAATTTTTTCTTTTTTAGCTTATAGCAGGTTTTGGTTTGAATTATTGAACTTTTTAAAAAGATTTACTTTTTTATGTAAATCATCACATATGGAATGTGATATAAAATTCTGTTAGTATCCTCAAAATTGAATTAGTGGAATCAGTGAAACCTTAAGAGTAGACTGGTTATTTTTCATATGTAAGTTTTCAAATTATAATATAGCTATGCCCATTGTAAGCACATTTTCCTGAAATACCTTCATCATATGCAGTACTGAGCCACTGTAAGCATGTTGCTGTTAAAACAATTATTTTAGAAGTTAAATACTATTTCTGGAGTATAACCTTTAATTTGGATATTTTATGAATAAAATGTAGCTATTTTAAGTGCCAATTAATTTATCAGAATATAAATAGAAAAGATTAAGTAATTACTGAATTCATGTTTATGTAGAGTTTTATTTTAAAAACTTTTTAAATGTAAAACCCAAATTATAAAATACCTCAAAAGAAATTTAGTTATATTCTTGAGCAATGACATTGTCAGAGGTTAGAAAATTCATATGAGCTGTTTTTGCATTTTTTTATACTTTGTGGTACTATCTGTAGTCTGTTTCCAAAAAAGTAACAATTTAAATGAAAAAAAAAAAAAAAAAAAAAAAAAGAAGAAATAGCAAGAGAAATTGTTAAATATATAGAGACGAATGAAAATGAGAACACAACATACCAAAATCTATGGGATGCAGCAAAAGCAGTGCTAAGGGGGAAATTTATAGCACTAAATGCATATATTAAAAAGGAAGAAAGAGCCAAAATCGAAGAACTAATGGATCAACTGAAGAAGCTAGAAAATGAACAGCAAACCAATCCTAAACCAAGTAGAAAAAAAGAAATAACAAGGATTAAAGCAGAAATAAATGACATAGAGAACAAAAAAACAATAGAGAGGATAAATATCACCAAAAGTTGGTTCTTTGAGAAGATCAACAAGATTGACAAGCCCCTAGCTAGACTGACAAAATCAAAAAAAGAGAAGACCCATATAAACAAAATAATGAATGAAAAAGGTGACATAACTGCAGATCCTGAAGAAATTAAAAAAAAATTATAAGAGGATACTATGAACAACTGTATGGCAACAAACTGGACAATGTAGAAGAAATGGACATTTTTCTGGAAACATATGAACAACCTAGACTGACCAGAGAAGAAATAGAAGACCTCAACCAACCCATCACAAGCAAAGAGATCCAATCAGTCATCAAAAATCTTCCCACAAATAAATGCCCAGGGCCAGATGGCTTCACAGGGGAATTCTACCAAACTTTCCAGAAAGAACTGACACCAATCTTACTCAAACTCTTTCAAAACATTGAAGAAAAGGGAACACTACCTAACTCATTTTATGAAGCTAACATCAATCTAATACCAAAACCAGACAAAGATGCTACAAAAAAGGAAAACTACCGGCCAATCTCCCTAATGAATATAGATGCAAAAATCCTCAACAAAATACTTGCAAATCGAATCCAAAGACACATTAAAAAAATCATACACCATGACCAAGTGGGGTTCATTCCGGGCATACAAGGATGGTTCAACATAAGAAAAACAATCAATGTATTACAACACATTAAAAACTCGAAAGGGAAAAATCAATTGATCATCTCAATAGATGCTGAAAAAGCATTTGACAAAATCCAACATCCCTTTTTGATAAAAACACTTCAAAAGGTAGGAATTGAAGGAAACTTCCTCAACATGATAAAGAGCATATATGAAAAACCCACAGCCAGCATAGTACTCAATGGTGAGAGACTGAAAGCCTTCCCTCTAAGATCAGGAACAAGACAAGGATGCCCGCTGTCACCACTGTTATTCAACATTGTGCTGGAAGTGCTAGCCAGGGCAATCCGGCAAGACAAAGAAATAAAAGGCATCCAAATTGGAAAAGAAGAAGTAAAACTGTCATTGTTTGCAGATGATATGATCTTATATCTAGAAAACCCTGAGAAATCGACGATACAGCTACTAGAGCTAATAAACAAATTTAGCAAAGCAGCGGGATACAAGGTTAATGCACATAAGTCAGTAATGTTTCTATATGCTAGAAATGAACAAACTGAAGAGACACTCAAGAAAAAGATACCATTTTCAATAGCAACTAAAAAAATCAAGTACCTAGGAATAAACTTAACCAAAGATGTAAAAGACCTATACAAAGAAAACTACGTAACTCTACTAAAAGAAATAGAAGGGGACCTTAAAAGATGGAAAAATATTCCATGTTCATGGATAGGAAGGCTAAATGTCATTAAGATGTCAATTCTACCCAAACTCATCTACACATTCAATGCAATCCCAATCAAAATTCCAACAACCTACTTTGCAGACTTGCAAAAGCTAGTTATCAAATTTATTTGGAAAGGGAAGATGCCTCGAATTGCTAAAGACACTCTAAAAAAGAAAAACAAAGTGGGAGGACTTACACTCCCTGACTTTGAAGCTTATTATAAAGCCACAGTTGCCAAAACAGCATGGTACTGGCACAAAGATAGACATATAGATCAATGGAATCGAATTGAGAATTCAGAGATAGACCCTCAGATCTATGGCCGACTGATCTTTGATAAGGCCCCCAAAGTCACTGAACTGAGCCATAATGGTCTTTTCAACAAATGGGGCTGGGAGAGTTGGATATCCATATCCAAAAGAATGAAAGAGGACCCCTACCTCACCCCCTACACAAAAATTAACTCAAAATGGACCAAAGATCTCAATATAAAAGAAAGTACCATAAAACTCCTAGAAGATAATGTAGGAAAACATCTTCAAGACCTTGTATTAGGCGGCCACTTCCTAGACTTTACACCCAAAGCAGAAGCAACAAAAGAGAAAATAGATAAATGGGAACTCCTCAAGCTTAGAAGTTTCTGCACCTCAAAGGAATTTCTCAAAAAGGTAAAGAGGCAGCCAACTCAATGGGAAAAAATTTTTGGAAACCATGTATCTGACAAAAGACTGATATCTTGCATATACAAAGAAATCCTACAACTCAATGACAGTAGTACAGACAGCCCAATTATAAAATGGGCAAAAGATATGAAAAGACAGTTCTCTGAAGAGGAAATACAAATGGCCAAGAAACACATGAAAAAATGTTCAGCTTCACTAGCTATCAGAGAGATGCAAATTAAAACCACAATGAGATACCATCTAACACCGGTTAGAATGGCTGCCATTAAACAAACAGGAAACTACAAATGCTGGAGGGGATGTGGAGAAATTGGAACTCTTATTCATTGTTGGTGGGACTGTATAATGGTTCAGCCACTCTGGAAGTCAGTCTGGCAGTTCCTTAGAAAACTAGATATAGAGCTACCATTCGATCCAGCGATTGCACTTCTCGGTATATACCCGGAAGATCGGAAAGCAGTGACACGAACAGATATCTGCACGCCAATGTTCATAGCAGCATTATTCACAATTGCCAAGAGATGGAAACAACCCAAATGTCCTTCAACAGATGAGTGGATAAATAAAATGTGGTATATACACACGATGGAATACTACGCGGCAGTAAGAAGGAACGATCTGGTGAAACATATGACAACATGGATGAACCTTGAAGACATAATGCTGAGCGAAATAAGCCAGGCACAAAAAGAGAAATATTATATGCTACCACTAATGTGAACTTTGAAAAATGTAAAACAAATGATTTATAATGTAGAATGTAGGGGAACTAGCAGTAGAGAGCAATTAAGGAAGGGGGAACGATAATCCAAGAAGAACAGATAAGCTATTTAACCTTCTGGGGATGCCCAGAAATGACTATGGTCTGTTAAATTCTGATGGATATAGTAGGAACAAGTTCACAGAAATGTTGCTATATTATGTAACTTTCTTGGGGTAAAGTAGGAACATGTTGGAAGTTAAGCAGTTATCTTAGGTTAGTTGTCTTTTTCTTACTCCCTTGTTATAGTCTCTGAAATGTTCTTTTATTGTATGTTTGTTTTCTTTTTAACTTTTTTTTTCATACAGTTGATTTAAAAAAGAAGGGAAAGTTAAAAAAAAAAAAAGAAAGAAAGAAAAACAAGGAAAAAAAAAAAGATGTAGTGCCCCCTTGAGGAGCCTGTGGAGAGTGCAGGGGTATTCGCCTAACCCACCTCCATGGTTGCGAACATGACCACAGACATAGGGGACTGGTGGTTTGATGGGTTGAGCCCTCTACCATAAGTTTTACCCTTGGGAAGACGGTTGCTGCAAAGGAGAGGCTAGGCCTCCCTATATTTGTGCCTAAGAGTCTCCTCCTGAATGCCTCTTTGTTGCTCAGATGTGGCCCTCTCTCTCTGGCTAAGCCAACTTGAAAGGTGAAATCACTGCCCTCCCCCCTACGTGGGATCAGACACCCACGGGAGTGAATCTCCCTGGCAACGTAGAATATGACTCCCGGGGAGGAATGTAGACCCGGCATCGTGGGACGGAGAACATCTTCTTGACCAAAAGGGGGATGTAAAAGGAAATGAAATAAGCTTCAGTGGCAGAGAGATTCCAAAACGAGCCGAGAGGTCACTCTGGAGGGCACTCTTACGCACACTTTAGACAACCCTTTTTAGGTTCTAAAGAATTGGGGTAGCTGGTGGTGGATACCTGAAACTATCAAACTACAACCCAGAACCCATGAATCTCGAAGACAGTTGTATAAAAATGTAGCTTATGAGGGGTGACAATGGGATTGGGAAAGCCATAAGGACCACACTCCACTTTGTCTAGTTTATGGATGGATGAGTAGAAAGATAGGGGAAGGAAACAAACAGACAAAGGTACCCAGTGTTCTTTTTTACTTCAATTGCTCTTTTTCACTCTAATTATTATTCTTGTTATTTTTGTGTGTGTGCTAATGAAGGTGTCAGGGATTGATTTAGGTGATGAATGTACAACTATGTAATGGTACTGTAAACAATCGAAAGTATGATTTGTTTTGTATGACTGCGTGGTATGTGAATATATCTGAATAAAATGACGATTAAAAAAAAAAAAAAAAAAAAAGTTAATGTCACCCAAGGACTTGCACCATACTCTGGAGAGATTTAGTACGTTTCCAGTTGTATGCTGCACAGCTGAGTATTGTTAGGCAAAATATATGTCTGTTATTGTTACCTACTTAGAGATAAAGTATGGTTTTAGGTGATGTGTATAACTGCCAAGTTGACAAGGGGTGGACTGTGATGGTTAGGTTCATGTGTCAACTTGGCCAGGTGATGGTACCCAGCTGCCTGGTCAAGCGAGCACTGGCCTAACTGTTGCTGCAAGGATGTTTGTGGCTGGTTAATAAATGGCTGCAGCTGTGACTGATGATGTCAACGAAAGGCATGTCTTCCACAATGAGAGAATGCAGTCAGCTGGATTTAATCCAATCTGTTGAAGACTTTTAAGCAAGACAGATAGAGGACCTTCACTTCTTCTTCGGCTAACCAGAGAAGTGTTTGCTGAGGAGTTCATTGAAGTTGCCAGTTCGTTTCCTGAGGAGTTCATCGAACACATTCGTTGAACTTGCCAGTTCGTTTCCTGAGAAGTTCATTGAACATCTTCACTGGAGTTGCCAGTTTGCTGCCTGCCCTACGGAATTCAGACTCATGCATACCCACAGTTGTTTGAGACGCTTTTATAAATCTTTATATTTATAGATATCTCTAATTGATTCTGTTTCCGTAGAGAACCTTAACTAATACAGGGGCAGAAGCAATAATAGAGGAAATAATCAATGAAAAATTCCCATCTCTCATGAAAGATATAAAATTACAGATCCAAAAAGCACAGCATACCCCCAAACAGAATAGATATGAATAGGCCTACGCCAAGACAATAATCAGATTATCAAACGTCAAAGACAAAGACAGAATCCTGAAAGCAGCAAGAGAAAAGCGATCCATCACATACAAAGGAAGTTTGATAAGACCATGTGCGGATTTCTCAGTAGAAACCATGGAGCCATGAAGGAAGTGGTGTGATACATTTAAGATACTGAAAGAGAAAAACTGCCAACCAAGAATCCTATATCTGGCAAAACTGTCCTTCAAATATGAAGGAGAGTTTAAAATATTCTCTGACAAACAGACAATGAGAGAGTTTGTGAACAAGATACTAAAGGGGACACTACAGACAAATAAGAAAAGACAGGAGTGAGAGGCTTGGAACCCAGTTTTGGATGATGGTAGCACAGCAATGTAAGTACACTGAATAAAGATGACTGTGAATATGGTTGAAAGAGGAAGGTTAGGAGCATGCGGGACACCAGCAGGAAAGAGGAAAGATAAAGACTGGGACTGTATAACTCAGTGAAATCTAAAGTGCTCAATAACTGTGATAAAATCTACAAATATGTTTTTACATATGGAGAACAATGAATGTCAATCTTGCAAGGTATTAAAAATAGCGAGGTATTGGGGAAAAACACAATCAATGCAAATTAGAGACTATAGTTAACAGAAACATTGTATTATGCTTCCTTTAACATAACAAAGGCAATATACCAAAGCCTTTAAGAGGGGGACAAAAGGGAAGGGTTTCGGCCTCTTGGCATTGGTGATGTTGTCTGACTCTTTTATTCTACTTTAGGTGAACTCTGTCTTTCCTTTTGTTGCTTTTTAGCTGTCATGTTTTTTTTTTCCTCTTTCTTTTTCATCTCTCTGCCTTCTTTGACTCTTCCTACTTCTTTGTGGAAGAAATGGAGATATCCTTAAATAGATAGTGTTGATGGTGGTGAATACATAAATATATGACTATACAGGGAATCATCAATTGTTTACTTAGGATGGAAAGTATGGTGGGTCAACAAAACCATTTAAAAAAAAAACCAACTGATGGAGAAACCTTGGGGGCACTACATTGACTGAAATAAGTCAGACACATAAGGACAAATATGCATGTTCTCACTGACATGAACTAATTATAATAGATAAACTCACAGACATGAAATATAAGGAACCAGGATATAGAAAGAGATTAAAGAATGGGGAGCAGTTGCTTATTATGAGCAGAATGTTTAACTAGGTTGAAATTACGTGTTTGGAAATGGACAGAAGTGACGGTAGCACGTTATTGTTGAGAATAACTAACAGTGCTGAATGGTATGTGAATGTGGTGGAAAGGGGAAGCTTAGAGTCACGTATGTCACCAGAAGGAAAGTTGGAGGTTAAAAGATGGGAATGTATAAAACAGTGAATCTTGTGGTGGGCAATCTCCATGATTAACTGTACAAATATTAGAAATCTCTCTTCTGAACTAGAACAAATGTATCACACTATAACTAGAAGTTAATAATAGAGGAATATAAAGGGAAAAATATATACCTATTGCAAACTATACACTACAGTTTGTAGTATTTTAACATTCTTTCATCAATAGTAACAAATGTACTGTACCAATACTATGAATCAATAATGGAAGGGGGGTGGTTAGGGGTATGGGAGGATTTAAGTTTTCTTTTTTTGTCTTTCTTTTCTGGAGTAATGAAAATGTTCTAAAAATTGAAAAAAAAAATTGTGATGGACGCACAGCTGTATGATGGTACCGTGGGCAACTGACTGTGCACTTTGGATCTTTGGATAATTGTACAGTATGTGAACAATCAATAAAATAAAATTAAAAAAAACTTCTATGTTAAAAACAGCAAATTCAGTATCTATAACACTGTAGCAAAAAAGAAAGGAAACATAAAAACACACAAAGAAATAAAGAAAAAAACTACTGGGGTTTTTTTTTGGCCCAAGTGCCCCAGCCTCAGGCTTAATTTTCCAAATCCCCTCCCCTCTCCCGGGCCCCAAGCAACAGACCATTCATCAAGGGTTTTGTATCTGCAGCCCAAAAGTTTTTTTACCCAAGATGATGAATGTCGACATGGATGGTGTTGATGCCGAAAATCAGGTAGAACTGGAGGAAAAAACATGACTTATTAATCAAGTGTTGTTGGAACTCCAACACAAACTAGAAGATCTCTCGGCAAGAGTAGACGCAGTTAAGGAAGAAAATCTGAAGCTAAAATCAGAAAACCAAGTTCTTGGACAATACATAGAAAACCCATGTCAGCTTCTAGTGTTTTTCAAACAACTGACACAAAAAGCAAAAGAAAGTAAGGGATTGATAACCATTCTGTTTTATGGAATTGCTGATTTTTTTTTCCTTTAAAATTTGAATTGAGTCCAAAAGTTACAGTACCTTTGTTTGTGACTTCATTGAATATTTATGAAGATAATGGCAGAGCTAGGCAAAAATGAAGAGCTCTAAAAGTGTAACTGGAGACTTCATGAGTTTGCATATTATCTTAGTCTATGAAAACGTGTAAATGTATTGATTGTAGAGACTTTATAATTAGAATTGCCTATATTTACGAAAACTTGAAAATGAGTGCTTTATCAAATTTTCTTTGATTTATAAGTTTAGCACTATCTTTTATTATAGGCTTCATAAAAGACGATACAAGAAAATAACTACCATGTTGTAAAAAAGTGAACAAAATCATGTACTGAGTGCACGGCTTTATGTACCCTGCCCACCGTCTTGTGCCTCTTTTCTATTTGCCTCTTCCTTCCCATTTCCCTTCCCCTAAGGAAAAGCAGTTGGTTCCACATTTGTAAAAGTAATTTTAATAATTAATCATTTATGAAAATAACCCGAACTCTTTGTTGAACTTAACCAAAATAAGACAGTTTCTCAGCCAGGACCTGTCATTTGTTATATTTAGTAACAAGACAGGACTATCAGTTCCTATTTGAGAAACTGAAAACTGAGACTATAAAAATGATGATTGTTCACTGAAACTGTGAATTTTCAAACTGGGAAGATTTGTTGTACAAAACTTCCTTCTGCACAAAATGACCACTTGGAGCTCTGGTTGTGTGTGTGTATGCGTGTGTGTTTAAAATAGAAAATCTCAGGAAACATAGAAATAGAATGGAAAAAGTACTTGATAAACAGTAACTAACTACAAATGCTTTCACTCCAGATTTGTGTCATCCCTGACATAGATTAGGTCTTTTGGGGACTATATATGAAAGCGGATTAAGTCTGACTAACTTTATGTAAGCCACAGCTGGAAGAGAACAGCTACAAAGTGTTTGGTCTCTTAAGGTTTATTTATGGTGCCCAGAAGATCAAGTTCGCAAAAACTCTTAAGAGTATATTGTACCAGAATAATGAATAAAATGGGAGGGTTTTACATTTGTACTAATTGCTTGTTTTTCTCAATATTTTATCTCACCAGTTCTTGAATTTTCTGTAAATCCAACTACTTGATTTGCAGAATTCTGGGCATCCTTTTACTAAAGAGTTTTGTTTTGTTTTGTTTTTGGTAAAGGAATTTTGCAAAAGTAATGTTAAAATGCTATTTATAATAGGAAGACAGATCCACTAATATAGCTTGTGGTTTTAGATTTGGGCCACTTTTAATCATGAAATAATAATCTTATATTTGTATTGGTGCAAGTAAAATTCAATAAATGATTTTAGCTGTATGAATATATAATAGTTGTACTGAAAACATTTTACATTCCTTTTGTGACTAATTTACAAACGTTTGAAAATTGTATTGCAATTCTGCTTTGCTGTTTAATAAAAAGCCATTTCAGAGATTAAAAAAAAGCAACAAACAAACTAATGGGATGCAGTAAAGGCAGTGCTGAGAGGGAAAGTTATAGTTCTAACTGCTTACATTAAAAAAGAAGAAAGATCTCAAATAGGAGTCCCAACCTCACAACTGGAAGATCTAGAAAAAGAAGAGCAAACTAAACCCAAAGCAAGAAGGGAGGAAATAAAGATTAGAGCAGAGATAAATTAAATAGTGAATTTTAAAAAAACCATAAAGAGAATCAATAAAACCAAAAGTTAGCTCATTGTAAAGATCAATAAAATAAACAAACTTTAGCTAGACCAACAAAGAAAAAAAGAGAGAATACAAATAACTAAAATCAGAAAAGAAAGGGGGGACAATACTATTGACCCCATAGAAATAAAAAGGATTATAAAAAGACACTATGAACAACTGTACACCAACAAATTAGATAACCTGGATGAAAGGACAAATTCCTAGAAATACACAAACTACTTACACTGACTCAAGGAGAAACAGAAAATTTCAATAGAGCAATAGATTGACTTAGTCATCAAAAACCTCCAAACTGAGAAAAGCCCAGGACCAGATGGTTTCATCGGTAAATTATACTAAACATTCTAAGAGTTACCACCAATCCTGCTCAAACTCTTCCCAAAAATGGAAGAGGAGAGAACACTCCCTTACTCATTCTATGAGGCCAACATCACCCTGATACCAAAGCCAGATAAATATAATACAAGAAAAGAAAATTACAGACCAATAACCCTCATGAATATAGATGCAAAAATACTCAACAAAATAATAGCAAACAGAGCCCAACAGCACATTAAAAGAATTATATACCATGATCAAGTGGGATTTATCCACGATAGGCAAGGGTGATTCAACATAAAAAAAAAATCTATTAACGTAATACTCCATATTAGTAAAACAAAGGAAAAAACCCACATGATCATCTCAATTAATGCAGAAAAGTCATTTGACAAAATCCAGCACCCCTCTTTGATAAAAACACTTAGGAAACTAGGAATAGAAGGGAACTTCTTCAACATGATGAAGGGCATACATTAAAAACCCCAGGGCTAACATCATACTCAATGGTGAAAGACTGATAGCTTTTCCTCTAAGATCAGGAACAAGACAAAAAGTGGCAGGGTACAAGATCAACACACAACATCTGAAGAAGAAATTAAGAAAAAAACAATTCATTTACAATAGAATCAAATAGCTAGGAATAAATTTAATCAAGGATGTAAAGGACTTATTCACAGAAAACTATAAAACATTATTGAAAGAAATTAAAGAAGACCTAAATAAATGGAAGGACATTTCACATTCATGGACTGGAAGACAAAAATATTAAGATGTCAATTATACCAAAGCAATTTACAGATTCAAAGCAATCCCCAACAAAATTCCAACAGCCTTCTTTGCAGAAATGAAAGAGCCAATCACCAAATTCATATGGAAGTATACAACACAAAGAGTGATTCCTAATGTAAACTATGGACTATAGTTCATAATAATATTCTCTCACAATTTGTAACAAAGTTATCAGACTAATGCAAAATGTTAATAATGGGGGCAAGTATATGATTTTCTGCATGATCAATTTCTCTTTAAAAATAAAACTAAAAAATAATACAAATCATATGGAAACATAAGGGTCGCCAAAAAGCTAAAGCCGTCTTGAAGAAGAAGAACGAAGTTGGAGAACTCACACTTCCTGATTTTAAAACTTATTACAAAGATAGAGTAATCAAAACAGTGTGATTCTGGAACAAGGACAGATATATAGACAAATGCAATTGAACTGAAAGTTTGGAAATCAACCCTCATAACTTTGGCCAGCTGAACTTTGACAAGCATGCCAAGTTCACTCAGTGGGGAAAGAATAGTAAAATGGTACTGGTGAACTGGATAACCACAGGCAAAAGAATGAAAGTGGATCCCTACCTCACACCATATACAAAAATCAACTAATAATGGATCAAACACCTAAATATATGTACTAAAACTATAAAATTTGTAGAGGAAACATTGTGGTTTCTTCTTGTGTTAAGCAGCAGTTTCTCATACTTTACACCCAAAGCATGAGCAACAAAAGTGAAAATAGATAAAAGAGACTTCATCAAAATTAAAACACATTTGGGCCTCAAAGGACAATATCAAGAAAGTGAAATGAAAACCTACAGAATGGGGGAGAATATTTGCAAATCAAATATACAAATGGCCAATAAGCACAAGAAAAGACAGAAGCTCAACATCATTAGTCAGTAGGGAAATAAAAATGAAAACCACAATGAGATACCATTTACATCCATAAGAATGGCTAGAATTAAAAAGACCATAACAGTTAACTGTTAGGTTGTGGAAATATGGAATCTTCAGTCATTGCTGGGGGAATGCAAAATGTTGCAGCCACTTTGAAAAAAACTTTGGAAAACTTCCTCAAAAGGAGGAATCATAAAGCTACCATGACCCAGCAATTCCACTCCTAGACATATACTCAAGAGAAATGAAAACATATGTCCACAGAAAAACTTGTATGCAAATATTCATAGCAGCATTATTTATAATAACCAAAAAGTGGAACAACCCAAATGTCCATCAACTGATGAATACATGAATAAAATGTAATTGTGTCTATATAATAGAACATTATTCAGTCCTAAAAAGGAACAATGTACTTATTCTTGCTACAGCATGGCTGAATCTTGAAAACATTATGTAAAGTGAAAAAAAGCCAGTCACCCTGGGGAAGAATTTGGATCTGACATAGTAGGATTGAGAACATCTTCTTGACCAAAAGGGGGATGCAAAATGAGATGAAATAAAGTTTCAGTGGCTGAGAGATTCCAAATGGAGTCGACAGGTCACTCTGGTGGGCATTCTTATGCACTATACAGATAACCCTTTTTAGGTTTTAATGCATTGGAATAGCTAGAAGTAAATACCTGAAACTATCAAACTGCAACCCAGTAGCCTTGACTCTTGAAAACGACTGTATAGCAATATAGCTTACACGGAGTGACAGTGTGATTGTGAAATCCTTAAGGATCATACTTCCTTTATCCAGTGTATGGATGGATAAGTAAAAAAATGGAGACAAAAAACTAAACGAAAATTAAGGTGGGGGGGTTGGGTGTTCTTCTTTACTTTTATTTTTTATCCTTATTTTCACTTTTTCTGGTGCAAGGAAAATGTTCAAAAAATAGATTGGGGTGATGAATGCACAACTATGTGATGGTACTATGAACAACTGACTGTATACCTTGGATGACTGTATGGTATGTGAATGTATCTCAATAAATTGAATTAAAAATTATTAAGAAAAACAAATGATAGTTCATATATTTAGAGTGGAAAAAAGCTCAAGTCACAAATTAAAATAAACAAAATGAAACCTAAAAAAAAAAAAAAGTCAGTCACAAAAGACCACACATTGCACGAGTCCATTTACATGAAATATCCAAAATACGGAAATCCATAGAAACAGAAAGTAGATTAGGGGTTGCCAGGGGTTGGAGGGAGGGAAGAATGGCAAGTGACCGCTAATGAGTATGGGGTTTCTTTTTTGGGGTGAGGAAAAGGAAATGTTCTAAAATTAGGTAGTGGTGATGGTTGCCCAACTAAAAAACTGAACTGTATACTTTAAAAGAGTGAATTATACAGTACATAAATTGTATCTTGATAAAACTATTATTTTAAAAAAAATTATGTGGATTTAGTCATACAATCATTTTTTAAAATGTTATTCCCTAATATTAGATTTTACAAATTATATAGATACAAAAGAAGAAAAGCCCAGTATTTTTTTAAAATTCAATATCAAACATCACTAAGAAAATCTAGTTATAAATAAATCAAGGCCCAAGTAAAATGTCATACCTTGCCACATTGCTTGTAGGAAATTCCCTTTCTGTTACAGTACTCATAGATGAGGGCTCCGCCTTTTACACATAATTTAGCTTTCAAAGATTCAGGTTTATAATAAACTCCACTATGTATAACACCACTGTTATGTCCAGTCTGGTGAATAGCTACAAAACATGAGAAACTGGGTAAGAGAAAGTACAGCACTTATACAAAACCTAAGAAGTAGGGAACAAATTTATATTTGAAACTATTAGAAACCATATCATTTAAAATTCTGCCTGAACTTGTTCTGAGAGAGCTGGTAACTTCTTATAGCAGCAGTCCCAGTGTCTGTGTCACCTACCCCGTGACACCCAACCCTTCTCTGATTTCAGTTACTACTTTGTTGCACAGACTTACCTCTCCAGACCACTTCAAGGGACCACTACCACTCTACATTGTACACCAGAGCCTTTTCTAATGTATTTACGTGTATGAAGGTGGGGGCTTCAATCTCTATGGGCAATCATCAGCCAAATGGGACAGATGCTGATGGATAATTGAGCACAATTCTGGGAAACATCACATAGCTCCTCAGAAGTCCCACTAGAATCAAACCCACAATGGTAACCTGGATAATGCACCCTTTATGTTACTTTTCTTCCTCCTCTGTTGTATTCTCCCTACTCCCTCAGACCTGCCTCCTGGAATAACCTCTCAAATAAATCACCTACACCCAAGTCCCTGTCTGAGACTGTTTCCAGGAGACCCAAACAAAAATATTCAGCAAAATGAAATAATCAGCAAAATGAAAGATGAGGAAATGACAAAATGAGCAGGCGCTCAGGTAAGCCTGAAGAACACCACTGATAACATACATACCTAAATCTTTCTCCTTTTCTAGAACACCAATGGAAAGGGCTGGATGTTGCAGGATGAGTGCTCTGGCTGAGGCAAGCCCCACGATTCCGCCACCAATAATGACTACATCAAAAGAGCTTTAAGAGAAAGTCAGTCACCTTTAAAGTAATGCATGTTTACAGTTGACATCACCAAGCTTCACAGGCATAATTTTCATCATCAATGTGCAATTACGCTATTAATTTGTAATTGTTAAAAGCAAATATTTATTAAACTTGGTACTATTTGGCTTCACACTCATGAACAAACCTGTAAAAGTTGCATATATTGCTGGTCAGAAGTATAACCAGGTACACCCTACTGGCAGGCCAGGTGGCTGGTGGCCTGAGCCACTCAGCTCTTCATTCTGGGCTGGTGTTTTAGTTTCCTTGGCTGCTCAAGCAAATATCATGCAATCGGTTGGCATAAACATGGGGATTTATTAGGTTATGGTTTTGAGGCCAGGAAAAAGTTTAAAGCGAGTCCAAATAAAGGCAATGCTTTCTTCCAGAAGATTGGCATTCTGGGGCTGGCTGCTGGTGATCTTTGGTCCTGAGCTCTTCTGTCCTGTGGCAATGCATATGGCCACCTCTCTTGGTCTCTCCCTTCTCTTCTGGGTTCCACTAACTTTCAGCTTCTCACTTTCCATAGCTTTTTCTCTTTCTGTCTGACTTTCATTCTGCTGATAAAGGACTCCAATAATAGGATTAAGACCCATCCTGATTGGGGTGGACCACACCTTAACTGAAGTAACCTCATCAAACCTCATCAAAAAGTCCTACTTACAATGGATGCACACCCACAGGAATGGATTAAGTTTAAGAACATGTTTTCCTGGGGTACATCTAGCTCTAAACCATGACAGCTGGTTACATCAGTAACTCCTTTGTGTTAAGCATCACACTCTTCTCTACAGCTTTTTTATTTAAAATTCAAGTATTCTTGAGTATAGTAACAATTAAGATCCGAATACCCTAAATTTGTGTATGTGTGTGTGTTTCTTTTCTGTTGAGAGGGAAATAGCCAGTGAGATCATTAAACCTGAGGGAAATAAGTGGCCCAGAAATTGGTGCAGAACCACAGTTTCAGCCATGACAAACATTACATAACCATTCAAAAAATTACAAAGGGCATTTAAAGTCCATCTAACTTCGCAATGAGAAGCTTAAAAGATTCCCTTTAGCACTGACCTCGTCATGGTCAACAACTCTACGTTTTATAGCACCACAAGTGTGAGGAAATTTCAGTCCAGGGCCTTCCTTTGAAATGTGATCTGAGGTTTTACTTTCAAAATCATTAGCAGAAGCACATCAATATTGCAGAAGCACATCAATTATTACATTTGTTACCATTTCTGAGGCTACGTCTGGAACCAGAAGCAGCTACTAGGTAATGTAGGGACCAAGCCACATGTGCTTCATAAATCAAAACCTGGATGTTAATTAATCTGGGGGCCATAAGTGCATAAAGTTCACTCCCTGTGTATAAGCCTCAAAACCTGGACCGGGAAAGACTTGAGATGGTGCTCAACAGGCGGCTGTCACTTGCAGCACTTTTAGACAGTTGGATGAAATGGTTACCAAGGTGTGTGTGTGTGTGTGTGTGTGTGTGATAGTCAACAATGCCCACATTTAAGAAGAAAAGGTGTAAAAAGAGCAGCCCAGGTAAAATGAGATTCTGAGTCCGTGCCTAAAGTGGTTATCAGTAAACGCTTCCAGTGGTCAATTAAGAACTAATGGTGTAGTCCAAGGGCATGTGGAAGTACAAGGCTTTAAACAGTTTTGTTAAAAAACAAACAAACAAACAAAAACACATAAATTTTACTAGATCAAATGTAAAGTACTCATATGCCACTATCGTTACTTACACTGATGTACATCCATTCACCAATTACACAACTTTTATAATACACAGATCTTTTAAAAACCCTGACTTATAAGAATTCCAACAGTGTTTAAAATAGGCTTTCTATTTTCCAAAAATCTCCAGAATCTACGACTAAGGTAGGGATTCAAAACATTTACAAATACTTAAGATACTGGTATGTTTATGACTTAACCATATGTCATGTACTTTTCTTTTTTGTCTATGAAGGTGACATCTATATCAACCAATAAACTCAATCTCCTATAAGAACCAATGGAAAGAAGGTGTGTGTGTGCACACAGGGAAGGGAGGCTAGAACTACAATAATGGATGACTGCTGGAGGACAGTCACAGGCCCAGTTAATCATGGAGGCTGAAGGGAGCATCTTCCTCTGCAATTCAATCTCAAATCAACACCAATGAGGAGTTTAACAAATAATTTTCTTTTTTTAAGCTTTTTATTACAGAAAAGTGTGAATATACACAAAAGTAGACAGACTAGTACAATGAACCCCCAAATACCCATCACCTCACTTCAACAGTTATCAATTCATGGCTAATTTTCTTCTATACCCACATGCTTCACCCCTCCTTTATTATTTTGATGCAAATCCCCAAATCACATTATTTCATCTATAAATATTTCAATATGTTATCACTAAAAGGTCTCTTCAAACACATACACAACCATAATGCTGCTATCATAACAACAAAAAATAATGAATTTTTTATAGCACCAAATATTTACTACAAAACTTTCAGAAGAAAACAAAGGAGACAATCTTTGGGACTTAGGGCAAAGTGAAGAGTTGATACAAAAAGCATAAATCCCTAAAAGAAATATTTGATAAATTGGATTTCATCAAAACTAAAAACTTCTGTTCTGCAAAAGACCCCATTAAGAGGATGAAAAGAGAACCAACATATTGGGAGAAAATACTTGCAAACCACATATGTGACAAAGGACTCATATCTAGAATATATACAGAAGTCTCAAAACAACAATCCATTAAAAAATGGTTAAAAGATATGAATAGATATTTTACCAAAGAGGATATATGGACGGCAAATAAGCACATGAAAAGATGTTCAACATCATTAGCCATTAGGGAAATGCAAATTAAGAAATCACAATGATACATCATCACATACTATCAGAATGGCTAAAATAAAAAAGTGATGACATTAAACGCTAGAGGGGTTGAGGAGAAATTGGATCACTCATCCATTGTTGATGGGAATGTAAAACAGTACAGCCCCTCTGGAAAAGAATATGGCAGTGTCATAAAATATTAAACATGTACTTACTACATGACTCAGCAATTGGACTCTTAGGACATCTACCCCAGAGAAATGAAAACATATTCACACAAAAACCTATATATGAGTTTCATAGCAGCTTTATTCATAACAGTAAAAAAATAGAAACAACCCAAATGTCCTTCAATGAGTGAATAAACTATGATACATCCATATCATGGAATACTATTCAGTAATAAAAAGGAATGCTCTATTGATACATGCAACAACTTTGATGGATTTCAAGGGCATTATGCTGAATGAAAAGTTACATACTGGGTGATGCCACTTATATAACATTCTCAAAATGACAAAACTATGGAGAGCAAGAACATTAGTGGTTGCTAAGCTTCAGGGAAGATGGAGAAGTGGAGTGTGAATACAAAGGGTAATATTTTTGTGGTGCAGAACATTTCTGTATCTTAATTGTGGGAGTAGTTTAACAAATCTACACATAAGATTAAATTGCACAGAACTACACACACACACACACACACACACACACACACACACACGAGTGAATGTAAAACTGGTGAAATCTGACAGGTCTGTGAATTGTACCATTATCAATTCCCTGGTTTTCATATTGTTGTATAGTTAGAAAAGGTGTTAGCATTGGGGGAAACCAGTGAAAGGTACACTGAATTCTGTAATTTTGCAAATTCCTGTGGATTTACAATTATTTCAAAATGAAAAGTAAAAACAAAACCTTCACTAACCCTACATCTCTTCCCCTAAGAAAAGCTTTGCAAAATAATTGTTTACATATTCCACAATCAACCACAAACCTTGTAACTACTATTCCACTCTAATGTCCCTCCAATCCACTAACACACAGCAGCCAGTCAACTGTTGAAAAATCGACATTCAAACTCTTTCTTAAAACCCTTTAAAACCTTCCCATGGCTCTTAGTACAAAATCCAATGTCTGGTAAAAACACAATAAAAACTCTGCCGGATGTCATCCCTCTCAGGCCTCATTCCGCACCATCTCCAGTCCACTAAAGCTCCAGCCACACTCCTATTGCCCACTTCTAATCCTTGAACTAGCCAAGAGATTTCCAGCCTTAGAGCCTTCGCACAAACTGTTCCCTCTACAGAGGGCAGAGACAGTGGTTTCAAACGTGACCTCCAAACTTCAAATCACAGGACAATGAATTCTGCAAGCTTTGGTTTAGCAAATGAGCTGCTTCTCACAGGGCAACTCCAGAAACTTACTGATTTAAGACTGGTTCCAGATCTCCGAAGAAACATAGTGCACTAGGTCATTTAATTCTCAAAAAGATCCACCTAGAGACAGCCTAGGATCCTAATCCCAAATGGGCCCTTAAACAGGTTAAATAACCAGCCTCGAGTTGACTTGTAAGTGGAGGAGCTGTCTTCAAATCCAGAACTACTCTTGACCTTTATACTCAAGGCTGCCTCTCCTATCCTATTCTTTTCCGCTGGCACACAAATACAGGGAATGAACCTCCAAAGGACCCCGATCTTCTCTCATTCCCGAGAGAGGGAAGTACAAGCTGTGGCATCGGTCCGGCACAAGCCACCTAAGAGAACAGAAGCAGCATGGTGGCGGGGGCGGGCCAGCGGCCACTCACCTGGTGCTGGCACTACAGCCACAGCGGGAACTTACACTTAACGGCCAGGACCTCCCCCGAGCCTGCCCGCAAGCCCCAGGGAAGCCCTCGGAGAAGCCCCCACGGGCCCGCCCGCAAGCGCCACTCAAGTGGCGCAGCCTGGGCAGCACCGCCTGCATCCCCTCCCCTCCTTCAGCCACTACTGGCGACCACGTGAGCCTCGGTCTCCCCGAGTCTAGGCGTGCATTAGCCCCGCCCCCAGGCCGAGGCCAATGAGGCGCCCGCCTTTGCCACACGTGGGAGCGGCCACTGGCGGCCAATGGAAGGGCGCGCGGCTGAGGTCGAAGGGCAAGTTGCCGCCGCCGTAGACGTGGGGGACGTTCGCTCGTTCCCTCCCTCTGACGCTGTGAGTAGAAGAGCTAGGCTCCGGCGGAGCAGGCCTAGGGTTGGGTTACGCTGTGCGGTGTTCCCTGCTCCGTCGCTGGGCTGACGAATACGTGGCCAGCCAAGTTGCCCGTCTTTGACCTTCACCGCCGGGCAGCCTTAGGTCCGCGGAACAAAGTCCGGGCGTGATTATAGTGAAAAGTCCTGTTTGGGCGGGCCCAGCGGTCTCCTTTCGTCCCTCTGCTGGGCACCTGCGTCTCCAACCCAGCCCCCTCCGGAGGTTACCCACTGGGGCGCTCACTCCAGCGGGGTACTCACCGTACCCCCTCTGGAGGGTACCCACCGTGGGGCGTCTCCTCTCTGGCCCTAGCTTGGAATGGTGGGGCTTCTTCGTCAAGGCAACGCCTGACAGCCTGCAATCTTCTGAGCTTTTATTGGGGCTCCTGGTGGTGGTCATTCATTTATTCGTCCTGTAAATATCTCCTGTTCTGTACTCAGCTGGGCGCTGGAGTACTAGCAGAACCAGACAGCCTGGCCTCTACCATCTTTTGAATTTGGGTCCTTTTTTAAGTGTTGGACTGAGATAAAGTTTAAGATACGTTGAGTAGACCTGGGGCTAGCGACTTAACTATGCTGTACGTATCACTTCATCCCTGGTTCCTTATCTGTAAAATGAGAGAGGTGGGCTAAGTGATCTCAAAAAGACCTGACTTTGTAAAATTACATGGTTCTGTACTACTGCCCCAGTTGTTTAACTCTAACCCTTAACTTTTGTCTGTGCTTGAGGGAAGTTTTTAATTTTTAAGGTCAGGACAGCTGAACAGAACAAAAACAGATTGATATACACATACTTCAGAGGGATATATTGCAGGCCCGGTTTCAAACCACCTAGTAAAGTGAATCACATGAATTTTTTGGTTTCCTGGTGCATATAAAAGTTATGTTTATGCTATACTGTAGTCTATTAAGTATGCAATAGCATTGTATCTGCTGTATATATTAAATATACTTATTAAACATGCTTTATTACTAAAAACTGTTCATCATCTGAACCTTCAGTGAATTACAGTCTTTACTAGTGGAAGTTCTTGCCTGAGGTTGATGGCTGCTGACTGATCAAGGTGGTGGTTGCATAAGTTTGGAGTGTGGCTATAGCCATTTCTTAAAATAAGACAATAGTGAAGTTTGCTGTATAGGATGCTTTCAGGAGAGATTTCTCTGTAGCATACAATGCTGTTTGGTAGCATCCTATCCACGGTAGAACTTCTTTTGAAATTGGAATCAGTACTCTCAAACCCTGCTGTTGCTGTATCGACTAAGTTTGTTGTCATTTCAGCAATGTTCACACCGTCTTCACTGGGAGTAGTTTCCATCTCAAAAAATCATTGTCGTTGCTGATCCACAAGAAGCAACTCCTCATCTGTTAAAGTTTTATCATGAGATTACAGCAATTCAGCCACATCTGCAGGCTCCACTTCTAATTCTAGTTCTCATCCTATTTCCACCACATCTACAGTTACCTCTTCCACTGAAATCTTGAATTCCTCACAGTCATTCATAAGGGTTGGAATCAACTTCTTCCAAACTCCTGTTCATGTTGACATGTTGACTGCCTCCCATGAATCACGAATCTTCTCAGTGGCATCTAGAATTCTGAATCCTTTCCAGAAGGCTTTCAATTTACCTTACCCATATCCATTGGAGGAATCACTATCTATGGAGTCTATAGCCTTAAACACAATGTGCTTCTTCTATAAGAAGACTTGAAATTCAAATGACTCCTTGATCCAGGGCTGCAGAATGGATATTGTGTTAATAGGCTTGAAAACAACATTCATCTTATTGTACAACTCCAGTAGGTTCACAGGTGACCAGGTACATTGTCAATGAGCAATAATATTTTGAAAGGAATCTTTTTTTCCTGAGCAGTGAGTCTCAACAGTGGGCTTAAAGTAGTAAACATGTTGTAAACATGTGCTGCGTTCCAGGCTTTGTTGTTCCATTTATAGGGCATTGACAGAACAGATTTAGCCTAATTCTTAAGGGCCCTAGGATTTTTGGAATGGTAAATGAGCATTAGCTTCAATTTAAAGTCACCAGCTGCCTTAGCCCCTAATAAGAGAGTCAACCTGTCCTTTGAAGATTTGAAGACAGGCATTGACTTCTCTGTGGCTATGAAAGTACTAGATGAGATCTTTTTCCAATAGAAGCCACTTTCATCAATGATCTTAGCTAGATCCTCTGGATAACTTGCTGCAGCTTCTACATCAGCATTTGCTGCTTCTCCTTGTATTTTAATGTTATGGAGACAGCTTCTTTCCTTAAACCTCGTGAACTAACCTCTGCTTTTCAAACTTTTCTTCTGCAGCTTCTTTATCTCTCAGCCTTCATAGAATTGAAGAGAATTAGGGCTTTGCTCTGGATCGGTCTTTGACTTAAGGGAATGTTGTGGCTGGTTAGATCTATCCAGACCACTAAAACTTTCTCCATATCAGCAATAAGGTGGTTTGGCTTTCTTATCATTTGTCTCTTCACTGGAGTAATACTTATCATTTCCTTCAAGAACTTTTCCTTTGCATTCACAACTTGGCTAACTGGTGCAGGAGGCCTACCTTTCAGCCCTTTTCAGCTTTCAACATGCCTTCCTTACTAAGGTTAATAATTTCTAGCTTTTAAAGTGAGAGACATTCAACTCTTCCTTTCACTTGAACACTTAGAGGCCATCTTAGGGTTAGTAATTTGCCCAATTTCAGTATTGTTGTGTCTCAGAGAATCGGGAGGCCCAAGGAAAGGGAGAGAGATAGGAACGGCTGGCTGGTGGAACAGTCAGAACACACACAACATTTATCAAGTAAATTTGCCATCTTATTTGGGCACGATTTGTGGTGCCAGAAAACTACAATAGTAGTATCAAAGATCACTGATCGCAAATCACTGTAACAGATTTAATAGTAATAAAAAAGTTTGAAATAATGTGAGAATTACCAAAAACACGACACAGAGACATGAAGTGAGCGTATGCTGTTGGAAAAATGACAGATAGACTTGCTCAATGCAGGGTTGCCAGAAACCTTCAACTTATGAAAAACAATATCTGCAAAGCGCAATAAAGTGAGGTATGCCTGTAACAGTATTGCTAGAAAGACTCTACTTGTCCATTTGAATCTTGGTTCCACTCATTAGCAAGATGACTTGAGGAAGTTGTTCCACCTCTTTTCCTTAGCCCCTCTTCTGTGAACTAGGGGTAATAGCAGTGTCTCCCTCACAGGGATACTGACCAGATTACATGAGATAAGACTTTTTAGGTGTTTAGCACAGTGAAGTCCTTGGTAAATGATGGCCTTTGTTATTTCTAAATGGTTCTACACTTGGACTATTGTTGACTTTTGCTTTATTTATGAAAACACAATGTAGAAAGCTACCTGCTTGTTCTGTCACAAATGAAAAAACAGTTACTTTTAAAATTAAACTTATTTTGAGACAGTTGTAGATTCACCCATTCTCCCCCAATGATAACATCATGCTTTAGTACAATATCACAGTCAGGATATTGACATTGATACAATCTTCTGATCTTATTTAGATTTCTCAAGTTTTACTTGTACTGGCCAGTGTATTTAATTCTTTACAATTTTTTTATATGTGTAAGTTTGTGTCTCCACCACCACAGTAAGATACAGCACAGTTCCAAAACTACAGGGATTCTGGGGGTTGGCCTTTTATAAAGCATACCCACCTCCCTCCCTCTGAGGGCCCCTCCCCAGTCCTAGCAACCACTAATCTGTCTTTCCTTTCTAAAATGTTTTCATGTCAAGATGTTATATAAATGGAATCAAACAGTATATAACCTTTTGGAATTGGCTTTTGTTTACTTGAATAATTCTCTGGAGAGTCATCCTGGTGGTTGAGTAGTATTTCCTATTGAGGAGGTACAATTTTACTATTCCCCCATTGAAGGACATCTGGGTTGTTTCTGGGGCTTGACTGTTGGGAGTAAAACCATTGTTCGTTCATGTACAGGTTTTTGTGTGAATGTAAACTTTTATTTCCCTAGGATAAATGCCCAGAAGTGCAGCATTGTTTGGTCATATGTTCAGTGCATGCTTAGTTTTGTAAGAAAGTGCCATACACTTTTTCCAGAGTGGCTGCAGCATTTTACAATCCCACCAATGATGTATGAGTTATCCAATTTCCCCTCATCCTCTCCAGCATTTGGTATTGTCACTATTTTTTATTTTAACCTTTCTGATAAGTGTGCAGTGGAGATGGTTATTTGCAGAGAATGTAGTTGATTTGTTGCTAGGCCGACTATAGAATTATGCATCTTGAAGGGCTATAGTCAGACTTTCATGGGCCACTTGGGCCCATGTTAGTGGCTTTCTTCATTACTATGTGATTTGGGGCATACGTTTCTTAGTTTACCAAGGGTGAAAAAGCTCACAATATACATGCTCTTTTTATAAAATTGTCTCTGCTTTACTGCCACTCCCTCTACTCCCTATCCATCCCAATCCCATTTGGAAAAACAACTCTCTCATTCTGATGCCACTGCATCCCTCTCTCCACATTTTACCATCATCATAAACTAGTACTCTAGTTCAGTCTTTTTTGACAGCCACCAAATTTAAATGGTACCTGGTTTATCTTTGACCATCACTCTAAATAACCAGCCTAAGTATTTACATCTAATATGTAAAATCGGGACTTCTACTTTAAAAAATTGATTATTTTTATGCAAACAGGAAAACTCTGAATCAAACCTACTCAGAAAACACTGTATGATATCCTATTTTCAGTAACACATCAGAGATATGGCCTCAAAGTCACATAATTGCAACTTTCAGAAACATCTGTTACAAAACTTGTGGATCTAAGCCATGTTCTTACAGTAAGAAGGTTTTGTTGTGGGTTTTTTTTCCCTCCAACAATGTTAATTCTTAGATTATTTATCACAGTAGTCAACTGGTAGCTTTATTTCACAACTTGCTTTTAACTCTTCCAATTCATTCAAGCTAAATTCACTAACTTGCCACTAGAGGGCTCCTGCTTCCCTATAGAAAGCAGGCCCAGGGGTAGCTGCTTGGATTCAAGTAAGAATAATTCCAAAAATCAACTAGCAAAGTAGCAGTTGAGAATGTAAAAACTCACCTATTTATTTTTTTCCTTTATTGACAAATAGAAATTTAACTTTCATGTTTAAATTAGTTTAAATAGATTAGTGATTTTTAGAGATCACAGCTGAAGTAAATTTGGCCTTTCCAAACAGAATTGTAAGATAGGCCATAATCAATCAAGTAATAGTACTTCAGATTTCACAGACTATTCTACTTTACCTGCCTAATAACAGTTCCTCTGGTTTTACCTCTCTTCATGGACATATTTTAACCACTGAAGACTATTAATTAACAAATATTTATTAATCCCTTGCTTTGGGGGATGGCACTGTTCACTGCTGAGAAAAATGGAAATGAATAAAATGTGATCCTTGTTTTTCCTTTTACTCTGCATACTTTTCAGTTTTCTTCCCAATTGGAAAGTCTTGATCATCCTTCAAGATCCATCTCAAAAGTTACCTCCAATGTGACGTTTTTCCCTTTGTCCCGTCTGCAGGTCCTCATTGCACTTATTCATACCCCTTAGATACCATGTTGCATTGTTATTTATCTGTCTTCTTCATTAGGTTATACATTCTATGAGGACATTTGAAACCATGTCTTTCTCTCCTTCATTGTTTTATTTTTTTGCTTTACCTTTGCAACTCCTGCACTAATGTAGCAGACATTCAATAAATATTTATTGAGTGAGTGAGTGAATGAATGAATGAGTGGTGATGGCCTTTGACTGAGGTTTTGGGGATGGATAAGATTTCCACAGACAGGACTGAGGGAGAAGGTAAGAAGAGAACAGCACAGGTAGGAGGAAAGCTCAGACTTGTTAATGAGATTAGCAATGACTGGAGTTATTAGAGGTGGGCACAAGTGGAGAGAGTGTTAGCAAAAAGCTGGATAGGGTTGAGAATATCAGAGGAGGTAGCAGGGGGAGGGTCTTGCAGTAGTGAAGGGGAGTGATGGTGGAAAAGGGATGAAGAGGGTAATGGGTGATCCTAGGGTTCTGTCCTCAGGTCTCATCTCTTATTTTTCTATAACCTCAGCATCCTTAAGTCATTTCCTCAGCTCTAAGGCAGCTACCACTCATCATGGCCTCTTTCTAATTCTCTTCTCTCTCCTGAGTTCTGGAACCATCCAATAATTTAATAAAGAGTCTTAGAATGGCAAGAGAGAGAACTGGGATCAAGTTTTAGCCCTGCCACTAATTAGCCATGAAAGTTGGGCAAGTCCCTTTAAACAAATGCATTTATTAATACCCCATCTTTTTTCCAGAAAGGATTTAGGGTGTTGGTAAGTTACTTAATATCAGGGCTTCAGTTTCCCCATTTCTACACCATGAGAGGATTGGTCTAGGTCACTTCCAGCTCTTACGTTTTGTGTCTCTGATTCCAACGACTTGGTCATCTCCAACACTTCACATTCAGAATATAAAAACATGAACCCACAACTCTGCCCTCCTGGACTTGATTTTGTTAATGGTATCACTATCCTACCAGTGGTCTAGGACCAAACCCTTTGTTTTATCTTCAACTCTTCAGACTTTTGCCCCTACACCTCACTTACTGAGTCATATGGTACATATGGTAACTAACTCTGAAATGTCACTCCCATGCTCACCCCACTCTGCCCCTTTTGTTTGGCTACATGTAGTTCAAGCCCTTGTTGGTCGTTTGCCCTATTCTGTTAACCCCTGGTCCTAACACTACTATCTGAATAACAGTCCTGAAGTGTAGTTCTAACAATGTCAATGCTGTTTTAATCTTAGTGATTCCCAACTCCTTGCAGAATATAGTCCAAATTCCCTGGCTGAGCATGTGAGACCTTTCATGACCTGACTGTGCAAATCACTGAGCTCTCTTTTCATGCTACAACATGCCTTAAATGTTCCCACCTCAGCTCATAACCTGAAATACCCTTTCTCAGCATCTTTGTGTGCTAAAATCCTCTCTATCCTTATTTGTAACACTTTTGAGGCATTTATCAGGTTCTGTCATTTACTTTGACTACTCAATAACTTGTCTTAGCCCACTCCTTCCTGTACTAGATTGTCAGCTCCTCAAAGGCAGAGACTAAGTTTCACTTACCTTTGTTCCCCTACCCACCCACCCCCGTACACACACCTGACACATGAGTAGAGAACCATGAATTGAGATAAATCAGATTGAGACCCAGTTCAATAATCTGAGCAAATCATGGTCATAGATTTTTCCAGCTGGAAACAATCTGAGCAAATCATCTAATTTTACAAATGAGAAAACCAAGGATCAGAGAGGTAAAGTTACTTGCCCAGTCTTTCCCAGCTGCCCTTGCACAGTTCTTTGTACTGTTCCAATGACACTACTCATAGCTTAGTCATTAGGTGTGTTTTCATGTCTCATCTCCTTCCTGGATATAAGCATCTTAAGATCTAGACTATGGTTTGTTTATATCTGGATCACGGCAGAGCTGAGCAAAGTGCATGTTCACAGTAGGTGTTCATAAAATATTTGCTAAATTGAAATGATGTTTAGAGATCAGCTAAGGGTATTAGAGATTGGAAAGAATTCATTTGCTGTGGCCTTCTGTGACCATGGCATGCAGCTTTGTGGCAGGCAGGAGAGATGGAAAAGCTCAAGAATGTTCCCTAAGTGATTTTAGTTTGTCATTCTGATACTAGAAATGTAGTTTGGGAGTGGAGCTAGTTTCAGCAAATTTGTAGTTGCATTGCCTGAATGGACACAAGGTGGCAAACTGCAGACAGACTCCAATTGAGAGTTGAACAATGAAACTTAATGTAAGTCTGGAAGGAAACTTAGAGACCATCCAGTCCAACTCCTCATTTTGACAGCCAGAGAAACTGAGAACGAGAGACAGGACCTGACTTGCTCAATAATTGCTGAATGACAAGTGAGTCATCAGCTTTATCAGCACAAAAGCATTGACTGAAGATATGAAGTAAGTTACTATATGTATGGGACTCTGATTGTCAGCTGATGATCTAATATAAGTGCTATTTTGTGTGTCTAGATCAAGTGATGCTGTTTGGAAAAATTTCCCAGCAGTTGGGCGGCTTAAACTTAAAGAAACTCCCATGGTCATGTGACTCCAGATACTTCTGGGGCTGGTTGAATGCTGTGTTTAATAAGTAAGTTACTCTAACTAAAGTGAAGAAATGTGGGTATTATTACAGCTAGATGAATTCCCAATAGCTAGTTTAGTTATTTCTTGTATTTCAAATGTTTTTGAAACAATATATGCAGTATGCTCCTAATCTTGTTTAAAAACAAATACAACATACACACAAACATGGAAACAAGACTAGAAAAATTGATTCTAAAGTAATAGCTGTGGCTCTTTGGGTTGCAAGATTTCAGTGATTTTTCTTTTCTTATTTGACCTTTTTGATGTTTTTCAAGTTGTACACAATGAACATTTGTTACATTTAAAATCAGAAAATATCAATAAATGTAATTTTAAGATACTTTATTCTATGGCTTCTTAAGGAATGTAGGTAGCCAACTCAGGTTTTTTAAAAAGCAGCAGGTGACATGCTGAGGAGTATCTGAGACTGATGAAACTAACCTCGTTGCTTAGTATAGCATTATGACCACTAACCAGAGAAAAAGGCATGTGTGGAAATTAAAAAATATCATTTGATGAGATTAATTTGAACATAGTTTCAAAATTATTCCCTTTTAAATCCTTAGTCATTAAGCATAAAAGATAACCAATTGTCCTTCATTCAATACACAGTTACTGAGAGCCTCCTGATGTCAAGCAGTGTGCTACATAGGAATCAATGAGGACTCATGCCTCCCTGATAATCTTATATAAAAATAATATACCTTGATAAAGTTCACTTGGAAACAAAAACAAAAAAAGTAGCAGATAGAGTTACAGTATGTTCTTTTTTGCCTGGATCTCACTATCATACTTATCTCTCTCCTCAGTCATTTGAAATGAAATGTTGTTCCTGCTCTGTATTTATGTTGGAAAACATAGTTAAGAAGCTAATGATTATAGTAAAAGCGAATCTAGGGGGAAGTTGGGACAGGCTAGGACAGGGAGAGGGGAGAGAAGAGCCTGTGAAGGAGCCCTTGAGCAAGGATGGTTAATCAAGTTCGGGAGGCCCAGGAGGGCCTGTCCAGCACAAACCCCCTGCCTGGGGGCTACCTGCTTACAGGAAACACCCCATGCCAGCCTACCCACCCAAATGCACTGTCTGCCACCAGGCACCACCCTGGAGAGAAGAGAGAAGGGAGGGTAGGAGAAGGAGCTCTGAACAAAGAAGGGGAAGGGGGAGTAAGTAAAGCTAATCTATGAAAGCAAATGGCCCCACATTGCCGTTTTCTTGGGACAGTGCCCACATGTCGGCTTAAACTTAAAGATGTCCTCTCACATGTGTATCTAATAAATTTTCTACCTGCTTACTCTTAAAAAAAGAAAGAAAGAAAGAAAGAAAAAAGCAAATCTGCTTTTGTTCTGTTGCCAACAGAGTGGATCATGAGCGCATCAGGGCCGTTGGCCCCGACAGGGCGGCCTCTGAGTGGCTGCTGCGCTGTGGGGCGATGGTGCGATACCAGGGCCAGGAGAAGTGGCAGAAGGACTACAACCACCTCCCAACAGGCCCTCTGGATAAATACAAGATTCAAGCGATTGATGCCACCCACTCTTGTATCATGAGCATTGGATTTGATCACATGGGTAACTACCCTACCATTTTACTTATGTGAAATACAGGTGCCCTCCAGTGACCATTTTTTTGGAGTTGACTCACTATCATATTCTTTTTTGACCACTTCAGTACACTCCAGTTTATTTATTCCTGTGTTTGGTATTTATTTTCAAATTAAATAGAGGTTACAAACACTTTCCTCTCCTTCCTCTCTTCATGTATTAGTTTTCTAGGACTGCTATAATAGTGCCACAAACTGGGTGGCTTAAAACAACAGAAATGTGTTCTCTCACATTTCTGCAAGCTGGACATCTGAAATCAAGGTGTCAGGAGGGCTATGCTCCCTCTGGAGCCTCTGAGAGGGAATTTGTTCCATGCCTCTCTCCTAACTTTGAGTGGTTGCTGGCAATCCTTGGCATTTCTTGACTTGCAAATATGTCACTCCAATCTCTGCCTCTGTTGTCAAATGGCATTCTCCCCTCTCTCTGTGTCTGTGTCTCTGTTCACATGGCCTTCTTGTAAGGATACCAGTCATTGGATTTAGGGTCTACTCTAACCCAGTGTGACCTTATTTTCACTTGATTATATCTGAAAAAAAAAAACAAAAAACAAAACAAAAAAAATCCTATTTCCAAATAAGGTCACATTCATAGGTCCTGGGGCCTAAGACTTCAGCATATCTTTTTTGGGGGGCACAGTTCAACCCACAACACTTTTCTAAGCTTGTCTATGCATGCCTTTAGTCTGTAGTTTGACTTCAAATTCAAGGCCTTTGATATCTTTGCCAAACTTCTGCCACTGAGAAACCCTCAATAATGTAGAAATAATTATATGCATACAGCTTCCCCTTATTTGGGCATTTTTTTCCTCCAATGCATGAACATCTGATTGAAGAATGCTTTAATATGTAATGCATCAGCACAACTTCTACAGTGATTATTCTGTTCAGTTAATAGGGTAACCAATAGTACCAGTTTTCCTGGGACTGAGAGGTTTCCCAGGACAGGGAAGTTTCACTGCTAAAACAAGGACAGCCCCAGGCAAACCAAGACAGTTGGTCACCTTAATATTAAAGCAGATTCTTAAATTGCACTTTTCCCCCCACAGAGGGCCTACAGCATGTTCAAAAAATAAAGCTATGCAAGTGTCATTATATCGAGGATGAGTGTTTGGAGAGGCTTAGTCAAATTGAAAATTTACAAAGAAGCATGTTGGAAATGGAAATAATTTCCTGTGGGAATATCACAGACAAAGGCATCATTGCTTTGCATCACTTAAGGTAGGTGGTCAAAGCCAAAATGGAAACTGATGATGTTAAGATGAATAATCAGGATTTAAAACAATTCAGGGATGGTATCTTTATTTTTAGTTTTGAAAAGTATATGTTCTAGTTTGCTAATGCTGCAGAATGCAAAACACCAGAGATGGATAGGCTTTTATAAAACGGGGGTTTATTTCGCTACACAGTTACAGTCTTGAGGCCACAAAGCATCCAAGGTAACACCTCAGCAATCGGGTACCTTCACCGGAGGATGGCCAATAGCGTCCGGAAAACCTCTGCTAGCTAGGAAGGCAGCTGGCGTCTGCTCCAAAGCTCTGGCCTCAAAATGGCTTTCTCCCAGGATGTTCCTCTCTAGCAAGCTTGCTCCTCTTCAAAACATCACTCCTAGCTGCACTCAGTTCCCTCTCTTTGAGTCAGCTCATTTATATAGCTCCACTGATCAAGGCCCACCCTGAATGGGCGGGGCCACGCCTCTATGGGAACATCTCATCAAAATCATCACCCACAGCTGGGTGGGGCACATTCCAAGCAAATCTAACCAGCACCAAAATGTCTGCCCCACAAGACCACAAAGATAATGGCATTTGGGGGACACAATACATTCAAACCGGCACAGTATAATTTAAGAAAATGAATTAACTTTTATCTACATTTCTTCAAAATGGTTAAAATTATCAACCTGCATACATTAAGGTAATATTGTATTTTTTAGGGGCATGCTTTTATAAAAATTAAATCTACATAAAGCAACTAGCATGGTACCTGCCATAGTAGACACTCTATTAGCTGCTACTATTACTCTTCATCATTTAAAGAAATTTCCCCCATGTTCTTGGTATTCTTATGGCATCTGGTATATGCCCATCAGCATTTAACTCTATAATTAAGTTGCTTGAGACCAAAAACCTTGAAATATTCACCTTTCTGTACCTGGGGCCTAGGACACTGTCTGACTCTATACTGCATTTCAAAAGCAAGCATCCATTAGTCAGGAAGGTGTCCTTGGCCCACTTCTGCCACCAACCCAACCCACTGCAATAGCAATCACCCAATTCCAAATGCAAAAACAGATAATACTAATAAGGAATTTTTAATTCTCAAATTGCAGAATTCTGAGTCTTATCAGATTAATGGAGAATTTATGTTTGTTTAATCAAATTCCTGTTTCAGTGAGCCATTGTTTAGATTTTCAATCCTCAATGTGCTTCCGCTTTAATGTGTAACACACCTGCCAATAACCTCAATGTCACAGGAAGTTTGAGAAGTTTTAAACGTTAAAACCAGAAGTACTGGATTGTTTGTGTCTTACATTATTGAGGCTTCAAGGCTTCATCTTCTAATAGAAACGTGAGCTCCTTTAAGAACCTTCCTAATGTTTTCCTTTTTTGAATTAAGATTCAAATTTCATATTTCACATACACGGCAGTTCTTTGCCATAATCTACATATAGTATTTGGAAAGATTCACTGAGAAATATTGATGTAATTCAGAACAACTAAAGTTTCCAAAGCCTGGCTTAGTTCCTAGCATGAATTTCATTTAAGAATACTGTTCCAAAAGTCAGTTTGAAGATCCAGGGTAGCATAAATATATTCTGTGAGTAAACTTTCCTAAAAGTCAATAAATTAAGTTTATTTTTAATGCTATAAGAATAAGGCCAAATTGAAGTGAATTTTTTTTTCCCTCTATTTGCAGAAACCTTAAGTATTTGTTGTTACGTGATCTTCCTGGAGTAAGAGAAAAAGAAAAACTTGTTCAAATGTTTCAGACAACACTTCCTTCTCTGGAACTAAAATTGGACTTGAAGTAAAAGAAAAAAAGATAATCAGGTGTCTCATTTCAGTATAGAAATCATTTGAGATTGTTGACCTTAACAGAAACAAATATTATATAATCATCACAGAACAATAAAGATGTCATATCATGACACTTTCTAAGAAGAAAGGATATGCTGACTCAATTATAGACAGAAAATAAATATTCAGATGTGACTCACTAAAGTTACTAAGTTGGAAGTGAGACTTTATGTACATTAAATCATTTTAAGAAAAATGCAAAACAGGTAGCATTTTAATTCTAATATATTCCTCACATAATATAGATATCTACATAGATATCTCTTGATGTATAGATATTGATATAGAATTCTTCAAAATGATTTAAATGTGCAACAGGTATTCTTTATTGAATTATAACAGTAATTTACATTTTAACAACTTTAAAGTTATTTAAGCCTGTTACATAAATGCACAATAATTAAAAGTGGGACGCTAAATTACAGATTCATTGACAGAATCAATTATGCATAGTAATCAGTGGTTATTCAGGCATGCATTTTATATTGCTTCCCGGGATTCACATGCATTTCTTATGATCCTGGTTTCCTGTATTGTTTATAACATATACCCTTTCTCAAAATGAATAATTTCTGGTTAATTTGTCTATTTTGTAAGCTTAAAGTAGTGTTTTATTAGAGATACTTGGCTGAATTCAAATAGTTTTGTTAATTTGCAATAGAACAGAGGAAACAAATTGCGAAGGTAAAGACCAGCACAGCTATACTTACTTTTTTCTTAAATTAAAAAAAAAAATTGCTTTAAACATAAAAAATTTTAACATGTTGATTAAAAACTAATTTTTCTTCCTTCATATTCTCTTGGATACTCTACCTTCTGTGAATTCAAGGGACATCAAAAAAGAAGCATAAACCCAAAATTCAAATTAGATCTAGAAAGAAGGGATAAAGAATATTATAAACATATAAAATAGGTCTTTATTGTTAGTTATATGCTAACTTGTTTGTGGATATCTGTATATTTGATTTTAACATTAAGCTGTTGAATATAACCTTGACTAGAAATACTTTTCAAATAACCACTTTCTATGATGCAGCTTTCAAGTATAAAAATTAATTTTTGTTGTGTTTAGAAAACACTTTATGGAAATCACATGTACCGTAAATGATATACTGTTTGCTAATTTAATTGCTAATATCTTTCATTAAAAAATCAGAAAATAGCAAATTTAAAAAACAAAACAAAGATCTAGAACAGTCTCATGTGATAAAGTGGTGATTACATGCTGAAGAAAAGCATTACAAGTATGGTTAAATTAAACAAAAGCATAAATTTAATAGCACTCATTAAGGAAAAAGAGGAGCCCTTTTCCTCAAGTTTCTGTTTCATTTCTGTGAGGTCAGGCAACCAGTTTGCCACAATTTAGTTTGGTGCTACTTTTCTATTCTGAATTGTTTTCTGTAAAACAATTAGAAATGAGTTAGGCAGTTATAGTCATCTGCCTCTGTCAAGTACAGTTTCTTGGGTTATGGAAAAAAAAAAGAACATGAAATGTAAATTATTCACTGAAGTTGGATGTCCTTCCTTGTCATTTGAATCAAGGCTGCATAACAAGAGTGGGATGGAACTGGGACTATTATATAATCCACCATCAGCTCTATGCAAGAAGCTATGTACATCAGGAAGCCTTAGGATGTCAATAACTGGCTGGGGTAGCCAAAATTATTGAGCAGATACCAGAATTTAGTGGATCACTTAGCAGTAAGCGAATGGGGTCAAATGCTCCCATGAAGAAAATTAACATTGCAATAAACTTGAAATGCAGAAGAAAGGTGTTTTGATGATACAGTAAAATATAACATTGAAAACTCTGACAGAACGGCAAGAAAATAGTGGCAGCACATCAATCAAAACTAGTGTTGGGCTGTAAGAGAAACATGAACTTCACGCTGCCTTTGTGTCCAGAGAACAAGGATGGAAAAAGCTTTTTGAATACGGGTAGTAGGCCAAATAAAAGCTAATCAATGTCATCATTTTAAGTCTCACTGTACAAAGCTAGGAATCCTTAATATCATTTTGGACTACTTATTAGTTATACATTAGTTGTTAGGATGATATAGATAGATAACATACATACATACACACATACATACTTTCAATGTAAAGAGATATTTTAGGGAATACATCAGTTTGCAACCTGTTGTCTTTCATGATCCAAGTGAAAGCTCAAGCAGTTTCTTCCAAAATCCAGATCGCTATGTACAGTACAACTTGAAGTAGATCTGTCTCCAGGTCTAAGGCTGAGCTGGACAGAATGCAGTTCTAATCATTTTCAGGATGATGGGTTTAGTTCCTTTGAAGCTCTAGGTCTTGTTCTACCCCTTGACCACACTGGTCAGCTGCCAAGCTTCATGACATTGGTTGCTAGGGGCATTGGGCAAACAAGTGCAGATGAAGTATTATACATCCATCTTGCCTACAAAAATGACTAAGATGCACACTTTAATGAAAGTAAAGAAAAAAGTATATATAAGAAATGTCTAAAAACATATCACTAAATATATAAGCATATAAATTACAAAGCTTTTTAATGATAATATTATTTTAAATATTTTGAACAGGTCTTAAATATTCCAAAAAAATGTTTTTAAAATATAAAAATCAAGAGATAGAGTAAGCAGGAAATGGAATTTTGGACATTTTGATTTCAAGAAATACACTATCCTTAAATCTGTTGAGTCAATCTGAAAGGCAGGAGATAGGACTCAAGGTAACAAAGATCCTAGAAAATACACATAAACAGTTTGTAATCTGCTTTTAACTTGTTGCATATGGTTCAACTGGAACAAATCTTTTGACATCATCTAATTTTGCCCGAGGTATGGGCAATAGACACAGTTTATATTCTGTCTGTAATCATAAGTTTGGCTGCTTAGATAAAACAAAAATACAAATGAAACTCCAAACAAACTTTCTGTTCAAGATAATATCAATGAGCATGGAAGATTGGACCTGGATTTCCCCTTCATATTGTGCCATGTGCTTTCTCCTGGTGTACAGTGTGGTTGTTCTCAATCAAAAATTTCCTTTTCAGATTATTTATCAATACGTTCTTTATCATCAATCTCAAAACTCCTTAAATGTTTGGAAAATGGTAGTTAAGTTTCTTGGTATTACAGTAGTATTTCTTATTTTCCAAAGCTGGAAGAATGCTGCTGCTGGTCAGTTGAGGTAGGTATTGCAGCTAAAAATACAAAACACAGAATTAGGGTCCGAACAATAACTTGCATTTTTTTTTCACACGTACCACCCAGATGCCATTCAGCATGCTGACAGTGGAGGCTACTCACAGTGTCAGTTCTGCAAAGGAAAAGGCTAAGGCAAGCTGATTTACAGCTTAAGGGTATCTAGGCAGACCGAGAAGTGACTAGAGTAGCCAGCTTATCTTGACTGTGGTTCCAACTGTAAGCCACTCTAAATTATTACAGATTTTGGCTTATGACAAGACATAGCTTTAGGTCATTTTGACACTGTACGTCAGTTGCAATTCTTCAGGGGCCCCCAGTGGGCAGTTTAGATACCATCATCTGGTTAAATGTACCATTTGCTGAAATCACTGAAAGCACGCATCATTGTACTGTACCCTAACCAGCTCTGAAGAGTACCTTTAAAGATCAGGGAAGAAAACAATTCCTTTTTGGATAAACCTGGAATGTCAATACTGAAGGCAAACGTGGTAAGTAATCACAAAAGAGAAGAAGCTTCTTGGGATAAGTCTGATTTCGTTTTCCAAAGCACAAGCAACATGCTTGGCTAGACTCAAGCTTGTGTACCTGACTGAGACCTGCACTCGTGCTCACCAGAAGCCCTGGCTCCTGCAGGGTAGCAGGAAACTGCAGGACAAGGGAGCCTTTAGGATTCAGGGAAAAGGGACCTCAGGAGGCAGAGGTCTCTGGGTCCTGGTTGATAGATTATGTGGCCCGTTTCCTGTTGCTGGAATGAGGGTGCTGGAGCTGCAGGCTAACAATTGCCACCCTTGAGTCTAGATTCAGACTCTGTAACAGGTGGTAAATAGGAAATAATTGGAAACTGTATCTTTGGAAACTGTAACCTAAAGTCATGCACCATTTTTACCCCAGGCAAGTGCTTTCGGTTCTGTTTTTGGGTCCTCCTTGGTGGTTTTTCATGTTCTTTTGCCGAATCCCTTATTTCCCTGATGCTGTCAAAATAAGGGTGCTGCAACAGCTGTTCGCATGTCAGTCTCTCAGTGGGGTCCATGTGGAGACAGCCCTAAAAGACATGAAAATTCCCTGTACTTAACAATTTTTTAAAAATTGTATTAACTTATGTGAATTTTTTTTTGAAAGATTAAACTCTTCAGTTGGGAACAAGATGGGGGGAAATTAGGAAAATCACACCAATCATGATTTTAGTTCCCTCCATTGCTGTTCCCAAACAACAAATAAATAAACACACAATTTCTAGGAAGAGTAACAAAAGTTGTTTTCTCCACCTTGTTCTGTTCTTGAGTCAGTTGGTACTCTGCCCTGAGGCAGCAAGCAGTATATAACTTTTGAGTTTACCTCAGTGGTCAGCTGGGATAATACACTTAGCCAGCTTGGTCCCTTGTGTGTACTTTGTAAAAACTATTATTTTTTATTTTAAAATAATACCCACACATGCAACAGAGTCCATCATACCTGTTCTTCCATTCCCCCTCCCACTTTTTTTTTTGTTTGTTTTTTTGTTTTTTGGTTTTGTTTTGTGTTTGTTTTTTGGTGTATCCCTCCAGAAATAGTGTCTGTATTTACTAGAATAAATGTATACTTATATAAGGGGGGAGGGCATACTATACATTCTTAACTATATTCTTTGACATTTAGTAGGTCATTGGGCTTATACTTAGATTAAGTCCCAGAACTATACACCCTAAGGAATTTTCTCAATTTTTTTCTGTTGTAAATGCATCAGTAAAGGTATTAAATACTTCTAAAAATGTGTGGGGCACTGACTGTAACTTGCAAATAACATCATTTTTTTTTTTTTTTTTTTTTAATCATCATTTTATTGAGATTTATTCACATACCACGCAGTCATACAAAACAAATTGTACTTTCGATTGTTTACAGTACCATTACATAGTTGTACATTCATCACCTAAATCAATCCCTGACACCTTCATTAGCATACACACAAAAATAACAAGAATAATAATTAGAGTGAAAAAGAGCAATTGAAGTAAAAAAGAACACTAGGTACCTTTGTCTGTTTGTTTGCTTCCCCTACTTTTCTACACATCCATCCATAAACTAGACAAAGTGGAGTTTGGTCCTTATGGCATTCCCAATCCCACTGTCACCCCTCATAAGCTACATTTTTATACAACTGTCTTCGAGATTCATGGGTTCTGGGTTGTAGTTTAATAGTTTCAGGTATCCACCACCAGCTACCCCAATTCTTTAGAACCTAAAAAAGGTTGTCTAAAGTGTGCGTAAGAGTGCCCACCAGAGTGATCTCTCGGCTCGTTTTGGAATCTCTCTGCCACTGAAGCTTATTTCATTTCCTTTCACATCCCCCTTTTGGTCAAGAAGATGTTCTCCATCCCACGACGCCGGGTCTACATTCCTCCCCGGGAGTCATATTCCACGTTGCCAGGGAGATTCACTTCCCTGGGTGTCTGATCCCACGTAGGGGGGAGGGCAGTGATTTCAACTTTCAAGTTGGCTTAGCCAGAGAGAGAGGGCCACATCTGAGCAACAAAGAGGCATTCAGGAGGAGACTCTTAGGCACAAATACAGGGAGGCCTAGCCTCTCCTTTGCAGCAACCGAACATCATTTTATATGAACTGTATTTCTAAAAATATGTCTATAAATCAAGTTTGAAAATCAAAATGTACATACATTAAAATAAATGTATGGGGTGACTAAAAGAATCCTACAGCTAAGCATGTTTTGAAGGAAGAATCCCTTTGTATAACAAACACCACTCCCCTGAAATTTCTATTTTGTGTAAAATTAGGTTTCAAATACCAATGTTAGGTTTATTTAAAGTGAGAAACACTTAAGATGTTTTCCTGAACTAGAATGTGACTCATTTTACAAATTGAAAGTGTTCATTCTTTTTAAAGGAGAAGTAGAATTCTAGAGGAACTGTTTTCATTTCAATCTATGGAATGACAAGAAATTCAATTCCCTAATGATGACAGCTGCTGTGTTCTTTCTGGTCTTTTGAAAGCCATGTTTTTACCTTTAAGAGCCCCAGAGCAGGATAAGAGATATTTGGAAATTTTAATTCAAGTGGTTCCTATAGAAAGAAAGAGGGGAGGAGGGGAGGAGGGGGGAGAGAAAGAGAAAGAGAGAGAAAAAGAAAAGTTATTTTTATTTACAGCAATTTATTCAAATATTTGATTACCTCAAATTAAATTTATTTTAAGTGAGAAAAGCATCGTCCTGTTACCTTCTTTGGAGGAGGTACCTCCTCCACCTTTTGCCCACCCTCCCATCTTACACAACCTCCCTTTACCTGTTTCATAAGCTCCTTTCTCCCCACCTCCAAACTGCTTTTCCAATTTCACTTCCTAACCACTCCCTTCACTTTCTGAAGAACCGATGTAGGTAACAAATTATGAGGGAACACTAACAGAGAGGGGGAAAAAAAAACACTTGCTGAGCAATTGCTATTTCATTTTTTTCTTACTCAATTTATATAACTTGCCCATAATTGGGGGCATTCATTAGTATTTTTATAAAGAGAACTTCAAAAGAGATTTTTCCCCCACCCAGGTAATGTCCAGATACTTCGTGGTTTTCTGGAATGAACACTGTTGTTCCCGCCCACAAGAGTCTGCTGTTTCCCTGATCAGCCTGCTGTTTAAACAGTCTCCTGAGCAGGCACTCATCAATCTCCCTTTGGCCATATAAGGCTATTTTGCTCCAGTCACATGCTGGAGACAGTCTGGAAGAACAAATACTACAAAGTGGGAGGAATGCTGAATGTCAGGCAGACAAACAGGCCAGTTAAAGAAATATACCCTTGATAAAGAGGCTAATCAAGGGAGGAAACTGAAAAACTACAAACAGCTAGCCAAGCTGAGCAAAAGAAATGACCACAGTTTGTTATGTGTGTAAAGATATCACCGTGTGAGCTGGAGACTGCAGCGACTGGCCGGGCTCCTCTAATGAAATACAATCTCAGGTGCTGTGATCAAGCTGAAGAGCACAGTGTTATTTTGGACAGGGAACCAGCCCTTAACAACCAACTCAGGATTTTGCCCTTACTTGATCACTGATAGGAGCTAAAGGTATCAGCCTCAGATTGGAGTTTCCTAAACTCAAAAAAAAAAAAAAAAAAAAAAAAAAAGTCTTAAAGCAGATTTGTATTAGCCTCTGGGAGTAGACTTTATTTTTCCCATAGCTTAAATCTTTCTCTTGCTGTTTCTGTGGTTGAATCTGAGTACGGCTGGGGAGTGACATGACGTTGCTGACACTGGGTTCTGCTGCCTCAGCAGCAACGCCTGGGACGAGGCCGGCTGGTTGGCTCTGATATGCTGGGGCCCATCCTGCCTGCTTAGCCAGTTTCCGAGCCCCAGGAGCAAGCAGGCTTCCCTCTGTCAGGGTGACAGGCCGGCAGAGGCTCTTGGGCACAGATGTTCAACCAGTGCAGCCCCCGCATGGCTTCTTCCTGTGTTTCTTTCTGTCAACAGGAAATCTCCTGCAGGACTACCCCTGGGAAACCATGAGAAGCTTTTACATTTATGAAATCTGGCTGTTTCTGGGGTTTCACTGGCAGACTAGCGATCAGGAAATTGCTAAGCGACATTTAGTGCGGATCTAGGAATGTCCAGGTCATGGGGAGCCAGATGGGTCGCCTCCCATACTCCAGGTGTCATTCCTGCCTCTGGGTCCCAGCATGCTCCAGCCTGACCCACTTTTCCTCTTGCTGGTACTGCCGGAAGGGGGTGGCACAGGGAAGTGAGAGCCTTCACGGCGGATGAGCTGAGAGGGAGCGGGAATGGACAGACGGAGCTTCCATCTGGAAACTGAACAACCAGAGGGTTAGTTTCAGTTTTAAAGAATCTTCCTCAGACAGTAGAAACTCAGACTTTCACAAACTTTAATTTGCTCTGAGATATTTTTTGTTATAATATATGCTCACTAGAAGACCTTCAGAAAATATAGAAAACCATAAAGAAAAAAAAAAAAAACCCAAAATTCTACACAAAGAGATATCCGCTGGAAATATTCTGGTATATATCCTTGCAGCCGTTTCTTTCACAAATGTAAAAAGCTTTGCGTGATTTCCCAGAGGTTGTTATCATTTATTATGTATTTATATATGTAAATATATGTGCATATGTATGTGTGTATTTTTAAAATATTTACTAAAATTATGTCACAATATGTATATACTGTTTTATAATCATTTTCCATTTCTTTCACAAATGTAAAAAGCTTTGAGTGATTTCCCAGAGGTTATTATGTATTATGTATTTATACAGGTAAATATATGTGCATATGTATGTGTGTATTTTTTAAATATTTACTAAAATTATGTCACTATATATATATACTGTTTTATAATCATTTTTTCACTTACTAGTATGTTGTGGACATTTTTTCATGTTAATACATATATGTCTAATCATTTTTTAATGGTTACATGGTCTTTCTAATGTAAGAAGATATCATAACTTATAATACTGAATCTCCTACAGCTGGAACACTAAAGGGAACTATTATTTATTAAATAATGCTACATCTTTATGCCCTTGTCTAATGATTTCACTGAGATCAATTCTCAGAAGTGAGTTGAGGGCATAGACATTTTTAATTTTTCAGATATTTTAAACATGGTTTTCTCCAAATTGGCTGCAAGGAACAGGTCCCAGAGTGAGGCTGGCCAAGCAAACTCATAATGGTTTTTCCCAGGTCTGGGGAGTGAAAGCACTTTAGAACAGAGGTTTTAGACATTGCTGGGGAAGAATAGTTAACTTTTCCTTCATGGGCTACTGTCTAAAAATTGATTTACTCTGAGATACCTCAGATCAACTGCTGCAAATGACGACGGGCAGATGCTGGCAGCTCTCCTTTCCTGTCCACTGTGCTGGCTGAACCCTTATCAGCAGCATCTAAATTAGCACTGAAGGCCTGCGGCTTGCTAGCCAGTTTGCACCAAATTTCTTTTTCATCCTTAGACCTTCCAGCACAGGGTGGGCCATGGGGCTTAAGCAGCTGAGCAACCACTAAACCCTAGCCGCCTGGCCAGGCCAGCTCTGCAACTCACCACGTAAGCAGAACATTCACCACTAAAACACCCTGGTCACTCACCATTTCTTCGGGGTCTGGAATTTTCACACCACTGAAGTACTGATTCGTGCTAAATACCTGCTGGTGCCTAGGAATGAGATCCCCTTTGAACAAGAACAGAGAAGGAAGTAAAATGAGGTTGACTGGCAAACACTGATGTACAGTTCTAGAGGCTGTGTCTGTCTGTGCACACACCTATGAAGGCTGCAGTTTTCTCATCCACTCAGAGGGAAAGGCCTCCAAGAAGCCATCAGCAGCTTTTAGGAGCTCTCTGCGAACAAAGCACTATGCTGGGCACAGTGGAGGCATGAACAGAAACTGGAGGCTGCAAGATTGTTGCCCCTCAAGGGCTTACAATGTATTTGAGGAATCCAACCCAAAAAACTCAGAAACACATAAAATAACAGCTTTTTTTTTTTTTCAGAGCAAAAGTACAATAATTACAAATGAAAATTGTGTTAACTGAATCCTTATGGGTCAAGATAAGAAGAATATATTGGCCTGACACTTAGCATAGCGCCTGACACAGAGCAGGCACTCGGAAGGAAGGAAGGGAGGGAGGGAGGAAGGAGGAAAGAGAAAAGGAGGGAACAAATCATGAAATATTTTCTAGCTAGAAGGAATACATTTACAAACTGCAATCATCTTTTCTTCTTTGTACCTACTGTTTAGAAGTACTTATGAGGTGAGGTAATACAACAAAAGGACCATTTCTATATTCTGGGGGATTATGTGAACCTCATCCTGCCCACATTTCAAGCAAATGAGCTAAAATGGCCCTCATGTACACTCCTAGGGACATCACGCTTGAAGAGGCATTCTGAATAGAGAAGATCGGGAGATGCTCAGGGGCCCCAGTGGGGCACACTGGGCCCGTTCCCAGAGCACAGTGGAAAACGAAAATCTCCTGACCAGGGCCCCTGGACATGCTGGCATTGGACTGGGCTGGAGCTCCCACTCTAGGATACCAAGCTGTCTAATTTTACCAATTTGTTTTGGAACTTTATCTCTCAAATCCAAAAGCTGCTGCCACACCCCGTTTTGGATGAGCAACCAAAAAATACTCTCTAACGCCTTGCCCCAGTTCTCAGTGAGCTTCATCCTGAACACAATCCCCTGGACCTGAACAACCTTCTTGGATCAGACTGCTAGAGGGGGTAACACGGGGTGGGGAAGGGGCTAAAATCACTGGAGGAAACACATCAAAGCCAGGTTGTGTGACCCTGGAATGGCTATAAGGTCCCTTATACTTCTCTGAACAAAACATGACTATCAGCAAACATTTACTGCCCACTATGTGCCAGCCTTGGTGGAGGATATAGGACATGATGTTACCCCCAGGCAGCTTACAGAATCTTTGGGAAGACAAGAGTACAAGGCAAGGCAGGGTGATAGCAGGTGCTGCAAGAGTTTAGAGGTCGAAGAGTTTGCTTTAAATTGGGGAGCAGAGTCTAAACTCCCTGATTTTTTTTTTTGCAATTTTATTGAGATATATTCACATACCATACAATCATCCAAAGTGTACAGCTGTTCACAGTATCATCATATAATTGTACATTCAACACCACAATTTTTTGAACATTTTCATTACTCCAAAAAATAAAAATAAGAATAAGAATAAAAATAAAAGTAAAAAAGAACACCCAAAACATTGCATACTCCTCCTCCCCTCCCCCTATTATTCATTTACTTTTTGTCCCCATTTTTTTACTCATCTGTCCATATACTGGATAAAGGGAGTGTGAGTCACAAGGTTTGCACAATCACATGGTCACACCATATAAGATATATAGTTATATGATCGTCTTCAAGAATCAAGGCTACTGGATTGCAGTTCAACAATTTCAGGTATTTCCTTCTAAACTCCCTGACTTTTGAAGAGGGCAATCACTACTTGTGGATCTTTTCACCTGTCCTCTCCCCACCCCTCTCCCCTCAGGTAAGGTCAAGAAAAAGAACAGGGCATTGGGGTGGAAAAGCAAGACAGGAAGAGTGACATTTTAGGAGAAACCAGACTTTCTTCCTGATACTTAAAAGGTTGAGAATCTTCCTCTATAATCTGTATAATCCAAACCAGCAAGAACATACAAAGAATGAGTTACCACATCAAAATAAATGAAATAGAACCTGAAAGCATTCTGTAAACTTTTAAGGCCTTAGAGAAACATAAGTTTTTATTGTTGCTATTATCGCTATTCAGAATATAACTTAATCTAAACTATGTTGAAGAGAGAATCCTGTATCTTTTCGGCACTTAGTAAGTACTCAGCAATTGTTCGTTATTTTTATTAAAGCAAATGTAGATGCCTTTATTGGAGTCATTTTAACAAGACTTCCAGAGTTCTCAATACTTTCCTAATTATAAAGGGTGTTCGAAGAGGCTAGGAACTTGGGTCCTGCTCTGCACTGTCATGGATAAAAACATCCAGTTCCCCAAAAAGCAGAAAAAGACCATCACTCACCCAAGGTTTTCCTAATCAGATAGAGCTGATCCACATCTGATTTTCCTGGCCACAGAGGCATGCCTGACAGCAGCTCAGCAAAGACACAGCCAATTGCCCAAACATCCACTGGGGGGCCATACTGAGTGTCCCCCACTAACAGCTCAGGGGAGCGGTACCACCTGGTAGCCACATAATCTGTGTAGTAGTCACTCGGTCCAGCTGTCCAGAAGGGAACATGGAAAACAGAAAGAGCAGCGGAAGTCTAGAATCAAAACTGGGAAGGGAAGACCTAAGAAATCAAGCTAGTGCCCAGTCTTGAGGGTTTTTCCAAATCAATGGTTTTCAATGTTGGAGTCACTTTAAAATCACTTGGAGCATAGTATTTTTGAAGATACTGATGCTTGGGCCCAACTCCCATCCAATTAAACCAGAATTCCTGGGGGAGGGTCTGAAGGATATCAGTATAATTTTAAAAGTTCTCCAGATAATTCTAATCCGCTGCCAAGGTTGGGAACCACTCTTTTAAATATTCTGCAAAGTACTAGTTTAACAACAACAACAACAAAAAGATGGTAAAAACAAAAGCGGTAATATACTTAATATCAACTTTATTGTAGTAAACATATAGCATATATTTTAAAATCCCTCTGTGTCTACACGCATTTCTCAGTAGTTACAGAATTAAAATTTATAGCAATATTATGCCTTAAATATAAAAGAATTAGCTTTTTATAGTGTTTAGCTCCTTTATCATACAAAGAACTTTCCATCTTTTACACTTAACTAAAGACAATTTCAATACTCACTCAAAAGCCGAGCAAATCCAAAGTCACAGAGTTTAATCACTGAATGTTTTGTGATAAGGATATTTTCTGGCTTCACATCTCGATGTATGCACTGATCATGAAAAAATAAATTAAAACAAAAACTGATTAGTAAGAAGCATCTGTAATATGTGAGATAAATAAAACAGGAATATTCAGAAAATATTTGAGAAACTATTTGAATCTTTCTTTGGCCTTTTGGATAATAGTAAAGCAACAACCTAAATTAAATCTAGTACCATAATTCTCATGGCCTGAATCACCCCAAATTCTGAAGGGAGTTGCTAGATTTAGCAAGTAACAATACAGGATGCCCTGTTTAATCTGAATTTCAGATAAACAACAAATTACTTTTAGTATAAGTATGTCCCATGCAGTATTTGGGACATACTTATTAGGGACATTCTTATACTTAAAAATTATTCATTGTTTACCTGAAATTTACATTTTAATCGGGTGTCCTGTATTTAATCAGGCAGCCCTGGGTCAAAGGGGAAAATGTTAAAAGGCTCTAGGTGAGGCCTGCATGACAGCTGCAGGAGCTGCAAGTTGGTGCATTAAGCAGAATTCACAATTCGGTTGTTTGAGAACAGAATACAGTCTGCCCAGTAAACAGGACAAGCCCTGGGCCTGCTGAGATAAACTAGGGAAGAGAAGGGTGGGAACCACTGGCTTGCCAAGAGATCGCCCTTCCAGCTCTGACATTTGTCCCAACAAGATAAACAAGAGTGCACCAGCTCCCCCACCCCAATTCTGGGGACTGTCGCTAGATGTCAGCTCAGACCCACACACAAGTGCTCAGTGCTGCATCTTGTCCAAGGGAAGTGGCCCCCCGCAGTCATTTAGACTCAAATCACCTGTGGTTTCAGACCACAGACATTCTTTAACAGGGTGATGTTTGAGAGAGCGCTTAAGAATCTTCACATGAGTTTCTTATTAAATGGCAATTTCCTTGGGAAAGAACAAATCAACCATCTTAACAATTACATAAAAATAACAGTGGGGTCAAAATATGGCTCAGGGTTCCTAATAATGTTTCCCTCTCCCAAGGGTTTTCCTCTCTGGAGGAGAAGGTTGGATCCGCTTGCAGCCCGCAAAACCCTCTTTGGCCTGCAGCTAAAATCCTGGGTTATTCTTAATTTTCTAGAATCTGGGGAGGGGATCTGGGGTTACTCTTGGTCCTGGCCTACTTCACACTGCAAACGACCTGTAGGGTGAGAGATCAGTGCCCGTGTTTCCCAGTCCCCCCACCACTACCCCCGTGTATTTATTATTCTGGCACATCTTCCGGGAGGCAACTTCTTAATTGTTTTATTATTATTTTATTAATTATTTTATTATAATAATCTATCTGGTTCTCAGCAATTAATGACTCCAAGATCTTTACTCGATTACCACTGGGTTCACATATAGCTATAAATGAGAACACCCCTGAATATCATGATGACATATAGTCAGAAGTATTTGTAAGCAAAATATATGCTCCCATCCTGTTCTTGGAATTCTTTACAAGTTTTCTGCATCTGCCCCCACATCAGCACCAGCACATGGAGCCCGTCAGAGGTTTTGTGGGCTCTCCAAGGAACTGGACGATGCATTACACTGGTCTTTCCCCACCGGGGCCTTCATGCCGTCTCTCTGGCTCCTCCATCCTAAAACTTGCTCTCAGGAAAGTGTTAACCCTTATTCACAGTAATTAGCAAAATATGGTGTCCACCTCCTTGCATTCCATGCATTTTGACAGATATTTTAAGCTTCAGTTAAGTAGAGGCTCAGTGGGAAGAAATGCAGGCCTCTCTCCCACCTCCTGGGAACACAGCCTCATTTGGAACCGCACAAGGCAGGGAAATCAACCCTACCAGCTAAATGGACCCCATCTCTTGGTGGGATGACATGTTGCACTCAAATTGCCCTTCTTGCCAAAATGAAGCACTAACATTGGAATCTGCTTTCTCTGTGCGGGAGTGGGCAGTGTTGGATTTATGGAAGAGCAGGCTTCCCAGCATCTGTGAAATCACACCACCTGGGCAGTAGTCCACTGTGCCTCCGGCCAGGCTGGCTGTGGCTGGGGGTTCCAGAGAATTCTGCTGGGCTGCTTCAACCTGGACTCAGCCCTCATAGCTCATCAATGCAGACGCCAGCACTTGGGCACACACTTGGGTCTCCTCTTACTGCACCTAAACAGGCATAAGTCACCTGGGCCTTATTGGGGTCACCAGGCCACTACAGACTCCAAGTGAATGGAATTGTACTTTAAATATATAACTGGTTTCATAAAAGCATAAAAATATATCTTTTATATAACCTGAGCAAGAAAAGATTGCTGGGTTGGCTTTTTAGCCTCCACCTACCCTAACCAGGCTTATGAAGATTTGGATAAAAATTATATCACAAAAGTAAGATATAAACATTGTATAAATGCTACACCTTGGTTTAAGAACAGCCTTCTTATTTTTCAAGGGAGATCATGAGACTTACATTGTGTTTATGGCAAAAATTTACAGCTTGCAGGGTCTGCCAAGTTATGCTCTTCACGAGATGTTCTGGTACCCTATTAAAAAATAAAGCAGCAGCACAAACACGTTCCTTAGTGTAACCACAGAATTCAGCTCAAAAAAAAAAAAAAGGAGTAACTAAGACAGGCTTACGTAGTGAAAAATCCTAGGTGACACATAAAGGCATCTAACTCACTGAGCAGTCATTACATGGGTCCAAAGTGTAAAGAACACGAAATTAGCACACTGCTGAAGTCTAGGGACAGCAAGTTAACAAAAATGTCAATATCTATTTCAATAGGGAGGGATTATGAAAATCCACAGGAATTTAAATGGGTATTTATAGCCACCTGCCTCAAACATCTGTCACACCATGGGGAAACTGCATGGTGGTACACTGAGCTCCATTTCTATAAGGAACTTTTGGTGATGGAAAGTTAGTTAATCTACAGCAAAATGATGTATATTTTTCCAAGTTATTCCAAACTGAGGGCACAATAGATAGACATCATTTTTCCAAGACTCTCTAGGCAACATTTTTATAAGGTAATAAATATTTTATAGAAGACAGGAAAGAGGTTTATATTGCACATCATGTAAAAAAAATTATAACAATTAAAAACTCAGATAGGCATCTTAATTCTTTCCCCACAATGTTGCTTTCTGGCAGCCAGCTGCCTCCCACGCACATCTTTCTGTCCTCGACTCCATCACAGCTTCTAAACCCCCTGCCACTCTTCCTAGCACTGCTTCCCTCGCTCCAAGCTTAAATAACAAGGGCAACTGGTGGCCCCAGCAGACCCTCTGTGCAAATTAGAAAAAGGCATCCCCTCGGGAAGGTTTAGGCAGCATTTTTTAAATATTAGGCAATGAGTGAAATGGAATACAGGTACCTTTAGAGACTGCCACCACCACCACCTGGACTTCCTGTCCTTGACCTTGTCATGGTCCTCAGGCAGAACTAATAAGTAAACCAGGGAGGAAACCCCTGAATGGTTGTGATAAGGTCACTGAAAAAATTCACTTCCAGCTTTTAGGAGAAGTTGTGAGGCCACTGTTGTCACAGACCAGCCGTTCAGGAAATCCTTTGAAGCAGACCCAAGGACGTTTGAACAGGGATGTGGGACAACGTGGAGGAAGATGAAGAGGCTGCCTCTAGGAAGAACAGCTGGGACATTTCTGGACCAGGCTAAGTCCCGGGATTTGAAGTAGCTTCTCCTCAAATTCTCTTCCTTATACCTGTGGCATATAGGCACAAATGGTGGAAAACTCACCTGTTTAGAAGGAAGGTCTAGAAAAATGCAACTAAAAAGGGGACATTTCAGGAAGAATGCTTTCCCTAAGTTTCCACTTTTTGTCCAGAAAAAATGGAATATATTTTGATTCAGCAAATAAAACATTAGTACAAGGTTATTAGTGCAAAAGTAACTTCAATCTCTGAAAGAAAATTATGCAAAAAGAGTTTAAAAGTAAATGCACAACTATATGATGGTACGGTGAACAACAGACTGTAAACTTTGGATGATTTTATGGTATGTGAATACATCTCAATAAAACTGAATTAAAAAAAGCATAAAAAAAGTAAATGGTACACTTGAAAGTGGTTAAAATGGGAAATGTGTTGTGTATGTTGTGTATATGTTAGCACAATAAAAATTCTTTAAGAAAATAAACCATAATGGTATATCATTAATGCTCTTCTAATGTTGAGCATATTATCACATAATTCTCAAATGAAAAACTGCATTAACTACCTAGTTCCCTCTTGGGTTGATTATTCGTTTCACTTCTTCATTACTTAGGTTCTTCATCTGGAATGTGGGAGCCACAGACTCTATCTCTAAGATCCCTTTAGCAGCACACTAAGGGAGGTGATAATACACTCTGAGACAGTAATAGGAGTGAATAATTATTCACTGTTGGCGACAGGAGTTACAAATACAGAAAGGGAGAAAAATAGAATATATCCTGTGGTTTGGGGTTGGAATTGGATTGGAATATTTCTTGGCTCTGTCCAATGAAAGGGCATGAAAGCAGCAACACCCAAAAGCAATGAGTACAGCTAGAGCTGAGATCTTGGTTTCTAAATACCCTTCTCCACTAAAAAGAACCAGAGTTCTTTGAAGAAATTGCTGGTTCCTGGGTTGAGGTAGGGAAAAACAAAATGAGCCTGGAACATGTTGTGCCAGAAAGAAGTGCTCAAAAAGTGTCACAATTCAGAATGCTGAGAACAAACAGAAAATTCTACAAGCTTCCAGAAATAAAAAATGAAACAGGACATATACAAAAGAGCAAGAATTAGAATAGTTTCAGACTTCTTAACAGCACCAGAAAGGAGACGGCACCTGAACAGTGCCTTCAATATGTTGAAAGACAATTATTTTCAACAGCAACAACAAAAAAAACAGAACACCACACCCATAAAAAAAACTACACCCAAACAAAATATATCGAGTGTGAGGGTAGAATAAAGACTTTTTAAACATGTAAGGTCTCAACATTTTTATCTTTCACACACCCTTTCTTAGGAAGCCCCTGCAGGATACTTCCAAAAGGAGTAAACTAAAGAAAAAGATGTCATGAGATAGAGAAATCTGGAGACCCAGCACAAGAGAAAAGCAATGGGAATCTGTAGGAAGATAGTGGAGGGAGATGACAGAATGACAGCTGCATTCCAGGCATAGAAACAACCAGTCCAGATTGGGATGTGTGACTCAAGAGCCAGGCATGTTGAGGGTTGTCATCACCATGTCCTCTGCCTTATACCATCTTTAAAATATGAAAATATTTAATAAACAAACTTAAAAGCTTTGGAAGAGTCTGGGTGACTGGCCAAACTCCTTGGGATAGGGCAAGCATTCTAAGGTCTGCTTAAAGCTATAGCCTATGCTGGCAAAGCCAAGGAATTCTCCCCACTTCAAAGTGTTTGTTTCCATTTTGGGGTAAATGATCAAGGCTGAGATCTGGAGCAGGAGGGGGAGGACTTGAACAGTGATGAAGGGAAGGGGCCCAATTCTCCCTCAAACTTAGGAGCCCATTGGGATTCTAGCTCAAAGACCAGCTCTCCCTTCAGAGGGATCATAAATAAACTCAACCTTGACCTGTGAGGGAAGACAGGGTCTGAGTTGCTCCAGGTCCTGATATTCCTCTCCACACTGAGATTAGGGGACTGAATTTTAGAAAAGACACATCCCCAATTCCTCTTCCTAGGAAATGGTGCTCAGAAGGAGCTGGACAGTGTCCAGCCCAGGCCTCTTGGGCTCCAGCCAGCTGGGCAAAGTATGGTGGGATCTCTACTCCCGAAGATGTCAGCTCCCCAGGCCCTAGCAATAGGGATCCAGGTGAGGTATGAGAAAACTGAGCAAGGACACCCCCTTTACTCTGTATCCCAAACCAAGGTGGAAGGGGCTCAGGAAAGTTTATCTTCATCCCATGGCTAGTCAGGTAGTCTTCCCTGGGGTCTTCCTAAATTCAGTTACCTCACGGAGAGCTCAGCTGAGGCAGCCCTTCTGGTGAGCTAGCATACATCTTCCACTAGTGGGAAGGGGTAGGGTGGGGTGCAGTCCCGAGTCCTCTACCAATGTGACCCCCCAGCATTCTTCTTGCCTGCTTTGGAAATTTTGTTCCACCCTCAGGAACATAATGGGCCCAACTGCTTGACTCCAAGAAGCAGTGGGGATGGGGGTTGTCTGTGTCCTTGGAAAGGTCTGTGGTCTATATTTCTGTGTGGATGCACCATTTTTAAACCAATTTAAAAATGTGCCCCACCAAAACAAGTAAACACAGAAAGAGGAAGACAGGAGATCTAGGAAGCAATGAATCTAACCATAGGGAAGTGTAGAGGGAATCCCAAGGATGACAGCAAAAAGAAGTCCCAGGATGACAGCTGGACACAGGCCTAGAATATAAGCCAGACAGAAGGAGAATGGGGGTCTAAAGGCAGAGCATCACCAAGAAAAAAACGGAACTAATAGAGTACCTGATGTTATTATCTGAAATGGTTAATTTCATTTGTCAACTTGGCTAGGTTATGTTCAGTTTTCGGTCAAGCAAGCACTGGCCTGATTGTTCCTGTGAGGGCATTTTGTAGATGCATTTACATCATTCGTCAGTTGCTTGCATCTATGGCTGATTGCATCTATAATCAACAAAGGAAATTGCCCTCAACAATAAGAGGAGTATCCTCATCCAATCAACAGGAAGGCTTAAAGGGGGAACAGAAGATTTCAAAAGTCAGAAAGAAGAATTTCTTCCTCTTCTTTAGCCAGCCCACTTCTGGGGAATTCAACTTCACCTTAATCAGAGTTTCCAGCTTGTGGTCTGCCCTACAGAATTCAGACTTGCTAAACTCATGGTCACATGAGCCAATTCCTATAATACATCTCTCCTCCCCCCCCTCCTCCCTGTTGGTTCTGTTTCTCTGGAGAACCCTGACTAATATATTATCCTTGTGGAAAGTGTTCTGAAAAGCTATAAAAAGAGATGGGAAAAATTAGCAATAGTATTAAAGAATATCAAGCAAATTTTAAAAATAAGGCATATATTAATTTGAGGAAAAACAAAGTACGAAAGGAAACAACCATAGTACAATACAATGCTTAGCTATAAGTAATATTTACATAGGCATAATAATACTGAATATTAAATTAATAAAAAATTTAATGTAATTATTTTGGGAGATGGGGAAGGGGCAGAAGAGGAGATAATGGTGTAAGAGAGCTAAATCCTCATCTATCATTACAGGAAGTAGTCTATAAATAATTCCTAAAAAATCAATAAATTAAGAAATACAGTGTGTCATCCTTTTTATATTACATTATATTGCTGGATTTAATTTGCTAATATTTTGCACCTAAATTAATGCACTATATTTGTTTGTCACTTTCTTTTCCTGAAATGTCCTTGTCTGGTTTGGTTATCAGGGATATGGTGGCCTCAAAAAATGATTTAGGAAATGTTCCTTCATCCTATATTTTATGAAAGAGTTTATGTAAGACAGATATTATTTATTCCTTATATGTCTGATAGAATTCATATGTTAAACATTTTAATAACAGAACCCATAGTGGCAAGACTATAGGAAGAAAAACGAAAAACATATATCCATATAACTAGTGGAAAGGTAAATTGGTTCAGTTCAACCAACCTTATGACCTGAACGTCCCATTTTGAGAATTTCTCCTAAAGAAATAGTCCAAAAGAAGAAAAATATATTTATAGGAAAATTTTTATACCAGAATCATTTATAAGACCAAATACTGAAAACAGCTTCAACATTCAACAATAGAGGAATGGTTAGATGCAATGTAATTAAATGTAATATCTTATATCTATTAATAACATCTAAAATTTATATGGCAGCATATATAGAAATGCACACAAAAGAATATTAAGTGAAGGTATAGAATTGAAGGGAAAAACAGTCATCTCAGTCACAGAAAATGTGGTGCTTTGTTTGGAAAAGCAGTCAACTGCCTTTACTATGGTCTCCAGGCTTGCACACATGGACACTTAAAAATCCTGTCAGTACACCAGAGAGTATACATTTCAAAAGGGCAGGTGAACTTTAAGCAAATTTGTTAGCCTGATATATTAAAACAATAAAGCCAATATATTCATCCATGTTCAAATTCTGAGTTCCAGCTCATGCTCTCTTTGTAGGCCATTCCATGAAGAAAGCCACGTTTTAATCAGAGTGTTGTATGGTGAGCAAATAATCAGGATGAGGGAAGGCAGACAATTCAACTCAACTAGTTAGTGTCATTAAGCTGAGATAGCTTGATTGCAACCATTCCTGCATTATGAAAGTCTTGTAAGTAGATAAAATACATGGATTCAGCCAAATCTAACAGGCCTACCACACATTCTATCTCTTTAAGGTTGTTTTGCATAGCTCTGCCCTGATACATTACAAATTGGTTTCATAAAATAACTCTCAGAAACCTTCTGTCTCTCATATCCTTGTTTTTCTGGGGAAAGCTATACTTTGAACCTAATGGTGCAGTAACAAAATTGAAATGAACACCGAGAAATATAAACATAAACAACTTTCGAAGGTTCAAACTGATTTCTAAAAAATTCTTTACAAATATGAGATAGGAGAGATGAAGAAAGAACATGGATCTCTTTCCAGCATTCTCAATACAGAAGCCATCTTTTCCAATATTTGTGACACTGTGAGAGGTCAAACAGTCAATATTCATCAAGGCTTCATTTCCATTTAGGGCTACAACAAGGTTGGGGGTGAGGACTGGCCTAGCTCCCATAAAAAGGGTTTGTTTTGGGGAATTTATCCTATAGAAAAATTTACACAAATAGATGTTTACTGTTGCACTGTTAGTAAAAGAGAAAAATGGGAAACAATCTAAATATCAGAGGGGATTGAATAAATAAATCATGGTATATCCATACAATGGAATTCTACATAGCCATTTTAAAAATAAAAGTAGATATGCAAGGTTCTGGAGACAGTCCAGAACACATTTAAAAGAAAAAAAACAAACAAACAGTATGTACCATGTTACCTCTTTAAATATATAAGCATAGAAAAACTAACCTGGAAAACAATTTCTCACACTGTTCATTTTATTTATTACTATGTTTCTCTGTTGTTTGAAATTTTTTTTGTTCAACAAACAATATATGGCTTTTTAAATCGAAAACAAGAGATTTTTAGAGTTTTATGTTCTTCTGGAATTCCATTGTCAGGAACTGAAAACTTGTGGTAAAACCATTTACTCACCAGATGTTTGACCAAAACAAAATAAGAGTCAGACTAGGAACTGGCAATGAAATATGTGCAGTAAGGAATCAATGAAGTATTGTGTCTTGCTGCACTTGTAGGTGAGCAGAAAAATAAACTACTTGTTTATGAAACTTTGACGTAGAGGAGAACAATAGTTTATAGGAAAACAGGTATAAAGCATATAAAGTACTACAGAAAATGAGTGGTAGGTAAAAGGTTTGCTTTGTTTGAAGGCAAACATAAACAAAATGAGCACAGTGCTGGGGATTATAATGGATACATATTCATAGGTCACTGTAGTTGGAGACTATCTGGTGACATAAACTTGCTTCTTAGTAGCAACATGAAGTTGCTCTTCTCCAAAAGCTTTCCAAAGGAGTGCAAAAAGTTACCAACATATAATAAGAGATGAATTAGTGTATGTTTTAAGGTTCAAAGTCTAGAAGACACAAGACGTTGAGTCTGATTTGGCAAGAATTATTTTTACTAATCAAAACACTTACCGTAGTTGACCTCAACAACCAATCACAAGTAAAGAGATTGAGAGAGTCATCAAAAAGTTCCCCCAGAAGAAAAGCCCAGGACCAGATGGCTTCACATGTGAACTCTACCAAGCATTCAAGAAAGAATGAGTACCAATATGCTCAAACTCTTCAAAAAAATTAAAGAGGAGGGAAAGCTAACTAGCACATTCTATGAAGCCAACATCACCCTCACCCTAATACCAAAGTCAGACGAAGTTACTACAAAAAAAGAAAATTATAGACCAATTTCTTTAATGAATATAGATGCAAAAATCCTCAACAAAATACTCACAAATTGAATCCAGCAGCACATTAAAAGAATTATATACCATGACCAAGCGGGATTTATTCCAAGTATGCAAGGCTGATTCAACACAAGAAAATCAATTAATGTAATACACCACATCAAATAAATCAAAGCAGTAGAACCACGTGATCATCTCGATCGATGCAGAAAAGGCCTCTGACAAACTTCAACATCCTTTCTTGATGAAAACACTTCAAAGGATAGGAACAGAAGGGAACTTTCTCAATATGATAAAAGGCAATATATGAAAAACCCACCGCTAACATCATACTCAATGGGGAAAGACTGAAAGCTTTCCCTTTAAGGTCAGGAACAAGACAGGGATGCCCACTGTTACCACTGTTATTTAACATTGTGCAGGAAGTTCTAGCTAGAGCAATTAGGCAGGAAAAAGAAACAAACAGCATCCAAATAGGAGAGTAAGAAGTAAAGCTTTCACTTTTGCAGATGACATAATTGTATACGCAGAAAATCCAGAAAAATCTACAGCAAAGCTACTAGAGCTAATAAATGAATACAGCAAAGTGGCAGGGTGCAAGATCAACACACAAAAATCAGTAGTGTTCCTATACATAAGTAATGAGCAACAGGAGGAGGAAATCAAGAAAAAAATCCATTTACAATAGCAACCAAAAGAATCAAGTATTTAGGAATAAACTTAATCAAGGCCACAAAAGACCTATACATGGAAAACTATATGAAACTGCTAAAAGAAATTAAACAGGACCTAAAAAAGTGTAAGAATATACCGTGTTCATGGATTGGAAGACTAAATATAGTTAAGATATCAATTCTACCTAAACTGATTTATAGATTCAATGCAATACCAATTCAAATCCCAATAACTTACTTTTCAGAAATACAAAAACAAATAATCAAATTTATTTGGAAAGACAGGGTGCCCCAAATAGCCAAAAATATCTTGAGAAAGAGGAATGAAGTGGGAGGTCTCGCACTACCTGACTTTAAAGCACTATAAAGCTACAGTGGTCAAAACAGCATGATACTGGCATGAATATAGATATACTGGCCAACGGAATCAAATTGAATGTTCAGAAATAGACCCTCTCCTCTAGAGACAATTGATCTTTGATAAGGCAGTCAAGCCAATGCAAATGGACAGAGCAGCCTCTTCTGGTGTTTGGAGAACTAGATACTCATATCCAAAAGAATGAAAGAGGACTCTTTTCTCATACCTTACATAAAAATTATCTTGAAATGGATCAAAGACCTAAACATTAGCTCTAAGACCATAAAACTTTTCGAGGAAAATGTAGGGAAATATTGTAAAGATCTTGTGATATGAGGTGGTTTCCTAGACCTTACACCCAAGCATGAGCAATGAAAGAAGAAATAGATAAATGGGATCTCCTCAAAATTAAACACTTTTGTACATCAAAGGACTTTGTCACAAAAGTAAAAAGGCAACCTACACAATGGGAGATGATATTTGGAAACCACATATCAGATAAGGGTTTAATACCCAGAATATACAAAGAGATCCTACAACTCAACAACAGGAAAATAAACAATCCAATTTAAAAAATGGGCAAAACACGTGGACAGACACTCTCTGAAGAGGAAATCAAATGGCTCAAACATATATGAAAAGATGCTCAACTTCATTGGCTATAGGGAAATGCAAATCAAAACCACAATGAGGTATTATCTCACACCTACTAGAATGGTCATTATAAAAAAAAAAAACAAAAAATTATAAGTGGTGGAGAGGATGTGAAGAAAGAGCCACACTTAATTCACTGTTGGTAGGAAAGTAGAATGGTGCAGCCACTCTGGACAGTAGTGTGGTGGTTCCTTGGGAAGCTAAGTATAGAACTGCCATATGATCCAGCAATTCCATTACTAGATATATACTCAGAGGAACTGAAAGCTAAGACATGAATGGACATTTGTAAACCAATGTTTACAGCAGCATTATTCATGATTGCTAAGAGATGGAAATAGCCCAAATGTCCATCAATGGACAAGTGGATAAATAAACTGTGGTATATACATACAATGGAATATTATGTAGCTGTAAGACAGAACAAAGTCACAAAACATATAAAAACATGGATGAATCTTGAGGATGTTATATTTTGAGCAAAGTTAGCCAGAAACAAAAGGACAAATACTGTGTGGTCTCACTAATATGAACTAACATTAATGAACAAACTTTGAGAGTTAAAGCTGAGAACACAGGTTACCAGGAGATAGAAAAAAGGTAGAGATCGGGCATTTCATACTGAAGGAGTATAGAATGTTCAACACAACTGATTGTATAGATCTAGAAATAGCACAATAATGTGTGACTGTAGCACAATGTTGTAAGTACACTGAACAAAGATGTCTGTGAGTAAAGTTAAAAGAGGAAGGCTAGGGGAATGTATGACATCAGAAGGAAAGCCAGATGACAAAGACTGAGACTGTATAACCTAGTGAAACCTAGAGTTGTCAATGATGGTGACTAACATACAAAAAAAAAAAAGTGTTTCTACATGTGGGAGAGCAAATGAATGTCAACCTTGGAAGGTGCTGAAAAGGGAGGTATTGGAAAAAATGTTATCAATGCAAACAAGATCTATAGTTAACAGTAACATTCTAATATGCTTCCATTAAATGTAATAAAGGCAATAAACCAAAGCTAAATGTCTATAAGAGGGGGCTATAAGTGAGGGGTATGGGATTCTTGGTGGTGGAATTGTTGTTGTCTGACATTGTTGTATTTTATTTTATTTTAACTTTTTTCTTTTATCTTTTTTATTATTTTGTTTTTAAATTTCTTTTTGGAATAATGAATATATTCAAGTGCTGACTGTGACGATGAATGCACAGCTATATGATGACACTGTGAACAACTGATTGTACAACGTGGATGATTGTATGGTATGTGAATATATCTCTATAAGATTGCAGAGGAAAAAAATAAACAGAGGGATACAAGTGCTGGAGAAAACATGGAGAGGGATATACCTATTCACTGTTGGTGGGGAAGTAGAATGGTGCAGCCTATCTGGAGGAGAGTGTGGTGGTTCCACAAGAAGCTAAGTATGTGAGTGCCATAAGGTCCTGCAACCTCATTATTGGGTACATACTTGGAAGAAATGAAAGCAGGGATATGAATGAACATGTACACACTAACGTTTATGGAGGCAGTGTTCATGATTTGCAATGGATGGAGGTGGCCTGAAGGTACATGGACTAATGAACAGAATGGTGAACTGTGGTGTGTGCATACAACAGAATATTGATATTGAGTGGTTGCAAGAAGGAATGAAGTTGTGAGACATGCAACCAAGTGAATGGATCTTGAGGAGAGCATTTTGAGTGAAATGCGCCAGAAACAAAAAGACAAACATTATGCCTTGCTAATATAGACAACTATAATGCGTAAACTCTGAGAATTGAATCTCAGAGCATAGGTTATCAGAGGGAGGCTTATTTAAAGGTCCTGAGATTCTACATTCTTACAGCAGGTCACACCTATTCCTGAGCTGTAATGGTTATCTCTAAATTCTGAGATGCTAAGTTCTTTGTATATAACCTGGTCAGTCTCTGGAACTTTGGGTATCTGTATGACACCTGAAACTCAGAGCTAGAGCTTGGCAGCTGTGAATGTCAATATTAGTCAAAAAAGCTGAAAAAGAGTTCAGACTTCAATTAGAGATATGAACGAAACTGATATGGTTAGGACTAAGGCAAATCAGGCCAAAGGGTAAAGGATGATATTGACTATGTTTTTAAACTTCAACTTCTGTGTGAGACCAAAGGAAGAAATGTTTATTTGGTGCAGGATCTATATTTTCTGTAGCACACTAAATAATTTAACTTATATTATCAGTTTATTCAAACACCATAAGTACCTGGAACTTAGAATAGGAAGTGAGATCTGGTAAGTTTGTACAGGTTAGTGTGAAACCCTGATACAGCCCAAAGTAATTTGGGAAGAGAATAAAAATATATTTGCAGGAGGCCCCCTGAGGAATTGGGGGGAAATGAGGAAATATTAAAGTTCCCCACCTGGGGAATTACTGATACTCTCACAAGCACTGAAGATTACCAATTTAGTAGGCCAAGCCCTCAATCTTGGGGCTTGCCCTTATAAAGCTTGTTACTGCAAAGGAGAGGCTAAGCCTACTTATAATTGTGTCTAAGAGTCATCCCCAGAGTACCTCTTTTGTCATTCAGTTGTGGCCTCTCTAAGCCCACTTGGCAGGTAAACTCACTGCCCTTTCCCCTACATGAGACATGACTCCCAGGAGTATAATTCTCCCTAGCAATGCAGGACATGACTTCCGGAGATGAGCCTGGATCTGGCATCATGGGATTGAGAAAGTTTCCTTGACCAAAAAAGGGGAAGCAAAAATGAAACAAGATAAAGTTTCAGTGGCTGAGAGATTTCAAACGGAGTCAAGAGGTCATTTGTAGTTTTTAGTGTATTGGAATAGCTAGAGGGAATACCTGAAACTGTTGAACAGTAACCCAGTAGCCTTGATTCTTGAAGATGACTGTATAACTATGTAGCTCACACTATGTAGCTCACATGGTGTGACTGTGTAATTGTGAAAGCCCTGTGGCTCACCTTGAAGTGTGCCTATCCAGTGTATGGACAGATGAGTAGAAAATTACGGACAAAAATTAAATGAAAAATAGGGTGGGGGGGGGTTGGATGTTTTAGGTTCTTTTTTCTTTTATTTTTATTCTCTGTTTTTGAAGTGATGAAGTGTTCAAAAATTGATTGTGGTGATGAATGCACAACTGTATGATTGTACTGTGAACAACTGACTGTATGCTGTGGATGACTGTATGGTATGTGAAAATATCTCAATAAAACTGAATTTAAAAAAAAAACACTATCATAATAATAAATGGGGCATAGAGAAAATATAAAGACACAAATGAAACAAAAATATCTATCAACAATAACTCAGAGATGATCACTAACAAAATGTTTATATGTATTACCTTTCTTTTTTCCTATCTATATATAAATTCTATGAAAATGAAATGATATGTATTTATATTATAACATAAATGTTTTTCATTTGGTCATTTCACATGGACATTTTCCTATGTCAATGTATATTTTATCTATAAGCATGATTCTTAATGGTCTACTGTAGTCCATTGTACGGATATATCATAATTTACTTAGCCAATCCTCTATATTGGACATTTCAGCTGTTGCCAGTTTTTTCCTTATAAACAGTACTGCTATAAACACCATTGTAACTAAGTCTTTGCACATAAATTCAATTATTTTCTCATAGAAGTAGAATTGCTGAATGAAACATTATGCCTCTAAGGCTTTTACTATACATTAACAAGTTGCCCCCTGGGTGGGTACTCATAATTTCCTTTGACATTATTAGGTTTTAGAATGTTTAAATCAAAGTAACTATTTCAAAATGAAAGTTAATCAAAACATTGTTATGGTGACTTCTTTGAAATAATTTTGTAAGTATCAATTTATTGGTTTGATAGTTTAGTCATTCCACAAGTATCGTGTATATACGAAGTGCTAGGCATTGAGCTACAAGATACTAGGGAATCACAGATGCAGGCACAGCCCTTACCCTTGAGGATTTTATAGTTTATTGGGCAAATGGGTATACAACATAAATAATTCCAGAATATGTTATGGAGCCTAGAGGAAAGAATACCACCAGTAATGCTAACATAGGCTTCTTAAAGGAGGTCATATTTGAGCTGTATCTGAAGGACAAGTAAGAGTTTGCCAGGCAGGACAGAAAGCACGTACCAAAGCTCAGAATGCAAATGATTCAGTATGGCTGGGTCATGTTTTATGTGGCAAATTGAGGAAAATGGGACTGTAAAGTGGGTGAGAGCTTGTATTCTGGGTTAGGAGTTTTCACCATACCTGTAAGCTTTGGGAAGCCAGTAAAGGATTTTATGTAAGTAAGTGGCATGATCAGCTTTGTCTTTTAGAAGTGTGTATTCAGAAATACAGTCAGTGACCACAGGACACTCTTGGGGTAAGTGTGCAAATTTATAGAGGACCCAAACCAATGCCAGGCAGGGAAAACATCTGCAGTTAACATATTATCCTTTGTTGATATGGTCTGCTAGATCAAATATGAAACCAAATGAGATCAGTCTTCCGACCTAGGGGAGTAAATAATCAATCCATCACATTCTACAGCTGGAATTCCCTTTAAGCCTTACACAGTCTACATTCTCATTTTTACAGGTGAGGATACCTATAAACCCAAGGTCACACAGATGATGGTGCTTCAACTTTACTGGGAATATACTTACTAAGTTTTATTTTATAATATGAGATCTTTAAATTTTAGAAAGTTTTTCAATGTATTTCAAAATCTTTGCTTGACACAGTTTAAGGACAATTACTCCTCAATGACAGCAAGCAAAATTTTGAAATAGCATCTAAATTAGGTCAGAGAATTTCCAAATATTCAGTATAATGGAAAGTAAGTTTTATTTTAAAAACAATCAAAAATTCTTAAGCTTCAGAATAAATGGCTCTGATCTGGCTAAGAGAAAATCTTATTTTTCAAACTTGCTTATTTATTAGTGTTCCTTAAGTAAATCTTATATTTGAAAATTCATGGCATTTTATCATTTGGAAATGAGGTTGCTTGTAATTAACCCACACATTATCTCTCCCTGCTATAACTCACCTCCATATTAAAGCATTTTCTATTTCCTGGAACATACATTTTAGCCAGTGGTGTTAAAACAAAACAAAACAAAACAAAATTGCTTTCAAAACTCTAATCACTCCTTGGTCTGTCCTATTCTTTTGCCCAAACTATATGCCCAAAAAGAACTAATTCTTAATTGCTTTTGATCCCCACTGATTAGTGTTCCTCAAGCCACTCAACTTAACATGATTAATCAAACTCCATTTAAAATCTCTATAGTACCACATAACCATGAGTAAATTACACTACTTGAAGTATCAATTGCAAGCTGTCTAAAGAACGAATATCAGCATACTAAATGTTTTCTCTCTTGAACACTGTATCAATGACTTTCTGAAAAAAAGTGTCTGCCCTCTTTGCTCTCTCTGGCTTTGTACATTAACATTCTGGACCATGAAAAGCCTGTGTCACGGTCACTAACATGGTCACGAGCTACTTTAATCCCATTTGCCTGGAGGTAATGGCAGGTCATACAGGTCTACCAGCACTTGGCAGAGCAAGCTGTTGGCAAAGGGTCGAAAGAGTTGTTAGAAGAGCCTCAGCCTCCAGCCACTGGAGTGCGAATGTGAGCTGAGATGGGGCACCATTCCACAGCTCTGATCTGAAAGCCCCCTCCCCAGTGCACTCTTCATATTGTCCCCAAAGTGGGGCTCCCTAGAACAGAGGAAAAGAAGGAGAAAATGGGATATCCCTCTCCCCAGTTCAACTTCTCTAAATCCTCTCCACCTTTCAACTCTCAAAGGCCACATCCTCTATGAAGCCTTCTTTGATCATCTTTGAATAGTTCCCTTCTCTGAACTTATATTTTTTTGTGCAAAGTATCACCTTTTGCCTTGTTTTACTTACCCTGTGAAGATGTAGACCTGTGTTTTGCTCATCTCTCAATTACTTTACAAAGCTCTCTGCACATGAAAAAAAGTGTCTGTTGGATTAATTCATCATGCAGGAAGTATCCAAGCATGAACTAAAAATGAAGGTTAGGTGTTTTTGCACTGGGGATATTTTTAATATGAAAAAGTTACTGGAAAACTAGGCACCAAGGAGATAGGAGAAACACTTAACATGAAAAAAATGCATATCAGTGATAACTGACATTCAAACAACTTTCTTTCTTTCTTTCTTTCTTTTTTTTTTTTTTTTGTCAAACAACTTTCTGATCAATGCAATATGACCCCAACATCTCTTCTTTCCTTGACAACTTCATCCATTCGGCTGTCTGAGAATTGCTGCCAACCCCTATTAGCAGGAGTATTCTCTGAGATTCTCTAGGCAGTGTGACCCTAATACTATCTTTCTGGGTAGTCACAGTGGCAACTCCATAGAGACAGACACACCACACAGCTTTCTAAGTCAGAGAAATGAGACATGGGACAATTCAAACACCAAAGTGGTTGTCCATGGTGGAGGCTAAGGGCCCCTGTGGAAGCTCAGATGCTTTCAACCACCAATTTGGAGAAGTTTTCTGTATCCTGCTGGAGCTTGATTATTGTGTGATCCTGCAACAAGCCCTGGCAGGGGATCTGGTCAGAGCCCCAGAAGAATGTCACGTGAGTCATGGTGTACTGATTTGCCTCCTCTTTCAGGTCACCCCAAGGAGGCTCATCTCTCATCCTCCTTTCCTTCCATCTCTTCTATAAAGGAATGGCAGAGTGGCATGGGGCAGAGATCCCTAAGCAGCTTGGGGATTGGGTTTTAATCACGTATTTAAAGATAAGTATGGTCTCTCATGCCTGATCTCTTCAAGTCTAAACATTGCAAAACAGTAGCAAGCCAACATATTGAAGAGTCTTTGTTTTAGAGACTATTTTCAAATCAATCATATTCTTATGGCGCTCTCTCCTCCCAGCCTAGTAAAAATAAGCCTACTTTTGTTTTCCTCCCCCCACCAAACCCTAATGACAAATGAATCATGCTAACCTTACATACTTCCATTTTCCTACTCTTTCTTCTTCATACTTCATCCCAAACCATCTCTAGGACTCTTACAACCCACTTCAATGCCTTCTTACTGTCCCTTGTCACCTTCTGCAGCAAGTCTAAAATGCTCCCCAATATCCTCTTTTGTATCTTTCCTCACATTTCCTTTCTCCTAATCCTTCTTCTGGACCAAACTCCACCTACTCACCTAGCTTATTCTTGATTACATTCTTGATTACAGGCCCCCTTGTCCAGCGTCCTATTTCTTCTGGAGGACCTTATTTTAATCCATCAAAGATCTCCTGGCTTCATAACAAAGCCTTCTTTACTGAAGCCCAAGTGAGAGGCAGGCAGATAAATGTCTGTTACCACAGATAAGGTAAACCACAAGGCAGTATATAAATATTGCTTGCATATATAAGTATATAAACATGGAATTTAAATACTATTTAACTCCTTTTATTTATGTATAATCCATGTCCCCAGGACAGATGCAAGGTCCCCTTTTCAAGGTCCCTTTTTTCTCACAGGAGCTCTGGGAGGTCACAGGAGCTGTCATAATTACGTGTTCTTTCCAGTCAGTCTAGCCTCTCGTTACTCTTAGTGTGACCAGCAGCTTGGGGATCTCCTGGGAGCTTGTAGGAAATGCATACCCTCAGGACCCACCCCACGCATCCTGAATCAGGATCTTAGTTTTAGCAAGTGATTCCTAGGCTACTGGTAAGGATCACATCCTGTGAGGACCACTGGGTTCCTGGCTAGGCCACTGCTTGGCGCCCCACTCCTTCCAATGCAACTCTGTCTCTGCTACTGTGCCCATCACTGCTAGCCTGGGCAAGTCCCTATCCACTTTCCCAGGCTAGAGATATGGCAGATATATCTTACTCACAGCTCCTCAGTCCATGAGGTTAACCATAATCCACGACATGTATCTATATATGGTGGTCTTAGTACATAATTTTCTTAGAGGCAGAGAATCAGGACCATGCACTGGTAAAGGGCAAAACAGCAGAAAAATCTATCAAGATGGGCACCAGTCTGATATCCTATTTCTTCCTCTGGTTTTGCTTTGCCTTCTGGTCAATATATATGTTTACCAGAGGGTGAAAAAAAAAATAGCCACATCACTCTTGATAAGTATTTTCTGCATATGACAACCATCACTTATGCCATCAGCTCAGTCATTCAACTCAGGAGAATCACAAACTCCAGCTACTCAGATTCTGGTAATTAAGGACCTATCACTCAAAATTGCAGCTCAGGTTAAAACGGAATTTATCCATCAAAAATTTCCTGCAGATTTGTATGAGATACTGACACAAACTCCAGTGCCTTTACATAGACATACATAGAACACAAAACTAGGCAAACCACAAAGCTTCTTGACATACATCATCATTTAAGCAGAAAAATGTACTATGGTGGTAAGTTTGTTACATTCTTGCCTTTCAACAGAACCACAGTTACATACCTAACATGAATTCTTTTATCTATATAACATCTATCTACAGTTCTTTCATTAATTAAATTCTCTGAATCCAGAACCATCCATGAAGAATCCTTAGGTGAAACATTACTACAGGACCAAGAGGGAATCCAGGAGGGGTTTCCCCAGCTTCCTGAAGGAAGACATCTCGGTTGACACGGTGGATACAGAGACAATACTTTAAGAACTCAATAAACATACACTGCGTACAAAGATGAGTATTCGTGGTCCTTGTGCTCATTTACAGTTTAAAGAGAAAGTGAGACCCTAAACAGACAAATTCAATTTAATTTTTTTAGTGCTCTGTTGGAAGTAGTGCGCACTGTAGACTAATATGAGATACTGATACACACTTCCAGGGCCTTTAAAATAAAGACAAAACACAAAACTGAAGAGAAGTGAGAACTGCCTGAAACAAGGAGTGAGAACTGCCTGAAATAAGGACTCATACCAACTCACTTAGTATGAGTGAACTGAATACAGGTTACTTCCTGAAAGGTATAGATATAATGGGTCCCTTTTTCTCCATCTTCTTGTAATAGTAGCACCTGCACCCCCTTCCTTGGGAACCCCTCTTTCTCAGGCTGCGTGGTTCCGGAGAGGCTGCCTACCATAGTTCCACAGTTTAATTCCAGCCTAAGGGTTGACCACACCTGGGAGCTGCTAATCATTCTACCTTCTCCCTGAGGTCACAGGGATTGGCCCCAGGGGCAGTCACATCACCTGAGCTGAGACAGTCAGATGCTATATTCTAGAATTTCTTCTCCTCTACAATCACTACATAGGTTAATATAAGCCTGTTTCCATACCTTATTTTTCCCTTCCTAATTCCTTCCATCCCATGCCATACATACACCCTTCAAACCCCACAGTATGGTGAAGGCTTATCTGCAAGACAGAATGAAGTCAACACGCAGTGATGAGGATAATTTGAAAGAGAGAGCACAGCTACCACCTATGATGTCTTCACCCAATGGTGTCCCACTGAGAAGTGAGTGGGAGACAAAATACAGCTTGCACTCTGCTCACCGCGGCGGGAGGCTACCCTCAACCAGAGGAAGGGACTCCTTTTTCTTCGTACAAGGGCTGTTTCTGCTCACCAGGCTTCTTTCTAACGTGCACAAAAGTGTTGCATATGCTAAAGAGATGCACGATAAGATCAACTAAGCCCCCATGCGGGTTGCTGGTGCTGAGTTCCAACTTGGCGGGCCGGGGCCAGGGAACCTGGTCAGCCCCTGGGGGAGGCGATGGGCATGGGCAGTAGCGCCCTCCACAGCCCCCCCCAGGGAACCTGGCCAGCCCCTGGAGAGGGTAGTGGGCATGGGCAGTAATACCCTCCACAGCCCCCCGGGCCTGAGAAAGTGGAGCCGGCTACAGGCCCCACCTCCCTCACCCAAAATACAACCGTTAGAGGAAGCTTGCCAGAGAAAACCGCCCCCTTTATCTTGCCCGCACACGCCCCGTTGCCAGAGCAACTCCCGCCACCGCCAGTGCGCTTACACCGTTGCCAGAGCAACTCCCGCCCCTTTTCAAACGACCTCCGCGCCCTCTCAGAACCAATCCTAGCCTTTATCCCCTCAGCATTGCCATGTAAGGACCCCACACCCCTAACACCGACCCCGCCCTCTATGCCACCCTATATAACTTGTGCTCACCCCTGAATAAAGGCTTTTTTTCTACTACCTTGAAAAGCGAGTGTCTCGCGTCCCTCTCTCACCGCCCTCCACACCTTGCACGCCTCCGCCGGGGACTCGGCCAAGTCCCCCGCCTCACCTTCGCCTCCGGGAAGAGCTGCCGCCAGTACCCCTCAAGCAACGCTGAGCGCAGAGGGTTCCGTGACTGCACGCCCCTAGCTGCGACCGCACCCTCAGAGTCAGCCCCATCCTTCCCAGTTACATCCACCACCATCTTTCTTTTTCATCTGTATTTACTTCAGTTGGGGTTCTGTCATGTCCAACCAAAGAAATCCTGATTAATACAACAGACTGGGCACCCAGGATGCTTTGGATGAAATATCACATTTGTTTTGGCCTTAAACTTCCTGTGAGTCATTGCTTTTGGGCTCCTTCTTTCAGTCTCCAAATCCTTACGGCTCCCTAGTCAGGCATGGAGAAACTAATACCCCTCCTTTTCATTCTTAGAGACTGAAACAGCTTCTACAAAGAGATAATGAACTAAAGAAATCAAGTTCAACCTAATAATGTTGCTGTTTTTATTTAAATAAAATTATTATTTTTGATCTCTTTCCCAAAATGTTTGGTAATATGTCTGCTGTCAACCCCAGCTGCAGCGTAGGTTGTACAGACTGAGTGTTCTTGCCTAATCTTAAAGAAGGTCATTGTTAATTTTTCCACATGAATCCTGGTGGATTTTTGTTTGTTTGTTTGTTTGTTTGTGTGTGTGTTTTTGTTGTTTGCTTTTTTTTTTTTTTTTTTAGCTTTAAATTTCCTCCTGTGGAAATTAAGAGACTGATCACTTACCCTCTTTGGTATCTGTCCAACTCATGGAGAACTGTGTGGTCACAGTATTCAAACACCAAATGAAGCTTCCGTTTCCTCCTGAAGACTTCAAGGAGGTTGACAAGGTTGGGATGCTTGAGTTGCTGAAAACACAGAAAGCAAAGTGCTAAATTTGAGTTATGGAAAACAATTTTTGATCCAACAAAAAGAAAGTGTTCTATTACTCAGGTTTGCTTCTGACATTTCCATTGTCTCTTCCCCTTTCTCTTCGTATATGTGTTGACTTAAACAATATGCCATAAACCTCAAATTATTCATTTTTTGTTTTGGTTTTGGGGTGATGATTCAGTTCCAGTCTTTTGGGTCTAGGTTCCGGTTAAGTATATGTTCAGGTATCAACAGAACAAACGATAGGTTAAAGTTAGAATAGAAATCGGTGTTTGGGGAAAGGGGATATAAGAACTTTATTGGGGTTTTTTGGATGAAATTTTTATCTATTATATACTGAACATTCTTGCTGCTGCACTGCAAAGTCTTAGCAGATGTGACATGCTGTTGAGGGCTGAATCATTCTCCAAGCTGAGAGATGTCTTGGGGTTTAATTCAAGTCCCTACCCAAAACTGAAATGGGAAAGGGGAGAGCCTTTGCCTCCACCAGCCCCACCCTATTCTCCCCTCAAACCTGCTGCCTTTTGAAAGCAGACAGTTTTTACTGCGGTGCTGGACACTGTAGGTATCTGACCCCAGGCCGGCAGGACTTCTGAAGCCTTTTTTATGGCCTGGTTTTTTTTCGCCCCCCTTCTGTGGTTTTTTAAATGGATTTTCAGCACTTTTGTACTCTTCTCATAGCTGTCAAAGCTCCACCACTTCCTAAATTTTAACAACTTTAATTGAAAGTATAAACTGAAGGTGCTGTTTGCAGACAGTTAACATCCAATGAAAGCCCAGGCATTTGACAAATCCTTGATTGTCCTTGTCAGGAAATGATGTTGATCATCACAGCTTCACTGCCCCTGTTTGATGCTCAGCCCTGCTGCTGATTTTTCCAAGTTCCCAGGCTTTTCCTTCCGCTTCTTAACTTTGCTGACCTGTGCAGTGATTTGGTGAGAGAAATTGCAGCTGCTCCCCACCTCATTCTCCCATCTCCTATACCACATATGAGTTTTGAGTTATTATTGCAATAAAAGTGCTTTATGCTGGCAAAAAACAAAACAAACAAACAAACAAACAAAAAACCCACAAAAAAATGGAAAGAAAGAAAGAAAGCTATTTGTATGGATTGAAGGAGGCTGCAAACAATAGCTCTTTACAAGCTATTAGTTCATAGCTTAAGTGAAAAATGACTTTAACCCAGTGGCTGATAAAGGCAAAGAGAGATATGAGAAGTCTGGAAAAGAAAAGAAGATGAAAGAGGGTGGATTTTTAGTTAATACAAACTCACCTTTGAAGGCTCAAAAATGCCCCTTCCCTGATCTCCCCAGACAGGTTCAGTCTCCCAGACTGGTTCAGCACCCAGGTTAATACTCTAATAACAATTAGCTAAAGCAATTGACCTTTAGAGAATTTATCACAATGCTAACTTAGTAATTATTGTTTAATTAATTGTTTAATGTGTATCACTTTCATAAGAATGTAAGAACGGTGTGGTCAGGGCCTGGGTTCTCTGGTTTACTAAAAATTATGTAATTGTATCCCCAGCACCGGGCCTTGCACACATCAGACATTCAATAATTATCTGTGGGTGAATGAGTGAATCATAGGCTGATGAAACACTTTTAAATGGGAAAATGAGGAAGGCTCTCCAATCTGATGTGCCTGAAGATGTGTGTCAAGAAAAAAAGGACACGAATGGATGTATGTTGGCTTTGACAGAGATGAATCTTGTACATAGCTTCTTGGCCCCTTCTTTACACAATCCTGTCAAACAATATAACCAGGCACTGATCTTGTTTTATGAAAAGGAACTAAGAAACATGTGCTTTGGAAGAAAAAAATTTAAAGGAAAATACATCAATTATGGGGTCCTTTTCTGTGGTGTCCATTCCTGTTCCACTGATCTAATTGATCACCATTAGTGTCTGTTTTATTTATTGTTGAGGAATTTTAACAGTTCATACATTGCTCATCTTTTTCCAGATATTCTTTGATAGTGCCACTGGATAATTTTCTGTAAGAATTTTACAATCCTGTGTTGCTTTACACTACTGACTTTTTCCATCAAGAAAAAAATTAAAATTAAAAATTTTAATGAAAGAAATATTTTTAATTCATACTAACCAGTTCAGATGAAAATATCCCTTGACAACTGGAAATACTTCTTCCATGTGGAAAAACAGAGACTGCCAGGTCTAAGCAGTTCAGGGCACATGGATTCTCATCTCAGCAGAAGGTCAGCTCGTGGGACAGAAAGTGCTGTGGTACCTCAAACGTTCTCCCTTTCTCTTAGTCATGGAATCCTGTGGTTAGCTGTCACCTGCCTCCAGAATAAAGACCATATTTCCCACCGTCCCTCTCAGCTAGCTGTAGCTTTGTGATTCAGTGCTGGCCACAGGAATTTCAATGAAGGTGTTACACACAACTCACAGGATGTGTTCTCAAAGAAAGCAGACACTTCTTTTCTTCCCCCTCCTTACTGGCTGGAATGCAGATGCGAGCGGCCGTTTGGGAACAAGAAAAGGAAGCCACGTCTTGGAGATGGGGGAGCAACAAGGAGGACCTGGGCTTCTTACGCTGTGAGCACCCAAACCAGCTTGGACCCCCTACCTCCAGTCCACCTTTTACCTTGCTTAAGCCATATTCTTTTTGGCTTTCTATTATGCAAAGCCAAAACAATAACCAATACATCCTGACACTACTGTGAAAAGGCATACAAAGGTTACCATGAGGTTATTCACAGACTCCCCTCATCCCCCAGCTTGCCAAAGAGAATCCTGTCCCTGTCAATCCGATGTTCCCATCTCATCCCTTTTCTAAAAAGACAAGATTTATTCTTGCTGGGACAGAGGCTGAGTCAATCTACTTAAAATGCTGCAGGTTATCGTGGTGCAGGGGGAAGAAGGAGTAGAGGAAAGACCACGAGGCTGCGGTAAGGAGTTGACCTGGGGTTTGAGAAAAACAGGGTGAAGGTGCAGGGTGTGAGGGAAGTGGACCAGAGACAAAGATTTGAATAGGTGAGGGTGTGGGATCTATGGCTAGGACCCTTTAATGTTTTTTGAAAGGAATGACTAAAGGATAGGCTTCCTTCACAATCACTTTTGGCTATTGAAGTGTGCTTCTTCAACAAGACAGCCTAGCTCTGAGATAGCTCTGCCTAAACCGGCCTGGAAAAATACAAGTAGCCAATACTAAATTCACACACATGTATACCCAGCCTGCTGCATACACAAATGTGAATGAATCTGTGGAGGGCTGAAGGATGCAGGTTGACGTTAAAGGACTTCCTGGGATAAGGAGAGCTATGTCACATCTTTTTATTGTAGAAGAAAGCGGGTTAAAGATTACTTCCAAGTTATGAACATTTGCAATAGATGGATGATGGGACTGCTGAAAAGAATGAGGAATCTGAATGAGGGAGAAGAAGGAAACCGAGTCTTCTTCCCATGTTCCTTTTTAGGGTACACAGAGGGGTTGTAGTTGATGGATGGTCTCAAGTGAGAATTGAAAGTTAAGTTGATCAAAGAGCCATGGTTCTCATGGTGGATTGTTTACAAACATGACTGTTACAACTCCTTTCCTCCTTTCTTTGCCATATGACTTTGTGACTCCTCCCAGCAAAAGGTGGAGTCTATCTCCCCACCCCCTGAATCTGGGTTGGTCTTCTGATTTGCTTTGGCCAATAGCATGAGGCAGCAGTAATGCTGCTTGACTTCCAATACTAGGCCTTAAGAAGGCTTGCAACTTCCTTTAGGTCTCTCAGACCACTGCCTGGAGACCTTTGTGTTCTGCAGAAACTCAGGATGAAAGACCATGTGGAGAAAGAGGCTGAGCCTAGCCCCCAACCAACCCTCCAGCTGAACTTGGCTGCATGAGTGAGCCCAGGCAAGACCAGCTGAAGACACACCTAGCCAACCCTTAGAATTATGAGAAATAAGTCCTTGTTTTAAGCTACTAAGTTTGGAGGAGTTTTATTAAGCGGCAATAGGTAACTGACATAGTTCTCAACTCTGTATTAGAATCACCAGGGGAGCTTTTGAAAAATATAGATGCCCAGGCCCCATTCCCAGATATCCTGAATTGTTCTCAGGAAGTGGGCAGACATTTGTTCATTTGTTTGTTCCAAAACTCGCCAGGTGATTCTAACGTGTAGCCAGAAGTATGAATCACAGGTAAGCAGGCACCCCGTAAGTGATAGAAGGTAGAAGGAGAGAAATTGAAGTTCTTGAACTGCACACTGGAGCACAGATGTCATCAGAAGAGAGGCAGCCAGAAAGAGAGATGCTGCCAATGTCTTCTCATTTTCTTTGTAAAGTCCCTCTGTATCTTTGAGACATGAAATTCCTGCTTCAGACATTATACTCAATGCAGCAAGAATAAAATACCCAAGATCCTCAAAAGTCCATTAGTCACATTTGGGCCTTGAATGGAGGGCATTCCACGCTATAAAACCCACTGCTTCCATGCCTGAAAACTTTTATCCTGAACTAATATTTTCAAGATAGAACCAACTAAGATAGGTAGGAATAGAAGTACTGTCATCAACCAATGAATTTCATTGGTTGGGATGTTTCAAACATAAAGCAAACAACCAAATTAAAACAGCTAAACAGCAGCTCCATGACAGAATCAGTGGAAAGCAAAGATTTTGTTTCAGGCTCTGAGAAATCACTGTCCTTTGGCTTTACTTTTCATTTTCACACTTTTTGCAAGGTCATAATATTGAGGCCAAGACCTTGAATCTTAGATTTTTTTTTAAGTTTCCATGTTCCATATCTACTTCTCATTTCATCTTTAGTCAACTTTTTTTTTTTTTTTTTTTTTTGGCAAAAGTACAAATGTATCAATGCTACTGAAATAAATCCTCCCACATTCACTGAATGCCAAGACTGGTGCATCCAACTTGCCATGCCCAAATCTGCAGTGATCACCATGTGGCACTGCTACCCCAGAATAAAATGCAAAGACTCTTGGTTTGGCCTCTCCTTGCCTCTCCAGACTCATCTCACATAACTTCCTCCCAGACACACTCAATTTCTTTCACTTCCTTGAAGGCTCATCCTCCCTCTTATTTCAGGTCATTTCAGTACTAGTTCACCACGTTTCCCATCTGAAACACCCCCCATCCTTCCAGATGTCACTTTCTCTTTCCTTCCTCCCCTGCCCCAGCCTGACACAGTTGGTTTGAACTAAAAGAGCTCTAGCTTTGGATGCCAAGTAGGGGGTACTGCTATGGCCAGTGAATGGCATGTCACAGCAGAATCCATTGGACTGGGTGGGCCAAGTAAATATTATATGTCATCCATCTTTCTATGATATCATACACCTTTCCGAAACCTAGATTCTAAGAACTGCATGACATTCTACTCAAATTACATTTCAGTTCTTTCTAATTTTTAGCTATTATAAAGTTTATTTTAGCTATTATAAGTCCTGAATGAAGGACTGACAGTTAACTTCTCTAGGCCTCAGTTTTCCATCAGTAAGAGCAAGAAGCTTAAGGGCTGCTGTGACAATTACACATAAAGCACATAAAACAGTGTCAAGCACATATTAAGTTCTCCATGAAGGTTAATTGTTATCTTTGTGTCAAGTCTATTTTTATTTAAGATGATTTTCCTTATTTATTTTGTTCAACAATTATTTATTTATCTTAATATGTACAAGGCACTGGGCCAGCCCTAAGGATATAAAGACAAATAAAGCAAATACTGCCCCTACCCTATAGAGTTTAGAATTTAGGAGTGGAGACAGATACTGTATAAGCAATTACAGATATAATAAATATTCTAGAAAGCAAGCTAAAGGTTACATGAGGAAGAGCAGGATGAACTAATCCTGGTTTGAGGGTCAGGGTGGCCAAAGGAAGATCTTCTTGAAGAAGTGACCATTAGGTATGAACTGAGGATGAACCAAAATTAGCTGGGCACTTTCTAGAACCCCAGAAATAGTGTGTGATGCTCTAAATTGATACAGTCAAATTCTCTCCAAAAGGATTCTACATATTTGCCCCTCTGCAAGGAGTATGAGTGAACTTGTTACCTCACCATGGCCAGCTTTGAGGTGGATATAGACATTTAAGGCTTGTGATCTATACTGTCAAATTGTGTCCTGCAAGAAGGGCTTGCAAAGCTTATGGTAACATAGGAAGGTGTCATAAACATATATACATTCAAACTGCATCTCTCTGATCCGTCTCCATGAGATAACTTTTATAAAATTACAAATATATAACTTATTGGTCAACCTTTTTTTCAAGATAACTTAAATTTAGAAAAAATAGATGACAATGACTAAATCATAATTAGCAATTAAAATATTAAATTATAAATTTTTAAAATAAAATTTTAACTCTCTCTCAGTTGCTTGGATTCTTGCTGATCTAAAAACACTCCAGAGCATCTGCATATGCATTTGACCTGACATAACACACTTATAAAGCCAGTCCCATAAAGCCAGTCCCTGTTTTCACTTCATTGATTTATTCAGCAAATATCAATGGAATCATACCCAACAGTGAAAAACTGAAAGTTTTACACCTAATATCAGAACAAGACAAGGATGCCCGCTACCACCACTGCTATTCAACATTGTACTGGAAGTGCTAGCTAGAGCAATTAAGCAAGAAAAGGAAATAAAAGGCATCCAAATTGAAAAAGAAGTTAAAACTATCCCTATTTGCTGATGACATGATCCTATATAGAGATAATTCCAGAGAACCCACAAGAAAGTTACCACAGTTAATAAATGAATTCAACAAAGTGGCATAAAGTAAGAACAAAACACAAATATCAGTGGTGTTTCTATACACCAGCAAGGAAAAATCTAAAAAGAATCTCAAGAAAACAATTCCATTCACAATAACAGGTAACAAGATGAAATATCTAGTAATAAATTTAAACAAGGATATAGAGGACTTGTATGCAGAAAAGTTCACATGATTACTGAAAGAAATTAAAGAAGACCTATATAAATGGAAAGATATTCCATGCTCATGGACTGGAATACTAAATATCATTAAGATCACAACACTGCCCAAAGCAACTTACAGATTTAACACAATCCCAATTAAAATTCCATAGCCTTCTTCAGAGAAATGGAAAAGCTAATCATCAAATTCATACAGAAGGGCAAGGGACCCTGAACAGCTAAAACAATCTTGAAAAAGAAGAATAAAGTCAACGGACTCACACTACCCGATTTCAAAACTTATTACAAAGCCACAGTAATCAAAACAGTGTGACACTGACACAAGGACAGACATATACACTAAATGGAATAGAAATGAGATCTCAGAAATAGACCCATTCATCTATGGTCATTTAATTTTTTACATGAGTACCAAGGCCACTTAGTGGGGAAAAATAGTCTTTTCAACAAATGATGCTAGAAAAACTGGATATCCACATGTAAAGGAATGAAAGTGGACCCATACCTTACAACTTGTATAAAAATTAACTCAAAATGGGTCAAAGACCTAAATATAAGAGTTAAACATAGAGTGATATTAGAAAAAATGAAGATATGACCAAGTCAAAGGAACAAACTAACACTTCAAACAAGATACAGGAGTTGAAATAACTAATCTAAAATGCTCAAACAAACTTTCTAAATCAATTCAAAAATCATATCAACAAGTTGAGGGAAGATATGGCAAAAGAGATGAAGGATATACAGAAGACATTGGGCAAACATGAGGAAGAACTCAAAAGTTAAAAAAACAAATGGTAGAACTAATGGGAAGGAAAGGCACAGAAGAGATGAAGAGATAAAAAAATACAATGGAAACATACAACAGCAGATTTGAAGAGGCAGAAGAAAGGATTAGTGAACTAGAGGATAGACCATCTGAAACCCTACACACAAAAGAACAGATAGGGAAAAGAATGGAAAATTATGATTAGGGTCTCAGGGAATTGAATGACAACATGAAGCACACGAATATACCTGTCATGGGTGTTCCAGAAGGAGAAGAAAAGGGAAAGAGGCAGAAAGAATAATGGAGGATATAATCACTGAAAATTTCCCATCTGTTATGAAAGAGATAAAATTACAGATCCAGTAAGTGCAGAGTACCCCAAACAGAATAGACCTGAATAGACCTACTCCAAGATACTTACTAATCACATTGTCAAATGTCAAAGACAAAGAGAGAATTATGAAAGCAGCAAGAGAAAATTGATCCGTCACATACAAGGCAAGTTCAATAAGGCTATGTGCAGATTTCTCAGCAGAAACCATGGAGGCAAGAAGGCAGTGGTATGATATATTTAAGAAAAAATGCCAACCAAGAATTCTATATCCAGCAAAATTGTCCTTAAAAAATGATGGAAAGTTTAAAATATTTACAGATAAACAGACACTGAAAGAGTTTGTGAACAAGACACCTGCTCTACAAGAAACACTAAAGGGAGCACCACAGGCAGATAGGAAAAGACAGGAGACAGAGGTTTGGAGAAGAGTGTAGAAATGAAGACTATCAGTAAGGGTATTGTATAGTCTCACTGATATGGACTAACATTGATGAGTGAAATTTGAGAGTTGAGAACACAGGTGATCAGGAGATAGAAATAGGTTAGAGATTGGGCATTTGATGCTGAAGGAGTACAGAAGGTTCAACAGGATTGATTACATAGCTTCAGAAATGGAATGGATAGTATAACAGTGTGTGATAGTAACACAATATTGTAAGTACTCCGAACAAAGATGAGTGTGAGTATGGTTGTAAGAGGAAGGGTAGGGGCATGTATGACACCATAAGGAAAGATGGAAGATAAGGACTGGGTCTGTATTACTTAGTGAAACCTCAAGTGGACAATGATGGTAATTAAATGTACAAATATAAAATGTCTATACATGAAGGAGAACAAATGAATGTCAACATTGCAAGGTGTTACAAATGGGATGGTATATGGAAAAATACAATCAATGCAAATTAGAGTCTAAAGTTAACAGTAACATTGTAATATACTTTCATGAAATGTAACAAAGGCATGTGATCCTGCAACCCTGTTATTAGGTACATATTGGAAGAACTGAAAACAGGGACATGAATGGACATTTGTGTATGTGTATTTATGGTGGCAGTATTCATGATTTGCAATGGATGGAGGTGGCCTAAGGGTACATGGACTGACACATGGAGGAGCAAACTGTGGTGTATGCATACAATGGAGTATTGAGTGGCTGCAAGAAAGAATGAAGTTGTGAGGCATGTACCTAGATGAAAATGAACCCTGAGGACAGTATGTTGAGTGAAATAAGCCAGAAAAGAAAAGACTCATAGTATAATACCTCACTAATATGGACCAAATATAATGTACAAACTCTGAGAATAGAATTCAAGAGCATAGGTTATCAGGGGAAGGTTTCTAGACTGTAAGCTCTTAATGGCAGTCACATCCATTCCTGAGATTTTATGATTATTTCTAAATTCTGAGATGCTGGGCTCTTGTGTAAAACCTCTGTATGACACCTGAGATTCAGAACTAGAGTTCTGCAGCTATGAAAGTCAATTACTATCCCATACAGCAACTGCTAAAAAAGCTGAAATGGAGATCAGACCTCAATTAAAGATATGAATGAAGTTGATCTGGTTAGGACTAAGGCAAATCAGACTAAAGGATAAAGGATGATATTGACGGTGTTTTAAAACTTCAACTTTGGTGTGAGATCAAAGGAAGAGATGTTCATTTTGTGTAAAATTTATATCTTCTTGCTCTGGTTTGCTAATGCTGTTATTAACTAAAATACCAGAAATGGATTGGCTTTATAACGGGGGTTTATTTGGTTACAAAGTTACAGTCTGAAGGTCATAAATTGTCCAAGATAAGGCATCAACAATCGGGTACCTTCACTGAAGGATGGCCACTGGTGTCCGGAAAACCTCTGTTAGCTCGGAAGGCATGTGGCTGGTGTTCACTTGCTCCCAGGTTGCATTTCAAAATGGTGTTCTCCAAAATGTTGCTCTTGGGGCATTTTGCCCTCTCTTAGCTGCAGCTGCTCTTCAAAATGTCACTCTCAGTTGCTCTCAGTTCCCTCTGTCTGTGACCCACGACTCCAGTGACCCAATTAATATCCACCCTGAATGGGCAGGGAAACACCTCCATGGAAATTATCCAATCAAATGGTTCACTCACAGTTGATTGAGTCACATCTCCATGGAAACACTCGGTCAAAGAATTCCAATCTGATCAACACTAATACATCTGCCCCCACAAGAGTTCATCAAAGAACATGGCTTTTTCTGGGAGACATAATATATATAAACCGGTACATTCCACCCTATGGACCCCAGAAAACCACGATCTTTCCATATACAAAATACATTCATCCCATCACAATATCACAGAAACTTAAATCATTTCAGTAATGATAGCTCAGTACAAGATCCCATCAAAATCATTCACATGTGTGGTCTTGTCCTAAAGCAAAATTCCCCTCTGGCTGTGGACCTGTAGAACTTAGAACAAGTTATCTACTTCCAATATACAAAGGAGAGACATTCATAGGATAAACATTCCCATTGTCATAAGGAGAAATAGTAAAGAAAACAGGGTTCACAGGTCCAAAACAGTTCCTAATACCTGCAGGGCAAACTCCATTAGATTTCAAAGTCTGAGAGTCATTTACAGAATGACGTTGTATCCTTGGGGCTTGAGAGAGCAGCGGTCCCACATGTTCCAAAGGCTTACGCAGCAGCCCTTTTCTCTCCAAACTCTGGGGTGAGTGCTCCAACATATCCATGCACTGGGGAGACCACCTTCTTGGCCCCACCCTCCTCAAACATCGGGGTGCCACCCGGACTCTGCCTCTCCAGGGCAAAGGCTCTCCCCTCTCCCAACAGTGGGGTGGTGGCCAGACTCTCCCCAATCCTCAAGGAATGTGCTCCACCCTCTCTGGGGCCTGGGGTGGCAGCTCTCTTCCTGAGCATCTAGGCAGAAAGCCCACTCTCCTTCATCCAGGGCAAACTTACACTTTCCAAGTGCCTGGGTTGCTCTGCTCTTTTCGTCCAAGATTTCTTGACTCCAGATCTCAGTTTCCATGATTCCGTCCTTGAAGAAATTTTTCCTTCAATTTTTTCCTTTTCTATTCCCTCCAAGTCCAGACTGGCAGCGGCTCTGTCTATACAGATGTTGCAAAAATCTTGTTGGCTTGGCATGAAGCACACAGGGGTCAAAACCATCAGACAATAGAACTTTCCACAAATCCTTTCTGGATAACTCCATCTCCAATCCTGGCTTGTACTGAAATGGCTGTCGGGTTCCATGTTTGGTTAAATCCTTATGTGGGGCTGTAGCCTCTGGGGTCTCACTTTCTGGAAGCCCAGAATTTTCCAAACTATCAGTTTCTGATTTCTTTGTACCCAAGGGTTCATTTCAAATCTTATCTCTGTCCTCTCACATTTTACTATAAGCTGCAGGGAGAAGCCAGGCCACACTTTCAATATTTAGTGTCATAATCTCTTCAGCTAAGTATCCCAGCTCCTTGCTCTCAAATTCTGCCTTTCATCTGATACCAGGACACAGTTTTGGCAAATTCTCTGCCACTTTAAAACAAGGATTGCCTTCCTTCCGGTTTGCAATGACACATTCATCATTTCTGCTCAAGGCCTCATCAGAAGTATCTTTAGAGTCCATATTTCCACCAACAGTCTCTTCAAAGCCATTTAGGCTTTTCTATCAAGCTCCTCACAATTCTTCCAGAATCTTCCCCTTATCCATTTAAAAAGCCATTCCAAAATGTTTGATATTTGTAAACTCAGCAGCACCCCACTTCTCTGGTACCAAAATCTGTTCCAGTTTGCTAATGCTGCTGTCCACTAAAATACCAGAATGGAGTGGCTTTATAAAGGGAGTTTATTTGGTTACAAAGTTACAGTCTGAAGGCCATAAGGTGTCCAAGGTAAGGCATCAACAATAGGATACCTTGTTGAAGGATGGCCAATGGCGTTTGGAAAACTTCTGTTAGTTCAGAAGGCCCACGGCTGGCATCCACTTGCTCCTAGGTGGCATTTCAAAATGGTGTTCTCCAAAATGTTGCTCTTGGGGCATTTTGCCCTCTGTTAGCTGCAGCTGCTCTTCAAAATTCACTCTCAGTTGCTCTCAGGTCCCTCTGTCTGTGAACTCCTTTATAAGATGCCAGTGATCCAATTAATATCCACCCTGAATGGGTGGGGTAACACCTCCATGGAAATTACCCAATCAAACAGTTCATTCACAGTTGATTGAGTCACATCTCCATGGAAACACTCGATCAAAGAATTCCAATCTAATCCACACTAATACATCTGCCCCCACAAGACTGCATCAAAGAAGATGTTTTTTTTTCTGGGGGACATAATATATACAAACCAGTACTCTTCTGTAGCACACTAACTAATTTAACTTGTATGGTCAGTTTATTTGAACACCATAACTGAATGGAAACTTGAATAGGGAGTGAGATCTTGTTGGTTTATACAGGTAAGTGTGATGCCCCGACTCATCCCAGAGTAATTTCAGCAGAGAATAAAAAGTATTTTCAACATCCCCTTGAGGGACTGTGGGAAAATGTGGAAATAGTAAACTTCCCCACCTGGGGAATTCCTGATATTCCCACAGCATTGGAGACTACCAATTTAAAAGGCCAAGCCCTCAGTGTTGGGTCTTACCCTTATGAAATTTATTCCTGAAAAGGAGAGGCTAAGCCTACTTAGAATTGTGCCTAAGAGTCACCTCCAGAGAACCTCTTCTGTTGCTCAGATGTGGCCTCTCTCCCTAAGCCAACTCAGCAGGTAAGCTCACTGCCCTCCTCCTTATGTGGGACATGACTCCCAGGGGTGTAAACCTCCCTGGCAACATGGGATATGACTCCTGGGGATGAACCTGGACCCAGCATCAAGGGATTGAAAAAGCCTTCTTGACTAAAAGGGGGAAGAGAAATGAAACAAAGTTTCAGTGGCTGAGAGATCTCAAATGGAGTTGAGAGGTCATTCTGGAGGTTATTCTTATGACTTATACAGATATCCCTTTTTAGTTTTTGGTGTATTTGGAATAGCTAGAAGAAAATACCTGAAACTGATAAACTGTAACCCACTAGCCTTGATTCTTGAAGACAACTGTATAACTATGTAGCGTACATGGTGTGACCAAGTGACTGTGAAAACCTTGTGGCTCACACTCCCTTTATCCATTGTATGGACATATGAGTAAGAAAACAAAGATAAGAAATAAATAAATAATAGGGGAGGATAAGGGGTATAGGATGTTTTAGATGTTCTTTTTTATTTTTATTTTTATTTTTATTCTTCCTTTTTTGAGTAATGAAAACATTCAAAAATTGATTGTGGTGATGAAAGCATGACTATATGAGGACACTGTGAACCACTGATCCACTGATTGTACACTTTGGATGAGTATCTGGTATGCGCATGTATCTCAATAAAATTGCAAAGAAAAAAAAAAGAGTTAAATACCAACTCCTAGAAGAAAGCATAGGGAAGTATCTTCAGGTCCTTGTTTTTTTTTTTTTTTTTTTGTTATTTGTGCAAAAAAAAAAAAAAGGAAAAATAGGTAAATGGACTTCATCAAAATTAAAAATGTGCATCCAAAGACATTATCAAGAAGAAGAAAAGACAATCAATGGAATGGGACAAAATATTTGCAAACCATATATCTGATAATGGTTTAATATCCAGAATATATAAAGAAATCCTACAACTCAACAATAAAGAGACAAACAACCCAATTAAAAATGGGCAAACAACTTGAATAAACATTTCTCCAAAGAAGATATACAAATGTCATTAAGCACATTAGAAGATGCTCAACATCATTTTCACTAGCTAAATGCAAATCAAAACCACAATAAGATACCATTTCATACCCACTAGGATGGTTATTATTACACAACAAAATAACAAGTGCTGGTGAGGATGCGAAGAATAGAAACCCCAGGTCACTGTTCATGAGAATGTAGAATTATGCAGCTGTGGAAAACAGCTTGGCAGTTCCTCAAAAGGTTAAAATCACACTTCTAGTTCTATATGCCCAAAAGAAATAAAAGCAGAGATTTGGTCAAATGTTTGTAAACTAATGTTCATTGCAGCATTATTCACAATAGCCAAAATGTGGAAGCAACCCAAATGTCAATCAATATATGAATAGATTAAAAAATGTGGTTTATGCATGCAATGGATTATTCAGCCATAGAAAGGAATGAAGTTCTGATGAACCTTGAAGACATCATGTTGAGAGAAATAAGTCAGACACGAAGGGACAGATATTTTATGATTCACTTACATGAAATAACTGGAATAGGGAAATTCATAGAGACAGAAAGTAGATTACAGGTTACCAGGGGCAGAGGGAGGGGGTGGGATAGGTATTTAATGTATATGGGTGCAGAGTTTCTATTTGGGATGATGGGAAAGTTCTGATAATGGTTGGTGGTGAGGGCAACACAACAGTGCGAATATGAATAATCCCACCAAATTGTACGTTTGGGTGTGGCTGAGATGGGAAATTTTATATTATATATATGTTTCCACAATTTAAAGAAAAAGACTAAAGAGACCATGGGAATTAATGATCCTGGACTAGATCTAACAATGGAAGATAAAAGGACCAAAAGGACATTTTGGGGGCATTTGAAGAAAATTAGAATACAGACTGTAAGCTTTACATCAATGTTAAGTTTCTTGAACTTGATAACTGTACTTAAGATGGCTACATAAGTAAATGTCCTTGTACTTAGGAAATACATATGGAAGTATTAAGTGTTCAAGGAATGTCTACAAACTACTATGAAATGCTTAGAAAATAGATAGATAGATAGATAGGTAGATAGATAGATAATAGGGCTGGCTGGCTGGCTGGCTGGCTGGCTGGCTGGATGGATGGATGGATGGATGGCAAAGATAGATGGAAAGAATGATATGGCAAATGTTGCAAAATGTTAAAAGTTGGTGGATCTAGGTATCCGGGTGGTGCTATGCTGAAGTACTCTGTATGGGTTTTGTATTATTTTTGCAACTGTCCTCCAAGTTTGAAATTATTTCAAAATAAAAAGTTAAAAAATATATCTGTAGAACAACTACTCTGCAGCGGGCACTGTTGCAGACCCTAGAGACACATGGGCGAATGAGACAGAGGACTCGAGCATGAAACAAAGAAGTGCCATGAAGTCCTCCATGTACAGGACAAACCTGCCCCAGAGAGACTGTCTCCAAGGAAATGACCTTCAGCTGAGTCTGGACAGTGAGTTAGGACCTGCCCAGACCAGGGGCAGGGGAGGGATGGCAGTTTTCCAAGCAGAGGGACTGGCTAATGCCAAGGCCCTGAGGTGGGAGGAAACTTGGGCCGTGTCTTACTTTCCTCTGGCTGCTGCAACTGATTACGACAAACTGGGTGGCTTGAAACAACAGAAATTTATTTTCTCAGTTCTGCAGGCCAAGCTGCCTCAGAAAGTTCTAAGGAAGACTCCTTCCTCATCTCTTCCTGGCTCCTGGTGGCTGCTGGTAACCCTTGATGTTCCTTGGCTTATAGATGCATCATTCCTGCCCCTGCCTCTGTTGTCACATGGCCCTCTTCCTTGCGTGCGTGTATCAGTGTCTACATGTCTCCAAATCTCCCTCTCCTTATAAGGACACCGGTCAATAACAGTAGGGCCCACCACATTCCAGTCTGACCTCATCTTAACTTGGTTACATCTGCAAAGACCTGGTTTCCAAATAAGGTCATATTCACAGGTGCTGGGATTAGTTAGGTACAGTGTGTGGCCAGAGGGTTGAGCACGTGGAACTAAGGCCAGTGAGACATCAGAAGGCAGGGCCTAAGGGCCTGCTGGGCTGTGCTAAGGCATTTAGATTTCATCCTCAGAGCAATGGGAAGCCACTGGAGAATTTTTAGCAAGATGTGATAGCACACAATTCAGGCTTCTGAAAGCTTGCTATGACTGCAGGGTCTGAATGGTTTGGAATGGACAAAAATGGATGAGAAGAGAGCAACAAAGAGCCTGTGGATAGGTTAGAGATAATAGTGGCTTGGACTAGGGCAGTGGCAGAAGAGATGGAGAGAAAGGCACCCTTTTGAGATATATTTTATTTTTACAATAGTCAGGATGTAGTGATGGACTGGATGTGAGGGATGAGGGAATGGGCGTGTCAAGAATGACACAAAGATTCATAAAACCGGGTGGATGGTGGTGCCATCACTAAAAGGAGGAACAGGTTTTGATGGAAGAAACTATTGTTTTGGGAGTCGTCAGGTCAACTGGAATTTGAGCTGAAGGCAGAAGCCAGGAAGTCTGTGTGTGTGTGGAACTGAAGCCATGGATGGATGAGATTGCCCACGAAGCGTGAGAGCTAGAAGGCAAGAGTGCCTAGGAAGAGGCCCAAGGAACCCTGACATCCACATGTGCAGTGGGTGAAGAGGAAGCAGCAAAGGAGAAAGGGAGGGCGGCCCAGAGGTAAGAGAGAAAGCAGCAGAGTGTGACGCCACGGGTGCCTGACGGAAGGAGGAAGTGCTCAGTGGTGACAGACGCTGCTGCTGAGAGGTCAGGCGGGGAGAGGACGGAGAAGCGCGCAGTGGACTTCCCAGCAGAAGGCGTGTGGCCTTGCTGGGAGCAGTGTCTGTGCCGTGGTAAGACCAAGAATGAGACAGGGTGGGTTTAGCATCTCAAACCACCTCACTCCTCAGAGGACAACCTCTGGTCCTAAACCAGTTTTGCAGTTGGTAGCCTGGGGCTATCAGTCACAGCCCCAATATTGTGAATGTTTGGCTTTTTCTACTTCAATATTAAGTGACCTTCTTGAGAGACATACAAAGGAATTAAATGAGAAGAATCAAGCAAAATGATGGATGAACTGTTCACAGGCTTACTCAACATGTGTATTAAATATATTGGTCATTCTAATATACGGAATACATAAAATTATCATATATATTACAAAGATGTAGTTCAGGGTTCATTTAATTGTAATTCCTTCCTGTTTGTGGGTATGTGAAGCCAAAACCTGAGTCCTGGGCTTATTCCTCAGCATTCTGTCTTGTGCTAGCTCAATCCTGAGGGGCTCAGTGGTCCTTCCAGGCCAGTTGACACCATCCTTCAGTTAACACTATATATAGAAGCACGGGCCTGCTCAAACTCAGATCTAGTGTCTGACGTAAAAAGTTTCCGCCTTTGCTACTGCTATTTTATTTTGATCTCCCTTCTATTTTTCTCTCTGTATTTTGAATACTGATGCTCCACATTAGACAGTTGAGTGAAACATTATCTCTGACATTTAAAAAAAAGACTCTGTTTTCATTGACTGAACTTAAACTGAGCTCTACTCGGTTTCCTCTGCAGAGCTGAGAAGCCTACACAACTTTACTCGAGCAACTTCCGCCATCTCTTCATCAGCCCTCAGTCTTCACTAGCCATCCATTCGCTCTTGTAAGCTCAGGCCCTATCTTGGTCTAAGGCCAATTGTTTGACTTGTTCAGCCCACAGCATTCTGAAGAATTCTGAACCAGATGCCAACACTTCAAAATCAGGAAATGTTCCTCCAAAAGCCTCGTTACCAGGCTTCTCTCCAGAATTTTGGTGATCAAGCAATGCTGGGTCTGTAGTCTCTGTGGCAGTAAGGAGCTGGGGGGAGGAGCAGCTGTCCACTTTACATAAGGCCTGTGCACTGCAGTTCACCACAGTCCCCACCACTCCCTCTCAAACTCTGACATGCCAAGTGAGAGTTGCCTTTATTATCAATCTTGTACTACTGTTTTCCATATTAGAGTTAAACATGGAACAGTTAATTTACCCATGTTTCTATTAAAAGCAGAAAAATGTATTAGCAATTGAGAGAACCACATATTTCAAGACAAATAAGAAAAAATATATTTATTTGTGGAAGTGACACTCCCGATTTCTTCTGATAATACAAATCAAGTAAAGTACCATCCAGCTGCCCTTCTGTCTCGCCTACAGGAACTCCAAGTGAGTTCCTTTCTTTGCATTAGCACAAGTTTCTGTGAACTAAGACATCCTGACTTGCTTCCATTATGGTAACTATGTGCACCTTGCCACTCAGCACGCGAGCCCTGACTCTGTGGAATCTTATCACTCCTGCTGGAACTAGACAGCCTCATTCCACGGTAGCATCATCAGCCTACAGAGGACTACCCTGCCCACTCTGGCCTTCAGAAGACAGCTGCCAGGGAGCTTCCCAAATATGCCAGTGATCTCACCTGTGCCTTCCTTACAGCTTTATTGGAGGGAGTATCCTCCAAGCCATCCAAGTAAACATAATCAGGTGATGGGCTCTGCAGCCTCACATCATACATCCATTCGAATAATTCCACCTCTTTGAGTTCCCAGATCCCTTCCCTAGTTCTCTGCCAAGGCAGTTCCAACATCTCCACCTTATTTGTTGAAAGCCATCATTTTGCTCAACCTTCAATGAGCCATGCCAGCAACAGAGCTAAGACTGTCCAGGTGTCCTTTGTTAGGAACCACATCCCATGTCATGCGACAATGCTCCCATAATAATGAATTTTCCCCTCTCCAGCCTCATTTTTCACCACTGCCATGGTCCAACTAAATTCCTGCTGGTATCCATGACCGAGGTCTTATATTCCCTTGAGTATAGTTATTTCCTCATGGAGCAGGAACTATATTGCCTTGCACAAACACTGCTACAACCTCATCCTAGTTATAGGTTTCTAGGTCCTGGCAGAAGGTGGGGATGGGATCTAAGGACAAGCATGTATAGAAGACACTTGCCTCAAGTGCAGTATTTGCAGGATCTCCATGTGCCCGGGTGAGCACTGAATAGGAAATTACAAAACAGTAGATATAACATAACACTTCCATCTTTTTTTTTTTTTTTTAAGAAATATGTTCTTGTACAAGCAAAGAAATCTTTTGGAAGGATACATGAGAAACTGGTTGTTTGGGGGGCAATGAGATTGAGGAATGAAGGATGCGAGAGACTACCTTTTCCCTTTACATTCTTCTGTACCTTCAAGCTTCTTTTCTGTTTTTTTTTTAACATGAGCATATATTACTATCTCATACAAATAGCTTAAAAATAATTGTTTAAGTCCCTTCACTAAACTGTATCACCACGATAAATATTTTTAAGTTAGTTTCAGATCCCTAGTTAATATAATCAGCTTTGGAAAAACATTATTTCTATAAATTAAGAAGCTATATAGATTATTACTATGATCACCAGTTGGGGGGGAAATATTCCTCACCCCTCCCATCCCAGTGTTGCTGAAGAATCCTTCAGGAACACTCTTTTGATAAAGGAAAGCTGCCCTGATCCCACATTTCCTCTAAGGCCAAGAACCCCCAGGAAGTAGCCCTGGATAATGTCTTGTTGCTGGGACAGCTGGAGAAGGAAAATGTATTACATATGGAGTAAAGGAGTAGTGAACGGGCTGGAATCACTGAGTGGAGAGCTTTCGTTTAGGTTTGCTGCAGTCCACATGGAGAGAAAAGAATGTGCCAGCTGCTCCTCCAGCCAGAAACCTGAGCTGAGATCTTTCTGGATCCCTCCCAAGGCCCAGCATTGGCCAATGATGCTTCCAGTGGGTGCTCACTGCATTGCATTGATTAATAAAATATATGAAAAGTACTATGAAAGAAGTAATAGTATGAAAGTGGCCAAAATGAAAATTAACACAGACAACACATATCAGGATGCCCCTTCCTCCAGCTTTCAATGAATATCCACCCAACACAGCAAAAAATTAATGATGCAATGTTCTGAGAATTATAAAGTAAATTATTCTTAATTTTAAATGGGAGGTTGATAGCATCATTTGGTTTAGAAACTCTTACCTTTCATTATTCCAAGAAAAAGAGAGGTAGAGTTCAAAGATTTTTCAACCAGGCAATTTTACCTAACAGTCTTTTTACTAAAGGACTGTTATAGTTAATAAGCCATAAAGTAAGTTAATAATTCATAAGAAAATATGCCCATTGAAAGCAAATTTGTGGCTTAAAACATTAATTCTGCTAAATGAAAAGGCAAATTAAAACATGAAAAAAAATATTTTAAGTGTAAAGGACACAAGTTCCACCCATTAAAAAAATGTTCCATTTTGTACAAACCTACTTTCTAGTGTGGTTTGTATGTTTTATAATAACTGTATGTAAATAGGTTGTCTAACTAGAAGTTTTATTTGCTGGAAATAAAATACTTTACATGGCAAAAAGTCAATAGTGTAATTATATTTTTGTCAGTGTGAATTAAAAAATTACTTATCCTACCTCCTCTAGCTCCGTATTTTATTTCCTGAAGTTGAAGGCGTGTGGCAGGATGTGCGTATGGGTCTTTAGGACACCGACAGATGGTGGTAGGTGCTTAATCGAGTTATAAACCAGGTGTCTTTAAGAAGGTAATATGCCAGATTGTTGATTTTTGCTGCTTTTGTTCTTGAAGTATTTGCTCGGCAGCATTATTACTAAGAAGTTCACTACACAGCAGGAATACAATCTTTCTAGATAAACACATAGTGAGCTAAGCCAAAAAATACTTCTAATAAACAAACAAAACAGTCTGTTACTATTTGCAGTTAGTATGTTATCTTGTAAAAAAAAAAAAAAATGAAATTAAACAGGTCTCCACTTGTTGAACAAATACGGAGAGATGATGATAAGGTGAATTTGTTTGGTGTCTATCACTGTGGGAAAGAGAATGCCCTGCTTTGTCTTCCCTGCCATTGACAACCACATTATGTCAACTCCCAACATCTATCTATATGTTAGTAATGAACATCAACAGCCAGCTCTCTGCTAGTCTCTGATGAGAACATCTGCATAAAATGAAAGCTGTGTAACACAGAGGCCTAAAACTGGCAGCCGGCAGGCCAAACGATATCAGCAAATGTGTTTTATTTGGCCTAAGTGCTGTTTAAAATTTTAAAAATGTATTTGTCAACATTTAAAAGTCAGGAGATTTCATTTTTACTGAAAGGCACCAGGACTCCTTGAAGAAATGGCTGATTCCAGGACTACTGCAGGAAAAAATAAGATGAGCCTGAAACACTTTGTTCCACCACAAGGTAAAGAAACACTCAAAGAACCATGGACATCTGCCAGGGCACAGGAGCTGCCTCAGAGAAGCCCCAAATGGCCAAATGTGGGACAAGTTGAGAATCAAAAAGAATAATGACCGTGATGGTTTGTAACATGTTGAATTAAAAAAAAAAAAAAAAAACAAGAACCATGAATACATAGCGTTACTAAAAAGCAAGAGGAGGAGGTGACAAAAAGCCCTTTTTTTGACTGATGAATGTAGAAAGAATTACAGAAAACCACCATTTTACAGTAAGTTATTGTAATTGATTCAGGCAAGGATCATCAATCTATTAAAACCATTGGGTGAAAGTTGTCTGGAAACAAAGTAGTCACACAGTTTCAAATAATCACCCCCCAGATTACTTACTAATTGTAAAGGGGAAAATGTTTCTTTAAAAATGAGAAATACAGGAGACCCATCTTAATCAGGAGATTAAATCTGTTAACACCAATTATGGGACAAACAGACATCACGTACCTCCCGATGGAAATTTCCACAATGGACACAGCTTCATCTAGTGTGTGCTCTTGCTGAAAACACTGAACCTGTATCAAGTCATGTGGAAACAGCCAGACAATCTAAGTTGAAGGACATACCGGAAACAACTGTCCTGGACTCCTCAAAAATGTCAAAGTCATGAAAATTAGGAAAACAAAAAGGAACCAAAAAAAAAAAGGAAGGAAAGTGTTCTAGATTAAAGGAGACTAAAGAGGTATGGCAACTAAATGCAAGGTATGGTCACTGATTAGATCCTGGATGTAAAATATAACACACATATTTATATAGTTACATGTATGTGTGTGCATATACATATTAAATAACTATTATGGGGCAATGAGAAAATTGAACATGGACTTACATTAGATATAATATTGAGTCAATGATAAATTTCTTGAGTGTGGAAATCGTATCATGGTTATGTTGAAGAATTTCTGTTCTAGGAGATTCATTCTGAATACTTAGGGAGAAATGTCATAATGTCTGCAACCTACCCTCAATTGGTTCAACCAAAAAAAGTCTGTGTGTTTGTGTGTGTGTGTGTGTGTGTGTGTGTGTGTGAGGGAGAGAGAGAGAGAGAGAGAGAGAGAGAGAGAGAGAGAGAGAGAGAGAGAGAGAGAGAGGAAGAGGGAGAGGAAAAGAAAGGGAAATATGAAAGAAAGGCAGCAAAATTCTAACAATTGGTGAATGACTCTAGTTAAGGGTATACAGGCATTCGTTGTACTGTTCATTCAACTTTTATATATTTTGAAGTTTTTTCAAAATAAAAAGTTAAAGGAAAAGCACTAGAAGAATTGACATACAATTCTGATTTCTGGCTTTTAAAGATTCTGGAAATCTGGCACCCTGGGATCGCAGTCTGCGGCACCCAGCAGCGGCTATGCACTTCAGATGAGACATGGAGTCTCCAGTTTGTCCCAGACTCTCCCTCTGCCTCTTGCCCTACATTCAGCCTGCTGCATATATTTTGTGCCCTGTGTGATCCCCACAGATATTTGAGTTTGTAATCCCATATAATCCATAACAGAGAATGCTGGACATGGCTTAAACCATTTAGAGAGAGATGTTACTAAATTCACTTTAGCAAGCTAATGAAGCAATTTGAAGAGACCTAGAAATGGCCTCTATTAGCAACAACAGGACTAACTTCTTAAAGATGCCACAGAGTTTCCTAATGAGGTTTTTTCAAGAGTTGGGAAATGTTCTTTCAACTAACATTGGGGAAATACTCCTTCAACTAATGAGATTCTAATGCTACAGAGCAATTACATGGTACTCTGCATTTGGTAGACTGAGGTCCTGGCACAAAAGCACACGCAATTAAACACTTAATTCTTGGGATAACAGGGAACGGCGACAGTCATCCTTCCCACAGTGCATTACTGTCTCCCGGGTGGTAATTTGCCCAGGGGTAATTCTGGACTGATATTTGAAAGCACTGAACCTCTTGGCAGAGATGGTATGCGTTGCTTTGCCCTCAGACACTTCCCACCAGAGCTTTTCTCTCTCATGTGCTACTGCTCCTTCTGACCCTCGTGCTTTCCTGCCTGTACACTCCGTGAGACTGCTTAACCCCTATTAAATGCTTGGCCCGAGAGCACTCTACTCTCCTCAGCAAAATGTCAGCAAAGCAATGGCCAAACAGACATAAATCAAGGAAATAAGGTGGGTGTGGTGGTTTGGAAACACAGAAAAACATGCTCTTAAACTCTGTGGGTGTGAACCCATTGTAAATAGGACCTTAAAGAGGTTAGTTCAGTTAAGGTGTGGGTCTTAATCCTCTTACTGGAGGCCTTATAGAGAGGGCCAGAGAAAGAAAGGGAAAACCACAGTGAGCAGCCATAAGCTGGAAGTCAACAGAAACTTGAAAAGAGAAGATGCGGCTGTGTGCCTTGCCATGTGATGGGAAAGCCAAGAACCAAGGATCGCCTACAGCCAGCCCCAGAATGCCAGTCTTCGGGGCGAGAGCAAGGCTTACTGACACCTTGATTTTGGACTTCTCCTAGCCTCAAAACTGGGAGCCAATAAATATTTGTTGTTTAAACCAACCCACTGTATGGTATTTGTTTTAGCAGCTGGGAAATTAAAACAGTGGGACAGGTTCCCGGAGGCATTAGAGCTTGCCCAAGGTCACCCAATGACTTTGAGCAGGATTAGAATCTGAAATCCCTAACTGTGGTCCCTGTCCCCATTCACTCATAGTCCACGTTGCTGTCAAAAGGCTATTGAAAGTGAGGAAAGAGTAGTAGAAAAGAGGATGCTCAAACCATTCTCAGGTTATTAATAGTCATAATTAATTAAAATCAAATGAATATTGTGTCTGGCACATAGTATACACTTAACATTATCACTCTGCGCACACCCTATGCACATTTTTTTTTTCATTTTTGCCCTCTAAGAACATTTTTGGATATTTTTTTCCCAAATCTCCTCCCTGTAACATTTTAATAGCACAGGTATACTGTATGTTTGCATAAGTACTGTACATATATATATATATATCTGTGCATTATACATAAAAAGAGTAAGATTCCCTGCCTCTACAAGAACCAATTTTCCCCCCTTGAGAAGAAGGACATATTATTCCTCTGAGAATGCATGCACTAAATTGATGGAAATTCTCCCCCTACCCGTTTATTTTCATCTTCGTTGCTGGCAAACCATACTTTTTACTTTCTAAAATTATCTATGGGGTTATAGAATGGGATTTGGAAAGAAATGCCATTCTAGTAAGAATTGGCATCCAGAATTGGAATTGGTTTCCAAGAAAGGCATGGTATCACAGCTAGGCCCCTGCTGGGAAGCAAGGGCAGGATACATTCTAAAGACCAGTCACTGGGAGACTTCAGAGTATGGTGTTTGGTGTAACATGACGGTTCTGATGTGTAGGAGCAGCAGGGCATGGACTTGGGGCCAGATAGCAGTATGTCTGCATTCCAGCTCACTAACCAGGAAGCCCTGGCAAATCATTAACCATCCTAAACCCATTTGTAAAATAGGGATAACAATATCTACCTTCCAAAGTTGTTATAAATGTAATTTGTGCACCCTAGGTAACGATGCTTGGCAGTTTGCCCAAGTCTGCTTACTGGGTCACTAGCCCCTACTTGCCAAATGACAATATTTGACTCCTTCTCCTTGCTTGTCTCTCTTGTTTTTCTAGTCTTCTGGAGGAAGGATGCCACAGATAATCCCTGAGCTGCTGCTCTCAGCCCTTGACTGAAGCTTTTCTGATCTACTCTAATGCCCCCAGTACCATCTACCACGTAATGAAGGTCTGCCCAGGCACCTCTTGGTGGCACTGACCTGCCCTTGACCTCCATTTCCTCTAGGAGCATCTACACTTCCTTCCACTGCTGCTTGGAATTCTTTCCTTCCTCTTCTAATAGTGTTACCATTTGCATTGAAACAAAAAGATGGTTCAGCAGAAAGAGGCTTGGAGCCTTAGAAAACACAGTTATTCTGGGTTGTTTGGTTTGTGTTTGTTTTAATTTGTTTTGAGCCATACAGCCCTTTCCTTCCTGGGTTTGGAGATGGTCCCCCAGGGGGCTGGGTTGGGTTCAAGTACGTCCACCTGCTTTATGCAGAATCAGTGGCCCTTTCCCCAGCAGGGTCTGTGATGACTCCAGCTCATCATAACAGACTTCTTGATTCAAGGTGATTTTTCTTTCAGGGACTTTGTCTCTGTAATCTGGCTTCTGTCATGAATACCCCACCTCCCAAAGAATCTGATATATGTTTAGTTCAATTCTTTTCTGTAGGGCTTGTGGGTCACGTGCAAATCAAAAGAGGTAGAATATTCTAGCGGAAGAGGTTCTACACCATTAGCTTGGACCCAGCTGAGGGTCCTGTTACATAAGGATTAAGGATAGTGGTGGATGTAAAGAATCTAGCAACACTCCAAATAAAGGGGGAGCATAATTTTCTAGATTGCCCATGAGTTGGAATCTTCTTATGCTATTGTATACATTTTGGTCATGATCCTGGTTAGTAGGTCAAGACCATGGCTCCAGAGACTCTCCCCTCTCTCTCCTACACCAAGTTTTCTCTCTACTGGATTGATCCCATCAGCATAAAATAAGCATACTTATTTTTTCCCATATTAAAAAAAAAAACCCAAACCCCAAAAATCCTCCCTTGACCCCTCCCAAGTAGCTACTACTCCATTTCTTGGCTTCCTTTTATAATAAAACTCCTCAAGAGAATTGCCTACATCACCATCTCACTTCTGCTCCTCTTATTCTCTCTCGAACCCTCCATGATGAAGCTTCCATTCCTACCACTCACCCATCTCAAAGGACCTTCATATTTTCAAAGCCTTGACTAATTCTGTCTTCACCTCACTTAACCATTGACACCACTGATCATCCCCACATTCTTGAAACATTCTCTTCACTAAGCTTTAAGAATATTGCTCTCTGGATTTTCCTGCCTCGCAAATCACCCTTTCTTGCCTCTCCTCAACCTCCTGACCTCCAAATGCTGGAGTGCTCCAGGGTTCAGTTCTTGGCCTTTATCTCCTTCCTAATGGAAATCTCTGCCAGTTCCATGGCTCTAAATACCATTGACTTGCTGATGTCTCCCAAATTTATATCTCCAATCTGGACTCCTCCACCCTGAATGCCAGACTTATGTATTTAACTGCCCAATTTACACATCTCCTTGGATTTGTATAATTTACATCTCAAACTTAACATGACCAACACAGAACTCAATTTCCTTTCTTCCAAATTTAATCCTGGGTCTTCCTATCAGAGTGAATGATGCCTTTATTCTTCCAATTGCTCAAGTCAAAAACCTTGGAGTTGTCCTTGAGTCTTCCTGCAACCATCAGAATCCTTTGTGCTCCTCTCTCAGAATAAACCACGGATCTGAAGACCTTTCACCACCTCCACTGCAACCACTCTGACCCAAGCTCCATCACATGACACCTGGATTATTCCAACAGTCACCTAATCCATCTTCATGCCCCCACTCATGGAGCTAGAGCAATCAGCAGCTAGAGGAATCCTTTTAGAATGGAACTCATGTCAAAGCAACCCTCTGTTCAAAACCCTCTATGGCTCCCATCTCTCTCAGAGGAAAATCCATAATCCTTACCATGAACCACAAGAATCGTGTCTGACCTCCCTTACCTGTCTAACCTAATCTAAAATGACCCTTCCCCTCAGTTACTCTGCCTCAGCAACACTGGCCTGTTTACTCCTCCCATAACAACAGAACACAACTGAAACACATTACCTGATCTTGCCTCAAGGCCTTTGTACTTGCTATTCCCTCTGCTTGGAACGCTGTTCTCTGAAGAGCTGCAGGACTCACTCCCACATCTCTTTCTGGTCTCTGTTCAAATGTCATTCATGGGAAAGGCTTTTCCTAACCTCACTATATAAAGAAGGAAGCCCTCCCCCAATCACTTTTTACCCCCCCCCCACTGCTTTATTTTTCACCAGTTAGTTTACTATCTGTTTTACTATCGGTGTTTCTTACTAAGATGCAAGTTTCGTGAGGACAGGGGCCCAAGAACAGTGTGTGGTACAAGGCACGAGTTCTGTAAACACTTGCCAAATGAACAAAGGTCAGCCATCTTATGTACAGGTATCTCATCAAAAACACTGACTGAAAGCATTGAATTATTTTCCTTTTTACACAATGGATAGTGAGTTTGGGAAAGGGTAGGATAGTTGCTCCGTGCTCAGGCATTGCAGAATAATTTTATTACTGCCACTAGAGGTACTTAATTTGTTCTTAAAGTACAGGCTATTAACTTTAATTTTAACTGGAGCAACTGCTTATTTTTTTAAAAGCCTAATTACATGACCCCTAAAAATACGATTCAAAATTAAAAATTAAAGGGTTAACTGCAGGATATTAAAATGTCCTTTCTTTTATGAAATGATGGTGATAGTAGTTGGTAGTTGGTTTTAAAAAATGCTGACAATCCTATGGCAATCTGTGAAAAAAAAAATTTGAAATTTTATTGGTCCATGGAATCCACAAGTCTGCAAAAGACAATTTTTCAATTAAAAAAAAAATGTCTGATGACTTCCCTTCTCTTTGGGAGAAAGGCAAACTCAGCCTGGCATCCAAAGTCTTCCATATCTGGCCTCAGCCTATCTTTCCTACTTTCCTTACCATAATGGGAGCATTTGGGGGTCAGTCCCAGCCTGCACTCACCCAACTTGGCAAAGCTCAGAGTCACCTTTAGCTTCAGCTCCCCTAGTTCCTGAGTTTTTCCTCCTTAGCCGGGTCACCAACAGCCCCAGTTCCATGAGGGGTGCTCTGAGGAAAATCCCAGGAACTGAATGTGCCACTTAGCTAGAACTTTCTCTTGGGTCTGCCTAACTGTGCTTCTCTCAGTTTAGTATCTCTCCTTCCCACAGGCACAGGAGCCCTACCTTGAATTCCAGCTCAGATGGGGCCCTAAAACACCTGCCTAGACCTCACCGGATTCCTGTTCTCAGGAACTGCCACATGTCTCTAGGAGTCAGCCTCCAAACGCATCAGCCACCCAGGGCCAAGATGCAGCTAACGGCTCCCATTGCAGAGCCAGACTCGTATTCCAGGTATACAGGACCCTGGCTCCCTTCCCCAGCCTTCACTCGCTGGCCTGTTAGCACCCAGCAGGCATCACGGCCAAGACTTTGGGGTCATCCCCTGTGTCTCCTCAATGTGCTTTCCACTCATGTACCTTTTCCTAGGGTAGCCTGTCTGCCCTGAAAGCCTTATCTCTCATTCTGTGTCTCCCCAAACCCTTCAAGTTCTGGCTCAAACGTGCCTCGAAACAATTTATTTTCATTATTCAACAAGCATTTGGAGAGTTCTTGCCAGGGGTGGAAAAGGTGAATGACACAGGCCCTGGCCATTAAGAATCCAGCTTATCGGGAGTGAGAGCCAAGGGGAAACTCACCTTACCTCCCTTCCTAGAGTTTAAGCTTCTGAAAGACAGAGTACACGACTTCGTACAAACATTGTGTGAGGCACAATTTGGGGCTCTATAAGCGTTTTACTGAGTAAATAAATAGAGAAAATAAATATGACTTCATTTAACATACTTTCAATTTGCTCATTCAACAAATATTTATTAAGTACATATTATGTGTTAGGAATATCACAGAATTCTGAAAATTTAGAGCTTGAAGGGACAGACTTTACTGATAATCTGATCCTATCACCTCCTATAGATCATGGAAGTCTAAACCCATGAACTTTCACTTGACTGTAGAGAGTGGGGAGCTGTGTGCTGTGAAATCAGGCTCCTGTGCACATTACTTTTTGAAGTACATCAATATTCAGTTATACGAGAAGACATATCTCAAGTCTTATTTTATTGGCAACGTCTACATTTCCTAAGAGCTTTTTTTTTTTTTTTTTAATATTTTCTTCAATTCAACAATAACATTTACTAGAGGCCTACTATATGCAAAGTTGTGAGCTTTGGGGATACAGAGATAAAGAGGCAAGGACCCCATCCTGGAGGAACTCAATTTTTAACTCAGGGAAATATACCTGTAAACGTTGTATTAACAAAGAGCAGTGAGAGGTTTGAAAGATGCATTCACAGGTGAACTTTAGAAACAGAAAAGAGTATCTTTCTGCTAGAAAGATTTTCTTTCCTTTGCAGTGAAGGATCCCTTTGCTAGCGAAAATCTGAGAAAGTGAAAAACACTGATCAGCCCAATGGTGATAAACTCTCATGCAGACTGGGTGAAGGGGACAGTGGCCCTGAGCATGGGGTGGGAAGATACTGCTGGTCTCACACCTTCCCAGGTGAGCATTTCACTGCCGGGCTTTGGAAGTGTCTTCCTAGAACAGGTAACACCCACAGTAGTAAAGAACATTCCAGACCCAAACAAAGAAGATTTTCCCATTAGCCACTTATTTTTAATTTAGCCAAAGTCTGCTACTTTCCATTCAGGGTCCTTATCCAGAGATGACCCCACACACTTAATTTAGGAGGAAAAAGAAGACTTTTAGAGAGGCTGGAGAAAGAGTAAATGAGAAGGAGAAGCAAGGATAAGAGTAAATGCTCTGCAAGGTTCACTCATCTTTTACTAAGTTGTTCTTCCTTCGTCATATAGTTCAGTCATAGTTCTCAGACCACAGGGGCCAGAATTTTAAAAAGCTGATCCCTGCTAAATTCATTGCCTATCACCTTCTATGTTGCAATTTGGATTTCATCTTCACAGAAATTCAAAAAAGAAGCTTTTTTCTATTAGGGGGAAAACCACTTTCAGCTTGTAATAAATAATTTATTTTCTTCTCTGATATCATGGTCTCCTAGGGTTAACTGATAAACATTTTAAAAGTGTTAATTTCACTTCCTTAAGGAGAACTCTTCTTTCAGAGACGGGATGCTATGATGGTCAACAGTAGGTAAACGTAAAATAGAATGAAAATGAAATGGCTGGACCGAGACATCAACAGAAAACAGCCTGTGGGTTTAAAAATCATGAATGCTAGCAAACTTGAGTTGTTTTAAGTCCCTTGTACTATTAAAGTGTGATGGCTCTTGAAAATCCAGAACTACAGGTGGTGTGGAAGAGAAGCTACTGGGAAGAAAAATAAAGATCCCACATCATCTAGAAAGTGAATACCCCTGCTTTTGCTCTCCTCACTTTATCCTTCATTTATGTCTCTGCTTTCTAGTTCATTATATGAGTGACTTGTGTCTGGATATTCCATTTGTGTCACTGAGGACAAAGGTCCGTGCAGTGGAGATGTAACCACTTCTCAAGGTGTTCATTTAACAAAAGAAGACTCGCTTTATTTTTATAATCCCTGAAAATTCACTTTAGAGAATCAGTTACCTTGAGCATGCGGATTTCCCGAAGGGCAATTTTCTTTATGACAGGGTCATCTTCTGATTCCAGAAACCTCTTGATGGCCACAATCTGACCCGTGTCCCTGTTTCTGCATTTGAAAACAACTCCATACGATCCTTCGCCAACTTTCCCAATTTTTTCATACTTCTCCATCACAAAGGAATAAATCTTCTTAAAAAGGATCTTCACATAGTTTGAAAATGTCACTTACACAATACTGGAGTCAGACTGCACTAGAGCCCCACTCAAAGATGAGTCTGTCAAGGACCTAGAACGGAACAAGGGCTCCCGTTAAAGAATTAGGAATGGACTCAGATCCTTAAAGTCTCACCACTCTGCAATGGCAACGCGAGCGAGGATGACAGCCTGGCGTTTGCTGCCTTCCGTGACCCAATTTAATCGGAATCGCCTGTTACGCACACTTCGAGTTAATATGTAACCCGTCATCCTAACACGAACCAAGTTGTAAGCTAATCCATCTTTTTAATGTTACAGTTCATCCGATCTAAGACACATGAGCTGGCTGGAGAACAGGTAGCAAAGGGCTTCCCCGGTTCTAATTTCGGGTCTCATTTCCCTCCGGCAAGAAGACACCGCCCGGCTTCCCGCGGGAGCAGCGGAGGCCGGGAGCGGAGGGAACCGCCCAGCACCGCGAGGCGCCCCTCGGCCTCTGCAGCCGGCTCCCGGGACCGGGACACGGCGGGAGCAGGGCCGCGCCGTCCCGCAGCCGCGCGGGGCCGCCTCTCCTGCTCCGCCGTTGCTGCGCCGCGGTAGGAAGACCCGCCAGCGCCTCCCGGGCTTCCCTCCCACGCCGCGCCCAGAGCCGCCGCCTCCCAGGGCCCGCCCGCCGCGCGGCCTCGAGCGGCGCCACGTGGCAGCCCGGCCCGCCGAGCCCCGGCCCCGGACTCACCGAACCGCGGCTGCCCGGGCCTGGCGTCGCTCCCTCCTCGCCGTCTCTCGCTCGACTCGGCTCGGCTCGGCTCGTCGCCCGCCCGGTCTACGGTCCCTATGGGAACCGGCCTCTGCCCCGGGCCGGGCTGGGCGGGGCCGCCGCGCCCCAGATTCCCGCCGGGGCCGGGTCGCTGTCCTCGCTGCGGGGAAGGGCCCTGGTGGGCCGCTCTCGGGCCGTGGGAGGAGCTGTTCCGAGAGTAAGGCCGGGTCCCTCTGCACATCCCTCTGCCGGGAGAGGAGGCCTGCAAAATTGCAAACTCCTGCAGGCTGTGAAAAACGCAGCTCTAACAGCATCTCCTGTGCAACCTGCACTTCCCAGGATAACCCTTCTGAGATTTTGTAGTAACTGTGGTTACTCACCAGTATTCCCTGCTAGACTGTAAAGTCCTTTAGGGCGGCTTACATGTCTGTCTGTCCTGATCAGTGCTGTAGCAACAAGTGACTGGATGAATGAAAGATGAGAGGGAGGAAGGGAGAAAGGGGAAATGGAAGTAGAAAGTATGATAACTGAAATTAAAGTCAGCACTTCATTCCATTAACTTGGTGGGGGAGTGCGGGGGACGGTTAGCCTTGACTTTCACAGCAATGAGGTCTTCTGCTGTGGGAGGTGGAGGCTTATAGGGCCTGTCTTAATTGTTTTAGGTTCCTTATTCCCATACTTCTCCCAATTGGCTTCTTCTCTCTCAGATCTGACCACAATGGTTAGAAGTTGTTGGACCTGGGGAAATTACAAAATAGGCAGTTTGCCACTGGGCAGACCGCCTTAACACTACCATCCATCCCATTCCATATGCTCAACACTGATTATGTGGATGTTTGCCCTGGAAGCAATGCCTAAGGAGAGAGAGTCAGTACATTTCTGTAGAACAGAGACCAATCCTGTGCCAAGTAGCATTCTACAAAATGTAAATCTGGGTAGAGTTCAGAAAAAGCTGCAGCTGGGGAAAGAGGAGTCCACAGTTACCTTGAAAACTGAGTAGCATATAGATGGGGTCTGTGGATGGTCTGAAGTTTGTCTGTGAACCTCCAAGAAATTGTTTGCAAATAGCAACCGTTGATATGTTTTCTGTCTCTGTAGTTTTGCCTGTCCAAAGTGTCATATAAATGTATATGTTTCATAGCCTTTTGACTCTGGTTTCTTTCACTTACAAAGATTTGAGAGTCATCCATGTTGTTGTGTTTGTCAGTAGTTCATTCCTTTTTTTATTGCTGAGTTGTCTTCCATTGTATGGATGTACCATGGTTTGTTTACCCATTCCTAGTCAAAGAACATTTGAGTTACTTCCAGTTTGGGGTAATTATAAATCAAGCTGTTATATACATTTGTGCATGGCCTTTTGTGTGAATGTATGTTTTCATTTCTCTTGGGAAAATACATAGGAAGAGGACTGCTGGGTCATATGGTAAGTGTACGCTATTGTAAGTAACTGCCAAAATGTTTCCAAAGTGGTTATACCATTTTGCATTCTCACCAGCTGTGTACAAGAGTTCCACTTACACTGCATTCCTGCCAGTACTTAGTATTGTCTGCTCTTTGGATTTTAGCTACTCTAATAGATGTCTAAAGGGTTCTGATGGTTTTAATGTACGTGTCTCTAATGGCTAATGTTCAGCAATTTTTCATGTGTTTATTTGCCAACTGTATATCTCCTCACTTTTGAGTTCTCACTTGTAAGTTGTAAATCCCTTGGGATTTTCCATGTAGACAATCATGTCATCTGCAAACAGGAAAGGTTAAGGTCTTCCTAACCAGAATTCCTTTTACTTCTTTTTCTTGTCTTTTTGCACTGACTAGGATCTACAGTATAATATTAAATAGGAGTGATGAGACATCTTGTCTTATTCCTGATCTTAAAAGGAAAGCATTCAGTCTTGCACCATTAAGTATGATGCTGACTGTAGACAGGCAGCCTCTAAGATGGATCCTAAGGATTCCTGCCTCCTGGTAGTCATGTCCTTGTTGAATCATCTCCCCTTAAGGGTGGACTTGACATAGTGACTTGTTTCTAATGAACAGAATATGGCAAAAGTGATGGGATGTCACTTCCAAGATTTGGTTACAAAAAGACCGTGACTTCTACATTGGAGGTCTCTTGCTCTCTCACTCAGATGCCATGTTGTAAGCTGCCCTATGACAAGGAACTGAGGGAGGCCAACAATCAGAGAAGACCTGAAACCCTTGATCCAAGAGTATAAGGAACTGAATCCTGCCAACAACCATGTGAGTGAGCATGGATGTGGATCTTCTCTCCTCCAGCTCCCAGTGAGTCTTTGGATGAGACTGTAACACCAGCTGACATCATAGCTTCAACCTGGTGAGAGATCTTGAGCCAAAGGCACTGAGCTAAATTGCACCAGATTCCTGACCTCCAGAAACTGTGAGATAATAAATGTTTGATGCTTAAGTTTTAGAGTAATTTGTTATACAATGTATAAGAAATACCAATACCATTTATCAGGGTGAAAACATTCTCATTCATTCCTGATTTGCTGAAAAGTGTTTTTGTTTTTGTTTAATTATGAACAGGTGTTGAGTTTTGTCAAATGCTTTTCTGTATCTATCAAAGATCATATGGTTTTTCTTATTTAGTCTGTTGATATAGTGAATTACATTGCTTGATTTTCAAATGTTGAACCAACCTTGCATTCCTGGGATAAATCCAACTTTGTTGTGGTGTTCTATCATTTTGATATATTGCTAGACTCAATTTACTAATATTTTATTGAGGATTTTTGCACTCATGTTCTGAGGAATATTGATCCATAGTTTTCTTCTCTTGTTATATCTTCATCGGGTTTTGGTATCACGGGAATGCTGATCTCATAAAATGAGCTGGAAAGTATATCCTTCTCTTCCATTTTCTGAGGAAGATTGGTCTTACTAATTCTTTAAACGTTTGGTAGAATTTGCCAGTGAAGCCAACTGGGTCTGGCATTTTCTTTGTTGAAAATTATGAATTTTTAATTTTGTTTTTAATTATGAATTCAATTTTTTAAATAAAGTGTAGGAGTATTCAGGATATCTGTTTCTTCTTAAGTGAACTTTGATAGTATGTGTCTTTCAAGTAATTTGTCTATTTCATCTAGGTTGTTGAATTTATGGGCATTAAATTGTTCATACCATAATATTATTATCCTTTTTATGTAGGATCCATGGTGTTGATCCCTATTTCATTCTTGATTAGTTTGCTTGAGGTTTATCAATTGTATTGCTCTTTTAAAAGAACTAGCTTTTTATTTCATTGATTTTCTCTTTTGTTTTTCTGTTTTTCATTTTCATGAATTTCATCTCTTATCTTTATTATTGTCTTCCTTCAAGTTGTTTTGAGTTTAATTTGTGTTTCTTTTTCTAGTTTCTTAAAGGTGGAAGCTTGGATAATAAATTTGAGATCTTTCTTCATTTGTTAGTACAAGCCTTTAATGCCATAAATTTTCTTCTAAGCACTGTTTAAATGCATTCCACAAATCTTATATTGTATTTTTATTTTCATTCAATTCAAAAGATATTCTTGTTTCCCTTGTGACTTTCTGTTTGACCCATGGGTTATTCTGAAGTATGTTTAATTTCCAACTATTTGGAATTTTCCAGATATCTTTCTATCATTGATTCCTATTTAATTCCATTGTTGCCAGAGAACTCACATTGTATGATTTCAATTCTTTGAAATGTTTTGAGGTTTGTTTTATGGCCCCAAATAAGGTCTCTGCTGATATATTTCTTTTTGATAGTTTTTAAAAATTATTTTTAAATGAGGAGGTGAGAAAACCAGTGTGAATTTCTCCAAAGCTGCCTTGTCTGAAGTTCATACAAGGCTAACGTTAGTCTGGAAAATTAGCTTTACTGACTCTACTGGGTTCAGTGCCCAAGGATCCTGGAACTGGGCCAAGCCCGGTGGTAGTTAAGGTAGGGAGCAAGTGCAGCAGTTATTCATACCTAAGAAGGCAATGAACCAGAAAGCCAGCGTGACTAGCAGCTACACCAGTTGTTTTGTCCGGAGGAAGTTGGAGCAAAATATTTGAGAACAACTTTGAAAGGAAGACAAACAGTTGATGTTATCATTTAGCACAAAACAGAAGATCCTATGGCCTCAATACTGTCAGATCACAGGCAGTCCTTTCGGTTGGCAGGTCGGACATTGGTCTGATCTCAAAGAATTATAACTTCTGGTTAGTATAGTTCTTGGAAAGCTGAGAAAAGTTCTGATATGTGGGGTCTTTTTCTCAAGTAAGTACAAAGCAGAGGGAAACATCATTATTATTTCCCACTTATAGTCATCTTTTATTTGCAACTCTGCATAATTGATAAGAGAAAATACTTCAGTGTCTCTATAATAGCACAAATGATACTGTGGTATTTTAATCACTTTAAGGAAACAGTAAACATTCATTAGAGCAAAACACGGTAACAAGAGCCTGGGATTTGAAATCAAAAGATCAGGATTTCTACCTCTAACAGATGTTTGATCTTGTGCAAGTTAATTACTATCAGCTATACAATAACAGCAAAGACAATAACTAATGAATGCTTACTTCATGGCAGGCATTATGCTAAGGGTATTATATACATGATCCTTACAACAACCCTAGGAGATAGACATTAATATCATACCAAGGTTTCAGATGAGGAGATTGAGTCTTGGAGAGGATCAGTAATGTGCCCAAGGACACAGAGCTGGTCAGTTGTGAAGCCAGAATGGGAACGCAGGCAATCTGACTTCAGAATTTTGCTCTGAACCATTTTGTAAATACTACTTAACACATAGGGGTGGTTGTCTGGATTTTTGAGTTAACAAATAGGACATTAAGGGTTGGCCACAAGTACTTTTTTTTAATGCATTTTTTTGTTATGAACTTTGACATATACAAAGTAACGTATAATCAAAGTATGATTTAACAAGTAGCTAGAGAGCAAATTTCAAAGAATGTCATGGGTCACAGTTTCACAACTTCAGCTATTTCCATTATTGTAAAATAAAATATAACATACATATAGAAAGGGGTTAACTTTCGATGTACAGCTCAACAAGAAGTTATACAGGTAATTTCAAAAATTGTTATGGGTTACAATGCCACAGTTTCATTTCTTTCCTTTATGCAATATAGGGTATATACAGAAAGGTGAAGACTTCCAAAGTGCAATTCAACAAGTAGCTGTAGAGCAAATTTCAAAGGATGTTATAGGTTACAGTTCCACCATGTCATTTACCTCTTTCCAGCTATTCCAACACCCCAGCATCTAAAAAAAAAGTTTCAGTATTCATAGACCTTTGTTAAATCTTATCTTGTTGCTACCCTTTCTTCTTAGTTAATCCCTATCTCCATCTTCAGGGGTGTCTAGACAGTGACCACCCTAACTTGCTCATATTGAAACCCGAGTGCTTCTGATGTGCAATGCAGCACCCTCCTTTTTTTAAATTTCCAAGATGAGTCTTGACATTATGCTCCCTTTCCACAGTAGTTCAGCAACTTCATTTGTGCACTGCTTTACTACCCAGGAGAATAAATCCTTGTGAGGTTGGGCACATCTCATCTGAGGGGTTATATTTCCTATAAGGGAAAGAGAGTTAAGTCACTGTGATCTTAAAATGACACTACACAGCAGAGTGAGGCAATACTTGAATTTACTTTCCCTGCTTTAAGTTTGTTTGGAAAGGAAGTTGTTTCCAGGGCACAAACTGGAAATAGTTAATAACTACTCTTTGGGGGCACATATTATATCTCAGAATCAATATCTACATCATCTCTAATCTTTGTAACAATTCTACATGGTTGGAATTATTAGCAGCCCCATTTTTAAAAAGAAGAAGATGGGTCTCTGAGAGGTTGGGCAGTGTAGACAAGACTATCTTGCTATCGCAAGCTGAATACTGGTTTCAAACCTAACTCCACCTATTTCCAAAGCCCACTCTCTGGTGGAGGTGAATGAATGGGGTTAGAACAACCAAGAACACCTTGAACCCCCAAGGAAGCTGACCTGCTGGTCCAATCCTGGTATATAACAATCTAAAAAGAAGCCAGCTGTCAGCCAAGCTCTTTCTGACCAATCACTGCTAAAATGTTACTGAACAAGGCACATGAATAACTCTTCTCTTTATCTGGAGATAGTAAAGACTGTTGAATCAATGTAAATATTGGAAAATCAAATTTTAAAATAGGAGCCTATCATCCTGACTTCACATGCTGCCGATTAAATATAGTATTTTATTTAACTATAAACAATAAAGTATTTCCATCCCTAGTTAACAATATCTTGGTTATTTTGTTTGGGCTTTTCGTGCATTTACATGTTTATTGTACTTAATATGTGCTAGTCCTTTTGAAGCATCTCTTCTTTTCTAAAAGCTTTCTTCATTTTTGAGTCTTCTTTTAACAACCTGAACACATTTTTGTACTTCCACATTTTAAAACAACCTCCCAGTACTTTCACCAGTGAACTCAAATGACATGAGAGCTGTTATGGGTTGAATTGCATCTTGCAATAAGATATATTCAAGATATGTTCGAGTCCTAACCCCCAGTCTAATGAATGTGACCTTATTTGGAATTAGGGTCTTGAAAATGTGATTAGTTGAAATCAGGCCAAACTGAATTAGGGTGGGCTCCAATCCATCCAAACTGGATTAGGGTGGGCTGTATCCAGTATGATTGGTATCTTTATAAGAAGGGGAGAGGAGACAGCAAAGAGATATGCGGAGCAGGCCATGTGGAGATGGGGGAGGTGGAGCAGTACATCTACAAGCCAAGGAGCAGCAAGGATTGCTGTCAACACTAGAAGCTAGAAGAGGCAAGGAAGGATTCTCCCTTACATGTTTCAGATGGAGCATGGCTCTGTTGACACTTTGATTTCAGACATCTAGCCTCCAGAACTGTGAGATAAATCTCTATTGATTGAAGCCATCCAATTCATGGTAATTTGTTAATGGCAGCCCTAAGAAACTAAGACAAGAGCTCAGCAATATTACCACTAAAAACCTGGAAGGTCAGTGTGGCTCACCGTGTTCTACCAGCAGGTAGGGAAAAAGTCTCAAATCCTCAAGGTGTACATCTATTTGCCACTCTGGACAGTTGATTGCCAAGTGTACTTAATCATAAGGCCTACTGTGTTGTTATAATTTTAGAATCAATATGTTCTAGAGAAAAGTTTCTCAAAAAGTAAATTTATGAGATTGAATAAATGGGAAAGAACACAAAATAATTACTTTTTGAACTTCAGCTTAAAGCTGTGACACAGAAATAGCTGTTTGGAAAGCAGACCTTTACTGAGAGCTGACGTGTGTCACACATCATTTCGGGCAGTGGAGATGGAGAAGTGATTTTCCCAAGATCAAACACGGTGTCAATGTGCACAGCAAGTTCTCCAGCCTCCTCACCCCACGGGTCTCCTCCATGGAGGAAACTAGATAGGAGACTTTGATGGGCTGGTGTTTACACTGTACTTTATGCTTTCGAAATACTGCACAAGGGTCTTTGAAGGGGAGAGGGCACGTCTAGCATTTTAGGAAATACGTACGGAAAATACGAATGACTTTTAGAGTAAAAAAAAAACAAAAAAAAACAAAAAAAAAAACAAAAACGAATCTGTAGAAACAAAGAGTCCTCAGTTCTGAGCTGTATTCTTTTTAATCTGCTGTACTATACTGTGGTTTCAAGTTAGCTGGCTCTAATTATGTGGTTAAAGAAATATAAATCTGCTTTAAGAAACCTCAGTATTAGAACAAATATTCATGCATGTGTGAGATAAGATATGGGGGGAGGAGTGTAGGGCAGGGAGTATGAATTACTTGCATTTTAAAAAATATTCCTCATTTTACATACTAATTCACTACAAGATTTCTTTTCATAATTTTTTAGAAATGCATCTATTTTTTTAAAATGGAGTTAATACTGTAAGAATAAGCCCTATCAACTTCCCCCTTCCTTGTGGAAATTTTGTGATGCTTATCTATTGGTGTCTAACTTGTTATACAAACAGAAACCTCTGGCACCGTAGATACATTTTCCATGGCAAACATTGACGTTTTGAGGCATCTGTTGATCCAAAAGATCTAAATACTTTCATAAGATCTTTGTGAAAGTTCTAAATAGTTTCATGCCTGCCAAGGATTGAATGAAGATTATAGTTACAACCACGTGAAGAAATCCTATTGTTGTAAATAGCTTTCACAGGAATGGTTCACTGCCAAACATTAATAATGAGATGTTATTGTGAGGCATCTAAAACAAGTCCACAAAAGAAAAATAAATAAATAAAACGAGTCCATGTGTAGGTCCTTGTGAAAACATATGTATATAAACATTTTCCCCCAATATTAAGAAATCCTTCATCTTAAACAGCAACGTATTTCTTTTTCTGCAATATCATCTGCTCTAACTTGCTCAATAAGAGGCAAAGTGCCTGGGATCAAATCCAGGTCTGCTATAAACCATCTGTGAGAACTCGGGCAAGTTACTTAGCCTCCTTATACTTTATTTTTATCACCTGCAACCTAGACATTAACTACCTCTTAAAGTTGTTGTGCAGGTTAAATGAGTGCTATATTCAGGTTAGCTATTATTGTTATTGTCATCATGAGAGAAATAATCTCATTATAGTCTTTTCTGTTCAGGTGGGAATTTCATTTAATACTAATACATATTCCATAAGTTACTGAAAACATGTAAATTTATGGATTCACTTAAGGCCTACCTATCAAGGAAAAACATCTTTTTAGTCACTCAGTTATAATCAACCCTCCTAGGGGTTTGATTTGAGGGTAGCTCTGAGATATTCTGGACATACCACATGGATACTAGTGTGTGTTCTCTTCTCTTTGAAGCCATCACCTCTCTGTGATTTCTGCATTTTAACAAAATAAAGGCTCAGGGAGTCAAAGAAAAGATGACGCTAGCGACATATGGAGGGCGCTGAGTGAATGTCCTCATTCTGCACATGAGAAAAATAAGTGAAAATGACTTGTCCAAGGTCACTCAGCCAGGAAAGGGAAGGCCTGGGAGTGGAACCCAATGCTTCCCACTGCCCAAGCAGTGCTCTTTCTCCCACACCATGCTCAGCTCATGGACAATCTTTAAGAAAGGAGATGCCATGTGATGGAGGAAGAGCAGAGGCCCCAGAGCCCAACGGAACTGGGTTCATATCTGGGTTCTGTTCTTTTTCTGCTGTATGAAATTGGAGGAATTATTTTGCATAGTAGTTTGGGATCTTGCCAATCTCGGAAGCCATTTCAGCTCGTTTGAGCAGAAAGGAATTTATTAAAGAATACTAAGTAGCTTGTGGGATCTCCAAGAGGATCAGAGAGCCAGATCTGGAGGCTACAGAGCCAGCAGCGGTACCAGAACCACCCTGCAGGACAGCCTCGGCCAGACCTCAGTGCCACTGCCAGTGCTGGTGCCGCACACTGTACACAAGAATCTGCATCATTCTTGCTCCTGAATGCCAGTCCCTTCTGCTCCATCCAAGCCAGAAACATGGATTTGGGGTGACACATGCTTCCTCATGCTGTCCTTGTGCGAGCCAGTCTGGTTGGGAGAATCTGGACCTAATTGCTGAGGTGCTGGGGGAGGGAGTTTGAGTCTCTGTCTTGGAAAGTCCAGGTTCTTAGTGTGGGAAATTCCCTAACATAGGAAGGGTTTTCAAAGAGTCACAAAACATAAGAAATAAGATCTATGGTACTTTTCCACCCTATTTAGAAATAGGGAAAATAATAGCTACTTCACTGATTTGTTTTGAAAATGAAATGAGATACCATGTGTAAAATATCTAACAGTGCCTGGCACATAGTAGATGTCAGTAATGTTATCCTTCTTCCTCTCAATAAAATGTAATTTGTGAGGAGGCGGGGCAAGATGGCAGACTGCTGAGCTGTAAGTTTTAGTTACTCCTCCAGGAAAGTAGGTAAAAAGCCAGGAACTGCGTGGACTGGACACCACAGAGCAATCTGTCTTTGGGCATACTTCATACAACACTCATGAAAACGTGGAACTGCTGAGATCAGCGAAATCTGTAAGTTTTTGCGGCCAGGGGACCCGCGCCCCTCCCTGCCAGGCTCAGTCCCGGGGGAGGAGGGGCTGTCAGCTCCGGGAAGGAGAAGGGAGAACTGCAGTGGCTGCTCTTATCGAAAACTCATTCTACTGATTCAAACTCCAACCATAGATAGACTGAGACCAGACACCAGAGAGTCTAAGAGCAGCCAGCCCAGCAGAGAGGAGACAGGCATAGAAAAAAAACAACACGAAAAACTCCAAAATAAAAGCAGAGGATTTTTGGAGTTCTGGTGAACACAGAAAGGGGAAGGGCGGAGCTCAGGCCTTGAGGCGCATATGCAAATCCCAAAGCAAAGCTGATCTCTCTGCCCTGTGGACCTTTCCTTAATGGCCCTGGTTGCTTTGTCTATTAGCATTTCAATAACCCATTAGATCTCTGAGGAGGGCCCTTTTTTTTTTTTTTTTTTTTTTTTTTTTTAAATCCTTTTTGCTTTTTCTAAAACAATTACTCTAAGAAGCTCAATACAGAAAGCTTCAAAGAATTGCAATTTGGGCACGTCAAGTCAAGAGCAGAACTAAGAGAGCTCTGAGACAAAAGGCAATAATCCAGTGGCTGAGAAAATTCACTAAACAACACAACTTCCCAAGAAAAAGGGGGTGTCCGCTCACAGCCACCATCCTGGTGGACAGGAAACACTCCTGCCCATCACCAGCCCCATAGCCCAGAGCTGCCCCAGACAACCCAGTGTGACGGAAGTGCTTCAAATAACAGGCACACACCACAAAACTGGGCGTGGACATTAGCCTTCCCTGAAACCTCAGCTGAATCTCCCAGAGCTGGGAAGGTGGAGCAGTGTGAATTAACAAAGCCCCATTCAGCCATCATTTCAGCAGACTGGGAGCCTCCCTACACAGCCCAGCAGCCCAGAACTGCCCTGGGGGGACGGCACTCACCTGTGACATAGCACAGTCATCCCTCAACAGAGGACCCGGGGTGCACAGCCTGGAAGAGGGGCCCACTTGCAAGTCTCAGGAGCCATACGCCAATACCAAAGACTTGTGGGTCAGTGGCAGAGACAAACTGTGGCAGGACTGAACTGAAGGATTAGACTATTGCAGCAGCTTTAAAACTCTAGGATCATCAGGGAGATTTGATTGTTAGGGCCACCCCCCCTCCCCGACTGCCCAGAAACACGCCCCACATACAGGGCAGGCAACACCAACTACACATGCAAGCTTGGTACACCAATTGGGCCCCACAAGACTCACTCCCCCACTCACCAAAAAGGCTAAGCAGGGGAGAGCTGGCTTGTGGAGAACAGGTGGCTCGTGGACGCCACCTGCTGGTTAGTTAGAGAAAGTGTACTCCACGAAGCTGTAGATCTGATAAATTAGAGATAAGGACTTCAATAGGTCTACAAACCCTAAAAGAACCCTATCAAGTTCAGCAAATGCCACGAGGCCAAAAACAACAGAAAATTATAAAGCATATGAAAAAAACAGACGATATGGATAACCCAAGCCCAAGCACCCAAATCAAAAGACCAGAAGAGACACAGCACCTAGAGCAGCTACTCAAAGAACTAAAGATGAACAATGAGACCCTAGTACGGGATATGAAGGAAATCAAGAAGACCCTAGAAGAGCATAAAGAAGACATTGCAAGACTAAATAAAAAAATGGATGATCTTATGGAAATTAAAGAAACTGTTGACCAAATTAAAAAGATTCTGGACACTCATAGTACAAGACTAGAGGAAGTTGAACAACGAATCAGTGACCTGGAAGATGACAGAATGGAAAATGAAAGCATAAAAGAAAGAATGGGGAAGATGGCAGACTGGTGAGCTGTATGTTTTAGTTACTCCTCCAGGAAAGTAGGTAAAAAGCCAGGAACTGCGTGGACTGGACACCACAGAGCAATCTGTCTTTGGGCATACTTCATACAACACTCATGAAAACGTGGAACTGCTGAGATCAGCGAAATCTGTAAGTTTTTGCGGCCAGGGGACCCGCGCCCCTCCCTGCCAGGCTCAGTCCCGGGGGAGGAGGGGCTGTCAGCTCCGGGAAGGAGAAGGGAGAATTGCAGTGGCTGCTCTTATCGGAAACTCATTCTACTGATTCAAACTCCAACCATAGATAGACTGAGACCAGACACCAGAGACTCTGAGAGCAGCCAGCCCAGCAGAGAGGAGACAGACATAGAAAAAAACAACACGAAAAACTCCAAAATAAAAGCAGAGGATTTTTCGAGTTCTGGTGAACACAGAAAGGGGAAGGGCGGAGATCAGGCCTTGAGGCGCATATGCAAATCCCGAAGCAAAGCTGATCTCTCTGCCCTGTGCACCTTTCCTTAATGGCCCTGGTTGCTTTGTCTATTAGCATTTCAATAACCCATTAGATCTCTGAGGAGGGCCGTGTTTTTTTTTTTTTTTTTTTTTTTTTAAATCCTTTTTGCTTTTTCTAAAACAATTACTCTAAGAAGCTCAATACAGAAAGCTTCAAAGAATTGAAATTTGGGCACGTCAAGTCAAGAGGAGAACTAAGAGAGCTCTGAGACAAAAGGCAATATTCCAGTGGCTGAGAAAATTCACTAAACAACACAACTTCCCAAGAAAAGGGGAGTGTCCGCTCACAGCCACCATCCTGGTGGACAGGAAACACTCCTGCCCATCGCCAGCCCCATAGCCCAGAGCTGCCCCAGACAACCCAGTGTGACGGAAGTGCTTCAAATAACAGGCAAACACCACAAAACTGGGCGTGGACATTAGCCTTCCCTGCAACCTCAGCTGAATGTCCCAGAGCTGGGAAGGGGGAGCAGTGTGAATTAACAGAGCCCCATTCAGCCATCATTTGAGCAGACTGGGAGCCTCCCAACACAGCCCAGCAGCCCAGAACTGCCCTGGGGGGACGGCACTCACCTGTGACATAGCACAGTCATCCCTCAACAGAGGACCCGGGGTGCACAGCCTGGAAGAGGGGCCCACTTGCAAGTCTCAGGAGCAATACGCCAATACCAAAGACTTGTGGGTCAGTGGCAGAGACAAACTGTGGCAGGACTGAACTGAAGGATTAGACTATTGCAGCAGCTTTAAAACCCTAGGATCATCAGGGAGATTTGATTGTTAGGGCCACCCCCCCTCCCCGACTGCCCAGAAACACGCCCCACATACAGGGCAGGCAACACCAACTACACACGCAAGCTTGGTACACCAATTGGGCCCCACAAGACTCACTCCCCCACTCACCAAAAAGGCTAAGCAGGGGAGATCTGGCTTGTGGAGAACAGGTGGCTCGTGGACGCCACCTGCTGGTTAGTTAGAGAAAGTGTACTCCACGAAGCTGTAGATCTGATAAATTAGAGATAAGGACTTCAACTGGTCTACAAACCCTAAAAGAACCCTATCAAGTTCAGCAAATGCCACGAGGCCAAAAACAACAGAAAATTATAAAGCATATGAAAAAACCAGACGATATGGAAAACCCAAGCCCAAGCACCCAAATCAAAAGACCAGAAGAGACACAGCACCTAGAGCAGCTACTCAAAGAACTAAAGATGAACAATGAGACCCTAGTACGGGATATGAAGGAAATCAAGAAGACCCTAGAAGAGCATAAAGAAGACATTGCAAGACTAAATAAAAAAATGGATGATCTTATGGAAATTAAAGAAACTGTTGACCAAATTAAAAAGATTCTGGACACTCATAGTACAAGACTAGAGGAAGTTGAACAACGAATCAGTGACCTGGAAGATGACAGAATGGAAAATGAAAGCATAAAAGAAAGAATGGGGAAAAAAATTGAAAAACTCGAAATGGACCTCAGGGATATGATAGATAATATGAAACGTCCGAATATAAGACTCATTGGTGTCCCAGAAGGGGAAGAAAAGGGTAAAGGTCTAGGAAGAGTATTCAAAGAAATTGTTGGGGAAAACATCCCAAATCTTCTAAACAACATAAATACACAAATCATAAATGCTCAGCGAACTCCAAATAGAATAAATCCAAAAAAACCCACTCCGAGACATATACTGATCACACTGTCAAACATAGAAGAGAAGGAGCAAGTTCTGAAAGCAGCAAGAGAAAAGCAATTCACCACATACAAAGGAAACAGCATAAGACTAAGTAGTGACTACTCAGCAGCCACCATGGAGGCGAGAAGGCAGTGGCACGATATATTTAAAATTCTGAGTGAGAGGAATTTCCAGCCAAGAATACTTTATCCAGCAAAGCTCTCCTTCAAATTTGAGGGAGAGCTTAAATTTTTCACAGACAAAGAAATGCTGAGAGAATTTGCTAACAAGAGACCTGCCGTACTGGAGATACTAAAGGGAGCCCTACAGACAGAGAAACAAAGACAGGACAGAGAGACCTGGAGAAAGGTTCAGTACTAAAGAGATTCGGTATGGGTACAATAAAGGATATTAATAGAGAGAGGGAAAAATATGGCAAACATAATCCAAAGGATAAGATGGCCGATTCAAGAAATGCCTTCACGGTTTTAACGTTGAATGTAAATGGATTAAACTCCCCCATAAAAGATATAGATTCGCAGAATGGATAAAAAAAAATGAACCATCAATATGTTGCATACAAGAGACTCATCTTAGACACAGGGACACAAAGAAACTGAAAGTGAAAGGATGGAAAAAAATATTTCATGCAAGCTACAGCCAAAAGAAAGCAGGTGTAGCAATATTAATCTCAGATAAAATAGACTTCAAATGCAGGGATGTTTTGAGAGACAAAGAAGGCCACTACATACTAATAAAAGGGGCAATTCAGCAAGAAGAAATAACAATCGTAAATGTCTATGCACCCAATCAAGGTGCCACAAAATACATGAGAGAAACATTGGCAAAACTAAAGGAAGCAATTGATGTTTCCACAATAATTGTGGGAGACTTCAACACATCACTCTCTCCTATAGATAGATCAACCAGACAGAAGACCAATAAGGAAATTGAAAACCTAAACAATATGATAAATGAATTAGATTTAACAGACATCTACAGGACATTACATCCCAAATCACCAGGATACACATACTTTTCTAGTGCTCACGGAACTTTCTCCAGAATAGATCATATGCTGGGACATAAAACAAGCCTCAATAAATTTAAAAAGATTGAAATTATTCAAAGCACATTCTCTGACCACAATGGAATACAATTAGAAGTCAATAACCATCAGAGACTTAGAAAATTCACAAATACCTGGAGGTTAAACAACACACTCCTAAACAATCAGTGGGTTAAAGAAGAAATAGCAAGATAAATTGCTAAATATATAGAGACGAATGAAAATGAGAACACAACATACCAAAACCTATGGGATGCAGCAAAAGCAGTGCTAAGGGGGAAATTTATAGCACTAAACGCATATATTAAAAAGGAAGAAAGAGCCAAAATCAAAGAACTAATGGATCAACTGAAGAAGCTAGAAAATGAACAGCAAACCAATCCTAAACCAAGTACAAGAAAAGAAATAACAAGGATTAAAGCAGAAATAAATGACATAGAGAACAAAAAAACAATAGAAAGGATAAATATCACCAAAAGTTGGTTCTTTGAGAAGATCAACAAGATTGACAAGCCCCTAGCTAGACTGACAAAATCAAAAAGAGAGAAGACCCATATAAACAAAATAATGAATGAAAAAGGTGACATAACTGCAGATCCTGAAGAAATTAAAAAAATTATAAGAGGATATTATGAACAACTGTATGGAAACAAACTGGATAATGTAGAAGAAATGGACAATTTCCTGGAAACATATGAACAACCTAGACTGACCAGAGAAGAAATAGAAGACCTCAACCAACCCATCACAAGCAAAGAGATCCAATCAGTCATCAAAAATCTTCCCACAAATAAATGCCCAGGGCCAGATGGCTTCACAGGGGAATTCTACCAAACTTTCCAGAAAGAACTGACACCAATCTTACTGAAACTCTTTCAAAACATTGAAAAAAATGGAACACTACCTAACTCATTTTATGAAGCTAACATCAATCTAATACCAAAACCAGGCAAAGATGCTACAAAAAAGGAAAACTACCGGCCAATCTCCCTAATGAATATAGATGCAAAAATCCTCAACAAAATACTTGCAAATCGAATCCAAAGACACATTAAAAAAATCATACACCATGACCAAGTGGGGTTCATTCCAGGCATGCAAGGATGGTTCAACATAAGAAAAACGGGCCCTCCTCAGAGATCTAATGGGTTATTGAAATGCTAAGCGACAAAGCAACCAGGGCCATTAAGGAAACATCCACAGGGCAGAGAGATCTGCTTTTCTTCGGGATTTGCATATGCGCCTTAGGGCCTGAGCTCCGCCCTTCCCCTTTCTGTGTTCACCAGAACTCCAAAAATCCTCTGCTTTTATTTTGGAGTTTTTTGTGTTGTTTTTTTTTTTTTCTATGCTTGTCTCCTCTCTGCTGGGCTGGCTGCTCTCAGATTCTCTGGTGTCTGGTCTCAGACTATCTATGGTTGGAGTCTGGATCAGTAGAATGAGTTTCCGATAAGAGCAGCCACTGCAGTTCTCCCTTCTTCTTCCTGGAGCTGACAGCCCCTCCTCCCACGGGACTGAGCCTGGCAGGGAGGGGCGCGGGTCCCCTGGCCGCAAAAACTTACAGATTTCGCTGATCTCAGCAGTTCCACGTTTTCATGAGTGTTGTATGAAGTATGCCCAAAGACAGATTGCTATGTGGTGTCCAGTCCACGCAGTTCCTGGGTTTGTACCTACTTTCCTGGAGGAGTAACTAAAACATACAGCTCACCAGTCTGCCATCTTGCCCCGCCTCCTCCATTCTTTCTTTTGTTCTTTCATTTCCTGTTCTGTGGGCTTCTAGGACACTGAGACGTTGTTCAGCTTCCTGTAATCTTGTATTGTGAATATCCAGAGTCTTTTTAATTTGGCCAACAGTTTCTTTTATTTCCAAAAGATCTTCTATTTTTTTATTTACTCTTGCAATGTCTTCTTTATGCTCTTCTAGGGTCTTCTTTATGTCACTTATATCCTGGGCCATGGTCTTCTTGATGTCCTTTAAATCCTTTGCCATGTTTTTGTTCCTCGATTATAGTTCTTTGATTAATTGTGCCAGGTACTGTGTCTTTTCTGATATCCTGATTTGTGTGTTTGGAGTTGGAGTCTCCATATATTGTCTGGTTTTATCATATGCATTAAAATTTTCTGTTGTTTTTGGCCTCTTGGCATTTGCTTTGCTTGATAGGGTTCTTTCAAGTTGTAAAAAAAAAGATACCAATATAATTTTTCAGAAACACAGTTTGATGGCGTACACTTTCTCTAACTAACCAGCAGATGGTTTGTGTGAGTCACCTATACCCCTCAAGTCAGTTCTCCACCTTGTCCCCGCAGTGTGTGGGGAAATGATTTTTGTGGGGTTCAGTTGGAGAACTCAGTTTGGGTGTGTTGCTGGAGCCGTCCGCCCTGAGAGTGGGGCGTATGTCCGGGTGGCCAGAGAGGAAGGGCAGCTTTAATATTCAAATCCCCCAGGTTCCCGGAGATTCAAGGCTGCCGCAAGAGTCTAAGCCTTCACTTCATTTCAGCCCCAGACCCTCTCTCTCGCTGTCCCACAAACCACTGGACTTGGTGTAGTGTCTCTGGGTTCTCCAAGCGGGTCCCCCCGCCCAGCCGTGATCCTCCAGGACCTCTGCAGAGGGAATGCCGTGCTACATCACCAGTGCGTGCCATCCCTCAAGAGAAGCCCCGGGCCGCCGGGCCGTGCAGGGGCACTCTCAGCCTGATGCAAAGATGGCTGAACGGGGCGTCTCAACACCCTCCTCCTCGCACAGTTCCTCCTTCCCAGCTCCGGGACAACTGGCGAGGCTCTGGGCTTTGGGCACGGCCCCGGGCAGGAATTTATCCAGCCCTCCAGGGAGCCAGCTGCTAGCCGCGGGGTTTCTTTCTGTTTCCGGCTCTCCCCGCCATTCCCCCGGCCCCAAGGGTATCTGCAGCGGGCTATCTTCCCAGCCAGACACCGAGAGGCCGGCCCAGCCCCCTCTTGCTGTGTTTTACTGCATGGTTTCCACTATTGCAACTGCAGCTGCTCCTGGGTTTTTCCTTTTTTTTTTTTTTTTTTTTTTAAAGAGCCAGTCGGTCTCCAAATGCCAAGCCCTGGCTTCCCCAGATGGCCACATGGCTGCAGGTCTTCCAGCCAGTTTACTCACTCGTTTCAGAATGCAGACTCCCGGTTTCACCAAGTATACTGCCCCTGTGGAACTAGCAGACCTCGTCCAGCTGGTGTATCGCTATAACCGGTATTCTGGGTCACTTTCTGGTTTTTATCTAGTGTTTTTCATGGAGGTGTTTTTTTGCCCTGTCTCACCTAGCCGCCATCTTAGTTTCTCCTACCATTTGCTTTTATGGGACCATAATGAAAAAGTAGACTGGTAAGTTGTATTTTGGCTAATCACAAATGATTAGATCACATTTTATTAATTTCAAGAAATATGTCAAGAATATTTATTGTTGCTATAGCAGACACTGAAAATTTGTGCTCGAAACTGCCTTTGCAATTTAGAAAAACTTTGTGGTACTAGAAGTACCACAATTATGTGGAAATACAAATAAAACGTAATCTACAGGAAAAGTAGAGAATTTATTTACAGTTGCTGATGAGTATCACAAGAGTCTTCCCTTATTAAGTCTTCCTAAAAAACTACTGTTTAAATTAGAGGGTCGCAGTCGAAATGGCTGGAAAGCAATTATACCTCTGTTTAATGCCTTGTAATTCCAACCTGACTCTACAGATATTAGAACATAAGTTGTTAAGGGAAAATGACACTGGCATAATTTAACAGGTGGCATTTTTGCCATTTGCATTATTCTAGGTGGCACATTTAAAGTGGTTCCTAACCTGCTTAACAATCTAGCTCAAATACTGCTCCCAGAAATATTATGTTGTTTACAAATTTAGTGTCTTCCAGCTCCAAATTAACCCATCTGTATTCTGTTCTGTAATTCTGGGGCTGGAACTGTACAAACTGTATGTCCCAGAATCCATTGACAGCTGACTTCCAGTTAGGTTCCACCGATTGGAGACACTAGGAGGAAAATGGATAGGAGAAAAAACTTCCTGTTTCTTGCTGTTCCTTTACAGTGGAAGTTCCTCTAACTCAAGCCTCTTTCAGCTCTTCCAGAACCAGCCTATTACACCCTTTCAGAGGAACTGGCAGCAGCCAGGCAGCCCCCTCTCCTCTCCTCTGAGCCATAACTTCACAGGGCCCTTCCTGTCAGTGGCAGTTGAGAGACAGCCCCTCTGCAGATGTCAGAGAACGAATTCTGTGGGTCTTCTCTGGAATCCCCAATTCTAGTAATCCCAGTGGCTCTACCCTTTGTTCCCCCACCTTACGGAGAGTAACTGCTTCCTGCAGCTGTTATCCCTGGTTACCTTAGTGTCCCACTTTGCTCTTTCAGTCCTCCAATATCTGTGTAACAATTCCCTATATTAACTCCCCTCTTATTAGAATACCTAGTGTGGTTTCTATTTTGTTGCCTCAACTTTGACTGAAATACCGAGGTTTAATACATAATATTTAAACAATTTACTCACAATACTTTCCTCATTTTCAGAAAACTGACAGGTATTTGCAATTTATCTACATTTTACAGAAGCTAGGCTCTTAAGAGTCCAATGAAAATTGTCTTAGAATTATACCCATGAATGAGTTAGTCCATTACTGATTAGTAATATTCATTTTATTGTAGTTTAGAACATTAAACACCTACCATATGTTAGGATCTGTTAGGTGCTAGGGATGCTATTATTCCTTGTCCTTGGGAGAAAAGAAATAACTGCCTGTTATATATAAGTAATATGCTCTTTAATAAAGGATGCATAAGAGGTTGTGGGTTTCTGGAGGAGACTTTGGTACTGGATTTAAAGAATTTCAGTGGACATTGGTATCCACTGTGGGTTTTCAGAAACCACAAACTGAGAAATAATTATACATTCTAAAGCTAGACACAGTCAGAGCTTTATATAAAGCAATTTACATGTCAAATGGCTGAGATGCCCTGGCAGGTGCTCAGTTGATGAGATTCTCTTGTGTCCTGTAGTCATCACAAGATGATAGTGAAACAACTAATCCAGGAAGACTCAGATTTGAGAAATACGACCAGGATGAAGTCATGTACCCAAAATTAAATGGCAGATTTAGAGTGCTAAATCTTATACACTTAACAAAATTACTGAGGAAATAACTTGTGGTTAAAGATCATAATGACTTAATGAACAATTTTTCTCACATGTGGCGGGTATTTTTGTTTGTTTGCTTTTTTTAAGCTTCACCAAGTGGTGGTTTATAGCTAGAGAAGGATGTCTGTTGCTTTTATGAGCCCAGCAGCCATTCCTCCTTCGTCTTTCAGCATTTGTCTTGTTAGGACCACACTTTCCACTGCCATATGACCAAAGTCAGGCCAAGCATATTGTCTTCACCAGGAAACTGAATCGTGAATGGAGGGACACAGGGCACTGGCTTCTGCTGCCTGGATTTTCTCTGAGCCCAGTTCTTCAACTCTTTCATTGATTTTTGTTCTTACAATGAAAGAACTCTGACACAGGGGCTTAACCCTCAATTATGTTTATTTCTGATACAATTTCCTCTGCTTTGAATGCCATTAACTCACATCTTTGTTTCCAACTGTTGCTTCCTTTAGAGATGGATTATTAATGCTTTTCTCAGATATTTGGGCTACATTTGGTAGATCTTGGCTTAAGCAGTCATAAAGCGATTGTCTAGACTAAGACAAACAGAAGGGCCTGGGATTGATTTCCAACTTTCCATCTAATTTAATCTATGCCTGTGACAGTTATGGATAGAGGCCAATCATATCTCCTTCAAGAGAGAAACTGCTGCAAAAAATTAAACCTCAAGTTCATCTCAGCATTGGCCAAGCTCTCCCTGGGCTGCTCCCAGCCAATGACTGAGGGGGTTTGAAGGCTGAGTCATTCCTTTCCAGCATGGGATTCTTCTAGTCGGCAGTCTTTGTTCCGGAGTTCCTCATTGACCTGGCCAAGATGTTCTCGGAGCAAAATCTCAGGCTCTTTCTATCAAATCCTCCTTCTCCTTCTTTTCACATGTCAGATCTATACTGAGGATCTCTCTGCCCACTCTGGCTTCCTCTCCCTTTTATTCTATACAGGTCTTTCCTCCAATAAAGCTCTTGAACATAGTATTCCATCTAAATGTAGGCTTCTGGAGTACCCAATCTGTGTAAATGACTAACCTCTTTCGTTTTCTCATTTATAAAGTAGGAACTCCACTACCTACATCACAGGGTTAATGTCAAAATTCAATGAGCTAATACCACCATCACCCCCTGCCCCAGTACAATTCTTGGGATAGCTTCTTTTAAATAAATGTTTTTACTGAAATATGAGTACATACAAAAATACATAAATCATGAACATATGCTTTGCTGAGTTAACACAAAGTAATAAGAAATGGAACATTTCTTGGACTCCAAAAGCATCCCTTCATGCCTCTTCTCAACCATTACTCCTTTACTCGCCCCCAAAGGTATCCTGATTTCTAACAACATTGATTACTTTGTTTTTGAAGTTCATATAAATGGAAATATATACTATACTGTTAATGTATGGCCATACATTTAATCCATTCCTGTGTGAACCCATTGTAAGGAGGATCTTTTGAAAAGGCTACTTTAGTTAAGGTGTGGCCCATCCCACTCAGGATGGATCTTTTATTAAGACTTATTAAGTCTTTCATAAGTGGAATGAAATTCAGACAAAGAGAAAGCCACAGGAATTAAGAAGAGAAGGGAGAGGCCAGAGAGGCCATGTGCCCTGCTACATGACAGAAGAGCCAAGGATCAAGGATCACCAGCATCCAGTCCCAGAACACTACAGTCTTTGGGGAGAAAGCATCGCCTTAATGATACTTTGATTTGGACTTTTTCTAGCCTCAAAACTGTGAGCCAATAAATTCTCAGTGTTTAAGCCAACCCATTGCTTAGTATTTGCTTCAGCAGCCAGGAAAATTAAACAATTCTCTTTCAGTCTAGAACTTGATGTTCTTAAGTTCTGGAAAAAATTCTTGAGCTTAACATTCTCCTCCAATATTTCCCTTTCTATGTCTTCTTGTTCTATTTTCTGAGTGATTTCCTCAACTTTATATTCAAAACATTCTATTCAATTATTCAGTTATATATTTTTTCCCCAAGAGTTTTTTGTTTTTTGAGTGCTCCATTTTTGTATCCTGTTCTTGATTCATGGATGCAACATCTCTCTGAAGGGGTTTTTGTTGTTTTTTTTTTTTTTTTCATTATCTTCACCCTACATAGTCTGTTTCTTCCCTCTTGTGCTTTGTTCCCTGTTGTTTTCTCTTTCACGTTGGAGGCTTTCCTCAGATGTCTTATAGCTCTTATTGTTTGTTCATGTTCAATAGCATAGGACTAAAAGACTGATTGCAAGCTTTGGAAGCAAGGGGTGTGGGTATGTTGACTATGAATTTCACCGGAGAATTATCTAGCTAGGCAGTTTAGCCTGACACCTCTGAAATCAGGATATTATGTCCCTCTGCTGTAGTACTCAGATTTCACAAAGAAGTTCCAATATTCTGTCAAGATAGTGAAGACCTGGCTGCTAGGATTCAATGAAAGGAGGTGGCTATAGGTCTTCATAACTAGTATGTAAATGTTTTCTGTTTTGAATATGGTCTGCCTGCCATTTATTATATCTAGAGTACCTCAGTCATTGAACACGCTCAAAGTAAACAGCCACACACTTATTGAAATCGTATCATATATTCATTTTTTACAAATACTTGATATTGCATTTGTACAACATTTTATTGTTTGCATATTGCATAGTGAAAAGAAGAGAGTCAGAAGACTCAAGGTCTGGCTCAAGCATTAACTTGCTGTGTGAATTGGGTAAGTCTCTTAACCTTGCAAAACTCTTATTTCCTCTTCTGAAAAGTAGAGATGATGATATCTTATTTTACAGAATTGCTAAAGATTGAATGAGATAGTTGTACTGTTTTCCTCTCAAGTAACTGGTCAAAATAAACCTATGGTTTGCTATTGTTAACCCTTTGTTCATCATCTCAGTGCTAGCTAACTGTGCACAATAAATGTATTAAGACAACGTATGAATGTGAGATTTTAATTTTGAATACTAACAATAGCAAAAGAAAAATAAACTCAAAATGGCCCCATTCTTTCTTATTTTTAGAATACTGGTTTTTATACTTATTCATACTGTTCTATCAGGAATTCAATTTCATTTAAAGATTTTTTTCCTTAAACTAGTCAAAATGAGTAACTTTATACGTGAAAATCTTAAGATTACATGTGTAATTACTTTACAGTTATCCCCTCTGGTATAGTATAAGTAAAATACATATCATGGGCAGTTAAATACTATTTCCCCCTACACTAGGGATGATAATATATATGAAGATTAATTTCTTATGCATTATCCCTAATGTAAAAAAAAATCACAGGTATATTATACTGCTTGTCAAGAATGCATATACATGGTAGTTACACCTAGACATACACACCTCTTCTAACAATATTTCAACCATTATCAATATCTTCTGTATGACACCCTACAACTATTTATAGTTGAAAACACAGAACACCCTTTTAAGGCAATTCTGCATGAAATTGTATTACAAAATACTTTTGTTAAACAAAAATTGTATGTATGTACTGAACCCCCAGAAACACTGCCTTTAACCCCTAAAAAAACTACTCCTGAAAGTTAAACAAAGTGTTTATACATTATAAAAAAGATTAAGCTGCTCTGGAACCCTCCTTTGCTAAAAGTTAGATACATTACACCACTCCAGCAAGAGATTAATAAATAAAGATTAAATATTCTATTTTACAAAAACATACAGAATAGCTGATGTAAAAGTGAGAGGCTTATTTGATAACTTCCTTATCAAATTATGTTCATTAAGAAGGAATAAGACATGGTATAAAATGAGAAAACTTTCACTAATTTTATCTCTGAAGATAACCACAGGAGTTGTTATCTAAAATATCATGGCACCCTTGTTACAAACATTATTCTTTTTTTAAAAAGACTGTTTCCTGGAACTAAACAGAGGACTATTTGTCTCATAGCTTTTATTAAGCAAACTTGATAACCACCACACAGTGGCAAGAGATAGAATAGCTGTTTCCAGCTACAGAAAATACTGAATTCTACCCTAAAATACAGATTATTGAGATATTACCCATAACAGTTAAAGCAAATCATAGTGCACTTTGTACTAAATTTCCTTTAAATATTTTGGCTTTCATTTGGAATATACTCATTTTCCTGTCATTTGAGATCAGTTTCTGTTGTTTAGTAACTATTTTCATGTCCAGCCAAGATGTAGAGATTGCTGTGTGCAGTAGGATTTTCTGTTGGTCTGCTTTCCAAAACGACAACTCTGCAATTAAACAAAAATGAAAGACTTGTTTAAATGTAAAAACAGACTGCATGCTTCAAATACTAACATAAAACCAGGAAAGAATATCATTGCTCCCATTCTCATAAGTTTAAATACGAGATTATAGATGAACAAATTCAGCTTTACATTTTATAGCTTAAAAACACAACTGATTAAGAATTAATGAATTTAGGAATATAAAATATTGAAAAGAATTCAGGACAGTCTATCTCATTCCAAAAACGATTTGCTCATGCATAAATGCCAACAAAAGGTATTAATAACACTTCAGGAATTTACTCAAACAGGAGGGGGGTGGAAAAAGGGCTGAGAGAATAAAATAGGACTCAAAAAGAAGAGACCAATCTAATACTCCAAGGTATTTGAAAAAGAGAAGCATTAAAAAAGCATTAAATAGTTAACTCTGAAATAGGGCCCTACTGTCTTGTCCCTGGATCCCCGGCAAGGAAAGAGCCCAATTAAAGAGCAGATAGGAAGGGGGAAAAAAATCAATGAAGTGATAGACTGTGGCAATTCAACTGTGGGGGAGAGGGGTTTGAGAACAAAATAAAAATAATATATGCATACAGAGAAAGCGGAGAAGGGGGAAGGCAAATAGTATACATTATATATTTTTCTATTGTATGAATGAATATGCTACAACTAGCATGTCTTACTTCTGTAACTAAAAAAATAAAGTAATATATTTCATATTATGCATTACAAAAAAAATAGTAGAGAACAAAATTACCTACAATTCAACTATCCGGGTTAATGACTGTGAAAATTTTTTGGGCATGTGGTGGTAGAGAATTGAGACAATCAAGACAAAGCAGGGGAGAGTGAGGGAGAAAACTACTGGGAGGAGGGGGTGGAAGGAAACAAGTAACTGAAAGAAATAGCTTCAGATACCTACCCTTTCACCCTCTATCAAACAGAATCCTTTCATACTACATATCTTCAAAGTGCTGTCTGCAATAGGATCACTGGAAAATCCATAATTCTGCTTCCTTCAGAAGTAAAGAGCCTCTTATTCTAGTCCTAGAATCCTTTACCAGTACTCACATTCTTTTTTTTTTTTTCAATCTTTTTATTTATTTTTTTTTGGACTAGTTATTAAGTTGCCATGCTTTGTGGGCTTCCTTTTTTCTACTTAGTAAGGTAGATACACCATTTTCCAAAAAATTCTTTGTCTTCTTACAAAAGTCTCTCTAAATTTTTTTTGGAGTCATAAATCCACTTTTTTCTCCTGCCCTTAACTGTATGATATTCAATCTATGATTTTGTCATGAAACTGAATTTGAAGACCAGAGGTTCTCTATTTGTACCTCAGGACTATGCATCCTACCACAGCCAGACTGTAACAATTGCAGTAACAACTTTTGGTGGGAAAACAGGAAGGAATGAATATTATAGAAGTAGACAGTATAGACCTGGGGAAACAAAAACTACTAAGTTTTTTTCGTAAGATGGCGTAATTTTGGAATTTGTCTTTCATTTTGATCACATAAGTCCTACTTTAGACTGACCTCAGAAACTGAGGTGAACATTTTCTGAGATAAAAGTATATGTCAGGAGGTGTATATCCCTATTCCTTAGGATTTCATATAGTAGTTGAAAGAAAGTAACAAACCAGGAAGAAATGATGAAAACAAGGGGGCCTAAAATATCTGTCATGGTACTAAGAACATAAATATCTATATTAATACATTTTTTCTTGGTTTACCTTAACTGTCTTTAGAATCATGATCCTCACACTGACAAAAGATGGCTTAATTGATTAAAATATTTTCTCTCTAAAGAAAGATACTGGGAAATTTCTTCAAAGTTGCTGAGACCTCTAAGGTTTGTTTTTGTTTTTTTTTTTAAATACAGTCACAGGCTGGCAGTATATTTAAGAGAACAACTTTTGAACTCCTTTGGTAATTAAACTAAACCAAACTATTACCTGTCAGATCCTAATAAGCGGAAAACTCGTGTTTCATCTGAAATCTCCTGGGTAACCTAAGAAAGAAACACATACCAATAAAAGCTTAGTCCCTATATTGCTTAAATAATAATTTAAAAATTATTTAGATATAGCAGTTATTAAACAGAATATTTTTTGATAGACTCAATTCTACAAATGAAATAAATTTCATTAAGTTTTTTCTCACTGCCTGTTAGAAATCAACCATTCTTTATAGAACATCTGGCATAGGTCAGGCGCTTGCCTTAGAAAAACCCTTTGAGATATGTATGATAATTCCCATGCTGTTGAAAAAGAAACTAAGACTCAGAGGGATTAAGTAACTTGCTCAAGGTCATATAACTGGTAAACCCAAGATGTATATATAGCATTGTTTGACTGTAGAGTCCCTGCTTTCTCCTTATATTTCAGCACAGATGGTTGGGATGCCTGGTACTGCATCCCATGGCCCACCCAATTTCAGCAGAGCTGTGGTGAATACTCCCATTACCAGTCTCTCATATCAAGTGTACAATACAGTGTCCCTCTACTCTGATTTTCTCCAAAGCTGCAGAAGGTATCAATCATGCACAAGTGCAATCCCCAAGTGTGGAGAGTTTATACCTCTGGGGACAGCTCTTAATCAATATGGGATAGCAATTGGTGCATAAATGCTCTAGCTTCCCCATCCTCAAGTTGGTTAATCCTGGGGTGTGTTTCACACTGTTCCCCAGTAATTCTTATGGGATTAAGCCCTAGTTGCCTGAAGAGGGAACCAGTTTGTTAATGCATTCTTTATTGACTTTTTTCTCCTTCCCATTTTACATTACTCACTACATCATCTGTTTTCTGGAATCTACTCCAAAATTACCTGCATTTGAATCCTTGCCTTAGTGTCTGCTTTTAGAGGCACCTAAACTATGATGTTGTGGATATATGTCTAAAAATAATCTGATACTAAGGAGTTTGCAGTCTAGCTGGGAAGACAGACTTAAACTTGAATCAGAAAACAAAGTATGTGCTTTACTAAGTGGAGTATTTTCAGAGTAATACATTCAGAGATGGTCCAATCATTATTGGCTGGAGTAGCTAAATATTACTTTATAAAGCAGGTTAAGACTTGAGCTAGGCCAGAGGTGAAGGATGACAACATAAGCAGAAACATAGAGGTATGCCAGATGAGTTAAAATTGGTAGTTAGGAAACAGAACTTGTACTTGATATGATGAGCACTGTTATTTTCTGTGAATTTCTAACCACAGAGTCACATAATGAAAATAGCATTTAAGGACAATTAATCTTATGGCACTAGTACATAGGACTATTGATGTCCTTAAATGCAGAGACCTGGTATCATCTTATTATATGGGTCAGTAAATAGATAAAATGACATATTTAATGACAGCTGATTTATGTCATTTTGTCCTGGAATCATTCTAATTCTGCATTCATATGAGAAGAAGAAATGCTCATTTATATATAAATAAGGGTGTGGATAAAACTAAAGGAAGATTCAAACAGATGAAGTTTTGAGCTGTAAGTTCAAAAATTTGGGAGGCCATGGTGTACTAGAATTACACAGGTACTCAAACAAATGGGAATTGTCTGTTAGTACTATCTTCAACTATTAGGATTCATCTTTCAAGGTTGAGCTCAAATCCCATCTGCATGAAATGTATCCTGATTACTTCTGCTAGAGGTAATTTAGAGACACCCTTTAAATCCAGGCTCAGCCACTTAACAAGCTATGTAACTCTGGTAAGTTACTTAACCTACTCGTGCCTATAAATATGGGAATATGTATTATTATACTTCAATATGTCTCTCAGTAATCTAATAATGTCTTGCATGTAGTTGGCATGCAATAAATATTTACTAATGAGTTAATTTTCTACATTTTCCTTAGTCATGTGATCCAATATATATTAAATTAGAATTTTAAATGTAATATTAAAAAAAAGAAACTACACATCTGTAGATTATGGAAAAGGCTTATTTAATTTAGAAATGAATCATCTGTATTTATGTCTAGCAAGCTTAGCAAACATTTACAAATTAAAAATTGGGGAAATTCAAATTGTGTATATTCATATTTTGCAATTCCTTATGGCCACTGAGCATATTAAAATATAACGCAAAAATGAATATATTTGAAGGGAAAATACTGGCTCTTTTGCTTTACCAATTTATAACATTAAAGGCAATAAACAAAGCAATGTAGTTTCACAGAAAAAATGTATATGTTTCAATATTTAAAAACTTTAGTGGAAATCACTGAAAGATAATTTGAGAAACCTTACCTCATCTGACTTGAAGCTTTTACCCTGCATCCCATGTTTCCAGAAGGCCAACACACTGTCTTGAAGGCATACTAAAAAAGATAAGGGAGAACTGAAACTAAAATAAAGCACTATAAATTGCCCTTAAATATTTTAATAAATAATAGATAATGTAAGGCTGTTCGTGTGCTTGGTGCCAACTTCCACTGTCCAGACCATTAGTTCCCAACATTTTTGTGGCCTAGCCATGCCTGAGCTCAAGTAATTTATTAACACAGGGTTATGCAAGATTTCAAAGATATATATATAACTCATTCATTTAAACATGGGCTAATTTCTGATACCTGGAAATCAGCATTTCAATTTCTCTTCCATATGCCGCATCTTTTTTTTTAAGTGGATGAAAATTATAAAAACATATATAATTGTGTTTTGATCAAAAAACATGTTTAAATACTGTCATGTATTCCAAAGCATCTTGTATTTATGTACACATTTTTCCTATTACAAAATACTTTTAAAAAATAAAATTTTTTTATTTTTTAAAATTTAACCACATTTTCAGTGCTTATGATCTATGGGCCAATTCTTGTATAGAATTCTTAGTATTTAATCAACAATTATAAGTATTAGAGATTAAACTATCCAGATAATTAAACAGAATTAGAAAAACATAAATAAAGGTGTTGGAGGAAAGTAATGGAAACTTATCACTTACATTTTTTACTAGAATATTGACTTTTTTCTAAAAGTTGAGGTACCAGTGTGTCTCATATAAAATGAAGAGGAACTAAGGGTCTATATGTCAGTATCTCTTCAAAAAATATTAAATCTTAGAAACTGGCGTGCAATATCAAGCACCAAAAAGAGTAAAAGCAGAAACTAGTTTCCAAATGCCTTTTGTTGTGGCACCTACAGAAAGTTTTATTTTCAGCTTCAATAAATTAAGTTTCCTGATCGTAAGCAAATTGCTTTTATTTAGGATACTACAGAGAGGCATGAACATACTTTGTGACAAGACAAAACTCCAGTTGAACAACTTGTATTATCAAATTTTTAAAAATTATATAAACAGAAGACTTCTGAACTAGTGAGAAATAGGTTTTTTAAAAGTATATACCTTTAATTATAAAATCCATACATTTTTCATGGTCCAAAGAAAAACTGCCAATTTTGTTTTAACCCCTTACTTTGATATGTGTTCAAATCATATAAGTTGTTTACAATGTTTCCAGCCAAGATTTTTTTTCCCCCAAGTTCCATCATTTCTGGGGAAAGTACTTACTGACATATAATTAATAAGGATGTAAGTAATGATAAGATGTAATAATCTTTTTACCATAAAACCATGAGTATTACAGAGTAAAACACTCATTGACAAGGACACAAATTAAAATGGCTTATTAGTCCCCAAGTCCTGTGAGAAACTAGTTATTTATATATATGTGTACATCTAAAAGCAACACCCATTAATACACACCAACCAGAATACCACATGCCAAAGAATTATAGCATATCTAACATTGTTAATCACATCACACAAATACCTTCACGATTTGGAAAGAATTGGGAGAACTATAATTCACTTGATGCAGCAGAAGGAAAAATGAATAGAAATTTAAAAAATTATTCCAAGTTTTAAATATTCAGAAAACTACAACAAAAAATTTGATATGGTCTAGATCTGCCCTGTCTAACTAAAATTTAAAAAATTAAAAAATTAAAATGCAGCACTAGCCACATTTCAATTACTCAACAGGCACATGTGGTTAATAGCTATTATACTGAAGAGCACAGGCACAGAACATTTCCATCGTTGCAGAATTTCTGTTAGAGAATTCTGGTCTAGACAAACCGAAGTTTAGACTGAACAAAAAAAAACAAGTATTCCAAATTCAGTAATAAAAAAGAGACTTACCTACAGACTCAATGCGAAAATCAAAACTTAGCTCAGAGGCCAGTTTCTTACTTGATTTTAGTTTTCCCTGTAGATTTACAATTTTTACAAATTCTTTTTAAAAAGAAAAAAAACAATATTAGAAATGCAAATATAAGATAAATGTAATGTGATATATGGATTTTACACAGATATCAAATAATTTTCTTAATAAGGTTCAACTATGTCTTGATTCAAACATGGCCTGTGAAAAATTATCCCATATATTTTAAAAGATATACTTTAAGAGTGTTCTCCTTTGTTAAATGGCACTTCTGCTGCTATATTCTTTTTATCACATATATTGAACATCTATATTCTCATTTTTAAAAAGTACAGTTCTTTGAGACTGGTGGTTTTGGTGCCGAAATATTTAGCAATAAGGGTTGATCTTTCCCTTTATAAATTACATAATATATGGTAAGTAGCATAACTTTAATATAAGAGTGTTATTCTATAAAGGCACATGGCAGGTGTGGGGGGGGCAAGAAATAGTACCTTATAGGTTACAATTTCTCTAAAAGTAAACTCTAGCATGAGGTAGCATGAGAAGTGAACATAATTCTATGTTCCTTTAGTCCATTTCATTTTCTAATTTTATTATCTTAGCTCTTAGAAGATACTTTCTCTCTGCATTTCTTTCTCATCTAATTTGTGATTACGGATTTCCAATTGCTGCTTACTAAAACAGAATTATAAGTTTTATACCTGACAACTCATTTTTGAAGCTTTTCTCTGCCCCCTTAAAAAACAGAAATCTCAAGAAAGTCAACTTTCCATTTATCTTGAATAACTGGAAATGGAAGGCCTAATCAAAAGTTTTAAAAGATATTGATGAAATAAATTACCAAAACAAAAACTAAGTACAATTTGTTTTTCTTTGATGACTCAGAAGGTATTTAAGAATTTAATGACAAAGATTCAGCATTATTTTAAGCGTAACCTAATAATACTCCAATCTTCCCATTCAAAGAATCAAAAGTACCTAAAGAAGGGACAATAGGTAAGTGGAAAACTTTGAGGTTTGGACTAATCATCTATAATATTAGAAGATTTTTATGAGTCTATAAGGTAAATCCACTAGGGGACTCATAAGAGAACAGAAATTAGGATAGAAATACATTAGAACAATTTTTAAAATAACCCTGAACAGCTATGGTCAGGTCCAGCAAATAAAAAAAAAAACTGGAATGGACCAATTAAATTTAATATTCCCAAGTTTCACATATAATCCCTTGTCTAGATGAATTTTACTTTATATGATTTACTGCATGAAAATAAAGTGGATTTTAAGAACCAGAATGTTCACTTGCAAAGTCAACATATTAATAACTGCTGCTGAAGTTTTTCTGCTTCTCTAGTTTTCACAGTCCAGCACACTTCTATCAATGACATCTCTCTGCATCAAAAGCATTACAGCTAGGATGTGGGGGTGTCAAATCCCTATGTTCAAATTCATAAGTATGTCAGAATCTTACTCTGACATGATTCCAAAAGTTCATGTGTTACATGACTATCTTATATATGATCTTAGTATAACTTCTGTTTTTTCATTAATTATGAGGTATGAGATGGAATGGTTTCATTCAGCATTTTACCCTGAGATTATGATAAATTGTTCTAATATAATGTTTCCAAGTAGGTGAAGCATAAAGAAAGATGTTATGGAGGATCATTTTGACAAACAGATCAATTAATTACTTTATCTGTAACCGATCGAGTTTTTTCTTCAATAAAACAAGGCTACTTAAGGTGATAAAAGTGAAAATCTTGAATTATAGTTTAATAGAATCAATTCCATTAAAACAACCATTATATCAAGTAGTCAATTCTAAATAAACTTTAAAATAGTACTTACTGTCTAAACACACTAAGACTGTATCTCTCTCCAATTGTGTTACATGAATGGAATCTAACTGTTGACTGCCTTGGGGGGAAACAAAAACAAGGTTAGTTATGCCACATGCTTTAAAAGGCTAGAGCTCAGAAAATAAACACAAATTCTGACTTTTGCTATCACTTAAAACTAATCTTTGAAATTTGACAGAGAAATTATATTTTTAATGACAGTTATCTTTTTAAGAAATATGAGTAAGTCAAATCAAGAGAACAAACTTAAGTCCCAAGCATCACTAAGAGAGCTAAGTTCATTATTACATTTATTAATAACTCGGCTAGTTCTAAAAAGATGAGTTACAAAGATAAAATGAAGTAAAGGGTAACATGAGGAAGAAAATAAGATGCTTGCTATACAATGGTTAGATTTTGCTCCACACTTTAAAGGAAAGGAGCCAACAGGAAGATGGAAATGTGATCAGTTAGGTGAGTCACAGAGTCCTTGAGATAAAAATAAACGAGTCATTCAGAAAAAGCAAAAGGATTAATGACACCATGATTAGAGAGAAACATGCGTGTGTGGGCTCACAGGGTGTATGCGTGTGATCTTTTATAAAGAGGACACCAAGGAACATAATGAACAATATTCTTAACATTCTTTATGCAGGAAGCAACTCTAATCAGTTTGCTGATATTCACAGGACTGCTTCTTTTAACATTTGCTAACGTGATAACATTTTTACAAAACATTAAAAAAATTTTGTGATAGAATATACATAATGAAATTTGCCATTTTAACCATTTTTAAGTGTACAATTCAGTGGCATTAATTACATTTACAATGTTGTGCTACTATTGCCACGTCCGTTATCAAAAGTGTTTCATTACTCCAAAGAGAAACTCTGTACCCATTAAGCATTAACTCCCCATTCCTCCCACCACCTTTTGCAAAACATTTTTGGAAAAACAATTCATTTTTTGAATGGTTTGGCTGAAGACAAGACCAGATTTTAGATTATATAGACCAGTGCTCATTAACTGCATCTCTTTGGGAAACCCATGGATCCTCCCTTGAAAAATGCACATTTGAACGTAACTATAAAATTGTATGTATAATATATATATATTTGTATATTGTTTCAGGACGATGTTTGTGGATTTTCATGGTGAAGAATACAGATCTACAGAATTAATAAACTGTTTGTCCCTTAGGCAAACTGTCCCCCAAAAAGCTGATCTCAATTAATCCACGTTCATGCTTTCATTCAACAAATATATGCTGAGCGCTCATGACATGCTTAGCACCATCCTAGGAGATGAGGTCAGTGATAATGAATCAGACTAAGACTTAGAGAATCTTGAAGTAGGAGCTCATTTTAACTGTTAAAATTGTTGCCAGTTCAAGGCATAGCTTCAAGAATGCTTCAACAATGAACATAGCTGTGAAATGGATTAACAAGCACTAGTGGAAAGGAGAAGCCTAATAGGGACAAAGAGGTAACTAAGTGGTAACTAAAAAGGCTTCCTTACTTATGCTTGAGGGTGATTTGAAAGATTACTCCCAGGCAGGGTTCTTCTACTTTAATTTTAGACCTGCCTTAATTTTAGACTACACAATTTAGAAAGTAAGTAGAATAGTACTCCTCATGCACTGAAAAACAAACAAAACAAGCATCAGTGAAAAACCCTATTAAAAAACCCCAAACTCAAACAAACTCCAAAACTCAAAAGAGGAGTCACTAAATGTCTAGCCTTAAGCAATGTAAATTCCTAATATATTATCTAGAGGACAGTGGTTGCAAACACATGAGAAAATTGTATGAAATGACTTATTCTTTAGTATTATTATATACCATATTAAAAAAACAGTTGGGGCTGACAGCCAAATATGATTTTGGATTTTAAATAAATTGATCTATAATGCTTCTTTTTAGCAGTAACTTTATTAACAGGGTCATGTTTCTATTTGGATTGCTTATATTTCATGATAATGAAATCATGGCATTTGTACCTTTCTGTTTGCTCTAGGTGAAGGACATGCATCCAACTCAACCCGAAGCACTAAACAATAAATTTTTTTAAAAAGTGGACTGTGGGTGGCAGAATACATTCCTGTTTTACTCTACTGGAAATCACGACTTTGTCTATAAAAGAAGAGTGTTCACAGTCCAGTGCATGTGGGAGCTGGAGTGTACTAGGTTGTTACATATTCAGGAATTTTGAGAGCTGATTACTGTCAAGTTAGCAATCTGAAAATGGCAATGGTGAGAGTATTTATACGATAGAAAGAGGCAACTGCTCCAAATCTGGCTTCCCCACTCCCCATAAGCCTGTTAAATACCAAAACACCACTTACTCATACTGACTCTTATGCTGGAAGAATTAGCTTCAATAGCTGATTTCTGTAATGAATTTTGTAATCTAGCCTATAACTGATCAAAGCCAATAATATATAATAAAAACTGCCAACATTATGATACTTGTAACAAACTTCTTCACAAGGTGGCAAAAACTATAACAGTGGTCAGTAATGAAACAGCCATAACTAAAGTTTGCTTGGTTTCATCTGAAAAAAGGCTTGATAAACTTGGGATTGCAAGTGACTAAATAATACACTCACACATCAGCAGATACATGGCAAACAAAATCTCTCATTTCACTTATAACTGCCTATTTAAATAATGAATTCTTGATTGATTTATTCCAATTTTAAAGTTTGACAATAAACTTTCCAACCTTTTCAGAGACTTCAGATATGTTTGATAAAATCATAGGTTAACCTTAGGTTCTCATTAGGAAAGTGCAAAAGACATTTCCTTGCATCTTTAAGTGGTAAAGCCTGGAGGCCACACTTAAACAGTTCTATTCAAGTCTGAAAAGCATGCTCAATGATTTAAAGAGGTGAGGGAAAAAAAAAAAAAAAAAGAAAACAGTGATAGGATAAAAGTAAATCTCTTTGCTTGAGAACTTGATAAAATTTGAAAAAAAAAAACTTAAAAAATGTAATTACTCAGCAAAGTTCAAAGATAAACTGGTGACGACTAAGACTTTTAAATGTCAGGCATCATTAAAATTTTCTGTGGTAAAATAATTTATATCAAATTACCTGTGGCAAATAGAGACTCATAAAACTTATGAACATGATTCTCTGGGCTTACTGGGAAAGTATGTGCTAAATCTTAATTTAAAAGAACCTATCCTGGCTGAACTTATTCTGCTATTTTATATGCAAAAGCATCAATATTCTAACATAAGGTAAAAACACTTACCTGCACCAATTTCTGTAAACCATGAAGATGCAGAGTTCAAGTTGATTGTCTCAAACTGAACTACCTGATTTGATTCAGTGCCCTTACTGATAGCTACACAGACCATGGGGTATTCTTGCTCTGGTATTACAAGCATTTCAAAAACCTTCAAAGGACTTGGCAAAGGAAAATCAAAGTGCTGCAAAAAATAAATGATAGAACTATAATTAAGAAATAATCTCTCCATCATACTTTTGTCAAAAAAAGCCAACAGAAAGGCTTCTATTTTCTTGCTTTATCTAATTCTAATAAGGACTGTCTCTAAGATGATCATGATAAAGGTCAGTATTCTATTAAAATGTGTGTCAGAAAATTTGCCATAGTAAGCTTCATAGCTGGGATGCTTCTAGAAGTTTAAGTAGCCTTAAAGAGGAAATCTGAGTGAGAACATAGTAATCCCTTTTCCCAACACAAACCAAACCTATAACTGTAAATGTGCTGATCCTAGACAGTAGTAACAGCATCTTATAATTTTAGCCTTAGTTATAAACTAGAGTTTTCTAAAAAAGAAAAATGTAAAAATAAGTAATATATACCTTTATCAACATAAATTTCTGCATTGGCTCATACCATTGAAGTAATACAATTCCAGACTGTAAAGCTCCACAGAGGTATTTATGTCCTGTATAAGGATTTCTGACTGTAAAGAAAAGAAACAACATACAGACCTAATACACTGAAAACCTTCATATAAAAACATATTTAGTTAAAAGCAACAACTGAGCTACATTTATATTTCTTTATAAATACAATGCTGATAGGAGGGAATAAACAATGAAATGTGCCCTAGCATTAATACCAAAATATGAACGGAAGAAACTACATGAAGTGATCATTACCAGATAAAGGAAAACTTGTTCCTGTTCACTAGGATGACAAAAGTTGGCAGAAAATAAAGAAAGATGATTTCTTTTTCTTGTAGCTTTTCACTCACTCCATTTAATTTGCTTAACTATTTTTTTTTACTGGAGAAGTTGTAAGTTTACAGAAAAGTCATGAATAAATACTTAAATACAGAATTCCCATATGCCACCCTATTATTAACACCTTGCATTAGTATGGTACATTTGTTACAATTCAGGAAAGAAAATGTTTATAACTGTATTGTAACTATGGTCCATCGTTTACAATAAGGTTCACTGTTTGTTTTGTACAGCCCTCGTTTTTATTTTTTAAGTTTTATTCTAGTAATGTAACCAAGAAGTTAGGATTTAAGGACTAATTATGATTACTGCATCATTATATAGATAGTCCTTTATACTTTCTGGTATATTAGAGGGAAATACCTAAAACCTGAATTGTAATCCAGCTGCCTTGGTCTCTGATAATGATTGTATAGTCTTTATCTTGTGCCCTTGTGATTGTAAAAACCTTGTGACTAACCTTCACTTGTACCCATATATACAGCTTTTCTACTTTAAAGTCTTATGATCACTAAAGACAGTCCCTAATGTTTATTAATGAAGGGTCTTGGGTCAGCCTGGAACTAACCTACCCCAAGCCGAAAGTTATCCTGATAACCAAAGCTGGATCTAACCAAAACAGGCTCGCCTGACATGCACAGTAGCTTAGACTTTAACCTACAACCTCATTATAATAGTAAAAAATTCACACTCATCATCATATTAAGGCTGCCATTTTCTTACATACATTCTGTGACTAAGTATGTAATCCAACTGCACATGCTCAATAATTAGATCACCTCTAATTACATACTCTGGGGCCACTGTACTCATTATCCTAAAACCTGCCCATCTTTTGATGCTATAAAACTATCAGAATTACTGCAGTTCAGGGAAACAAATTTTGGACCGATAGGCCATCTGTTCTTCTGCTTCACGCCTAGTAATAAAACTCTTTCTCTCTATGAAACCCCAGTGTCTCAGGATTTGGTCATTTGAACACATCGGGCAAAAGAATCCACTGCCTTGGTCCGGTAACAGTAACATATGTACAGCTTAAAATTTCCCCTTTTAACCACATTCACATATATAATTCAATGCTGTTAATTACATTCACAACATAGGGCTACCATCACCACCATCCATTACCAAAACTTTACCATCAAACCAAATTGAAATTCTGTACAACTCAAGCATAAACTCCCCATTCCCTACCCCAATCAGGGCCGAAGAAAACCTATATTCAAGATACTGATTCTCTGAGTTTGCTTATTCTAATGATTTCGTTATCAGTGAGATCATTCAATATTTGTCCTTTTGTGTCTGGCTTATTTCACTCAACATGATGTCTTCAATGTTGGTACATGTTGTCACATGATTCAGAACTTCATTCCTTTTTACAACAGAATACTATTCCATTGTATGTCTATAAAACATTTTTTTTTATCTGTTCATTGGCTGATGGTCATGTGGGTTACTTCCATCTTTTGGCAATTTGAATAATGTCACTATGAACAACAGTGTGCAAATGTCTGAGTCCCTGCTTTCAACAGTTTTGGGTATATACCTAGAAGTGGGGTTGCCATGTCATATAGTAATTCTATACTTAGCTTTCTGGGACACACCAAACTGTCTTCCACAGTGGCTGCACCATTTTACCTTCCCATCAGCAATGAATGAATGTTCCTATTCATCCTCTCCAACACTTGTAATCTTGTTTTTTTTAAATAAAAAAGCAGCCACTGTAGTGGGTGTGAAACGACATCTCATTGTGGTTTTGATTTGCATTTCCCTAATGGCTAGTGATGTTGAGCATCGTTCCATGTGCTTTTTAGGCATTTGTATATCTTTTTTGGAGAAATGTCTATTCAACTCTTCTGCCCATTCTTAAACTGGGTTGACATTTTATTGTTAAGTTGAAGGTTTTCTTTATATAATCTGGATATTAAAACCCTATTGGATATGTAGTTTCCCAATATTTTCTTCAATTCAGTGGGCTGTCTTGGCACTTTCATGATAAAGTCCTTGGATGCACATAAGTTTTAAATTTTGAGGCAGTACTATTTATCTATTTCTTCTTTTGTTGCTTGTGCTTTGGGTGTAATGTCTAAGAAACTGTTGCCTAAGACAAGATGCTAAAGATGCTTCCTTAGGTTTTCTTCTAGGAGTTTTATACTCCTGGTTCTTATATTTAGGTCCTTGATCCATTTTGAGTTAATTTTTGTATATGATATGAGATAGGGGTTCTCCTTCATTCTTTTTCATATGGATATTCACTTGTCCCAACACCAATTGTTGAAGAGACTATTTACTCCCAATTGAGTGAACTTGGCAGCCTTGTGAAAAATCTGTTAGTATAGATGCAAAGGCCTATTCAGAACTATCCATTGAATTCCGTTGGTCTATATATCTATCTTTTTGCCAGTACCATGCTGTTGTGACCATTGTAGCTTGGAAATAAGCTTTAAATTCAGGAAGTGTGAGTCCTCCAACTTTGAGCTTCTTTTTGTTTTTGACTATTTGAGGCCCCTTACCCTTCCAAATAAATTTTATAATTGGTTTTCCATTTCTGCAATTAGGCTGTTGGGATTGTGACTGGGATTGCATTGAATCTGTAAATCATTCTGGGTAGAATTGATATCTTAATGATATTTAGTCTTCCAATCAGCGAACATGGAATGTTCTTCCATTTATTTAGGTCTTTTTTGATTTCTTTTAGCAATATTTTGTATTCTGTGTACAAGTCCTTTACATACTTGGTTAAACTTATTCCTAGATATTTGATTCCTCTAGTTGCTATTGTGAATTGAATTTTTTTTGTTGTTGATTTCCTCCTCAGATTGCTCATTACTAGTGCATATATACTACTGATTTTGGGGTGTTGATCTCGTACCCCACCACTTTGCTGATTCATTTATTAGCTCTAGGAGTTTTGTTGTGGATTTTTTGAGACTTTTGATATATAGGATCATGTCACCTGAAAATAGTGAAAGTTTTAATTCTACTTTTCCAATTTGGGTGACTTTTATTTCTTTTTCTTGTCTAGCCACTCTGGCTAAAACTTTCAATACAATGTTGAATAAAAGTGGTGACAGTGGGCATAAATTGTCTTGTTACAGATCTTACTGGGAAAGTTTTCGGTTTTTCACCATTGAATGTGATGTTACCTATGGACTTTTCAATCATGTTGAGGAGGTTTCCTAGTGTCCAAAGTGTTTTTATCAAGAAAGGATTGCTGGATTTTATCAACTGCCTTTTCCGTGTCAATTGAGACAATCGTGTTTTCTTTCCCCTTCCTTTTGTTAATGTGGTGTAGTACATTAACTGATTTATGTTGAACCACACTTACATACCTGGGATAAAACCCACTTGGCTATGGTGAATAATTCCTTTCAAGTGCAGTTGGATTGAATTTGCAAGTATTTTGTTGAGGATTTTTGCATCTATTTTCGTAAGACAAATTTGTTTGTAATTTTCTTTTCTTGTAGTGTCTTTAGCTGGATTTGGTATCAGGATGATGTTGGCCTCAAAGAATGAGTTAGGAAGTATCCCCTCCTCTTCAATTTTTTGGAATGACTGGTAGAATTCCCTGTGACCCCATCCGGTCCTGGGCTTTTCTTTGTTGAGAGGTGTTTGATGAGTGATTCAATCTCTTGCTCTCTGTGTACAGTGGCTACCAGTGTCCATCCCCTACTTTAGCTGCAGACCACTGTAGGGTTCAGTCCCTAGCTAGCTCGCCAGTGACAGAAAGGGACAGAACCACTGGAGTTGAAGACCAAATAAACGAAATGAAAAATTCCCAGGAGGGTTTCAAGAGCAGTTTAGAGCTGACAGAAAAAACAATCAGTGAACTCAAAGATAAGACACTTGAAATGAGTCTGGCTGTGGGAAATGAAAATGAATTATAAAAAGTGAAAATAGCCTAAAACATCTCTGGGACACGATCAAGCATACCAATATACACATTATGGGACTCCCAGAGGAGAAGAAAAGAGAGAAAGGGGAAGAAGGAATATTCAAAGAAATAATGACAGAGAACTTCCCAAACATAGCAAAATATGTGAATATGCACATCCCGAGAACACCAAACAGGATAAACATGAAAAAGAATATATGTACTGATCACACTATTGACTGCAAAGGACAAGGAGTACTGAAAGCTGCAAGAGAAAAGCAACATGTTACATATGAGGGAGTCACAATTAGATTGAGTGCCAATTTCTCAGGGAGGCAAAAAGGCAGTAGGTTGAAATACTTAAAAGTGCTGAAGAAAAACAACTGACAGCCAAGAATTTTGTATCTGGAGAGCATTTCTTTCACAAATGAGGGAAAGAGAAAGACATTCTCAGATAAACAAAAGCTGAGGGAATTCATCACCACTAGACCTGCCCTGCAAGCAATGTTGAAGGGAGTTCTTCAGACTGAAAGGAAAGGACACTAGTCACTGGTTCAAAGTGGCATAAAGAAATAAAGACCTGCACTAAAGGTAACTATTTGGGTAATTATAAACATCAGTATTATTCTATTATATTGTTTGGTATGTAACTCCATTCTTACTTCGTACAAGTGCTAAAAGCAAATGCATAAAAAGTAATGATAAATTTATGGTTTTGGACATACAATGTACAAAGATGTAAGTGGTAACAAATCCAAAACAACGGTGGGGTGACACAGGAGTATAGGAAAAATGCATACTGAAGTTACATTGGTTATCAAACTAAACATGATTGTCATATATTTAGGATCTTGAATTTTAACCCCATGGTAACCAGAAGGAAAACAGATGAAAAATACATACAGATAGAAATGAAAAGGCACTCAATATGATATGAAACCAAAAAACTAAATAAATACAAAAGTAGGCATTAATGGAAGAATTGAAGTACAAAAAAAGGTATAAGATATACAAAGGCTAAATAGCAAAATGGCAGAAAAAAGTCACATATTATCAGTAGTGACTTTAAATATAAATGGATTAAACGCTCTTGTGAAAAGGCAGAGGTTGGTAGAATGATAAAAAAATATGACCTAACTATAAACTGTCTGCCAGAGACTCACCTAAATTCAAAGACACAAATAGGTTACAGTGAAAGGATGGAAAAATATATACCATGCAAGTAGTAACCAACAGAGAGCTGAGGTAGCTAAATTAATATTAGATAAAATAGACTTTAAGTAAAAAACAGTTAAAGGGGACAAAGATAGTTATTATATATTGATAAAGGGGAAGGTTCAACAAGAAGATGAAACAATTATAAATATATATGCCAGAACTCACAAATTTGTAGGGAGAAATTGATGGTTCTATTAATAGTAGGAAACTTTAATACATCACTCTCAATAATGGATATAACATCCAGTCAGAAGAGCAAAAAGGAAACAGACTTGAACAATACTCTATACCAACTGATCTAACAAACATATATAGAACACTTCACCCAACAAAAACAGAAAACACATTCTTATAAAGTGCACATGGATCACTTTCCAGAATAGACCATATATATATTAGGTCACAAAACAAGTCTCAATAAATTCAAAAATATTGAAATCACACAAAAATATTGAAATCTCTGACCAAACAGAATGAAGCTAGAAATCAGTAAGAGAGGGATAAATGGAAAATTCACAAACACGTGGAAATTAAACAACATACTCTTAAACAACTGATGGATTAAAGAGGGAATCAAAAGCAAAATTAGGAAATCCTTAAGTGAATGAAAATGAAAACAGAACATGTTAAAACTTATGGGATGCAGCAAAGGCAGTACTCAGAGTGAAATTTATAGCTCTAAAGGCTTACATTAAAAAGGAAGAAAGGCTTCAAATCACACACCTAACTTCAAAACTGGAAGAACTAGAAAAAGAAGAGCAAAGTAAACACAAAGTAAGGAGAAACAAGGAAATAATAATTAGTAGTGGAGATAAATGAAATAGAAAACAAAAAACAAGAGAATCAATAAAACCCAAAGTTGGTTCTTTGAAAATATCAATACAATTGACAAACCTTTAACTAGACTGAGGAAGATAAAACTAACAAAAATCAGATATGAAAAGGGGGACATTTTACTACCAACACTGCTGAAATAAAAAGGACTATAAGAGGATACTATGAACAACTGTACTCCAATAAATTAGATAACCTAGATGAGACAAATTCTTAGAAACACACAATCTGTCTACATTGACTAAAGAATAGAAAATCTGAGCAAACAAATTACTAGTAAATAGATTCAATCAGTAATCCAAAACCTCCCAACAAAGAAAAATCCAGGACCAGATCAAACATTCCAAGAAGACTTAACTCCAATTCTGCTCAAACTCTTCCAAATAACTGAAGTGGAGGGAACACTCCCTATTTCATTCTACAGGGACAACCTGACCATCATACAAAAGCCACATAAAGACACCATAATAATAGAAAATTACAGACCAATATCTCTTATAAATTAGATACAAAAATCTTCCACAAAATACTAGCAATCAAATTCAACAGCATATTTAAATAATGATACATCATGATCAAGTGGGGTTCATCCCTGGTGTACAAGGTTGGTTCAACACAAGAAAATTCATGGAATACACTACATTAAGAGAATGAAGGAAAAAACAAAACAAAACATGATCATCTCAATTGATGCAGAAAAGGCATTTGACAAAACCCAGTACTCCTTTTTGATAAAACACTCAGAATAGAAGGAAATGTCCTCAACATGTTAAAAGGCATATGTGAAAACTCCACAGCTAATATCCTACTTAATAGCGGAAGAATGAAAGCTTGCCCTATAAGATCAGGAATAAGATGAGGATGCCCACTGTCACCACTGTTATTCAACAATGTATTGGAAGTTCTTGCCAGAGCAATGAGGCAAGAAAAAGAAGTAAAAGGCATCCAGATTGTTAAGGAAGAAGTAAAACTTTCGGACATGACCCTATATATAGAAAATCCTGAAAAATCCACAATAAAGCTCCTAGAGCTAATAAATGAATTCAGCAAAATGAAAGAGTACAAGATCAACACCCCAAATCAGGAGTGTTTCTATACTCAAGCAATGAACAATCAGAAGAAGAAATCAAGGAAAAAAGTTCCATTCATAATAGCAACTAAAAGAATCAAAAGTCTAGGAATAAATCTAACCAAAGATTTAAAAGGATGTGTACACAGAAAACTACGACACATTGATAAAAGAAACCAAAGACCTAAATAAATGGAAGGACATTCTGTGTTCATGGATTAGAAAACTAAGTATCACTAAATGTCAATCCTACCCAAAGCAATTTATAGATCCAACACAATCCCAAACAAAATTCCAATAACCTTCTTTGCAGAAATGGAAAAGCCAATCATCAAATTTATATGGAAGGGTAAGGGATCCTAAATAGCTAAAGCCTTCTTGAAAAAGATCGAAGATGGAGAGTCACACTTGCCAAGCTTAAATCTTATTACAAAGCCACAGTAATGAAAACAGCATGGTATTGGAACAAGGACAGACACACAGACCAACGGAATCAAACTGAGAGCTTGGAAATAAACCATTACATTATGGCCAACAGATTTCTGATGAGGTGGCAAAGTCCACTCAACTGGGAAAGAACAGTCTCTTTTAACAATTGATGCTAGGAGAACTGAATATCCATATGTAAAGGAATGATGGAGGACCCGTAATTCACACCTTATACAAAAATCAACTCAAAATCTAAGAGCCCAAACTGTCAAACTCCTAGGAGAAAATGTAGGGAAGCATCTTCAGGATCTTGTGTTAGGTGATGACTTCTTAGACTTAATGCCCACAGACGAGCAACAAAATAAAAAATAGACATATGGGACCTCATCAAAATTAAAAACTTTTGTGTCTCAAAGCCTATTATTAAAGTAAAATGACAACCTACACACAATGGGAGAAAATATTTGGAAACCACATATCCACATTCATAGCCAGAATATATAAAGAAATAACAAAAAGACAACTCAATTTAAAAATGGGCTAAAGACTTGAATAGATATTTCTCCAAAGAAGATATACAAATGGCTAAAAAGCACATGGAAAGATGCTCAACATCACCAGCTATTAGGGAAATGCAAATCAAAACCACAATGAGATGTTGTTTCACACCCACTACAATGGCTGCTATTAAAAAAAATTACAAGTGTTGGAGAAGATGTGGAGAAAATAGGAACACTCATTTGTTGCTGGTGGGAATGTAAAGTGGTGCAGCCACTGTGGAAGACAGTTTGGCAGTTTCTCACAGAAAGCTAAGTATAGAATTACCATGTAACCCAGCAATCCCACTATTAGGTATATACCCAAAAGAAATGAAAGCAGGGATTCCAACAGATATTTGCACACCAGTGTTCATAGAGGCATTATTCACAATTGCCATAACACAGAAGCAACACAGGTGTCCATTAACCGACGAATGGATAAACAAAATGTGGTATGTATATCTATCTGAGCTGATTTGTATATATTATGTTCCCCAGAAAAAGCTACATTCTTTAATGCAATCTTGTAGGGGCAGACATATTAGTGCTGATTACGTTGGAACCTTTGGATTAGGTTGTTTTCATGGAGATATGACCCACCCAACTGTAGGTGATAACTCTGATTAGATAATTTCCATGGTGGCCTGGTTCCTCCCATTCTGCGTGGGCCTTGATTAGTTCACTGGAACCCTATCAAAGCTCAGACAGAAGATGCTCACTGCTAGCTGCAGCTGAGAGACACATTTTGAAGACGGCCATTGGAAGATGACACTGACATTTTGGAGAACGCCATTTTGAAATGCAACCTGGGAGCAAGCAGGCACCAACCACATGCCTTCCAAGCGAACAGAGGTTTTCCGGATGCCAATAGCCTTTCTCCAGTGAAGGTACCTGATTGTTGATGACTTACCATGGACACTTTATGGCCTTAATACTGTAACTGTGTAACCAAATCAACCCCCTTTATAAAAGCCAATACATTTCTGGTGTTTTGCAAAAGGGCAGCATTAGCAAACCGGAACTCTATCTATCTAATCTATCTATCTAATCTATCTTTCTATCTATCTATCATCTATCTATCTAATCTAATCTATCTAATCTACCTACCTACCTACCGGAACTCTATCTATCTATCTATCTATCTATCTATCTATCTATGTATAAAATAGGTCTGTCTGTCTGTCTGTCTCTCTATCTATCTATCTATCTATCTATCTATCTATAAAATAGGTTACCTGGAGACAATGTGGGGATAGGAAATGGGAAGTTAAGGGTCAAAATGTACAGGGTTCCTATTTGGAATGACAGAAATATTTTGGTAATGGACGGTGGTGATGGCAGCACAATATCATGAATATAATTAATGGAAATATTTATGTGAATGTGACAAGCGGAAATGTTAGATTATATACAAGGTAATGGAATAAAATATTTTTAAAAATCCGTGGAACTACATGGAACTATAGTTCACATGAAGTGTAGTTAATAGTACAATTATTAAAATGTGCTATCATCAATTGTAACCAATGTTTCACACCAATGCAAGGTGTTAATAATAGAGTGGTATATGGGTATCCTGTATTTTATGCATGATTATTCTGCAAACCTACAACTTCTCTAATAAAGGACACTGGATTTTGTCAAATGCCTTTTCTGCATCAATTGAGACAATCATGTGGCTTTTCCCCTTTGTTCTGTTAATGTGATGTCTTAAGGCTTAACTGATTTTCTTATATTGAACCACCCTTGAATACCTGGGATAAATCCCACTTGATCATGGTGTATAATTCTTTTAATATGCTGTTGGATTTGATTTGCTAGTACTTTGTTGAGGATTTTTGCATCTATATTCATAAGGGAAATTGGTCTGTAATTGTCTTTTCTCATAGCGTCTTTATCCGGCTTTGGTATTAGGGTGATGCTGACTTCATAGAATGCAATTTTTTAAGTTTTTGGAAGATCTTAAGTAGGACTGTTATTATATCTTCATGGAATGTTGGGTAGAATTCACCTGTGATGCCATCTGCTCCTGGGCTTTTCTTTGTTGGAAAGTGTTTGATGAGTGATTCAATCTCTTTATCTGTAATTGGTCAGTTGACATCTTCTATTTCTTCTAGTCAGTGTAGGTTATTCATGTGTTTGTCCATTTCATTTAGGTTGCCAAATTTGTTAATTTGTTGGCATATAGTTGTTCATTGTATCCTCCTATGATCTTTTTTTTTTTTTCCTGTGGGATCAGTAGTGACCTCCCTCTCATTTCTGGTATTATTTATTCATGTCCTCTCTCTTTTTTTCTTTTTCTGTGTAGCTAAAGGTTTGTCAATTTTATTGATCTTTTCAAAGAACCAACTTTTGGTTTTGTTAATGCTCTCTACTGTTTTTTTATTCTCTACTTCATTTATCTTTGCTCTAACTATCATTATTTCTTTCCTTCTGTTTGCTTTAGGTTTCGTTTGTTCTTTCTAGTTCCTTGATTTTAGGATTCCTTTTTTTTTTTTAAATTAAATTCAGTTTTATTGCAATATATTCACATACCATACAATCATCCATGGTGTACAATCAACTGTTCACAGTACGATGTTATAGTTATGCATTCATCACCACAATCTATTTCTGAACATTTTCCTTACATCAGAAAGAATAAGAATCAGAATAAAAAATAAAAGTAAAAAAGAACACCCAAGTCACCCCCCATCATATCCTATTTTCATTCAGTTTTTGTCCCCATTTTTCTACTCAGCCATCCATACACTAGATAAAGGGAGTGTGATCTACAAGGTTTTCACAATCACACTGTCATCCCTTAATCTACATTGTTATACCGTTGTCTTCAGGAGTCCAGACTACTGGGTTGGAGTGTGATAGTTTCAGGTATTTACTTCTAGCTATTCCAATACATTAAAATCTAAGAGGTGTTATCTATACAGTGCATAAGAATGTCCACCAGAGTGACCTCTCGACTCCATTTGAAATCTCTCAGCCACTGAAACTATTACGTCTCATTTTGCACCCCACTTTTGGTCAAGAAGATATTCTCAATCCCACGATGCCAGGTCCAGATTCATCCCCAGGAGTCATATCCTGCATTGCCAGGGAGATTTCTTCTTTTTTAAGGTAAGCACTTTTGGCAATTTTCCCTCTCATCACTATCTTCAGTGTATCCCATAAGTTTTGATATACTGTGTTCTCATTTTCATTCGTCTCAAGGATATTTTCCTCGTGATTTCTTCTTGACACACTGATTATTTTATAGTATGTTATTTCACTTCCATATATTTGGATTTTCCAGTTCTCTGCCTGTTATTGATTTCCAGCTTTATTACACTGTTGTCAGAGAAGATGCTTTGTATAATTTCCATCTTTTAAAATTCATTAAGACTTGTATTGCAACCCAACATTTGGTCTATCCTAGAGAATGATGCATGTGCAATTGGTAAGAATGTGTACCCTGTAGTTTGGGGTCCAATGTTCTGTTTATGTTAGGACTAGGTTATTTATCATATTATTCAAGTTCTCCATTTCCTTTTTGATCTTCTGTCTAGACGTTCTATCTGCTGAGGACAGTGGTGTATTGAAGTCTCCAGCTATTATTGTAGAGCCATTGATTTCTTCCTTTAGTTTTGCCAGTATTTGCCCCATTTATTTTGGGACACCATGACTAGGTGCATAAATATTTATGACTGTTATTTCTTTTTGGTGCACAGACCCTTTTGTTAATATATAGTGTCCTTCTTTGTTTCTTGTAACAGCTTTTGCCTTAAAATGTATTATTTTCAATATTAGTATAGCTACCCCAGCTGTCTTTTGGTTACTATTGGCGTGGAATATCTTTTTCCATCCTTTCACTTCCAACTTATCTGCATCTTTGGGTCTAAAATGAGTCTCTTGTAAACAGCATACAGTTGGATAATGCTTTTTTTTCCCATTCTGCCAACCTTTGTCTTTAGATTGGGTAATTTAATCTAATAACATTCAATGTTATTACTGTAAAGGCAGTAATTACTTCAACTATTGTGCCCTTTGGTTTTTACATGTATAACTTTTTTTCCTCTTTTCCTTTATTGCAGTCTACTTTTCTGAATAGAAGTTCTTTTGTGATGTATCTGAATGATCTGTTTCTCATTTCCATTTCTGTATATTTTTAAAATACTTTCTTTGTGTTACCCTGGAGCTTGTATTACATGACTTGTGTTTGTAACCTACAAATTTGAAAAGATAGCAACTTAACTTCAATGGCCTACATGTTATCTGCTGCCATATCCCTTTGTTTCTACTCTTTATGTTGTTTTTGTCCCACATTACCTCTTTATATTTTGTGTGCCCATTATCAGGAAATATGACTATTTCTTTTTCAATTTTATTATTTTATTGAAATTAAAGAGTAGAGGCTTAACTCCATTTTAAATTATATATATCTTATTTCTAAACACCTTTCATATACTACATTCTTAAACACAGGAATGTTTTACAAGAACAAAATTTTAAGCACTAAAACACCTCATCAGTATACAACCCATAGAGCTGCTTCTTAATTAAACTGACTGCAAGAGTGAATCCTGACAAGGAGATCTAGGTGATTCAAATCATTTTTGGTACAGCAGTTTAAAGTTTCTCTCTTCTGAAGACAAGATGAAAATAACCATTTTACATCTTACTAAAGATTTAACCTCCTTGGCTTAAATCTACAAAAACTCATATTGGTCTTTCCTTCCTTCCAACTTAACACCTATGAACGATAACATATTGACTATAAGAATAGTTACTTACAATAACCATTCCCTCATTTATGAGTTTATACTTTAGATTGTAAGCTTCTAAACCTTTCTTGGGTCCTAGATCTTGGGAATTTGGTAACAGATATGGACCTGGTTCTTCCTAAAAAAAAAATACTCACAATATTTACTTATAATTATAGGAGGTACACTTTTAAATGTTTTTGTTCTAAAGGGTATGGACTGTTCTGTGGAGCTATTATGAAGTATGAAGATCAATGTGTAAACTCACTGATTATTAAACAAAAAGGATAAAAAGGCAGGATAAAAACATTAAACAGTAACTGGTTAATAGAAGCACTGCATAAATGAAAGCTAGAATTTAGGGGAGATACAGCCTCAGGGACAATGGTTAAAAAAGCTTTAGGAACTGTATGTCTGAGAAAACATGAAGGTATTGTTTTCAAGCATTTTTATTCTATGTCCATCTATACCTTCTTATGCTTCCTATGGCTTCTTAATACCTAAAAACAAATGTAAAAACCTCCTCTCCTTCCTGTTTAATTCAATATCATCTTCAGATAATTTAAAAGATATAAAAAGTTCTAGCTATCCAGATTGAGAAATAGCATTTACTCACCTATGCAACATTTGTGACAGCCTTTTGTATCAGGAATTTTTGTTGTTAAAGCGAACTTTCTGAAAACATAAGACAGTATTAATGTACTCTAGTTTAGTGGTTACCAGATAGTGATGTATGAATCAACTGTGTCAGAATCACCCAAGGAAATTAAAACAAAAAAGCAAGCAAACAAACAAACAAAAAAATCAGTCTTGAATTCTGACCTGAGAGTATCTGATTTTATAGGACTGGGGTAGGGCCTGGGAATCTGCATTAAAAAACTTTTACAAGGATTCTCATGGTCAGGTTTAGGAACCACTGACCTTTTGTACTCTAGATGATGACATATACTTTACCATAAACTACTTTTCAAAATTAAGACAAAGGATGTTTTTTTTATTGGGCAAGGAATATCAGATGTTTTAAAATAGACACTAATTCCCTCATTCCCAGTTGAATCAAAATTATATTCTGTGTACCTTGGTAGTATGCGGTCTGGAAATCTATGGGTTTGAATATGGGCAGCTAATCCTGGTTTTTTGGCTTGTTCAAACAAAGCTATAAGATTATGAGAGTAGAGTTGAAAAGTTTTTCCTATAAAAGAGAAACACATTACTTTTGTAAGAATAACTTACAGCAGAAGAATACAATTTTCAACTAAAAGAAATCATAATTACCTTCTAAAACGAGGAGTCCAGAAATGTTCAAAAACCAAGCAAAACCGAAAAACACATGCCAAAAAAAAAAAAAAACACACAATCCAGTTATTAACATTTTGAAAGATGATAACAAGTAGAATAATTTTCAAGAGAGTAGACAATTTTGTTTCATAATACACAAATTAGGAATAGTCTAACTTTAATAGGTGATTTGAGCAAAATATATGTAAACCTTAATAATGCCAGCATAGAAAGAGAAATTGTTAAATATTATTACACAAAATCTTACATCATGGACTGAGTTACAATGATGCACATGTGATTCTTTTAGTATAACAAGGAAAATTCTTTCAAAAATATATCATCATTTTTCTGGGAGACAGCTATTTATCAATAGTGATACAGATTACCTTGGATTAAAGATGATTGTAAATTAAGTCTTAAATATAACAATCTGATTAAGAAAACTAAAACAAGTTGATAAACCATAATACAAGCATATTAGAGCTACATTTTTCATATAATCAAAAACATAGCCGTGTTAAGCTATGGTAAATATCTGGTAAATATGGCAAATATATGGTAAATATCTTCTTGTGCTGTACTACATATAGTATGGTAATATAACAAAACAAACATTATTTAGACTTTTATTATTAGACAACATTTACATAGTGTCTTATCCTTGATAAGATTCTCTATATTGTTTCAGACTACAAACATTCTGCCTAACACCAATTCCTCTTTCTAATTCCTCTATATAGGCAACCAAACACGTGTGTGTTTGTCCACACTTACACAAACACAGACCCTTAAGGAGAACACAAGTCTCTTCTATTGAGCTCTGCTACTTACTTCCTTCCAGTTTTAAAGGACATCTTAACCACAGTAAAGAACTAATTAACAAGCTAACTTCCCCCTCCTTTCCCTTAGTTCTTTTAAGCTTATTTCTAACAATAGGTATGAGTAGGGATAAAAGTAGCAGGAGAATTAGACGAAAGTGATTTTATATGCATATTATTCAAAATTGTTAAACAAAATTGCGTTATTTTCATAATAGTAATACATTATATTTAATAGTTTGCTACATAAGAATAAAAAAATTGGGGGAAACATAATTAAAATCAAAGAGATTAAGTATTCTTTTGAGGGTCCCAGCTTTTTAGAAGCCATTCATGGTACAATCAAATAATAACGCTTTTTATAAACACTGTCACCAGCTCAAATACAGAAATTCCTGAAGAACATCCACTAAGCAATGGTTAGTGGGAGTCAAGTCTTATATACACATGTACACTTAAAATTATGAAATAATATGTCATTTCTTAGACTACAGTTCATAATTAACTTCATATTAGTAAATCTGTATATTAGCAATGATGCTTTAAAGCATAAATAGCTAAAAAGGTATACTCAATACTGGAAAGCCCATCCTGAGAAGCCTAGCAGTACTGTAACTAAGAGCCAGGATATAATCATCACATAACTAATGAGATGTAGAGAATGAGAGGGCACTAAAAAAAGTAACTGAAAAATAATTATTCAAAGTAGAAAAAGAGCTGAGTACTATTTTAACAGCTGATAGCATTAATGATTTATTAAGGGGCAAAAAGAAATGATAAATAACTATTTTGTACTCGATAAAACAAAAGCAAACAGCAAATCTCTAGGTAGCCACTTAGATGCAAAATGTAAGAAAATATTTTTGGCAGGTAAGAATTTTTTTTAAAAGCCTAGAACCTAAAACACCAACCAAGCAATTAAACAAACAACCACGACAACGAAAAAAGAAAAACAGAAAAAATAAAACTAGAAGAGGTTGCTCTGGAATCAACTTCTTCAGAAGATTTTAAAGCATCATTCTAATGGCTAAAACACGGTCCAGAAAAACACGAATTCTACCAGCAAACATCTATATAAGATCTGACAGTTCACTAAGCACTCTTGGATATCATCTCACTCAATCCTCAAACAACCTCATTAGGTTGTTACTATAATCATCATCCTCATTTTACAATTAAGAAATTGAGGCATAGAAAGGGTAAGTTACTTGCTCAAGATCACACAGAAAGGAAGTAACATGATCCTCTGATTCTTTCCCTTTAATTAGTAATTCTCAATGGAGCGCAGAATGGTCATAGTGATGGTGGAGAAAGCTGAGTGGATTTGGGAAGTGATGCCCTAGATAGACATAGAGTCCTTTTTCAAAGTTTCTTCCTGCTTTAAGTTGGTAGAAAACATCTGGATAGGTACATTCAATACTAGAGAGTCCATTATAGAAAGTCTGAATTGCTATATTATAGTTACCCAGATTTAAAAATAACATTTAAAAATAGTGTGTATTAAAATTATATTTCTCTGCTTATCTCTGGTTTATTTTTCCTCATAGTATACATACCTGATAATGACATTAAAGTATTATTCATAACATATAACCAAGTACACTTTCGTGGAAATAACTAAAAGAAAAAGAGAAGATAATTAAAACCTCAAATTTTATTCCTTTGTCTCTCAACCTCCAAATCCCAACATTCTGAAATAATATAAAAATAACTGTTTTCTACCATTCAGTAAATTACCAAAACCTTAGGAAAATTTCTTTTTAACATGAATATGTAAAGATTACAGTTTTGTTCCTTTATATATTTAAATCATAAAAATTAAAACTGGGATATTCCTTCTATTCAATTTGTCTAGTTTCTTGAGTTAAAATTCCTAATTACCTGTTCCATTGTTGCCTCGTGTAGCTCATTGAGATTCAATGTATAAATACCATCTTCAGTTCCAAAAATAATGTACTGATCTAAAATAGTTAAGATAAATTACCACAATATATGATTATTTTCTGAAATCATTCACTGAAATAATGGCTTTATATTTACTGGTATGAAGAATAAGACACCCACTCATCTAAAGAAAAACTAATTTCTAAAATTCATGCCACCTTCTTTTTCTTATTCTCCAATTCTTTTCTTATTTTTCAAAAGCAGATATTTTCTTAGACTAACTTGCTATGGCTTTATTTTACTATCTGATATTCCCCTTCAACATTTTTCATTATAGTTATCTATTTTTGCAAGATACCTCAAATGCTCTTTTGAAAAAGGAAATTATAAATTATTTTCCACCAAAAGAAATCAGGACTCCTTGGAGAAAAGACTGATTCCAATTCTGGGGCAAGGAAAGTACAAGATGAGCCCTGAAATCTTGTTATGCCAGAAAGCACTCAAGGAAGCACTCAAAAAATGTTGAGGACATAGTAAAGAAAAGAACAGAGGAGCTCCTCCTGGCCAAAACTCTGGGACAATGTAAGCACTGAGATAATAATAGCAATAGATTATAGCTCACTGAATAAAATAGGAATTGCTAAATTCAAACTGATATAAATACATAAATAAATAACTGGGAGAGAAGGGAAAGCTTTTCTTTAATAAACATAAAAAGAATGATGGAGTTAGAAAATTGTCAATGGGTGCTAAAACTAGCAGATGAAAGTTGGATAGCAACAGGATATTTACAGTCTCGGTGTTTCTCCATAGTAACTAGGAAAAATAGTAACTTTTCAGTAGCCAAAGGTAGCAAACATCACCTTACCCAACTGATCAGTGCTAATGCTAACATCATCAGTATATGGCAAGCTGATATCATGTGCCTCTTAATATGACTCACTAAGAAAGGCACAATAACACTTCTGTGTTGTTCCCACTAAAAATGTGTAACCTGGTCTAAGCATGAGGCATTCTACAAAATAAGTGGCCTCAAAGATATCAAGATCAAGAGAGATAAAGAAAGGATAAGGAACTGTTACAGTTTAAAGGAGACTAAAGAGACATGGTAGCTAAATGCAACATGTGATCCTGAATTGGATGTTGGACTGGGGGTAACAAGGAGAGGGGTGATCACTATGGACATTATTGAGATAATTAATAAAATTTGAATAAGGACTGTGGATTAGAAAACAGTTCTATCAACGATAAATTTCCTAATCTTTATTATTGTACTTTGATTATGTAAGAGACCATTCCTGTTGCTAAGAAATACTGAAGTATTTAAGAGATAAAGAAGCATGATGTTTCCAACTCATTCTGAAGTGATTCAGAAAAAAATGCATGTATAGATAGATGGACATAGTGTTAAACAAAATGGAATAAAATAGAAACAATTGGTGAATTTGAGAAAAAGACAAACAGGAGTTCCTTGTACTATTTTTATAACTTTTCCATAAGTTTGAAATTATATCAAAATTAAAAATTACAAACCAAAAAATAAACCATCTCCTTACTGTTAAAAATATTGTATTATGTTCATACTTTCAAATAAGGACATTTAAAACAGATCATTGTATGTCTTATTTTCACTACTGTGTTGAAGGGGAAACAAACATTTCCTCAACACCCTCTACTGCCTAACCTCTGTTTGATAATCACTGGACACTCAGATAGGCTCCTTCCTTCCTTGCAACAAGGTGAATACTAAGAGAACTTATAACACAAATGATTGCACCAAGAGTCAGAGGTGTTAAGTGTGTTTCCCAAGTCACCTAGTAATGACAGAACTAAATTCAAACACAGACTATTTGATCCTAAATTTTTCCTCTACACATTATGCTTCCTCACTTAAAAAAATACACAGTGTAAATTTTTAAAAATAAATTTTGTTATTTTGACATCATTTCAGACTTATGGAAAAGCTGCAATAGTAAAAAGAATTTTTGAATATTCTTCACACAACTTCCACAAATAGTAACATCTACTCTTTTTCTTATATCTTTTTCACTCTATACACACATAATTTATCTTTCTGAACTGTTTAAGTTACAGGCATGATGCCCTTTGCTCCTAAATATTTCAGAGTGTATTTCCTAAAAATAAAAAAGCCATATAATCACAGTACAATGATAAAAATTAGGAATTATCTAATCTTAGTTGTGGAGATTGGCAATTATCCAAGCAATATCCTACAATTATATGTAAAAGAAAATCCAAATTCAAAATTATGGTTGCAATCCATTGTGATGTCTATTTCATCTCCTTTAATCAGGAACAGTTACTCTGTATTCTATAATCAAATGCCTTTAGCTAAAACTCTTATTTATATGTTTAAGTTGTTGAAGGTACCTGTATCATTTAGTCTCCAAAGTCTTATTTTTAAAATAAACAACCTTAGTTTGCTGATCATAAACATCAATTTCCCATAATAAATACTTCATTGGAGATGTACATAAAAGTCCAGAAATATTACCTTTTGTATCAGGATGTATCCAGGACGTTGCACAATTAATTTTCAAAGGGCAGCCATCAAAAACTTTGGAAAAACATGCTCCCATCTTATTTATAAAAAGAGAAATTTGACTTATTTGATTAAATAACTTTATATGTTCTTTAAAAATAGCTAAGTTTATTATGAAATGCCAAAATTCTTTTTATTTGCATATACTTGTGGTTTCATCCCAAAGCAAAATATCTATTTTCATATAATTTAACTCCTTCTACCAAGGGAATTTCATATTCTTTCTTTTTGTACTCCACTATTTAGGGGCAAAAATATAAAATTTACCAAAACATCTACATACTTCAATAATATATTCTAGGAATTTTAAGTTACTATTTTAATTAGGATTAACATTTATTAATGTGACACAAAGAATGATTTTATTCAGTAACATTATAATGATTATAATTGCAGTATAACACCATAGTAATGATAATAGACAAGAAGAAGATTTATATTAAATATTAGACTTTTACTGAATAAAAAAGTACAATTAATAAAACACCCTATTCACATGATTGGCTGAGACACCTCAAAGATGGTTCCACTCAAGGACCAGAGAAAAAGCATTAACATAAGCTTCCCTATTCCTTTTCATTGTGTGTAGTCAAATGTGAGAATGGCTTCAGGGGTAGAAAGACATTATCCCACATAATGAAGATGACACAGTATTAATATCATATTTAAAATTAAGTTGGCCTTTGTGGGCCAATCTGAAAGCCCAATTGCCATTACCTATAAAAAGTGAAATACTTTCCACACTCTAACCAACTTATTCAAATTCGGGTACACAACCTGACCCATGGTTTATTCAAATGTATCTAATGCCTTATACTATAACACAATCTATTGTTCTAGTTTGTATTTTATCATTTCTTTCTTTTCAATGGCTCAAGATACCTAACAATTAATAAACTTATGCTGCTTCTAAAGGGATAAAGTGGCAAATGGTTCACATAAAAATATTCCTTACCAGTACTTTAGGGGTAGGTGGAAGGCCATTGATGACTGGTTTCTGTGGAAAAACATAATTTTTAATACTATTAGACCCCATAAGCCCTAAAGAATTATTTACACATTTAACAATTCAGTTATTCAAATTATGGAATTAAGTAAACTATTACCTTACACAATAAAAACAGTATTAGTCATAATTAATTGCCAAATGCCTATTATACGTACAGGGAAGTCTCGCTTGTCCTTTTTTCGTGGTAATTGTGGTGCTTGTGCAGATCCTTCTGTATTTTCACTAATTAGTTTTGAAACACCATCACCATTTCCTAAAAATAATCATGGGTAAAAGTTGAATGAACATACAAATAAGTATACATTTCTTGAAAAATAAGTTCCCTTTCTCTACTACTTGGATTCCACTTGGGTGATCCCTTATTAGGGAATATTCTCTACTGTTAGATGAAGTTAGTTTATCTTTGACGCTTTTCTCTAGATTATGTGGAGGCAGCACTGCATCTTTAGCAGTGGTCTCAATCCATGCAAATAACTACTGTCTTTTCATTTTGTGAGAAAAATGAAATTTAACTTACTTAATGCTGATATTTAAGGCCTTGCATAATTGAACGTCAACCTACCTTTTTAGTCCTGTCTCCCAGCTTACATCCTTCAAAAGTTCTTTTCACATTTCTGCCATACTAGACTGTACTTCAAACACAATTCAGATTTTCCTGCTTCAGTGCATTTCCTCATTCTTTCCTGTTCTCCAAGAATGTCTTAGCGCTGACTTTACCTACTGAAGGCTGACCAACGCCTTTAATACCCTGCAGTAAGTCTACCTCCTCTATTCCCTATCCTTATCTTCTTCAGAAATCTCTGAGCTTTAATTATATACAGTTAGTTATCATAGGAGAACTTATACAAGCTTTCTTGTCTAATGTTGCCTGTGTACTGGTATACTTCTGCTACAGACCCTGAACTTCTGGAGGGCAGGAATTCCATTCATCTTACTAGATCCTACAGCATTTAGGAAGGGATCAAATGAGGGTTGGATTGAATTGAATCTATTTATAACCTATCCATGTGGAATTAAAGAACATTCACAAAGTTTTAAATAAAAGTAATAGGACTGACTAAAGAGAAAAGATATTCCTTAAATAGGTACAAAATGACCTTCTTTTCAGTGTTTACTTTGTTTTATTTACCCAGTTCACAGTATCTAGTCGTATGCACTCCAGGGCTGATGATACTGCTAGCCATACCAATAAAGGAAGTCTCTGCTGCAGGAACACAACTTGGGCTACTCTGTCGTCTGAGAACTTGGGGAGCTCTGTTCTCTGAATCAGGGCAACGTTTTATGGTTGATTTTTCTTCATCTGGGAAGTTATCTTCAGGATAACTGTTTATTCTTGGCTATTGATAAGACAAAAAAGTATTTTAATAAATTTGGATTAAAAAAAAATAAAAGTTATTAGGTAGCCAAGACCTTAGGAAAAGAAATTATACCTCTTTTCTTTCTTCTATATAGTTCTATTCACGAGGCTAAGCAAGTAAGAATTGAGTTGCTGCCCCAACACAACTATGGACTTGCTATATGATTTTTATTAGCCTTAATCCAAAATGGCTAGACTTTTATAACAAATAAAAATGTGTAAACAATCCAAAAAATATTTAATAAGTAGGTAAAAGAAATACAATGACTTAATGAAGCAGGAGTCTACTGAAATGTCAAATTGTATAAAAATAAATCTTCCTTCCAAGCATGTAAGTTACCTTCTCAAATAACCAATAACCTATTTCTTTGCCCTTTCCAAAACTATTAAAAATACTGTATTTTCTCACAAAATTTTCTTTTAAAATACAATTTACATCTTTGTACTCCCCCTCCCCCAAAAGAAAACTATTCATGTAAAACATATTTAAGAGACTGCTGAACAAATTCAATACAATACCTGGAAAATGTCAAATTCTTACACAGCTTACCTTAGGAGGTAGAGGAGGTGGTATTGCGCGCTTTGAGGTTGATCTAATACAAACAGAATAATGCAATTTAGACGGTGATAAATGACCACAACATAAAATACAGGCACACAATTAAATGTGTATTAAATTCTGAAGCGGATATAAAAGACAAATAGATCACAATGCAGAGTATAAAACCTTTAGGAAGACCTAAGACGTCATACTAACAAATTGTATTAATATGACTATAAAATAGAGATTTTATAAAGTAGACCCAAAGTCTTTTTTACTTTATGGCTATGTTTCATTATATTTAATATATAATAAACACTAGATTAAACTTACTAGTAAAACACTGACTCAAAATTTTAGAGTTGGAATACAGAGGTAATCATAGACCCAAGTGGTTAAAGGCCTTAAATATCAGCAAACCCTTTGCTATTCGAAGTCTGGTGCTTAGACAAGTAACATGGCATCATCTGGGAATTTTTATAAATGTAGCCTCTAGACTCACTGAATCAGAATGTGCATTTTAACAAGATTTCCAGGTCATTAATAGGCACATTAAAATTTGAGAAGGACTGATCTAGCCTACTGGTTCCACATACTTATCTATAGCCACTGCAATCAACCGGGAAGCTTTCTGAATTCTTAAGATTCCTGTCCTAAAGACCGCATTTTATAGCAGGGGTAGACAAACTTTTCTGTAAAGGGCCAGGCAGTAAATACTGTAGGCTTCATGAGCCATACGATGCTCCCAACTATTCAACTGCTGTTGCAGTGTGAAAGCAGCCTTAGACAATATGTAAACAAATAAGCGTGACTGTGTCCCAATAATCCTTTGTTTATGGACACTGAAATTTGAATGTCATATAATTTTCAGATGTCACAAAATATTATTCCTCTTTTTTCAACCATTTAAAATGTAAAACTCATTGTTAGCTTCCAGGCTGTACAAAAATAGGCAGCAGGCCAGATTTGGCCCCTAGGTCCTATTTGCCAACCCCAGATCTATAGGCCTAATGTGGGGGTCCAGGAATCTGTATTACCAAAGAACTCTCTAGGCAACTGTAATGCACAAATAAGTTTGGAACAACACATCTAGGACAGCCCCCACAGCTACTAAGGGAAGAGAAGTCTAGAGATATGAAGTAACTACACTGCAGAGATGTAATTGGGGCATTGTGACTTCTGCTACAGTAGTTTTTTCTACTACATCATGTGACTCATCTTTTACTATATTAACATTATGTAATACATTCTGATTTTAAAAAACAAATGACAAAAACCTTAATAATCAATACATGATGCTTTTTGGTAATAAAAGAAAGACAAAAGCCTTATCCTGACAAAAAGCATAGTATAATTTTTTAAAAAATAAAAATTAAAGCTTATTATATCATTCCTCTACCTCCAAACACTGTTCTTATGTAACCAAGTGAAATATCATCAAGAAAACAACTTACTTGCCAGTACTTGCACCATCAACAAAAGGATTCCAACGCAATACAAAATTTGGGTCTGATGATACTCCCTGTGAAGATAAAAAATATAGTTTAAAAGGTTTCCTTGTAATAAATATTAATCATTTTATTTGATTCAGGAAAACACTCCAGTGTCATGACTGTTAATCAGCTTGGCACTCAACCAACTTTGTAAACTCCAGCTAGCTTTGCTCTGTCATTTGACATATTTAGGTCAATAACTCATTATCAGTTGACTTTAACTTAAGAAATTCCATAAACATACTAAATACAGCTTAAATGTGACGAACCCTTTTTACCAACATGTCAGTATATTCTAAAGCAAAAGAGGAAAAAAATACTGAATTACTTGCATCACTATTCCATCAGGATAGAGAACTAAACATCATATTATTGAATTATCAATAATTTATTGGTACCACTACTTTTTCCTCCTAGCATGGAAACAAAGGATTGATATACAGCAATAATACAAGAAGAGTACTAATTTCAAACATTAAGAAAGAAAAGATTCATTAACAAAAGACACTCTAAAAACTACACTTTCACTAAAGCTTAAAAATAAATTAGATACTAAGATAACTTCAACAGTACACAATGAATACAGCAAAGATTATTTCTAATAAACATGACAGAAAATTATCTGCTAAATTTACATTTTAAAATGAAATAACTATGAAAAAATGAAAATAGTTGAAATTAATTATTCTAAAAATGAAAAAAAAAATTATGATTGAGGCTGACTCTAGTAATATCTTGCTTTATCTATTCTTTCCTTTTAGATATAGAAAGGTTAACTAAATAGTAGTCTCAAAATTAAGAGCAAAGGTTAAAAAAATCTATATTAACAAAAAAAAATTCTCCAAAAAACATTAAGGCAATGCAAAAATGTGTAATTTACTACAAACCTAAAAGAATAGGTAAGAAAAATCATGCTGAGAACTAAAGCAGTGCATCAAATTCCACATTTTTAATAACTTCATGTAATTCCTTCAAAAGGCTCAGAAGGGGTCAAAAATAATGGTTGAAACAGTCTCTTACTTTGTACCCTTGTCAAAATACACCTAATTATAAGTTTTTTTAAACTTTAACATGTGAAATACATTATCAAAATTAATGCCTGAGTGTATTAGTTTGCACCCTAATCAATGTATACCTAATTATAACTTTTCTTAAATTTAATGTGTGAAATACTTTCAAAGTCACAATTCCTACCATTTCATCGCGTGCTTCTGTTTCTTTTCTCAGAGGAGGTTCAAACTGTAATTTGTCAACTGCAAAATATATAACAAATGTTTACAAATTCAGTATCTTACAGGGTGAAGCACAGAAATGTAATGAGAAGTATGTATACTGTGGAGGTCAGGGAGAGAAGAGAAGATGTAAAAGAAGATGAAATCTCCTATTTTTTTTTATACTATAAGAGTGTCCCTTTCCTTATGCTTACCAAAAGAAAGTAACAATCTTAGATCTTCCTTACATCTCGACTTTATTCTTAGATGGAGTCAAGAAATTAAATAGCACTTTTCGTGTAAAAGATTTTTAAAAATTAATTAAAAGTAGATAACCAAGAGAAAAAAATAAAAGGAATTCCTCCATCTAGGCTGCAGACTCTACTTTGAGACTAATTTAAACTAAAACTTCATGGCAGAAATGAAACAAGAAAAATTACCTATAAATTATCTAAAAGAACAAATGATTTTTGTCAAATTAAATATTACCATTGTATTCAGAAATCTAATATTATATTATAAAATGTGTATTTTATTTGACCTCATTCTACTGATTTCAGGATTATTTCAAATATTCAAGGAATAATTTCTTTTATATGAAATACTCAAAAACTGAGAAAAGGATGGTTTATTATATACTTATAAAGTATACAGAATTTTAAAATCCTAAAATATGATTAAAAGCCAAAAAAACTATAAAACACTCACACTTGCTTCATAGAGATGCAAAACCCTAAATACAATCTTAGCAAACAATAGACATTTACAAAGCACTTTCAAATAGGATCCAGTGTTGTCCTTACCCTTGAAAACAAGATTTGTAAAGCAAAGTACTGACACAACTCATCAAATTAACCAAAAACAGTAAGTCATAAGATTTTTAATCAAAGCTTATAAGATATTCCGTAAGATATATTATCTATTTTTAACAATCTAAAATAAAAAGCCCTTATTCAATAATGACTTATTTTTTGACATAACTAAAAATATCTTAATTCACGAGCCACTACTATAATACATGAAGAACCACCTCACCCTTTTGAAAAGGGGATGAGATAAAGCTTGTTCTGTCACAACTAGAAACACTGGCAAGTAAGTCTAGATACAAATTATATGGAAAAGAAATAACATTATTTTTTAGTAACAAGTATTATCCAGCAAATTTAGACTTTAAAAAATTCTTAGAGAAAGAAACTTTCATAAATTTGTAGGATTAAAGACATAGAGAAAATCTCAGTAGAGAAATAGAACTTTCATACATATAATATATAATATATATATATGGAAATGTCTAGATCTGAAAAATACAATATCTGAAGTAATTCATTGGATGGGCTTAACATCAGACAGAACATTAAAGAAGTAAAGATCAATGAACTTGAAGTCAGGGCAATAGAAACTATCTAATCTGAAGAACAAAGGAGAAAAAAAACTACCACAAGTCTAAATAAATGTTAGCATGATATACTTATATGGTATCACACTGGTGCAGAGAGTTAATGACAGAGTGGTATGGAAAAACTACCCTTTGCATATTAAAGACTATATTTAATAGGAATATCTTACCAACTCTACAGTAATACGAGGGATGAATAACTGGCAGCTGATAAGAGCTCTGGGATGTATTATGTTGCGATAATTGTTTAAAGTTGAGAGTGATGATGATTGTACAACTTAAGTGAAGATAATGTAAGAAACTGATCATTTATCTTGGGATAGAATATATATTAAGTGAAGTTAGGAACCCACTACTTAATAAATCAAGCCCTCGACTTGAGGCTTGCTCTTGTGAAAGTCAGAGTTGTAAATAAGAGGCTGAGCCCTCCTATAATTATGCCTGAGAGGCATCTCCAGAGAACCTCTTTTGTTGCTAAGATGTGGCCGTTCTCTTTCTCTAAGCCCAACTCGGCAAATGAATTCATTAACCTTCCCACCTATGTGGGACATGACTCCCAGGAGAATTAATCTCCCTGGTGACGTGGGACATGACACCCAGGAATGAGCCTGGTTCTGGCAGCGAGGGATCGAAAATGCCTACTTGACCAAACGGGGGAAAAAAGAAAGGTAACAAGCTGAAGTCACAGTAGCTGAGAGATCCCCAAATAGAGTCGAGAGGCTATCCCGGAGGTTTCTCTTATGCAAGCTACAGCTAGACATCCCAAATGGCCACAGTATGCCATGCCCTTACCAAAAATAGTCCCTGAATACCTAGGTCCCTACCTGGGATTCTATAAAAGATTCATTCACTAAGTTTTATCATTCAGAAACTTAAATCCACCAGAGTGTTCCTATACCAGACAAGTCCTAAAACCTGAGGCAATAGCCTCATTAATATCAACAATTAGATGCAGCTCCCTTCCTCATACTGTCAACACCCCCTTTAATATGAACAAGTTAGGGTGCTCAATGCTTAAACACCCCTAAAGATGAAGGAAGAGATCAAGTGAAAGGAAGGGGTAGCAACAAACAAGATAAGATTTAACAAAGAACTATAAATGCTGAAACTACATAATTATATATATATTTTTGGATGCTGGGGTGTTGGAAAGGCTGGAAGGAGGCAAATGACATGGTGGAACTGTAGCCTATAGCATCCTTTGGGATTTGCTCTATAGCTGCTCACTGAATTGTGCTTTAAAAGTCTTCACCTTTCTGTATATACCCTATATTGCATAATAAGGAAAGAACTGAAACTGTGGAACTGTAATCTATAACAATTTTTGAAATTACCTATATAACTGCTTGTTGAGCTGTACATCGAGAGTTGACACCTTTCTGTATGTATGCTATATTTTACAATAATGGAAATGGATGAAGCTGTGGAACTGTGGCCCATGATATTCTTTGAAATTTGCTCTCTAATAACTTGTGAAATCCTACTTTGAAAGTTATCATCACTGTTACGTATATATGTTAAAGTTCACAATAAAAAATAGAAAAAAGAAAAAAAGAAAAAATAAACACTTGGTATATTTTGCCCTTGACAAAGCAATCCACCTCCTGCTCTTCCCTCCAAAAATAAAACCCAGAAAGTCAAAAAACACCACAAGCTGACTTCAAAAACAACAAAAACTCTTAAATACATAAGAACAACAAAACACAGAAAATCGCTAAAGGATATGATCAGACAGCTAAATAAAGACCTTAAACATTAAAAAAAAAAAAAAGAAAAAAAAATTTGTTTGTGTGTATAAGGGGGTGGGAGAACAGAACCTCAGTGACCTGTGAGATGATATCAAGTGGTCTAAAATATAACTGGTGTCCTAGAAGGAGAGAAGATACTGAGGCAGAAAACAATATTTGAATAAATAGTGGCTAAATGAAAATAAGTATCAATCCATAGATCTAACAAGTTCTATGATCCCAAAATAGAACGGGAAAAAATGTACCTAGACATATCACAGTCAAATTGCTAAAAGTAAAAACAAAGAAAGAACAACAACAAACATAAAAGTTTCACAGTGTAGTACTTATTAAGGACCCATGTGATGCACATGGATATTTTCTACCTTACATCTTTTTCAAAAGTCCTGGTTATGACCTCCTGAACGAATGCCATGAATTGGGTTGTAACCTGTAGCTTAAACAATACTAATGTAGAGAACATATGGGCTATGTCATACTTCAGATCATTTTTTATAAATAGTTTTTCTGTCAACAAAGACTTTTGTTTGATTATTATTGTCTATTTCTAGGATGGCTCAAAGCTTGTCAAAAAGACTCAACTTTAATCATGGCAAAAAAAAGTTGCGTGATTGTGTTTCCTATCCCAGAAATCCCTAATTACTTCTCTAGTGATGGAGTCACTCATTTCCCTAGAACTGTTACTAAGGACATTTGTAAGACATCTTACTCAAAATCTTCATTGCCTTTTTCACTCACAGTCTTCAGGTGAAGATAAAAAGGACAAACGGAATTTTCAAACTTAAGTTGTCTAAATTTTCAGGAAGTCTTAGAATTCCTTGGCCTAGTGTTTTTATGATCTTAATGTCAATGGGATCAATTCCTTAGGGAGCCCATCAACTCTCTCCCAATGAACCAAAACTAAGCATCCTATACTTCTGCAAATACTGCCTTCAACTTCAGTCTCTATGATTACAGGCTAATATAGCCGAGACATATAATATAACCAATTTAAATTTAAACAGAATTGAGAAGCATTCCCTCTGAAAGAATCTTTTCATGATTTTAAATGCAGACTGTCTTCTGGAAAACTGCCCACCCCCCAACCTCAACAAACAGAATCTTACCAGGTATTGTTAACAACTAACATAGAGGTAAAACAGGGTGTTGATCCTTGCATCCATGTCTCTCAATCACTGGAAGATTGTTCCAGCAGGAGACCTCAAATTGAAGATTACAAGGTGTGCCAGTTTGAATGTATTGTGTCCCCCAAACACCGTTATCTTTGATGTAATCTTGTGTGGGCAGACATTATGAGTTTTGATTAGATTTCCTTGAGTGTTTCTTTGGAGATGGGTCCCATCCAGCTGTGGGTGATGACTCTGATTGGATATTTCCATGGAGGCATGGCCCCACCCATTTAGGGTGGGCCTTGATCAGTGGAGCCATATAAATGAGCTGATGGGCAGAGGGAACTCAGTGCAGCTGTGAGTGATGTTTTGAAGAGGAGCTACAGACAAGAGGGACACTTTGAAGAAAGCACAGGAGCTGCAGATGAGAGAAAATTTGAAGATGGCCATTGAAAGCACTCTTGCTCTGGAGAAGCTGAGAGAGGACAAATACCCCAAGTGCAACTAAGAGTGACATTTTTGAGGAACTGCAGCCTAGAGAGGAACATCCTGGGAGAAAGCCATTTTGAAACCAGAACTTGGAGCAGATGCCAGCCATGTGCCTTCCCAGCTAACAGAGGTTTTCCAGACACCATTGGCCATCCTCCAGTGAAGGTACCCGATTGTTGATGTGTTACCTTGGACACTTTATGGCCTTAAGACTGTACCTGTGTAACCAAATAAACCCCTTTTATAAAAGCCAATCCATCTCTGGTGTTTTGCATTCTGGCAGCATTAGCAAACTAGAACACAAGGAATCCTTCAGAAGCAGATTACTGGAAAAAGAAGACAACTTCTATGAAGGAAGACTATTAGATCAAGCTGATGACTACCCAAAGTTGGACATCTGCCAAAGACTCACAGAACAAGATGATCAGAACCACTGAATCATACTTCAGTCTGCACACTTTGGTTCGTTATTTTCTTAGCTACATTTTTCCTCCTTTCAGCCAGTTGAAGGTTTTAGATTTCTGACAGACACTTGTTACCTCTTAATTATGATACCTATTCTTAATATCCTGGGTATGAGTCTAACACTTGGTTAAAATCTACTTCAGCTAAAATCATATAATTAAACCAACTGTTGGACTTGCACCTGTTTACTCTGTGGATGCCTCCTGTCTTCCTTTGGTGCCAATTCCTTTTAATCAGTTGCTTTTCTAGGTAACTGGATTCAACTACTCACTGACTTTTCAGATGACAAACAACTAAAAAAACTAGGTAATTCAGCTCATACCCCATATCTGGGTCAGACTCAGAAAGTTAAAAAAAAAAAAAATCTGTCTTGCTATTCATCGTACAGGGAGGATAAGCACAAATTCAACTGCAAAATTAACAAGAAACAACGTTTCTCTCAAGGATATGCTGCATGTGTAAGGTATAACATAATGACCCTCTCTCTGAGTTATTATTGCTTTTTTACTGAAAAACCTCATTCTCATAAACTGTCAGAAACTTGGTTGTATGAAACTATATTAAGAATAAGCCATCCCACTATTGTCTAGAAGATCTAAGTCACTGGCTGTTAAGGATTTAAATGTATCTCCCCAAAAGATAAGTTCACGGCCTAACCCCTGGTCTCATGAATGTGATCCTGTTTGGAAATAAGATCTTTAAAGATGTTATTAGTTAAGATGAGGCAAACTGCATTAGGATGGATCTTAATCCAAAATGACTGGTGTCCTTATGAGATGAGGAAATTTGGACACATACAGAGAGAAAAAGCAGCTGTGTCACAGAGGCAGAGATTGAGTTATGCCACAAGCCAAAGGATGCCATGGATTGCTGGCAAGCCACCCCCAGGACCTTACAGATTTCAGAGGAAGCATGGCCCTGCTAGCACCTTGATTCAGACTTCTAGCCTCCAGAACTGTGAAACAATCCATTTATGCTGTTTTAAGCCACCCAGTTTGCGGTACTTCACTATGGCAGCTGTAGGAAACTGAGACTCTAACACAGAATCAGATTCAATTTCCAACCTAGATACAGAGATTCAAATAAAGGGGTTTCTGAACACAGCATTCCACATTTATCTCAGTTTTGTAGTTTCAAAGGAAGCAGCCCCCCAGGTCTACTTTATAGTATAGTCATGATGCTGAGCCTTTCATACACATCCCTACTTTGCTTCAAGCCATCATTTAAATTTCAACTGAACTCCCTTCTTTCCTAAATCCTTTCCTAAATCCTGTAATAACTCTTCTTTCCCTTTGTTTAATGAGATGGCACATGGTTCTTTTAGTGTGTGATCTCCCTCACTGCAAGGGATGACTTTCTTGCACTATGTTCATCCTTGCTGGTTTTAGAGTGATTGGACCAGGGTAACAATAATTATTTATATCCATTAAAGATACATAAGCAAGAATGCTTATGGCAGTCATATTGGACAATAAATGGGAAACAAATCAAATGCCCATCGACATAAGAATAGATACACTGTGGTATATTCACATAATGGAATATTATACTTTAATGAAAAAGAATTAACTATTGCTACACACAACATGAATGATCTCACAGACATAAAGTTGAACAAAAGAAACCAGCCATAAAAGAGTACATATTATATGATTCCATTTATCTGTAGGTCAAGATCAGGCAATACTAATATATGGTGACAGAGATCAGAGCAGTGATTAGTGTGGGCAGGGAATATAGGAAAACAAAAGGGTTATGAATGTGAATGGGCATGAGGGAGAGCCTTCTGAGAGTCTGATAATGTTCTATATCTTGATCTAGGTGGTAGTTTCACAAGTGTATACATATTTAAAAAGTTGTTGAGCAGTAAAGCTTTGAGCATTTTATCAGGTCAATTTAAAAAACTGAAACAAAGTGGAATATAACTAACTAGAAGTATATACAATCTAATAAACAAACAAAAACAGACATAAAAAATTCCTGATAGGCAAAGAAGACTTGAGAAAATTTAAACACAAATCACCACTAAAAAAACTTTTTCAACTTTACCACTTTCTGTCTGGTACTTGAAGCATATGGACCAGACTCCATAAGGATACTAGTATTGTGAGCACTCAAAAAAGAACTAATTCTTGAACTACTGGGTTAGCGCTTAAAAAAAAAAAAAAGCCTATTTTGGTTAAAGACATCAATTCTTCCAAATTAATATGTTAAGATATAAATCTAATGAGATCTCAGTAAAAAATCATAGGTGGTTTTTTTTTTTTTTTTTTTTTGATAAGCTGATTCTTAAATTTATGTGAGGAAAATAAAAAAGCCAAAAAAAGAATAATGAAAAAGAACATGAACAAGGTATGCAGAGGTGGGAAGAGTAGGAGGAGGAGGATTAGTCCTAATAGATTTTAACAGATACTATAAAGATACAATAATCAAAAGTGTATAGCTGACATATGAATAGACATTAACACAAAAGAACAGAATTTCTAGAATAAGCCCCAAAATATGTATGGAAATTTATTACATAATAAAGGTGGCATATCAAATCCATGAGAGAAAAGATAAAGTTTTAAAATAAATAGCATCAGGACAAATGGGTAGTCATCTAGAAAGAAACTAAAGTTGAAACCACATTGGAACCAAATAAATTAATATCTTTTACCCAAGATTTAAGTAGAAAATAAACATAAAACACAAGAAGAAACCATCGGGAAATTCTTTTATAACTTTGGAATCAAGAAGGCCTTGCTAAATAAAATTCAAAACCCAAAAGCTATACAAAAAAAAGACAGACAACTTGGAATACATTAATGGAATACTGTAGAGCTGCATAAAATAAAGACAAGAGCTTTATAATGGTATATCATCTGCTACTTTCTATTTGGTATTTGAAGTCCATAGAGTTCACATCAAACCATACAAGAAAGTATCAGTATAAGAAGATTCAGCAGTCTGGGCAGTCACAAAGAAACTAAATCTTGAATTACCAGCCTAACTAGAACAACTGACATGGGAAGGACATTTCCACTCTCCATTCACCTAGATTTTCAAAGCTGTGTCCAGAAAGCTATAAATATTTGAGTTCAGGAAAACTCATACCTAAACAAAATGCTCATCTGCAATGACTCTAGTCCCAATATTTAATGAATTATCTTCACCTATATGATTTACGGTTTTTATTTCTATTTTGTTAGTCATATATCTTACTTTACTGTAAACCACTTTAAATCTCTTTTGGAACGGGTAAGCATTTTAGTAAATAAACCCATAACTAAAACTTCTTTCCAAAACTATTCTTTCAAATTCATGTGGCTAAAGTGACAAATATTGTTGACAAAAAATTTGTCTGTCAATGATTAGTTTACTAAATAAAAACTCAATTTTCCCTTTTAAATATTTGCTTTAGGAAACAGTTATCTAAAGTGTTAGTCTGAAAAAAAAATCTAAACCAATCCAAATGTCCAATAAAAAAGACCTATTTAATTATATTTTATCAACCCAATGAAACATTAAACATACTGGTTATAAAGGCTAAGCCTTTTATTATGTTAAATAAAATTTTATATATAGCATAAATCTGTATATATATAGCATATATATATAAAAATTTATATAAAATTTTATATATAGCATAAATTCAGCCATGTAAAAATATACATGGAAAAACATGTAGGAAATTCAGCAAAATATTAATATGAGTTGGTGCTAGGAGATATGATATCGGGCAATTTTAATTTTCTATTTTTCCTCTTGTAACTTTTTTGCAATGGGCATGTATTGCATTCATAATGAGAAAGTAACAGCCATTTAAAAAATTACAAACCAAAGGAATTCCATTAAAACCAGAAAAGCAACATCTATTTTAGAGGTATGCTTATATGTTAAAGTATGTGAGATATTATTATTCCATAAGAAATTATAAGAACACCCAGATCAACCCTCCAATACCACCAACTGAAAATGTATACTAAACACATACAATTTATTTCTGAAGCTGTCCGTTCAGCTCTGGCATTCCTGTTTGTAGATCTAATGGTATGACGAATAATTGCATGGGGCTGTGAATATAAGCATAATACACACTTTAAAAAATTTCAGTGATTATAAAGGATAAACTTTTAATTAAATGTTCATTTATTGACAAATGATTGCCTACTAATAAAGTAAGTTGTATGATAAATATAAAACAAATAAAATGAACAGTAAGATAATTTAAAGTTTATTCCCTTATTCCATGTTTATAAACATGGAAAATATTGAAGAGATTCAAAGACAAGTAAGACACAAATCCCGTCCTCAAAGAACATATAGACTAGGAAGGTAAGACACATACACAAATACTTATAAGAAAGTATATGGTGTTATTAAGAAGCAAATGGATTGCTATTAATGCCCAAAGGAGGGAGAAATGACTTCCACCTGAAGGCGTATAGATGTTCTTGAAGATGTAATCTGATCTGAGGCCCTGAAGGACAAGTAGGCTTCAGATACGCAGAAAAGTGTGAAAAGCATTCTAGACAGCAGAAAGAGTATGAAGAAAGTGATGCAAGACAGAAAGAGGAATTGTGGAGGGTTTACAGGGAATGCAGTTTTTATTTGACTACAGTGAAGATTAGGTGAAGAAATGATAAGGCTGAATAGGCAAATTGGAGGCGGGGGGGGAGGGGCTGACCTAGATCATGAAGGGCTCTGAATGCCAGGTAAGGGCTCTCATTTTTATTTTCTTGGCAAAAAGGAATTTTTGGAGATTTTTCAGTGAGGGAGTTGTAATCACTGTAGTCAGGCTTTAAGAATAAGCTGACAGGTGTGTAAGAGAGTATGGAAGAGAGAAATAATGGATGCAGGCAGATCAGAAAAGAATATTATAGTAACCCAAGTGAGAGATTTACTATGCTTAGTTCCTGCTTCTTTGAAACTATGCCTTCAGTTCATCAGCACAATCAATCTACCAAATTTCTGATGACTCACCCTCATTCACTGATGATTCAATGGCTCATAAGTTTTTTTTCTCTACTTCAAGACCTGCCAACGTATCAGGGGACTTCAAAAGCCCACGTTTTCTAACTTCAGCTTTAAAGACATTTTCCCGTCCTGTCATCAGTACTTACACCACAAATTCATGCTATACTCCAAATCTCTGATCCTTTGAGCTTATTCTCTCAATTACTCCCATTAAACTTGTTTAATGTTCCCAATGAGAATCTCAAGTCCATTGATCAATTACTCTCTCATTATCCATTAGTAGCTCTCCTCTCTTCATTTCTTCCTCCCTATCCAGTTTAGATCTGGTGGTCTATAATTTCAAGAAATCTCTCACCAATATCCTAAGTATCCCTTGCCCCACTGTTCTTCTGTACACTGGCATGGCAAAATTTCAATCCTGAATGAATCCTACCTGCTATCCTTGCATTTACATCTGGGCTATCAATCACTGCCAGAGGAAAATCACACAGCAGAACACACTGAAAACTTATCTTATCTGAGCCATCAGCTTTGCCCACAAACGCTTCTCTGGTCAATTAACCTATCCATGCTCCTCAGTTACTATTTCACGCCTGCTCCATACTCTTCAAACCCACGCATATACCTTCATACTTTTAGGAGATGACTTTGTCACCTATTTTGTAGAGAAAACAGAAGTCATCAGATAGGACTTACTCAGCATCTAGGTACACTGTCACTCATCCTCTTCTCTAATGCAAGGGAAGAAGTATCCCTATTTTTATCTAAGATCAAGTCCCTCTCCCTCATCATACTCTAAACCACAGCCTCTCTTTCCTTCTCAGAGACTTTGCCTATTTATCTTGCCTCTCTTGAAGCTTCTATTTCTGTCTACTAGATCCTACTCATAAACATTTAAACCTGTTCAAGTTTTTTTTGCCCCCACCAAAAAATAGTACACAAATAAATCCTCTATTTAACTCATTCTCTTCCAACTACTGCTCTATCCTAACCTTCCCCTTCAAAACTAAATTTAATATATGAATTACTCTACTTATGTTTCAAAGCACACCAATCTAGTTTCTCCTCCAACTGTTTGAAAATTACCCTTGTTAAAGTCATCAAGCATTACCTAAATCTAAAGACTACTTTAACTTAACTTCTAGTCAGTATTCTTGTTGAATCTCTCCTTCTTTATTTCAGTGTTCCTTATCAATCATCTTTGCCAGTTCCTCTTCACCTGCTTAATCCTTAAATTTTGGGAGAAATCTCAGGGTTTTTTCTTAGGCCCTCTTACTAGCTGTACGACTTTGGGCTAAATTACTACCACTCTTCATTCCTCATTTCCTCACTAGTAAAATGGGGATATTAATGGTACCTACTGACTGCAAAGGACTGTTTTGAATAATAGATAAATTAACTTGGAAATTATTTGGCACAATGTTTGGCACACAATCAATATTCAGTGAGTGTTAGAAGTTATTATGATACTTATTAGGTATAATTTAAAACCTAAGAACATGAAAAAGAAAATTCCCTTCAATAAATAATAATCAATAACATGTAAACTTTAGTTCCATAGTCTTGCCAAAGTGAGTAGACAGATAAAGGGAAATAAAGAGAAACAGAAATATAAAGCAATCATAAAAGGAGCAAAAGAGAAGAAACACAAGGAGAGAAAGAGGCTCTGGTAAAAATACAGTTGTGTTATAAACAGGCATTAAAAAGGACCTCCCAATGGGTATGAATTCCCTCACTTCTGATTTACTAGTTTTGTTGTTAAATAAAATATATTCAAAATAATTCTACAGTATTTTCATAGAGGGAAGCATAGTTATGAATAGCCCTAAAAGCTTCCAATAAGTGCTAGAAGGGATAAAATTTTCTATGGGAACCTCAACCTAATTCTTTAAAATATTGTTTTCTTTTAATGATTTACATAATAAAGAAACTAAAATGACCAATTGGATTTCTAGGGAGTCTCTTTCATGAAAAATAATATGTACATGGGTTGTGGTTAAACTTTAGTTCTCTTAGTCCAAAGCAATGCTCTTAAAATCTTAATTCCCTTGGAAACAGATGTCCTTTATATATATCTTGTAGAAAGAGCAAACTCTTATTTGAAAAGATTGGATGTGGGGAGAAGGAAAAGCACAAAAGGATAGAAGAGATCAATAACAACCACCTCTGGATTTCTGGGGGACTCAAGGGACACACATCTGATTTTAATCTCAGCTCTCTCTTAAAAACTTTAGGCAAACCAAGAAAATAAATGAGACAGTGATAGGAAGAGCAATGATCCTAATTCTTTCCAGATTAATACAACAGTAACAATATGCAGGATTAGTGTAGTTTACACTGTTAATCTTTATAGCCATAACCATTTAACCAACAAATCTAAGGACATATTTACTATTTGTTTTTAAATAAAAGACTGCAAATATTTCCTTACCTCAAAGTCGTCATCATCTCCTTCAGTGTAATGTGCATGGTTGTCCGGATTGTTAACTTTGTCCAACAGTTCAACTGCTAGGGCTCTAGAGAGACCTGGTTGTCCAACAAAAGTATGCTAAGTAAAAACAAAACAAAACAAAATTTCATGAGTTTGCCTTTATATTTAGAGCTTATAGCTTATAGAAAGTATTATTTGCTCTTTTTTTATTCAGTAACTAGTAGTACAGAAAGCATGACAATTTATTAATACAAATAAATCAGAGAATGTATTAGTAAAAATATTAATCAGAAAACCCAGAATTAATTATATAACTAAAGAACCTTAGTGGGGTAAGTTTATAGCACGAATAATTTCTCTATGGAAAGTTATCTAATCTATATTACAGGTAAAATTACAACCTTGGCTATACTAATGGTCATTATACTGATATGCAAATGAATACTGTGGTATTGTCCATAGCAGTAAGAAAAAAGCACATGTATTCTACATTTAATTCAGTCAATTATGTTAATGTACAGACATATATAATTAAATATTTTGATATTTTAATAAAACCCTTTCTTGGGTTGTTGTAATCATTGACTTTTCTTAATATAAAAGTGTTTTTCACACACACATAGATAATCCCGTAAATTTACCTAAGAAGCCAAGAAAGGCAATTAACTTTAGATGGCAGAAACATTTTTAAGAGTTTCCTTTAAGGTAGAGGTTGGCAAACTATGGCCCATAGGCAAAATCTGGAGTACTGCCTTTTGTTATAAATGAAGTTTTGTTGAAACACAACCATACCCATTTGTATGTACTGTCTATGGCTGCTTTCATGATGCAATAGTAGAAATGAGTAGCTGTGACAGATTGCATAGTCCACAAGGCCTAACATATTTAAAATCTGGCCCTTTACAAAAAATTTGCTAACCCCTGATCTAAGAGATCAGTAACATTAACATTAACATAACACATATGAAAAAACCTAAATACTTTTGTTCTAGTGATTTGTCTAATTACTGCCGGACTGAGGAAATCCCCCTATAATTTCAATGACTTACAGTCAGAAGTTTTTCAGCAGTTGGTCTTTTTTTGGGGTTTTTGGTTAGTGCTATTTTGACAAAATTATGGAATGTTGATGACCTTCAAATAAAAAGAGACATGTACAAAAATATTTCACTAGTATTAGTTTTTTTTTATGTTACTAAATAAAATTAACTTGCAACCAGTTAGAAAGTCTGAAATACATGATTTTTTTCTAAGCCTCATTGCACTATATAGGATAAGCCAAAAATCTAAACCCAAAGCATAGTATATTCTTTGGAAAAACTGTCCATTTCATCTCTTAAGCTAAACACAATCAGGTAACAGAATAATAATATACAATCTTTAAAAATTACATTAAAAACTAGAAATGCACAAGCTGTGTATTTATATGATTTATAATCCTGTCTTCTAGGTATCACTTAGGAATCAAAATAACCTTTACTCATTGCCTAATTTAAATAATGTGTAAATTACTTATTAATTAAGAATAAAGTGTTGGAAGGCATAGAATTAGGGTAGGTAGCTTAAGAGAATGTTTTACTCCTAAAAAGGCAATGGAATTTCTTAGGAAAGAGAGCACAGAAAAGGGAACAATTTTAGCAAAGAGCGGGTTTTCCTGCTACCTGTATTCATGAGGTAGGGAAAGCGAAAAGACACAAAAAAACTAAAGGAATCAAGTTTTGATTGTTAATTAGGAGCAAAAAAGGGTATTTCCACCATTCCCAAGATTCCATTGGAGAAGGGACTGAACAAGAACCAAAGAGATAGAATAATCTGAGTAATCAGCATTGACAGCAGTTCTCTGCAGAGAAATCAAATCATTGCATTGCATTTAGTGGCTTTCTCAGCAGCTTATAGCAGAAGACAGCATGGAGTCAGATTGGATCTGACACTGGCAAAGATTCCTCAATGGTAATGACTGCTCTGGAATCTGTTAATTTATAAATTAAAGTCTCCCAGTTCAAGAAACCCTGGAACTTGGGATACAGGGAATAGGAAGAAACTTGTGACAAAAAAAAAAATACAGCTAATAGAGGATATAAACTCCTTTACTTCCACAGTGTGATTTGCCTTTCACTCTGAGCATCATCACCAGAATGGCCTGCTTCTACATAATACTTTGCATAGGCAGGCTAATGAATGCAGTGATTTAGAACCTTTTTTTGTGAAGGAGCCCCTCAGCATTAAATAAGCTATGGACTAACTACCCAGAAAAATGAATAGACATACAGAGTTTGGGGGGCTCATGGACCCCTAAGAGATCTATGCAATCTAAATTGAATTTTTTAATTTATATTGTTTATTTTATTAAATGTATAGGAAAGACATTACCAGGAAAATAATCTTTTACTCTTTATCATCCAATTAAAGATATCCTTATGGACTATAAGGATAGGTGAAGTGCTTTACTTTGTATGAGGAAGAAGAGATAAGGATAACCTATAGGGATTGACTTTAAGTGTCATGGTATCTGGGAAACCTTTTTATCCCACCTTCATGAAAGTCAGCATATAATTAACAGAAGTAAAGCAATACAGGACAAAAACAAACAAATGTCCAAAATCCTAATGTATCCATTTCAAATCTGTTCCTCACCATACCTCTTACCCAAGCTGCCCAAAAGCTAAGAAAATGATTTTGAGCTTTACAAGAGACAGCAATGGATTAGAAAGGAGCACAGGACCAGAAGATAAACCTAGATCCTTGCCATAGCTTTGCAAGTAATTGGGTGTGCAACTTTGGGCAAACTGCTTATTATGCCTCTGGGTTTCAGCTTCATCATGTATATAACAAGGGAACTGAACCTGTCTCCCTTCTAACTGTAAAATTCTATAAATCTGTATATTCTTTAACTCACCATTTTGTTTTGTCCTTTAGTTTTGGAGGCTGAAAATTACTTTTTGACATTAAGAACAGGGCCCTGAAAAAAAATTTCAGTCAAAATGAGAACAATGTCAGAATACTTCTATTACTATATCTAATAATCAGAATGAGTATTCTATAATGAATTTATACAAGATTACTACTTATGCAGGCACTGATAAAAACTAGCATGGAAAATGGAAATTTACACTTTTTATATTTTGGAATATTTCTCCTTGCTATAGAGATGTTCTTTAGATTTCAAACAAGTCCTTATTCACAAAGCAAAGCTACCAACGTTAAAGGATTTTATTATGATACTGTTACATTTGTAACTAGTATATATTAAGCAAATGTCTATATAATTGATATCATTTTGTAACACACAGATAAGATGTTATTCTAACATTGGGTTGTATGTTTAACTGAATATTGACCTCTATAATTTCTTTGTGTGTATAGGCAAATTATATCCATTTCCTGATCTCTTTCCCTTTTTGGAAAATAATTTTTCTATTCTCCTGCATCTCTTGTATATTACATGAATGATACATAAGTTCTGCAACAGGACTTACTTTCTCTATGGATTCATCTTTGACCATTTTCAATGGATTATGTGGTCACAAAGATGAGGATCTAAGAAGAAAGTCCTAAAATGCCCTATTTTAGTATTTCCTACAAAACTTCCAGGATTCTAAGCAGACTCCTTAGTCTTTTTGTTAAATACTATAGATATTTTCCCTGTTTAAAAATTATTAAATAATTCATATATAAAGGAAAATTGAAAAAGAAAAAAAGACCTATAGACCCACTATCCTAAGATGTTAACCATTTAAAATTTTCTCTTTATTCTTTATCAAAATGCTTACCAATTTTATTACATTATTATAATTACATTATGTAATATTGTGTTCCACTTTTTTCATTAATAATCAATTTTCTTTTCTATGTTGCTTTGGTTTATACATATATTTATAAGAGTTGTCCCTAATCGCTAAATAAAAATTGTTTAACAATTCACCTACTATTGCATATTTAGATTTTTCCCCTGTAGTACTGAAATGGACAATTCTCAGCTTTTTCTTTTCTCGGATTATTTCCTAAGTATAATTTCCAGGTAGTGGAATCACTGAAACATTTTTATTGCCCTTAACAAGTAACATAGAATTATTTTCCTAAAGGTCTGTACTTATCAGCATTCTGGCTAAAAGTAGTTATCTTTTTACTTGTAAATCTTTAGTCATTTGTGAGGTCAAATAGTTTTCCACGTTTCTTTAGTATTTGGTACTTGCTCCTAAACAGTCTATCTTTTACTTATTTGTTGAGTGGGCTCTTTGCATGAGTTCCTTATGTAGTAATATATTAACTGTCTATCGCTTGTCAGGATAACATTTTTCCAGTCTATGCATTTTCTTTTTAATTTTATACCACCAATTAATGTGAAAGTTTAAATTTTAGCCCACTTTATCTTTTGCTTCAGAATACTAAAAAACCTTTTCAAAGGCCCTCCAATATTTTTTTCTGAGATAATATATTCTAAAATGTAAATGATAATATACTAAGCATAGGTATTTCTTCATTATCCCTAGACAAAGCAAAAAGAAATGAAATCAAATGAGAAAATTAAAAAAAAAAAAGTCTCATTAGCTCTATTATGTGTTTATAATTCCAATTAGGACAAAAAAAAGAGAAAAGAAACAAGTTCGATTGGTGGAAGAATGAACAAAAAAATTTCAAGAAAGAACTTTTAATGATGATAGCTACTCTAGTATGATTATTAAGGGAAGTTTCTTCCATGGAAAAGCTTCAAGAACAACAGACAACTCACTCTATGTTGTTTTAGGAATAGCAATAACAGAGGGTAGATTTTTGACAAGATTACCTTTGATATGCACCTTTAGTATTTTACAAAAAGATTTTTTTAAAAACACGACAAATTTATTATCATATAGTTCTGGAGCCTTTAATATTTTGACACACTTGAAAATAAGCTTGGAATATCTGAGTTATCAGTATTTAAAAGTCTCCCCAAAGACTTTATTAATAACTACGTAATTGTAAATAATGAGAACACCTCATCGGATGAAGATCAAACATGGGTGGCTGAAGTTCTCCAAGTTCAATTGCCGTTATTCCTACTGCCCAGATATCACAGAGTTGATTATAGCCACCATTCTTCTCCACTGCTGCAACTTCTGGAGCCATCCTAGAAGTTATCAGTGAATTTTAACATTTTTTATTTTAAAAAATAGTATGAAATCTCCTACTTCTTGTTATAAGCACTATAATAGAAATCTATTTAGTCAGAACAATATTTCAATTAAGAAAAAAGTATGCACTTATAAGTAATGCTTCTTATACTGGGTGAAAGGGACCAAGATAATGTTACTGTAGAAAACTGTGGAGAAATTGTAAGGGTTTTGCAATGACTAGGAGTAAGCATCTCTAAATAAATAATTTTCCAGGAATAGAGAGGGGGAGAGCTGATGGACAAACATGTTTCTCAAAGGAGATGGGTTACATCAGAATCTCTAGTGACGGAGTATGCATGTGATGTGTATTTTGAAAAGTATATTCACTATCACAGTGTAATTTTGTATTTCGAAGGACAAGGTGATAGTCTAGTGTAGAATGAGATTCTTTTTGTTTTAATGGTTTAACATGCATTAAAAAGGCTTGCGTAATTAGTGCTCTAAGTAACTAGTTACAGTAATGCATATAAAAGGTTATTGGACCAGATAAGTTGTCCTTTTTAGTTCCTGACTTCTTTCACTACATTAGCCACTCTCCTTCTCTCCACCTTAAAAATCTCTTATTACAGGAGAAATGGCAAACTTCAAAAGGGGTGCCAGTTCGCAATCCAAATTATGAGAAGTGAGTAGCTGGGATATGGATATCTTTTTTACAGTATCTGGACCTCTACTTTTTGGTGGTGGCTTCCATTTATTAGAGATACCTGCCTCCTCCTTTGCCATCTGAAAGCTAGCAGGCTGACATATAATCCTAATATCTAAGTCAGAAAGATTAACAGGTTTCAGGGAAGTGTTAACCCTTATCAACTGTTATAGTTCCCCTGGCTCTGTATGTGAATTTTGGTTTAATTGTTGAAATTGTAAAAGCAAAGGTACCAACTCTTGCTAGTTGAGTATTTCTAAAGGATAATAAATGACTATTTGTTCATCAGTTATTGAGAAATTAATAAGAATGGTTGGTAATTCCCATTATCAGTATTGTACAGCTGAAATTATTTATAAAATGAAACTAAATGACACAAAAATATATATTTAGAGTTTAAGTAGTTCTAATAATTTTGGTAGCCCTTCACATGGTTATATAGGCATATATTTCAACAACAAATGTTTACTTCTATTCATAGACATTTAATAAGGTCAACTAAACGCCTGGTACCCTGCCATTTTCCGATGCTGGAAAGATGAATAAGATGAAATCCCTGCCTATAGTCTAGGTGGGGAGACAAACAATAACAGTAACAATAATAACAATGATAATATAGTACAACTTTTACTGTAATGAAACTACACACAGGCAGTACCTACCTAGTAATGGTGGCAAATAAACACTAGGGGTTGTGCAGTGAGGGAAAGAGCTCAGAGAAAAAGGAGGAGAAATGTAGGCTTTGACCCCCATATCCAAGCACAATTACAGGCTCTGGGTCACTATGCCTTACTGAACTGCACTGAATGCAAAATGGCCTTATCTGTGAATGTTTTATCTATTACGTGTGCTTGGGACTGATGATATTAGAGGGAAGGAAGATGAGAGGTATTTACTAGGGAAAGACTTGAATATCACCTTCATGCACATACATTCTTTTAAAACTCATTAAAATTAAAAATCTTGAGTTCTTTCTCTGAATACTGACGCTGTGAGGCAGAATTTTATCTTGCTTTAGTTTCTGTTTTGTCAATCTTGTTATATAATATGGGAAAAGGAAAAAAAAATACATAAAACCCATGAAGGTGAGAGAAAAGTCTTCAAAATTGGGAGACTGAATTGAAGACTTAAACAATGTATTAGAATGGAGCTAAGGGGGATAAGAAACTGAGACATTTCAGGGAGAGGCAAGTGGAAGTAGGGAGCCAGCGTGGAACACCTAGAGACTGGGAGGACAGTATTACCCTGTGTGATTGGCAAACTGATATAGGACTAAAACTGTTATCAGTCTGTGATGAGCATAAAAAGTGAGAGTAAGCATTTACTCTCATCCAAATGCATGATCATTTCTCTAGTAATTAATTTTTACTTTATTTTATTTTACAAATGTATCAGTCTGTGATAGAAAATGAAAAAAAAGGTCTTTCCCCACAGATGATTTGAGAGGGTCTAGAAAGTGCTCAGAAAATGAACCTCAGAAGTAGGGGTTAGATGATGAATGATTTACCACTCATACGAGGGAATTCAGACTTTACAGTGAAGATGAGGAGACTCTACTGAAAGATTTAATTATGGGTATAAACCTGATCTAAAACTTATGATAGTATGAGAGGAGATGAAACCAGAGTCAGGCAGATGAGTTAGAGGACTATTTCAAAAAGTCCAGGGAAAAAAATAATATAGTACCTTTTGAAGGCAGTGGCAGAAGAGTTAAAGTGAAAGGAGGTGATTTAAGAGACGTTCTTTGTTTTAAGTATAAAATGCTTGTAGATATTTAAGTAGAGCTATTATCAAACAACTACTGAATATATAGAATACTGAGTGTCAATTGAGTAATTGAGTTGGGTTATCTGTTTGGGCATCAGTGGTGTATAATTATGGCACCTTAAGTTATCATGTGTAGATACACCACTCGGAAATATTCGTTAATTTTTTTAATGCCCACTATTTTTTAAATTAAGTTGCTTTTATATGCACTAGAGTTACAAAGTTCTAACACACTGTCTCTCAACTTAAGTGTGGTTAACAATATAAAGTATATACACTAAAAATGTCAACATGTAGACATATATGCAGTATGCAAATGTTATCTACATAATAATGGTATAGGAGTAAAAAGAAAATTATCACCATGGAACAAGATGATTGAAAGCAAGTTTCATGAGGAAAGAGGATAAGCTGGTGCCTGGGCAAGCAATGAGTGTCATTATCCTCTGCCCACTGGAATCAATTAGCAATGAGGGTGCTAAGTTGACCAGGCTTGCTGCACTTGCTAGTTCAGTGGTATGGAGAGTTGTGATCAATCAGTGTGCCCTGGGTGAAGAAAGGCAGAGTGGGTGCTACACTCTTAAAAATGGGCAGGACTTAAGATAAATAAAGGGGAAGGGTATCCTAGGGATAATGAACAAAGTGAAAGTAGTAGTATTTCATCTGGGATAGCCAGGGTGGAAAAAAAAAAAAAAACAGGCAATTTTGACTAGAGAAGAGATTTCAAAAGGGAGGACAGTCATAGAGAGATACTGAGGAGGAAAACAGGAATGCAATAAAATTCTATATGTAATCTAACACAACTATGTTTTCTTTTAACTTTTATTCAAATGATATTTACTGGGGCTTTTTTCCTGATCTCTTCTGAAGAGAACTGGGAATATATAAAAAATATATATATCGAAGGAAACAAGTCAAGCATGACCCTACCCAGAGAGAGGCGCTGTTTTATATGTTTTCACCCACAATTTTTATTTAAACACCCATACAAATATTTTTTATAAAGTGGTACTATATTACATATGCCACCTTTTATCTTGCTCTTTTGATTAACAGTATATCATGTATCTATCCCATGACCATTTAATCTTTTACAACATGATTTTTAACAGCAGCATATTAGTCCACTGAATGAATGTACATTTCTTTAATTCCTGTTGCACACTAATATTGTCTCTCAATTTTTAATTATCAAAGTATTGTGATAAAACTCTTTATATACAAATATGTGTGTTTCTCTGATAAATTACTACAAGTAGAATTACAGTAACTAAAGGACATAAGTTTTCCTTAAAGCGTTTGAAATATTCTGGCCAAATTATTCTTTAAAATTGTTCTACCAATTTCCACTTTCACTATCAAAAATTCAGTGATAGTGGTATTACCCATGATTCCAAATATTTTTTCAATTTGATAGAAAAGAATTTCATTGTTAGTTTGTGTTTTGTTCATCTCTGAAGATAAACACCTTTCACGTATTATGACAACTTATATGTATTATTTTAAGAACTATCTGCCTATAATGAGACATTCTATATTAATTTTTAAGAACTAATTATATATTAAAGCTAAGGAGGAAAACAGGAATGCAATAAAATTCTATATATAATCTAACACAACTAACTTTTCTTTTAACTTTTATTCAAATGATATTTACTGGGGCTTTTTTTCTGATCTCTTCTGAAGAGAACTGGGAATATATAAAAATATATATATCGAAGGAAACAAATCAAGTATGATCCTACCCAGAAGAGTGCCTACTTTTCTAAAGACAAATCTAGTTTATCACATTTTTTCGCCAACATTTCCTCATCTGTTACCTGTCTTTTAATTTTGTTTAAGCTAATAGACATAGATAAGTTTTAAATTTTTATGCAGTTAAATCTATCAGTCTTTCTCTTTAAAGATTTATGTCCTTATGCCAAGAAAGGCCTCCTCATCTTTGAAAGGAGACAGTCATTGCTAGTTCTTTTGGTTTCATTTTTTTTTTTAAGTTTTAAAATTAGTTTATTAAAGAATGTTCTTAGGGAGGCAATACCTTTTTAAATAACATAAAAAAGGTTATGTTTCTTCATGCTGTATAATAAAGGTAATTAGGAAGCTGTAGAGTTATAAGCTTCTTTCAATTGGAATTCTCTGACAATAGAGCATAGTGTAGTCATTTCTGCATTGCTAGAATAAGTTTAAAAGTCTCTTGTATGTTTCTCTTCAAAAAGCAATGAATAATAAACAGAAGATGGCATAAAAAAGCCATTTTTTTCTATTCGGTAGTACTAGAACCAGTATTTTTACCAACACTGGCTAAAATTTTCACTTTACTGATTTTAAAAGCTTTGTCACCTTTCTGAATTCAACATCACTCAATACAAAAACCCACACATTATCAAAGAATCTGTACATATTTAGAGAAACACTGAAATTGACTCTGTTCCTGACCCTCTGAGACAATGGTGAATTACAGCCTTATCAAACTGAAGTAGAACTTGAAGGGCTAGTTAAGGAGTGATCTGCTGAGGCTGTATGAGCTCATCTAGGCTCTCCTGGAGACTGCCTCCCAAGGTGGTATTTCTGTATAACTGATATGCCATGGCTTTGGAGGAAGAAATTGTTTTTCTTATTCAGGCTTGCATCTGTCCCATCATGGAGTGGACAGAAGCTGCACAAAAGTGCCTACTTCTCCAATCACCTCTTCAACAGTCACAGAGAGTGGTTTCATTTTTATATTTAAGTTTTTAATATACATACAAATTATTTTTACGTTAGGTATGAGATATGGAACTACTTTAAATTTCTCTCCAAATAATAAGTTATCCAAACACTGCTAATTAAAAATTCTAAACTTTCAAGTAAATTTTAAATATGACCTTTTATAACACTTACTGATTTTTTTTACATATTAAGGCTTATTAAAAGGCTTTCTATTGTAAATCAATTATATTATCTGTATGTCAATAACCTAAGCATTTTTTTAAAAAGACTATTTTATCAGTAACTGGTAGGATACATTAGGAGTGGGGGTAGCTGGTGCAGAGTAATGGTTAGGTAAGGATGCACAAGTTTTAACAACTAGAAAGTGAAGTCCAGAAGCCATAAGAGAAGGTTAAGAAAATTACAAGACGAAACATGAGTCTTCCTTTTGAAAATCTCATACCTTATGAGTCTTCTAAACGGAAGATTCCAGGAACAGTAGGAATTTAATAATTTAAATTCCTACACTTTAATACAGGGAAAGTTAAACAATGAAAACAAGTATCCAATTTCCCTAATCCAATCAAGAAGCATGCAAGTCTCCTGACTTCCAGTCAAGTATCAGTTGTGTTAACTGGGTATCAAGACTGATGACTAACTGTGAAGAAATGATAATGTACCAAATTCAATTTGTAATGTCTTACCAATAAGGGGTGCCAATGAAAGATTTTCTCTTTGCAATGGTAGCTGTTATTTTTGCAGCCACACCAAAGTCAGCTGGTGGGGGGAAAAAAAAGAAGAGAAAATTGTAGTTCTTCGCAATAACACAAGCAACATTTCTAAGTTTTTCTCTTAGGCATGGCATTATTAATAATTCAGGTATGAATGGTAGGGAAATGTACATAAATTGAATAACTAAATCTTCTCTTGCTTGGTTCATAACATAATCACTGAAAGAAAAGAGTGTATTGGCATTTTACTGGAATGGAAGCATTTTATTAAGAACAAAGTTATTAAAAATATTTTTATTATAAGCACATTGAAGTTAATTGGGAAAAAAAAGCAGCAACAAAACAATACACACTGGGAAAGCACCCACCTGGATTCCTTTTATCCTAATACAAGCAGGGAAGTATTTCAGTGCTATTAGAAAAAGCCTTTTTTTCTATGTGTAACTTTGTTGTTGTTGTTGTTGATATTAAACATGGTTATTAAAGACTAAATACCCATATAGTTCATTTTTTGGCCATTCAAAACTCTAGGGGATTTTCTTCTTACATGTCCTTCATAACTATGAACTTTGATGACTAAAAAATATTCCATAAGTGAATTTATTTATTACAGTTGAACAATCTTTCCAATGCTAGATCTATGTCTGGATTTTATTTTCTATTTTCTATTATAAATAATACTATGATTAATTAAAAAGGGTGAATACGGACTTCCATTCTTTAAAGTGAATTTCCTTATACTGTCTCAGTAGTAGAATTACTGGGTCAAAAGATGAACAATGTGGCTCTTTATATGAGTATACAATGATAGTTCTCATTTAAAATTTTAGTAATTTTTTTGGAAAAAATTTTAGGAACTTGAAATAACATACCTAATTTTACATCACCATGATCTGTCAATAAAATATTCGCACCCTAAAACACAAATAAAAATACTATTAAATTAGCATCATGAAATGTCTTCAAATTAAGTTACCAATTTAAATGTAACAAATGAACTTACTTTGATATCTCTATGCATTTTGCCTTTAGTATGTAAATAGGCAAGACCCTGAAGTTTAAAAAAAAAAGGTATGCATTAGCAAAGCTGAATTTAACTCTAAATTTTCTAATTAAATTCTTATTCAATAAGAAAATCTAGAAAATCAGATTTGGGGGGACCAAGACGGGTTTCATTTTACTAATCAATGTGTTTTATATCTTAAAGATTTCTAATTCATTTTCTAGTAAAACTCAAAAAAATTTGACTCAAACATTGTATTTCTACAGCATGAAAAAATTCCCTGATCATACAGAAATTAGCTATCATTGTTGTCGTTTATCTTTTGTATATGTCTTTTTGCTTTGAGTGCTTTTAAGATTTCTCTTTATCAAATGAGCAATTCGATTATAATATGCCTAAGTGTGGTTTTCTGCATGTTTCTTGTCCCTGGGATTCATTTAGTTCTTTGGATCACTGGGTTCACAGTTTTTATCAAAGCTGGAAAATGTTTGGTTATTATTTTTTCAAACATTGTTTCTGTGCCCTTTTTCTCATCTTTTCTTCAAAGATACCAATTTCACACAGAGTAAGTCACTTGCATTTGTCCCACAGCTTAAGGATGATCTTTTCATTTATTAAAAATTCTTTTTTTTTCTCTCTGTGATTTATTTTGGATACTTTTTACTGCTATATCTTTAAGTTCACTAATCCTTTCTTTTGCAATACCTAACCTGCCATAAATCCTGTCTAGCATTATCTCCATGAAACATTGTGTTTTCATCTCTAGAAGTTTGGGCCTTTTATGAATCGAACATGTCTCTACTTAATTTGTTGAACATCTTGACATATTGCATATTATAACTCTATTTGTTGAATATCTTGACATATTGCATATTATAACTCTTTTAATGTCCTTCCCTGTTTCCCTGTTTTAATGTCCTTTCTTGCTAATTCTAACATCTATGTCAGTGTCTGGGTTGGTTCTTTTTTTAAACAAATATTTAATTAATTTGTTTTTAATTAAATTATACATAACATAAAAATCATTCAACCATTTTAAGTGGACAGTTCTTTGACAGTAAGTACCTTGAGAAAACTGTGTAACTTATGCCACTAACTGTTTCCAGACAATTTTTATTATTGCAAACCAAAACTCAAACTCATTTAAACATCCTACACCCACACAATCCTGGTACCCACTATTCTGCTTTCTGTCTCTATGAATTTGCTTGCTCTAAGTATTTCAAAGGCGAAATTGTACAATATTTGCTTTCTTCACCCAACATAAAGTCTTCAGGGTTCACGCAAGCTGTAGTATCGACAGTACTTCACTTCTTTTATTTTTCCCTAAAGAGTTTTAACAATTTATTCAATATTATGTAACTGCATTTCTTCCAATGCCTTGCTGCCTTGGGTTTAACATTTTCTTGACGGCAAATAAAAAATACATTAAGAAATAAAGTTTCATAAGAACTGTGGCGTTTAAAAGAGTACACATAAATACATTTTGTGTACAAAATATTTTTTACTGACATTTTATTGTGAAATATTATATCCATGGAGAAAATGCATAAATAATAAGTGTGTAGCCTAATTACTTATTACAGAATGAATACCAATTCACCACTGCCCAAGTAGAAGGAATAGAACATTGCCAACCCCTCAAAAGCCCCTTCCTCATCACAATCCTCTTCCTTCCTGCTAAAAGGTAATTACATCTTTACTTCCCTTTATAGTTTAAAACTTGATATATGTTCCTATAAACTATAATTAACTTCTGTCTCTTTTAAAACTTACATAAATAATACAGTATTTTTTGCAGAGGCTTATATCATTCAATTTTATATTTGCAAGATTCATCCATGTTGTTTTTATCATTACGTAGTATTCCATTGATTTGTTTTTATCATTACATAGTATTCCACTACATCTATACCACAATTAATTTACCCATTTGGTGGTGTTTCCTGTTTTTGGCTGTTGGAAATAAAGTTATAAAAACTCTTTTATCTGTCTTTGGTGCCCGTGTGTACATGTTTCTCTAGAGCAGTGATTCTCGATTCTTTTGGTCTCAGCACTTCTTTTCACTCTTAAAAATCATTTAAGATCCCCAAAACTTTCATTATATGGATGATACCTTTCAGTATTTCCACTATTAGAAAGTAAAGCTGAGAAAATTTTTTAAATGTTTAACACATTTAAAAATAAACATAATGAACCAATTACAAGTTACTATAAATAACATTTTTATGAAAATTGTATTTTCCAAAACAAAAAATAAAATTTAGTAAGAATGGCTTTTTCATTTAACTTTCTCTTTTATTGTGCTTATATACAACACAAAATTTACCATTTTAACCACTTTCATCTGTAAAATTTTTGATATTAATTACATTCACAATATTGCATAACCATCACCACCATTCATAACCAAAATTTCTCCATCACCCCAAACAAGACATTCTCTACCCATTAAGCATTAACAACTATAAATTCCAGTCACTAGTAACCTGTAATCTCCCTTCTATCTCTGTGTATTTGCTTATTTTATGTATTTCACACAAGCTAGTTCATACAATATTTGTGTCTGGCTATATTTGACTCAGCATAATGTCTTCAAGGGTCCTTCATATTGTAATGTATCAGAAAGTCATTCCTTTTTAAGGCTGAATAACAGTCTGTTGTTACTTATATACCACATTCTGTTTAACCAGTTATCTGCTGATGGGCACTTGGGTTGCTTCTACCTTTTGCCTTATTGTCAGTAATGCTGCTATGAACGTTGGTAATTTCACTTCTTGTTACAGCTGGAACTGCCAAACTGTTTTCCAGAGTGACTGCACCCTTTTACATTCCCACCAACAATGTATGACGGTTCCTATTTGTCTGCATCCAAACCAACACTTATTGTCTTCAGTTTCTAAAATAATAAGTATCCCAGTGGGTGTCACCTCAGTCCATTTCCAAACACTCAAGTTCAATCTAGTTGAACATTCTGCTCATAATAAGCAACCGCTCCCCATTCTTTAGCCTCGTTCTATATCCTGGTAATTTATATTTCATGTCCACAAATTTACATATTATAATTAGCTCATATCAGTGAGACCCTGAAATATTTGTCCTTATGTGTCTGACTTATTTCACTAAATATAGTGTTCTCAAGGTTTCTTCATCAACCCGTATTTTAAGACAGTTTTGTTCACACAACATACATTCCATCCTAAGTAAACGATCTATGGTTCCCTGTATAGTCACGTATTAATGTATTCACCACCATCACCACTAATTATATTAGGAGATCTCCATTTCTTCCACAAAGAAGGAGGAAAAGTCAAAGCAGGTAGAGAGATAAAAGAGAAAGAAAAAAGAGAGAGAGAGAAAAAAAACATGACAGCTAGGAAGCAACAAAAAGAAAGACAGAATTAAACTAAAGTAGAATAAAGAGTCAGCCATCACCACCAAAACCAAGAGTTCGACACCCCACCCTTATGTCCCCCTCTTATATGCATTTAGCTTTTGTTACATTAAAGGAAGCATAATACAATATTTCTGTTAATTATACTCTAGTTTGCATTGATTGTCTTTTTCCCCCAATACCACCCTATTTTTAACACCTTGCAAGGATGACATTCATTTGTTCTCTCTCACATAAAAACATATTTGTACATTTTATCACAATTGTTGACCACTCTAGGTTTTACTGAGTTATACAGTCCCAGTTTTTATCTTTCCTCTTCCCTTCTGGTGTCTCACATGCTCCTAACCTTCCTCTTTCACCCATACTCACAGTCATCTTTGTTCAATGTACTTAAATTGCTGTGCTACCATCACCCAAAATTGTGTTCCAAACCTCTTGCTCCTGTCTTTTCCTATCTGTTTGTAATGCTCCCTTTAGTATTTCCTGTAGAGCAGGTATCTTGTTCACAAACTCTGTCATTGTCTGTTTGTCAGAGAATATTTTAAGCTCTCCCTCATATTTGAAGGACAGTCTTGCCAGATACAGGATTCTTGGTTGGCAGTTCTTCTCTTTCAGTATGTTAAATATACCACACCATTTCCTTCTTGCCTCCATGGTTTCTGCTGAGAAATCCGCACATAGTCTTATCAAACTTCCTTTGTATGTGATGGATCGCTTTTGTCTTGCTGCTTTCAGGATTCTCTGTCTTTGACTTTTGATAATCTGATTATTAAGTGTCTTGGCATAGGCCTATTCAGATCTATTCTCTTTGGGTATGCTGCGCTTCTTGGATCTGTAATTTTATGTCTTTCATAAGAGATGGAAAATTTTCATTATTTCCTCTATTATTATTATTTTTTTTTTTTTAAGAGAATTTTGTTTAGAATTTCTCTATTATTGCTTCTGCCTCTTTCCCCTTCTCTTCTCCTTCTGGGAAACCCATGACACATACATTTCTGCATTTCGTGTTGTCATTCAATTTCTGGAGACATTGCTCATATTCTTCCACTCTTTTCTCTATCTATTCTTTTGTGTGTAGGTGTGCCGGTTTGAGTGTATTGTGTCCCCCAAATGCCATTATCTTTGTGGTCTTGTGTGGGGCAGGCATTTTGGTGATGGTTGGATTTGCTTGGAATGTGCCCCACCCAGCTGTGGGCAATGATTCTGATGAGATGTTCCCATGAAGGCGTGGCCCCGCCCATTCGGGGTGGGCCTTGATCAGTGGAGCTATATAAATGAACTGACTCAAAGAGGAAAGAGAGTGCAGCTGGGAGTGATGTTTTGAAGAGGAGCAAGCTTGCTAGAGAGGAACATCCTGGGAGAAAGCCGTTTTGAGGCCGGAGCTTTGGAGCAGATGCCAGCTGCCTTCCTAGCTAACAGAGGTTTTCCGGAGGCCATTGGCCATCCTCTGGTGAGGGTACCCGATTGCTGATGTGTTACCTTGGACGCTTTGCGGCCTTAAGACTGTAATTGTGTAGTGAAATAAACCCCCGTTTTATAAAAGCTTATCCATCTCTGGTGTTTTGCATTCTGCAGCATTAGCAAACTAGGACAGTAGGATTTCAGATGTCTTGTTCTCCAGTACCTGAGTGTTTTCTTCTGCCTCTTGAGATCTGCTGTTGTATGTCTCCATTGTGTTTTTCATCTCTTGTGTTGTGCCTTTCATTTCCATAGATTCTGCCAGTTGTTTTTTCAAATTTTTGATTTCTACCTTATGTTCACCCAGTGTTTTCTTTATATCCTTCATCTCTTTTGTCATAACTTCCCTGAACTCATTGACTTGGTTTTTGAATTCACTTAGCACATTTCTTTGAAAATCTTTAATTGATTGTTTCATTAACGTGAAACAGTATCTTAACTGTATCTTAATTGAGGTCTAAGCTTGTTCCTTTGGGCCATATCTTCATTTTTCCCAGTATAGTCTTCCTAGTGTAGTTTTCTGTTGTCTAGGCATCTGGTTTCCTTCATTACCCTAATCAGATTTTCCGAGACCAGAATGGTTCAGGTCTCAGAATGGGGCTATATTCAGTGTTGTTCCCTGACGGTGTGTCTTAGAAGATTGACAGACCTTCCTGTGAGGTCTCTAGCCACTGTGCTTTTCCTAACCTGCCCAGCAGTTGGTGCCTGCCAGCCTGTCACTCCCGACCTGTGTAAGGAGGTGTGGCCCCTTTAATTCTCTGCTTAGGTTGTTTCTGTTTTGCCTGTTTGCTCCCAGGCCCTGGGGGGGTCTGAGTTCTGAAGGGAGGGCCAGAGAATTTGTTAAAATTGAGAAAAACCAATTGACACCTATAACTTTTCCTTAGCTTTGTAGCAATTGGGGGCCAAGCACTACAAAGTAAAACACCACTTAGGACCACTGTGTTCATCAGCATCAGCTTAAATGAATTCTTGTCTATTTATTCACAAAAGAAATAACCAGGCTTACAGAATTATAATAAAAGAGGTTAACAGAGAAATCATTTGGTTTATCCTTATACTTTTGGGCAGACCACCATTTTATAGTTTTCAACTGTGAATCCAGAATTATCTTTCTATCTATTTAAGCAAATGCAGTACCTGCAAAGTTTCTCTGCATACATAGGCTATTTGCAATTCTGATAATGGTCCAGTAACTAGAAAGAAAGAAAAAGGGGGGAATCACATTGTTGTACATTTGAACGTAACATTAAAAACAGTCTACTTCAGAAACTATTTTATAAAATTTCTATGCATATCTTTGGATAACTTTACTTCTGACTATGAGCATATATTATTTTTGTAATCAAGAAACAAACAAAAAGTAATGTTGAGACTTTAAAAATATACTTTACAAATAAACGATTTACTCCACAACTTTGGGCAGTGAAAATACTAAGGTACCTATTACGTGCAAAGTGTAGTACTAGGCATTACAGAAAGTTCTTTAGAAAACAGTGGACATGATCTCAATCCTAAACAATTTATCAAAAATAAAGCCAAGAAACTGGATAAAACATATAATTAACTACACTTCTACAGAGAAACAGAATCATAAATATATTGATTGCTAAAATATACTGAAAGGCATCAGATACTTTATTTTTAAGGACAAGATAATACTTCTTTAGTAAAATTCTTTAACATACCTATAACACAGGGAGGCTTAACCCATTATCTGATCTAACAATTTTTAAAATAACCAGGTCACTTATCTATTTTGAAATGTAAAATGTTTCTTACATAAGTACCCAGCCAGACACTTGAAATATATTTTCCAATACCATGAGAGAATATTTGAAATCTGGGGTGGTGTCTGCTGACAGTGAAGCCAAATCAGTACTTAAGTACATGTAATCTTCACTTAAAAAATATTTTATTGCATATTTTGATCATGACGTTTCTCAATCTACTCAGAAACATAAATTTTTGATTCTTTTAACTTGATAGTATAGTAGTAAAAGCAGGGAAGTCACTTTATTACTATGCAATCTGACATTCTATTTATAGGGATGAATATTTCTTAGATTCAATTCAACAAATATCAGTTGTAATAGTAGAAAGTAAAAATAGCATGATAAAAAATTTGAGCCACATAGTTTGTTTTTACCCACGTTCTTAGTAGTTCTCATTTTGTAAAAGTATTGAGTAAAACACTTCTTATAGATCATAATTCTTCATAAAATCAAGGGGAGTTTTAAATCCACTGGCATAGAGCTGTTTTCTACCAGTTATTCTTTAAAATCACAACAGGATAAAATAACAGAGCTCTCCTTTAAACGAGGGTAAAAATCCTCAATTTTGAAGAACCATTCTAAGAGAAATAACGACTGCTGTATCAGGTAAGATCTTCTCCCAGAGGGAAATTCTAGTATGGCATAAGACATGAGAAAAGAAAAGACTACTGAATAGGGAATCAAACTTTTCTTTAAAAAAAAAAAAAAAGAACAAAACAGGATTAGTTCTTGTTTTAAAAGCTCTTAAGGAATAGTCTAAATCGTAATATTTTTTACACTTTTGCAATAATTATGTGGCATTAAACATCATTTTAAATAAAAGAAGGCAGTGGTTGGAGCTTAGACATCAATCAGGACTTTTTTTGTTATGGGTTATTTATTGTGACAAAATTAGATTATACTTATTAATTTATAACTAAATAACACATAATACATTTTTATTATAATATTGGAAATTTTACTCCTAAACTCACTTTCCCTTCTCTGGAGATAATGACTTACCGATTTGGTATGTGTTCTTTCATTTTTCTACGCATATATATTCATATATACATTTATAAAAAATAATTTTTTTAAAATGAGGTGTGATCAATTATGCTATGCATATTCTTTCACCATTTACTCTTTCCATTTAAAAACAAGCCATGGGGATAAATATTCAGGCCAATATACGCAGCTACTTCATCTTTATAAGTACTGTATAATATTCCATACCAAGGGCATAATTTATTTAATCACTGTGCCATTGACTGACATTTTAAAAATTTGATCTCTGTGGCTCACAAAACACTATCTAAAGTAAAATAGCACTTTTGCTTTAACACCTACTATGGTTGCATCTGTAAATTGCATGAATGAAATATGATAAGGCTTCCAATATATTTCAGCATAGAAATGCTCAAAAATATTTTATCACCATTCTTAATAACAAAGCATACAATGCATAGCTGTTACCATCCCATATTTTCCATGTTTAATAAGACAAAGAAAAAAAAAATTTATAAGGATCCAAGCTTAGTTTCATAAATCCTAGAAAAAAAAGGAAATCATCAACAATAAAACAAACTGGAAGCTAAACTATAGAGCCAAAACTAAAACTATTTTGAAATAGTACCATAAGGCAAAGTCAAATTCAACTCAGAAAGCTGCCTACATTAACAGAATGCTAAATAAAATAATCCAAATTTTAAAAAAATCTCTTTAAATTCTTAATACAAAAATATAGTTAACAAAGGAACTGCTCTCCTGGTTAGCAGGTTAAGTTATTATTAAGACAGACATAATTTGCTTTATGTCCCTTCTTCACATTTCAATTCTTATTTACAAGGAAGTTTAAGACAATTTCATTTCTTAAACTTAATACAACACTTTCCTAGAAACTATGTAAGATTGTATCTAAAAAGTAAAATTGAGACTGTACATACATCCTGGCTTTCACAGCTCAGAATCTGGCAAATTTAATTGAATCACCAATTAAAAATAAAATTTAAGTTTCCTTTAAGCGGTACTCAGGGAGCAGAACATAAGAATGTAAAACAGTAAATCTAAGAGTCCATGTTAATATCCCCTGGTTAACAGGAAATGTCAAACAATAATCATTGAAGTCAAAGTTTTAAAGTATGAAGTCAAATTTACAGTACCATGATAAATATCCTGAAGTGATCCACCACCACAATATTCCATACAAATCCACAGTTTCTCCCGACTTTGGGAAAGAGAAAGAAAATTATATTAGCTAGTAATTCTCAATTACTGAAATACTCTCAAGGCTCTCATCCTTCAATATACCAAGGTTAAGATGAATTGTAAAGTGCAATGGAAATTGCCCTGGCTATAGAAAACCTCTCTTCAAACTATAGAAAAACATTAACTTCAGCTTTGTTCCCATCTCAAACAGTTTAGAATATCAACAAAATTTTCTTTGTTAAAACACTTGCTGGTATTCATTTGTAATATTTCATTAAAATTGTCAGAAAGGTACAACTGTATAAATGGAGGTGTCATTATTAATGTAAAAGGAGCTAAATAAAATAATCCAAATTTTAAAAATCACAATAATTTTTAATACAAAAATATAGTAACAACTGGAGAGAAAAAAATCCTAGAAATTTGAGAACTTTGGACAATATAATTAAAAAATTTATGTATATGACAGGACTTATATGAAGGGGAAGAAGGGTGGTGTCAAAGAGAATGTAAAATACAGAGAAAGCAGTTTTGTTTTGTTTTGTTTTGTTTTACCTGAGATAGCTCCCAAAGTAGGCAACAATGTTGCAATGTTTACATTCTTTAACCATAAATATTTCTTGTTGAATCAAAGAAAAATCATCACCTGAAAAACAAAATGATAATCACTTGGTCACCATGTTACTCCAAATCTCTATATATATGGGGAAGAAGAGAAAACTTCACAGTAAATATTAGAAGTGAGGAATTAAGCATCCTTACTACCTCAAAGGGAAAGTAAACTGGTACAGTCTTCCTGTAAAGCCAGAAACTTTAAAAATGCACAAAATCTTTAAACCCATAATTTTGCTTACATTTTTTAAGAGATGCAGAGATAGATGTTCATTACAGTATAGTTTAGTAATAAAAGAATGGTTAAATAAATTATAGTACAATCTAGATAAGACTTGTTTTGACATGAAAAGAAATTTAGGATATAGTAAGTGAAAAAGAGGTTTTATATATTTTATATTTGTACATATGTATATAGAAAAAATGTCTTATAGAACACACAATGGTTATGACTGGGTGGTAAAATTAAAAGTAATTTTGCTTTCTTCTTTTTAATCTGCACTTTATAACGTGTCTATTACAAACTTGTTTGAGTTGTTTCACCAGAAAAATTGTATTAAAAGAAAATACTGTTACTTTTGGGAACATTATGGTTATCACAGAAATACTGCTTAGAAAGGAACTGTCACCATCAAACTCCATTTTGCATGGAAATAGTATGTTTATTTCAGTAAGAGAAGTTTATAAGGTGATGAAATGATTACATGAATATTATGTAAAGGCAGTATCTTATAGAAGTTAAGAGCTTGATCTCTGGATTAGATACGCATTCAGCTGTTTACTGGCTCTGTAACCTTAGACAATTTATTAACCTCTCTGAGTCACAGTTCCATATGTTAAGTAGTTTCTGGCTTAATACTAACTATTTAGCTTCCTTATCTACCACTTTCCTTAACATTAACTACATTTTAGTACTATCAAACTGCTGGCCATCTTTGTTAACAGATTCTTTTTATGCCCCAATATTTCTGTTTATTCGATTCCCTAAATCTGGAATGTTGTAAGAAAGAGGTAATGTACATAGTGAATTTAGTGCAATGCTAGATACAGAATAAATGCAATAGCAGTATTACTAATGTTGGTATATGGAGACTGAGAAAGACACAAACAAGTGTTCTTTGTTACAATACCATTATAAAACATTTTTCATTAGACACTGCTCTACAGGAGCCTTTTGAAAAGCATGTTCAGATTAAAATCAGTGGTATCCAGACAGGCTCTGGCTCTAAGCCAAAGTCACCTTAGAAAAATATACAAGGTCAAGAGGGAAAAACTCAAGAAATTAGGCCTTAGATAAATAAACAAATAAAATCTTTACTCAAGTCAGAGATATTTTCCTCTTTATATTTCCAACTTCTTTCAATTCAGAGCCAAAACAAAGTTTTAAATATCTTTGCCTTGCCATAAATACCTTTTAAAGAATGACCACTACTCATGTGGTATATACGTATATTTAGTTTATCTATTATATGTTAAATTTTTTTATAATCATTAAAGCACTCTTTTCAACAGTCACTTCATGCCAACATGAACTGCTAATTCAGTCACAGGAGTTAGTGTTAATTGTAGAGGATTAGGCAAACCAAATGAGGGTACAATCTTCTAACCGAATAAAAGTCTGGGTAAAAATCTTTTGAAAATCCAACTTTTGTTTGTCAACTGGGAAGACAAGTACAGCATAAATGGTTACACATACTTTAAATATAAGTCTACAATGGCAACTTTTACAATTAAAATTTTATTTCTTAATGATCTGCCAATGGAAAGGGACCAATGAAGATATCTAAAATAGATGATGTACCTCTATTAACAATTTAGGCAGAAATATGAGTAACCACTGAAGGTTACAATATGAAGCCTGCCAAACTAGGTGGAGGGGAAAGACATTGCTTCCCTTGTACATTCATAGGCAACCAAACACTTTTTCCTTTTATCTCACTCCTCCCACCTGACACTTTCCAATGTAGCATTAAAACTTGTTCTTTATGTGTGCTACTTCCCAAAAAGCTGGCTCGATTCTAGCCCATCCTTCATTTTATCAAGAAGCCGTGTGTGCGTGTGTCTGTGTGTGCATGCGTGCACACAGGTACTAAACTTGAGTGTCCCAGGGAAAAAGAGCGGCCCCATTCAGCCAGATGGGGAACCACAGGAGCAAAGATAGATGGTAGCGCTGTGTCTGTGACATGGTAGATTCTGGAACCAGTCCTGATTTAGTGCATCTAAGGCTGGCTTGGACCCGAGTGGTAGCTGTAAAGATGTACTCAAAAGTGCAGTTACTAGTTATAGCACTCAGGGTTCTAGACCATACGGTATAATTGATACTGGGGATTTGCTTTTTATAATTTTGAAAAATCACCATATTTCAAGTTAAGCATGTTTCAGTAACCACTCGAGTGAGCAGTGGATGCAGCCTCCACCACACTGTTTCAAGGCTGACGTTCAGAGACAGATTTGCTAGTAAGGGCACACACAACTCAAGAGCCTGAAGGCCAAGAGTTTTCTGTTAGACAAATTCTACTGCTGCCTCTTATTTCTAAACCACTTCCTGCCTAGCAGCATACTGCTTCACTGCAACCCTAAATTGCAATCTTTTACTAGAGTGGGAAGTCTACCCCCAAAAACATGCCACCCATAAAGAAACAACCTTAGGATTTGGGATCACTTTGGGGGCTGGTCTTTTCTTCCAGTTTTTTTAGCTTTGAACAAAATTAGCCAATGCCAGTGTTCACTCAGTTACCAGCTGTTTCTGCAATGATCTGCCCAGAAAAACAGGACCAAGTTTGACTTTAACACTGCACTCAAATACTAAGAAACACATAATAAAGAAAGAGTGGCTTTTGAAGGCAATCTTCAGGACCACTTGCTATTATCAGCAGGTTGGCATAAAGAGCTTAAGTCTTCACACTCTGAGGATGAACTGGGGTAAGTCAGTTGCACCCCTCAACTCAAATAATGGTCCTCTGGTTACACTTGGATTCAATATTCTCTTAAAGGTCTCTTGAAATTGAATGGATCTTAAGAAATATAGTATTTAGGAAATGACTGAAAGCAACAGACACTCAGATAAAAAAAAAAAAGAGGGATACTAGCCATTAAAAATCTGGCTGTGGCAGGATAAAAGATGAAAATAGTCATCATATCCCTTCCCACAATAATATGGCAGTAGACCACAGAAATTAGAACTGAGGTAATTAATTGAACCAGTATCTATAATTATGTGGACAGCTGCTGAGCTAGAGCAACTTAAAGGGCTTGGAGAATGAGTCACAGTATGGAAAAGTCACATAGCTGCTTCAAAAAGCACTAGTCACTTTGCAGCCGGAGACGTCAATGCTAATTTCTAGAATGCCTGGCCCAAGGCATAGGGAAACAGTACCATTATGAAGTTCTAAGCCAAGGTCAGAAAGTGATCTGTGGAGTTGCTGAACAGCAATCCAAACTGAATTTACGACCATACCAGGTAAAGAAATAGGATCCTGACAACTGGAATGGGAGTATCTGTGAAGAGGTTGGAGAACTCCCAGGCTCCTGCAAAGTACTTACTATTGTGCCCCCTTTCCAGCAAAAAAAGGAACAATCAGATGTTACTCCATCCCTTACTAAGGTGTGTCCTATGATTAGAATGGCAACACAGCATGGGCTGAAAAATATTAAAAAATCAAAGCAAGAAAAAAAGAATTAAATCCAGGAAGAACTGCTGATTTCTAGAGAATACAGCCAAAAGCTGGGGTAGATCAATTTTATGGAAGTTAGATCAAGAAGAACCAAATATAACAGATCCCTAAGCTGATACCAGTGTTGCATGTCCCACCTCTGAATTTTGCTATAATTGTTAGGATTCCTCTGCACTGCACCAACTAATTTCTACCATTACTGGACTAGTATTTGAGATATGACATTTCTAATTCATCTCATAAAAATACTAAGAGAGTACACTGAGATAAAGAGGAATCTTGGAATTTCAAAATCAACTTTCAAAAAATATTTCACAAATAATCCCTCTCTCATACATACCTTCAAAAGCAGACCAATAAAAGTATAGTATTTTTATATACTCTTTGTAGTAAAGGAAATATAAATTTCAAAAGATTTGTCCTAGAAGTACAGAAATGCAAATCAAAGCTACTTTTTTTTTTATCCCATCAGAATGATAAAAACATCAGGGTCTGACAATATTCAATTTGGAGGGGATGTTGAGAACCATTTTCAAATCCTGTTTATGGAAATGAAAAACTGATCAACCTTTTCAAAAACCAATCAAACTTTAATGTGCATATACAAAATTCCGATAGGAAACAAAAGTGGAAATAATCTAAATGTACATAAGGGAATTAGTTAAATTATGGTACAACAATACAATGGAAGAATCTGCAACATTAACAAGAACAAATTCTAGCAATTTATGCTGACATAGAAAGAGGTTCATGGCTTCCTGATGGGGGGGGGGTGGAGTTTGCCAAGCAGTATGGAGAAAATATCTGGGGGAAACACAAAAAAATACTGATTATCTCTATAAGTAGGAATAAGAACATGTGGTCAGGAGAACTTATTTTCCACTTCACACCATTCTGTATTGGTTTGTTTTTTTTTTTCTTCCTCAAACCATAAGCGTTACTTTGGCAAAACATAACAAAAACAAAAGAAGGGCCCAGAATAAGATTCTTTTTTTTTTCCCAATCCAAGGTTGTTTTTGAATGAAACTGCATATCTAAAATGGCAGAGTACAGAAGTTACTTTGAGGTCGAAATTATGCCATCTATTGAGTGATCTACTCTGATTCTTCAACTAGAGGATTACATAGGGCTATACTTTGTTCTGTGCTTTGCTCTGGTAAAGCAAAAAACAAACAAACAAAGGTGTGAACAACCCACTGACTCTTCTTATCAACAGACAGAGCTTTCTTGTGTGATAAGTGGTCCAGCATATACAACCCCAAGCTGTGAAAGTCCCTGAAAATTCAAGCCAATTTTAAGCCAAGAAATGCTTAATCTCAGCATTCTACTTCAGCCTTGGAATAGCAGAAGTAGAAAGTGTGAGACAAGGCCACTAATTTCAAGTGGCTGGTAGAACTTGTCACACTAGACTCCTTCTTGTAAAGCTGACTAATTAAACAAGTCTTCTCTTTGGCTCCCTCAAGCTGTCTACAGTTTTCTGAAAATCTGGAGCACTTATTAAAGAGAGAACTATTGCCCTAACTCTCTCCCTCTCACTACATAGCCAGACAATTTTTTAAAATGAGACATTTCAGACATACAATAATATGTAGAGAAAAATATAACAAACATCTGGGTATCCATTTCTCAGCCTAAAAAATAAACATTATTAATATAATCAAAACTAGCCAGCAGGGAAATACAAATCAAAACCACAATGATATACCACTTCACACCCACAAGAATGGTTATTATTTTAAAAATGGAACACAACAAGTGTTGGAAAGGATGCGGAGAAATAGAAACCCTCACACACTGTTGGTAGGAATGTAAAATGATGCAGCCGATGTGGAAAGCAATATGGTGGCTCTTCAAAAAGTTAAACATAGAATGACTCAGCAATTCCACTTCAAGGTATATACCCAAAGAAAGTGAAAACAGATTATCAAATAGATACTTGTACACAAATGTTTATAGCTGCATTATTCACAATAGTCAAAAGATCGAAACAACCCAATTGTCTATCAACAAGTGAATGGATAAACAAAATTTGGTACATACACACACAGTGGAATATTACTGAGCTAGAAGAAAGAATGAAGTTATGATACATGTGCACATGAAAGAACCCTGAAAACATTAATTATGCTTAGTGAAATAAGCAAGGCACATAAAGAAAAATATTATATAATACCACCTATAACAGATGAATTCACAGACATAGAAAGTAGATGAGAGGTTACTGGGAGATATAGAGGGAAGGGAGAAAGGGGGAGTGTTTGTAAAAAAAAAAATAATTTAAACATTAAAAAAAAGAAAAGAAAAGAAAAGAGGAAGGAAGGGAGAGAACTCCAGGCCAAGGGAATGGCAGAAGCAAGAGTGTGGACATGGGAAGATTCAAGCTGAGCAAAGAAGATATTGTTCACTTTGGCTACACAATAGGGTACATACTCTATATATTCCATATTCAGGGCAGAATCAGAATTTGGAGACAGAACTGAAGTCTCACAGGTGAATTTTTGTATCAGAATTTGACCACATTCCTTTAATTCCTATTTTTTCTTCCAGAGAAAATTTTTATTTTATATGTAAATGTAAAATTATATCAATCAACAAAATGAACTAAATCCTTTGTAAGTTGGTATAAAATCATAAATATGATTTGGGAAAACAGAAAAGAAAAAAATAGGTCAAGACAGCACATGAACACATCAAAGAAAGCCCTGCCTGTAGTGGAAGTCAAGAGGGAACCTATGCGCTGGGATTAAGACTATGCCTCCTCTAGGCCTTCTACTCCCATCATCAAAGGATAGAGACAGCCCCAGAAACCGACCCTGCCCCCCACAACATTCACAACTTTGCAGGACTAACCCCAATGTGCCCCTTAACACTACTATGTCATTCATGACAAGAAACCACAGATTCCCAGGTCACCTTTCACTTCTAATCCCAATAGAGTTTTGCATAGCCACTGCTCTGCCCTAATATTCCATTCAAACCTCCTGAAACTTCCACTATTCCTTCCGGAATACGTGGCCCATCATCAGTCATCTCTTCTCTGAACATTCCCTTCATCTTCTGGTTCAGACAGAAATCCGGATCTCTGAGAACGATTCCTCTGTAGTTTCTCAAGGGGTGGCTTTTTCTCTCTCTAGACCCTACAACATCAGGTCTATAGGTGGGTGTTCTAGTTTGCTAATGCTGTGGAATGCAAAACACCAGAGATGGATTGGCTTTTATAAAGAGGGGGTTTATTTGGCTACACAGTTACAGTCTTAAGGCCATAAAGTGTCCCAGGTAACACATCAGTAATCGGGTACCTTCACTGGAGGATGGCCAATGGTGTCCGGAAAACCTCTGTTAGCTGGGAAGGCACGTGGCTGGCGTCTGCTCCAAAGTTCTGGTTTCAGAATGGCTTTCTCCCAGGATGTTCCTCTCTAGCAAGCTTGCTCCTCTTCAAAACGTCACTCACAGCTGCACTGAGTTCCTTCTCTTTGAGTCAGCTCATTTATATGGCTTCACAGATCAAGTCCCACCCTGAATGGGGGGGGGCATGCCTCCATGGGAATAGATCATCAGAGTCATCACCCACAGCTGGGTGGGGCACATTCCAAGCAAATCTAATCGGCACCAAAATGTCTGCCCACAAGACTACATCAAAGATAATTGCATCTGGGGGACACAATACATTCAAACTGGCACAGTGGGTGTATTAGTTTTCAAGCTGCTATCACAAATACTGTGAAATGAGTTGGCATAAATAATGAGAATTTATTGGCTCACAGTTTTGAGCCTAGGAGAAGACCAAAACTGAGGTATAAGCAAGGTGATGCTTTCTCCCCAAAGACTGTGGCATTCTGGAGCTGGCTGTGGGAGATCCTTGGGTTCTTAACTTTTTTGTCATATGGCAAAACACATGTGAGGTCCTCTCCTTTCTCTTCTGGGTTCTTTAGACTTTCAGCTTCTATCTCCTCCCTGCAGCTTTCTTTCTGTAACCTTCTCTATATGGCCTCCAGTAACAGAATTAAAAGACCCATCCTGACTGGTGGTTTGATGGGTTGAGCCGTCTACCACAGGATTTGCCCTTGGGAAGACTGTTGCTGCAAAGGAGAGGCTAGGCCTCCCTATAATTGTGCCTAAGAGCCTCCTCCCGAATGCCTCTTTGTTGCTCAGATGTGGCCCTCTCTCTCTAGCTAAGCCAACTTGGCAGGTGAAATCACTGCCCTCCCCACTACGTGGGATCAGACACCCAGGGGAGTGAATCTCCCTGGCAACGTGGAATATGACTCCCGGGGAAGAATGTAGACCCGGCATCATGGGATGGAGAACATCTTCTTGACCAAAAGGGGCATGTGAATGGAAATGAAATAAACTTCAGTGGCAGAGAGATTCCAAAACGAGCCGAGAGGTCACTCTGGTGGGCACTCTTATGCACAATATGGACAACCCTTTTTAGGTTCTAATGAATTGGGGTAGCTAGTGGTAGATACCTGAAACTATCAAACTACAACCCAGAACCCATGAATCTCGAAGACAATTGTATAAAAATGTAGCTTATGAGGGGTGACAATGTGATTGGGAAAGCCATATGGACCACACTCCCCTTTGTCTAGTTCATGGATGGATGAGTAGAAAAATAGGGGAAGGAAACAAACAAACAAACAGACAAAGGCACCCAGTGTTCTTTTTTACTTTAATTGCTCTTTTTCACTTTAATTATTATTCTTGTTATTTTTGTGTGTGTGGTAACGAAGGTGTCAGGGATTGATTTTGGTGATGAATGTACAACTATGTAATGGTACTGTGAACAATCAAATGTACGATTTGTTTTGTATGACTGCATGGTATGTGAATATATCTCAATAAAATGAATATTAAAAAAAAAAAAAAAGACCCATCCTGATTTAGTTGGCCACACCTTAACTAAAACATCTTCAAAAAGTCCTAGTTACAATGGGTTCACACCCACAGGAATGAATTTAGATTAAGAAACATGTTTTTCTGGGGTATACTATTCAACCTACCACAGTGGATAAAGTTCCCCCATTGCTCTTTGCTGCTTTCTAACTATTCTCCCTCCTTCCTCTCTGGAAAAAAAAAAAAAAAACAATTTGGCATCTTATGCCATCAGATTATATCAATCAGTACCCATCCTTGTGGTTCTCATCTACTGACTTCCAGAACATTCTTCCCTAATTTGTAGATGATGTTAGCTCTTGTCCCTCTCTCCGATACTACTCGGTGATTTCCCTATACATGTAGATGATCCTTCCAACAATTTGGCTGCTTTGTTCCTTGAAATCTTCTCCTTCAAGGTCCTTGTCCTTCAGCCTACTTCAGCAACACATTCACATGGCCATATCCTAGATCTTATCATTAAGAAAATCCTACAACCTATCTAAAATCACAATTTCATATAACCCACTCTGACCACTATCATTTCAGCTCATTTACTCTAGTACCTTGTTTCCATCAATCTATGGAACCCACCCAGATCTACAAAATGTATTGATTCTGTCATCACTGATTCACTGTTCCTCAGTCCCCAATGTCATCTCTCCCTACTTATCAGCTTGGATTCCATGGTTGCTCCCTCACATATACTCCAACTGCCCTGCCCTTATCTTGCACTACCTTAGTAAAACCACATTCTTTATGATGATTCTTCCTACTCTATGTTCGTTACTTAAAATCTCAAAATAAGCTCCTAAAGTTATCTATGTTTCCAGCTATGGCCAAATCCTCCACTTGTGACTAGATTCCACCCCCCACCCCCACTCCATTCATGAAAAAAATCTTTCAGACATTATCAATTTTCCCTTTCCTAATGATCTTTTTCATCAGCATGCAAAAAAGCTATTATTTTTCCATTAAAACAAAACAAAACAAAACTCTCTTGACACCCTTTCCCCAAGCAGCTAACCCCACCCTCCTCTCTTTGCTGCTCTTGGAAGCAAAAGTCCTCCTAAGACTTGTCTGAATGTGCATCCTCCAATTCCTCTCCTCCCTTCTTCTCTTAAACCCACCTCAATCAAGTTTCACTCCCAATATTCAACAACGGCTCTTGTTGAGGTCAATGACTTCAATACTGCTAAGTCCAAAGGTCTATTGATAGTCCTCATCTTCTTTTACTTATCAGTGGCATTTGACACAGTTGATCATTCCCTCTTCCTTGATACATTTTCTTCACCTGGCTTCCAAGACCTGAGTCTTCTGATTTTCCTTCTACTTCACTTGATTGCTCCTCCTTACCATCCTTTGCTGGTTCCTCCTCCTTGACATCATGATACTGGAGAATCCCAGGCTCGCTTCTGCCTTATGGCACATCTACATGGTTAACTCTCTTACCTCCTTCAAGTTTTAGTACACACATCATCTTTTCAACGTGGCCTACCTTGGCCACGCAACAGCCCTGTACTCACCCACTTCACAGCACTCATCTTCTAACATACAACATATTTAATTATTTATCATGTTTATTATTGATTTTCTGTCTCTCCCTTCTCCCACCAACTAGAACATAAGTTCCAAGAAGGTGAAAGAAGGGACTATCTTAACTTTTTTGTCCACTCATCTATCCCAAGTGCCTAGAATAGTAACTAACATGGTACTCCTTTCCAACTATACTCCCTCATTTCCACCTTAAAGTAAATACTACCCAAAAATTAAGTATGTTATTACATATGTTTTCCCAAATTACAGCAAAGTTTTGAAAAGAATAATCCATACCAGCGATCTTCAAGTAAGATATGTGCACCCATGATATATAAGAAAATTTCTCAAGGGGCATAAGAGTACAAAGAGTTTTAAGGGAACATATGTACACTTTTCTAAAACTCACAGGCAAGAGTTCTTGTCACTTCTTATCTTCTATTCACAAATGCCCTTTTCAGACTCCACAGAGAAAGGAATAAATCACTTGAACTTTACTACGGTTTACTGTTGTGAGGAGATAAAAACCTCTAGGACACTAAACATAGGGACAAAACAAAATACTGGTAATAAGAATACGAAAAATCCTTTATGAGTGGGAAACAAACCCTTTTATGAATCAGGGGTGTTCTAATTCTTTACTGTCTACAAAATGAAGGAATGTCTAATCATGCTGATGGTTCCAGCACTTACTATACATCTAAAAATGAATAACACAAGAATACAAAGATTATGAATACTGTCTCAATCTAGGAATACAATATATTGAGCCATTCATCAAGAGATGCACTGCTAAGAAAATTTTACATTGTATGTTTAATAGTATTTGTCAAAAGTGTATTTATGTTGTTTCTATTGTGTACTGCTAAGAATGATCTAAATGGTGTGCCGGTTTGAAACCGTTATGGACCCCAGAACAGCCATGATTTTTAATCTTGTTAGGTAGAACCTTTTGATTAGGTTGTTTCCATGGAGATGTGACCCACCCAACTGTAGTTGGGACCTTCTGATTGACTATTTCCATGCAGGTGTGACCTTGCCCATTCAGGATGGGTCTTGATTCATTTACTGGAGACCTTTAAGAGAGCTCATGGAAAGAAGGAGCTCAGAGAAGCTGAGAGAGATATTTTGGAGAGAAGCTAAAATATGTTATCCAGAGTTTTTCCCCAGGAGAAACTAAGGGCCGACATGGAGATGCAGACAGAAAGATGTTTAGAGATGCTAAGATAAGACATGAAGCCTAGAGTTTGCCCTGGAGAAGCTAAGAGAGGACCACAGACACTTAGAGAAAAACGCCCTAGGAGAACCAGCAAGGATGCACAGGAGCTGAGAGATAAAAGCTAAGAGAAACAGAAGCCCAGAGACATTTTGGAGAAAGCCATTTTGAAACCAGAACCCAGGAGCAAAGGACCAGCAGATGCCAGCCACGTGCCTTCCCAGCTGACAGAGGTGTTCCAGATGCAACTGGCCTTTCTTCAGTGAAGGTATCCTCTTGTTGATGCCTTAGTTTGGATACTTTTATGGCCTTAGAACTGTAAATCTGTAACCTAGTAAATCGCCTTTATAAAAGCCAATCCATTTCTGGTATTTTGCCTAATGGCAGCTTTAGCAAACTGAAACAAATGGTAACTCAATCAATTGCATTCTAAAACTATTACTTATAATTCACTCTAGAAGAAATTTTTAACACTGAACTTTTGCTCACCGGGACTTTCTAAAAATTAAACTTAAATCTCTATACATGTTTGTTGCTGACAAACATGATGGGGTAATTAGGATATGTTAGCAGGATAAAATTCTTTGGGTAAAGTGGAATGGAAATACAAATTCAAGAAGAAAAAGAAATGATAAAATATTTCCAACTGTAAAATACTAGTTTGTTCTGGTTTTCTAAACTGGATAATGTTGGGTGTCTCGTTCTAAAATGTCTATATTTTCAATACAAAAAATTCCATCTATTAAATGATTTAAATTTAATCAATAAGAGGCATAGTTTCAAAATTACTTTAGGTTATATGTGAGCAAAAAAGTTTGTAGTCTATTTCACTACCCTGTTTCCATTTCTTTATTATGCATTCACTCTTGAACCCAAAGGAAAATATTCTTTCATCTTATTTGATCAATCTGCTGCATTTAATATTGTTGATGACTTTATTTTTTAAAAATCCCTTCTCTTTTATTCTCTGTGACATTAACCTTCTGCCCTACCTAATACCTCTCTTGCTATGACTCCTTAATTTCCTTTTCGTCTCCCCACTCCTTCTTTTATAACAGTCATATTTCCCAGAGCTAAATCCTTTCTTCTGCTCTTTTCACTATCCACTTTCCTTAGACAACATCATCAAAATCCACTTTAAATAACTACTTACATGCTGATGACTCTCAAAACAGTATTTCCTGAATTCCTGAGCTCTAGACATAGACATAACTGTCTTCTCTACATTTCTACCCAGATAGTCCATATGCATCTCAAATTCATATCTTGTTTCTCTCCTCATCTCAGTAAGACACCACTTTTTATCCAGTAGCCCAGGCCTGAAACCTGGATGCTATTTTGTATGCTACTGTTGGCCAGAATTTCAGTTCTTTTAAGACCTCACAAAACATCATCATTATTTTATAAAAAGTTATGTTTTCTTTTTAAAAATTTACTCCTATTTATCACTTTCTTTGCTTTTCTTTCCTTTTTGCACCTTAGACTTACTATCTAGGATCACAAACCTTCTGCTTGATGTTAATCTTCTAAACTTGTTTAGTGAGGGTCTACTGGTACCAAACACTCTCTCAGTTTTTGTCTGAAAATGTCTTTAATTTCCTCTTCATTCTTGAAAAATACTTTCATTGGATGTACAATTCTAGATTGACAGTCCTTTTCTTTCAGAGCTTTGAAGTATCCACTGTCATCTGTCTTCATTGTTTTGGTAAGTCAGTGCCAGTCTTAATAGTCCTTTTGTAGTTAATGTCTTTCTTCTCTGGTTGACTTAAAGATTTTATCTTTGTTTTTAGTATTCTGTAGTTTCACTATGATAAATCCACACGTTAAATTCTTTTTATTTATTCTGGTTGGAATTCTTGAATCTTTAGTGTTTCCGAACAGCGGAAAATTTTTTTCAATGCTAATGCTTCAAATATTGCATTTGCTAAATTTTACCCTTACTTTCTTTCTAAAACTTTGATTAGATGTAAATTAGACCTTCTTGGTCTATCTTCCATTTATCTTAATTCATTTCATAGTTTTCATCTCTTTACTTTTCTATGCTATATTTTGTAGTGTGTCTCCAGTTCAAGATAGGCAATTTTTTCTTGTAATCCCTCTTTGGGATTACAAAAATCAATCATAGGTTGGTTTCTATATGTTCATTGTTAGTATAAAGAATGTTATTAATTTTTGTGTGTTGTTCTTGTCATCTTCAACCCTGCTGAACTCATTATTAATTCTAGTCCTTTTTGTAGATTTTTTGGGATTTCCTTTGCAGACAATCATGCCTTCTGCAAACAGGGACACGTTTACTTCTTCCTTTTCAATCAGTAGGTCTTTTATTTCTTTTCTTTGCTCCACTGGCTAGAATTTCTAGTACTATTTTGAGTAACAGTGGTGAAAGAGGATATCCTTGCCTTGTTCCTAAATACTTACGGGAAAAGTACTCAGTCTTTCACCATTAAGTATGAGGTTAGCTGTAGGTTTTTGGCAGATGCTCAAGTTAAGGAATTTCCTCTCTATATTTTTAGTTCACTGAGATTTATCATGCATGGGTGTTGGATTTTGTCAAATGCTTTTTCTGCATCAATTAATAGTATATGATTTTTCTTCTTTAGCCTACAGATATGGTAGATTATATTGATTAATTCTCAAATATTAAACCAGCCTGGCATACCTGGAATAAATCCCACTTGGTCAGAATGTAAATTGCTTAGATTTTATTTTCTAATATTTTGTGGAGAATTTTTACGTCTAAATACATGAGAAACAGTGATCTGGAGTTTTCCTTTTGTACTATCCTTGGTTTGGGGAGGAGGTAATACTAGTCTCATAAAATGAGACAGGCATGTATCTACTATTTACTAGGTGCTTTTGGGATGAGGGTAATACTGGCCTCAGAAAAAGAGACAGGCATGTAACGAATATTACCAGATGCCTACTCTGTGCTAGGTGCTAGGGAAAACAGCAGAAAATATACTTGTCTCTGGTGGTGGGTGGCATAAAGCAAAGCAAATAAATATATATGTAAAGCAGTGATAAATGCTAAGAACAAAAATTATCCAGGGCAAGGGAATAGAGAATGATGGATGTAAGTGCTGCTTTACATAAGAATGGCCAGGTAGGCCTTTCTGATAAGGGGTTATTTGTGAAGAGAGATGAACGTACCAAGTGAGCAAGTCAATCAGATATCTGAGAAAGGAGCATTCCAGGCAACAGTAATATCAAGTATAAAAGCTTTGAAGCTGGAGTGTGCATGGCATGTTAAGAACAGAAAGAAGTCCAGTGTTTCTTAAGTGTGCCAAGAAGGGAGGCAGAAGATGAGATCTGAGAGGTAGTAGGCTAGATCAGATAGGGATTTTTAAGCCATCATAATAACATCGGATTTTATTCTTTGACAGATGGCAAGTCTTTGAAGGATTTTGAGCAACAAAGTGATAGGATCTGACTTAAGTTTTACAGGACAGCTCTAGTTGCTGTGTTGAGAACAGACTCAACATAGTGGTATATATGTGTGTGTGGTGGTGGTGATAATGTATCAAGGCAGGGTGATCACTGAGATGAGTTATGCAAGAGTTGTATGGACTTAGACCAGTGTGGCAGCAAAGAAGGCATTAAGAATGGCAGGAGTCTGGATATATTTTGAAGATAGAGTCTTTTGAAGGTAGGAATGTCTTTTTTTTTAAAGTTCTATGAGTGATTTTTCACCCCAACAGAATTACTGTGGTATAATTTCTAATTTTACAAATGAAATAATGCTGAGAAAGAACAATTTACCTGTGGTCATATCTATAAGCATTTACCAAATTTCATTTGAGAATATGATATCCTTAAAGGTTTTTAAAATTTCCCATTCCAAGGCTTTCTGTTAGTTTTCTTTTTAAAATATCCACTCTAGAAACCTGAGAATGTTAAGATGATTGGAATAGCTAAAAATTAAAACAATGGCCCATTTTACTAAGTACTCACTATGCTCCAGATACTTTTCTAAGTACTTCACACACATTTTATTATGAATCCTCATAACAACCAAATGAGGCAGGAATTATATTATTCCCATTTTACAGATGAGGAGCCTGAAGCATAGAAAGATTATTTAAACTGCCTAAAGTTATACAGTTCGTAAGGGGTACAGTCTATTTAGAACCCAGGTAGTTAGTCTTCAGAGCCCAAAATATATTGTCTCTTAAACTCCTAAAATCTGTTCTATTTATGTGACAATGTTTTGGAGAAGGTTATAAGCTAGCAAATATTGGCAAAATATTCCAAAATATTTATACTGAACTTCTGAAAAGTTAACATATTTTAATATTTCCACCAAAAAAGCATATTACCAAGGAAGATTTTCCATTTGTTATTTCATCAAATAGCAACCAGCTAGTGACACATGCATCTAGGTGAATGGACTTTGAAGACAGTATGTTGAGTGAAATAAACCAGAAATGAAAAGACAAACATTATAACACCTTACTAATACAGAATAACTACAATGAAGTCTTATGGTAAAGGTTCCTAGATTGTAAGCTCTTACAGAAGTTACATATAATCCTAAATTGTAATGATTATTTCTCAATTCTGAGATGCTGAGCAATTTCTGTATAACCTGGTTGGTCCCTGGAACTTTGGGTATCTATGTGACACTTGAGACTTAAGAGCCAGAGTTCGGCAACTATGAATGTCACCATTACCCCATACAGCAAATATTTAAAAGACTGAAAAAGAGATCAGACTTCAATTAGAGATAAGAACAAAATGGACTTGGTTAGGAATAAGGCAAATCAGACTAAAACGTAAAGTACAAGATTGATGGTGTTTTAAAACTTCAAATTCTGTGTGAGACCAAAGGAAGAGATGTTTACTTGGTGCAAAATCTATATTTTCTGTAGCTCTCTATAAAATTTAACTTGTATGATCAGTTTATTCAAACACCATAATTACATGGAACTTTGAATAGGTAGTAAGATCTGGTTGGTTTGTACAGGTTAGTGTGAAATCCCAATACATCACAGAGTAATTTGGGATTTGGATTTGCAAAGCCCCCTTGAGGGACTGGGGGGAAATGTGGAAAAATAAACTCTTCCCGCAGGGGGAATTACAGATATTCTCACAAGCACAGTAGACTACCAGCTTAGAAGGCTGAGCCCTTGATCTTGAGGCTTGCCCTTATGAAGCTTGTTACCACAAAGGAGAGGCTTTGTGCCAAAGAGTCACTCCAGGAGAACCTCTTTTGTTGTTCAGATGTGGCATCTCTCTCTAAGCCAAGTGTGCAGGTAAACTCGCTGCCTTCCCACCTATATGGGACATGACTCCCAGGGATGCATATCTCCTTGGCAACATGGGATATGACTCCCGGGGATAAGCCTGGACCTGCTATCGTGGGACTGAGAAAGCCTTCTTGACCAAAGGGGGAGCAAAATGAAACAAAATAGTTTCAGTGGCTGAGAGATTTCAAATGGAGTCGGGGAGGGGAGTCATTCTGGAGGTTATTCTTATGTGTTACGTAGATATCCCGTTTTAGTTTTTAGTGTATTGGAATAGCTAGAAGGAAATGCCTGAAACTGTTGAACCATAACCCAGTAGCCTTGATTCTTGAAGATGACTGTATACTATAAAGCTTACACAGTGTGACCATGTGTTTGTGAAAATCTTGTGGCTCTCACTCCCTTTATCCAGTGTATGGACAGATGAGTAGAAAAATGGAGACAAAAAGTAAATGAATAACAGGGGTGGATGGGATGTTCTGGGTGTTCTTTTTAACATCATTTTTTTTTCTTTTTTTTTTTGAAGTAATGAAAATGTTCAAAATTTGATTGCGGTGATGAATGCACAACTATATGATGGCACTGTGAACAACTGGCTGTACACTTTGGATGGTTATATGGTATGTGAATATATCTCAATAAAATTGAAAAAATAGCCACTGGCTTATGCTTTTCATATCTACTTTAAAGTATTTCTATTTATTGTTCATATATTAAGATTATTAATCATGATGTTTCTTAATTATATACATTCTATTTTCATCTTCGGATTATTGATAAGTATTCACAGAAAACTATCAGAATCATGGGCATCAAAATGGAAACTACCAATTTATTTAAAAATAACTTCTGTTTTATTCCTTATTATTATATTACATTAATATTCCTATTTCGGGAAATTAAAGCAATATAGAAAGTATATAAAGAGTAAAATAAAAATCACCCATAATCCCAAGCATCCAGAGACAGCCACCATTAGCACTTTGATATTTTCTGCCAGTCCTGTAAGTATATAATTATGGAGTTCCTCCCACCATATACACAAATTGGACTCATATTCTACAGTTTCATAGCCTGCTATTTTTCTCTTAATATTTTGTGAGCATTGCCTGTGCCCTTAAAAATCATTAAAAATTATATGAACATAGTCTAATTTATTTAATCGCTTTCCTACAGCTGGATATTCAAGCTAAAAAGATACTCATTTTAAACATATACTTAAAAATAAATATGCAGCAACCTAAAAAGTTTGATATAATTTACAGTAAAATTACAATGCAAAAATTAGATCTTTTAATTAATATTTGCAACATACAGCAATGGCAAAAGAGTTCTACCAGGAAGTATTAAATATATTTCTGAAGTTTATAAAATGAATCAATGTTAAAGACAGATACAAAGGGAAAAATGATTTAACTGGTACTTCATTGTACAACTAACAAATTAGCAGTACTATTCTCAGAAAACCAATTATTGTGGTGACAAATGCACAACTATATGATGATACTATGAACAACTGTACACTTTGGAGGATTGTATGTTATGTGAATATATCTCAATAAAATTGCATTTAATAAAAAAAAAGAAAACCTATTAATCCAATGCTGAAACACACATCAGCTAATTATCACAATCCATGAAAAAACACAGTGACAAGATAGTGGCAATCTTGTCAATTTGATTGTTTTTGCTAGTAATAAGGAATATGATTTATATGATTCTTTTCCATTGAACAAGATTGTTGTAGAATGTTAATAGACAGAACAGTAATTTTAACAACACACTTCCCTGGGATGCCTCTCTTAAATTCTGAAAATTTACCTAAAGAGAAAATGTCTATTAAATTTACTAATTTACAATCTGAGATAAAACACTAATTTAGAATCTGACAGTGAAGTTCACTTTTTATACTACATGGTAAAAAAAAAAGTATCTGTATTTCAATTTTATCTTGTATTCAAAAGCAAACTGGGATCTAATTGAAACATAGTACCCTAGTATTACAAGTGTTTTTACTTCTTAAATGTCACAAAATTCCATTTAGCCTCTATTAATTTTCTGTATTTATTATTTAAAACCAATAAGAGAATGTTTTTGGTGTATATTTGCACCACCAATTCAGAACTAAACTTTCCAAATAATTAAGATAGGGTACCAATATTTTATCTAAGAGAGTATCAAAAATCAAGATTGCTAGATTTTTCAATAAAAGTAAGAATTGAAAAGCAAGAACAAAACATTTAACCAGAAGGGCTGACATCATCCTATCTGGCCAAATTGACTGCTTTGGAATTTCTTTCAAAAACATTCATGGAGGAAATTAATGACAAATTAAAAGTTTGCACACATCTTATACTTTTTTTAAAAAAATTCTACTTTCTCTATTTATATATCTAGGAAACAGGTTAAGATATTATAAAGCAAATCTGAGAAAAGTTTTAAACACCCATTCAAAGATCTTTAAAGATTCCTACCTACTTTGAAACTATCTAAACTAAAGAAATAAATTCAACTTCTTTTATTAAAAAATACTGGACTATTTCATGAATACTTCCAATTAAGCATTTTAAAAACCAAGCAAGCAAACAAACAAAAGTATACTGCATGAACATAGTTATTTTAGGTTATTTGTTTCTTCTTATTTCTTTGTTTCGGTTTTGTTTGAAATTTTTTTTATTGTTTGTTTTTTAATTTTTTCATAAAGTTAGAAAAAATTTTTTTAAAAAGCATATTGCATGAATCACTCTGTGCAATGATTTTATTAAATTCCATCCCTGTAAACAAGACTCACAAAACTTAAAAAACTGTAAGGTGTGTAATTAAGATGTTATCTTGTGCTTGGGAGTTCCCGTGTCTACTTGAAAATGGTGGAGGAGCCTCTCTGTGTGGTTCATTGTGGCAGCAGCAACTTGATCTTTAGGAGAGCGGTGTTCTCCACAGATTCTAAGCATATCTTCTGTGTCTTTGGGGATTTTGTAAAGTTTATACCATGGCTACAGAAGAATGTGTACATATGTTGCATGGACATAGAAATCTGTTGACTGGAATCCTGCTCAACCCCAACAACCATCTATAGCCATATTCTTGTTCCATTGATGGCACAATTAAACTGTGGTACTATATAGATGGCATTTTGATAAAGCCTTTCATAGTTGGACATAAACTTCATGCCCTCTTTACTTTTGTCTGTGCTGAGGATTCCATCTTTGTTATAAAAAATAAAGAAAAACCAGATATATTTCAGATGGTTTCAGTGAAACTGACAAAATCATCAAGCCAGAAAGAGAAGCTAAAGAGGTGTCCTTTGTTTTGGATTACATAAACAAGTCACCTAAGTGCACTGTCTTTGGGAACAAGGGAGAATATGTTGCAGCAATATGGGACCTTTACTTGTCTGTTTATATTTTCAAAAAGAAAACAACATTAAGGTTTACTTTGTCATCATTGAGAAATAAGAAACATTGTAAGAACAGTTTTATATGTTTAGCATGTCACCCAAAGGAAGACTGCATAGCATCTGGTCATAAGGATAGCAAAATTCATCTTTGGAGGAATTCTGATGATGATAAGTACATGTAAACCTGCTTAAATTGGCACCATGATATGGTCATGGATTTGGCTCTTTCAGTGATAGGCACCAATCTGCTGAGTGGTGGTCGTGAATCTGAACTTGTAGAGTGGCATGACACAACAGAGAAGAATAAAGATTTTTCCCCCATTTTAAGAGCTATTATTGAGCATATCTCAGTCTCACCTGCAGGAGAGTTGTTCTATAATTCCCACTCCAATAATAGGATTATACTCATTCAAAGCAATCTTGAGGCATCTGCAGTAACTTCAGGCCTAGTGAAAGACAGTAGTATGTTTACTGATGATTGATCCAAGAAGTAAAGATGTGGTTTTGAATGGAAAACCTGGCCACCTGCAGTTTTTTCTCTGCCGAATGATAAGCAGCTATACAATTTAGATTTTATACAGCAAGAATATATCAATGATTACAGTCTGATCTAAATTGAACTAAAAAAGGTGGCATTTGGGACTTCCAGGAAGGTGAGGCAGAGCAAACTTCTCCTCCGTGAAAGAAACTAGAGTAAAGGCAGAGAATGCCCAGGACAGCAGTTACAGGGTACAGGTGGTCAGAGAGGGACTTCTCCAATATGTGGTGAGGACTTGGATGAAAAAGCGGAGAAACTGAGTCTCAAAAGATGGGTGAGTTTATTCAGCCGGGTCCACTGCCAGGGCTTAGCAGTGGCGAGATGGCCTCTGAGCAGGAGAGGGGGCAGCTTTCCACTCCCATGCACCCATCTCAACAATTAGTTGGGGAGATAATCCTCCAGAGCCACATGGCCAGGAGCTCCTGTGAGGGAACCCAGGAAACAGTAGCCCAGTGTTGACCGCACTTACTCTCCCTCCACGGAAGTCCACTGTGTGTGTACAGGTGAGAGGCAGTGATAGGTGAGGGTACCACCCAGAGGCTAGCAAACACACAGCGGGTAGGGAACAACAGGGAATGTTTAGCTGGAGGGTGAGACGCACAGCCCCACAGCCCAGAGTGATCTACTCAGAGGCCTAGGAATCAGCACACCAACGGTGCCCTTAAGCAGACACCCTGCCAAACTGCACAGAGTCCACACTGCACACCCAGGGCTGCTAGTCCTCAGTGGACATAGAGAACTGGTGTGCTGACTGCAGTTCCACCTGCTTTGGACACCACCCAGCACATAGGTAAAGTTGGGGGAAAACTGGCTTGAGGATGAGAGGTGGCTCAAGAGTGCCATCAGCTGGGAAGACAGGGAAAGTGTACCCCAGCAAGCTGTGGTTCTGCCAAAAATATATATATAACTGCTCAAATAATTCTGCATTTCCCAAAATAACCTTATCAAGATAAGCAAATGTCCCAAGCCCACAGAAAACCACAAAGCACATGAAGACCCATGGACAAGTCAAATAACCAAATGTAAAAGCTGAAGGAGACATAGAACTTGGAGCAATTAACCAAGAAGTACACATAAATCTCCAAAACAATTTCAGTGGGTTGGTGAAAGACATAAAGGACCTCAAGAAGACTCTACAAGAGCATAAAAAAGAATCTGACAGGGTGAATTAAAAAAAATAGCTGATCTTAGAGAAAATATACTGTTGAACAAATTAAAAATATACTAGAGACACACAACAGCATATTTGAAGAGATGAAAGAATATGTGAACTAGAGAATAGGGCAACTGAATGCGAATGCACAAAAGAACAAATGGTGGAAAAAACTGAAAAATTTGAAATGAATCTCATGGAAATGATGGACAACATGAAGAGCAAAAATATAAAAATAATTGGGGTCCCAGAAGGAGAAGAGAAGTTAAGGGCTAGGAAGAGTATTTAAAGACATAGTTGGGGAAAACTTCCCAAAACCTCTAAACAACATGAATATGCAAATCAAAGATGCCCAACACACTCCAATTAGAATAGAATAAAGCCAAATAAACCCATTCCAGGACATATATTAATCAGACCGTCAAATGCTGAAGAGAAGAAGAAAGTCCTGAAAGCAGCAAGAGAGCAGAGATTCACCACATACAAGGGAAATCACGTAAGGCTAAGTACTGACCACCCAGTGGGCACCATGGAGGCCAGAAGGCTGTGGTATGCCTTATTTAAGATTCTGAAAGAGAAAAATTGCCAGCCATGAATTTTGTATCCAGCATAGCTCTCCTTCAAAATCAAGGGAGAATTTAAAATTTTCACAAACAAATGCTGAGAGAATTTGAGAGACCTGCCCTGCAAGAAATAGTAAAGGGATTTCTACCCACTTAGAACAAAGGAGAGACAGGTCTGGAAAATGGCACAGACTGAAGAATATTAGCAAGGGTAACTTAAAGGAAAAAACAGAGGGGGAGGGGAACAGATCTGACTAATAAAAAGGAACACTACATAGCTCATTTATGAAGCTAACATCACTCCAATATCAAAACCAGATACTACAAGATAGTACAAGAAAGGAAAACTACAAGCCAATCTCCCTAATGAGCATAGATGCAAAAATTCTCAACAAAATACTTGCAAATCAAATCCAAAGACATACTAAAAGAATCATACACCATGACCAAGTGGGGTTCATTCAGGCACACAAGCATGGTTCAACACAAGAAAATCAATTAATGTAATACAACACATTAACAAATCAAAAGGGAAAAATCAAATACATTCTCAATAGATGCTGAAAAAGCATTTGACAAAATTCAGCATCCTTTTTTGATAACATCAATCAAAAGGTAGGAATTGAAGGAAACTTCTTCAATATGATAAAGGGCATATATGAAAAACTCACAGCCAACATAGTATTCAATGGTGAGACTGAAAACCTTCCCCCTAAGATTGGGAACGAGACAAGGATGCCTGCTGTCACCACTGTTATTCAACATTGTGCTAGAAGTGCTAGCCAGAGCAATCCACCAAGACAAAGAAATAAAAGGCATCCAAATTGGAAAGGAAGAAGTAAAACTGTCATTATCCGCAGATGTTATGATCTTATATTTGGAAAATCCTGAGAAATCCACGAAACAGCAACTTGAGCTAATAAACAAATTCAGCAGAGTGGCAGGATACAAGATTAATGCACATAAGTCAATAATGTTCCTATACACTAGTAATGTCTTAAGTGAAGAGACATTCAAGAAAAAAAGTCCACTCACAATACTGTGATGATTAAGTTCATGTGTCAACTTGGACAGGTGATGGTACCCAGGTGTCTGGTCAAGAAAGCACTGGCCTAACTCTTACTGCAAGGACATTTGTGGCTGGTTAATAAACCAGAAGGCGGGTTTATTAACTCATCAGACAATTGGCTGCAGCTGTGAATGATTACATCCACGAAGGACATGTCTTCCACAATGAGAGAATGCAATCAGCTGGATTTAATCCAATCAGTTGAAGACTTTTAAGTGAGACAGATAGAGGACCTTCACTTCTTCAGCTAACCAGTGAAGCATTTCCTGAGGAGTTCATTGAAGTTGCCAGTTCATTCCTGAGGAGTTTATTGAACACATTCATTGAAGTTGCCAGTTTGCTGCCTGAGGAGTTCATCGAACATCTTCATTGGATTGCCAGTTTGCTGCCTGCCCTACAGAATTTGGACTTGTGCATACCCACAGATGCATGAGAACTTTTATAAAATCTTATATTTACAGATATCTCTAGTTGATTCTGTTTCCCTAGAGAACCCTAACTAATACAACTTGGTACTGGGAGTGGTTCTTGAGAAACTGAATCTTAAAATGGGCTTTTACAAGTGGTTTTCTACTCTGATTAGATTCAAAGGCACTAATGACTCCATTTCCAATAATCAAGATGGTACTGACAGTCCATGGCATGAGTTGGCAATGGAGATACGCAAAATATCACCATTTGATTCTCCTTATCATAGACTTGTATGAAGCAAGGCTTTGGGTGACAGGGTTTTTGACACCGTAACAGAGTTTTGCAGAGTTAAGAGGTATAATGATGTTGGCTGGTTGCTCTTAGATATGATGGATAAAGTTATAAGAGAAAAGGATGAGCTAAAGGCTTCAAATTTAAAACCTGAGCACCGTATGACAGATGTAAAGGTTTCTATGTATGCCCTGAAAAAAAATTCTGTGGCTGCAGACTTGACATTTCTGAAAACCAGACCAAGAGTCTCATTGTGCAAGGAGCAGATTTACAACATAAACTAAAATCTCAACCTTGTGGGGTGTCTGCTGCTAAAGTAAAGGCATTGATTAGAAAAGAACTGGATCCTAAAACTTGGGATGGGGACATATGGATTGATAATAATGGCAGTGAGGACACTGGAACCCTGGGTTCTGCTGAGTCTTTGTTAGATACATACCTGTAGTGGTCTGTCCTGAGGAAATAGCACCCCACCCCCACCTCTGGTCTGCCCTGAGGAGCCATCCAACCGCCACCTAAAGAGATGAACCCTTAAGTGCCTACTAAACCTGTAATCACCACCCCTAGGGAAGCAGCCCTCACTCCTCTGTATGGAGAGATTAATGCTGTTTCACCAGATGAAACTGCAACAGAATGTCCTGAGGTAAATGGCTTGAGGGGTACTTCTAATTCTTTTCATGATCCACCCCCACCACCAGTCTTTGCCTCAAGACCTGTAACTAGACTAAAATCCCAGCAGGCCCCAAAGGGTGAGGTACAAAGTCTGACCCATGAGGAAGTACACTATATTCTAAATGAACTGTATGTGTTTTCCAACTTATACAGACAGAAATCAGGGGAGTATGTGGGGGAATGGATATTAAGGGTGTGGGATAATGGTGGAAGGAATATAAAGTTGGATCAGGCTGAATTTACTGATATGGGCCCACTAAGCAGAGATTCTGCATTCAGTGTTATAGCTCGAGGGGTTAGAAAGGGTGTTAACAGTTTGTTTGGGTGGTTGGCTGAAACGCAGATCAAAAAGTGGCCAATATTACCTAAGGTTGAAATGCCAGATCTGCCCTGGTATAATGCAGAGGAGTGGATTCAAAGGCTTAGAGACATTGGAACATTAGAGTGGATTTATCTTGGAAGACCTACTCACACACCCCTGGAATGTCCAGAGGACACACCTTTTACCAGGATTGTGAGGAATAAATTTGTGAGACTAGCTCTGTCATCCCTGAAGAGCTCTGTAGCCACCCTTCTCTGCAGGTCAGATATTACTGTGGGAACTGCTGTCACTGAGCTGGAATCCTTAAACACAATGGGGATAATTGGTTCCTGAGTCGGCAGAAGGTGCCTGCCCTAAGGAATTTGGACTCGTGCATACCCACAGGTGCTAGAGACACTTTTATAAAATCTTATATTTATAGATGTCTATTGTTGATTCTGTTTCCCTAGAGAACCCGAACTAATACAAATTAGCAACTAAAAAAATCAGGTACCAAGGAATAAACCAAGAATGGAAAAGACCTCTACACAGAAAATTACATAACTTACTTACTAAAAGAAATCAAACGGCACCTAAAGAGATGGAAAGATATTCTGCGTTCATGGATAGGAAGGTTAAACATTGTTAAGATGTCAATTCTACCCAAATTGATCTATAGATTCAACACAATTCCAATCAAAATTCCAACAAACTACTTTGCAGACCTGGGAAAGCTAGTTATCAAATTTATTTAGAAGGAAAAGGGGTCTCAAATTGCCAAAAACATTCTAAAAAAGAAGAACGAAGTGGGAGGACTTCCACTTCCTGACTTTAAAGCCTACTATAAAGCCACAGGGGTACTGGCACAAAGACAGACATATTGATCAATGGAATCTAACTGAGAATTAGGAAATCGAGTCCCAGATCTATGATTGACTGATTTTTTGATAAGGCCCCCAAATACAATGAACTGGGATAGAACAGTCTCTTCAACAAATGGGGCTGGGGAACAGGATATCCATATCCAAAAGAATGAAAGAGGACCCATACCTCACACCCTACACAAAAATTATATGCCCTTGGCAGCAAGGGATTGAAAATGCCTACTTGACCAAAAGAGGGAAAAAAGAAAGGTAACAAGCTGAGTCACAGTGGCTGAGAGATCCCAAATAGAGTAGAGAGGCTCTCCTGGAGGTTTCTCTTATGCAAGCTCCAGCTAGATATCCCAAATGGCCAAAGAATGCCATGCCTTTACCAAAAGTAGTCCCCAAATACCTAGGTCACTACCTGAGATTCTATAAAAGATTCACTCATTAAGTTTTATCTTTCAGAAACTTAAATCCATCAGTGTCCCTAAACCAGACAAGTCCTAAAACCCAGAGTAAACAGTCTCTTTAAGATTAATAATCAGATGCAGCCCCCTTCCCCATACTGTTGACACTCCCTTTAAACATGAGCAAGTTAGGCTGCTCGCTGCCATGACACCCCTGAAGATGGAGAAAGAGATTAAGTGAGAAGAAGGAATAGCAACAAACAAGATTTAACAAAGGTCTATGAATACTGAAACTAAAAATATAATTACTTGTATTTTTCGGATGCTGGGATGTTGGAAAGGCTGGAAGGAGGTAAATGACATGGTGGAAACATAGCCTATAGCATCCTTTGGGATTTGCTCTATAGCTACTCATTGAATCGTGCCTTGAAAGTCTACACCTTTCCGTATATTACTTGTATTGCATAATAGGGAAGGGACTGAGACTATGGAACTGTAATCCATAACAATTTTTGAAATTACCTACATAACTGCTTTTTGAGCTGTACATCAAGTGTTGACACCTTTCTGTATGTATATTTTACAATAAACGAAATGGCTGAAGTTGTGGAACCGTGACCCATGACATTCTTTGAGATTTACTCTCTAACTACTTGTGAAATCATACTTTGAAAGTTATCGCTGTTATGCTATATGGTAAAGTTCACAATAAAAAAATTAACTCAAAGTGGATCAAAGACCTTAATATAAGAAACAGTACCACAAAGCTCCTAGAAGATAATGTAGGAAAACATCTTCAAGACCTAGCATTATGAGGTGTGAGGTAGCTTCTTAGACCTTACATCCAAAGCACAAGCAATGAAAGAAAAAATGGATAAATAGGAAGTCCTCAAAATTAGAAGCTTCTGTACCTCAAAGGAATTTGTCAAAAAGGTGAAAAGGCAGCCAACCCAATGGGAAAAAATATTTGGAAACCATGTATCTGATAAAAGACTGATAACTTGCATGTATAAAGAAATCCTACAACTCATTGACAATAGTACAAATAGCCCAATTATAAAATGGGCAAAAGATACGAAAAGACATTTCTCTGAAGTGGAAATACAAATGAAATGGCTAAAAAAACACATGAAAAAATGTTCATTTTCACTAGCTATTAGGGAAATGCAAATCAAAACCTCAATGAGATATCATCTCACACCAATAAGAATGGCTGCATTAAACAAACAGGAAACTACAAATGCTGGAGAGGATGTGGAGAACTTGGAACACTTATTCATTGGTGGTGGGAATGTATAATGGTAAAGCCACTGTGGAAAACAGTTTGGTGGTTCCTTAGAAAACTAAATATCGAGTTACCCTACAATCCAGCAATTTCACTTCTCGGTACATACCTACAACATATGAAAGCAGTGACATGAACACACATTTGCACACCGATGTTCATAGCAGCATTTTTCACAATTGCCAAGAGATGGAAACAACCTAAGTATCCTTCAACAGACAAGTGGATAAACAAAATGTGGTATATACATACGATGAATACTATGTAGTAAGAAAGAATGAGGTCCTGAAACATATGACAACATGGATGAACCTGGAAGACATAATGCTGAGTGAAATAAGTCAGACACAAAAGGAGAGATATTGTATGTTATCACTAATATGAACTCCCTGAACAATTTAAAATCAGGTCTTATAATGCAGAATATAAGGGAACTAGAGAGAGACAGAACCTAGTGAAGGGGAAATGATTACCTAATATGTACAGACAAGTTAATGGGGTGAACTTAAAGGTATGGGAATGGACAGAGGTGATGATAATTTGTTAATGGGATTATAATTATCAGTGCCACATTGAAGGTGAACATGATTGAAAGGGGTTGTTTATAAAGGTATGTATCCCACAGATCAGCACCACAAATACAAATAAATGTTTGCATGATCTACCTCTAAGGTATGACACTGTTACAAAGGTTAACAACAGAATGGTATATGGGAAAAACGACCCACTGCATATTATAGCCTTTATTTAACAGGAGTACTTTACCAATACCACACTAATACTAGGGATAAATAACTAGGGACTGATAAGAGCTTTGGGGTGTTTTGGGTTATGAAAATTGTTTAAAAATGAGAGTAATGATTATCGTACAACTAAGTGAAGATAATGTGAGACACTGATCATTTATCTTGGACAAAAGATACGTTGTATGAAATTAAGAACCCACTGCTTAATAAGTCAAGTCCTCGATCTTGAGGCTTGCTCAAGTGAAACTTAATGGCTGTTGGAATCTGCTCAGGTTGTACACTGGAGTGGAGTATGAAATTAAATGTTAAGAGTTACGGAACCTGATCCTAGTTCAGAGAATAATATTGCAAGCTGTCAGTCTACAGAGGGCTCATATTTTTGTTTGTATTTAAACCTAGTGAGCCAAGGCTATTGTGTATTCAAAAAAATATTTCCAGAGAGGAAGTCCACTGGGGAGTGTTTGTTTCACCAGATGTCCCTGAATCACTCATCTCAGAAACTCACCAGTAGCTGAAGAGATCTCAGTTTTACTTCCTAACAAAATCACAGTTTGTTGATATTCAGTACCAAGTCTCCAGAAGAGAAACTCACACCAACAAACAGCTACCAGCAGAAGAAAGTCTTCCGACAACCTCGTTTTATTTTATACTGGGAAAACACAGACAACAGCAGGATGAAAAATTAAATGAAGCTTTGGGGAATAAACTGGTACAACTATCCTTAACAGAAAACATACCTGCCATTAGCTTTTTCACACTCCAGCCCACGTACTGCCATCGGTTTCTTTTCTGTGCTCCATATTTGTAAATTCATTGCTGCTAAGGAGATTAAGAGTACCAAAGAAATTTCTAATGATATTGATATGGAAGAAGAAAAAGAAACGATGATTCAGATAAAGAGAACTATTTTGCTGAAGAAGTCCAAAGTACAAATAACACAGATTTGGGAGAAGACATTACATATAAGTTGTCAAAATCTGAAGAAAAAGAACTAAGAAAATTAAAGCAAGTGGACTACAGCTAGTTAACTGCCCTTTAAGCACTGGAGATGGGGTAGGGGGTGTGCTTTGTTTTTTATTTTACGTTGATACTCCAGAAACATCTATTTTAATGTTATTTCTGTTAACATATTAAATATTTAAAAAAATTAATACAATCTTGTAGTTTCACCATAAAAGAATAATGAGAGGAGAGAAAAGAAGGGAAGAGAAAGTAGAATTCTGATGATCAGCTTTCCTAGAAATCTTGGCTCCTGCTGTCACTAGCTATGTACTATTTTGTTGAGCAAAATGAGCATGTGTAAAATGAGAGGGTAGGCTGAAATTGACACATAAGATAGAAAAATATGGTGGCATGCACCATCTATCTGCTTACTTTTCTACAGCAGTCCTAATGTCTGACCAAACAGACAGAAAATACAACTAAAACTGAAATGGTAATGCCTGATTGTATGTTTTCAATGCTAATCATTGGTAAGTCAAAACTGTATTTGAATGGCACCATTTGTAATGGTGACATGTAATAACTATCTACTATGAAAATGAGATATGGGATTGGTAGTCATTCCTGAAAATAAACATTTTCCTTTATATACAAAGGGCAACAAGAATATAGGGACATAAGAAGGAATGCAAACATCATTTTCTTTTACAATTATTTTTGTGCCTAATTAAAAAAACCTAACTGTCTGTGTCAATCTATTTTTATCCTTAATTCTAAAGCTCACTTTAGGCATTTTACGAGTCTTAGGAGAGGATCACAGACAAACTGTTGCAATAAAATTGTAAACATATTATCATTATAAAATTGGCTTGTTGAGCAGAGAATAAAAATATATATGCAGGGCCCCCCTGAGGACTGGGGGAAAATGCAGAAATGTTGGACTTCCCCACCTGGGTTGCTGCTGATGTTCTCAAAAACATTGATATCCCTTCTCAGGTTTGGTGTGCCGAGCCCTCTATCTTGGGACTCACCCTTAGAAGCTTGTTACTGCAGAGGAGAGGCTAAACCTGCTTTTGACTGTCCCTAAGAGTCTCCCCCTGAGTACCTCTGTTGCTCAGATGTGGCCCTCTCTCTAGCTAACCCAGCTCAGCAGGGAACTCACTGCCCTCCCCCCTACATGGGAGCTGACTTCTGGCAACGCAGGATATGAACCTGGACCTGGCACCATGGAACTGAGAACATCTCCTTGACCGAAAGGGGGAAGTGAAATGAAACACAATAAAGTTCCAGTGGCTGAGAGATTTCAAATGAGTTGAGAGGTCACTCTGGTGGGCATTCTTATACACTCACTATATAGACATCCCTTCTTAGGTTTTAGTGTATTGGAATAGCTAGAACTAAATACCTGAAACTATCAAACTGCAATGATTGTATAACTATGTAGCTTACAAGGTGTGACAGTGTGACTGTGAAAACCCTGAGGATCACACTCCCTTTATCCAGTGTATGGATGGATGAGTAGAAAAATGGGGACAAAAACAAAATGAAAAATAAGGTGGGATGGGAGGGGATGATTTGGGTGTTCTTTTTTACTTTTATTTTTCATTCCTATTTTTATTCTTTCTGGTGTAAGGAAAATGTTCAAAAATAGTTCGGGGTGATGAATGCACCACTATATGATGGTACTGTGAATGGCTGATTATATACCATGGTGGATTGTATGGTATGTGAATATATCTCAATAAAATTGAATTTTTAAAAAAATGCATATTTTACCATGACACCTATCTACAGGTGACCATATCTTATCCAAATCAGGACTTTTTTAAGTGAAAAGGGCATTAATTACTAAATATTCCAGAATAACAAACTCTTCTTATTTGAACAGTTTCACTGCCTAAACCACAACTAACCAAAAACGACTGAGTCCCAAGGCAAGGTAATTTATGAAGGTGTTCCTGTACTATATTTTAGAGGAATAAATGCTATTTTATACGTATAAATTTGTCAGGTAGACCTGCAGCAACTTCCTCTTTACCTGTTTTTATGATGTATTAGTGTAATGTTTCCTTTGAAGGCCTTTATTTATGCTGCTGTTCTATTCTAAATAAATTAAATGTCTGCAGATATCTGCCTATACATTTAGTCTTTGTTCTCAGTTGAAACTTTAAAATAAACTATAAATTCTATACAACAACAAAAAAATTAACCTGCCAGGGGCAAGTCAGTAAATCAGTAATTAAATTTAGGACTCTAAATTACTATAAACTGGAGATGCTTCAGGGCTCCATCTCCCTACCCCTACCCCACAGAAGCTCTGAACAGTAGGCAAGAACTGACAGGAACATCTTTTTCAAAGCTCCAGAAAACAGGTAAAGGACTGCAGTAACAGGACAAGCCCTGAATCAAAATAATAATAATAATAATAATAATAATAATAATAATAATAATAATAATGGCTACTTAAAAGTGGTAGAATCTCTTGGCACCATGGCTGGCTGCTCCCCTCACTGGCTTAGTACAGAGGCAGACTGCACTCACAGTATGGATCCCCGGCCCTGGTTCTGGAGGGAGGAGAGTAACCCTTGAGTATATAATAAGAGCATGTATGTCCGGCCCAATCTGCTTCCTGCTGGTGGCCTGAAAGACTTGCCATCCAAGAATGAGCCCTTCATGTAAAAGGCACTTCACAAAGTTCTGCTACAGAAAGCTATGGAAGAACAGTCAAGTTATGCTGCTGGGGCAAGGGATTGATTACTGGCTGTGGGGCATATAGTGCAGTGCCCAGGACTGTGAGGAAGCTGTTTCCTAGGAAAGAGGTGACATTTGTATCTGCGTAAACGGGAATTTCTAGGCCACACACATCAAAGATAAGATGCATGTACAGAAAGGATCAGGGAGGCCTCACACTGTGGTCTGGAATTATTCTCTAAACTCATTGTATGGATAAGCCTTGAAAAGAGCACTTGCATAGTTCAAGCTGCAGATTGGGAAAGGTATTCTCTTTTTTTCTTTCTTTTTGTAGATTAGCTCCTGGTATTCAAGGAAAGCTCTGTCACAACATTAGCTGGGTACAAGCTTAAGAAACAGATGTCTTAGAGTCTAAATTCCAGCAATAACACATTATAATATCAAAATGTCCAGGTTTCAACAAAAGGTTACAACAGGAAGCCATGTCAGGCAAAGGAGATCAAAGCATTAGAAACCATCAATGAAAAGGACCAGACCTGGGACATAACAGACATCTGACCTTTTTAAAATGATCCTAAATATGCTTAAAGAGCTAACGGAAAATGTATACAAAGAACAAAAGGAAATCAGGAAAACAGCTGAACACAAAGAGAATATCAATAGAGAGAAGGTTAGGAACCAAAAAGAGCTGAAGACCACAGTAACAGAAACTTAAGGGGTTCAACAGAAGACTGGAGCTGGCAGAAGAAAGAATCAGAGAACTTGAGATTAAGACAAGTAAAGTCATTCAGACTGAAGAGCAGAAAGAAGAACGAAGAAAAGTAAACAGAGCCTGAGGAATATGTGGGACACCATCAAGCATACCAATAAATGCCTTGTGGGAGTCCCAGAGAAGGAGAAAGAGTGGGGTAGAATGAATATTCAAAGAAATAATGGCTGAAAACATCACAAATTTAACGAAAGACATGAATATACACATCCAAGACACTCAATGAACTCCAAACAGGTTAAACCCAATTAGACCCATGCCACAGCATATTAAAATACCAAGGATAAAGAGAGAATTCTAAAGCTGCAAATAAAGCAATGTGTTACATACAAGGGAGCCACAATAAGATTACGTGCCAATTTCTCATTGGAAAACATGGAGGCAAAAAGTGGGATGACATAGACAACACAGAAAAGCAAAGATCACCTGTGACAGTAACAACATAAATATAAATGCCAGTACTACTGTATTTTTGATTTGTAACTCCATTTTTTACTTTCTACAGGATCTAAATTGCAAATGCATAAAATGTAATGATGAATCAGTGAATGTGGACTCATAATGTATGTAATTTGTGACAAAAACCACACAAAGGTGGGGAAATGGAAGGGTATAGGAATAGATTTTGATATACTGTTAAAGTTAAGTTGGTATCAAATCAAATGAGGTTATAGATTTAAGATGTTAAATATAAGCCCCATGGTAGCTGCAAAGAAAATATCAGGGAATATGCAAGCTCCTAGAGACAGAAATTAGAATACAGGTTGCTAAGGGCAAAGGATAAGAGGAATGGGAAATTAATGCATAATGGGTTTAGGGTTTCTGCGTGGGGAGATGGGAAAGTTTTAGCAATGGAGGTGGTGAGGGTACAACAATATTGTGAATGTGATTCATCCCACTGAAAGGTAGGATTGGGAGTGGTTGAGATGGGAAGGTTTATCTTGCATGTATGGTCTCACAATTAAAAAAAAAAAAAACTAAAGAGACAATGACAATTAAATGCAATATATGATACTGGATGAGATCTAGCAAGAGAGGAGAATAGGCTCAGAGAGACCTTTTGGGACATATGAAAATATTGGAATATGAACTGCAAGCTTTATATCAATGTTAAATTTCTTAAACTTGGTAACTGTACTTAAGGTGGTTACACAGGTGGGTATCCTTGTTCTTAGGCAGTATTTAGTGTTCAAGGGGCAGGAAGTTTACAACCTACACTGAAGTATTCATAAAACAGAGTGACAGACAGGTGGATGGGTGGACAGACACTATAATATGGGAAATGTGGCAAAATGTAAAATTTGGTGGATCTGAGTATCAGGGGTTAGGGGTATATTGGGATTCTCTGTATGAGGTTTGTATTATTTTCCTAACTGTCCTGGAATTTTGGAAATATTTCAAAATAAAAAAATTTTTAAATAAAATTTATCAATTAATTAAAAATTACTATAAACTTTAGTGATCTAACTGGGGTGGGGGGTATTATATATTATCAAGTTTACAGCTGAAGCTTCATTTATTTAAAAAAAAGTCTTGTTTATGTTGAACTAGACATAAAGCTTTTTCTAACTCATACTGTCAAGTAGTTATCTTTTCATGTCTAAATACAATTCTAAACCAGCTCATCTGTTAAATCCATACAAGCAAGTATTTTTGTATTGCATTGGCTTTAGTGCAATTTTTTTAAAAGCTGCTGAGTATGGTTAAGAATTCATTCCTGAAATAAAGCTGGCATACACGTGAAGTATCTAACTCAAAGGTGGGAAAATTCATTAGCACACCATCATATTTTTGACTTGATATTCCCATAAGCCTGTTCCAAAAATGTGAAAAACACCACCTACCTCAGCTTTACACATAATGCTTAAAAACATCACAATATAAAATCTATGGTCTACATAGACATATTTTTTTTTTAAAGGAAAAAAAAAAGACCAAAACCCACAAATACTACTCATGAAACACGAATAAAATCACTGTCATAAACAGAAGATAAATCCCTCAAATTCTAAAGCAAAGACAACAAGACTAAACTACTTGTTAAAAAGAAAAGCATATATAAAATATAAGGAAAGCTTATTTTATTCCCCATGCCACTAATTTTACTGTTGTTATTTACAAAATTATAATTATTTTAACCATGAATTAAAACCAGAAAATATGCAAAATTCTAAGCCTTAATTTTCTGAATATCACAGATTAGATAAGATATGCAGTATTACTATGATATCCAAGAGCCAAGGTTAAATATAAGTTAGCTTATACTACTGAAATCAAATCAAAATAAAACCAAAAGAAACAGAAAAGGAACCAAGTTACAATGTAAATGAATTAAGACAAATATCAAAACAAGAACACCAATATCAGAGCTATAATTGTCATGGCACTAATTCTCCCTAATATTAAATTCTTTACTATGTGGATCATGAAGCAATAATAAAAATTGGCAGTCTAAAGTCACTCAATATTTATAGCTATTTTTAAAATGAACTGGTTGTTTGACTTTGATGGTGTTTTCATTTTCAAAACAGAAATAGTCCTAGAATTTACAACAAGCAATACTATATTGTAAACAAATGCAAAATACTTTATTTCTAACACACCACTGATTTAAGACAAATTTAAGGTACCACTTATGAAACACTAAGAAAAATATCTGCCAACTAAACTATGAACACAACTTCTATTATGAGACACATTCCAATTCAGAGATCTTTAAATGTGGGGATAATACGCATCTTAGAATTGATGAAATACAGTAAATGTCTGCTTTCTTAATGTGGTATAAACCTGCTCCAATTCCTGGGATGGCTTTCATTATGGTCCTTCTTTAATCCAACACAATTTATCTTAAGAAGTCTACCAGAACTGAAATACTTTAAGTGGGTTTTCAAAGGACAAAATGATCATCCAAAACCAAAACTGCAGAGGAAAAATGGTATTGAAAAAGTATAGTCATCAATATTTCTAGGAAACACGGTGCACATAATGAAAATACCCCAAAACTTTTTTAAAAGGAGAATAGAGAATATGCCATCAGCACTGAAACGAGGAGTTTCAAATTCATACTACTTGTAGATGTGTCACTCAGGTACCTGAATAACCTAGTCCAAATATAAAGACTCACTCATATTCTCTAGTCTAAAGGAGGAATTAAAAGAAAAGTTTATGCTTTGGAGAAAGAATTCAAATAACGCCAAGACAAAGGCAGAAGGGAATCAATGAAAGCCCACTATAAGATTCTGGGACATGCAATAAGGTTCAGGCAGAACTTGGTCAAAAATAAGTAAGCATGATTAACTTGACATGGATCCCCTCAAAAGATTCTATAGGAAAAATAAAAAAGCAAATAAAAAATAGGAGGCAGAAGACATGGAAAATCCATTTTGAAAGAAATTTTTATATATAGTGCTTCAAACTCTCAGGGAAATTAAAGTTAAAAAGAAGAATAGGGCAATAAAATGAAATTATACAAATGCTGGTGGAATTAAGAGGAAAGAAAGAACCTGAGGAAAAATAATACCTGTATTGAACTAATAAAAGTATTACAAACAGGGAGAACCAAAGATGGCGGCTAGGTAAGACAGGGCAAAAAAAAACACCTCCATGAAAAATAGTAGATAAAAACCAGAAAGTGACCCAGAACACCACTGCCAGCAATGCACCAGCCAGACAAGGTCTGCTAAATCCACAGGGAACATGCATTTGGTGAAACCAGGAGCCTGCATTCTGAAACAAGCGAGTGAGTCGGCTGAAAGTCCTTCAGCTGCGCTGCGGTGTGGGGAAACCGTGGGCTGGTGTTTGGAGATGGACTAGTTCTTTTAAAAAAAAAGCTCAGGAGTGGCTGCAGATACGACGGGGAGAGCCACACAGTGAAGCACAGTGGGAGTGAGCTGGGCTAACACCTCGGTGTCTGGTGTGGAGGATACCCCTTCCCACACCTGCTGCTGATTGTCTCGAGACCAGAGGAGCAGAGGGGAGCCAAAAGGAGAAAAAAAATCACATTCCTTGAGGCCGTCTCCCCAGCGGGAGGGGGACACTCCTGCCCGGGGCCAGACCCACAGCCTAGAGCCACGCCAAGGAACTCAGTGTGACAGGGAATCTTTCCCGCAGCCCTAAACACAAGCCACAATATTGGCTGTGGACAGCAGCCTTTAATACACCCATGGCTGATTGTCCCACAGCTGGGAGGGTGAAGCTGTGTGAAAAGGGGGAAGTTAATGCTTCCCATTCAACCATCTTTGAAGCGGGCTGGGAGTGCTCCTGCACGACCCAGCAACTCAGGGCTTCACTGGTGGGCCGGCGCGCACTAGTGACATAGCACAGCCCTCCCTCAGCAGAGGTCCTGAAGAGCACAGCTGGGAAGGGGGAACCGCTCGGAAATCCCAGGGACCTACACCAATACCAAGGACTTGTGGGTCAGTGGCAGAGAACAGCCTTAAATCTCCAGGAACACCTGGGAGGTTTGATTATTAAAGCTGCCCTGTCTGCCTAACCACCTAGACACACGCTCCACACCCCACACATTCAGGGCGAACAGCACCATCAACACACCCAAACTTGGTGCACCAATTGGACCCCACAAGAATCAGACCCCCACACACCACAAAGCAAAGTGGGGGAGAACTGACTTGAGGGGAATAGGTGACTCATGGATGCCATCTGCTGGTTAGTTAGAGAAAGTGTACAACACCAAGCTGCAGTTCTGTCAAATTAGGGATCAAGAAAAGCAAATGCCAAGAGGCCAAAAACAAGAGAAAATCTTAAAGCATATGAGAAAACCAGACAATACAGAGAACCCAAACTAAAACACCCAAATCAAAAGATCAGAAGACACACAGTATTTGGCACAATTAATCAAAGAATTACAGACAGGCAACAAGAGCATGGCTCAGGATATAAAAGACATAAAGAAGACCCTAGAAGAGCATAAAGAAGAAACTGCAAGAGTAAATAAAAAAATAGATCTTATAGAAATTAAAGAAACTGTAGGCCAAATTAAAAAGACTCTGGATATTCATAATACAAGATTAGAGGAAGCTGAACAACAACTCAGCTTCCTCAAGGACCACAGAACAGAAAATGAAAGAACAAAAGAAAGAATGGGGAAAAAAATCGAAAAAATCGAAAGGATCTCAGGGATACAATAAATAAAATGAAGTGTCCAAATTTAAGACTCATTGGTGTCCCAGAAGGGGAAGAGAAGAGTAAAGGTCTAGAAAGAGTATTCAAAGAAATTGTTGGGGAAAACTTCCCAAATCTTCTACACAATATAAATACACAAAACATAAATGCCCAGCGAACTCCAAATAGAATAAATCCAAATAAACCCACTCCGAGACATATTCTGATCAGACTCTCAAATACTGAAGAGAAGAGCAAGTTCTGAAAGCAGCAAGAGAAAAACAATTCACCACATACAAAGGAAACAACATAAGACTAAGTAGTGACTACTCAGCGGACACCATGGAAGTGAGAAGGCAGTGGCATGACACATATTTAAAATTCTGAGAGAGAAAAATTTCCAACCAAGAATACTTTATCCAGCAAAACTCTCCTTCAAATTTGAGGGAGAGCTTAAATTTTTCACAGACAGACAAATGCTGAGAGATTTTGCTAATAAAAGACCTGCCCTACTTCAGATACTAAAGGGAGCCCTACCAGCAGAGAAACAAAGAAAGGAAAGAGAGATACAGAAAATTTTAACAGACATATATAGAATATTACATCCCAGGTCACCAGGAAACACATTCTTCTCTAGTGATCACGGATCTTTCTCCAGAATGGACAGTATGCTGGGGCATAAAAACAAGCCTCAATAAATTAAAAAAAAAAAAAAATGAATTTGTTCAAAGCACATTTTCTGACCACAATGGAATACAAATAGAAGTCAATAACCATCAGAGACTTGGAGAATTCACAAACACCTGGACAGTAAAAATGAGGGGGAGATGAAAACATTCCCAGATAATCAAAAGCTGAGGGACTTCATCACCAGAAGATCAGTCCTATAAGAAATGCTAAAGGGAGTTGAGCAGGCTGAAAGGAAGGGACACTAAACAATTGACTGAAACTACATGATGAAGAAATAAAGATTTCCACTAAAGATCACATGGCAAATATAAATACCAATACGACTGCATTTTTTATTTATAACTACACTATTTACTTCCTACAGGATCTAAAATACATAAACTGTAATGATAAATCAGTGGTTTTGGACTCAATGTAAAATATGTAATTTTTGACAAGAACTACAAAAAGGTGGGGGAATAATGGAGAATAGGAACATAGTTCATGTGTCCTACTGAAGTTTAGTTGGTATCAAAGAAAAACAAGATTGTTATAGATTTAAGATGCTAAATTTAAGCCCCACAGTAAACACAAAGAAAGTTTCAGAGAATATGACCATAGAGATGAAAAGTAGAGTAGGGGTTATGAGAAGTGGGGGAAGGGGCAATGGGGAGTTAAGAAATGAGTGTAGGGTTTCTGTTTGGGGTGAAGGGAAACTTCTAGAAATGGATGGTGGGAAGGTGACAGCATTGCAACATTCTAAATGTGATTAATCCCACTAATGGAATGCTAGGGAGGGGGTGGAATGGGAAGATTTAGGCTGTATATATGTTTCCACAATTGAAAAAAAAAAAAAAAAAAAAAAAAGACAGTCTAAATAGATGACAATTAAATGCCAAGGATGATCCTGGATGGGATCTGAGGATGGAGGAGAGGAGGCTCAAAGGGACACAGATGGGACATAAGAAAAAAAAAAGGAAATACAGAATGTAAGCTTTGTATCAACATTGAACTTCTTGAATTTCTTAGCTGCACTTAATGAGATTGCATAAAAGAATGTTCTTGTCCATGGGAAAGGTATATGTGAATTATATTGTTTGTTCAAAGATATGTGCAGCTTGCTCACATATGTTCAGAGGACAGAGCAATAGATGATGAATGATAGACAGGCAGGGAGAGAGGGAGGGAAAGAAAGAAATGGTGGTGTGACAGGATGTTAAAGGTGGTGGATCGGGGTATTGGGGGGGGGATCAGGATATGATGGAGTTCTGTGTATGGGGTTTGTACTGTTTTTGCAACTCTTCCTGTAAGATTGAATTTATTTCAAAATAAAATCTATTAAATTAAAAAAAAAGTATTAGAAACAACAAGGAGTAGAAGCAATATTGGAGACAAATAAGTAACTGATGTGAAAAGCAGACTTAAAAAAATCACACATCATGCAGAGAAAAGACACAAAAGATAAATCTGACAGGAATGAAAAAAGATAAGAACAGATAATGGAGAACTAAGGTGAATCATTAGTATTCCTAAAATAATAAAATAAAAAAACTCACGTATGATAAAAGGACTTTCTTGAAATAGTGAACCAAAACTGCAAATGAGAAAAAAAAAAAGGTCACTTTGTTTCAGGAAAAAAGAAGAAAAAGCTGTAGATCATTATTACGACTAAGGTATATTCTGTAGAAATCACTAATTTCAAAGACTAAGAAAGAACTGCCAGCTTCTGCTACAACCAGTCAGAAGCAGCAAGTCATCTTCACAGGGAAAAACACTATCAGGCCAGGTTTATAGCTCTCTCCAACAATATTCAAGGGAGAAAATGTCTTCAGATTTTTTGAAGGTGAGAGGAAAATAATGTATAATGCACTAATTCTAAACTTAGTCAAGTAGTCATTCTTAAGCAAAGACATTCATAATATTCATTTGTATAACAAATATTTATTAAGCACCAGCTATGTACCTATACTGCTCCAAGTACTGAAATATAGCAGTGAAGATGGAAGGTCTGTGTTCACATGGCTCTTACATTCTGGGAGAGTCAAACAATAAACAGACAAGAAAAATATCAGACAGTCATATATCCTAAGCAGAGCACTAAAATAACAAGGGCCTGAGTGGTTACTTTAAAGTGGGTAGTAAGGAATGGTCTCTTTGATGATATGACATTTATGTCAAGAAGGTTCTAAGCAAAGATCATGAAAAATAGTACTTCAGCCAGAATGGGAGGGCTAGTTTAATCCTGAACTGTTTAAACAGAAAGCTGAGGGGGATGGAGTAGGGAAGCTCAGAGAAGGATAGACCATGTAGACTTATAAGCAAAGCTGAATGTACAGATATTATTCTAAGTGGATTTGGAGCTTCGGGAAAGTCTTCAGCAGGAAAGTGCTATGATCTGATTTATGATTTCAAAAGACTCTGTGGCTTTGTGGAAACTGGATTGGTGTCAGAGAGGAAACGGAGACCTGGAGAGTGGCAGTAAAGAGATGGAGGTGGAATCAGGGTATGTCTTGGAGGTGGAGGTGAAGTAACTTGCTGAAAGACTGATTCTGGAGTGCAAATAAAACAGAAATCAATGAAAATGCCTAGATTTTTGGCTTGGGCAATTACTTAAGAAAATGAGGAAGACTGAGGGAAAAGCAGGTTTGGGAAGAAAAATCAATTTGTGGACTCAAATTATATTATTCCTAACACTGATAGGAAAATCTATTTGAGATCCATCCTATCAAGAGTTGAAACAAAATAAGTAAGTCAGAATAGCAAGGACATGGCATGAAAAGACCAACAGTGAGTGCTGAATCTATTTAAATATAGAACTATGTCTAAATAATTGGTAATTAATTTTATTTACAAATAGACTGTAAATATTGTAATTCTTAAAAGATACACAGACTAACACACTCACATTCACACTCCAGTGTAATTAGAAAGTTCTTATGTTAAGGTCCCAAAATAAACTAACAAACATCTGAAGATCGTGATAAAAGGCAGGAATATACATATGCAAACTTCAGCATCTTTCAACCTAGGCAGTCAGTAGATGAGATTTTACATCTTAAGTTGATAAAACAAAAACATAAATTTAAGTGTATTATTCAAAGCCTTACATGCCATCCTCTGAGAAAACTAGACTGTATATCAGCAGTAAAAATAAAATAATTTGCAACATAATTTTTTTAAAAGCTTCAAGGAAACATTTAAAAAAAAATAACCAACAGAAGTAAGACTAAACATCTGTCTAAACAATAATATAGTGATACACAACTATTAAAGGGAGACAACTGAAACTTCCGGGAAGATGGTGGAATAAGAAAGGTAAAACTCACTCCTCCACCAAAAACACCTAGAAAACAGGCACAAACTGTCCAAAGCAGTGGTTTTGGGACTCAGGAGATCAGGGAGGGACCACTGCAACATACAAGGAAGAGGTGGATGAAGAAATGGAGAAACCGTAACAGAGAAATTGTGATGAGGGACTGGACTCAACTGCAGCTCCTGGCACCCATCCTCCACCCCAAGGCCAGCAGCTTCAGGTCAGCCTGGTTCTCACCTGGCTGGCTGCTGCGGTCTGGGAGAGAGAGGCAGGAAGGCCCTCCCCCAGCGAAAGGAAGGGGATGTGGCACAGTACTGATCCAAATGTTGACCACTGAAGTTGACCCTCTGGGTCCTGCAGCTTTGAACCTTTCCATCAGGAGCCCAGGGCACCCATGGCTCCATTATCTCCACAAACAGAGAAACTGTGGTGAGTGACTCGACTCCACCTTGGCTCCTGGTGCCCATCCTCCCCCCAAGGCCAAAAGATTCAGGTCGGCCAGGTTCTCATCCAGCTGGCTGCTGTGGACTGGGAGAGACAGGAAAGCCCTCTCCCCAGAATCAGAGGCGGATGCAGCATAGCTCTGATCTAACTATTGGCCAGTGAAGCTGACCCTCTGGGTCCCAAAACCTTGATATCTTTCAGGCAGGAACCAGGGGTGCCTGTGGAACCACTGTTTCCACAAAGAGAGAAACTGCACTGGAGTAACTCAACTCCACTGTGGCACTCCTGGCACCTATCCCCCACCCACAACACCAACAACTTCTGGTCAGTCCAGACCTTGCCCAGTTGGCTGCTACAGACTGGGGGAGTCGGGCATCCTACCCAGGAACAGAGGTGGACGCAACACAGTTCTGATCCAACTGTTGGTTAGTGAAATGAGACCACGGGGTCCCACAGCCTTGGTTCTTTCTGGACAGAGGCCTGTGGCACTGTGGTGCCATTATTTCCACCAGCCTCTGAAACAAAGGGAATAGAGGGCTAAAAAATAACTTACCTTCATAGCTCTGTGGGGGATAGGTTGCTGAAGAGTGCTATCTGCTGGGAAGGCTAGGAAAGTGCAGTCTTGGGAAGCTGCTTTGCTGACCCTTCCCAGGGCCCTTTGAACTGTTATGCACCCCGAGTGGGACCCTGGCCCTGTTTTGGCTGGGAAATACTGACAGACCAAGTGCCAAAGATCTTTAACATGAACCCAATCAACAACAAAGTCAACTTTCAAAAGAATCTTAACAAGATAATCAGATGCCCAGATACCAGCAAAAAATTACAAGATATACTAAGAAACAAGAAAATAAGGCTGATCCAAACAATCAAACTGAAAACTCAGAGGAAAAACAGAATTTGGAACAACTACTCAGAGATGTTTACGCAAATCTCCTAAATAATTTCAATGAGATGGCTTAGGAGATAAGAGATAATAAGAAGACACTAGGAGAGCATAAAGAAGAATTTGAAAGAATACACAGAAAAACAACAGATATTACAGAAATGAAAGGCACTGGAGATGAAATTTTAAATATATTAGAGACACATGACAGCAGATTTGAAGAGGCAGAAAAAAAGGATCAGCAAGCTAGAAAACAGAGCAACAAAATTCAAGCAGATAAAAGAACAGATGAAAAAAAAAGGAAAAATTTGAGAAGTGTTTCAGGGAAATGACTGACAACATGAAGCGCACAAATATACACATCACAGCTGTTCCAGAAGGAGATGAGAAGGGAAAAGGGCCAGGAAAACTATTTGAGGAAATAAAGGCTGAAAATTTCCCAATCCTGACAAAATACATAAAAATGCAAATTAAAGAAGCCCAACATACTTCAAATAGAATAAATCTGAATAGAACTACTCCAAGACACATGCTAATCAGATTGTCAAATGCCAAAGAGAAGAGAATCCTGAAAGCAGCAAAAGAAAAGCAATTCACCACATACAAGGGAAGCCACATAAGGCTACATGCTGATTTCTCATCAGAAAGAAAGAAATGAAGACTATAGTAAGGTTAAATAGAAGGATAAAAAGGGAGAAAAAAATAGACCTGAAAATAAAAGCCAAAGGATAAAATGGTAGAAGGAAAGACTGCTTTTACAGTAACAACACTGAATATCAATGGATTAAACTCCCCAGTCAAAAGACACAGACTGCAGAATGGATAAAAAATGATCCACCCATATGCTGTTTACAAGAGACTTATTTTAGACCCAAAGATACAAACAGGCCAATAGTGAAAGGATGGAAAATGATATTCCATGTAAGCAGTAACTGAAAAAAAAAAAAAAAGGGTGTCTGTGTATGTGTGGCTGTACTAATATCAGACAAAATAGAATTTAAATACAAAAATGTTATAAGAGACAAAGAAAGCCATAATATAGTAATGAAAGGGACAATTCACCAAGAAAAAGTAACAATCATGTATTTATGCACATAATCAAGATGCTGCAAAATATAGGAGGCAAACACTGGCAAAACTGAAAGGAGAAACAGACGTCTCTATAATAATAGTGGGGGACTTCAACACACTACTCTCTTCAACAGACAGAACGTCTAAACAGAGGATCAGTAAGGAAACAGAATCTAAATAATGTGGTAAATGAATTAAGACATAACAGACATATATAGAACATTGCACCCCAAAACAGCCAGGATGTACATTCTTCTCAAGTGCTCCTGGAACATTCTCCAGGATAGACCACATGTTGGGGCACAAAACAGGTCTTAAAGAATTTTAAAAGATTGAAATTATACAAAGCACTTTCTACGACCATAATGGAATGAAGCTGGAAATCAATACCTGCCTGAGAACAGAAAAATTCACAAATACATGGAGGTTAAACAGCACACTCTTAAATAATCAGTGGGTAAAAGATGAAATAGCAAGAGAAATCAGTAAATATTGCAAGATGAATGAAAATGAGAATATAACATATCAAAACTTATGGGATCCAGTGAAGGCAGTGTTAAGAGGAAAATTTATAACCTTAAACACCTACATTAAAAAGGAGGAAAGAGCTAAAATCAAAAACCTAACTGAACACCTGCAGAAACCAGAGAAAGAACAGCAACTAATTCCAAAGCAAAGCAGAAGGAAACAAATAATAAAGATTAGAGCAGAAATAAATGAAACAGAGAACAACAAGAGACAGAGAGAGAGAATCAATAAAAAGAAAAGTTGGTTCATTTGAAAATCAATAAAATTGGCAAACCTTTAGCTACTGAAAAAAAAAAAAACCAAAAAGACAGAAGATGCAAATAAATAAAATCAGAAATGAGAGGGTGGTCATTACCACACACCCCAAAGAAGTAAGAAAGATCATAAGAGGATACTATGAACAACTGTATGCCAACACTGGACAACTTAGATGAAAGAGACAAATTCTTAGGAACACATGAACAACCTACCCTGACCCAAGAAGAAATAGACCTTAACAAACCAATCACAAGAGATTGAATCCATCATCAAAAACCTCCTAAGAAAGAAACGCCCAGATCCAGATGTCTTCATAGGTGAATTATACCTATGAATTCCAAGAAGAATTAATACCAATTCTGCTCAAACTCTTCCAAACAATTGAAGAAGGGGGAACACAACTTATTCATGAAGCCAACATCATCCTTATACCAAAGTCAGACAAAGATACTACAAGAAAAGAAAACTACAGGCCAATCTCCCTAATGAATATAGATGCAAAAATCTTCAACAAAATACTTGCAAATCAAATCCAACTGCACATTAAAAGAATTATACACTTTGACCAAGTGGGTTTTATCCCAGGTATGCAAAGGTGGTTCAACACAAGAAAATCAATTAATGTAATATACCACATTAGCAAATCGAAAGGGAAAAAACACATGATCATCTCAATTGAAGCAGAAAAGGCATGTGATAAAATCCAGCATCCTTTCTTGATAAAAATACTTTGACAGATAGGAATAGAAGGAAACTTCCTAAACCTGATAAACAGCATACCTGAAAAACCCCAGCTAACAACTTACTCAATGGTGAGAGATTGAAAGCTTTTCCTCTAAGATTGAGAACAAGACAAGAATGCCCACTGTCATCACTGTTATTCAACATTGTGCTAGAAGTTCTAGCTAGAGCAATTAGGCAAGAAAAAGAAATGAAAGGCATCCAAATCAGAAAGGAAAAAGTAAAACTTTCATTATTTGCAGATAATATGATCCGACATTAAGAAAGTCCTGAAAAAACTACGATAAAGTTACTGGAGCTAATAAACAAGTTCAGCAAACTGGCAGGATACAAGATCAACATGCAAAAATTAGTAATGTTTCTATACACTGGTAGTGAGCTACCTGAAGAGGTAAGCAAGGAAAAAATTCCATTCACAATAGCAACTAAAAGACTCAAATATCCAGAAATAAACTTAACCCAGGATGTGAAGGGCCTGTACACAGGAAACTACAAATCATTGCCAAAAGAAATTAAAGAAGACCTAAACAAATGGAAAGACATTTCTGTGTTCATGGACTGGAAGGCTAACTACTGTTAAGATGTCAATTCTGCCCAAATTGATCTACAGATTCAATGCAGTAGCAAACAAAATTCCAACAGTCCACTTTGCTGAAATGGAAAATCTAATTATCAAATTTATTTGGAAGGGAATGGGGCCTTGAATAACCAAAAGCATCTTGAAAAAGAATAATGAAGTGGGAGGATTCATGGTTCCTGACTTTACATCATGTTATAAAGCCACAGTAGTGAAAAGGCATGGCACTGGCATAGAGACAGATTGATCGATGGAATTGAATTGAGAGTTCAGAAATAGACCCAGAGGTCTATCGTCAATTGATTTTTGCAAAACTCCCAAGTTCACTCAACTGGAACAGAACAGTCTCTTCAATATATGGTGCTGGGAGAACTAGATATCCATATCCAAAAGATGAAAGAGGGCCCCTATCTAACTCCCTATACAAAAACTTAACTAATAATGGATCAAAGACCTAAATAGAAGAGCCGGTAGCATTAAACTCCTACAAGAAAATGTAGTGAAACATCTTCAAGATCTAGCGATACGTCATAGTTTCCTAGACCTTATACCTAAAGTAAAATGAAAGAAAAAATCAGTAATTTTTCTGATTGCAGAAACTAAAAGATAGCAATTAAAAGCAATGAAAGAAAAAACAGATAAATGGGACCTCCTCAAAATTGAATACTTCTGTACTTCAAAGGACTTTATCAAAAGGGTGAAAAGGCAGCTGACTCAAAGGGAGAAACTATTTGGAAACCACATATCTGATAAAGGTTTGATATGCAGAATTAAAAAGTGGGCAACGCTATCCTGGAGGTTACTTTATGCAAGCTCCAGCTAGATATTTCAAATGTCCACAGTATGCCAAGCCCTAATCAACAGTAGTGCCAAAAATATTAAAGAACACCTAGGTCCCTATCTGAGACTCTATAAAAGTTTCAGTCACTAAGTTTACTTTTCAGAAACTTAAATCCTCCAGAGTATTCCTATGCCAGATAAGTCCCAAAATCCACAGACAACAGCCTCTCCAAGAACATCAACCAGATGCATCCCCCTTCCCTATAATGTGAACATCCCCTTTCAATATGAACAAGTTAGGGTGGTCACTGCCCAGATATCCCTAAAGATTGAGAAAGTGATCAAACCAGAGAGAGCGGTAGCAACAGACAAAATAGGATTTAACAAAGGATTATGAATACTGAATCTTTATTGAATTTTTTTTTCATGTCTAGGGTACTAGAATAGCTAGCTAGAAGGAAATAACTGACATGGTGGAACTGTAACATATAAATAACATGCTTTGACATTTGCTCTATAGCTACTTATTAAATTGTACTTTGAAAGTTATCACCTTTCTGTATATATGGTATACTTCATAATAAGGAAATAACTGAAATTGTGAAACTGAAACCTGTAATACTCCTAGAAATTTGCTCCATAACTACTTGTTAAATTGTCTTTGAAAGTAATCACTTTTCTGTATATATATTTCACAATAAAAAAATAAATTAAAAAAAGGAAAAAAAAGTGGGCAAAGGACATGAATAAACATTTTTCCAATGAGGAAATACAAATGGCTATAAACTATAAAGTGCATGAAAACATGCTCATCATCACTAGCTATTAGGGAAATGCAAATCAAAACCACAATGATATCTTTTCGCACATATGAGAATGGCCACTATTAAACAGGAAACTTCATGTGCTGGAAAGGATGTGGAGAAATAGGAACATTTATTCACTTCTGAAGGGAATGTAAAATGGTACAGCTGCTGTGGAAGCTGGTTTAGTGTTTCCTCAGAAAGCTAAGAATAGAGTTGCCCTACGATCTAGCACTCCCACGACTCAGTATATACCCAGAACTGAAAGCAGGGACATGAACATACATATTCACACCAACGTTCACAGCAGCATTACTCACAATTGCCAAAAGATGGAAACAACTCAAGTGTCCATCAACCAATGAATAAACAAAATATATTCAATGGAATATTATTCAGCAGTAAGAAGGAATGAAGTCCTAAAGCATGCGACATGTATGAACCTAGAGGACATTATGTTGAGTGAAATAAGTCAGACACAAAAGGACAAATATTGTATGATCTCACTAATATGAACTAATTATGCTATATAAATTCATAGACATAGAATCTAGAATATAGGTTATCAGGAGATAGAATGAGGCTAGTGAATGGGGAGCGGTTGCTTAAAGGGTACAGAATTTTTAAGTAGGTTGGATTTAAATGAAGAAATAGATAGAGGTGATGGTAGCACATTATTGTGAGTATAATTAACAGTACAGAATTGTGTGTGAATGTGGTTAACGGGAAGTTTAGAGTCATATAAGTCACTAGAAGGAAATCTAGAGGTTTAAACATGGGACTGTATAACTCAGTAAATCCTGTGGTGGATAATGACTGTGATTAACAGTACAAATATAAAAAATTTTCTCCAAGAACTAGAACAAATATACACAGCCATTACAAGGAGTTAATAGAGTGGTATATGCGGAAAAATGCACCTATTGCAAACTATGGACTATATAGTTAACAGTAATATCTTAATATTCTTTCATCAATAGTAACATATGCACCACACCAAAGCTAAGGGAATCAATGATGGGGAGTAGTAAGGGGTGTGGGATGCTTTGTGTTTTCCCTTTTTCTTTTTCCCTGGAGTAATGAAAATGTTCTAAAATTGATTATCAAATGGTGATGAATGCACAACTATGTGATGATATTGTGAGCCACTGACTGTATACTTTGGCGTGTGAATATATCTCAATAAAATTGCATTTTTCCCCTCCCCCCTACGTGGGATCAGACACCCAGAGGAGTGAATCTCCCTGGCAACGTGGAATATGACTCCCGGGGAGGAATGTAGATGCGGCATCGTGGGATGGAGAACATCTTCTTGATCAAAAGGGGGATGTGAAAGGAAATGAAATAAGCTTCAGTGGCAGAGAGATTCCAAAAGGAGCCGAGAGGGCACTCTGGTGGGCACTCTTACGCACACTTTAGACAACCCTTTTTAGGTTCTAATGAATTGGGGTAGCTAGTGGTAGATATCTGAAACTATCAAACTACAACCCAGAACCCATGAATCTCGAAGACAATTGTATAAAAATGTAGCTTCTGAGGGGTGACAATGGGATTGGGAAAGCCGTAAGGACCACACTCCCCTTTGTCTAGTTTATGGATGGAAGAATAGAAAAATAGGGGAAGGAAACAAACAAACAAACAAAGGCACCCAGTGTTCTTTTTTACTTTAATTGCTCTTTTTCACTTTAATTATTCTTCTTGTTATTTTTGTGTGTGTGCTAATGAAGGTGTCACGGATTGGTTTAGGTGATGAATGTACAACTATGTAATGGTACTGTGAACAATCGAATGTACAATTTGTTTTGTATGACTGCGTGGTATGTGAATATATCTCAATAAAATGAAGATTTTAAAAAAATTGCATTTTTAAAAAAAGGTTAGAACCTGAGATTGGTTATGAAGCTCAAAAATGATTTTTTTCTAAGAGAAACACCTAAAAATCACTGACCCAGAAAGGATTCAAGTAAACCAACAGGTTTAGGTATCCTTTTAGTCTACCTTTTTGTCATATGCCACACAAAAATGAAAGAAAAGAAAGAAGGATTTGACAAAAGTTATATTCAAGATAATAAGGGCATCAAAGAGCACTGACAGCATGAATGTTTAACGATGAAGGGTACAAAACACAATGGTAAAAGAAAGACTGAAGCCACCGGTCAGTAGGAGCGGCCAATGAATGATATACAGCTATTTATTTCTTTATCCTGCCTCCCCTAGTAGAATCCAAGTTCCATGAAAATAAAGTCTTTGCTTTCTATTCTCTTCTACATTCCTACCCTCTAAAACAAAGCCTGGCATATATTAGGTATCAATAAATATTTGTTAAAGAATGAATAAATGAAGATTTAACAAAATCATGAACTTTTATGGCTCAATTGATATAACACCAATACATTAAGCAAAAACTGCCACAAATGCAGGTGAAAAGGACAGAACCACTATAGTAAAAGATGATCACTACTTTTGTCAAACCTTATGAGACTGAGCAAATGACAATAAAGATACAGATAATCTAAATGACATTAATAAGACTCATCTAACAGATACATATATTGAATTCTACACTTGCAAATAGAGCACATGTTCTATTTTAAGTATTCACAGAAATTTTTAAAAGGTGATCACGTTAGTCTACAATGAACAAATCAATAAGTATATATATAAAACTATAAATAGTTATGGCTCAACTATATTCACTGACCCACCATTTAGAAAGGAAAAAGCTCCTTCATAAACAACTATTAAGTCAAAGTGGAAATCAAAACTAAAATTGCAAAATATCAAGAAAACCATAATGAGAAACTAGCAAAACAAAATGTATTGGTACAATTATACTATAAACAACCAATGCTTTTCCGGGAAAATACAAAAGATTCAAAATTAATTCCAGAAGAAACAGAAAACATACACAGAAAAATAACTAAGGAAGAGCTGAAAAACTTGGTCAAAAAACCATATCTCAAAAAAAGCGGATAGGCCCAAATTCCAGAGGTAAATATTTTTCAACACTTGAATTAGTTCTTATGCTGTATAAAGCTTCCTATTTTTCATTTGTTTACAAAGTCAGGACAACACTGACACCAAAAAAGAGAATTACTGGCCATATCACTTATGAATGTGAATGTAAAATAAATTCTTAGCCAAGAAGAAGTCGGAAGCATTTTTTTTTTTAATTATGCCATGGTCAAATAAAGTTTACCCTAGTGACTCCTCTAGGTGAGGTAAATGCTTGCATAGTTCTGTTATATTCCCTTCTATTTGTGTTAGTGACATCTTGAACATCATTCTACACTTAATAAGAGGATTCTAAAAATGCATTATAACAATTTCTGTCAGAAAAGAAGGATACTGTGTCATATCCAAAAGCTTATTTTAAAAGCATTGCAGCATATGATATCTCAGCAATATCATCTAATGAATCACACACAATGATCCAGATATTGTATTTGAAATGCAAAAACATTTTAACTGATCAAATAAAGAAACTGACACAATTATGGTCACACAATTACTCTCCATGTCTAAGTTTGTGAACCAGCAAATGAAAAGACCACCAAATATTCCACTCACACGGTCAAAAACTACTATTGCTCTCATTAGCAACTTTTAGGACATCAAAAGTATAAAATAGGCATTATATTGTTTTGTTTCAAAGCAAATTAGTGTGTTTTGAAACACCTTTCTGACACACAGAGATGTTAATCAAATAAAACAACCATTAGGCTAAGACCAAAATTATCAAACTTAAGTCAACTAGCCAGGGGATAGGTGACATAAAATATCATTATCCTAACTATATCACTTTGGAATTCATAGATTCTTAACCATCCAAAGAAATCTATCCTCTCCCATTCCCACTCCCCCCCCCAAAAAAAATTCCTGATCAAATTCACATAAAAGCTAAAACTGAAGTTCTAATATTTCACTATAATCTAAAAGCAAAATTACTTTAACATTGCTAGTCAATGACTCTTCCAATTTCTGAATATGCACATTTCAAATACTATTTAGCAACAAACCTATCACATCAAATGAGACTTTAACAACCTCCAAGGGAATTTAATACAAACACACTGAAGATATTCTAATGCCCTGACAGCACATATAAAGATATCTTTTAGAGATACATAAAATGTTTTTAAGTCCTATATTTATGAATTGCACAAGAAAATTGCTCAAATATCATCTTGAGGGTTTTAATAATACATACCAGGTTCCAATTTGATAATCTTCACTGCAGCCAACTCTCCTGTATGTACATTTCTGGCCTAAAAATGGAAACGAAAATGAAATTTTTAAAAAATGTGTTAATTATATAAAAATTACATGGTACTATGTTAATTAGTTGCTCATCAATCATGCTAAAATTTTTACTAAGCTAAAAAGAAAATCTTTTTTTCCAATAATAAAGGTATATTCATTTTCTCATTAAAGAAATTATAAAAATGTGCTACCACCAATTGTAACAAATGTTCCACACCAATGCAAGTTGTTAATAACAGGGTAGTATATGGAATCCTGTATTTTATGCATGATTGTTCTATAAACCCACAACTTCTCTAATAAAGAAAAAAAATACAAAAGAAAAATATAGAAAAGATAAAAAAGTAGAAAAAAATTACATTTAGTCCCATCACTCAAAAATACCTACAGTTTAACATATTGGGGTACTTCAAGTCTTTTCCTTATATTTTAGTTATTTTCTTTTAAATAAAAAATCTAACGGTTTTAATTATGTTAGAAACATAATCATAGGTTAGTAAATCAATGCTAAAAAAATATCATCAGTATATTGTTACCCAGAGAAAAATGGTAAACATTTTAGTGCATATGCTTCCATGTTTCACTGTGTGTATGGTAGGAGACTATGATGCCAATACAGTCTTCTACAACATAATTTGCTATGCTGCCATGGATTAGATATATAATTTACTTAACCAACCAACTATTGTTGGACACTTAAGATTTTAATACAATTTGGCAATTACAGAGAGAGGAATAAATATATCTTCGCTTTGTATCTACCCACAGCATTGATTATTTTCTTCAGATAAATTCCTAGGGGAGGAACTATTTAACTTTTAACAAAATGTCAGGGACAAACTTATTATAATTAATGCTGTAATGACTATCATTGCAAATATTTTTGTTCATCAATAAGGCATATCCTAGACATACAATTGTTAGCTTAAAAGGTATATGGATCCAAATGGATATATTGCCATATTGCACTCAAAAAATTGTTTGAATTTATACTCTCACCAATTTTGGTTGTTAAATACATGTCTGTCAAGATCGACTCGATTTATTCTGCTTTTTAAATTATATACTTTCCCTGTGCTACTCATCATTTTTATGACTAGTCCATATAATTATCCTCCATTACTGCTAGACATTAAAGATGTTTTTATACAGTCTTTTAATTATTTAAGACTATTCCTTTCAAATAAATTCTCAGATATGGAATTATTAGGTCACAGGGTATGAACATAAACATTTGACACATACTGCCAAAATAGGTTAAAAGTGTTATACCACTATAATCTCATAGTTAATGAGTGCTCATCTTCACTGCACCCTATAGCACACCATATGTAGGAATCCAATTGAATAATTTACAACATTGTTCACTTACTATATCAGATTTGAATGTCAACTTTAATACTTGGCCTTGAAAGGTAAGGAGCATGTGATAAAATAGGAAGATCACACTAATTTACCAGATTAATTAAGTCACATTTATAGAGGAAAGAAGAAGAGAAAGTGGGAAAGGAAAAGAAGACAAAAAAAAAATGTAGGCAAGTGAGCAATAGAAGGAATACTTTTACAAATGGCACAGACAGTGTACTGGTTTGAATGTATTATGTCCCCTAAAACGCCATTATCTTTGATGTAATCTTGTGTGGGCAGATGTGTTAGTGTTCATTAGATTTTAATTCTTTGACTGAGTGTTTCCATACAGATGCAACCCACCCAACTGTAGGTGATAGCTCTGATTAGATAATTTCCATGGAGGTGTGGCCCTGCCCATTCGGCGTGGGCCTTGATTAGTTTACTAGAGCACTACATAAGCTCAGACAGAAGGAGCAAGCTTGCCACAGCCAAGAGGGACACTTTGAAGAACGCACAGGGCTGAGAGAGGAGCTACTGCTTACAGAGACATTTTGGAGATGGCATTTGAAAGCAGTCTTATACTCCTGAGAAGCTAGGAGAGGACAAAAGTCCCAAGAGCAACTAAGAGTGACACTTTTGAGGAGCTGCAGCCTAGAGAGGAACATCCTGGGAGAAAGCCATTTTGAAACCAGAACTTTGGAGCAGACGCCAGCCAGTGCCTTCCCAGCTAACAGAGGTTTTCTGGACGCCACTGGCCATCCTTCAGTGAAGGTACCCGATTGCTGATGACTTACCTTGGGCACTTTATGGCCTTAAGACTGTGACTTTGTAACCAAATAAACCCCCTTTAGAAAAGCCAATCCATTTCTGGTGTTTTGTGAAAAGGCAGCATTAGTAAACCAGAACAAACAGTAAGAAAAAAGAATAGAAAGGGGAGAGGGAGAGATGGGATGGAATACAGAAGAAAAGAAACAAAGGATGGAGAAAAGGATTTTCTACAACAGAAGTTTCATATATTTTGTGAAGAGAAATCAACACTTACATCATCTATTATGGTGAATAGGGCTAAGGAAAGTTTCAGGAAAAGAGAATAAGCCTTTTTAACCACCCACCTCACCTCCCACCCCCATCCCCATGGTTGGAGTGGTTGGAGCCCCACTCCTGCCAACCATGAACACATTCACAGAAATGGGAACAGAGGTCAGCCAGAAGCCTCACTCCATTTCCACTGTCCTTTTCTTGCCCTTGGACAATGGAATGTTAGTCAGTCACAGGTCTTGTCACATTTCCTAAAATCTTTCAGCATCTTAGTCCTCCCTGTGTTATACAAAGATATGAGTCTACAGATTTAGGCTGTCCTTAACCTAACGTTTCAAATGCCAGTGAGACTGTGGTTGAGAAAACAGGGCCAGAGGTTTTAGAAAAAGTAATGGTAACTGACCTCCAGTGGATTATAAGATGTGTGTTAAAAGACAAATTTTCATAAAAATGATAGCAACTATATTTGTAATGTCTGATAGTTTGCAGAAATTTTCATATACCTTTTTAATTCTATTTTTTTAAATGCAAAAATACTTTGGCTCAGTAAGTTAAATGATTGCCTAAGGCTAATATGATGGTAGGACAGTTAGAACCCAGAACTGAGTTCTGATGTCAGTGCAACTTTTCAGTATGTAAGAACTCTTGTTTATGTCTCAGTATCACTTTTTTCCCTTCTTTAAATGCAACAGGTATTAGGGAAAAGTATTAATTGCATAATATTTCACAAATCTCAATGGTGACTATTGGTGAATACAGACTGTTCAATATGAAAGTAATACACTAATATTTTTCATTAAATTAAGTTATTCCTTACGATAATACTTAATGTAATATAATGTGAACAATTACAAATTTAAAGTCCCAAAGAACTAATTTGAGATAAATTTAATCTAAATTTTATATTATTATTATTTTAAGTATTCTGATAAGTTACCAAATGAAATTTAGCAGCCTTCCAATATATTCAAACTATATCTTGAGGATTAGGCTAAAGATCAAATAATAAGGCAATAATTTTTTTCAACTCTCTTATATCATAATCTACCAAATGTATCCATTCCTTACCCTAAATGTCAGTACATTTCATGGCCTTCCCTCTTTTCCCCCGCTAAAGTGATAATTCAAAAAATCTCACTGAAATCCTATAGAAAACAGAAAAACATCTATGGACACAGAATGAAGTTTACAAATTGGGAAGAAAGATTTACGTATAAGGGACAACACACAGCATAAGAAAATACTATATAGGTACTCTCATTAATAGTGGCAGTTTAAAAAATACTTCCCTAATATTTTAAAAAGTAAAATCTTATTATGAAGATTATGAAGATATACAGTACCATTCAAGGTTCTAAAATACAGGTAAGGAATATAATGTGTAACTCATGATGGATGCTGACATCTCTGATAACAAAATATCTTCAAGCTATTCATTATTCCAGTTTTTCAAGTAGAACAAGCATGAGGGTAAGGCACTTTGTCATTTACGGGAAACCAAAAGAAAGAGTCTACAGTTCCACATTACATTCTATCAAACAAGTGCCAACAGTGTGAAAAGATCTAATATGCTCCTCTTCAAGTTTGGAACAATTAATTCTGGTTTTAGTCATATTAGTCAGAAGCAAATGACTGGGACTCTACTTTGAAAACACTTCCCTCATTCTGGTACATTCTCCTTCTCCTTCCATCCTCCCCTTCTCCTTATCCTGGCTAAATGGGACTTATCCTTCAAGATTCAGTTTAGATATCACCTCCTCCGGAAAGACTTGACTGATATCCCAAGGCTGGATTAGGTGTTTTGTCTTCTTTAGCTCTGGCACGATCCTTCAGAGGACTGTGCCACATGGGAGATGCTCCATAAATTTGATGAATGGATAAATATGATTGAAGGAAACTTATTACTATCTTTTCTTCAAAAATAAGAATACAACAAAGTAAATTAAATCCTCTATAACTATCAAGTGTTATAAAACTGACAATATGCTGTTTTAAAATGGTCTTTTTTTCACTTCAGTTGATTCATTTTTATTTTTATTACTATAAATTAAGTAAAGCATTTTGGAGAAATTTTTTTATTTGTAAAAAAGTTACTACAAAATTCTATTATTAAAAAATTCAAATAATATAAAATGCATAAGTAAAAACTAAAAATCCCTCTCCTTCCTAATCTCCTTTCCCTGAGGTAATTACTATTAATAGCTTAGCATATACCCTTCCAGACTTTTAATTAGGTTGATTCTTTAAAACATATACACTTTGAACACATTTATAAACCAATTTTTGTGTTTAGAATCAACACAAATATGGTGTGTTTCAATTTAATATAACCAAACTGAAGACGCAAGGACCAAGGGTATCTTGATTTTTTTTTAGAGATTCAGAGGCACTCAGAAAAAAACAGATAATGGAGGATTTGAACAATCACAGAACCACATAAAATTAAAGACGGTATTTAAAAATTCAACTATACCATGCAGAAGCCAAAATACAATGTATGTAGAATAGAAGTAAAAAATAAAGAATATAAACTATAACTCCGACCGCATAAATACTTAAATGTCAGTCTCTATTTTGAAGACATAGTTCTGTTCTCTCCAAATAAAGAACAGATGGGCAAGTTCACACTCTGTAATTTTCCAGCTGGATTTTTAAGACAGAAAGCAGTACCAGGCTCTTTTATAATGAAAGGCAAAGATGCTTTCAGCAAAAAAGGTCTTCTAAACAGAGACTTTACAGATTCAATTTACTAAAGAGATCCTTCAGAAATTTAACTGTATAATTTCACATTATAATCCAAAAGTCATACATGATACTGGGTTTTTGGAATCTAAAATTTCTCTCCAAGTTAAGTGTGATATGCTCAAACCTTTTTGTTTTTAACTTTAACAGACAAAAATTTGAAGATTCTGCATTGTTTTTAAAAACTAGAAGTGCCACAGTACCTATACAAAAAGGATCTATATATATTTGTGATTCCTATTCATTTCAGTAGGCCATTAGTACACTTCAATATTTACACTTAAAAGTATATACTAAGCACTCAGAAGTCTAATAAAGTATTTTAGGATAGTATAGCCCTTACTTAACTCTTTATTAATCAAGAACTGAAATTACTAGGTGGGTAAAGATAAACTCCTAACAAATGAAATCAATGTCATCATAAAATCCATAAAAGAATCTTTCCAATTAAATTAAGTTTCTATCCTCATTGCCAGTGCATTTCCCTTTCAACCTTAATTCATATTTCCAAGTCAGTTCACTACCAGAGAAATAGTTTAACTCAAACACACCTGTCTCAGATTTTTAATTCCTGGTAAAAAGCTACCCTCAGATTTCCAGATGTACCAAGAAAAAAATTTTAAGATGCCAATCTTCCTAATTAAACCATTTCTATTTTAACAATATTATGTAGGTGCCAATTGTATAAGTCAACTTTTCCACATAATGTAAAGCTTTTAATTTGACTAAAAATAATTTATTAAAGGAAAAGTCTTGTGTCTGAACCTTTTACCTACAAGTTTTCAACAAAGAACAATAAGGTGTGGCTCAACACATAGTACAATCCAGTAGCCATGAGTTGGAAAAAACTTTTTTTAAACTGGAAGAAAATGAAACTGGTAAGTAATGACAGTCACCTAAATGCTATGGCAACCAAGATAATCACCATGAAGATAAATGAGATCTGCTCTTGCACCCTACTTTACTATTATTTATGCAAGACCCCTCATCCTACCCACAATTAATTTCCTTTCAGCATATTCTTAGGGTCATAAAACATTTTCCTGAAACCAATTGGGTGCATTGATTTTAAATATGTCCCCCTCCTCCAAAAATATTCTTTAACAAAACAGAAAATCCAGCCATCTCAAGACTACTCCTCAGGGCCAGAATTATATGTCCCAGATCTAAGAACTCGAACTACCACCGAACAAAATAGTAACACAGCATCTGTAAGATTTGGAGAATGCAAAGTAGCTGCTTCATCCACAAAAGAAGTAAACAGTCAATTATGCCATAGGCTGTAAAACCTCCATACCTGATTCTTTAGAAAACACTATTTGTAGCTGAATCATTCACTCAACAATTATTATTGAATAACCACTATGAGCCTGGTACTATTGTTGATACTGAGGATATAATGAAAACAAAACAGTTCCACAAAGCAGATTAGTAGCTGTCAGGGACTGGGGAGAAGGGTAATGGGGCGTGACTGCTTGATGGGTATGGAGTTCCTTTTTGGGGTGATGAAAATGTTCTGTTAATTAGATAGTGATGGTTGTACAACATTGAGAATGTGCTGGAAGTCACTGAATTATACACTTTAAAATAGTTAAAATGGTGAATTTTATGTTAAGTTAATTTTACCTCAGTAAAAAGAAATTATTTTGTCACTTTAAAAACAAACAAACAAAAAACAATTCCTATCTTCAGGGAGCCTTTATCAGTTGGAGAGACAGAGAAGTCAATACAAAATACAGTATAATGTGAAAAACGTTCCCCAAAGTGAAAGTGATACATGACAACCTAGAAGGGTTCTGAGCCCAGAGAGGAATGGAGAAAGCTTGGGGTAGGGAGAGGGGAGTAAATCTGAGATTCCATGAATGATTTTTCTGGAAGGACTGGGGGTAAGGGTTGTAGCAAACTTCCAGGCAAAAGTATAAAGATAGGAGAAAACATGGGCAGTTAACGGAAGCAAATTTACCTTGCATTAAGGGAGCATATGAGTGTAAAGAGGGGATGGTAAGAGATAAGATTCCTTTGAAGCTCAAGACAGATTGTCTCACTACCCTCCTTGCAGCTCTCATCTACTTTCCTCTTGATTACCCCACCTCCATCCAACTACCACCATCTTGTTCATTTATAGCTTTTCAAGGCTTTATGGGCTGCTGGCTCAATCTTCCTCTCCACCCTTTCTCTTGCCATCATTCTTGATGACTTCAAAAATCAAACGTACTCTCTGACTTTTCATTTCTTGACCTCCTATCTGAATCTTGATTTTAAAGATTGCACTTCCTGATCATTACCTCCTATCCTTTCAGTTCATTTATTCTAATCCTTCCATTCTAGCGATTCTTCTGCCTCATCAACTCTCCAGTACAACCCCTATTTCTACCAATTACCTGTCTCATTTTCTCACATAACTGTCAGGATTCCATGGTCCACCACTACTTAAATAATAACTTCCTTACAAACAGCCTTAACTTCCTTTTCCTTCTTTTTCTCTATCATACTAGCCTGGCAAAATCCCAATCCTGATTAAACCCAATTATCCACTAATTTCATACTGGTAACACATAGCTAAATATTACTGGGAAAAAATTACAAAATTATGCTAACTGTTCTTATTTTGAAATCATAACATAAATCTCAAACTACAACTTCCCTGATAGGTTTGATTTTCCACTCTTCATAAAGACTATTTTTTTTAATCTTTATTTTGAAATAAATTCAAACTTACAGTAACAGGTGCAAAAATAATACAAATCCCATACACAGAACTCCAGCATACCCCAACCCCCCTTCACCAATACCCTGATCTACCAACTTTAATATTTTGTCACTTTACCATTTCTTTCTTTCCCTCCCTTGCTCTCTCCCTCCCTCCCTATCATCCATCATCTATTGCTCTGTCTTCTGAACATGGGAGCAAGTTGCACACATCCTTGAACAAATAATATAATTCACATATACATTTCCTATGAACAAGAATATTCATTTATGTAATCACATTAAGTGTAGTTAAGAAGTTCAAGAAATTTAACATTGATATAAAGCTTACATTCTGTATTTCATTTTTTTCTTATGTCCCAATTGTGTCCTTTTGAGCCTTTTCTCCTCTATTCTTAGATCTCATCCAGGATCATCTATGGCATTTAATTGTCATTATCTATTTAAGGCTGTCTTCTTTTTCAATTGTGGAAACATATATACAGCATAAATCTTCCCATTCCAACCCCTCCCAAGCATTCCATTTAGTGGGATTAATCACTTTCACAATGTTGCAATGCCATCACCTTCCCACCACCCATTACTAGAAATTTCCCTTCACCCCAAACAGAAACCCTACACTCATTTCTTATTAACTCCTTAATGCCCCTTCCCCCACTTCTCGTAACCCATACTCTACTTTTCATCTCTATGATCGTATTATCTGATATGTTTGGGAAGTTTTCCCCAAAACTTCCCAACTTTCCCAACAATTTCTTTGAATACTCTTTCTAGACCTTTCCCCTTCTCTTCCCCTTCTGGGACACCAATGAGTCTTAAATTTGGATGTTTTATTTTATCTATCATATCCCTGAGACCCATTTCGATTTTTTTTATTTTTTCCCCATTCTTTCTTTTGTTCTTTCATTTTCCATTTTGTGGTTCTCGAGGTCGCTGAGTCGTTGTTCAGCTTCCTCTAGTCTTGTACTATGAGTATCTAGAATCTTTTTCATTTGCTAAACAGTTTCTTCTATTTCCATAAGATCATCCGTTTTTTATTTACTCTTGCAATTTCTTCTTTATGCTCTTCTAGGGTCTTCTTCATGTCCTTTATATCCTGTGCCATGCTCTCGTTGTTTGTCTTTAGTTCTCGGATTAATCGTTCCAAGTACTGTGTCTCCTCTGATCTTTTGATTTGGGTGTTTGGGTTTGGGTTATTCATATCATCTGTTTTTTTCATATGCTTTAAAATTTTCTGTTATTTTGGCCTCTTGGCATTTGCTTTACTTGATAGGGTTCTTTTAGGATATGAAGGACTATTCAGACACCAATCTCTAATTTGTCAGATCTACAGCTTGGTGGCGTACACTTTCTCTAACTAACTAGCAGATGGCATCCGCAAGTCTCCTATTCCCCTCAGGTCAGTTCTCCCCAACTTTGTCTTTATGGTGTGTAGGGTTCTGGCTCTTGTGAGGTCCAACTGGTGCACCAAGTTTGGGTGTGTTGTTGGTGCTGTCTGCCCTGAATGTGGGGCATGTGTCTGAGCGGTTAGGGAGGCAGGGCAGCTTTAATAATCAAACTGCCCAGGTGTTCCTGGAGATTTAAGGCTGTTGCAAGAGTCTAAACCTTCATTTCAGTCTTGCCACAGACTGTCTCTACCGCTGACCCACAAATCCTTGGTATTGGCGTAGGGTCCCTGGGATTTCTGGATGGGTTCCTCTTCTCAGCCGTGCCCTTCTAGGGTCTCTGCTGAGGGAAGGCTGTGCTATGTCACAAGTGCGCACCATCCCTCAAGGGAAGCCCTGGGCCACCGGGCTGTGCAGGGGCGTTTCCAGCCTGCTGCAAACATGGCTGAATGGGGCCTGTTAATTTCCCCTTTCCGCACAGCTCCACCTTCCTAGCTCCAGGACAATTAGCTGTGGGTGCGCGAAACACTACTGTCCACGCCCGATACTGTGGCATGTGTGCAGTGTTGCCAGAAACACTTCCCGTCACACTGGGTCCCTTGGAGCGGCTCTGGACTGTGGCTCCAGGGCCAGGCAGGAGCATTCCAGCCTGCCGGGAAGATGGCTGCAAGGGGCGTGTTTTTTTCCCCCTTTTGGCTCCCCTCTGCCCTCCTCGCTCTGAGACAACTAGCAGTGGGTGCATGAAAGGCTATCTTCCACACCAGATATTGAGGCATTCACACAGCCCTTTCCTGTCGCACTTCACTGTGTGGTTCTCGCTGCCGTATCTGTAGCTGCTTTTGGGTTTTTTTAAAAAAGAACTAGTCCGCCTCCAAACACCAACCCACAGTTTCCCCACACCGCAGCGTGGCTGCTGGACATTCAGCAGGCTCACTCACTTGTTTCAGAATGCAGACTCCCAGTTTCACCAAGTGCATGGTCCCTGTGGATTTAGCAGACCTTGTCCAGCTGGTGCATTGCTGGAACTGGTGTTCTAGGGCACTTTCTGGCCTCTATCTAGTATTTTTCAAAGAGATGTTTTTTTGCCCTGTCTCTCCTAGCCACCATCTTAGGTTCTCCTCCATAAGGACTATTTTGCTCCAATCTCTCCAATCCTTCAATAATGCTCAGTCTCTTTGTTACCCCCTCCTCTTTTACCTATCCTAACTGCTGAGACTGCACCTTCTCTTTATCTAACATTCTCCTAAGTAGTCCTGTGCCAATTTGAATGTATTATGTCCCCCAGAAAAAGCCATATTCTTTGATGCAGTCTTGTGGGGCAGATGTTTTGGCGCTGATTAGATTTCCATGGAGATGTGACCCACCGAACTGTAGGTGATAACTCTGATGAGATATTTCCATGGAGGCGTGGCCCCACCCATTCAGGGTGGGCCTTGATCAGTGGAGCCATATAAATGAACTGCAAACAGAAGGAACTCAGTGCAGCTGAGAGTGACATTTTGAAGAGGAGCTACAGCCAAGAGGGACACTTTGAAGAAAGCACAGGAGCTGCACATGAGAGACAGTTTGAAGATGGCCGTTGAAAGCAGATTCTTGCTCCGGAGAAGCTAAGAGAGGACAAATACCCCAAGTGCAATTAAGAGTGACATTTTTGAGGAACTGCAGCCTAGAGAGGAACATCCTGGGAGAAAGCCATCTTGAAACCAGAACTTTGGAGCAGACACCAGCCACATGCCTTCCCAGCTAACCGAGGTTTTCCAGACACCATTGGCCATCCTCCAGTGAAGGTACCCAATTGCTGATGTGTTACCTTGGACACTTTATGGCCTTAAGACTGTAACTGTGTAACCAAATAAACCCCATTTTATAAAAGCCAATCCATCTCTGGCGTTTTGCATTCCGGCAGTATTAGCAAACTAGAACAAGTCCCGTTGCTTTAGCAACTATCTCCAGTCCAAATCTCCCTTTACCCAGTTCAAGACTCCTAATTTCATGAGAAGCTGACAAGCATCTCAAACTTAACATGTCTAACACAGAATACTTGATTATCTCTGCCCCACAAACCTATCTGTCCCCGCATCAAGGCCCAATCTAAGTAAAATTTACTGCATCCACCCAGAGTTGTGTTAAGACCCGAACCCAAGGTCATTCTTCATTTCTTTCCTTCATAACTCTCTACATCTGGTGTATCAGCAAAAGCTGATAGCTTAAAAATATAAGCCAAGTCCATTCACTTCCCTCTATCTCCACTGTTATAATCTAGTCTAAGCTTGTCCCCATTACGCATTGCTAAACTAATGAGAGATGGAAAGGAATAGGAAGTCAAACCAGGATAACTCCTGGTTTCTAGATTGCAGTTGGGTAGACAGTGGTCCCATATACCAAGATAACAAATGGAAGGGAAAGAGTACATTTTTAGGGTAGGAAAGGGGTAGAGTGAAGAGGCATAGGCAAGGGGCTCAATTAGTGATATACTTAAGTTTAGCTTCCTATGGAAAACCAGCTAGCGATATCCAGTAAGCTGCTTAACAGAAAGCTTCTGAAGCTCAAGGAGTGGAGACAGATTTGATCATCATTAACATTACTGAACCCAGGCAGGTGGATGAGATTACTTAGGGAGAGTACGTAGAATTCAATGAGGTGGTCAAGAACAGAATCCTAGAAAATTACCAGAATTTAAGGGGTGGTGAAATTAAGACAAAAAACTAAAACTACTCCAGAAATACTCATACTACAATCCCAGTTTGGAGGAACTTTTGGAGATCATCCAATACAATCTTCCTCCCAAAGAGCAATTTTTTTCCACTTAGTCATTTGGTCAACCTGCTCAATTAATTCTGAGGATACCTTTAGTTGTATACGTTATTGTGTTGTATTATTATGTTATGACAAGTAAAACCCACTTTCTATTTCTCTTTACTTTTCCCAGTTGTGGTCTGTGAGATACTGTTGATTCAGTCTAATATTCCTGTTATATGATAAACTTCAGATATCTAAATTCACTAATTTATTCAGTAAGTACTTATGGAGTCCCTATGGAAGTCAGGAGGTCTAGGTTCTAATTTTAAGCCTGCTAAGTTAAAGTATAGATATACTTCCTTCTACCTAAGTATGAAACATCCTAATTTCTTCAACATCTCTTGCCATACAGATTCCAGACCCTTCCCACTATCTTGGATACTATTTAAAATACTTTGATTGTGCTCAAAAGTTTGATGTCCCACAAAATTGTTAGTGGTTTTAATATTAGATTAGTGACATTGCAGGTAACTTATTTCAAACATCTATAAAGTTATGATTATTTCTAAACTTTAAAAACACATGTTGAAACAGTTACATCAAAACTGAATGCACACCCAAAGGACAAGCAATGAAAAAAAAAAAAAAGATAAAAGGGAACTCCTCAAAAGCAAAAGCTTCTGTATCTCAAAGGAATTTGTCAGAAAGGTGAAGCGGCAGCCAACACAATGGGAGAAAATATTCGGAAACCATGTATCTGGTAAGAGACTGATATCTTGCATATATAAAGAAATCCTATAACTCAATGACAATAGTACAAATAGCTCAATAATAAAATGGGCAAAAGATATGATAAGATATTTCCCCAAAGAGTAAATACAAATGGCTGAAAAAATGTTCATATTCACTAGCTATTAGAGAAATGCAAATCAAGACCACAATGAGATACCATCTCACACCAATAAGAATGGCTGTCATTAAACAAACAGGAAACTACAAATGCTGGAGAGGATATGGAGAAACTGGTACTCTTATTCGTTGCTGGTGGGACTGTCTGATGGTACAGCCACTGCGGAAGACAGTTTGGCAGTTCCTCAAAAAACTAAATATTGAGTTACCTTATGTGCTGGTTTGGATGTATTATGGCCCCCAAAATGCCATTATCTTTGATGCAATCATGGGGGCAGATTGATTAATCTTTTTGATTAGGGTGTGACCTTTTGATTGGATGTTTCCATGGAGATATGACCCACCCATCTGTGGGTGATGACTTTGATTAGATAATTTCCATGGAGCTGTTACCCCATTCATTCAGGGTGGGTTTGAACGAGATCACTGGAGCCATATAAATGAGCTGACAAACCAAAGGAACACAGTGCAGTTGTGAGTGACATATTGGAGAACAACTGAGAGTGACATTTTGAAGAGGGCTGCAGCTGAGAGACACTTCTTGAAGATGGTCATTGGAAGCTGACACTGACATTTTGGAGAACGCCGTTTTTGAAATACCAACTGGGAGCAGCAGACGCCAGCCACGTGCCTTCCAAGCTAACAGAAGTTTTCCGGATGCCAATGGCCATCCTTCAGTGAAGGTACCCAATTGTTGATGCCTTGCCTCGGACACTTTATGGCCTTAAGACTGTAACTTTGTAACCAAATAAACCCCCTTTATAAAAGTCTACTCATTTCTGGTATTTTGCATTCTGGCAGCATTAGCAAACCAGAACACCCTACAATCTGGCAATTGCACTCCTCAGTATATATCCAGAAGATCTGAAAGCAGTGACACAAACACATTTGCACACCAATATTCACAGTGGCATTGTTCACAACTCCCAAGAGATGGAAACAATCCAAGCGTCCCACAACAGATGAGCAGATAAACAAAATGTGGTATATACTATACACATAATGGAATACTATGCAGCAGTAAGAAGTAACGAGGTCTTGAAACATCTGACAACATGGAAGAACCCTGAAGACATAACACTGAGTGAAATAAGAAAGCCAGACACAAAAGGAAAGATATTGTATGCTACCACTAATGTGAACTCTGTGAAAAATGCAAAATAAGTGTATTATAATGTAGAACATAGGGGACCTAGAGAAAGAAGCTAGTGAAGGGGGAACAATAACCTAATAGGTACAGATATGATAATGAGGGTGAACTTAATGGTATGGAAATGGACAGGTGTGATTATGGTTCGCTAATAGGATTATAAGTATCGGTGAAGCACTGAAGGCCAACATGTTTGTAAATGGTAGTTTAAAGGCATGTAACCCACAGATTAGCACTATAAACATAAATATGTCTTAGCATGATATACTTATAAGGTATGACATTAGTACAAAGAGTTAACAACAGATGGTAACAAAAAGTTATATATTATAAATTATATTTAATAGGAATATCTTACCAGCATGATGCTAATATTAGGGATGAATAATTAGCAGCTGACAAGAGCTCTGGTATGTTTTATGATAATTGTTTAAAGTTGAGAGTGATGAGGATTGTACAACTAAGAGAAGATAATGTGAGAAACTGACCAGTTATCTAAGGACAGAATATATATTATGTGAAATCAGGAACACACTACTTAATAAATCAGGCCCTCATCTTGAGGCTTGCTCTTGTGAACTTAGGGCTATAAATGGGAGGCTAAGCCTTCCTATAATTATGCCTAAGAGGCACCTCCAGAGAACCTCTTTTGTTGCTCAGATGTGGCCTCTCTCTAAGCCCAACTCGGCAAATAAATTCATTAACCTCACCCCCTATGTGGAACATGACTTCCAGGGGAATAAGTCTTCCTGGCGGCATGGGATACGACTCCCAGGAATGAGCCTGGCTCTAGCAGTGAGGTATTGAAAATGCCTACTTGACCAAAAGGGGGAAAAAGAAAGGTAGCAAGCTGAGGTCACAGTGGCTGAGAGATCCCAAATAAAGTCGAATGGCTATTCTGGAGGCTTCTCTTATGTAAGCCACAGCTAGACATCCCAAATGGCCACAAAATGCCATGCTCTTACCAAAAGTAGTCCCCAAATACCTAGGTCCCTACCTGAGATTCTACAAAAGATTCACTCACTAAGTTTTATCTTTCAGAAACTTAAATCCACCAGAGTATACCCATGGCAGACAAGTCCTAAAACCCAGAGGCAACAGCCTCTTTAAGAACAACAATCAGATGCAGTCCCCTTCCCTATACTGCCAATACTCCCTTTCAATATGAATAAGTTAGGGTGGTCACTGCCTAGACACCCCTGAAGATCGAGAAAGAGATTAAATGAGAGAAAGGGGTAGCAACAGACAAGATAGGATTTAACAAAGGATTATGAATACTGAAACTATATATAAATATCTATTTTATCTACATGTAAATCTCTCTCTATATATATCTATTTTTAGATGCTAGCGTATTAGAATAGCTAGAAGGAAATAACTGAAATGGTGGAACTGTAACCTATAACATTCTTTGAAATTTGCTTTATAGCTATTTGTTGAAATGTGCTTTGAAAGTTTTCACCTTTCTGCATATACCCTGTATTTCACAATAAGGAAAGAACTGAAACTGTGGAACTATAACCTATAACAATTTTTTAAATTACCTATATAACTGCCTGTTGAGCTGTACATCAAAAGTTAATCCCTTTCTGCATATATGTTATATTTTACAAGAATGGAAATAACTGAAATTGTGGAACTGTAACCCATAACATTCTTTGAAATTTGCTAATTACTTGTTAAATCATACTTTAAAAGTTATCACTGTTATGTATGTATGTTAAAGTTCATAATAAAAAATGCATTTAAAAAAATGAATGCAGTATTTTACCCTCTGACTAGAGCAAAGTAAAGTGCTTCATTTTACTTTTCTTACACATCCTTTGGGGGAAAAGGGAGGCAATACACACTACATATGTTATGTACCATACAAGTTGTTGCATAAATCCCAAGGAAACCAGTTCCAATAAGATTGTCAAATTTATGTGAACAAAATATAGTAAGGGGGATACATACAGCCTATTCTCCACATGAAAATCTAAAAACAGTAGTCATCTATTAATACAACATTTATTCATTTAGCACTTCTTAGGCATCAAGTACTTTAGGCATGAGGGCAGTACTGGAGTGATGATAGCAGGGAATCACAAAAATGAATAAAATATTTGTATCTGTGCTGGTTGAATTTCAGTTACAGATTTTAGATCAATAAAGGAAAATTTTTTTAGAACAACTAAAATTGCCTAAAAAGGAACCAACTGCTTCTAAGCATAATAGACTCTTGATTATTTAAATAAGAGGTTAAATGACCATTTATCAAAGATGAGATGGGAGATATATGTACTGTGTAAGAGATCCCATTCAGCTCCCAAGGTCCTTAATTTTTTGGAGCAAGTTATTTCCAAGATGATTTCTGAAAGTTGAGTTACACAGGTCTGGACAGAAGCTCCCTCTCCCATGGAAAAAGGCTGTACTGCAAGGTTTCCCTCACTACCAAACAGACAAATTCAGAGCCAGAGGCCAGACCCTTAGGTGATCCAAAGACTGTCTACATGACTTTTATCTCAAGACATACTAATACCTGAAAAAAGTCTGAAAAGATGTTTAACAGACTAAAGTCTTCTCCCCAGTATGTTAGACACTGTCTTGTCTCTGAAAAGACATATGTGTATATGTCCTTAATATGAACAAAAACAAGTCTGGAAAGATATACACAATACTTACCTCTTGGAAGGATACAGGTAATTTTTCACTTTTCCCTACATCATAGTTTTCCAATAAACACGTATTACCTAAAAGGAAAAGAAGGCTATCTCTGCCGAAGCAAGGAAGGGAAAGGCAAAGACAGGAGGGCAAGTCCTACCCATGGATCTATGCTACTGCAAAAAGAATTCTAGGATCTGGAAAAAAACTAAGGGACCCAAACATCTCCACCACCAACTATAATTGCAAGCTTAAAATGCCAAAGTTATCAATAATTCACTGAAAGTTATCTCTTTTAAATTAAGTACGGTATGTTCACATTGGATTCTTTTTTATTTTGATGAAGGGGGAGCAAGAAGGCACAGAGCACCTGAAAAAAAGGGATACATGTATATGAAAAGTGACACAGTAGTTCATGAGACAAAGTTGGAAGTCACAATCATTCTCAGGCAGCCGTTTTACCTTCAATTAGACAGAGGCAAACAGAAATAACTAGCCAGTGCTACAAAAGGAGGCAGTCTATGCTATGTGTTTGAAATAATTAGCATTTTGCTTATTTTAATTTATAATGGGATTACAGAACCTAGTCTAAAGGACTCAGTTAACCTAAGTAACAATAACTATAAATCTAAAATTCCAACAAAATGAAGGCAAGAGAAGGCACAGAGGGAAGGGTGTCTGACAACCAAAAAAAGAGTTTATGCTTTTAGTTATTCGGATGGTAGGGCGACTATCAGCAAGGTCATACTATAGTAAAGGCAAATCAAGCCTGGTCCAGCAAACATGGGAGTAACAAATGGGGGGGGGGACTAGAAAGAAGTACCTCTGAAAACTGGTGCTGAGACTGAAGCTGAGATGTACATACAAATCAGTCCATCAAATTGCTTACCACTTAGCAGAAGGGTAAAGCTGCCAAGCCTCATCTAACTATCTGGTCTCAGTTTGTATATAGCTTATTACGTGCTAGGTCATGTGTTAAGTGCTATGTATATAGGGGTGAATTAAAAGATTCAGTCCTCAGGCAGCTTAGTATAGTGGAAGGAGAAAATACTGTTAAGTCAGAAGATCTGGATTCCAGTTCTCATAGTACCATGTACCAACAGTAAGATCGAGCACAAACAGTAAGTTTCTTCTTGGGTAAAATGGGGGCGATAATATCATTTGTCCCATCTACCTCATAGCATTATTGTGAGAAATAAATAATATGTTGATTGTGAAGTCACTCAATCATTTTAATCCAATTTCATTTTTATAAAAATGTTGGGAGGGGGCTGGTATGACTCACTATTGGCCCAAATACCTCCAAAGATACCCAGCCATCAGCCTGGCTTCCCACATCATCTTTTCAAAAACCTCTGCAGAGAATCAGATATGTAACAGAAACAGAGTTGTATTAGGTCTCACTTCATCTCGCCCTTTTCAGGGAGGTATGTACCTCTTTAATAACTTAAATATTACTTCAAATAACTGGAAATAGTAAATCCATAATAGTAACACTTCATGCTAATAAAGCATGCTTTCTAATAACACACTAAAGTGCACAAATACTCAAAATAGTCCAAGTGCCTGCTCCAATTTATCTGATCTTGGACTAAATTCTTGAATTGATAATGAAGCGCTAAAAACACAAGTATCACGTGTTAATAGGCTTCATATTTCTCTTCCTGTGAATTTGGTCTGTAACCACAATTTAAAATTTAGAAGTGAAACCTTCTAAAATTTTGAAAACAAAAGTAAAAAAAAAAATTTTTTTAAGTCAACTTGGATTCCACCCCATTCGTCTTCACCAAAATCACTGCAAACAACTGCTAAAGTGAAAATGCTAAGCTTATGTAAATAAGAACTAGAATATTAGCTGTATTTTAAGCCCAAGGTGGAAGCTATATCCACTAGTCAACTTTGGAACCGTAATTTATACATCTGCACCAGTGATGGGACTGTTTTATGTCTATCTTCACTTAGCGGAAAGTACTTTCGAGACTTCTTTATAGATTTTACAACATTCTTATGAAAGTAGAAAGGAGTTTTAAAATAATTTGCCCCCAGTTATGGTCCAGAGTTTCACATCCACCCTCAGAACCATGGTTTTTTTTTCAGGCAGTCACAAAACACTAAGAAAAATAAATACTAAGTAAGATTTTAACCAGATGATTTATAAAATAGTAAATCTATAAGAGTAACACTTCATGCTAATAAAGCATGCTTTATTTCCACAGTAACCTTACACTACTTAACCTAAATAACTTTTAATTAGATATCCATTAGCCTAATTAAAAACATTATTTCAAATAAGATTTCTGAAGCATATTCCTTTACCTCTCATTTTCTATTGTTAACCTATTTTTCCAAGTTATTCACTCTCACACCCTAACAATGAAAACCAATAGTCTCTCATAATGGGAGACTATCAGGACATGAAAAGGGTAGTAAATTCACACAAACTGTCTTACTATCAAAAAAAATAATAAAATGTGTGATGTTTTGATACCAAACATCAGAGAAATAAAAAGCAGCCTATACATTCTGTATCATCTTCAAATTTGGGGCCAATTAGGCATCTCAACAGAAAATCAGGCTTACAAAAAAATGACACAGGAATCGCTAACCCATACCCAACTGCTGCAACTAATTTAAAGTCACAATGTCCTGCAGGCTTGCATCAGTCAATGAGCTATGATGATGTCTGTATCTAAGTTCTAATTTCTGCCCCAACTTTAAAATTTAGCTGTCGAGACAAGTTCAGGTGATTCAATGAGGAAGAGAGATTTAAGACTTTCTTTGATTACCCAGATATTTACTTGGCTGACTCCCCCACCTCCTTCAAGTCTTTGCTCAGATCTATCCTTCTCAATGAGGCCTACCATGACCATGTTTATATAATTCCCCAACCTGCTTCCCGCATCCCACCCTAACATTCCTGATCCCCTTTAATGTGCAATCTTTTCTTTTTTCCATATCTTCAATTGCCTTCTCACATATTACACAACAAATTTATTACATTTCTTGTTTCTTTCTCCTCCACTAGAATGCATGTTCTGCAAGGACAGGAGTTTTTGTCCCAAGGACAGGACTCAGATGTATCCCAAGGTCCCAGAAAAGTGTCTGGCGCTTAAGAGGCCCTCTTTAAATATTTGTTAAATGTTGAATACTCCTTTGTACCCTGGCATCCCAGTTCTCCATCCCAGCTCCCTGTTCATCAATATGCCTCACCCTAACCAAGTTCATATGGAACAACTGGGCCTGGGAACCAATGAAAGTGGCTCTACTTCAGATATAAGAAAGAGGAGAATGAGAGAGGAAAGGAGACTTCACTTTTATACCTACCCTAGTCCCTGTCAAGCCACCCTAAATTTCTGCCTTTTATCTCCTTTTTAAGTTCTCAACTACTCTCAAATTCTTTCTCCAGATTTCCTTCTCTAAGAAATTCCTTGAATTCTTTCTCTAAACTTAGCAAACCTCTTGGCCATTTGGATGATAAGACCAAGTTAAAGAATGGTAATTTAATGCTGTAATCACTCACTCTCAAAGGAAGGAAATGAAACAGAAACAGGGAGAAATATTTATGTGCTTGATTTCTTTTTCCTTCATGGTCAAGCTGCTTCAAGGAGTAGACTACATTCCCCCTACTTCCTCACTAACCATTCACACATCAACTCTTCTACTCTTAATTGACCCTTTCCATTCCTTACTTCCATGGCCATTATGCTGCTCACACCTTCAATACATTTATTGAGCACATACTATGTGTTAGGATCTGTGCTAGCCTAGCTGATTCAGTGGTAGACATAAGGCCCCTGTTTCTCTATCAACAATGAAGAATGATGAGTATCATGACAAGAATGGCACAAAAAGCTAAGAAAACATATAGCAGATAGATAGGACCTAATCTAAGGGATGATTAGATTAAAGATGAAAATACAATGTTTAAACAAAGACCCAAAGAGCAGACAGGCAGGAGAGGGGAAGAGGAAGAGTGTTCTAGGAAAAGGCAATAGTATCTACAAAAACCTGAAGGACATAGAATAGAGTGTCATATGAGGAAATGAAAGAAGTTCAATATGGCTAGAGTGTCAAGACAGGTAGGACCTTAAAAGGCAAGTTATTCTAAATACTTTATTCTATGGTCAAGGGGAATAAAGGGGAAGCGACACAAATCCTCAGATTTATACTTTTTGGAAGATCAATCATTCTCTTCACTGCAGGCAGAATAGAAAGGAAAAATAATGGAAACGGGATAATAGAGACGAGCTTTTGGAACTCTTGGTTTCTATAAAAAGAACATCCTCACACCTCTCTGCTTCTTCTCAGACACCTTCAATATATTATTTCCTTTTGCCACCCCTCTAAGACCACGGCCTATCCTCAACTCTCTGATAAAGTCTCCCTGAGAGACTTCACCTATACTTCAAAACTACCACCCTTAAAGTGGTAATGACTCCCAAACCTGTATCCCTAGTTCAGAACTCTCAAAGCTAGAGGTAAATTTCCTGCTACCTATTAGACAAATCTACCTATGCAATGCCATATGTTCAAAACGAAACACAAGATCCAAAACCCACAAATTTGGTAATTCCTAACTCTTCTGATGGCACCAATGTGGTCACCCAAGACAGAAATTCTAAATGCCATCCATTATCTTTCCCACCCCACTATCCCCCATCTCCAAGCATTTTTGATCGTCTTATAGATATGACTCAAATCTAACCTTTCCATTCATTCCCTGTACCAATGCCTAAATTTAGGCTTGCATAAACTCTCACCTGTATTATTCAATAAGATCTCTATACTTCTAGCCACTTTGTCCAATCTATCCTCTACACCACTAGAGATTGCCCCCTGAAGTGCTGCTTTAGTCTACAAGAAAAAGTCCATATTCATTGACATGACATACAAGGTCCATTATCTGGCCCCTTCTTGTCAGAAAATACTCTGTTCTCCTTTCCATCTATGATATTTCTGCCAGGCTTGATCATACTGAATCTGGAATGCAGATGCAGACCACTCAAAACTCATCATGGGTCTTCAAGCCTTCATGTGTTTAACACATACTATTCCCACAGCCTGTAATATCTTTCTCCATCCTGTCTGCCTGGAAACCACCTGCATCCTTTCCAAATCCAGTTAATGTCCCCAACTGTGAGTCTTCCCTGGTCCATGTCACAGTTACCTCTCCTTTCTTTCTTACTTTTCCCCATTCCCAATGAAGACAAAGTGGTTATTTATTCCTCTGATTCCATATAGCTTCTCTTCTGCTAAGGCACTTGCCAAATTGAGTGTTTACATGTCTGTTTTCCTAACTAAATTATATGTTCCTCATTTCATCCTCTTTCTCATGTTTGCATCCCTATACCCTAACACACAGCACATTTCTGAAATGAATACTTACAGAAGTGTGCTGTATCAGGTTTTGTCTCTATACAATGGGATCCTGGGATATGCTCCAAAGTGCCTAAAGCCATTTCAGAATTGGGACTCAGCTTGGGCAGGGTGTAAGGGGAGGGCACATATAAGGGATGGGTTCACTACAACAGACCCAGTTCACCTGGCATCCAGATGATCCCAAGGAAATGATAAAACTACATGAAATTGGGATGATGAATGCACAACTATATGATGGTACTGTGAACAGCTGTCTGTATACCACTGATAATTGCATGATATGTGAATATATCTCAATAAAACTGAATTTAAAAACAAAACAAAACAAAAACTACATGACAAAGATTTCTACACAAATCATACCACTATTATTGCAAACAAAAAATTTTAATGGGCAATAACAAATACAAAATTTAGAGTGATTAAATGAAGTTTCATTCAATAGGACACTTAAAAATGGTATTTTTAAAGAATATTTAATGACCATAGAAAATGCTGGTCATTCCAGTCAAATGGAAAAAAGAGAAACATCATGATCCCAATTTTATAAAAACCATTTTTTGAAACATATTTTTTTTTTAAAATTTAGGGGGAAAAGTCTGAAATAAATGGTATTAAATTACTAATAGTGTTTATCTCTGGGTAATTTTCTACAACTAATATCATTCAACAAATACTTACTGAGCACCTAAGTGTTTGCTATTGTACAGTGATAAGCAGGAGACATCTGTTCCTGTCTTTCTGGAGCAAAACAAGTCTTACTTCTCTGGCCTCTAAGCTGGGAGCAATTTTGGTACAAATATTTGGATAAAAATGGCCCAACTGGCTTACACTAATGTTGACAGTGAACTATATCATGACTCTTTGATGGTTTCAGATTACTGTAGGATAGTAGGTACTACAGACACTAAACTTACCCTTCCTGTTAGCAGTAATTACAAATAAAATTTGCCAAGTTGACGTTTAATTCTTCATCCATCTTCCCCACCAAATTCCTTCGCTCTTTTGTGCTTTTTTCCCCCTCTACCATTTCCTGCTCTTGCCCTCAATGATTTGCCCCATTTATCTATAAGAATTTTTATATCCCTCTTCCTTTTTCAACCAGGAAACAGCCAACTAAATATTGACCTCTCCCCTCTCAGGGATTCTCAGGAAAGAATGAAGTTTCAGAGGGGATCTGTGATTTTGAAGAATTCACAAAGAATCTCAATGCTTTATTTAGTCCTTTTGAAGGTCCTGCTTCATAAGACACCCTAGGTATAAAAAAAAAAGTGAGGATAATATCCAACTAGAACAGTGACTAATTTACCTTCATTATTCCTCACTGTAATTATTATTTTACTAGTATATATCAGATTGCAAATACTTCTAAAACTCCCTAGGATTTTCAGCTCATTCGAAACACAGTAATAAATGCCAAAATGACTCTAATCACCCTGAGTTTAATTAAAAACTTCAGCACTATAGTCTGAACATTACTTGTCTTTATGCATAACAAGGAGTAAATATGAATTGACAAAAAATATGAATTGACAAAATTCTATAGGACAGAAATCACTGATAATAGATACACTATGAAACTTTTCCAGAAATATTTTCCCAAAGAACTCAAATAATTGAAATTTGTAATAAAAATGCACATACAGGCTTCATAATAGGCACTATGGGAATATACAGAATATTAAATGCTAACTTAGAGCTATGCTGTCAAAAGCATATGCTCAAGAGGAAGCTGTTCCTGAAGTGAGAGCAGGAAGAACCCGGGCAGCCCTAGGAACAGAAATCCAGGCATGGAGATTGATCCTGCGGGAGAAAGGGGTTCATCAAGGCAGATAACCTAAAATGATTCCTGCATAAAAAATTACAAAGTGTGAAGAGCTCCATGCTATCGCTGTGTCAGACAGAGATGGAGCGCTTATTAAAGTGAGCAATGATAATGCCCCAGAGCATTCTTTAAGACCTGTTTTTTTTTTTTTTCATTTTATTGAGATATATTCACATACCACGCAGTCATACAAAACAAATCATACTTTCGATTGTTCACAGTACCATTACATAGTTGTACATTCATCACCTAAATCAATCCCTGACACCTTCATTAGCACACACACAAAAATAACAAGAATAATAATTAGAGTGAAAAAGAGCAATTGAAGTAAAAAAGAACACTGGGTACCTTTGTCTGTTTGTTTCCTTCCCCTATTTTTCTAGTCATCCATCCATAAACTAGACAAAGTGGAGTGTGGTCCTTATGGCTTTCCCAATCCCATTGTCACCCCTCATAAGCTACATTTTTACACAACTGTCTTCGAGATTCATGGGTTCTGGGTTGTAGTTTGATAGTTTCAGGTATCCACCACCAGCTACCCCAATTCTTTAGAACCTAAAAAGGGTTGTCTAAAGTGTGCGTAAGAGTGCCCACCAGAGTGACCTCTCGGCTCCTTTTGGAATCTCTCCGCTACTGAAGCTTATTTCATTTCCTTTCACATCCCCCTTTTGGTCAAGAAGATGTTCTCCGTCCCATGATGCCAGGTCTACATTCCTCCCCGGGAGTCATATTCCACGTTGCCAGGGAGATTCACTCCCCTGGGTAAGACCTGGTTTCTCATCTACTTTTGCCCTCTCAACAGACCAAAGGAGCAAACCGGGGACTTTCAAAAAACAAAAGTATTATCTGTTACTATAACACCAATCAGGTGGCTCAATTTAATTGTTTACCTTTGGTGGTCAGTTTCATAGCCAGCAGCAATGACAACACAGGATTGTCAGTCTAGAAAAGGAACTTGCTCCATTATTTAAAGAACTGAGACAAGCTGTGGAAGTTTCTTAATGTGACAGTGGATTTGATATGTATCTTATCTTCATTATATCAGACCTAGTATCAATCCAGCAATCTTTAGATCATAATAATACTTGTATCTATGTACTCAAGAAAGGGCCCCCTTTCCACCTTATACTAAGAAAGAGCGTATAGATAAAATTTCTGAACAGATTGCTATATTTCCTTGTGTAGGTAGGGTCTTTTCTTATTTAGTGAGATTCTGGAAGCATTACAAAAATAGTTCAGCCTATCTCAGCTCCCATGGAGTTAGTTCAATCACCAAATATGAATAAGATTCTCTTCAGTGGATCAGAATCAAAGTGGTACGTTGGTCCACTTGAACCATTAAGTGCTCCCTGTTACATAATACTACCAGGCCTTCAAAGTAAAGCAGACCCTTTTTATTGTGAATAATAATGAGGACATATTTTTCTTCATATTAAGTTGTATTTCTTTGCATTGAATATAAGGAAGATAAAATGGTTTAGTAAAAGTAATAAAATCAGTTATAATCACAGACTTTCCTATGCATACATTATTTCGCAGAGTAGACAAGTATTACTAATTATTTGATTCTTCCTAGAGGGTGCTACTCTTTACCTAAAATGCAAATTATAACTAATGGGCTTTTCCCCTACTCTGCTAACTATAACAAACCAGTGTTTTAATATTTGTGTGTTCTTTATAAAATTTAGACGTGATTTCTTATTGACGTGTTTCCAATATTAATATGCATATAAACATAATACAATCATTTTTTTCATACATGAGTACAGTAGGATAGTATAGTATTTTTAAGAGTTAATAAAAAGAAAATATATACTCAGAGAGCTAGGTAACAGAATCACTGATAGTCATTTCTTCATCAAAGTTTTAGGAAGCACTTGCTCTATGTCAGACATAATTCTAGGCATTATTAGATAAAATGGTGAGCAAAACAGATAAAAATCTCTGCCCTCATGGAGTATTTTGGTAGAAACAAAATTTTCACTATTATGTTATTAACATGAACTGAATTGAAATGGTCTAATACACTATGAATCATAAGACAAAGATGACTAAAAAGTGGGACAGAGAAGGCAAATAGGAATTTCCATTTTTAAAAGCACATTCCCCAAAAGGGCTAATCCTTGAATAAACAAGAGTTTAATTACCTCTAATTCTACACAAAGGAGAAGATTCCGTGATAATTATCCACTTTGAATTCAAAGGTATTCAAGAGGCAAGAACCTGGAACTTGTAAACCCCAGTACCTAGTACAGTGCCTAATACAGAAGACTCAAATGTCTGCTTAAGGAGTAAAAAGCCTATCCGTCATTTTTTTATCTCAGTAGAATCAAACAGGGCTAGAGCTGTAATAATACCATCTTGAATTGTTACTATCAATAGGGAAGAAATTAAACAAAAGCAAATAAGTAGAAAGAAGGGATTTTTCCTTCCTATTACCATTTGTGCCAGAACAACATACCCTAGGGGAGTCTACTGGTTAATAACCCTTATGAAACAAGATCATTTCAGCTATATACAGGAATGTTGTTTGGTTGTTTAGAATAATAGGATATATATCATTATTAAATCCAATAAACAAAACTGTTCCAAAGTCAAAGAAAATTTCCCTTACTACCCATGAGTTGCATTAAAGCTCTCTTTTTGAAACAGAGAACAAAAGCCTAAGGCAATCTCAGACAATCTCTCTCCTCTTGATCCTTCAAGAACTCAATCGATTTAAGGAACTGGGCTTGCTTCTCTATGATTTTTTTTTTTTTTTAATCCTAAACTAAGAGTAACTCGCCCTCATCATTTGTCTCAAACACAAAAAGACACAATAAAAAGGCAGCAGCTCTTCTCTACTCTTGACTATGGGATGTTACAAATCCCAAAGAGAGGAACCACTAAAGCAGGAAAAAAAAAAATCAGCAAGTTTATATTATCTTTTTTATCATCAACCAGATACAAATGATCAAACCAGGAAAAGCATCTTCCTACATGGGATAATGTTTGTACATGGTGACCTAGTATTAGACTGCTTTTAAAATTTAAACACAAGGTTTCATATAACTTTTCAATCAAGCTCATGGTTTAAAACAAGTTTTTTAAAAGTGCAAATATCTGAATGTCAATATTCTTTCCTGTGTACTATCTTTCGTGTTATATTTCCAGGGTAATACCTGAACATCCTAAGTGCGACTCCATAAAGATTCAAACTCTCTTCAATACCATGAGTATTAACTCCACATACAAGAAAAGTACAAAAGAGGCTTTCAAAAGTGTGGTTAGTTCTACTTGCTGATAGCGAGAAGAGCAAGCAATTAACGGAACAAACGGGACCCCAGCCACTTCATCTCTAAAATGCAACAATAAAAGCATCCTTCCCTCTTCTCATACTTCGCCAGAAAGTGGCCGAGCATCCGACCGCAGGAGAGGAGCCAGCTTTCCGGCCGGGATTCGGCCTGCCTCACCTTATAGACGTCCCCGTAGGTGCCGCTGCCGACCCTCTGGACGAGCTCATAGTCCTGCTGCGGGTTTCGCCTCAGGATGTCCGCGGCGGGCCGCAGCGGGGCCTCCATCTTCGCTCAGGGCCCGGGCCCGCCGGTTCTGCCCCCGGTGCCCCAATTCCCGCTAACGAGGACGAGTAGCGCCACTTCCCAACATGGAGCCTCTGCCCCCAGCTCCGCCTGCACAAGGGACGAGCAAAGGCAGGTCGGCGCTGTGGGCAACGTCCCGGAGCGGCCCGGGCCACCACGGCCCAGCCCCGTCCCCTTCCGGCCCACCAGGAGCTAGGGAAGACGCGGGCCTGGGAGGGTCCCCAAGCGCCAGGCAGCTCCGTCCCAGTCGCGGCCTCTCCTCCTCCCCAGGCGCCCGCGAACCGACCGGCCCGGCCTCCCGCCCCGCGAGATCCCCAAGCTGGCTCCGTACCTGAGAGGGCGGCCCCGCTCTTTGTTAAGTGCAGAGCCCCAGACCAAACCTTCTTCCTCGCCGGCGCCCGCGCCCTCCTCTCTAGCGCCCGCCGGCCGCCGCCTGTCCGCCGTGCCTCGCGTCCTCTCGCAGGCGGCGGAGGCGCGTACCGTCGCCGCTGCCGCCGCACCACGTTCCCCACCCGGGGCTGCGTCACCGAGAGATACGTCTCCGGCTAGTGTGGGTCGGCGCCGAGCTGCCCGCCCGAGCGCGCCGGCCGCGGGACCAGAGTGCCGCTCTGAGGCCTTGTCGGGACACTACATCCTCCCGGCTGGGCCGCCACGGCCCCACCGCGCCCCCCTGCCCGGAGGGCCTTTTCAGGGCCCTGGCTCTGCTGCCTGCTCTCAGAGATTAGGGACTTTCCTGGGCATCCGTGGGCTGACGGGCCTCGGCCAACCGCCCCCAGACTTGTCAGGTAAACTTGGGGGGTGACGGGTAAAGGGAGAATGGGGGGCACGAGGGCGAAGGGAACGCAACCCTCATCACATTCAACACAGAAAACATAAGTTGAGGACACTGGGCCAAAAGTTACCTGGCAGTGGGACGCGGGGAAGGAGGTGGAGGAGTGCCAAGTTAACTAAGCTGTGGCACACCCTACTGCACCTTCCTGTTTTGCAAACCATTCCCAGTGGTAGCAGTTTAAGTGTGTCTACACACCTGCACAACCTGTCTTTTACGGAATTTTTCCGGAACATTTCTAAAAGTCTAAATTCCTGGGAAGTCTCTGTGGTCTTTATTCCTGTTGGACAGGCGGTGCCTCGCGGCGAGTATGCACCTTTAGTGGGATCTGGATTTCTGTAGAAGCTATAACTAAGTCAGCCTCGTTCTAGCTCTTTCACTTCCTTCGAATGTGATCTGAGACAAGATACCGTATTTGGCAATATCTCATTGTCCTTATCTTGCAGCTTGAAGAGGGTAAGGTTCTGCATCTGACTCTCCAAGAAAATGTTCATAAAACATGTTACAGGATTAGAAAGAGAGTTATCAAATATAAGAGATTTTTAAATACTTGATAACAATGCACAGAGTAACAGGAATTCAGGGAAGTAATTTGGCTAATATTTCACAAGCAGTTTTGCAGTTTCAGTTCCAGCCTTGTTTTTAAGGTGGAAATAAACTTGCTAGGTTTATGTATACTGGCAACGTCATCTCTAGAGCCCAGGAGTGGTCATGAACAGTAAAACCAGATAACATTCGCACTGCATTTTGTGACTGAAAAGTAACAAAAGAGCAAGTTACAGATGTTGGTGTGTGGCTTTGAGCATCCAATTATGTTTTTGGGTAATGTATTCTTATTGTTGATAAACTGTAATCAATTGGATAATATAGAAATTGAATTCACACCTTACCAAGAAAGGGACTATATGTGTTTTCTTGTGGTCCATGCACAAAGGACACTTATTTGGGGAACATAAGTAAGCCCAGACTTACATATTCCATGGACAAAGCCTATGTGTTTACTGCACTGAAAAAAAATTTGTTGAAGAACAGTTCCTTCTTTCAAAGCTTCTTGGCACTTGTTTTGGTGGACACATAGTTTTGGCTTCAATCACTCAAAATCTTTTCAAATGTTCTATTGGTATCCTAGTACTTGTTTACTGTTATAGATTCATTTTTTTTCCCCTCTGACTCTATAAGCATTGATCTTTTCCCTAGTTTAAAATTTTATTTATTTATTTATTTATACTTGCATCATTCCACAAAGAATTTGAGGCAGTGAACAGAAAATACATACCATGACAAAATAATAAAAATATGACGAAATTGGCATGAGGTTAAGGAGAGGGAACATAGGATACCATAACAATGCAACTAATTGGCCAAAGCAGAAGGTTTATAGAGTTTTTAGGTCAAAATGAGCCAATTAATCAAGAGAGGAGCCCATCTTTTCCTGATGCAGCGGCTTCAGAAAAATGCACTTCACAAGTCTTCATAAAGTGGAAACTCTGAACGCCCAGTTTGAAATAAAGATAGAGACATCCATCTGAAAATCCTTCAAGAATGTTATTCTTGAAATACAGCATTTGATATGAATTAGGCAGTAAAAATTTTGAGGTCATAGGCTTTAATAAGACCCTCATGGAGTACAGATATTTTATGTTGCCAATAAAGGCAGAGCCATATGTTTTGACTATCAACCTAGAGGCGGATAGCATTGGGAAAAAGTCAGGATTCTACGTGATGGTTAAAAAATGTGTCTGTTAAAATCATACTTGTACCACAATTGATGCAAGGAGGAAAACATTTGCTTAATACTAACTCCAAAAGAATCTTAAGGATTTTTAATACTGGTTAAGTTAATTATAACAAGATCAGTGAAGTCTTAGCTGGTGGGTTAAATATTTATTGTTAGTAAAGAAATTCAAATTCTGTTTCCTTAAAATAAACATACAATGAGTAAATTCATTTTTTAAAATGCATTTTATTGAGATATATTCACACACCATATGATCCACCCAAAGTATACAATCATTGACTCACAGTAATATCATATAGTTGTGCATTCATCGCTACAATCAATTTGAGAACATTTTCATTACTCCAAAATAAAGAAAAAATAAAAATCAATACCCCAAATATTTCATACCCCTTAGCCCCCCCTACTATTTATATGTATCTTTTTTGTCTTTATTTTATTACTCATCTGCCCATACACAGAATAAAGGGAGTGTCAGTCACAAGATTTTTACAATCACATGGTCACACAATAAAAGTTATATAGTTATACAATCATCATCAAGAATCAAGGCTATTGCATTACAGTTCAACAGTTTCAGATATTTCCTTCTAGATATTCTAATACACTAGAAACTTAAAGGAATATCTATATAATGCATAAGAATTACCTCCAGAATGATCTCTCAACTCTATTTGAAATCTTTTAGCCACTGAAACTTTATTTTGTTTCCTTTCTTTTCCCCCTTTTGGTCAAGAAGGCATTCTCAATCTTACAGTGCCAGGGCCAGGCTCATCCCTGGGAATCATGTCCCATGTTGCCAGAGAGACTTACAAACCTGGGAGTCATGTCCCACATAGGGGGAAGGGTTGTGAGTTTATTTGCAGAGTTGGTTGAGAGAGAGGGGCCAGATCTGAGCAACAAAAGAGGTTCTCTGGGAGTGACACTTAGGCATAATTATACATAGGTTTAGCTTCTCCTTTGCAGGAATAAGTTTTGTAAGAGCAAGCCCCAAGATTGAGGGCTTGACTCATCAAACTGGGAGTCCCCAATGCCTGTGAGCATATCAGGGATTCCCCAGGGGAGGAAGTTTAATATTTCCACATTTTTCTCCAGTCCCTCAAGGGGACTTTGCAAATACTTTTTTATTTTCTGCCCAAAATACTGAGAGATGTATTGGGGTATCCCATTAACCTGTACAGAATAACAAGATCTCATTCCCTAGGTTACTATAATTATGATGTTTAAATAAACTGACCATACAGATTAAGTTAGATAGTGTGCTACAGAGAATATAAATTTTTTACCAAATGAACATCTCTTAAATAACAGTTAAAACTCAGGAACAGATGTGACTGCTATAAGAGCTCACAATCTACAGATCATTACAATAAACCTTATTGAACATTCTGGTCTCCTGTATCTTTGATTGCCCAATCTCTGCCCATGTTCTATCCCCTGATAACCTGTCTCTTGAATTCAATTCTCAACATTTGCTCATTATAGTTAATTTATGTTAGTGAGATCTTACAATATTTGTCCTTTTGTTTCTGGCTTATTTCACTCAACATAATGTCCTCAAGTTTCATTCACCTAGTTGCATGTTTCACAACTTCATTCCTTCTTACAGCTGTTCAATTTTCCATTGTATGTACACACCACAGTTTGCCCTTCCCTTCACCCTTTGATGTACCCTTAGGCTGCTTCCATTCATTGCAAATCGTGAATACTGCCACCATAAACACCAGTGTGCAAATGCCTATTCATGTCCCTGCTTCCAGTTCTTCCAAGTATTTACCAAATAACAGGGTTGCAGGATCATATGGCAACCTTACACTTAGCCTCCTGTGGAACCACAACATTGCCCTACAGATGGGCTGCACCATTCTACTTCCTTACCAACAGTAAATAGGTATAGCTCTCTCTCCACATCTCTCCAGGACTCGCATCTTTCTCTTTGTTTTTTAAAGTTTTATTCACACACCATACAATCCATCCAAAGTGAACATGCAGTAGTAGCTCCTGGTATAATCACATAGTTATGTTTTCACCACTACAATCTATATGAGAACATTTCCATTCCTTCTGTAAAAAAAGAAGAGAAAAAAATATAAAAGAACAAAAATAAATAAATAAAATAGGAGAAACAACAACAACAACAAGAATCCCATACCCTTCCCTTATGTCCCCCTCTGTTGACAGTTAGCTTTGGTGTATGGCCTTTGTTACAATTAATGGAAGAATATTATAATGTTACTGTTAACATAAACCCTAGTTTGCATTGATTGTATTTTTTGCCATATACAATCCCATTTTCACCACCTTGCAATGTTGACATTCTCTTGTTCTCCCTCATGTAAAACCTTTCTTATATTTCTGCATTTCATCACCATCATTGTCCACTCCAGTTTTTGCTAAGTTATACAGTCCCACTTTTTATCCTCTATCTTTCCTTCTGGTGTCGTACATGCCCCTAGCCTTCCTCTTTCAACCATGCTCATACTCAGCTTTGTTCATTATACTTACAATATTGTGCTACCATCAGATAGAATTGTGCTATCCATTTCTGGAACTTTACAATCAAAACTGTTGAAGATTCTGTACTCCTTCAGCATCATATGCCCAATCTCTACCCTCTTTCTATCTCTTGATAACCTGTTTTCTTAACTAGAACTCTCAGAGTTGCTCATTGTATTTAGTTCATTTTAGTGAGACCATACAGTATTTGTCCTTTTGCTTCTGTCTAATTTGTCTCAACATAATGTCCTCAAGGATCATCCACCTTTTTGCATGAGTCGTGACTTTATTCTGTCTTACAGCTATGTAGTATTCCATCATATGTATATAACACAGTTTGTTTATGCATTCGTCCATTGATGGACATTTGGGCTGTTTGCATCTCTTGGCAACCATGACTAATGCCACTATAAACATCAGTTTACAAATGTCCGTTCGTGTCCTTGCCTTCAGTTCCTCCAAATAGGTACCTAGTAATGGGATTGCTGGATCATAAGGCAATTCTGTGTTTAGCTTTCTAAGGAACCACCACACTGCCTTCCAGAGTGGTTGCACTATTCTACATTCCCACCAGCAGTGAATAAGCATGCAATTTCTCCACATCCTTCCCAGCACTTCTAATTTTCTGTTGTTGTTGTTGTTGTTGTTTGGAGAATGACCATTCTATTAGGTATGAGATGATATCTCATTGTGGTTTTGATTTGCATTTCCCTAACAGCCAGTGACGTGAGCATTTTTTCATATATTTTTGAGCCATTTGTATTTCCTCTTCAGAAAAGTGTCTATGCCTTTTGCCCATTTTTTAATTGGGTTGTTTGTCTTTTTGTTGTTCAGTTGTAGGATCTATTTACGTATTCTGATATGTGGTTTCCAAATATTGTGTCCCATTGTGTAGGCTGCCTTTTAACTTTTCTCACAAAGTCCTTTGATGTACAAAAGTGTTTAATTTTGAGGAGATCCCATTTTTCTATTTCTTTCATTGCTCACTCTGTGGGTGTAAGGTCTAGGAAACCACCTCCTATCACAAGATCTTTAAGATATTTCATTACATTTTCTTCTAAAAGTTTTATGGTCTTAGCTGTAATGTTTAAGTCTTTGATACAGTTTGAGTTCATTTTTGTATAAGCTGTGAGATAGGAGTCCTCTTTCATTCTTCCAGATATGGATATCCAGTTCTCCAAGCACCATTTGTTGAAGAGGCTGCTCTGTCCCAGTTGAGTCAATGTGACTGCCTTATCAAAGATCAATTATCCATAGATGAGAGGACCTATTTCTGAACACTCAATTTGATTTCATTGGTCAGTATACCTCTCTCTATACCAGTACCATGTTGTTTTGACCACTATACCTTTGTAATATGCTTTAAAGTCAGGTAGTGTGAGACCTCTCACTTAATTTTTCTTTCTCAAGATAGTTTTAGCTCTTTGGGGCACCCAGCCCTTCCAAATAAATTTGATTATTGATTTTCCTATTTCTGCAAAGTAAGTTGATGGTATTTCATTGAATCTATAAATGAATTTGGGTGGAATTGACATCTTAACTATATTTAGTCTTTTAATCCATGAACACAGTATGTCCTTCCATTTATTTAGGTCTTCCTTGATTTCCTTTAGCAATTTTTTGTAGTTTTCTGATAAGCCTTTTATGTCCTTGGTTTAATTTATTCCTAAATATTTTATTCTTTTGGTTGCTATTATAAATGGAATTTTTTCTTAATTTCCTCCTCAGATTGCTCCCTACTACTGTATAGAAAGACTACTGATTTTTGCTTGTTGATCTTGTATCCTGCCACTTTGCTGTAGTCATTTATTAGCTCTAGTAGCTTTACTGTGGATTTTTCAGGATTTTCTACATATAGGATCATTTCTTCTGCATACAGTGAAAGTTTTACTTCTTGCTTTCCAATTTGGGTGTCTTTTATTTCTTTTTCTTGCCTAATTGCTAGCTAGAACATACAGCACAATGTTGAATAACAGTGGTGACAGTGGGCATCCTTGTCTTGATCTTAGATAGAAAGCTTTCAGTCTTTCCATTGAATATGATGTTAGCTGTGGGTTTTTAATATATTCCGTTTATCATGTTGAGGAAATTTCCTTCTATTCCTATCCTTTGAAATGTTTTCATCAAGAAAGGATGCTGAATTTTGTCACATGCCTTATCTTTATCACTCGAGATGATTGTGTGGTTTTTCCCCTTTAATTTATTGATGTGGTCTGTTATGTTAATTGATTTTCTTGTGTTTAACCACCCTTGCATACCTAGAATAAACCCCACTTAGTCGTGCTGTATAATTTTTTTAATGTGCTGCTGGATTCAATTTGCAAGTATTTTGTTGAGGATTTTTGCATCTATATTCAATAAAGAGATTGGTCTGTAATTTTCTTTTCTTGTGGTATCTTTGTCTTTGGTATTAGGGTGATTTAGGTAGCTTTCCCTCCTCTTCAAATTTTTTGAAGAGTTTGAGCAGGATTGTACTAATTCTTTCTTGAATGATTGGTAGAATTCACATGTGAAGACATCTGGTCCTGGACTTTTCTTTTGGGGGAGTTTTTTGCTGACTAATTCCATCTCTTGTGATTGGTTTGTTGAGGTCTTCTATTTCTTCTTGAGTCAATGTTGGTTTTTCATGCATTTCTAGGAAGTTGTCCATTTCATCTGAGTTTTCTAGTTTGTTAGCATATAGTTGTTCATAACATCTTCTCATTATCTCCTTTATTTCTGTGGGGTCAGTAGTTACATCCCTCCTCCCGTTTCTGATTTTATTTATTTGCATCCTTTCTTTTTTTTTCTTTGTCTGCCTAGATAAGGGTCCATCGATTTTACTGATTTTCTCAAAGAACTAACTTCTGATTTTGTTTATTCTCACCATTGTTTTTATGTTCTCAGTTTCATTTATTTCTGCTCTAATTTTTGTGATTTCTTTCCTTCTGTTTGCTTTGGAGTTAGTTTGCTGTTCTTTCTTTAGTTCCTCTAGGTAAGCAGTTAAGTCCTCAATTTTTGCTATTTCGTCTTTTTTAACATGGGTATTTAGGGTGATAAACTTCCCTGCCAGCCCTGCCTTTGCTGCATCCCATAAGTTTTGATATGTTGTGTTCTCATTTTCATTTGCATCAAGATATTTACTGGTTTCTCCTGTAGTGTCTTCCTTGACCCACTGGTTGTTTAGGAGTATTTTGTTTAGTTTCCATATATTTGTGAATTTTCCAGCCTTCCACTGTTACTGATTTGCATTTTCATTCCATTATGATCTGGAAATATGTTTTGTGTAGTTTCTTTTTTTAAAATTTATTTAGACCTGATTTGTGTCCCAACATGTGGTCTGTTCTGGAGAATGATCCATGAGCACTTGAGAAAAATGTATATCCTGTTGTTGTTGGGTTCAATATTCTGTAAATGTCTGCTCAGTCTAGTTCATATACCTTATTATTCAAAATCTCTGTTTCCCTACTGATCTGCTGTCTAGATATCTATCCATTGATGAGAGTGTTATATTGAAGTCTCCGATTATTATTGTAGAAGTGTTTACTTCTCCCTTCAGTGTTTTCAGTGTTTCTCTCATGGATTTTTGGGGCACTATGACTCAGTGCATAGATATTTATGATTGTTATGTCTTCTTGATAGATTTTCTCTTTTATTAATACACAGTGTCCTTCTTTGTCTCTTTTAATTATTTTACCTTTGAAGTCTAATTTGTCTGATATTAGTATAGCTACCCCCACTCTTCTGGTTGTTCTTTGCATGAAATATCTTTTTCCAGCTTTTCATTTTCAACCTGTTCTTGTCCTTGGGTCTTAAGTAAGTCTCTTATAGATAGCATATAGATGGATTCTGTTTTTTGTCTTGTTTTGTTTTTTGTTTGTTTGTTTTCATCCATTCGGCCAATCTATGTCTTTGATCAAGGAGTTTAATCCATTAACATTTAATGTGGTTACTGTAAAGGCAGTACTTTCTTCACCCATTTTTCCCTTTGGATTTTATATGTTATATCTTATTTTGTTTTTCTTTTTACCCTTTTAGTTACCCTTACTGCTAATCATCCTTTCTAAACTCTTCTCCAAACCTCTAGGTAGTTTTTCTCTTTCAGTATCTTAAATGTATCATACCGCTGCCTTCTTGCCTGCATGGTTTCTGCTGAGAGATCCACACTTAGTCTTATTGAGCTTACCTTGTATATGATGGATCGCTTTTCTCTTGCCGCTTTCAGAATTCTCTCTTTGTCTTTGACATTTGACAATCTGATTATTAAGTGTCTTGGCATAGGTCTATTTGGATCTCTTCTGTTTGGGGTACATTGCAATTCTTGGACCTATAATCTTATGTCTAATAAGAGTTGGGAAATTTTCATAGATTATTTCCTCCATCATATTTCCTTCCCCTTTTCCCTTCTCTTCTCCTTCTGGGACACCCATAACACATATAAATGTGTGCTTCATGTTGTCAGTTCCCTGAGACTCTGCTCATATTTTTCCATTCTTTTCCCTATCTGTTCTTTTGTGTGTAGGATTTTGGATGTCCTGTCTTCTAGTTCACTAATCCTTTCTTCTGCCCCTTCAAATTTGCTGTTGTATGTCTCATTGTGTTTTTCATCTCTTCTGTTGTGCCTTTCATTCCCAAAAGTTCTGTCATTTGTTTTTTCAAGTTTTTGAGTTCTTCTCTATGGACACCTGTGTCTTCTTTATATCCTTCATCTCTCTTGCCACATTTTCTTTCAACTCGTTGATTTGATTTAGAAGATTTCTAAAGATTTAGAACATTGTTAATTAGTTGTTTCAACTCCTGTATCTCAGTTGAGTTGTGAATTTGTTCCTTTGACTGGGCCATATCTTCATGCTTCCTGGTATGAGTCATGATTTTTTGCTGGTATCTAGGCATCTGATTTTCTTAATTAGTTTATTCTGGAGGTCACTTTCTCTCTTTTGCCTAGGGTTTTCTTATTGGATGTCTTTGTTCTTTATCTGTTCATCTCTCTCACTGGCCAGTTGTCAGGTTGGCTCTACTCCCAGTCTCCCCCAAAACCAGGCACCCACAGAGACCTGCCTCCAGGATGGGGGCGGGGAGAAGGTAAGCACTGGGCACCACAACAAGGCTCTATGTGTGGTAAAACAAGTCTGCTGGCTCCCAGTGGTGCTCTGTTTTTCACTGGCCAGCAAGACCTTGGTTTGTTTTAGGGTGCTGCTTTAGCAGTTGGGTCGTCTGTATTTCTCATTCAAAACAGGGCCAGGTTTCTGTTCAGGGGGGTAGACCAGATCCAGTGGTCCTAAGATAAGATCTGGAGAGTCTTTTAAAAGCCCTTCAATTTCCTTGTACTTTCTGGTCTGTCCAGCAGATAGCATTGTTCAGTGACTTCATCATCCTCAGAAGCTGTTTTGCCTCTGAGCACAGGCTGCATCTGAACAGATGGGGCTGAAACTGCGGTATTCCTGTGCCCTCACTTTGCCAGCCAACATCTGGCTCAATGTGGGGCTATGTCCCCCACTTTACTTGTGGCAGAGGACTCCCCCGGCTCTCTCAGTTTTTCAGCTGTCTCCTGGGTAAGCAACAACCTCTGGGGTGGGGGAAGGGCTTTTAGCTGCAGGGCTGGAACAGTCTCTGTCCATATTTTCTCAGACGCTTTGTCCCTCACTGATCTGGGCCTTGAAATGTCCTCCCCTGTTCTCAAGACTCCAAATGATGGGAGTCTGTCTCACTGCTGTGAGAGATTTTATAGTCTCTGTTCCCAGTGGGAGGGATCCTGGCTGCTGTTTCTCTGCCCTTCCTGTGCTGTGTGAGACCAAGTGAGGGGGAAGGGAGAGGGCCAGCTGGTCCAGGATGGGAGATTCCTACCTGGTATTCTCTTTTCTTCAATTGGCATTTGTAGGGTCCTTCTGCAATCTATATCTTCCTCCACAGTTCTGAACAATTCAGAATTGTCCATTTTTTTCCACTGAATCTCTGGAGGGAGGTTTTCAGTAGCTGTTTACATCACCATATTGATAACATCACCCTTAAATTCGGTTTTACATCCTAAATAATTAGGTACATAGTTTCAAGGTTATAAGTTATCAATAATAAGAAACAAGAGTGTTTCTTACAAACTACCCAATTGTATAATGACAAAATATGGAATAAGGATAAATATGGCAAGATAGGGCCTTCATCCCAATCTGATTACTGCACATTCTTAGTGTCTTCATGATATCTGACATGTAAATATTTTCCAGCTTTTATCCTTATCTATATGACAAGCTATAATGGTTTGCTCTGTTTTTTACTGTTTGTCCCTTTTTTCAAAGTTCTTTAATAAAATGTTAATTGTAATTTGTGGCCTCTGATTTCAATTCTGACTGTAGCCAGAGCTGAATTTTTTTAAAAATTGGAATATAATTTTTTTTTAAATTCTTCATTGGTACGTTTCACAATTTAATATCCAATACAAAATGGCTAATTAAAACTCTCAGTTGTAATTGGACTTTTCATAAGGACAATAATTTTAGTCTTTGGAACATCTAAGCTTAAACAGTATACTCTCCTGGTGACTCTTCCAAAATAAACTAGTTTCTATGTGATTGGGTTGACTGCCCTACAAGTTTGTTAAATATAAATCAATTAAATGTTGGAAGATATCTGCCACATTTATGATTTGGACTTTCAAATAGTTATTCAAGTAACCTGTTTTACTTTTCCTAACTGTAGTTGTCTGTTGAAGGAAATAAAAAACAAAAAACAAAAAACAAAAATGTGTTTTCAGTATATATCTATTGTATTTTGTTCCAAATAGCAGAACATGCATCTCATTTAGAATGAGTATCAGTTCATTATGATAGGAGTTCAAAAGAAGAGGTAAGGATGTCAGTGCACATCCCTATTTTATCTGACTTGAAATGATCATCTGATATGTCAAGAAGCTGTTTATATAAACTTTGCCCCTTAGAGTTTTTCAGGTTTATGTGAGAGTTGGTAGCAGGGTGTCTGCATTCATCTTGTTCAGATTGGTCCTGTCTACAATTCAGGCTAAGAAAAGACACAAATTACAAATAACCTTATGTTGTTCCTTATCAATTTCCTCAGAAGGTACTAAGTGTAATGTTCAGAAGGGGTGCCTCAAGTTTGCCTACCCTTCGTGTAGACTAGTCTTCTGAGAAATCCTGATGTGCAAAAGACCAGCCTGTTTGTAATGCATTACCTAGGCTACCTTGCCTTCTGGCTTCCAGTTGGTTTGGTCAGTGTGAGGCACTGACAACATGGTCAAAGGGCAGGAGGAGGAGACATAAGGGTGTTAATTACCCCAACTACCACCCAGCAAGACTGCGTTGGCAATATTCAGTTCTACTACCAAAGGCCACAGTTTCTATATACTTTATAGCTATACCTCTCACAGGATTCCAATAATCTCTCCTTTTCCTTGCTCCTTCAGGGCAAGGATGATAGTGACTTCTTCCTGTTACTAGTTCGAGGGTTCTTGCTGGTTCCCTCAACCCTGTCTTCATTGTTGCAGTTTTCATTAAATTCTCTTTCTGTATCATCTTTCTTGCCAGAACCCTGATTTATATAGTTATAGGATGTAGAAGTAGTCTCAAAAAACAAACCCTCAAAAATGCTTTCTGGGATGGAATTACTCACATTTTGATGATTACCTGTATAAACTACTTTCCAAGGAAGATGGTGAGCCAGTTTGAATATACTGTGACCCCAAATGCCATTATCTTTGATGTAATCTTGTGTGGGCAGACATTATCAGTGTTGATTAGATTGTAACTCTTTGAGTGTTTCTTTGGAGATGTGCCCTACCCAGCTGTGGGTGATGACTCTGATTGGATAATTTCCATGGAGGTGTTGCTCTGCCCATTTGGGGTGTGTCTAAGTTGAGTCACTGGAGCCATATAAATGAGCTGATGGACAAAGGGAACTCAGTGCAGCTGAGAGTGTACTTTTGAAGAAGAGCTATAGCCAAGAGGGGCACTTTGAAGAAAGCACAGGAGCTGCAGATGAGAGACAGTTTGAAGATGGCCATTGAAAGCAGACACTTGCTCCAGAGAAGCTGAGAGAGTACAAATATCCCAAGTGCAACTAAGAGTGACATTTTTGAGAAACTGCAGCCTAGAGAGGAAAATCCTGGGAGAAAGCCATTTTGAAACCAGAACTTTGGAGCAGAAGCCAGCCATGTGCCTTCCCAGCTAACAGAGGTTTTCTGGACACCATTGGCCATCCTCCAGTGAAGGTACCCAATTGCTGATGGGCACTTTATGGATACTTTATGGCTTTAAGACTGTAACTGTGTAACCAAATAAACCCTCTTTTATAAAAGCCAATCCAGAATCCTCCAGGAAAGTAGGTAAAAAGCCAGGAACTGCGTGGACTGGACACCACAGAGCAATCTGTCTTTGGGCATACTTCATACAACACTCATGAAAATGTCGAACTGCTGAGATCAGCGAAATCTGTAAGTTTTTACGGCCAGGGGACCCGCGCCCCTCCCTGCCAGGCTCAGTCCCGTGGGAGGAGGGGCTGCCAGCTCCGGGAAGGAGAAGGGAGAACTGCAGTGGTAGCCCTTCTCGGAAACTCATTCTACTGATCCATACTCCAACCATAGATAGACCGAGACCAGACACCAGAGAATCTGAGAGCTGCCAGCCCAGCAGAGAGGAGACAGACATAGAAAAAAAAAAATAACACGAAAAACCCCAAAATAAAAGCAGAGGATTTTTGGAGTTCTGGTGAACACAGAAAGGGGAAGGGCGGAGCTCAGGCCTTGAGGCGCATATACAAATCCCGAAGAAAAGCTGATCTCTCTGCCCTGTGGACCTTTCCTTAATGGCCCTGGTTGCTTTGTCTATTAGCATTTCAATAACACATTAGATCTCTGAGGAGGGCCTTTTTTTTTTTTTTTTTTTTTAATCCTTTTTTCTTTTTCTAAAACAATTACTCTAAGAAGCCCAATACAGAAAGCTTCAAAGACTTTCAATTTGGGCACCTCAAGTCAAGAGCAGAACTAAGAGAGCTCTGAGACAAAAGGCAATAATCCAGTGGCTGAGAAAATTCACTAAACACCACAACTTCCCAAGAAAAGGGGGGTGTCCACTCACAGCCACCATCCTGGTGGACAGGAAACACTCCTGCCCATCGCCAGCCCCATAGCCCAGAGCTGCCCCAGACAACCCAGTGTGACGGAAGTGCTTCAAATAACAGGCACACACCACAAAACTGGGCATGGACATTAGCCTTCCCTGCAACCTCAGCTGATTGTCCCAGAGTTGGGAAGGTGGAGCAGTGTGAATTAACAAAGCCTCATTCAGCCATCATTTGAGCAGACTGGGAGCCTCCCTACACAGCCCAGCAGCCAAGAACTGCCCTGGGGGGACGGCACTCACCTGTGACATAGCACAGTCATCCCTCAACAGAGGACCCGGGGTGCACGGCCTGGAAGAGGGGCCCACTTGCAAGTCTCAGGAGCCATACGCCAATACCAAAGACTTGTGGGTCAGTGGCAGAGACAAACTGTGGCAGGACTGAACTGAAGGATTAGACTATTGCAGCAGCTTTAAAACTCTAGGATCATCAGGGAGATTTGATTGTTAGGGCCACCCCCCCTCCCCGACTGCCCAGAAACACGCCCCACATACAGGGCAGGCAACACCAACTACACACGCAAGCTTGGTACACCAATTGGGCCCCACAAGACTCACTCCCCCAATCACCAAAAAGGCTAAGCAGGGGACAACTGGCTTGTGGAGAACAGGTGGCTCGTGGACGCCAACCGCTGGTTAGTTAGAGAAAGTGTACTCCACGAAGCTGTAGATCTGATAAATTAGAGATAAGGACTTCAATAGGTCTACAAACCCTAAAAGAACCCTATCAAGTTCAGCAAATGCCACGAGGCCAAAAACAACAGAAAATTATAAAGCATATGAAAAAAACCAGACGATATGGATAACCCAAGCCCAAGCACCCAAATCAAAAGACCAGAAGAGACACAGCACCTAGAGCAGCTACTCAAAGAACTAAAGATGAACAATGAGACCATAGTACGGGATATGAAGGAAATCAAGAAGACTCTAGAAGAGCATAAAGAAGACATTGCAAGACTAAATAAAAAAATGGATGATCTTATGGAAATTAAAGAAACTGTTGACCAAATTAAAAAGATTCTGGACACTCATAGTACAAGACTAGAGGAAGTTGAACAACGAATCAGTGACCTGGAAGATGACAGAATGCAAAATGAAAGCATAAAAGAAAGAATGGGGAAAAAAATTGAAAAAATCGAAATGGACCTCAGGGATATGATAGATAATATGAAACGTCCAAATATAAGACTCATTGGTGTCCCAGAAGGGGAAGAAAAGGGTAAAGGTCTAGGAAGAGTATTCAAAGAAATTGTTGGGGAAAACTTCCCAAATCTTCAAAACAACATAAATACACAAATCATAAATGCTCAGCGAACTCCAAATAGAATAAATCCAAATAAACCCACTCCGAGACATATACTGATCACACTGTCAAACACAGAAGAGAAGGAGCAAGTTCTGAAAGCAGCAAGAGAAAAGCAATTCACCACATACAAAGGAAACAGCATAAGACTAAGTAGTGACTACTCAGCAGCCACCATGGAGGCAAGAAGGCAGTGGCACGATGTATTTAAAATTCTGAGTGAGAAAAATTTCCTGCCAAGAATACTTTATCCAGCAAAGCTCTCCTTCAAATTTGAGGGAGAGCTTAAATTTTTCATAGACAAACAAATGCTGAGAGAATTTGCTAACAAGAGACCTGCCCTACTGGAGATACTAAAGGGAGCCCTACAGACAGAGAAACAAAGACAGGACAGAGAGACTTGGAGAAAGGTTCAGTACTAAAGAGATTCGGTATGGGTACAATAAAGGATATTAATAGAGAGAGGGAAAAATATGGCAAACATAAACCAAAGGATAAGATGGCCGATTCAAGAAATGCCTTCACGGTTTTAACGTTGAATGTAAATGGATTAAACTCCCCAATTAAAAGATATAGATTCTCAGAATGGATCAAAAAAAATGAACCATCAATATGTTGCATACAAGAGACTCATCTTAGACACAGGGACACAAAGAAACTGAAAGTGAAAGGATGGAAAAAAATATTTCATGCAAGCTACAGCCAAAAGAAAGCAGGTGTAGCAATATTAATCTCAGATAAAATAGACTTCAAATGCAGGGATGTTTGAGAGACAAAGAAGGCCACTACATACTAATAAAAGGGGCAATTCAGCAAGAAGAAATAACAATCGTAAATGTCTATGCACCCAATCAAGGTGCCACAAAATACATGAGAGAAACACTGGCAAAACTAAAGGAAGCAATTGATGTTTCCACAATAATTGTGGGAGACTTCAACACATCACTCTCTCCTATAGATAGATCAACCAGACAGAAGACCAATAAGGAAATTGAAAACCTAAACAATCTGATAAATGAATTAGATTTAACAGACATATACAGGACATTACATCCCAAATCACCAGGATACACATACTTTTCTAGTGCTCATGGAACCTTCTCCAGAATAGATCATATGCTGGGACATAAAACAAGCCTCAATAAATTTAAAAAGATTGAAATTATTCAAAGCACATTCTCTGACCACAATGGAATACAATTAGAAGTCAATAACCATCAGAGACTTAGAAAATTCACAAATACCTGGAGGTTAAACAACACACTCCTAAACAATCAGTGGGTTAAAGAAGAAATAGCAAGAGAAATTGCTAAATATATAGAGACGAATGAAAATGAGAACACAACATACCAAAACCTATGGGATGCAGCAAAAGCAGTGCTAAGGGGGAAATTTATAGCACTAAGCGCATATATTAAAAAGGAAGAAAGAGCCAAAATCAAAGAACTAATGGATCAACTGAAGAAGCTAGAAAATGAACAGCAAACCAATCCTAAACCAAGTAGAAGAAAAGAAATAACAAGGATTAAAGCAGAAATAAATGACACAGAGAACAAAAAAACAATAGAGAGGATAAATATCACCAAAAGTTGGTTCTTTGAGAAGATCAACAAGATTGACAAGCCCCTAGCTAGACTGACAAAATCAAAAAGAGAGAAGACCCATATAAACAAAATAATGAATGAAAAAGGTGACATAACTGCAGATCCTGAAGAAATTAAAAAAATTATAAGAGGATACTATGAACAACTGTATGGCAACAAACTGGATAATGTAGAGGAAATGGACAATTTCCTGGAAACATATGAACAACCTAGACTGACCAGAGAAGAAATAGAAGACCTCAACCAACCCATCACAAGCAAAGAGATCCAATCAGTCATCAAAAATCTTCCCACAAATAAATGCCCAGGGCCAGATGGCTTCACAGGGGAATTCCACCAAACTTTCCAGAAAGAACTGACACCAATCTTACTCAAACTCTTTCAAAACATTGAAGAAAATGGAACACTACCTAACTCATTTTATGAAGCTAACATCAATCTAATACCAAAAACAGGCAAAGATGTTACAAAAAAGGAAAACTACTGGCCAATCTCCCAAATGAATATAGATGCAAAAATCCTCAACAAAATACTTGCAAATCGAATCCAAAGACACATTAAAAAAATCATACACCATGACGAAGTGGGGTTTATTCCAGGCATGCAAGGATGGTTCAACATAAGAAAATCAATCAATGTATTACAACACATTAACAAGTCAAAAGGGAAAAATCAATTGATCATCTCAATAGATGCTGAAAAAGCATTTGACAAAATCCAACATCCCTTTTTGATAAAAACACTTCAAAAGGTAGGAATTGAAGGAAACTTCATCAACATGATAAAGAGCATATATGAAAAACCCACAGCCAGCATAGTACTCAATGGTGAGAGACTGAAAGCCTTCCCTCTAAGATCAGGAACAAGACAAGGATGCCCGCTGTCACCACTGTTATTCAACATTGTGCTGGAAGTGCTAGCCAGGGCAATCCGGCAAGACAAAGAAATAAAAGGCATCCAAATTGGAAAAGAACAAGTAAAACTGTCATTGTTTGCAGATGATATGATCTTATATCTAGAAAACCCTGAGAAATCGACGATACAGCTACTAGAGCTAATAAACAAATTTAGCCAAGTAGCGGGATACAAGGTTAATGCACATAAGTCAGTAATGTTTCTATATGCTAGAAATGAACAAACCAAAGAAACACTCAAGAAAAAGATACCATTTTCAATAGCAACTAAAAAAATCAAGTACCTAGGAATAAACTTAACCAAAGATGTAAAAGACCTATACAAAGAAAACTACATAACTCTACTAAAAGAAATAGAAGGGGACCTTAAAAGATGGAAAAATATTCCATGTTCATGGATAGGAAGACTAAATGTCTTTAAGATGTCAATTCTATCCAAACTCATCTACAGATTCAATGCAATCCCAATCAAAATTCCAACAACCTACTTTGCAGACTTGGAAAAGCTAGTTATCAAATTTATTTGGAAAGGGAAGATGCCTCGAATTGCTAAAGACACTCTAAAAAAGAAAAACGAAGTGGGAGGACTTACACTCCCTGACTTTGAAGCTTATTATAAAGCCACAGTTGCCAAAACAGCATGGTACTGGCACAAAGATAGACATATAGATCAATGGAATCAAATTGAGAATTCAGATATAGACCCTCAGATCTATGGCCGACTGATCTTTGATAAGGCCCCCAAAGTCACTGAACTGAGTCATAATGGTCTTTTCAACAAATGGGGCTGGGAGAGTTGGATATCCATATCCAAAAGAATGAAAGAGGACCCCTACCTCACCCCCTACACAAAAATTAACTCAAAATGGACCAAAGAGCTCAATATAAAAGAAAGTACCATAAAACTCCTAGAAGATAATGTAGGAAAACATCTTCAAGACCTTGTATTAGGTGGCCACTTCCTAGACTTTACACCCAAAGCACAAGCAACAAAAGAGAAAATAGATAAATGGGAACTCCTCAAGCTTAGAAGTTTCTGCACCTCAAAGGAATTTCTCAAAAAGGTAAAGAGGCAGCCAACTTAATGGGAAAAAATTTTTGGAAACCATGTATCTGACAAAAGACTGATATCTTGCATATATAAAGAAATCCTACAACTCAATGACAATAGTACAGTTGGCCCAATTATAAAATGGGCAAAAGATATGAAAAGACAGTTCTCTGAAGAGGAAATACAAATGGCCAAGAAACACATGAAAAAATGTTCAGCTTCACTAGCTATTAGAGAGATGCAAATTAAGACCACAATGAGATACCATCTAACAGCGGTTAAAATGGCTGCCATTAAACAAACAGGAAACTACAAATGCTGGAGGGGATGTGGAGAAATTGGAACTCTTATTCATTGTTGGTGGGACTGTATAATGGTTCAGCCACTCTGGAAGTCAGTCTGGCAGTTCCTTAGAAAACTAGATATAGAGCTACCATTCGATCCAGCGATTGCACTTCTCGGTATATACCCAGAAGATCGGAAAGCAGTGACACAAACAGATATCTGCACGCCAATGTTCATAGCAGCATTATTCACAATTGCCAAGAGATGGAAACAACCCAAATGTCCTTCAACAGATGAGTGGATAAATAAAATGTGGTATATACACACGATGGAATACTACGCGGCAGTAAGAAGGAACGATCTGGTGAAACATATGACAACATGGATGAACCTTGAAGACATAATGCTGAGCGAAATAAGCCAGGCACAAAAAGAGAAATATTATATGCTACCACTAATGTGAACTTTGAAAAATGTAAAACAAATGGTTTATAATGTAGAATGTAGGGGAACTAGCAATAGAGAGCAATTAAGGAAGGGGGAACAATAATCCAAGAAGAACAGATAAGCTATTTAACGTTGTGGGGATGCCCAGAAATGACTATGGTCTGTTAATTTCTGATGGATATAGTAGGAACAAGTTCACAGAAATGTTGCTATATTATGTAACTTTCTTGGGGTAAAGTAGGAACATGTTGGAAGTTAAGCAGTTATCTTAGGTTAGTTGTCTTTTTCTTACTCCCTTGTTATGGTCTCTTTGAAATGTTCTTTTATTGTATGTTTGTTTTCTTTTTAACTTTTTTTTTTCATACAGTTGATTTAAAAAAGAAGGGAAAGTTAAAAAAAAAAAAAAGAAAAGAAAAGAAAAACAAGGAAAAAAAAAAGATGTAGTGCCCCCTTGAGGAGCCTGTGGAGAATGCAGGGGTATTCGCCTACCCCACCTCCATGGTTGCTAACATGACCACAGACATAGGGGACTGGTGGTTTGATGGGTTGAGCCCTCTACCATAAGTTTTACCCTTGGGAAGACGGTTGCTTCAAAGGAGAGGCTAGGCCTCCCTATATTTGTGCCTAAGAGTCTCCTCCTGAATGCCTCTTTGTTGCTCAGATGTGGCCCTCTCTCTCTGGCTAAGCCAACGTGAAAAGTGAAATCACTGCCCTCCCCCCTATGTGGGATCAGACACCCAGGGGAGTGAATCTCCCTGGCAACGTGGAATATGACTCCCGGGGAGGAATGTAGACCCGGCATCATGGGACGGAGAACATCTTCTTGACCAAAAGGGGGATGTGAAAGGAAATGAAATAAGCTTCAGTGGCAGAGAGATTCCAAAAGGAGCCGAGAGGTCACTCTGGTGGGCACTCTTACGCACACTTTAGACAACCCTTTTTAGGTTCTAAAGAATTGGGGTAGCTGGTGGTGGATACCTGAAACTATCAAACTACAACCCAGAACCCATGAATCTTGAAGACAGTTGTATAAAAATGTAGCTTATGAGGGGTGACAATGGGATTGGGAAAGCCATAAGGACCAAACTCCACTTTGTCTAGTTTATGGATGGATGTGTAGAAAAGTAGGGGAAGGAAACAAACAGACAAAGGTACCCAGTGTTCTTTTTTACTTCAATTGCTCTTTTTCACTCTAATTATTATTCTTGTTATTTTTGTGTGTGTGCTAATGAAGGTGTCAGGGATTGATTTAGGTGATGAATGTACAACTATGTAATGGTACTGTAAACAATCGAAAGTACAATTTGTTTTGTATGACTGCGTGGTATGTGAATATATCTCAATAAAATGATGATAAAAAAAAAAACTTAAAAAAAAAAAAAAAAGCCAATCCATTTCTGGTGTTTTGCATTCCGGCAGCATTAGCAAACTGGAACAGATGGAACAGTGGTATTCTATGGCATGGTGTGGCATTACAATTACTCAGATAACCTTCAGTAATGGCATGAGATGGAGTGTGTGTGGAGAGCAAAGCATTGGAAAATCCATCTCTAGTACTTAGTTTCTGTGACAGTGATACTTACTAAAATTGTGGTATCATCTGGCTACTTCTGATTGCTCTAGAGAGAATACACAAAGGAAAAGATGAATCAAGAGGCTTGAATTCCAAATTTAAGGCATGAGCAGAAAATCAGAAAGTTTCTTTGGCAGCTTTAAAGTAACCCATTATCTCTTGTAGCTACAGGACTGATATGGCTGAGGATTAAGCCCAGGGCATGATTGTAAAGGCTATAGAGTGACAGGGTCAATTAAATGTGAAACATAGATCTCTTGGGACACTAGAGGAGAAGGAATGAGATCCTAACACATGGGAAGGGGGTATTTACGTGGATATGAACAAGGCTGAAAACTTAAACAAGAGTTAGATTTCAGCATAGCCCTGATGCACAATGATGAGTACTTGGGAATCCTTCTTATTTACTCGAAGCTTGTACTCAGTAGTAGCTTACAGTCTCAGATTCTAAGATGCCACAGCTTTCCCTGGCATACTCTGGACTAAGGAATCTGAAGGTTCAGGGGAATGGGAATTTTGGAATTGCTCTATTACATGTTTTCTACTTAGTCATGCTTTATCCTACTACCCACCCCTCCCCTCCCCGACACAAACACCCTTAAATATCCTTGAAAAGCTTTGATGGCCGTCCTCAATGGGATAAAGATGATGATGATGGGAATGCCACAGTGAAATTGGGACCCATGCTTTCAGTGGGAATGTTGAGATCCTGTTAGAGACCAAGTGGGAGATATTTAACTGTCAAAGACTTATTCAGCACAATTACCATAGTAAGACTCAGGAAGAAGTGCTAAGTGGGGTGTTTTCACTGCAAGGAACTGTGATGATGACCTATTGATTCTGGAGCCTCTAGAAATGAAATAATGGGGCAGTATACCTAAGTGATACTTGACATATGTAGGTGGAAAAATTCTAGGTCTGGTAGGCAGAAACCTAAGGTCACTGCAACAGGGATTCAACACGTTACCCAATTCCTAGACCTAAGCCAGTTCACAAACCTGAAGTCTCTTAATTGAGGGGGGGCACAGGTAACTTTGAGGAAGGCAGCAAGGTATAAACAGTGAATTTTCCCTGAGGCCAGTCCCAGAGGGACATGTAGCCATTTACCAGGGTGACTGTGACCTGAGAAATGGGAAGTTTCCATACCTTGTAGGGATTAATAGATATTGGCCCTGAACACTAACACCTGGTTTCTCAAATACTACCAAAATTCCAGTGATCAGAGTAGAACTTACGAAGGACAACTGTAGTCTTGTTTCAGGTCCGTTTCATAGTGGATCAAGTGGTACTGAAGATCTATTCTGGGGTTATTTTTCCAGTTCCTAAAGGTATGTGAGAATAGATATAAGGAGTAGCTGAATCTCTACATTAGGTTTATGACCTATGGAATAAGGGCTATTATAGTTGGCAGGTCCAAGTGAAACCTCCCCTGCTAAATCCTCCTACCTATCAAGGTAGAAAACCAAAAATAAAACTTTGTCACTGGGGGAATTAAAGAGACCAGCACAATGCCACCATTAAACACCTGAAATAAACAAGTCTTTTCTTTTTAACTCACCTGTTTGGCTCATGCAATAGGCAAATTAGTTTTGGAAAATGTCTCTGGATTGTTGAAAATTAAGTCAGATGTTGACACCATGTGAAATCTTTACTAAAGAAAATCATCACAGCTCTTGGTACCTACACTATAGCTATTGACCCAACATCTAGAATGTAGCTTTCTTTTCGGTTCCCATCAATTGAAATAATGAGAAGGAGTTTGCCCTCACATGATTGGAACAGCACTGTCACTGTCGTAATTCAGGTCTATGTAACAACTCCTGTTCTATGATATAGTATCATTCTTTCTTGTCTTGATATCCCATGGAGTATCATGTTAGTCTATTACCTTGGTGACACTGTCCAAATTGGACACAGTGAGCAGGAAGAAGCAACTACCCTAGATACCTTAAAAAGACCCTTGTACCTCCCACCCAAAAAAAACAGGCCAGGATTAGATAGCTTCACTGGTAAATTTTACAAATATTCAAAGAATTAATACCAATTCTTCTCAAACGTTTTCAAAAATGTCAAAGAGAAAGGAACACTGTCTATCTCATTTGATGGATACAGCATTACTCTAATACTCTAATAACAAAGTCAGATAAGACAACACAAGAAAAGAAAATTACAAACCAGTATCCTTTAGGAATACAGATGCAAAAATCCTCAACAAAATACTAGAAAACCAAATTCAACAGCATATGAAAAGGATTATGCACCATGACCAAATGGGGGATTCAACATATGGAAATCAGACAATGTAATAATACACCACATTATTAGAATGAAGGGGGAGAAAACACATGATCATCTTAATTGATGCAGAAAAAGCATTTGACAAAATCCGACACCCTTTCTTGATAAAAGCATTGAGAAGACTAGGAATAGAAAGGAATTTCCTCAACATGATAAAAGGATATATGAAAAAGCCAGAGCTAAAATCATACTCAGTGATGAAAGACTGAATGCTTTCCCCCTAAGATCAGGAACAAGACAGAGATTCCTGCTTTTGCTATTGCTATTTAGCATTGTACTTGGAGTTCTAAGCTGAGCAATTAGGCAAGGAAAAGAAATAAAAAGCATCCAAATTGGAAATGAAAAAGTAAAACTATCTCTATTCAAAGAGGACACAATCCGATATTTAGAAAATTCCAAAGAATCCATAAGAAAGCTACTAGAGCTAATAGACAAATTTAGCAGAGATGCAGGGTACAAGAGCACACAATAATCTGTGGTGTATACAGCAACAGTGAACAACCCAAAAAGGAAATCAAGAAAACAATTCCATTTACAATAGCATCTAAAAGAATAAAATATCTAGTAATAAATTTAACTAATGATTCGTTAAAGGACTTGTACCCATAAAAATACAAAACATTGCTGAAAGAAATTAAAGACAACTTAAATAGAGAGACATCAGAACCTAATAGATCAGAAGAATCAATATTGTTAAGGTGTCACTACTGCCTAAAGTGACTGACAGATTCAATGCAATTCCAATCAAAATTCCAGCAGCCTTTTGGTAGAAATGAAAAAGCCAATCATCAAATTCATACGGAGCCAGTAGACTAAGATGGCAGTGTAAGATGCTCCAGGGTGCCATCTACCCCACCCCAGAATCTTTGAATGACTAGCAAAATCTGGCACAGCCATCTTCCTTAAAACTCCAGAAAACAGTTAAAGGGTTGCATAACTGGGTCAGTGCCGAATCCAGAAGACACAGCTTTAAAAACAGTAGGAGAAGCCCATGGTATTCTTGATGGTCCCTCTCCCACAGCTTTCCCAGTATGGTGTGGATCCAGCTTGTGCTCCCATTGTTGGTCCCTGGCCCTGTTCCAGAGGGAGGGGAGTATCCCCTATATGCATACTGGGGTGCCTGAATGTTGGTGCACCTCTATCAGGTGGCATCCTGAAAAACTGAACCAGAGAACTCATCTATGGCTTGCCCTCCCAGAACTAACCCTGCAGGCAGAAGCAGCTTCCAGATGGCTAAAGCATGGTAAGAAACAATTGAGTTAAAGGGGCCTGGGGGAAAGGATTACCTGCTTTAAGTCATACAATGGGGCACCCAGGAAGGGGAGAAAAATTCATTTCATAGGGAGTAGAAGGAGCATTTGAAATCCTATAAACTGGGGAATTCCTATGGCCACTACCAAGAACAAGCCCAGGACAAGCCTCAAGTTCAGAAAACACAGAGAGGACCCTGCACTTAACGTCAACCTTGGGCTTATCTTCTTGATAGGAGGGCTAAAGTCTGAAGGAGATCATCAGACAACATTTTTTGCCAATTTGCAAAGGCTGTGAAAGGTGTTTTTTTCTGTATGTGCTGGTTTGCTTGTTTTTATTAGACCCTGGCACTCAAGGAAATCTGTCATATAGTGACAGGCAGCTCATGGGAAAATCCAAGAATTAACACATTAAAATATTAAAATGTAGAGTGTGCAACAAAAGATTACAGGACAAAGAAAGAAACAGGAATTGATGGCCCATCCAAAGTGTGCCAGTTTGAAGATATTATGTCCTCCAGAAAAAGCCATGTACTTTGATGCAATCTTGTGGGGCATACATTTTAGTGCTGATTAGATTGGAATCCTTTGAGTATTTCCATGGAGATGTGACCCACCCAACTGTAGGTGATAACTCTCATGAGATAATTTCCATGGAGGCATGGCCCCACCCATTCAGGGTGGGTCTTGATTACTGGAGCAGTATATAAGCTCAGACAGAAGGAGCGAGCTTGCTACAGCCAAGAGGGACACTTTGAAGAAAGCACAGGAGCAGCAGATGAGAGACATTTTGAAGACGGCCGTTGAAAGCAGACACTTGCTCCAGGGAAGCTAAGAGAGGACAGATACCCCAAGTGCAACTAAGAGTGACATTTTTGAGGAACCACAGCCTAGAGAGGAACGTCCTGTGAGAAAGCCATTTTGAAACCAGAACTTTGGAGCAGACGCCAGCCATGTGCCTTCCCAGCTAACAGAGGTTTTCCGGACACAATTGGCCATTCTCCAGTGAAGGTATCTGATTGCTGATGTGTTTCCTCATATGCTTTATGGCCTTAAGACTACAACTGTATAACCAAATAAACCCCCTTTATAAAAGCCAATCCATTTCTGGTGTTTTGCATTCCGGCAGCATTAGCAAACTAGAACACAAAGTAACAAGATAAAAATCCAAAACCATCAATGAAGAACACCAGATTTTGGACCTACCAAAGACTTTTAAAAAATGATCCTCATTATGCTCAAGGAGATAAAGGAAAACACAGAGCAAGAACTAAAACAGTATTAGGAAAACAATGAATGAATAATATAAGAATTCCACAAAAAGATAGAAATTTTTAAAAGGAACCAAACAGAAATACTGGAGTTGAAGACCACATAACTGAAATGAAATATTCTCTACAGGTTTTCTTCAGCAGATTCGAGCTGACAGAAGAAAGAATCAGTGAAATCAAAGACAGGACAATTGCAGTGATTCAGAGTGAGGAGCAGAAAGAAAAGAATTTTAAAAAAGCAACGAGAGTCTGAGATACCTGCAGGACATCATCAAGCATACCAATATACACATTATGGGAGTCCCAGGAAGAGAAGAGAGAAAGGGGCAGGATGAATATTCAAAAAAATAATGGCAGAAAACTTCCCAAAATTTAACAAAAGACATGAATATGTACATTCAAGAATCCCAGCAAACCCCAAACAGGATAAAGTCAAAGAAAACTATGCCCACACACATACCCCAAACAGGATAAAGTCAAAGAAAACTATGCCCACACACATAGGGTTCAAAGTATTAAATACAAAAGACAAGGAAAGAGTTTTGAAAGCTGCAAAGAGGAAAGCAACATGTTATGTACAAAGGAGTTCCAATAAGATTAATTGCCAATTTGTTATAAGAAACAATCAAGGCAAAAAGGCTGTGGGATGAAATATTTAAAGGTCTGGAAAAAAAATCAATAGCCAAATAAGAATTTTATATCTGATGAGACTGTCCTTCAAAAATGAGGGAGAGATTAAGACATTCCCAGATAAACAAAGCTGAGGGAGTATGTCAATATTAAACCGGTCCTACAAGCAAGGCTAAAGGGAGTTTTCTGAGTCAAAGGGAAGGACACTAGACACTGTTTTGAAGTGGCATAAAGACATAAAGACCTCCGGTAAAGGTAAACATATGAGTAATTACAAACGCCATACTATTGTATTGTATTTTCTAGTATGTAATTATACTTTTAACTGCTTACAGGTTATAAAATACAAATGCATAAAAAGTAATGATGAATCAATGATTTGGGACATAAAATTTATAAGGACATAATATTTAACGAGTACAGCAAGAAGGTGGAGGCACAGAAGGTTATAGGAACAGTGTATGGGTATGCTATTGAAGTTAAGTTAGTATCAAATCAAATGTGATTTTCATAGATTTCAGATGTCAAATTTAAACCCCAATGTAACCACAAAAGAAATACGAAATACATATACAGAAAGAAATCAGAAGGGACTTAAATTTTTTTTTTTTTGGCTTTTTTCACTTTAAATATCTTTTTTTTTTTTTCATTTTTATTGAGATTGTTCAGATACCATACAATTATCCAAAGATCCAAAGTGTACAATCACCTGCCCCTGGGTACCCTCATACAGCTGTGCACCCATCACACTTGATTTTTGTTCAATTTTTAGAGACTTTTCATTACTCCAGACAAGAAATAAAGTGAAAGATGAAAAAAAAAAAGAAAAGAAAAGAAAAGGAAACTCTAATCCTCCCCTATCCCTAACCAGCCCCCCTCAATTGTTGACTCGTAGTATTGATATAGTACATTTGTTACTGTTTATGAAAAAATGTTGAAATACTACTAACTGTAGTATATAGTTTGTAATAGGTATATAGTTCTTCCCTATATGCCCCTCTATTATTAACTTCTAATTGTATTGTCATACATTTGTTCTGGTTCATGGAAGTGATTTCTAGTATTTGTACAGTTGATCATGGACATTGCCCACCATAGGATTCAGTTTTATACATTCCCATCTTTTGACTTCCAACTTTCCTTCTGGTGACATATATGACTCTGAGCTTCCCCTTTCCACCTCATTCACACACCATTCGGCGCTGTTAGTTATTCTCACATCTTGCTACCAACACCCCTGTTCATTTCCAAACATTTAAGTTCATCCTAATTGAACATTCTGCTCATACTAAGCAACCACAGGGACTTAAATTTTAATACAAAAATCAAATAAATATAAGAGTAGGCATTAACAGAAGAATTGAGGGACAAAACATGTATAAGACTTGTAAAGACCAGATAGCAAAGTGGGAGAACAAAGTCCTGTGTTAGTAGTTACTTTAAATATTAATGGATTAAACTCTCCAGTCAAATGCAGACATTGGAAGAATGGATAAAAAAAACATGACCCAACTATACACTATTTACAACAGACTCACCTTAAATTCAAAGACACAAGTAGGTTGAAAGTGGAAGGATGGAAAAAATATACCATGCAAATAGTAACAAAAGTGAGCGGGGATAGCTATACTAATATCAGATAAAATAGACCCATGCAGTGCTGAGAGGGAAATTTATAGCTCTAAGTGCTTACATTAAAAAAGAAGAAAGATCTAAAATCAGAGACCTAACCTCACAAGTGGAGGATTTAGGGGGAAAAAAGCAAAGTAAAACTAAAGCAAGTAGAAGGAAGGAAATAATAAAGGTTAGAGAAAAATGAATGAAATGAGAATTAAAAAAAATAGAATGTTCAGGGAAGATGGCAGAGTAGGGAGCTCCAAGACTCGCTCCTCCTCCAAATCAGCTAGTAGATGGGCAGGACTGCCTGAAACAACTGTTCTGGGGCTGCAGAGACCAGGGAAGCACTATACGGCATCCAGGGAAGAGCGGGAGGAAGAGGCTGAGAAACTGCAGTAAAGAACTGTGAGTAGCTTGCTCCATGGCAGCTGCTGGTGCCCATCCCCCACTCTTGAGGCAGGCTATGTCAAAGTCCAGTCCTTGGCTGGCTGCTGCAGATGGAGAGAAGAGCTCTTCCCCAAGAGTGGTGGGGCACAGGAAGGGACATGGCTGAGCACTGACAATGGCTTTTGATCAGCAAATTTGGATTTCTGAGTCCTGGCTCTAAGCTGCTATTTCAGCCCACCCCAGACAGGGACAGCCATAGCTATTGTTTCAACCCTACCCCCAACACAGTGCCTTCTTAGGGCTGAGGGGCACCATCTGCTGGACAGGCCAGGATAGCACAGCTGTGGGGTGTTATTAAAAAGGCTTTTGGCGTCCTACCTGACCCTCTCCCCAGGGCTCTTGGGAGCTGGTCTGCACCCACTTCATGGGTCCCTGGCCCCATTTTGGCTGGGAAATACTGCTTAGGAAAGTCCTCTCCAGGGTAACCCTCCTCCCAGAATTTGCCCTCCAGGCACAAGCAGCTGGAAGCAACAAAAGGTTTAAAAAACATTTAAACATTAAAAAAAAATGTTTAAAAAACATAGAGGCAAAACAAAACAAACAGAACAGATCAGGATACCCAGAGAAGGAACAGAAGAAAGGAAGCTTTCTCCTGGGGGTGAAACAATTGCAAAAATAGTGCAATCTTAAAAATTGTATCACATATCCAGGACAAGAATCAGTTGAAGAAAAGCTGAAAAAATCTGATCAGTTAAACACAGGCAATTCTTAGGTCTAAAATAAGTTGAACCAAGTGTTGACACTTTGAAGAGAGTCTTAACTCAAAGGGAATCAACAGCGTAACTCTAGACAAGAGAGAGAAACTGACCTTCAGAGTAAATTCATCAAGATAATAAGATGCCTAGACATCAACAAAAAATTACGAGCCATACTAAGAAACAGGAAAATAAACAAATTTTTTTGCCCAGTCAAAGAAACAAATTTAAACTTCAGAGAAGACTCAGAATTTGGAACTAATCAAAGATGTTCCACAAGTCTCCTAAATCAATTCAAGAAGATGAAGGAATATATGGCTGAAGAGATAAAGGACATTAAGAAGACACTGATTGAGCATAAAGAAGAATTTGAAAGTATAAAAAGAAATATAACAGAAATTATGGGAATGAAAGGCACAATAGACAAGATTAAAATGATCCTGGGTGAATGCATAACTATGTGATTATACCAGGAACCACTGATTGTTTACTTAGGATGGGTTGTATGGTGTGTGAATAAAACTGTTTACAAATAAACAGAGGGATACAATCGTTAGAGAAGAGGTGGAGAGAGGGATGTACTTAATCACTATTGGTGGGGAAGTAGAATGGTGCAGCCCATCTGGAGGGCAGTGTAGTGGTTCCATAGGAAGCTAATTATGGGGTTGCCATATGGTACTGTAACCCAATTATTGGGTATATACTTGGAAGAACTGAAAGCAGGGACATGAATGGACATTTGCACACTGGTGTTTACAGCGGCAGTATTCACAATTAGCAATGGATGGAGGTGGTCTGAGGGTACATCGACTGATGAATGGAATGGTGAACTGTGTCATATACATAGAGTGGAATATTGAGCAGCTACAAGAAGGAATGAAGTTGTGAGATATGCAACTAGGTGAACAGACCTTGAGGAATAGTATGTTGAGTGAAGTAACCAGAAATGAAAAGACAAACATTATAAAACCTCACTAATATGGACTAAGTATAATGTGCAAAATCTGAGAATTGAATCTTAGAGCATAAGTTTTCAGGGGAAAGCTTTGGTAAAGGTTCCTAGATTGTAAGCTCTTACAGCAGTCACATCTATTCCTGAGTTGTAATGGTTATCTCTAAATTCTGAGATGCTGAGCTCTTTGTGTATAACCTTGTCGGTCCCTGGAACTTCAGGTGTCTGTGTGAAACCTGAGACTCAGAGCTACAGTTTGAAGCTATGAAAGTCAGTATTACCCCATGCAGCAACTGTTAAAAAACAGTTGGGGAGGCGGGGCAAGATGGCAGACTGGTGAGCTGTATGTTTTAGTTACTCCTCCAGGAAAGTAGGTAAAAAGCCAGGAACTGCGTGGACTGGACACCACAGAGCAATCTGTCTTTGGGCATACTTCATACAACACTCATGAAAACGTGGAACTGCTGAGATCAGCGAAATCTGTAAGTTTTTGCGGCCAGGGGACCCGCGCCCCTCCCTGCCAGGCTCAGTCCCGGGGGAGGAGGGGCTGTCAGCTCCAGGAAGGAGAAGGGAGAATTGCAGTGGCTGCTCTTATCGGAAACTCATTCTACTGATTCAAACTCCAACCATAGATAGACTGAGGCCAGACACCAGAGACTCTGAGAGCAGCCAGCCCAGCAGAGAGGAGACAGGCATAGAAAAAAAACAACACGAAAAACTCCAAAATAAAAGCAGAGGATTTTTGGAGTTCTGGTGAACACAGAAAGGGGAAGGGCGGAGATCAGGCCTTGAGGTGCATATGCAAATCCCGAAGCAAGGCTGATCTCTCTGCCCTGGGCACTTTTCCTTAATGGCCCTGGTTGCTTTGTCTATTAGCATTTCAATAACCCATTAGATCTCTGAGGAGGGCCGTTTTTTTTTTTTTTTTTTTTTTTTAAATCCTTTTTGCTTTTTCTAAAACAATTACTCTAAGAAGCTCAATACAGAAAGCTTCAAAGAATTGAAATTTGGGCACTTCAAGTCAAGAGCAGAACTAAGAGAGCTCTGAGACAAAAGGCAATAATCCAGTGGCTGAGAAAATTCACTAAACAACACAACTTCCCAAGAAAAGGGGGGTGTCCGCTCACAGCCACCATCCTGGTGGACAGGAAACACTCCTGCCCATCGCCAGCCCCATAGCCCAGAGCTGCCCCAGACAACCCAGTGTGACGGAAGTGCTTCAAATAACAGGCACACACCACAAAACTGGGCGTGGACATTAGCCTTCCCTGCAACCTCAGCTGAATGTCCCAGAGCTGGGAAGGGGGAGCAGTGTGAATTAACAGAGCCCCATTCAGCCATCATTTGAGCAGACTGGGAGCCTCCCAACACAGCCCAGCAGCCCAGAACTGCCCTGGGGGGACGGCACTCACCTGTGACATAGCACAGTCATCCCTCAACAGAGGACCTGGGGTGCACAGCCTGGAAGAGGGGCCCACTTGCAAGTCTCAGGAGCCATACGCCAATACCAAAGACTTGTGGGTCAGTGGCAGAGACAAACTGTGGCAGGACTGAACTGAAGGATTAGACTATTGCAGTAGCTTTAAAACTCTAGGATCATCAGGGAGATTTGATTGTTAGGGCCACCCCCCCTCCCCGACTGCCCAGAAACACGCCCCACATACAGGGCAGGCAACACCAACTACACACGCAAGCTTGGGACACCAATTGGGCCCCACAAGACTCACTCCCCCACTCACCAAAAAGGCTAAACAGGGGAGATCTGGCTTGTGGAGAACAGGTGGCTCGTGGACGCCACCTGCTGGTTAGTTAGAGAAAGTGTACTCCACGAAGCTGTAGATCTGATAAATTAGAGATAAGGACTTCAACTGGTCTACAAACCCTAAAAGAACCCTATCAAGGTCAGCAAATGCCACGAGGCCAAAAACAACAGAAAATTATAAAGCATATGAAAAAACCAGACGATATGGATAACCCAAACCCAAGCACCCAAATCAAAAGACCAGAAGAGACACACCTAGAGCAGCTACTCAAAGAACTAAAGATGAACAATGAGACCCTAGTACGGGATATGAAGGAAATCAAGAAGACCCTAGAAGAGCATAAAGAAGACATTGCAAGACTAAATAAAAAAATGGATGATCTTATGGAAATTAAAGAAACTGTTGACCAAATTAAAAAGATTCTGGACACTCATAGTACAAGACTAGAGGAAGTTGAACAACGAATCAGTGACCTGGAAGATGACAGAATGGAAAATGAAAGCATAAAAGAAAGAATGGGGAAAAAAATTGAAAAACTCGAAATGGACCTCAGGGATATGATAGATAATATGAAACGTCCGAATATAAGACTCATTGGTGTCCCAGAAGGGGAAGAAAAGGGTAAAGGTCTAGGAAGAGTATTCAAAGAAATTGTTGGGGAAAACTTCCCAAATCTTCTAAACAACATAAATACACAAATCATAAATGCTCAGCGAACTCCAAATAGAATAAATCCAAAAAAAACCCACTCCGAGACATATACTGATCACACTGTCAAACATAGAAGAGAAGGAGCAAGTTCTGAAAGCAGCAAGAGAAAAGCAATTCACCACATACAAAGGAAACAGCATAAGACTAAGTAGTGACTACTCAGCAGCCACCATGGAGGCGAGAAGGCAGTGGCACGATATATTTAAAATTCTGAGTGAGAGGAATTTCCAGCCAAGAATACTTTATCCAGCAAAGCTCTCCTTCAAATTTGAGGGAGAGCTTAAATTTTTCACAGACAAAGAAATGCTGAGAGAATTTGCTAACAAGAGACCTGCCCTACTGGAGATACTAAAGGGAGCCCTACAGACAGAGAAACAAAGACAGGACAGAGAGACTTGGAGAAAGGTTCAGTACTAAAGAGATTCGGTATGGGTACAATAAAGGATATTAATAGAGAGAGGGAAAAATATGGCAAACATAATCCAAAGGATAAGATGGCCGATTCAAGAAATGCCTTCACGGTTTTAACGTTGAATGTAAATGGATTAAACTCCCCAATTAAAAGATATAGATTCGCAGAATGGATCAAAAAAAATGAACCATCAATATGTTGCATACAAGAGACTCATCTTAGACACAGGGACACAAAGAAACTGAAAGTGAAAGGATGGAAAAAAATATTTCATGCAAGCTACAGCCAAAAGAAAGCAGGTGTAGCAATATTAATCTCAGATAAAATAGACTTCAAATGCAGGGATGTTTTGAGAGACAAAGAAGGCCACTACATACTAATAAAAGGGGCAATTCAGCAAGAAGAAATAACAATCGTAAATGTCTATGCACCCAATCAAGGTGCCACAAAATACATGAGAGAAACATTGGCAAAACTAAAGGAAGCAATTGATGTTTCCACAATAATTGTGGGAGACTTCAACACATCACTCTCTCCTATAGATAGATCAACCAGACAGAAGACCAATAAGGAAATTGAAAACCTAAACAATCTGATAAATGAATTAGATTTAACAGACATCTACAGGACATTACATCCCAAATCAACAGGATACACATACTTTTCTAGTGCTCACGGAACTTTCTCCAGAATAGATCATATGCTGGGACATAAAACAAGCCTCAATAAATTTAAAAAGATTGAAATTATTCAAAGCACATTCTCTGACCACAATGGAATACAATTAGAAGTCAATAACCATCAGAGACTTAGAAAATTCACAAATACCTGGAGGTTAAACAACACACTCCTAAACAATCAGTGGGTTAAAGAAGAAATAGCAAGAGAAATTGCTAAATATATAGAGACGAATGAAAATGAGAACACAACATACCAAAACCTATGGGATGCAGCAAAAGCAGTGCTAAGGGGGAAATTTATAGCACTAAACGCATATATTAAAAAGGAAGAAAGAGCCAAAATCAAAGAACTAATGGATCAACTGAAGAAGCTAGAAAATGAACAGCAAACCAATCCTAAACCAAGTACAAAAAAAGAAATAACAAGGATTAAAGCAGAAATAAATGACATAGAGAACAAAAAAACAATAGAAAGGATAAATATCACCAAAAGTTGGTTCTTTGAGAAGATCAACAAGATTGACAAGCCCCTAGCTAGACTGACAAAATCAAAAAGAGAGAAGACCCATATAAACAAAATAATGAATGAAAAAGGTGACATAACTGCAGATCCTGAAGAAATTAAAAAAATTATAAGAGGATATTATGAACAACTGTATGGCAACAAACTGGATAATGTAGAAGAAATGGACAATTTTCTGGAAACATATGAACAACCTAGACTGACCAGAGAAGAAATAGAAGACCTCAACCAACCCATCACAAGCAAAGAGATCCAATCAGTCATCAAAAATCTTCCCACAAATAAATGCCCAGGGCCAGATGGCTTCACAGGGGAATTCTACCAAACTTTCCAGAAAGAACTGACACCAATCTTACTCAAACTCTTTCAAAACATTGAAAAAAATGGAACACTACCTAACTCATTTTATGAAGCTAACATCAATCTAATACCAAAACCAGGCAAAGATGCTACAAAAAAGGAAAACTACCGGCCAATCTCCCTAATGAATATAGATGCAAAAATCCTCAACAAAATACTTGCAAATCGAATCCAAAGACACATTAAAAAAATCATACACCATGACCAAGTGGGGTTCATTCCAGGCATGCAAGGATGGTTCAACATAAGAAAAACAATCAATGTATCACAACACATTAAAAACTCGAAAGGGAAAAATCAATTGATCATCTCAATAGATGCTGAAAAAGCATTTGACAAAATCCAACATCCCTTTTTGATAAAAACACTTCAAAAGGTAGGAATTGAAGGAAACTTCATCAACATGATAAAGAGCATATATGAAAAACCCACAGCCAGCATAGTACTCAATGGTGAGAGACTGAAAGCCTTCCCTCTAAGATCAGGAACAAGACAAGGATGCCCGCTGTCACCACTGTTATTCAACATTGTGCTGGAAGTGCTAGCCAGGGCAATCCGGCAAGACAAAGAAATAAAAGGCATCCAAATTGGAAAAGAAGAAGTAAAACTGTCATTGTTTGCAGATGATATGATCTTATATCTAGAAAACCCTGAGAAATCAACGATACACCTACTAGAGCTAATAAACAAATTTAGCAAAGTAGCGGGATACAAGATTAATGCACATAAGTCAGTAATGTTTCTATATGCTAGAAATGAACAAACTGAAGAGACACTCAAGAAAAAGATACCATTTTCAATAGCAACTAAAAAAATCAAGTACCTAGGAATAAACTTAACCAAAGATGTAAAAGACCTATACAAAGAAAACTACATAACTCTACTAAAAGAAATAGAAGGGGACCTTAAAAGATGGAAAAATATTCCATGTTCATGGATAGGAAGGCTAAATGTCATTAAGATGTCAATTCTACCCAAACTCATCTACAGATTCAATGCAATCCCAATCAAAATTCCAACAACCTACTTTGCAGACTTGGAAAAGCTAGTTATCAAATTTATTTGGAAAGGGAAGATGCCTCGAATTGCTAAAGACACTCTAAAAAAGAAAAACGAAGTGGGAGGACTTACACTCCCTGACTTTGAAGCTTATTATAAAGCCACAGTTGCCAAAACAGCATGGTACTGGCACAAAGATAGACATATAGATCAATGGAATCGAATTGAGAATTCAGAGATAGACCCTCAGATCTATGGCCGACTGATCTTTGATAAGGCCCCCAAAGTCACCGAACTGAGCCATAATGGCCTTTTCAACAAATGGGGCTGGGAGAGTTGGATATCCATATCCAAAAGAATGAAAGAGGACCCCTACCTCACCCCCTACACAAAAATTAACTCAAAATGGACCAAAGATCTCAATATAAAAGAAAGTACCATAAAACTCCTAGAAGATAATGTAGGAAAACATCTTCAAGACCTTGTATTAGGAGGCCACTTCCTAGACTTTACACCCAAAGCACAAGCAACAAAAGAGAAAATAGATAAATGGGAACTCCTCAAGCTTAGAAGTTTCTGCACCTCAAAGGAATTTCTCAAAAAGGTAAAGAGGCAGCCAACTCAATGGGAAAAAATTTTTGGAAACCATGTATCTGACAAAAGACTGATATCTTGCATATACAAAGAAATCCTACAACTCAATGACAATAGTACAGACAGCCCAATTATAAAATGGGCAAAAGATATGAAAAGACAGTTCTCTGAAGAGGAAATACAAATGGCCAAGAAACACATGAAAAAATGTTCAGCTTCACTAGCTATTAGAGAGATGCAAATTAAGACCACAATGAGATACCATCTAACACCGGTTAGAATGGCTGCCATTAAACAAACAGGAAACTACAAATGCTGGAGGGGATGTGGAGAAATTGGAACTCTTATTCATTGTTGGTGGGACTGTATAATGGTTCAGCCACTCTGGAAGTCAGTCTGGCAGTTCCTTAGAAAACTAGAGATAGAGCTACCATTCGATCCAGCGATTGCACTTCTCGGTATATACCCGGAAGATTGGAAAGCAGTGACACGAACAGATATCTGCACGCCAATGTTCATAGCAGCATTATTCACAATTGCCAAGAGATGGAAACAACCCAAATGTCCTTCAACAGATGAGTGGATAAATAAAATGTGGTATATACACACGATGGAATACTACGCGGCAGTAAGAAGGAACGATCTGGTGAAACATATGACAACATGGATGAACCTTGAAGACATAATGCTGAGCGAAATAAGCCAGGCACAAAAAGAGAAATATTATATGCTACCACTAATGTGAACTTTGAAAAATGTAAAACAAATGGTTTATAATGTAGAATGTAGGGGAACTAGCAGTAGAGAGCAATTAAGGAAGGGGGAACAATAATTCAAGAAGAACAGATAAGCTATTTAACGTTCTGGGGATGCCCAGAAATGACTATGGTCTGTTAATTTCTGATGGATGTAGTAGGAACAAGTTCACTGAAATGTTGCTATAGTATGTAACTTTCTTGGGGTAAAGTAGGAACATGTTGGAAGTTAAGCAGTTATCTTAGGTTAGTTGTCTTTTTCTTACTCCCTTGCTATGGTCTCTTTGAAATGTTCTTGTATTGTATGTTTGTTTTCTTTTTAACTTTTTTTTTCATACAGTTGATTTGAAAAAAGAAGGGAAAGTTAAAAAAAAAAAAAAAAAAGAAAAGAAAAAAGACAAACAAGGAAAAAAAAAAAAAAAAAAAGATGTAGTGCCCCCTTGAGGAGCCTGTGGAGAATGCAGGGGTATTCGCCTACCCCACCTCCATGGTTGCTAACATGACCACAGACATAGGGGACTGGTGGTTTGATGGGTTGAGCCCTCTACCATAAGTTTTACCCTTGGGAAGACGGTTGCTGCAAAGGAGAGGCTAGGCCTCCCTGTATTTGTGCCTAAGAGTCTCCTCCTGAATGCCTCTTTGTTGCTCAGATGTGGCCCTCTCTCTCTGGCTAAGCCAACTTGAAAGGTGAAATCACTGCCCTCCCCCCTACGTGGGATCAGACACCCAGGGAAGTGAATCTCCCTGGCAACGTGGAATATGACTCCCGGGGAGGAATGTAGACCCGGCATCGTGGGATGGAGAACATCTTCTTGACCAAAAGGGGGATGTGAAAGGAAATGAAATAAGCTTCAGTGGCAGAGAGATTCCAAAACGAGCCGAGAGATCACTCTGGTGGGCACTCTTACGCACACTTTAGACAACCTTTTTTAGGTTCTAAAGAATTGGGGTAGCTGGTGGTGGATACCTGAAACTATTAAACTACAACCCAGAACCCATGAATCTCGAAGACAGTTGTATAAAAATGTAGCTTATGAGGGGTGACAGTGGGATTGGGAATGCCATAAGGACCAAACTCCACTTTGTCTAGTTTATGGATCGATGTGTAGAAAAGTAGGGGAAGCAAACAAACAGACAAAGGTACCTAGTGTTCTTTTTTACTTCAATTGCTTTTTTTCACTCTAATTATTATTCTTGTTATTTTTGTGTGTGTGCTAATGAAGGTGTCAGGGATTGATTTAGGTGATGAATGTACAACTATGTAATGGTACTGTAAACAATCGAAAGTACAATTTGTTTTGTATGACTGCGTGGTATGTGAATATATCTCAATAAAATGATGATAAAAAAAAAAAAAAAAAAAAAACAGTTGAAAAAGAGTTCAGAGTTCAATTAGAGATATGAATGAAGCTGATCTAGTTAGGACTAAGGAAAATCAGACTGAAGAGTAAAGAATGATATTGATGGTGTTTTAAAACTTCAACTTCTGTGTGAGATTAAAGGCAGAGATGTTTATTTTGTGCAAAATCTATATTTTGTGTAGTGCACTAGGTAATTTAACTTGTATGGTCAGTTTATTCAAACACCACAATTATACAGAACTTTGAATAGGGAGTGAGATCTGGTTGGTTTGTTCAGGTTAGTATGAAGCCCTGATACATCCCAGAGTAATTTGGGCAGAGAGTAAGAATGTATATGCAAAGCCCCCTTGAGGGATTGGGGGAAAATGCTGAACTGTTAAACCTCCCCACCTGGGGAATTACTGTTCTTTTCACAAGCATTGCAGACTACCAATTTGGAAGGCCAAGTCCTTGATCTTGGGGTTTGCAAAGGAGAGGCTAAGCCTACTTATAATTGTGCCTAAGAGTCACCCCCCAGAGAACCTCTTTTGTTTCTCAGATGTGGCCTCTCTCTCTAAGCCAACTCTGCCAGTAAACTCACTGCCTTCCCCCCCGACATTGGACATGACTCCCAGGGGTGGAAATCTCCCTGGCAACATGGGACGTGACTCCTGGGGATGAGCCTGGACCTGTCGTCATGGGATTGAGAAAGGCTTCGTGACCAAAAGGGGGAAGAGAAATGAAACAAACAAAAAAAGGTTTCAGTGGCTGAGAGATTTCAGATGGAGTTGATTGGTCATTCTGGAGATAATCCTTATGCATTATAATGATGTCCCTTTTTAGTTTTAAGTGTATTGGAATAGCTAGAAGGCAATACCTGAAACTGTTGAACTACAACCCAGTAGCCTTGATTCTTGAAGAGAATTGTATAACCATGTAGCTTACACAGTGTGACTGTGTGAATGTGAAAACCTTGTGGCTCACATTCCCTTTATTGAGTAGAAAAATGGAGACAAAAATTAAATGAATAAAAGAAGGGATGGGGATGGGGGATAGGATGTTTTGGGTGTTCTTTTTTACTTTTTTTTATTTTAATTTTTTTAGTAATAAAAATGTTCAAAAATTGATTGTGATGAATGAACAACTATATGATGATATCGTGAACAATTGTACACTTTGGATGATTGTATGGTGTGTGAATATATCTCAATTAAATTGAATAATAAAAAGATTCTGGAGGCATACAACAGCAGATTTGAACAGCCAGAAGAAAGAATCAGCAAGTTAAAAGATAGAACAATCAAAATATCTTAGGCAGAAGAACAGATAGAGAAAAGAATGGACAAAAATTGGGCAGGTTCACAGGGATTTGAATGAACCACACAAATATATGTGTGATGGCTGCCCCAGCAGGAGAAAAGAACGGAAAAGAGGCAGAAAGAATATTTGAAGAAGTAATGGCCAGATATTTCCCACCTCTTATGACAGACATAAATATAGAGGCGCAAAATACTCCAATCAGAATAAATCCTAATAGTCTTACTCTAAGACACATACTAATCAGGATGTCAAATGCTAAAGATAAAGAGAGAATCCTGAAAGCAGCAAGAAAAAAGCTTTTGTCGATTTCTCATCAAAACCAAGGAGGGGAGAAGGCAGTGCTTTGATATATTTAAAGTACTGAAAGAGAAAAACTGCCAGGCAGGAGTTCTATATCTGCAAAAGTGTCCTTCAAAAATGAGGGAGAGTTTAAAATATTCACAGGTAAACAGAAACTAAGAGAGTTCATCAACAAGCAATTTGTCCTACAAGGAATACTAAAGGGAGTTCTGTAGTCTGAAAGGAAAAAACAAGAGAGAGAAGCCTGGAGTAAAGTATAGAAATGAAGATTATCAGTAAGGGTATACTGGTTTGCTAATATTATGTCCCCCAGGAAAAGCTATGTTCTTTGATGCAATCTTGTGGGGGCAGACATATTAGTGGGGATTAAGTTGGAACGTTTGGATTAGGTTGTTTCCATGGAAATGTGCCCCACCCAACTGTGGTGATAACTCTGATTGGATAATTTCCATGGAGGTGTGGCCCCGCGCATTCAGCATGGGCCTTGATTAGTTTACTGGAGCACTATATAAGCTCAAACAGAAGGAGCAGGCTTGATGCAGCCAAGAGGGACACTTTGAAGAATGCACGGAAGCTGAGAGAGAAGCCGCAGTTTACAGAGACATTTTGAAGATGGCCTTTGGAAGCAGACTCTTGCTCTGGAGAAGCTAAGAGAGGATAAACACCCCAAGAGCAACTAGAGTGACATTTTGAAGAGGAGCTGCAGCCTAGAGAGGAACGTCCTGGGAGAAAGCCCATTCTGAAACCAGAACTTGGAGGAGACGCCAGCTATGTGCCTTCCCAGCTAACAGAGGTTTTCCAGATGCCATTGGCCATCCTCTAGTGAAGGTACCTGATTGTTGATGCGTTACCTGGAACATTTTATGGCCTTAAGACTGTAACTGTGTAACCAAATAAACCCCCTTTATAAAAGTCAGTACATTTCTGGTGTTTTGCATTCTGACAGCATTAGCAAACCAGAACAAAGGGTAACTAAAAGGGTAATAAGAAAGACAAAAATAAGATATGGCATGCACAAACCAAAGGATAAAATGGTTGAAGTAAGAACTGCATTTATAGTAATAACATTGAATGTTAATGGATTAAACTCCCCAAATACACAGATTGGAGAATGGATAAAAAAGGATGAACCATCTATAGCAGTTTACAAGATGCTCATTTAGACCCAAAGATACAAATAGAGTCAAACAACGGAAAAAGATATTCCATGCAAGCAGTAACCAAAAAAAAAAAAAAAAAAAAAAAAAAAAAAAAAAAAAAAAAAGCTGGGGTGGCTATACTAATAACAGGCAAAATAGAATTTAAATTGCAAATGCAAAAATGTTATGAGACAAAGAAGGACACTATATATTAATGAAAGGGGCAATTCACCAAGAAGAAAAAACAATCATAAATATTTATGCACCTAATCAGTGTTTGACACAAAATGTAGGAGGTGTCAATACACAACTCCCATTAATAGATAGAACGTCTAGACAGAAGCTCAATTAAGGAAACAGCGAACTTGAATAATATGATAAATGAGCTAGACCTAACAGACATATACAGAACATTGTACCCCAAAACAACAAGATATACTTTCTTCTCGAGTACTCATGGATCATTCTCCAGGATAGACTACATGTTGGGTCACAGAACAGTCTCAGTGAATTTTAAAAGATTGAAATAATGCAAAGCACTTTCTCTGACCATAATGAAACAAAGCTGGAAATAAATAAAAGGTGGAGAACAGGAAAATTCACAAACATATGGAAGTTAAACAATATACTCTTAAACAATCAGTGGATCAAAGAAGAAACTGCAAAAGAAATCAGTAAATATCTCAAGACGAATGAAAACAAGAATACAACATATTGAAACTTATGGGATGCAGCAAAGGGAGTGTTGAGGGGGAAATTTATAGCCCAAAACACCTACATTAAAAAAGAAGAAAGAGAGTTCTGGAAGACGGTGGCATAGAGAGGAGTGGAAGCTAGCTAGTCCCCCTGGAACAACTAATAAACAACTAGGAACAGCTAGTAAATACCTGGAATTACTGCAGGGGGACAAACGTGACTGTCCACTCATCATACACCAACCTGAATTGGGAGGAATGCCTGATATCGCAGCATAAAATCTGCAAGTAAAAACTGAGGACCCGAGCTGAGAGCCCCTCCCCCCATGATCCAAACTGCAAAGCCTTACTGTGATAGAGAGCAGCACTCTTCGAGCAAGTGACTATAGCTCAGCTAAGTGCCAGTTGGGGTTTTAATTAACAAATGTGGACTGCTCAATACAAGCTACAAATCCCCAACAAGCTGACAGAGGCTTTTGGTGACAACTGACCTTGGAGAGCCAGAGGACCTCTCTGGGAAGGAGGGGGAGCCCAGAGGACTGGGTGCTGTCTCTGTCCAATGGGTGAAACTGAGGGTGGCTGTGAACTGGCCCTGAAGGGGGGATTTCTGTCCCTTTTTCAGCTCAGTGGAGAAAGCCTTATCCATTTTCAGTTCCCAGTGCTCTGATCCAGACAAGGGTGGAGATAGCACAGGCAGAGACTATTCAAATGTTAATTACCTCTCCCTAAGGGGCATATCTTCCCCGAGAGGAAAGAGGTGGTGCCAAGCTCTACACCCCATCTTCTATTCAGAACCAGACCCCAGAGCCTGGGGGAAAACAGCCATGGGCCACACCTCCTTACACCAGTCTGGAGCTACAGGGTGACAGGTGCCACTTGCTGGGCAGAAAAGCACAGTGACTTGAGGCCTCACAGGGTGTATCAATCTAAGACATACACTCAGGGAAACTGGATACTATTGCCTCCTTCTAGACCTGAGCCTGTTCTGGTCTGGGAAAACCTGATTGGGGTAATCAAGGAAACCAGATGCCTAGACAACAGAAAACTACAACTTACACTAAGAAAAACAAAGTTATGGCCCAGTCAAAGGAACAAACTTACACTTCAACTGAGATACAGGAATTGAAACAACTAATGCTAAATCAATTCAGAAAGTTTAGGGAAGATATGGCAAAAAAGACGAAGCATATAATGAAAACACTGGGCATACATAAGGTAGAAATCAAAAGTTCGAAAAAAACAACTGGCAGAATCTATGGAAATGAAAGCCACAACACAAGAGATGAAAGACAATGGAGATATACAACAGCAGATCTCAGGAGGCAGAAGAAAACACTCAGGAACTGGAGAACAAGATACCTAAAAGTCTACACACAAGAGAACAGATAGAGAAAAGAATGGAAAAATGTGAGCAACATCTCGGAAACTGAGTGACTACATGAAATGCAGGAATGTACATGTCATGGGTGTCCCAGAAGGAGAAAAGAAGGGAAAAGGGGTAGAAGCAATAATAGAGGAAATAATCAATGAAAATTTCCCATCTCTTATGAAAGACATAAAATTAGAGATCCAAGAAGTGCAGAAGATAAAGAGAGACTCCTGAAAGCAGCAAGAGAAAAGCAATCCATCACACACAAAGGAAGCTTGATAAGACTATATGCAGATTTCTCAGTAGAAACTATGGAGGCAAGAAGGAAGTGGGGTGATATATTTAAGATACTGAAAGAGAAAAACCACCAACCAGGAATCCTATATCCGGCAAAACTGTCCTTCACATATGAGGGAGAGCTTAAAATATTCTCTGACAGACAGTGACAGAGCGTGAACAAGATACTGGCTCTACAGGAAACACTAAAGGGAGCACTACAGACGGAAAGGAAAAGACAAGAGTGAGAGGTTTGGAACACAATTCTGGAAGATGGTAGCACAGCAATGCGGTACACACTGAACGGGGATGATTGTGGGTATGGTTGAGGAAGGAGGGTTAGAGCATGTGGGACACCAGAAGGAAAGGCAAAAGATAAAGACTGGAACTGTATAAAACAGTGAAACCTAGGGTGCTCAATGATTGTAATAAAAGGTACAAATATGTTTTTACATGAGGTAGAACAAATGAATATCAACATTGCAAGGTGTTAAAAAATAAGGTGGGATTCGGGGAAAATACAATCCATGCAAACTAGAGACTAATTAACAGAAACATTGTATTATGCTTCCTTTGATATAGCAAAGGCAATATACCAAAGATAGGTGCATATGGCAGGGGGTGGGCATGGGGGAAGGGAATGGAACTCTTGGCACTGGTGATGTTGTCTGACTCTTTATTCCACTTTAGTTTAGTACTGTCTTTCCTTTTGGTGCTTCCTAGCTGTTCTCTCTCTCTCTCTCTCTCTCTCTCTCTCTCTCTCTCTCTCTCTCTCTCTCTCTCTCTCTCTCTCTCTCTCTCTCTCTCTCTTCTTTCTCTTTTGTCTCTCTACCTTCTTTGGCTCTCTCTCCTTCTTTGTGGAGGAAACAGAGATGTCCTTATATAGATAGTGACAATGGTGGTGAATACATAAATATGTGACTACACTGGGAACCATCAATTGTTTACTTAGGATGGAGTGTATGGTGTGTGAACAAAACCATCTTAAAAAAAATGGGTTGATGAAGAAACCTTGAGGGCACTATATTGAGTGAAATAAGACAGACACATAAGGACAAATATTGGAGAGTCTCACTGATAGGAACTAATTATAATATGTAAACTCACAGACATGAAATATATGTTACCAGGATATAGAACGAGACTGAAGAATGGGGAGCAGTTGCTTATTATGAGCAGAATGTTCAACTAGGGTGAACTTAAATGTTTGAAAATGGACAGAGGTGATGGTAGCACAGTGTGAGAATAACAGTGCTGAATGGTGTGTGAATGTGGTGGCAAGGGTAAGCTCAGAGTCACGTATGTCACCAGAAGGAAAGCTGGAGGTTAAAAGATGGGAATGTATAAAATGGTGAATCTTGTGGTGGACAATGTTCATGATTAACTGTACAAATATTAGAAATCTCTCTCATGAAATAGAACAAATGTATGACACTATAACTAGAAGTTAATAATAGAGGGGCATATAGGAAAAAATATATACCTATTGCAAACTATATACTACAGTTAGTAGTATTTTAACGTTCTTTCATCAACAGTAGCAAATGTACTATACCAATACTATGAATCAGTAATGGGGGGGGGTGGTGGTTAGGGGTATGGGAGGATTTGAGTTTCCTTTTTTTGTCTTTATTTCTTTTCTGGAGTAATGAAAATGTTCTAAAAATTGAAAAAAAAATTGTGATGGATGCACAACTGTATGGTGGTACCATGGGCAATTGATTGTACTTTGGATCTTTGGATAATTGTATGGTATGTAAACAATCTCAATTTAAAAAAAAGAAGAAAGAGCTAAAATCACACACCTCACTGCATACGTGGAGGAACTAGGAAAAAAACAGCAAACTCTTTCTAAAGTAAGCAGAAGGAAAGACAAAGATTAGAGCAAAAATAATTGAAATTGAGAATATAAGAAAGCAATAGAGAGAAATAACAAACTGAAAGTTGGTACTTCAAGAACAATAAAATTGATATTCTAGCTAGACTGAAAAAGACAAAAAGAGGGAAGATTCAAATAACTAAAATCAGAAAGGAGGCAGGGGGAGCATTACTACTGACCTCACAGAAATGAAAAAGATCATAAGAGGATACGATGAACAAACTGTAGGCCAACAAATTAGACAACAGCTGTCAAATGGTCAAATTCCTAGAAACACATGTAGAATCTACACTGAATCTAGAAGAAATAGAAGACCTCAACAGAGGTCTGAACAAGAGATTGAATCAGTCATCAAGAAGAATTAATATCAATACTGTTCAAACTCTTCCAAAAAATTGAAGAAGAGGGAACACTACCTAACACATTCTATGAAGCCAACATCATCCTAATCCCAAAGCCAGATAAATATACTACAAGAAAATATAATTATAGACCAATTTCTCTAATGAATATAGGTGCACAAATCCTCAATAAAATATTTGCAAATTGAATCCAACAGCATATTAAAAGAATTATACACCCTGAGCAAGTGGATTTTTCCCAGGCATGCAAGGGTGGTTCATCACAAGAAAATCAATTAATGTATAACATCACATTAACAAATTGAAAGGGAAAAGCCACATGATCATCTCAATTGACGTAGAAAAGTCATGTGACAAAATCCAGCATCCTTTCTTGATTAAAACACCTTCACAGATAGGAATAGAAGGAAATTTCCTAAACATGATGAAGGGCATATCTGTAAAACCCACAGCTAACATCATACTCAATGGTAAAAGACTGGAAGCATTTCTGTTGAGATCAGGAACAAGACAAGGATGCCCACTGTCCCTAGTGCTATTCAATGTTGTGCTAGAAGTTGTAGCTAGAGCAATTAGGCAAGAAAAATAAATAAAAGGCATTCAAATCAAAAAGGAAAAAGTAAAACTTTTCACTATTTGCAGATGACATGATATTATTTATAGCAATTCCAAAAAATCAACAACAAAGCTACAAGAGCTAATAAGTTCAGCAGAGTGATGGGATACAAGATCAATATGCAAAAATCAGTAGTGTTATATACACTGGTGATCAGCAGTCTGACAAGGAAATCAAGAAAAAAATCCATTTACAATAGCAAGTAAAATAATCGAATATCTAGGAATAAATTTAACCAAGTATGTAAAGGACTTTACATGGAAAATTCAAAACTTTGCTAAAGGAAACCAAAGAGAATCTAAATAAATGGAAGGACATTCTATGTGGATTGGAAGACCAAATATTTTTCAGATGTCAGTTCTACCCAAATTGATTTACAGATTCAATGCAATTCCAATCAAATTTCCAACAGTCTAATTGCAGAAATGGAAAGCCAATTATCAAATTTATTTGGAATGGTAAGGGGCTCCAAATAGCTAAAGCTTTCCTGAAAAAGAAGATTGAAGGTGGAGGGCTCACACTTCCCGATCTTAAACCTCATTACAATGCCACAGTAATCAAAACAGCATGGCATTGGTATAAGGACAGATATATAGACCAATGGAAACAAATTGAGAGTTCAGAAATAGACCCTCACATTTATGACCAATTGATACTTGACAAGACTGTCAAGTCCGCTCAACTGGGACAGTATAGTCTCTTCAATAAATGCTGGGAGAACTGGTTATCCATATGCAAAAGAATGAAAGAGGACTCCTATCTCACACCTTATACAAAAATTATCTCAAAGTGGATCAAAGATCTAAATATAAGAACCAGGATGATAAAACTCCCAGAAGAAAATACAGGGAAGCATCTTCAAGATCTTGTAGTAGGCAATGGTTTCATATACTTTACACCCAAAGAACAAGCAACAACAGAAAAAAACAGTTAAATGGGACTTTTGCAAAATTAAATATTTTTACACTTCAAAGGACCTTGTCAAGAAAGTGAAAAGGCAGCCCAATCAACGGGAGAAGATATTTCAAAACTACATCTCCAACAAGGGTTTAAGATCCACAATAAATAAAGAAATCCTATAATTCAACAATAAAAAGACAACCCAATTACAAAATGGGCAAAAGACTTGAATAAACATTATTCCAAAGAAGAAATACGAAATACAAGTGGGTAAAAAGCACATGAAAGCAATGTTCAACATCATCAGTTATTAGGGAAACACAAAACCACAATGAGATACCATTTCACACCTACTAGAATGGCTACTATTAAACAAACAGGAAACTATGAGTGTTGGAGAGGACGTGGAGAAATAGAAACACTTTATGCTGTTGGGAGCATAACATGGTACAACTGCTGTGGAAGACAGTTTAGCAGTTCCTCAGAAAGCTAAGTATCGAGTTGCCTTATGATCCAGTACTCCTGTTACTGGGTATATACCCGGAAAATTTGAGAGCAAGGACAGGAACAGACATTTGCACATCGATGTTCATAGTGGCATTGTTCACAATTGCCAAAAGAGGGAAATAACTCAGGTGTCCATCAACTGATGAATTTTAAACAAAATGTGGTTTATACATACGATGGAATATTATTCAGCAGTAAGAAGGAATAAAGTCCTGAAGCATGCAACAACATGGATGAACCTGAAGGACATTATGTTGAGTGAACTAAGTCAGACACAAAAGGACAAATATTGTGTGATCTTACTAATATGAACTAATTTTAATATGTAAACTCGTAGACATAAAATCTAGAACATCAGTTACCAGGAGATAAAATGAGTCTAGAGAATGGGGAGCAGTTGCTTAAGATGTACAGAATTCTTAACTAAGTTGAATTTAAATGTTTAGAAATGGATAGAGGTGATGGTAGTAGTTTATTGTGAATATAATTAACAGTGCTAAAATGTATGTGAATGTGGTTGAAAGGGGAAGTTTAGAATCATGTAGGTCACCAGAAGGAAAGCTACAGGTTAAAACATGGGAATGTATAATACAGTGAATCCTGTGGTGGACAATGACTGTGATTAACAATACAAATATTAAAAAGTTCTTTCATGAAGTAGAATAAATGTGTATAGTGGTATGTGGAAAAAAATGTACCTACATAAACTATGGACTAGAGTTAACAGTAATATCTTAATATTCTTTCATCAACAGTAACAAATTTACCACACCAATACTAGGGGCTGATAATAGGGGAGGAGGTAAAAGAGTATGTGATGTTTTGGGTTTCCTTTTTTCTTTTTTCTTCTTGGAATAATGAAACTGTTCTAAAATTGTTTGGGGTGATGAAAGCACAACTATGTGATGATACTACAAGCCACTGATTGTATTCTTTGGATGGATTGTATGATGTATGAATATTTCTCAATAAAATTGCATTTAAAAAACAAGAGGAACTTAATAGATAATAATACAATCAAGTTTTTTTTTTAGATTCCATGAAGCCATAGTGATAAACAAGCAAAACAAAAAAGGGTAAGGAGGGAATGCCAGCTAATAAATGTAAAATAAATGATATGATTATAAAAATCATGTTTTAAAATCACTAATGTAAAGTTGATTCAGGCAAGGATATCAGTGGGTGCTAAAACCACTGGTTGAACAGTTCTTGGCCAGGATATTCACCCTGCCAATTACTTATTAATTACAAAGGGAAAGGGATTTTTAAAAATTAATTTCTTTTCCAACTAGGAATAGATACTGAATTGTATTTTTAAAAGTTTTTGTGGAATCTACTTCACTTTGTTTTTAAAATGGGATCAAAATATATGGAAAGGATTTTCAGGCTGAAAAGTGAGTTGAGAATTATAGTAAAGAAATACAAGAAAAATAGCAGAGCATACTTCTTTTTATTCTATGAATTTCACAGGAGTGAAATCTTTTCTATCTTCCTGTATTGCTTCATTAGTGATTGCAGAATGCAACAATATTGAACACAGCCATGTTTAAAACCATAATATAAATTTCAGTAATACTTCAGTGTTCACAGCTCTTGAGGTCACTAGAACTATTAACTGAAATGTGTTTGCATGAGATTTGGCAGTGGTGGATGATACAGAGTGGTTTTGGTTTTGGGTATGTTGATTTTGAAGTGCCAGTGAGAAAACAAGGGGAAACAGCTACAGGCAGTTATAATTTCAGCTCAAGGATGATGATTCTCCTTAAGAGACCCTAAGACCAAGTATAGATTTGGGAATCATCAGCAAGGAGGTCCTGTGTGAAGCCATGGGAATAAATAACATTGAGAGAGTGTAGGGGGAGGAGATGTTTTTAGGATGAGGACTAAGCAGAGGCCATAGATCTGGTAATGAAGAGGTTAGCAGTGATTGCCTAGGGAGAACTGATCAGTAGAGTATGTGGGCAACAACCAAATGGATAAAACTGTGAATAAGTAGGTATGGAATGGGTTGATGGCTTGAGGGTCAAGTAGCATGGAGGGACAGTGTTTCTAAGAGTCTGAAATCAACTAAGTTTGCAGGCACAGAGGAAGAAACCAGTGGAAAGGGAGATGTTGAGAATATTTTTTAAATGCTTTTTACTCTTCATTCAAAATTGTCTGCAACATGCCAAGGCCCACACAGACAATGTATGATTTTACTTCAAATATTTGCCATTGGGCTGCAAATCTAGTGGAAAATTTTGCCCATTAGACCTTCAGTTAGTTATAGATTATGATGAATCTCCAGCTTTCATTTATCTTGATCTTCTTGATTTAAATTTTGCTAACCTAGCCCTAAAAGACAGACCTGTTCACTATGCAAATACACAATTACATGATACCTCCTTACTAGCATGACCTTGCTTTTAAAATGGAAAAAATTAAAATTTGTAACTGGTAGATAAATGTAGATTATTTTAACCTCTTTAGCTGTATAAATGTGGTAGCATGTTTAACTAGGAAACAGGTATTTGAATATCCAGAATAATGCAGTATATATTGTTTTGTGTTTCTGCGACTAGACAATGCTGTTAAATTCTTTGAAAGTGTGTAAGAGGGTGTACTGTTTATTTGTATGTATGTTTTCCACTGAAAATGTTGCAGTACATCGTCTGTCACTGTCTTCTTGCTCTGGGGGTGGGCTGAGGTAGGGAGGGTGTGACGCTGGTATTTGTGTGAACTCGGGCTTGTGATGCTGAGCTTGGTTCATCTGCTTTCTCCTCCCTTTTCCTCCCCACTCCTTCCCACCAGCGCCACAGCAACATCCTCAGAGTCTGAGAGAACTGCGCCCAGCTCGGGCACAGAGCCTTCCATCGCCAGCAACCTGCGGCCGGGGAGAAGACAGCGAGCGCAGTGACAGCCCCTCACCGCCACCAGTCCCCGGACCACCATGGCCAAGAACCGCAGGGACAGAAACAGTTGGTGTGAGTAGTAAATTGTAACTTCTGTTGCCTGCACAGGGACCGGCCCTCTGCTTTCTGCTTCTGGAGAGAAGGGCCAAGGCTGCTCGGCGCCAGCGTCCAGGGCTGGGAGACGGGCCGCTGCCGAGCTGCTTTCTGTTGGGCCAGAGGAACCATGGCCGAACGGTACCCGCGTAACCAGAATCTCCCTGCCTATGAGGGCTGCAGTTTAGCGCAGGCCGGAGCCTCCAGTTTCTTCTCTCCCCACCCGCAGCCCTTCTCCTTCCCAGCATTTGGACAGCACCCACAGATCGCCTCCGGAGACTCAGTAGTTCCCCTTTAGGGATAGATTGGAAGAAAGATCATGAGGGTGGGCAGGAAGCTGTTATTACCTAGCCGAGAGGGATACGGGGTTGGGGATCTCGAACCGGCGGACCGTGCCCCCCCCCCCCTCCCATTTTCCCGGGAGCGGAGAGCTCGCCCGCGCAGCAGGGCGCGGGCTCTGGGTGGGCGGGCTGCGCGTTGGAACAATGAGGCGGAGCATGCTAGGAGAAGGACAAGCGCTGCAGGCTGCAACAACCCGGGAAAAGGTGCACCCGCTTGGGGGTTCCTGAGTGCTGCAGTATTCGTTTTAATTTGGGGATTGGGTGGGGAATTTGGGAGGAAGAGGAGCAAAGTTATGGTTTTCAGACTTCTGCCCCACCCGACCTGGTACCACATTGAGGCCAGTGCTAAGGGCGGCTTTGTTCTTTGATTTTACCTTTTGGAGATCCTGGGCTCATGATTCAGCACCAGGCCGAGGGGAGGGGGAAGGAGAGTCTAGGCCCTGTGGGTTCACGCCGCTAGTGGGTGGGTGGCGCTCACGCAGGCGAAGAAGAGCGAGCCAGCGCAGTGATGCGGGAGAAATCGCCGCCCCGCCTGCTCTGCTGCTCCAGAACTGGTTCACGTTGATTAGTGTGGGCAGGTTGGGCGTCTTTCTCCGCCTTCGGTTCCCGATTTCTTCCAGAAACAGTACTAAACTCATCAGCATCTTAGGAACTAAAGCCCACCTGGGCATTTTATTATCTGAACCAGAGCGGGCTTCAAGCCATTGTGGCTTGGTAGGTAGAGAAATGTTTTATTCGTTAACGTTGAATTATTGTTTAGAAAGTTTACACCTGCTAAAAGAGGAGTTTGGAGCTGCTTGATAGGTTTACATTTTAATTGGTTATTTTGGTTTACTTTTATTAAAAGACCGTATTGAGAGATCCTCCAAGGTTTGTGGTAGATGTGTGGATAGTTGGAACAGAAATGTATGTTATTAGTTGTCTGAGCCTGAGAAAGAGTTCCATTTTCTGAAATCACCAAACCCCATTGTTAGCAGGTGTGACTGTTGCAATAAAACCTTTTTCTTTACTTCTTCTGAAATCTGGGTAAGCATTTTCAGAGTGTCGTTTTTCTATCATTTTGCCTCTAGAATAGGAATTTCTTGAACACAGTTATAATGTATATGTTCAGATCAGATTTGGTCGTGATGTCTATGGATTGTTGATTCTACTTTGTTAAGAGATAGGAATGTGAAAATGTATTCTGAGAGTCCTCAGAATAATGAAACTTTTTCTTCTTTGTGAAGCTTTGGATCATTATTCCTCAGGATTTACTCTGGTCACGAATTTCTTATGTAGTGAAGGTTTTTTCTCTTAGGATAGTGGTTTTTCAAAGGTGATTTGTGTAAAAATCACATTGAGAGCTTATTAGAAATGCAAATCCCTGCATCTTCTAGCCAGGGCTTCTGAATCAATAGATCTGAAATGTGGCCCAGGAATCTGTCTTTTAATTAGTATTTTAGGTGATTAAGAAGCAGGTGGTCTTGGATGCCACTCTAAGAAACACTATCTTAGATTACTTATATTTGATAGAAACATATCCCAGCTGGTTTACCCAGTAATCATCATGTGTATTTCAACTCAAGTGATGGATTAGGAAAAGAAATGCCAGAGTCACTATGTGTTCACTGGAAATTGCCACAGAAAAGATATAGTAGAATTTTGAAGTCCTATCTTGATATTCTTTGGAAATGCTTTAGTACTCAGATTTTTCTTTGCTGTGAAGTATGTGTGATATAAATGCTTAGAAAATGTGGTAAATGAAATAGGAGATAGAGGTTCTGGCAGAGATGTTAATCATGTCTGTTTTGATTCCTTCCTATCGCCAATGCCTAGCACAATGCTTAGCACATATTAAACATTTAATAATAACAACTAGCATTATTGAGCTAACATCATATGAGATAGGTACTGTTATTCTCATTTTACATGTTAAAATATAGAGCTAATAAATGATATAGCCAGGATTCAAACTCTGGCAGTTTGACTTCAGATTCTTTTACTTCACTTCTATGCTATACTGCCTCATTGTTGAATGGCTAATACTACAGTTTTCAAGTCCCATTCACCTGTATTATTGCATTTGATCCTCACCCTTTTAAATTGGCAGAGCATATTATTCCCTATTTTGAAAAACTTTGGTCTTAGGTAGGTTAAATGATTTGGTGAAAGTTGCATATTTAGTAAATTAGAGAAATGAGATTAGAACCTGGGGTTTTCTTCTAAATTATTTTCTGTAACATAATGCTTTGGAATCTTTTTCTAAGAGAATGATGTGGGTTGTGAGGGTGATAGAGAAAACAGGTCCTCTTAGAAACTAGAGGTCTCTGATGAGAAAAAATTCAAATAATAGCTTAGAAAATGATAGTGAACTGACCTTATCATCTACCTAAGTAAATAGTTCTCAGAGAAAATAGAAAGAAAAGGGCAGAGGGCAAACATAGACTATTCAGGATTGGAAAATATAATGATTCCCAAGAAAAGGGAAATAAAGATATTTCAAGATCTTACAGTAGCCTAAAATGGAGTTAAGGACCTGGTAGGGCTGTATAACAGGTATTGGTTTTATCTGAGTGGCCAGAGAATAGATCCTGTGGGGATCATAGAAGCTAGAAAGCAGAAAATCTCTGGTGACCACCAGGGTTGGGAATGGTGTTTGAGGATCATACCCAGAGATACAACTGGGAAGCAGTTCCACTGTGAGTGGAACTAAGAATCATACCCATCCTGGGTGCTGTGCCTAAATCTACACTTCATTAGAAGTTTGAATAAATTTAAACATTTAATAATCAACTCTTCAAAGGTAGGCATTGGTATCCATATTTTAATATATGAGGAATGTGAGACTCAGAGAGCATAAGTAACTTGCCAGAGGTATCATAATTTATAAGTTATAGATCTAAGATTTAAATTCAGTGCTGTTTGCCTCCACAGTCCATGTGATGAGGACAGGGAACTGGGACAGTATGCCAAAAGGTGCAGCAAAAGCCTAACTAGATATGAGAAATCAATGCTCTAAATTTGATCACCTTGACTAGAAAAGTAGGCTAAGAATGTGCTGGTGTGGAAAGTAAAGGGGACAGATGGGTATCAGAGACAGTAGACCAGAAAGCAAGGTCTTTCATTGTTTTGTTAGGGCTTAAGTACTCTGAGAGACAAAACAGAAGTGCCTTCCCCCCATACAGATATACACTTTTTTTTGTTTTTGTTAATTGAAGTTGCTTAAAAAGTTGGGATACCACATGAGAATTTGAATTTCCTATAATGTAACAGAAACTGACAGTTTAGCATTGCTTTAGAGAAATAATTTTTGCACTAAACTGTCAGGTTGGCCTGCCTTTTAAAATTCTTAAACTTCTGTGTAAGAAGTATCCATTTGTTGAAAAGATATTTGTTAAAAATTACTTTTCAGGTTTTTCTGTTTTTGTTTTTGTTTTGAGGAAAGATTAAAAACAGTCTTGTAGAGTTACTATGTGATATTCTTTCTTTTCTAATTGGTAGTATTCTGTTTTTCTTGAAATGAGATTATTTGTCCAATTTTACTTACTGCGTTTTCTAAATGACTGTCTTCCTCTAAGTAAAATTTCTACTGTGTCCTGTATGTGATTCCTTTGCAGACTTCCCTCCCCCACTTTTTTCTTATTTTAATTTGCCTTCACTGCATCTTTTTTCAAATACATTTTTCCTAGGGACATGTTCTTTTTTATAGTTAGCATCTGCTTAAACTGTCTTGATGACTCCTGAATTGCACCTTTGCTCCATTTGAAACTTGACAACCTGGTATCTTTAGGATCAGTGGCTAGACTGAAAGCAGCACCTGTGATCATCAGGAAAATGATCCACTGTGAGATATTTTTGGTTACAAAGAGTTGGGGTGTCTTTAGACTTGGAGGTGCTTCCTCTTCTACATAAAAATTTCTTATGAAATATGTCTATACAAAAGAGCACTGAAACATGTATGTTCAGTTTAAAAAAAGAATAATAATGAACACCTGTGTCCCTATCCCGGCCGAAGAAATGGAACTTAACCAATATTTTGGCACTTCCTGTGTTTCCTTCCTTAATGGCAACACTTCCTTAATCCTCTCCAAAAGTAAATACTTTCCTAAATTCATTGTTTCTCATTTCCCTGATCATTTTATGATTTTACCATATATTCCTATATAATCTATTATTTTAGGTTTATGTTTTTGAAAACCTAAATAAGAGGAATCTAGAATATGAATTTTTCCACAAAGTATTTTGTTCATTCAATATCCTTACCCACAATTGCTATTATAATGGTGTGAAATGATATCTCATGTTTTAAATCTGCATTTCCTAATTACCATTGTGGTGTGAACATATTTTCATGTATTTATTTGTAATTTCATATTTCCTTCTCTTTGCCTGTTTGCCCTTTGGCCAGCTTTCCTTACTGCATGAATTTTTTTCATATTTTGGATATAAGTCCTTTATTGGTTATTTGTGTAACAGATACATGACTTTGCGCTCTTTATGGTATATTTTAATGAACAGAAGTTTTATATTTAAATGTAGTCTATTTGATCAGTATTTTCTTTCTTAGATTGTATTTTTTGTATCTTAAGAAATATTTCCCTACCTCAAAGTTATAAAATATTTTCATATATTATCTGGTTTTAAAATTTTGCACTTCATTTTAAGTTCTGAATCCATCTAGATTTTATTTTTATGGATAGAGTAATGTAGAAATCCCTTTTAAATTTTTTTCCAATGTGGTTAGCCAAGTGTCCCAGATCCATTATTGAATAATCCATCCTTTCCCCATGGATCTCTAAACCATACTGTTATATATTATTTCTGAATATGGGCTGCCTATTCTATTGCAGTGCTATTTTTCTATTCCTGTGACAATATCACTCAGTTTTAATTACTGTAGTTTCATAATGTCTTTATACGTCATAGGGCAGAAGTTTTCCATTGTGTTCTTCAGAGATAACTTGAACTATTCTTTATTCTTGGAGTTTTGCTCTTCTATAAAATTTCAGAATCGGATTGTCAAGATCTTTGAAAAAGCCTGTTGGGAAATTTTAAATTGAAATTACATCCAGTTTAGAGATTAATTTGAGAGAATTGAGAAATTTATTGTATTGAATGTTCCTATTCATGTACATGGTATATTCCTTCATTTATTTAGGCCCCATTTTTTTTTTTTTTAAGCTTTTCAATAGAGTTTTAAAAATTCTCATTGAAGGGCTTTCACATTTTTTGATAGATTTTATGTCTGGATTCCTTACATTTTTGTTGCCATGATTTTTCCCTATTATGCTTTTCTATTGGCTATTAATAGAATATAGAAATGCAAAAGAATTTTACATATTTATCTTGTATCTAGCAACCTTACTAAACTCTCTTAATTCTAATAAATTGCTCTTTGATTCTTTAGGATTTTCTGTAAGGAAACATATCACCTGCAATAATGACAGCTTTGTTCATTCCTTTTGAATCTTTTATTGCTTTTTCTTGTCTGTCTTCATCAGAATGTTCTCCTTTATTCCCATGTAATAGTGGGTTTTTTTTTTTTAAATCATCACTGGTTAATTAATTTTAATGTTTTTTTCTTATTTAATCTGTTATTATGTTTAATTACATTAATAGGTCTTCTATGTTGAAGTGATCCTAGAATAAAGCTAGGCTAGTCATGCTGAATTATCTTTCTTTATTCATTGCTGCATTTGTTTGCTAACTGTTTATGATTTCTGCAAGCATGCTTACAACTAAATTTTCTTACAGCTAACATTTTCCTTGTCAAACTTCGGTATCAAGGTCATACAGCTTTATAAAATGAGTGGGAGCTTGTTCCTTTTGTTTTATTTTCTGGAAAAGTTTAGGTAAATTAGAATGATCTAATTTTGGAAAAATAATCTATTAAGCCATCTTGATCTGCTGTTTTATAGGATGGTTTTGAACTCTTGATTCAATGTCTACATTGGTTATGGAACAATTAGAGCTTTCTATTTCTTCTTGGGTCGGTTTTGCTAATTTAAACTTTCTTGGTATCTGTCCATTTTATCAACTTGACATAAAGTTGTTCTTAATTTTCTGTTATTTTCTCTGCTTAATTTTGTTTGTGTCTTCTGTGTTTTATCTTTTATTGCTAAACTCTTTTTACTCTCTTTTCTATTTACTTAATTTCTCTTCATATCTATTGTTTACTTGTACTTTCTTTGGGTTTATTCTTTATTCTCTTTCTAATTTAAAAAGTTGGATACTGAGCTCATTAATTTTCGGATTTCTTCATTTTCTAATATATGCCTTTAAGCCTATAGATTTTCTCTAGAAATCAATTTTGTTGTATTCTATGTATGTTAATATGTAGTAGATTTTATTCTTATTCAGTTTTAAGTATGTTAAATGATGGTAATGATTTCATCCGTTACCCATGAATATATAAAATGTATTTTTATAAGCTATATTTTTATGATTGATTTCATACTTAATTGTATTCTAGTCAGAGTATATGTTGTAAAGCTGCATCCCTTTCTATGGTGATAGAAATGTTATATATCTACACTGTGGTAAGTGGCTATTGAGCACTTGAAATGTGGCTAGTGTGCCTGAGGAATGAAATTCTTCATTTTTCCATTTTAATTAATTTAAATTTAAATTATCACCCATCTCTAGTGGCTACCATACAGGGAAACTCATGTTTATAGAATATCCAGGCTTTGAACTTTGTTGAAACTTGCTTTATGTCTTAGTACATGCTTATTATTTATAAATATTCCGTGTTGGCTTAAAAAGCATCTTATGTTCTCTAATTTTTGATTTAGTGTGCTATATGTGTCCATTAGCTCAAACTTATTAAATGTATTATTCATATCTTCCATATTCTGATTTTTGGACTGCTTGATCTACCACATACTCATATGATAGATATTTTTCAATTCTAAGAAAGATATATGTTAAAAAATATCTTTTTCAAATGGTGGGTTTTTCAACTTCTTCTTGATGTTATGTTAAGCTTTGTTTTTATATACTTTTGAGCTATGTTATTATGTGCATACATATTTGGAATTGTTATATCTTCCTGATAAATTGAACCTTTTATTTTTATGTAGTGAGTTTCTTTATCTTGAGAATGTTTTTTGCTCCAAAATCTACTTTGTCTCATTAATATAAATGCTTCATATTTCTTTTACTGGTTTATTTCATGGGCCCACTGAGTAGGCATTTAGGTGACTAGGGAAAGAAGCTGACTGATATTCACAGAATGAATCATCTTGTCCACCTGATTTTTGAGGGCCTCCTCTTTAGCATTCCAAAGGTCTATTCAGATACATCTTCTAGTGTCTGACCATCTAGCCAAAGTGTTAGCTACTCTCCATGAATTGATGTAGTTCCCTCCCTTTGTCAGTGTGCTGCAAGCCTCATTCTGCTATTCTTTCGTATATCTATCCATTCTGTTAGAAGACAATAAAGGCTTTTCCTTCATTCTATCTTGCAAATGTTACAGGTGCCTTTCATTGGCAAAATCTAAATCAGAACCTGGCTAAGAAGAAAGTTTAAGAATTACAGTACTGTAGTTTCCACACTTCCAGTCCTTGCAATATTGAGAAGGATGTAGAATGGTGGAGACAGTCCAGAGCGTGAACAGAGTAACCACCCATTTTCAGAACAGCTGACTCACAGCTGATTTAAGGACCAGAAAATTCCTTAGAAACCAAGTACTTCTAAAATTGATTTTCTTCGTTGTCTTAGTTTGTCAGGCTGCTATGACAAATACCACACAATGAGTGGGTTGTCTTAAACTATGGGAATTTATTGGCTAATGGTTTTGAGACTAGAAGACGTACAAAATCAAGATATCAGTAAAGCTTGCTTTCTCCCCAAAGACTGTAGCATCCAATGCTGGCTGGTGGCAGTGCTTGGAATTCTTGGCTTTAATATCTGCTGCCCAACATATGGCAATGTCCTCTCCTTTATTGCTTCTGTGACTTCCTGGTTATCTTGATCAGGCCTCCAGTAATCTGAATTAAGACCTACCCCCACTGAGTTGGGCCACACCTCAACCAAATGTAGTATCTTTAAGAGATCCTGTTTACAATGAGTTCACACCCACAGGGGCTTAATTAAGACTAGCAGCTTATTTGTTGGGGTACAAAATGTAACGTACCATATTCAGTGACTATAAATACATGTATATTTATTTGTTTTCCTTGATGGGAATTATATTTCCCATCTGTTTTTTTCACTTAAAATATGTGAACATGTTTCCTTATGATCAGGCCTTTTTCTATAATGTGACTTCAAATCCCTGAATATTTTGTATAGTAAACCTATACCATAATTTATTTACAATACCTTACTGTTAGACATTTATATTGTTTCTATTTTGTTACTATATAAATAATGCTGTTAAGAACCTCTTTGAAGACAAATACATGTGCACAGTCTGATCATTTCCTTAGGATAACTTCCTGGAAATGGAGTTGTTTCATGAAAAATATGTATATATTTCAATGTATTTCAATGTTTCCAATGCTGCGTATGTGTGTATTTTTAACCTTTGCCAGTTATTATGGTCAAAAAGGTTATCTTCTTTTCTTTTGCATTTCTTTAATTGCTAGTAAGACTGAACATTTTCCCATATGTCTATTAGCCATTTGTATTTCTTTTTTATCAGTTACTTATCTTTCTATTGAAGTCTTTTTTTTTTTTTTTTTTTTAGGGTTTCCAGTGCCCTGATCATGATGGTATTGTTTTCTCTAGAGGTACCCATTGATCCATTTTGTATCCAATAAAAAGCCTGTTAAATGATTTACTTATTTCTTCCAAGGCCTTGAAGTTGAGGAACCTTCATTATTCATTTAACCCTCTTTCTCAAGAATATCATTAGCAGCAGAATTATTTGAAAGGTTTCATGATAGGGTTTTGAGATCTAGTATGTATAATCATCTCCTTCTAACTCATATCTCTACTCTTGTTTTGACATTCTTAAGATTCATTTTTATGGATTAATATTTTAGGTTTTTTTCCTTAACTCCATTTTGTCTGTTTCTGTAGAATCTCAAAAGAGAGTTGCTATTATTTTTGAATTTGTTCTTGGTTGCTCATTCAGACATGTTTTCTCTGTCATTCTTTTCAGGTTCTACTTAATAGTTTAAGAAAAGTAGTATTTTCTTTTTATTTTATTTGTCAAGAGAAAGTTTCCTAGGTACTCTCTTTTCTCTATAATGGCTCCAATATACTCAGTTTGTCTACTTGCTTGGTTTAATTTTTACTGAAAAGATGGATTATATATTGTATACAAAGCTTATAATGAAGAAAATTAGAAAAACATTCCAATAGCATTTCCAGTATATTAAAATGATTATGCTCCCCTTTCTAAATTGTTTGAAGATTCCCTTTCTACATATCTAATCCAGTAGCTGAGTAGCAAGCTTCCAGTGATTTAGAACACCCCATAGACTAGAAAAGTCCCCCAGAGCCCCTATATTGATACAAGATATATAAAAAGGGGGAAATGATATACATATATAGTTGGGTCTCTCCTTGTAAACCATCCATTTGTATCATACACAGTAAAATGCTAATTCCCATCTGGTTTGTTGCTGGTCTAATTCCCTCCCTTATCCCTTTTAAGATTTACATAGTGCTCAGAGAATTGAAACTAAGTTTAATTTAGCAAAAAATAAGTAAGAAGATAGAAATCTGGTACTGAGGAAACTTGTTACACATTACAAAGGATTTGGGGGTTATCTTTCATCTTAGATTAAAAAGGAGACTACTTATTGCTAAGATAACATGTAGTTATGAATAATGAATCAAGTGAATGCCATTCATTCTTAATACCTTGCATTCTAATACCTTTTCAAAAGTTATTTTTCATTAAATTTATGTAAACATATTTATTTCACATCTACTGTGTATGAGCTTCTATTATAAGGTTTTCAAGAAATACAAAGATGAATAAGGCAGTCTCTGTTCTCCAGATATTTTTAGTCTATGTTTTCCATTTTGTTTTCAAATTTCATTTCTGTTGGATTCTCCATCTGGGAGCTAGGCCGGGACCTGGACTGCTTCTGTGACCTGCTCTGAGGTGGAGACTGTTGAGCCAGCGTCTCCACCTCCTGTGTGGAATGAAGGCTGCCTTTTCCAGATTTCAGAGCAACTGACATTTTTAAAAATAGCTTTGTTCACAGCTATATTGAGATGTAATTTACATATCATTCAATTCACTCTTTTAAATTAAAAGTTACAATTCAGTGGCTTTTATTGTGTTCACCGAGTCGTACATCCATCACCACAGTCAATTTGAGAATATTTTCATTGTAACAAAAAGAAACCCCATAACCCTTAGCCATCACCCCTCAATCCACCCACCCCTGCCCCTCACCACACCCTACCCCCATGCCTAGACTACCACTAATATACTTTCTGTCTCTATAGATGTGACTGTTCTGGACATTTCATGTAAATGGAATCAGACAATATGTGATCCTGTATGACTGGCTTCTTTCATTGAATATAATGTTTTCAAGGGTTTTCCATGTTGTAGCATGTACCAGTACTACATTCATTTTTATTGTTAAATAAAACAGTTTCCATTATATGGCTATGCCACGTTTTATTTATACTTTCATTAATTGATGGACATTTGGGTTATAGCTTTTTTATATGGTTTTGTATGTGAATGTTGATGGCCATAAATATAAGTATAGGTTGACTATAATTATAGATTTTAGATAGAAAGTCTTTCTTAACTTTAGGTGGATGGAAACTATTGACTACATATTTATAAAGATCCGACCAATTTTTTTGGTCATTTTTTTGGTTTACTAAAGCTGCCAAATGCAATATACAGAAATGGATTGGCTTTTACAATGGGGATTCATTAAGTTACAATTAACAGTTCATAGGCCATGAAAATGTCCAAATTAAGGCATCTACAAGTGGAAAGGCTGCTGGCATCTGGAGTTCCTCTGTTACATGGAAGGCACATGGCGATGTCTGCTGGTCCTTCTCTCCTGAGTTCTGGTTTCAAGGTCTCTGTCTCTCAGCTATTGTGGTCTTTCTTGCCTCTCTGGCTGTTTCCACCCCGCCCCCCCCCCCCTCCATGTTTCTGCCTTTTATCTTCTCATAAAGGGCTCAGTAAAGGAGTAAGACCCACCTTCAATTGGATGGGTCACATCTCAATTGAAATATCCTAACCAAAAGTCCCACCTACGATAGGTCTGCACCCACAAGAAAGGATTGAAAGAACATGGCCTGTTGTGGGGTACATAACAGCTCCATACCAGCACAGTCATTCACTCTATTATTTAATTACATTACAAAAATTATTTGTGTATTTAAAAATTTACCTTACCAAAAATGAATATTTAATATGGTATTTTGCCTATATTGTAATGTGTCTTCTTCCCATAAACTATCTCATTACTTTATATCACAGCTCAGATATTTGTTTTATTTTTTAGTGTATTTAAATCACACCTAATCCAGAATTTTTGGGTGATTGCTCCCTCTTCTTCATTAATTCCATATGTAATTCTTCAAGGGCCTTGAACACAAACTGAAAGTTCAGAGTTGTCTGCCTCATCCATACCGAATATTCAAGTTGGAGTAGGAAAGGATAATCATGTACAAACCCTCAAAAGAAATGTTTTCCCTTTCTCTCACCGTAATATCCAATCTGTCCAAATCCTTTCAGATCCATACTATGCCCTACTCTCCCTTATTTTGTCTCTCATAACTCTTTCAGTCTCATCTTCTCCTACTCTCTCCTGTTTCCATATTGTACTCTCTTCTCTTCCTTAAATGTGCCAAACACACTTCCACACACATTTTAAACAATAATACCATGCTCTGCACACTGTTTTTACCTTGAGTTTTTCCATAATATTTATTGATAATTGTTCCAAATGGTTTTCCTCATGGCTTCTTTACACCTACTTTATATTTCACAGGTAGATAACCATAATTTGTTAATCTGTCCTGCGTGATAGCTATTTAAATTGCTTCTTGTGTTTTGCATGTGTGTAAGTATATCTGTAAGATGAAGTCCTTGAAGTAGCATTTCTGGGTTAGGAAGTATGTACATTTGTATTTGATAATTATTTGCTAAATTGCTGTTCAAAGATACTGTATCCATTTTAATTCCCACCTTCAGTGCTTGAGAGTACGGATTCATTACCCAACCAACAAAAAGAAATTATCACACTTTTTGATCCTTGCAAATTTGATATATAAAAAGGTATCAGTATCATTTTATTTTCATTTTTTATTTGCATGAGAATGAATGTCTGTTGATACTGTATTTTTTTGTTGATTGCTTGTTTGCATCTTTTGTTCACTTTTCCTGCTTCACACTTAGGTCTATGATTTATTTGGAATTGATTTTTTTATATAGTGGAAGGGAGGAATGTAGGTTCATTTTTTTCCCTATATGAATATCCAGTTGATTTAGCATCATTTGCTAAAAATATCGTCTTTGGCACTTATAATAGTGGCACCTTTGTGGGTCTGCTTCCAGAATCTTTCTAGTCTTTTCTATTTGTCTTTTTGTCCATCCGTGTGACAGTATCACCCTTTCTTAATTACTGTAGATTTTTATTATCTGTTGGTGTCTATATAAGTTTTCCAACTTTGTTCTTCTTCAAGTTTGTCTTTCTTATTCTTGGCCTTTTGCCTTTCCATATGTGCCGGTGTGAATGTATTGTGTCCCCCAAATGCCATTATCTTTGTGGTCTTGTTGGACAGACGTTTTTGGTGCTGGTTAGATTTGCTTGGAATGTGCCCCACTCAGCTGTGGGTAATAATTTTGATGAGCTGTTCCCATGGAGGTGTGGCCCCACCCATTCGGGGTGGGCCTTGATCAGTGGAGCCATATAAATGAACTGACAGAGAGAGAAAACTCAGGGAGCGCAGCTGGGAGTGATGTTTGAAGAAGAGCAAGCTTGCTAGAGAGGAATGTCCTGGGAGAAAGCCGTTTTGAGGCCGGAGCTTTGGAGCAGACGCCAGCTGCCTTCCCAGCTAACAGAGGTTTTCCGGACGCCATTGGCCATCCTCCAGTGAAGGTACCTGATTGCTGAGGTGTTACCTTGGATGCTTTGTGGCCTTAAGACTGTAACTGTGTAGTGAAATAAACCCCTGTTGTATAAAAGCCTATTCATCTCTGGTGTTTTGTATTCTGCAGCATTAGCAAACTAGAACAGATTTTGGTACCGGAGAAGTGGGGTGATTTGCTGCTGAGTTTGCAAACACCAAACATGTTGGAACGGCTTTTCAAATGGATAAGGGGAATATGCTGGAAGAATTGTGAGGAGCTTGATAGAAAAGGCCTAAACTGCTTTGAAGAGACTGTGGAAATATGGACTCTAAAGATATTTCTGATGAGGTCTTGAACAGAAATGATGGACGTGTTGTTGTGAACTGGAAGAAAGGCGATCCTTGTTTTAAAGTGGCAGAGAATTTGGCAAAATTGAGTCGTGGTGTCAGATGGAAGGAAGAATCTGGAAGCAACAACCTGGAATATTTAGCTGAGGAGATCTCCAGACTACGTGTGGAGGATGTATCTTGGCTTCTCCTTGCAGCTTATAGTAAAATGCGAGCAGAGAGAGATAAGCTTAGAACTGAACTCTTGGGTTCAAAGAGACCAGAAGGTGAAAATTATGAGTCTCCAGGGGGTGGAATCCCAGAAGCTACAGCCCAACATGAGGATATAACCAAACATGGAACCCAGCCGCCATTTCAGTACAAGCCAAGATTGGAAAAGGAGTTAAGCAGAAGGGATTTGTGGAAAGTCCTATTGTCTGATGGCTTTGACCCCTGCGTGCTTCATGCAAAGCCAGCAGAATTTTTGCGAGATCTTTATGGACAGAGCCATTGCTGGTCTGGACTGGAGGAGACAGACAAGGAAAAAATTAAAGGAAAAACCTCTTCAAAGACAGAGCCATGGAGATTGAGGTCTGGAGTCAGGAGGTCTCGGGCTGGGAGAGCGGAGCAGCCCACAGGCATGGAAAGGGTGAGTTTGCCCTGGAGGTCGAGGGCGGGCTTTCCGCCTCGATGCTCTGGAAGAGTTTTGCCACCTGAGGTCCCAAAGAGGGCGGAGCACATTCCCAGGGAATTGGGGAGAGCCTGGCTGCCACCACACTGTTCTGAAGGGGTTGAGCGTGTGCCCCAGAGATGGAAAAGAATCCGGGAGCTGCCCCAATGTTTGAGGAGGGTGGGGCCAAGAAGGTGGTCTCCCCAATGTGTGGATATGTTGGAGCACTCACCCAAGCATTTGGAGAGGAAACAGCTGCCAAAAAGGCCCTTGGGAAGGGTTAGGCTCCCGCTTTCCCAAGCCCCAAGGATGCAACGTTGTTCTGTTAATGACTCTCAGACTTTGAAATCTAATGGAGTTTGTCCTGCAGGTTTTAGGAACTGTTTTGCTCCTGTTAACCCTGTTTTCCTTACTGTTTCTCCTTATGGCAATGGAAATGTTTATCCTATGAATGTCCCTCCTTTGTATATTGGAAGCATATAACTTGTTCTAAGTTCACAGATCCACAGCTAGAGGGGAATTATGCCTTAGGACTGACCACGCCTAAATTGATTTTGATGGGATTTTGTACTTAACTTTTGTTACTGAAATGATTTAAGTTTTTGTGATATTGTGATGAAATGACTGTAGTTTGTATTTGGAAAGATAATGTCATTTTGGGGTCCAGGGGGCGGAATGTGCCGGTGTGAATGTATTGTGTCCCCCAAATGCCATTATCTTTGTGGTCTTGTTGGACAGACATTTTTGGTGCTGGTTAGATTTGCTTGGAATGTGCCCCACTCAGCTGTGGGTAATAATTTTGATGAGCTGTTCCCATGGGGGTGTGGCCCCGCCCATTTGGGGTGGGCCTTGATCAGTGGAGCCATATAAATGAACTGACTGAAAGAGAGAAAACTCAGGGAGCGCAGCTGGGAGTGATGTTTGAAGAGGAGCAAGCTTGCTAGAGAGGAACGTCCTGGGAGAAAGCTGTTTTGAGGCCGGAGCTTTGGAGCAGATGCCAGCTGCCTTCCCAGCTAACAGAGGTTTTCCGGACGCCATTGGCCATCCTCCAGTGAAGGTACCTGATTGCTGAGGTGTTACCTTGGACGCTTTGTGGCCTTAAGACTGTAACTGTGTAGTGAAATAAACCCCTGTTGTATAAAAGCCTATCCATCTCTGGTGTTTTGCATTCTGCAGCATTAGCAAACTAGAACACCATATCAGCTTGTTAATTTGTAAAAGAAAAGAAATGGTGTTGTTAATTTGTACAAGAAAGATTGCTGAGAATTTGATTGGGATTTCAATAAACCTGACAACTGGGGAGCACTGACACATTTACAATATAGTCTTCCAGTCTGTGAATATGTATATCCCTTTTTCAGTAATATTTTGTCTCTTTCTGTAGAAGTCTTGAATATATTTCATTAGATTTCAGTGATTTGTTGGAGCTGGATGCTACCAGCTCTTGGAAACAAACAGATTAGGTGCATTGTTTCTCATTTCCTTTATCAGTGACATCACATTGATAGATTGAAATTGGCCATGGTGCTAATATTTACATCACAGAAACTGGCAAATGCTAAGATCAGGATTTTTCTCCACCCTCCCACTGGCAAGAACTCATTGTTAAACATTTACCAGCATACCACTTAAATTTATAACTAAGTTTATGAGGTTTTGTAATGGTATGTAAATGATATTTTTTTCATCTTTAAAAATTCAGGTAATTATACATACACAGTAAAATTCACCCTTTGAGTGTACAGTTCTGTGACTTTTGACAAATGTATGCAGTTGTGTCATGACTACCAAATCAGGATATAGAACTGTTCCATAACCCAGGTAATTTCCTCGTATTCCCTTGTCATCAACCCTTACTCCCAACCCTAGCACCTGGCAACCACTATTCTACTTTCTGTCTCTATAGAATTATATATTCTGTACATTTTACATAAATGGCTCCTTTCACTAAGAATAATTTATCTGAGATTCATCCATGTTGATGCATCAGTAGTTCATGCCTTTTTTTTTTTTTTTTTTTTTTTTTTTTGTGGGCAATATTCATTATATGGATATACCATATAAGCGGTTCTGCAATTATTATCAGATAGGTGAGGTTGGCTAATGATTCTGCAATTATTAGATATCAGATAGGTCAGGTTGGCTAATCTTATGTATCTTTACTGATTTTTTTTGTCTGAAATTTTAGACAATAGGAAAAATACAATGCACCAAAAGTTTCTCAAGAAGAAATGCAAAGCTTATTACTACTAACTATAGCTATAGTATCATAAATATTAAAGAAATTGAGGTAGCAGTTAATCATATCATGAAGAAAACACCAAACCCAGACAGTTTTACAGAAGAGTTCTATTTTTGAAAGAACTTTCCACTCCAATCTTTTATTACAAACTCTTCCTGAAGATAGAAGAGGAATAATTTGCTAACTCATTGTATAAAGCTAGTATAACTTTAACAATAAAGTTAGCCAAGGACAAAATGAGGAAGGAAAATCTTACACAACTCATTTATGAGTATAGAGGCAAAATTCCCAAACAAAATTTTAGCAAACTGAATCTAACAGTATATAGATAAGATACTATATTCTGAAAACATTAGGTCCATATATAAATGCAAAGATATATTACTGCATTAACAGATTAAAGGAGAAAAACATGATCATCTCAATAGATGCAGAAAAAAGATTTGATAAAGTTTATTACCCATTTATGATTTAAAAAAAAACTCATAGTAAAATAGAAATAAAATGGAACTTCCTTAATCTGATAAGATAAAGTGTATCTACCAAACCAAATCAAACAAAAAACTATAACAAATATGACCCCAAAAGAGGAAATATTGGAAATATTTTTTAAATTAATAAGTTAAAGTTAATAAGCACAAGTCATGAGAGAGAAAACAGATAAATGGGAACTCCTCAAAAGTAAAAGCTTCTGTACCTCAAAGGAATTTGTCAAAAAGGTGATGAGACAGTCAACTCAATGGGAGAAAATATTTGGAAACCATCTAACTGATAAGAGACTGATATCTTGTACGTCTAACGAGAGCTTACAACTCAATGACAGCAGTACAAATAGCCCAATTAGAAAATGGGCAAAAGATATGAAAAGACATTTCTCTGAAGAGGAAATACAAATGGCTAAAAAACACATGAAAAAATGTTCATCTTCGATAACTATTAGGGAGATGCAAATCAAGACCACAATGAGGTATCTTCTCATACCAATAAGAATGGCTGCCATTAAATAAACAGGAAACTACAAATGCTGGAGAGGATGTGGAGAAATTGGAACTTTTATTCATTGCTGGTAGGAATGTATAATGGTACAGCCACTCTGGAAGACAGTTTGGTGCTTCCTCAGAAAACTAGGTATTGAGTTACCCTACGATCCAGCAATTTCACTTCTCAGCATTTACCCAGAGAACCTGAAAGCAGTGACAGGAACAGATATTTGCACACTGATATTCATAGCGGCATTGTTCACAATTGCCAAGAAATGGAAACAATCTAAATGTCGTACATCAGATGAATGGATAAACAAAATGCGGTACATACATACCACAGCAGTGAGAAGAAATGAGGTCATGAAGTATATGACAACATGGATGAACCTTGAGGACATGATTTGAGTGAAATAAGTCAGACACAAAAGGCGAAACATTGTATTTTACCACTGATGTGAACTTTTATTGTAGAATGTAGGGGACCTAGAGATAGATAGCAGTTAGTGAAGGGGGAACAATAATCTAGTAAGAACAGATAAGATATTGAGAGATAATCTTAATGATATGGGAATGTTCAGCAATGACTGGTTTGTTAATTTTTTTTGTGGTATAGAAGAGCATATTGGAAGCAATGAAGTTATTTCAGGATATTTGTTATTCCTGTTCCTTTGTTTTATTTTATCTGGAAACAGGTTTTTTTTTTTTTTAATAAATAAAGTTAATAGAAAATAAATAAAATTAATAAGTTGTACCTATTAAAATCAGAAGTTATGCACACTATCACCACTTCTATTCAACATTGTACAGGCAGTCCAATAAGACAAGAAAAAATAAATACATAAGGTTTAGAAAGAGAGAAATAAAACAGTCATTATTTGTAGGTTATATTTCTATTTCTACATTAAAAAACCCAAAAGGATCTACACAAAATTTACCAAAAATAATAGGGCTTAGCAAATGTTTCCATATAAAGCCAATACATCAAAGTCAACTCCAGTTCATTACCCAAGCAACAAACAACTGGAAAACCTAATTAAAACAACAGCAAAGATACCAGTTATAGTTAGCAATGAAAACTACAATGTACCTAGGAATAAATCTGTCAAATCTCCTCTCCCAGAATCACGAATTATAAAAACTTTACTGAGAAGATTATAGGCAGAGAGATATCCCATGTCTATGGATTGCAAGACTTAATGCAATTTCAATAAAAATTCAATTAACATACTGATTCTAATATTTATATGGAAAGGGTCAAAATAGTCAAGACCAATAATAATTAGAAGAATGAGATGTTTGCCCTACTATATATAATTACATTTTATAAAGTTGTTTCATTTGAGATAGTGAAGTATTGGTGCAGGGATTCACAAAATTGATGAATGGATCAGAATTGAGAGCTCAGAAACAAAGTCATACGTACTGTTCTGGTTTGCTAATGCTGCAACAATGCAAAACACCAAAAATGGACTGGCTTTTTAGAGGGGGTTTATTTGGTTACACAGTTACAGTCTTGAGCCATAAAGTGTCCATCAACAAAGGGTACCTTCACTGGAGAAAGGCTATTGGCATCCGGAAAACCTGTTAGCTGGGAAGGCACATGGCTGGCATCTGCTTGCTCCCAGATTGCATTTCAAAATTGCATTCTCCAAAATGTCTGCATCAGCTTCCAACGGCCGTCTTCAAAATGTCTGTCTCAGCTACAGCTTCTCTCAGCTTCCATGCATGCTTCAAAGTGTCCCTCTTGGCTGTAGCAAGCTCGCTCCTTCTGTCTGAGCTTATATAGTGCTCCAGTAAACCAATCAAGCCCATGCTGAATGGGTGGGGCCACACCTCCATGGAAACCATTCAACAGAGTTATCACCCACAGTTGGATGGGGTGCATCTCCATGGAAACAACCCAATCCAAACATTCCAACCTAATAAACACCAAAACATCTGCCCCCACAAGACTACACCAAAGAACATGCCTTTTTTCTGGGGGACATAATACATACAAACTGTCACATTCCAACCGCTAGATCCCAGAAAAACATGATCTTTCCATATACAAAATACATTCATCCCATCACAATATCACAGAAACTTAAATCATTTCAGTAACAATAGTTAAGTACAAGATCCCATCAAAATCAATTACAGGCGTGGTCGATCCTAAGGCATAATTCTCCTTTAACTGTGGATCTGTGAAATTTAGAACAAGTTATGTGCTTCCAATATACAAAGGAGGGACAGTCATAGGATAAACATTCCCATTGCCATAAGGAGAAAGTGAAAGGAAAACAGGGTTAACAGGACCAAAACAGTTCTTAAAACCCACAGGGCAAACTCCTTTAGATTTCAAAGTCTGAGAGTCATTTACAGAACGACATTGCATCCTTGGGGCTTGAAAGAGCGGGAGTCCAACCCTTTCTAAAGGCTTTTGTGGTAGCCCTTTTCTCTCCAACATATGGGTGAGTGCTCCAACATATCCACACATTGGGGAGACCAGCTTCTTCTCAGCTCCACCCTCCTCATTCTGTCCACCTGGAGGAACTAGAGAAAGAACAGCGAACTAAGCACAAAGCAAACAGAAGGAAAGAAATAACAAAGATTAGAGCAGAAATAAATGAAACTGAGAACAGGAAAACAATAGAGAGAATCAACAAAACCAGAAGTTGGTTCTTCGAGAAAATCGACAAAATTGATGGACTAGGCTAACAAAAGAAAAAAAAAGAGAGAGAGAGAGAGAGAGTGGATACAAATAAATACAATCAGAAATGGGAAAGGAAACATAACTACTGGCCCTGCAGAAATAAAGGAGATAATGAGAAGATACTATGAGCAACTCTATGCTAATAAACTAGACAACTTACGTGAAATGGACAACTTCCTAGAAAAGCACAAACAACCAACACTGACCTGAAAAGAAGTAGACGACCTCAACAAACCAATCACAATTAAAGGGATTGAGTCAGTCATCAAAAAGCTCCCCAAAAAGAAAAGCCTGGGACCAGATGGCTTCACATGTGAATTTTAACAAACATTCAAGAAAGAATTAATACCAATCCTGCTCAAACTCTTCAAAAAAGATTGAAGAGGAGGAAAGCTACCCAACTCATTCTATGAAGCCAACATCACCATAATACCAAAATCACACAAAGATACTACAAAAAAAAGAAAATTATAGACCAATCTCTTTAATGAATATAGATGCAAAAATTCTCAACAAAAGACTCACAAATTGAATCCAGCAGCACATTAAAAAAAATTATACACCATGACCAAGTGGGGTTTATTCCAGGTATGCAAGGGTGGTTCAACACAAGAAAATCAATTAATGTAATACACCACATCAATAAATCAAAGCAGAAGAACCACATGATCATCTCAATAGATGCAGAAAAGGCATTTGACAAAATTCAACATCCTTTCTTGATGAAAACACTTCAAAGGATAGAAATAGAAGAGAATTTTCTCAATATGATAAAGGCAATATATGAAAACCCACATCTAACATCGTACTCAATGGGAAGAGACTGAAAGCTTTCCCTCTAAGATCAGGAACAAGGCAGGGATGTCCACTGTCACCACTGTTTTTCAGCATTGTGCTGGAAGTTCTAGCTAGAGCAATTAGGCAAGAAAAAGAAATAAAGGGCATTCAAATTGAAGAGGAAGAAGTAAAATTTTCACTGTTTGCGGATGACATAATTCTATATGTAGAAAATCTGGAAAAATCTGCAGCAAAGCTATTAGAGCTAATCAATGAATACAGCAAAGTGGCAGGCTATAAATCAACACACAAAAATCTGTAGTGTTCTTATACACAAGTAATGTGCAACAAGAGGAAGAAACCAAAAAAAAAAAAATTCTGTTTACAATAGCAACCAAAAAAATAAAGTATTTAGGAATAAACTTAACAAAGGCTACAAAAGACCTATACAAAGAAAACTACAAGAAACTGCTAAAAGAAATCAAACAGGACCTAAAAAATGAAAGAACATACCATGTTCATGGATTGGAAGACTAAATATAATTAACATGTCAACTCTACCTAAACTGATTTTTACATTCAATGCAATATCAATTTAAATCCCAACAACTTACTTTGCAGAAATAGAAAAACCAGTAAAAAAATTTATTGGAAGGGCAAGGTGCCCCCAGTAGCCAAAAATATCTTGAGACAGAGGAACGAAGTGGGAGGTCTCATTACCTGACTTTGAAGCATATTACAAAGCTACAGTGCTCAAAACAGCATGGTACTGGCATAAGGATAGAGATACCAACCAGTGGAATCGAATTGACTGTTCAGAAATAGACTCTTGCATCTACAGACAATTGATCTTTGATAAGGCAGTCAGGCCAAAGCAACTGGGACAGAGCAGCCTCTTCAATAAATGGTGTTTGGAGAACTGGATATCCATTTCCAAAAGAGTGAAAGAGGACCCCTATCTCACACCTTATACAAAAATTAACTTGAAGTGGATCAAAGACCTAAACATTAGTGCTAAGACTGTAAGTCTCTTAGAAGAAAATATAGGGCAATTTCCTAAAGATCTTGTGATAGGAGGTGGTTTCCTAGACCTTATACCCAAAGCATGAGCAACCAAAGAACAAATAGACAAATGGGATCTCCTCAAAATCAAACATTTTGTGCATCAAAGGACTTCATTAGAAAAGTAAAAAGGCAGCCTACACAATGGGAGACAATATTTGGAAACCATATATCAGATAACGGTTTAATATCCCGAATATATAAAGTGATCCTACAACTCAACAACAGAAAGACCAACAACTCTATCTATCTATCTATCTATCTATCTATCTATCTATCTATCTATTTATTTATTTATTTTGATTGAAACTGATTTGTTTCTCAAGAGTTTGGGATTCCAGCATCCTGACCCAATATGGGAGAAGTTTGTCTTTACCAAAGTCAGAAAAATAAAAGAAAATGCATACATGGGCCCTCATCTCAAGTGGGCCCTGGCTTAAGAAAATCTTATCTATGACATCTCTGGTTCAGAAGACAAATTGGTGGGCTGGTTATTTGCCTTACAAAAGACTGATTCACTTAACAAAAGAGTTTACTCAAAGGTTCCTTTAAGAAGGAAAGCCCCCTGGTGCATTTAATGATATTGGATTAAAAAAAATGATCCCTACCATTCAAGGCACTGGACTGTAACTATGTGAATGCATTGTATTGTATTGTAAGAATGGAAATAAGAGAACTCTTTGAAAAATGGACCATTTTTGGCCCAAGGTAACACAAGAAGGGGGCAAAATGAGTTTTCTTGGCCTAAAATCCCCAGCTTTCTGGGGAGACTTTGGGAATTTATGTAATTTATTTAAGACCAACTAAGCCCAAGGCCTGTGACATGCCCATTTTGAGAAATAGCCTATGCCAAACTTTGGGTCAAAGTTCCAACTTTGCTCTTGCTGACCCCTGTCACCTGCCCTAATCATAAAGGCATTCAGACGTGAGCTCAACTCCATCCTGTGATCAACCCAATTTAAAAATGGGCAAAAGACATGACAGGACACTTCTCAGAAGAAGAAATACAAATGGCTCAAAAACATGAGAAAATGCTCAACTTCACTGGCCATTGGGGAAATGCAAATCAAAACCACAGTGAGATATCATCTCACACCTACCATAATGGCCATTATCCAAAAAACAGAAAATTACAAGTCCTGGAGAGGATGTGGAGAAAGAGGCACACTTATTCATTGTTGGTGGGAATGTAGAATGGTGCAACCACTCTGGAATACAGTGTGGAGGTACTCAAGAAGCTAAATATAGATTTGCCATATGACCCAGCTATTCCATTGCTAGGTATATACTCAAAGGAACTGCAAGTTAAGACACAAATGGACATTTGTAAACTGATGTTTATTGTGGCATTCTTTGTGATTGCCAAGGGATGGAAGCAGCCCAAATGTCCATCAATGGATGAGTGGATAAACAAACTGTGGTATATACACATGATGGAATATTATGCAGCTGTAAGACAGAACAAAAACATGGAACATACAATAACATGGATGAACTTTGAGAACATTATGTTGAGGGAAGTTAGAAACAGAAGGACAAATACTGTATGGTCTCACTAATATGAACTAACATTCATAAGCAAACCTTGAGAGTTAAAAGCTGATAACAGAGGCTACCAGGAGATAGAAAGAGGGTAGAGATTGGGCATTTGATGCTGAAAGACTACAGAGTGTTCAGCAGGATTGATTTTATAGATCCAGAAATAGGTAGCATAATACTGTGTGATGGTAGCACAATATTGTAAGTGCACTGAACAAAGATGCCTGTGAGTAAAGCTGAAAGAGGTGGGATAGGGGAATGTATGACAACAGAGGTAAAGATAGATGATAAACACCGGGACTGTATAACTTGGCAAAAACTGGAGTGGCCAATGACTGTTGCTAAACGTAGAAATATAAAAATGTTTTTACATATGGGAGAACAAATGAATGTCAAGCATGTAGATTGTTGAAAAAGGGATGGTATTTGGGGAAAAAACATAATCAAAGCAGATGGAGTCTATGGTCAGCAGTAACATTGTAGTATGCTTCCATTGAATGTAACAAAGGCAATATACCAAAGCTAAATGTGTATGAGAGGGGGATATAAGGGAGGGATATGGGATTCTTGGTGGTGGTGGTGTTTTCTGTCCATACTATTATTGTATTGTATGCCATTTTCTTTTTCTTTTTATTATCTTTTTTTATTATTCACCCCCCAAAATACTTTTTCATAGTAATCAATATGTTCAAGTGCTGACTGTGGTGATAAATGTACAACTATATGATGATACCGTGAACAACTGACTGTACACTGTAGGTAATTGTGTGGTATGTGAATATATCTCTATAAAATTGTACAAAAAACATCAATGGGGTAAAAGTGCTGGAGAAACATGGAGAGAGGGATGTATCTATCTACTGTTGATGAGGAGGCAGAATGCTGTAGCCTTCCTGGAGGTCAGTGTGGTGGTTCCACAAGAAGCTAAGTATGTGGGGGCCATAAGGTCCTGCAGCCTTGTTAGGGGGTATGTACTTGGAAGATCTGAGAGCAGACACATGAATGGACATTTATACACTGGTGATTATGGAGGCAGTATTCATGATTTGCAATGAGTGGAGGTGGCCTAAGGTTACACCGATTCAGGAACAGAATGGTGAACTGTGGTGTATGCATACAATGGAATATTGAGCAACTAGGAGAAGAAGTGAAGCTGTGAGACACGCAATGAGGTGAATGGATCCTGTAGACAGCATTTTGGGTGAAGTACGCCAGAAACAAAGGGAAACACTATAATGCCTCACCAATATGGACTAACTACAATGTGTAAACTCAGAACTGAATCTTAGAGCACAGCCTAACAGGGAAATGATTATTGTAATAGTGCCTAGATTGTAAGCTCTTACAGCAGTCAAATCTATTCCTGAATTGTAATGGCTATCTCCGAACTCTGAGATGCTGATGATCCCTTTGTGTATAACCTTACGGGTCTCTGGAACATCGGGTATCTGTGTGACACCTGAAACTCAGTGCTAGAGCTCAGCAGATATGAATGTCAGTATTAGGGTGTATAGCAACTGTTTAAAAAAAAAAGCTGAAAAAGAGCCCAGACTTCAATTAGAGATATGAATGAAGCAGATCTGGTTAAGACTAGGGCAGATCGGGCCAAAGGGTAAAGGTTGAAACTGACTGTGTGTTAAAACTTCAACTTCCATGTGAGACCAAGGGAAGAAATGTTTATTTGGTCCAGCATTTATATTTTCTAAACAATGTAACTTCTACAGTCAGTTTGTTCAGACACCACAATTACATGGAACTTTGAATAGGAAGTGAGATATGATAGGTTTGTATAGGTTAGAGTGAAATAGGGACACATCCCAAAGTAATTTGGACAGAGAATAAAAGTATATATACAGGGCCCCCCTGAGGAGCTGGGGGAAAATGCGAAAGTGTTGGACTTCCTCACCTGGATTGTTGCTGATGTTCTCACAAACATTGAAGACTGACAGCTTGGTATGCCAAGCCCTCTATCTTGGGGCTTGCCCTTATGAAGCTCATTACTGCAAAGGAGAGGCTAAACCTGCTTATAATTGTGCCTAAGAGTCTCCCCCTGAGTACCTCTTTGTTGCTCAGATGTGCCCCCTCTCTCTCTAACTAAGCCACCTTGGCAGGTGAACTCACTGCCCTCCCCGCTACGTGGGGCCTGACTCCCAGGGGTGTAAATCTCCCTGGCAACACAGGATATGACTCTGGAGGATGAATCTGGACTCAGCATTGTGGGATTGAGAACATCTTCTTGACCAAAAGGGGGATGCAAAATGAAATGAAATAAAGTTTCAGTGGCTGAGAGATTTCAAATGGAGTCAAGAGGTCACTCTGGTGGGCATTCTTACTCACTATATAGATAACACTTTTTAGATTTTAATGTATTGGAATAGCTAGAAGTAAATACCTGAAACTATCAAACTCCAACCCAGTAGCCTTTACTCTTGAAGATGATTATATAACAATGTAGCTTATAAGGGGTAACAGTGTGAGTGTGAAAACCTTGTGGATCACACTCCCTTTATCCAGTGTATGGATGGATGAGTAGAAAACTAAATGAAAAATAGGGTGGGATGGGGGGTGATTTGGGTGTTCTTTTTTACTTTTATTTTTTATTCTTATTCTGATTCTTTCTGGTGTAAGGAAAATGTTCAAAAATAGATTGGGGTGATGAATGCATAACTATATGATGGTACTGTGAACAGTTGATTGTACACCATAGGTGATTGTATGGTATGTGTCTACATCTCAACAAAACTGAATTTAATTAAAAAAAAAAAGTAAGCTCTAAACTAGAAGGTTTTTGCCAATCATATAACTAACAAAGGGCTAGCATTCAGAATACTTAAGGAACTACCACAAATCAATAAGAAAAATACAAACAGCCTGATAGAAAACTGAGCAAAGAACATGTGCTCACTTCATAAGCAATTAGAGAAAGGTGTGTGAAGACCACAGGGAGATACAATTTTATACCAAATAATTGACAAAAATCAAGACGTCAGACAAAACCATGTATTGGAAAGGACATGAATCAATAGGATGTCTTATAAATTTCTGTGGGGTGAGTGAGTGAAAAGTTTGTCCAACCACTTTGAGAAGACAATTTTGTATCATGCTGTAAAGCTGAATATTTGAAAAACTTACAACCCAGAAGTTCCATTCCTGCATGCATTCCCAAGAGGACCTCTTGCATATGTATATCTTGCTACAATCTTATAGAATTATTTTAATCTGTAGAAAGTTGTGATTTAATTTCCTTCTCCAAAGGTGTTTCCCTATCTAAAATATTATGTCTAGCCAGGGTACCTGATTCAGTTATGCACTCAGATCATGACTATAGCATAGGCAAGGACCTTCATCAAAAAAAAAAAAAAAAAAATGCATTTGCTATCCTCAAAAAGGGCCTTTGTGTTGAGGCCAAAATTAAAGGGAGAACACAGTGCTGGAATCAAACATAAATAGATAATAAATAATAGTATTACTAGGGGTCACCATTTATTAAGCACTTATTATGCGTCAGGTTATGTGTTCTGCATTTGATAAAATTTATTTAATTTAATCTTCACAAAGCCTCTCTGGTGCCATTATTAATCACATTTTTTAGATGGAACATGGGGAGAGAAGTAATTTTCACAGCTTCATATATGTTGTAAGTTGGGAAGTTGGGATTTTAACAAAGGCTCTCTGACTCCAGCATCTGTGATATGGCCATATAGAAGTTAATATGTTTTGGATATAAAATCAATTTCTCTTTACTTTGCAGAGAGAAAAACTCTGATTTATGGCTATGGGCAGTGGTCTGTTGTCTCCAGATGCTCTGTACTATTGTTGAGAAAGTATCAGTGTGTATCTGTCTCCACTAATGAAAAACTAAAATTACATATTAGATTTGCAGTATTGTCTAATAACGTTATCTTATATACAAACAACAATATAGATAGATGTACATGTGATACATCAATGTGATCTGAAGATGCATTTAAGATTATGCTGAAATGTAATTGCCTTGGTTTTCTCTAGTTATAATATTTCTTATCCAATGGAAATCATGAAGAGTATCTATTTAAATAGCTTTTCAAAATTTTAAATGAAAGATTAAAAGCTCAGTTTGTTTGAAAATTAATAATATTAAGGGTTAATTTGAGGCTATGTCATAAATTTGACCTGAAGAGTATTGACTTTGGTGTCACTGCTCCTCGGTTGGTGTATGTTTTGACTTTCTGCAAACAAAGCAAAGGAACCCACTTAATTTGTTATCCAAGAGTTATTTTGGTTATTACTGAAGAGGCAGAATATTATAGTAGAAAGGTCTGAGATGAAAGTTTAAAGACCTGGGATCTAGTCCCAAACTGACGGAATACTATCCATGTGAACTTGGATCTATCACTTCCTATTGGATATGATCTTGGGAGAGTTACTTAATCTCTCAAATTCTTACTTTCCTCCTTGTCAAAAATACAGACAATAATAGCTACCTTGCTAAGATATTAAAAGGGTTATATAATTAACACAAGAAAGCATCCATGGTAGACTGCCTGGTATAGGAATTCCATTTCCTTCTCTTGGGCAAGGTCAGTTACATCTTTGGCTTTAGTTCTCTCATCTTTAATAACGTTAATAGCATTTCCTATGTGCCAAGCACTGTTCTAAGTACTTTAAATACATATTTTGATTCATAACAACCTTATGAGGTAGGCCCAGAGAAGTTAAATAACTTGCCTATGGTTACTCAGCTAAGAAATGATGGATCCAGGATTAGAATCCCAGTAACTTGGTTCCAGATCCTGGGCTTTTAACCACTACACTATACTGCCTTTCTAAAAGAAGTTGAATGCTGTATCTGTTATTTATTGGCTGTTAGGCTACATAACAATCTGAAAATCTCAGAGACATGAAACAATAAGCATTTATTGATCACATGTTGCGATTGTTGTTAGGCTACTCTGCCTATCTTGGTGGGTTTCCTCATATGGCTGGGGGTCAGCTTGCTGCTAGCCTTGGCTGGGACAGTTGGAACAATTTGCCTCTGCTCCAGGTGTCCCTCAGGCTGCAGCATCCTAGTCTGGGTATATTCTTGTGGTATGTGGCAGAGGCAAAACAGCAAAATGGAATCACACAAATGCTTTTTCAGGCCCCTGCTTGTGTCATGTCTGATATTACCCCATTGGCCAAAGCAAGTCACATGGTTGACCCCAGTGTCAAAGTGGGAGGACATTACAAAGTTCCATTGCAAAAGCAGTGGATACAAGGAATGAAACATGAAGGCTGTTTTTGCAATTTACCACAAATGTCAAGGTCCACTTCTAAATTTCTTCTATATTAAGGATGACTTCTAAAAGTTGACCTCTGTCAAAAATAGCATCTCTACCAATTAAATAGAAACCCTGAAAACACACACACACACAGTTATAGAAAATAGGAAGAAACTCTTTCCAGGAATTCTCATTTCAGTCCATAATCCCAAGGTAATGGTGGTGATGATGATAATGACAATGACGAAGCTCACCTTAATGAGTTTACTATGTGGCAAGCACTGTTCTCAGCAGTTTGCATATTAACTCAATCCTTACAACTCTATAAAATAGGTGCTCTTAGTCATCTTCATTTTACAGATGAAGAAACTGAGGCTTAGAGAAGTTAACAAGTTATCAAGGTCACACAATTTTTATGCAAAATTTGCACATAAAGAAGCCTAAAAGTGTCTTGTTTTTTATTGAATTACGTCCAGATCTCCTTGCCATGGATTTGAAAGTCGTTTGAAATCTGACCTGACTCAATTTACTTATCTATAACTTCCATTGCTGTAAGGAATACTTTTAGACAGCTAGGAGTCTAGGATCTTATAGATGGGATTCATGCATTAAGGGAGACAACTAGTTGACTTAGAGGCTTATTCCAACCTCAAGAATCAGTGATTCTGTATATTTCCTAAATATATTTGGCTTTAATAAGTGTTGCAAGGATTCTTAATGTGAATAACTAAGCTTAGTTCTAGGGATGAAGAAAGTATGAACTAAAGCCATTTTACTCCTCTGCTCCAAAATAGAGTCTTTTGCTTTGATTTCTTTCTCACTCGTCAGCAGAGATCTTTGTACTGACTTAGAGGTTTCTTGAAAAGTTCTATTTGATTCAATCAGATGCTCAGAAGGACCAAATGTAAGTCTTTCTGGGAAATGATGTGAATGACATTAATATATGTCATTAAAATGAACATTTCTAATTTCACTGTGATTCTGTTTCACATAGTTGAGAGTTGAGAGATATATATACATTTCTTGGTATTTTAAGATGTTCAGCTGAACCTAGAAGCTGCTTTGTTCAACAGGTGGGTTTTCAGAAAAGACATACGAATGGAGCTCAGAAGAGGAGGAGCCAGTGAAAAAGGCAGGACCAGTCCAAGTCCTCATTGTCAAAGATGACCATTCCTTCGAGTTGGATGAAACTGCACTAAATCGGATCCTTCTCTCAGAGGCTGTCAGAGATAAGGAGGTCGTTGCCGTATCTGTTGCCGGAGCATTTAGAAAAGGAAAATCATTTCTCATGGACTTCATGTTAAGATACATGTACAACCAGGTATGTAAAAGGTGCTTTAAAAAGCTTTCTTGTTTCTGTGCTTCTGTCACTTTGTGTTTTTGTGTTCAATATTTCCATTTCTATTTACTCCAAATATGAACCAGTTAAAAAAATGCTATGATATATCCATCTCAACCTCAGTGCTTTGCTGCATTTCCCACAGAACTTATTTTTTTAATCTTTTCAGAATGATACATCATAGTGATATGATACAAACTTCATATCTTACAGTGTTTAAAATGTCAAATAACTTTTGTCATAACTTTTTAATTGAAATCACCTCCTTCCAACATTTTATTATGAAAATTTTTAAGAATATAGCAAAGTTTAAAGAAGTTTTCAGTGAACATACAGGTATGCCCACTTAGATTCTACCATTCACATTAACATTTTTGCTCTACTGCATGTATCTCCATCTATCCACCCCTCTCTCTATCCATCAATCCATCTTATTTTTTGATGCATTTCAAAGTAAATTGCAGATATCAGTACAGCTCCTCCTAAATACTTTATCATATATATCATTATTGTATATCATATATATCAGTATTTGTTTATAGATTTTGCTTTTAAGATAAAATTTACATATGATGAAATGCATAAACCATAAGTGTATACTAGCTGATATTTCAAATACATATACATGTATAGCCCAAACTATCAAGATATGGATCATTACTATTACCCAAGAAAGTTTCCTCTTGTCCTTTCCCAGTCAGTCCCCATCCTTAGCCCACCCTCAGAGGCCACTAACAATGATACAACGTTTGAGACAACAGTTAGGTTAGATATATCATGGTTTAGCTGAGGAGGCAGAACTAAGATAAATGAACTATTTAGAGCATCCAAGGGACCTAGGATGAACAAAAACAGGACAAATAGGAGACAGGAGTTGGGGAACAGAAGATGGAGAATGGAGAGAATAATGGTATTTTTTTATCCATTTTTATTCATAATGATTCTGGTGTAAATATGGATATTGAGGCAGAATAGACACACTAGGCAAAGAAACTTTATATTATGTATTTATACCACAACTATTCATCTTGGATTGATATTTTATATTTGAGGTATTTTTGAACAATTTTACAATATTAACTTTAACTAACATCTTCCATCTCTAACTTCAGTTCCAACAAATCAAGAACAGAACATCCAAAATAATTCCAGCTTTGAAAGCAAACAAAACTCTTACCACTTCCTATTTCTAGCATACGAATGTTAGTATGTTACTTAACACAGATGGAAAAATTGAATGAACAAAAATCAATGTGCTTTCCACTCTTTGGGATTATACAATTTTAGCCATATTCTTAGTTTTAACTGTTATGTAAACATTGGAATAAAATACTCAATAACACTTGTCATGCTGCTTGTGGTAAGTAGCATTTGCCCAGATTAAAGTATACCAGATTTGTTTTGTTTTTCCCTCTTTTTTTGTACCTAGTAGAGCATTCAGAAAGCAAGAAAGACTATAAATATTTGTTTTGCTGTTCCTTACATTAGGGCATGTATCACTGGCCTTGCTTACACCAAATTCTACTTTTATTTCTGCATGTATAATTATCATTCATATAAGAATGGCAAAATTAGATTTCTTACGTAACAACTTATGCCCTTCATAGCAGAAAAGGTGTCATTAAGCTTATTCTACACCTAGCATAATACCTGGCACATAGTAATCAATGAATAATTTTTGAATAAATGAATGATTGCATGCCTGAATGAAACAAGCTAAGTTATGTATTTGCCAAAGTAACTATTTGTGGGTTTTTTCCTTGTCTTTCAAAATAATTTTCAGGCTTAGTGTTTTTTTAAATATCTCATGTAGATCATTGACCTGAGTTGATGTTACATTAATGATATCATTATGCTAATTCCTAATCATCACCATTTATTCATTAAAGTATGTGCTCTGTGACTGTTTCCCAGGCATCACTTTATTAGACTAATTTCAATTATTACTTCGGTATTAAGTATTGACTACCTGCTACATGCCCTGCATTGTGCTAGGCACTATGACAGATATTAAAGAAGACATAAGATTCCGCAGTTAGGTATATCATGGTTTAGCTGAGAAGACAGAACTAAGGTAAATGAAATATTTAGAGCATCATAAATGCTAATCGACATATCTCTGAATGTAAGCAACATTAGAAGTTCAGGGAAGGGCATATCTGTATAGGCAGGAGTTATCAAGGAAAGCTTCATAGAGATGTTGGGACTTAGGATGGACTTTGAAGATGTAAAAGGTCTGGATCAGAAGAGGGGCAAGGGGGACATTCTGGATTAAGACAAACAGGAGAAAAGCTGTGGCAGTTGGAATGAGTATGGTATATGCAGTAAACATAGGTTATACCTTTTTCCCTAGAGTGGAAATTATGTATTGAAGGTAAGAAAAATAAGATTGAATAGAGGGAAACCAGATAATGGAGCCAGTTTATAAAAGAACCAAAATTGATCTCTTTATATAAGCCTAAAATGTTTTATAGAACAAGTCAAATAAAACTAAAAATTTTCTTGTATGCCAGTCTATAAAGACTTATTAATTCAAGAATTCTGTACTGAAATTCCACTTAATTAGTCAAGTTGTTTATTTTTTAGTTTGTAGGAGTTTTAGATTTGAGGATTATTTAATGAAGTCTTCCAAAAACTGATAACTTACTATCTCTACCAAAATATCAAAGTAAGTGTAACTACATTAACCAAGGTCACCAACGACCTAATTACTAAATCTTAAGTGATATTTTCCAGTCTTATCTTACTTGATCTTTCTCCAGTCTTCATACAATTGACAGTTCCTTCTCTTGTCTCTTCCTTTGGCTTCCCAAATCCCACTTATACCAGTAACCCACCTCTTCATTTTCACTGCCCTGGCTCTGGTTCAGCTATGATGATATTCCATCTGTGCATCTACGTAATTCCCCCCATTGCCTGAAGGAGAAAATCTGACCCCTTTAGGCACCTCACAAGACCTTTCAGAATCTGGCCATCTGCCTAGCCTTTCCTGCCACTCATGTCCCCCCACACTGCCATCTTGAGACTTAAGCAATAGCAAAGCTTTTGTATATATCCTGACATAAAATGCTCCCTCATACCTTTGTTTCTTTCTTTCTGGAATGCCCTTCCTGTTTGCTCACCTGGAAAATTCCTAAATATCCTTCAAATCTTAGCTCAGAAGGTTTATTGATAAGTCTTCCTTATCAATAAACCTGATGGTAAAAAGGTATGGTGTTAATGTCTTAAATGAAACTGAGTTTCAATTGCAACAATCACCATTTTTCAAGATCCTTTAAAATGCTCTTTTAAAAACTACTTTGGGCCATTTGACATAAAGCTTAAAGAGGGTGGGTTAGCATCCTATTGCATTCTCCCTGTTTCCTGTGAAGACCTGACCAAGAGTTAGGTACTTCTTTTCCTGCTTCTATTTAAGCCTTATAAACACCCCCATTTGGCATGGCATCATAATGATTTGTTAGTATGTCTATCTCCCTTTTAGGCTATGAACTTTTTCTGGTCTGGAATGATACCTTTTCATCTTTGCATTCCCAGTACCTAGAACCAAATGTGGTGGATAGTTGCTCCTCTATAATTCTTTTTGGATGATTAAATAAAGTATGCAAGAGATGTACGTATGTAGTTTCCTTCTGACTAGACTGGGAAAGAGATGAGAATTGGAGTGGGTGAATGGAAGAACTATGCAATCATATCCGGTTCCACATCATAAACTTTATTAATTTATAGGAATCAGTTGATTGGATTGGAGATTACAATGAACCGTTGACAGGTTTTTCATGGAGAGGTGGATCTGAACGAGAGACCACAGGCATCCAGATATGGAGTGAAATCTTCCTTATCAATAAACCTGATGGTAAAAAGGTATGGTGTTAATGTCTTAAATAAAACTGAGTTTCATTTGCAACAATCACCATTTTTCAAGATCCTTTAAAATGCTCTTTTAAAAACTACTTTGGGCCATTTGACGTGAAGCTTAAAGAGGGTGGGTTAACATCCTATTACATTCTCCCTGAGGGTAGATGAAATCATAAGGCCAATAGAACAGCAGATCATCAGGCTAATATCTTTACTTTTATTCAGTTGCTGTATTAAGTTCTGTTATGTTGGATTGCCAGTGAAAATTAATCATTACAGTAATAAGCAGCTAAGTAATAATTTGATTTTCTGTGGCACTCATGACACATGTAAGAAATTACATATTAAGTATACATTAATAATGGTTTTATTTAGTTCTTGTGGTATTGATGTTGTGGTAACCCAAATGCCTTATGTGTTGTATAAAATATCAGCAATGTACTCTACTTATCTGTAGGTTGCAGTGTTATTGATGGATACTCAGGGAACTTTTGATAGTCAGTCAACTTTGAGAGATTCGGCCACAGTATTTGCCCTTAGCACAATGATCAGCTCAATACAGGTATGGAATAAAATAAATCCATTTTTGTGGATGTTTCTTCAATTAAAATTATGAATATATATGTTTCTATAAAAGCATCATAGTGGAACAAACAACAGCAATGGTAAATCACATGTTATTTGGCTCAATTAGCATGCCAGTTCTTATGAATTCTATTAGAGTAGAGTTGTTTTTGTTACTGTAGTCTAATAATTGATCAGTTCTCAAATTACCTGCTATAGTCAGAAATGGCTACATTGTCTATAATTTTTTCTGCTTGAAGTCTATAATAAACTCAATAATATTTAATCTTTTAATATATGCAGACACATTGGTATCTCCTATTTTAAGTTATATTTAATGAAACAAGTTTTATAAATATAAGTTTTTGTTTTACATAGCCAGAGGAAACATTTCTAACTATGAAAACATTACTGTGTGTTCACGGCTTTTTAAAATACCTTAATAAACATTTAGGAGAGTAAATGTTTTTATATAAATTTTTTATCTCCCTTTCCTTTCCTTTTTTATTTCCTTTTCTTTCTTGAGTATTGTTTTTGAGGTTATCGTAGATTTTCTAAATTGTCCTGAAAGTCCTTGGAGATTTTACTAAACCATAGGACACATTTAAGATGGTTTTTAGATGGTTTTTAATCACTATAGAGAGCAAAAAGAGAAGGATGGTCAAGAAATAGAGAAGATCAATAGGCAAGGTAGCTTAAAAAGGCAGCAGAGGCAAAGGATTCAGGATGTAAAACAAGGCTGAAATAATGAGGTAAGGATCAGTGAGTAGGGAGAATAGGACTAGTGAAATGACAATTAAGGCATCACAAGCTGCAGAGTCTGTGTGGTTAGAGATGGACAGAAGGAAGAAGAAAGGCTGAATTTTTTTCTAAAGGTGTATGAGCAAATAAAGTATGTTTGGTGGATATAGAGTGTGTGTAAATAATGTTAATTTTTAGAAAAAGGAAAAAAAGAATGTCACCTTTGTGCTGTGATCTGTTAATGAAGCAATAATGCATATGTATATGGATGTGAGCATAATATTCAGAACCCAGCTTCTATGTGATGGAACTTTCTATAGATATAAATAAAATAATCATTTGTGAAAAAGTCAACTTAATTTTTCAAAGCAAAATTTTCCATATGGGTTCCTCAGATTTAGATTGCTATTATTTTGGTGTGTTCAGAAGAATAATCATTCTTATTGACGAATTGTTAAATTAGGTTCATAAAATAATTTTAATATTCTGTTTCCAGAGCAGGTGGTTATTGTATTTCCAGACCAATCTTATGATCATTGTACATGGCCCCTCAAGCTTCCTTTACTTCCCACTAAAGAGCTTATAAATGCCGTTATAAAAGAATGCATGTAAGACAGTTTGATTTTGTGACAACTGATATTTAGAAAAATATAAAATGACAAAATAAGTGCTTAGAATGATGTTAATTATTTTCTCATTTTGACTTTATCTTAATCAAGGTATATAACTTATCCCAAAATGTCCAGGAGGATGATCTTCAGCACCTCCAGGTAATAATATTTATCCTCTTTTTTGTATGCTTGGTAACCTTTTAAGCATGAATACCAGAACTTTATAATTTTGTTGGGCCTCCTTCTACTCTGGTAAACCAAACAATTTGAAAGGTTGAGAAACATAACCAAATGGGGGATGTCCTATTTCCAGACTTCTTTTTCAGGCTCTTTTTGGTTATGTTCATTCTAATTCATTTTTCAAGTTCCGTAATTTCAGTAAAGCTGATAGTTATGCCCTATATGTGAAAATAATGGAAAATTGAGTCGGGAAAGAATCTTTGGTTTAAAAATGAACCAAAATGATAAGCTCAGGTCCAAAAGTAAGAGATTTAGTTATTATTAGTATGATATATACTGGATTTTTTTTCCTGTTGTGCACTTTATAGCTAAGAACTATGAAGGGCTACCTGATGATAACTTGTAGAATTTTTTTTAGATCTAGAAGAGACCTCAGTGACCACCTAATTTATCATTCACATTTTATAGATGAGGAAACTGATGCTGAGGTAATAAGTGTCTTGCCAAAATTCATAAAGCTGGTTAGTGATTAGAATGGGGACAAAAACCTGAATCATCTGACTGGGCTTAGTGCTCCTTCCACTCTCCCAGCATTTAAATCTCAAAGAAGTAAAAGGTTAGATATTTTTTATAGATAGTTCACATCTTTGTTAATAATCTCTGCTCTTCTTCAGTCTGTTATTTTTGATTACATAACCATACCTAATATTTCTCTGGTAGTTTCTATCTGTATATTTCATAGAAAATTTTGCTTTCAATACATTATTTTACCTTGACAAGCACGGCCACATAGAAAAATGTGCAAGTTTAACAGATAACAAAGGATGATAGAGCAGGATAAGGGTTGAGTAGTAACATATGATGTTATAAATGTCAGCTGGGTTCACATCAGCATCGCTCCCAAATGTATTTTATATACCACACTGACCATTTTTAACAAATAGACAATACACTAAATAATTGTTAGATGTTTCTCATAATAAGAAAAATTACTTCTTCGGGCACGTACTATAGCCCAACTATTTTCTGAGCCAATGACATAGCATTGTTTCAATACCAATCTAGGGGTTTCTATAAAAGGATTGATTTTGGACTTAATAGTGAGTTAGTCATCTTTTTTTGTGAGGTCATTTAAAAATTGTGCCATAACTGACAACATCTCGGTCTTCCTTAGAAGACATTGTGAATTCAAATTATGTTAGAAAATGATTCTAATGAAAGTTTCTCATCCTTTGATCAGGGGCCCTTTAAGGATGATGTTTCAGACTTTCATTTAATCACATTAATCAGATGCCTAGTAAAGGTTTTACCATTTGCTATCTAGACTCTCTTAACTTTCACACGTGAAGAGGCGTGGTGGTGTGGGAGCTATTCTAAAGGGACGAGGGATGTGAATCCTCTGTATCAGCATTCTTCCCCAGCTCTGAGAAACCACTGTGACTTCTTATTCCTGTGTCTGAAGTGGCATTTCCTGCATGCATACAGGGAAACCCATTCGGCCAGCCTAAAAACTCAGCAGAGGACCAGTCAGTCACTCCATCAGGTCAATGTTCTAAAACCTTGCATTTCTGCCAATACAAAATCTCAAATCATTTTGCCTCATGATCTCAACTGGGAGCAATAAGAATTAAGGAAGGCAGTGTATTGAATTCTCTGCTTTTAAGTCAAATGTCTATATGCCTTTATAATAGCCCAGGCCACCAGGCTATTACATCTCCTGGGCAACAAACCTTGTAAATATTTATTACATAGTTTATGGATCTCTGGTCTAATCTATGCAAATTCTGTTTTGAAAGGTCATTTAACATGTTTCTTTTCCCTCCATCTTCCCCACAAATAATTGTCCCACATTTTTAATATAAAAGGTGTTAACTTTAAAATTGAAACTTTATTTTTAAAATGTACCCTGTCCTTAAATATTTAATTTCTGATTATTGTAGCTCTGATTTTCTGTTTAATATTTATTTTCTTTTTTCTTTTTTTTAATTTATTTTATTAAAATGATTACTGTAATCTTAATGACATAGTATTCTGTTTCAGTTAGGAAAAAAAACAAATAGAAGAAAACCAAGAAGTAAAATTTCGCAAATACTGAAGTTTCCTTTTTTTGTTTTGTTTTGTTTTGTTTTGTTTGGGTACGTGTGTGTGTGTATATATGTGATTTACCTTCCAGCTTTTCACTGAGTATGGCAGACTGGCAATGGAAGAAACATTCCTGAAGCCATTTCAGGTGAGTGGAAGTAAATTCTCATTAGATTTTCCTGAAGACTAATAAACAGATATATTAATTAGTTGAAAGGTTCATGTTTCTTTCTCTTTTTCTTTATTTCATTCAACTTTGTTAATAACTATTGGATGCTATTTGATACAAGGAGGAGATAGATATGAGGAAATAAAAAGATAAATAAGACATTCTTGTTCCTGCAAAGTATCAGCTTTTCTCCCCTGAACTCACCCCTGGAAATGTCACAGAATCCAGAAGAAAATTAATGAATTTGTTAAACATAAAACTAAAAACAACCAATAAAACAAACAAGACTCCTGGGGCAACAGATGGTCGTTGCCAGTCACACCAAAAGCAGGTTGAGCGCAAGAAACAAGATATTGGACAGGGGAGAGACTTTGGAGGGGCCCTTTGCTTTCTTATACATTGACCTGAGTGGACCATTACCTGTTCCCTGCTGCTGGGTATCAGCTAACCCCCTCCAGGAGCAGAGGAACATCAGGTTGGATGGTGTTCTAGTTTGCTAATGCTGCTGGAATGCAAAACACCAGAGATGGATTGGCTTTTATAAAAGGGGGTTTATTTGGTTACACAGATACAGTCTTAAGGCCATAAAGTGTCCTAGGCAACACATCAGTAATCGGATACCTTCACTAGAGGATGGCAAATGGTGTCTGGAAAAACTCTGTTAGCTGGGAAGACACGCGGCTGGCGTGTGCTCCAAAGTTCTGGTTTCAAAATGGCTTTCTCCTAGGACGTTCCTCTCTAGGCTGCAGTTCCTCAAAAATGTTACTATTAGTTGCACTTGGGGTATTTGTCCTCTCTTAGCTTCTCCAGAGCAGGAGTCTGCTTTCAATGGCCGTCTTCAAAATGTATCTCATCTGCAGCTCCTGTGCTTTCTTCAAGTGTCTCTCTTGGTTGTAGCTCCTCTTCAAAACATCACTCACAGCTGCACTGAGTTCCTTCTGTTATGTCAGCTCATTTATATGGCTCCACTGATCAACTTAGACCCACCCGAATGGGTGGAGCAACACCTCCATGGAAATTATCCAATCAGGGTCATCACCCACAGCTGGGTGGGGTGCATTCCAAAGAGACACTCAAAGAATTACAATCTAATCAACACTGATAACGTCTGCCCACACAAGATTACATCAAAGATAATGGCATTTGGGGGACACAATATTTTCAAACTGGCACAGATGGTATAAGCAAACTGTCTGGTTCCTTATTGTTCTCTTTTGCTCTTCCTCCTCTTTATATACCAAGGATGAGGAGATTCTAACTAAGTCAAACACACTTTGAAAACAGTACCTGAAAGAGGACTAAATTTAAACACCAAATACTGTCCACCTGAAGCATGACCCTTTTACCCTATGCTTACCAAAGTGAGCCCAAGCTAAGCCCAAAATTCAGCTTCTCCTCCCATGTACACATCCCCAGCAAAGATGCCTTATCCTCCTGGGGGAATGTGAACACCCCTAGGAATCTGAACAACTGATAAAAGAGCAAAGTAGAATTAATTGATCTGTCTTAGTTTCCCAGGCTGCTATGACAAAACCACACAATGGATTGGTTTTAACAGGAATTTATTGTCTCACAGTTTCAGAGGCTGGTAGGCTTGCTTCTTCCTGGGGTTGATAGCATTCTGGCTGGCCAGCAATGCTGGGGTTCCTTGGCTTCTGGTCACATGGTGATATCCTCTCCTTTGTCTTCTGAGTTCTACTGACTTCCTGCTCCCAGCTCCATCCCGTGCCTTTCTCTCTGTAAGGCCTCCAGTAAGAAGATTAAGGCTCATCCTAATTCAGTTAGCTACACCTTAACTAAAAAGTCACATCTTCAAAAGATCCTATTTACAGCCGGTTCACACCCAAGGAATGGGATTAAGATTAAAAACATGTTTTTTTTTTAATTCCTGGGGTAAATAAGTCAACCTACCACAGGATCAGATAGAAAATAAATTAAAATGAGCTGTATTAGTTATCTATTACTACATAACAAATTACCCCAAGCACAAACATTTATGTCACACTATTTTTTAAATCATATTTTTATTGTAGATTGGAATAGATAGATAGATAGATAGATAGATAGATAGATAGAAGTGGTAATTTTCCAAGTGCAATTTAACAAGTAGTTAGCAAATTTCAAAGAATGTTATGGGTTACAGTTCCACAGTTTCAGTTATTTCCTTATTGTGAAATATATATACAAAAAGATAATATCTTTCAAAGTATGATTTAACAAGTAGTTAAATAGGAAATTTCCAAAAACATTATGAGTTACAGTACCATAGTTTCAGTTATTTCCTTATTGTGAAATATAACATATACAAAAAGGTGATAACTTTCAAATTACAATTTAACAAGTAGCTATAGAACAAATTTCAAAGGATGCTATGGGTTACAGTTCCACCATTTCAATTCTTTCCTTCTAGCTATTCTAATACCCTAGCAAATAAGAAAAAGAAAATTATATAGAGATTCAGTACTCGTAATCCGTTGTTAAATTCCATCTTCTCCGTTGCTACCCTTCCTCTAGTTTAATCACTTCCCAAACTTTGGGGATGTCTAGGCAGTGACCACCCTAACTTTTTCATGTTGAAAAGGGGTGTCGACTTTATGCAAAAAGGGGACACATGGGTAATGGTCTTGAAGAGGCCTTTGCCTCTGGGTTTTGGGAGTTAGCTGTTGTAGGAGCTCTCTGAAGGATTTAAGTTTCTGAAGAATAAACTTAGTGACTGAAACTTTTATAGAGTCGCAGATAGGGATCTGGGTATTCTTTAGGGTTTTCGGGACTACTGTTGACTTGGGTTTATCATACTGTGGTCATTTGGCATATCTAGGTGAAACTTGCATAGGAGTAACCTACAGGACAGCCTCTTGTCTCTATTTGAATTCTCTTATCCACTGAAACCTTATTTTGTTGCCTTTCTTTTCCGCCTTTTGATTAAAGAGGCATTCTTAATCCCTCAATGCCAGGGTCAGGATCATTCTTGAAATCCATAACCCATATCGCCATGGGGCTCCTGTCCCATGTTGGGGGAAGGGTGATGAATTTATTTGCAGAGTTGGGCTTAGAGAGAGAAAGTCCACATTTGAGCAACAGAAGAGGTTCTCTGGAGGTGACTGCTAGGCATAATTATAGGTGGACTTAGCCTCCCCTTTACAACCATAAGTTTCACCTGAGAAAGCCTCAAGATCAAGGGCTTGACTTATAAAGTACAGGGTTCCTAAGTTCACATAGCATATGTTATATCCACAATAATCCATCCATATCTCACATTATCATCACTTAGTTGTACAGTCCTCATCACTCTACATTTTAAACAATTCTCATGACCCAAAACACCTCACAGATTTTTCAGCCCTTAATTATTTGTCCTTAGTATTTGTGTGGTACTATTATGGTATTCCTATTAATAATGGTCCCTGTTATGCTATAGATAGATTTTTCCCATATACCATTCTGTTGTCAACTCTTTGTACCGGTGTCATACCTTAGAAGTATATCATTCAAGCACCTATCTATAATTGTGGTGCTGACCTTTGGGATATATGCCTTTAAACAACCCCTTTCAATCCTATTCACCTTCAATACAGCTCTGATACTTATAATCCCATTAACAATCATCACTCCTATACATTCCCATACCTTTTAATTCACTATCATTAACATATCCAAACATATTGGATTATCATTCCCTTTCACTAGTTTCTGTCTATCACTAGGTCTCCAATATTCTACATTATAAGGCATTGATTTTACCTTGTTCAGGGAGTTCATAGAAGTGGTAACAACAATATCTCTCCTTTTGTTTCCGACTTATTTAACTCAGCACTATATCTTCAAGGTTCGTCCATGTTGCCATATGTTTCAGGACCTTGTTCCTTCTTACTGCTGCATAGTATTCCATCATATGTATATACCACATTTTGTTTATCTACTCATCTGTTGGACCACACTTGGATTGTTTCTTGGCAGTTGTGAACAATGCTGCTAGCAAACATCAGTGTACAAATGTCTGTTCATATGTCACACTGTTTTTGATGGTCAGGAATTTGGGAGTAGCTTAGCCTGGGTGGTTTTGACTCAGGGTCTCTCATGAGGTTATATTTAAGATGTCACCCAGGAGGACATTCTCTGAAGACTTGACTAGATCTGGAGTATCCACTGCCAGGCTCACTCACATGGCTATTGGCAGGAGGCTTCAACCTTGCCACATGGGCCTTTCCATAGAGCTGCTCACAACAGTCTTCCCCAAAGCAAGTGATCCAATTGTAAGAGAAAGTGACTATGAGAGAAGATGCAGTCTTTTATAATCTAATCTCAGGAAATGACATACCATCACTTCTGCTGCATTCTATTAGTCATGCAGACCAATCACAGCATAATGTGGGAAAGGACTAAATAAGGTTGTGAGTATCTGGAGGCAGGAATCTGGAGGGGCCATCATGGAGGTCGGCTACCATAGCAGTGTTATTAAGTCTTCTTAAAGAAATAAGGTATGAATGCCTTATGCTTCCATTAATAGTAGATTAAGTCATTTGGATTAACATTCTTCCTGGCAACAATCATAAAACCTAGAAATAAAATTAAGGTTTGTTTGAAAGTATAAGTATTAACAAGATAGTAAAAACTTGTTGAGATCTAAGGGAAGATAGAGGCCCAGAGAGGTGGTCTCAGACTATGGGACTGCTTTTGTCTAAAGGTATTTGCTAACTCTAGAGTGAGCAGCTGAAAGGCTGAATGGCACTTTTCACAGTTTCCTGTTGTTGGAGAGATAGAGATTGGAGTCCAGGTCATGTAAATAGGGGATGGCCCTGATACACCTTCTTGCTTTGCAACCTGGGATAAAAGATGAACAAGAAATACAAAGCCCTCATAGGAACTGTCCTTTAGCTTTGAGTCATATCAATTCCTGAAATTGAATTGAAGTAATCGCAATATACTAGTGATTTCAGGTGTCCAGAATTACTAGTGTCCCCAAGCTCCTAACAGAAGCCAATATAAGTTTTCCCTTTATGGAAACTAAAATAATCTTAGCATTCAAATGATTTCTATAACAGTTTTGCAGCAGTTTCCAGCATACTTTTAAAAATAGCCAGGTATATGAGGAGTCAGGACTAAATAAATGAAAAAAAATAATAAAAAAACACAGAAAATACAAATGAAAGAAATAGGCCCACGAGAGATACAGATAATGGAGTTATTAGAGTTTTAAATAGTTATCCTTGCTATTTTCAAGGAGGAAAAATACATGGTTAAGAATTTCAACACAAAACTGGAAACTATAAAAATGAACCCTATGGAAATTATAGAACTGAGAAATACAGTAATTTAAATTAAGAACTCAGTAGATGGGTGTAAAAAAGCAGTTTACACACAGCTGAAGAGAAAAATTATGAACTGGAAGATAGGTCAGATAAAAATATCCAGAACTAAAATTGGAGGGTTAAAAGACATAGAATATAGAGTGAGAAGGCCTACTATGCCTGTTATTGGAGTCCCAATAATGTTTCAGAAGCAGTATTTGAAGAGTTAAGTGCTCAGAACATTAAAAAACTAATGAAACCTGATGAACCATAATTAGGAGAAGTAAAAGGAAATCCACTCTTTGGAATATTATAATGAAATGTTGAAAACTTAAGACAAAGAGAAGAAAAAAGTAGATTACTTTGAAAAGAGCAAGAGTTAGACTGACAGAAACAGTTGAAGCTAATCACATATTTAAATTGCTTAAAGCAAATAGCTGCCAATGTAGAATTTTCAAACAAGTCAGAGCATCCTTTAACTAAATTAATGGTGAAATAAGAACATGTAAGGCCAAGAAAAGCTAAGAGAATTTAACAGTAGACCTGAACTAAAGGAAATAGTGAAAAAGGTATTTTTTAGACAGAAGGAAAATTATTCCAGATGGCATATTAGAGACACAGGAAGGAAGAACAGCAATGAAAATGGTAAATATGTTAATAAATATAAATTAATATTCACAGTCTAAAACAATTTGGGGTTTAATATGTGTATGTGTATATAGATTTAAAATACACAAAGCATGATAAAAGTCAAGAGGGGGGTTAAATGGAATTAACCGTTTAATTAAAGTGCATTTTCTTTGAAGAGGATAGGAACTTTAATATTAAACTCCAATAAGTCAAGAGTGTATATTGCAATCTCTAGAGTAATAATTAAAAGAATAGTGAAATGGAGGGTAAGTTACAAATGCAAAGAAAATAAAAATAAAATAATTTTTTTTTAAATTTGATTAAGCACAAAAAAAGTTAAGAAGAAAAAAAGGAATATGGGGGGGTGCATAAAGAAGACATTTTGTATACGATAACTTTAAATCCAAACATAACCGTAATTATTTTAAACATAAATGAATTAAATGCTTCTATAATAAGATGATGCTTTTTACTTGGGACAAAACTAAAACCTAAAATATGGAAAGATGAAAGAGGATGGAAAAATATATTATCATGTAAACATCAATGCAAAGAAAGCTAATGTAGCTATATTAATATCAAATGAAGTAAATTTTAAGGAAAACACATTACTAGAGATAACAAGGTATTTCTTAATAATTCAAGAAGGAATTGTGAATAAACAATGGTAAATATGTAAGCAAATCTAAGCAAACATTGGCTATATGTTAAATAATTTCCTCTCTCTCTTTTTTCCTTTAGTTACCCTCACTATTACTCTTCAGTTCTGTGCTCTTCTCCAGACCTCTCTCTCCATTCTTTTTTTCTCAGCTGGTAGAGCTCCCTTTAATATTTCTTTCAGGGCAGGTCTCTTGTTAACAAATTCTCTCAGCATTTGTTTGTCTGTGAAAATTTTAAACTCTCCATCAATTTTGAAGGAGAGCTTTGCTGAATAGAGAATTCTTGGCTGGCAGTTTTTCTTTTTCAGAATCTTAAATATTTCATACCACTGCCTTCTCACTTCCATGGTGCCCCTGAGTAGTCAGTACTTAGTCGTATGTTGTTTTTCCTTGTATGTGGTGAATCGCTTCTCTCTTGCTACTTTCAGAAGTTTCTCCTCTTCAGCATTTGGAAATCTAATCAATATATGTCTCGGAATAGGTTTATTTGGATTTATTCTATTTGGAGTTCGTTGGGCATCTTTGATTTGCATATTTATATCATTTAGAAGGTTTGGGAAGTTTTCCTCAACTATGTCTTGAACATTCTTCCTAGCCCTTTACCCTTCTCTTCTCCTTCTAGGACACCAATGATTCTTATCACTTCATGTTGTCCGTTATTTCTCTGAGATCCATTTCAAAATTTTTTTCCCATTTGTTCTTTTGTGTGTGCGCATTCAATTATTCTGTCCTCAAGTTCATTTATCCTCTTCTGCCTCTTCAAATCTGCAATTGTGTGTCTCTAGTACATTTTTAATTTATCCACAGTGTCTTTTATTTCCATAAGATCTGCTATTTTTAAATTTACTACTTCAAATTATTCTTTATGCTCTTGTAGAGTCTTTTTGATTTCCTTTATGTCTTTAGCCATCTCGTTGAAGTTCTTTTGGAGATTTGTTTGTAGGTCTTAATTAATTGCTCCAAATTTTGTGTCTCTTCTGGCTTTTTAATTTGTACATTTGGCTTCTCCATATCTTCTATGTTCTTCAAGCCCTTTGTGATTTTCTATTGGCTTCAGGGCATTTGCTTGTCTTGATAAGTTATTTTGGGAAATGCAGGATCATTTGAGCATTTATATATAATTTGGTAAAAACTACAGCTTGTTGGGATGCAGTTTCCCAATCCTACCAGCAGATGGCAGCTCTCAAGTATGTCTTCCCCGAACTTCTCCTGTGCGGTGGGCTGAGTCCAAACCAGGTCGGGAACCAGTCAATGCACCGGATCTCCGTGTGCACTGGAGACTGCCTGTCCTAGGGCTGTGACATGGGCCCTGAGCAAGTAGTCAGGGAGTCCGCTCAAGGGCACCCTACAGATGGAAGGTGGATCCTGCCTAATCGCTCCCTGCCTGCTATGCGCCTGTGAATCTCTGGAGTGTGGGAGGGGCTCCTGATGATCATCAGTATGGTTCCTTTCCCTTCCCCGCTTCTCGCTGGTGCACCCCACAGACTTCTGTTGGGGGAGAGCAGATGCTGCCCATCAGGTTCCCTCACAGGAGCAACCTGCTGTCTGGCTGTGGAGGATCACCTCCCCTGCAGACTGTCAAGGTAGGTGCATGGGAGTGGAGAGCCACTGCTCACTACCTTGCCCAACGGGGGTCTCACTGCTGTGGGCCTGGGGAGGGTGGGGCAGTCCAGACAGGAATGAACTCACCCTGTTCTTCGAGTCAGCCGCTCTCTTCCTTTTTTGTCAGTGTCCCCTCCACCTACTGTGGGGGACACTCTATGGCCAGCCACACCCCAAAACCATGGTATTGGGTGTCCTCTGGCCCCTGTCTAGTTACTTTCATGAAGGAGAAACAGATCTAACAATTAAGAACCAAAGGATAAAATGGTTGGTTCAAGAACTCCCTTCACAGTAATAACTTTGAATGTGAATGGCTTAAACTCTCCAATTAAAAGATACAGACTGGTAGAATGGATTAAAACATATGACCCATTGTTAATGCTATTTACAAGAGACTCATCTTAGACCCTGCAACATAGAGACTAAAAGTGAAAGGATGGAAAAAAAATTCTACACAAGCTGCAACCAAAAGAAAGCTGGGGTAGCTATACTAATATTGGACAAAATAGACTTTAAATGCAAAGATGTCATGAGAGACAAAGAACACTGTGTTTTACTAAAAGGGATAATTCACCAAGAAGTAACAGTCATAAATGCTTATGCACCCAATCAAGGAGCTCCAAAACACATGAGGCAAACATAGGCTAAACTGAAGGGAGCAACAGACACATCTACAAAAATAGTGGGAAACCTCACTACACCACTCTCTTCTAAAGATGGAACAACTAGACAGAGGACCAATAAGGAAATTGAGAACTGAAACAACATGATAAATGAGTTAGACTTAATAGACATAGATTGTTAACATCCCAAAGTACCACGATATACATTCTTCTCCAGTGCCAATGGAATGTTCTCCAGGATGGATCATATGCTGGAGCACAAAACAAGCCCCAATAAATTTTAAAAGATGGAAATTATTCAAAGCCCATTCTCTGACCACAATGGGCAACAACTGAAATCAACAACCACCAAAGAACCAGATCTTTCACAAATATGTGGAAGTTCAACAACACACTCCTAAACAACCAGTGGATCAAAGAAGAAATGGCAAGAGAAACTGGAAAATATCTAGAGACAAATGAAAATGAGAACATAAAATACCAAAACCTGTGGGATGCAGTGAAGGCAGTGCTGAAAAGGAAATTTATAGCTCTAAATGCATATATCAAAAAGGAAGAAAGAACTAAAACTAAAGACCTAATTGAACAGCTGAAAAGGCAAGAGAATGATCAGCAAACTAACCCTAAAGCATGTAGAAGAAAAGAATAACAAAGATTAAAGCAGAAATTAATGAGCTGGAGAAGAAAAAACAATAGAGAGAATAAATAAAACCGAAAGTTGGTTCTTGAGAAGATCAACAAGATTGACAGACCCTTAGCTAGACTGAGAAAGTCAAAGAGAGAAGACCCAAATAAACAGAATCAGAAATGAGATGGGGATAATTACTACAGATCCAAAAAAAAAAAAAAAAAAAAAAAGTCATGAGAGGATACTATGAACAACTGTATGCCAACAAGCTAGACAATTAAAAGGAAATGGACAATTTCCTGGAAACACATGAGCAACATAGACTGGCCCAAGAAATAATAGAAGACCTCAACAAACCAATCGCAAGCAAAGAGATCCAATCAGTCATCAAAAATCTACCTATAAATAAAAGCGCAAGGCCAGATGGCTTCACAGGGGAATTTTACCAAACTTTCCAAAAAGAATTGACACTATTCCTGCTCAGACTCTTTCATAAAATTGAAGAAAAAGGAACACTACCTAATTCATTTTATGGAGCTAATATCACTCTGATACCAAAACCAGATCAAGATACTACAAAAAAGGAAAACTATAGGCCAATCTCCCTAATGAATATAGATGTAAAAATCCTAAAGAAAACACTTGCAAATTGAATCCAAAGCACATTAAAAGAATTATACACCAAGACCAAGTGGGGTTCATTCCTGGCATGCAAGGGTGGTTCAACATAAGCAAATCAATTAATGTAATTCAACACATTAACAAATCAGAAGGGAAAAATCAAATGATTATTTCAATAGATGCTGAAAAAGCATTTGACAAAATTCAACATCCCTTTTTGATGAAAACACTTCAAAAAGTTGGAATTGAGGGAAACTTCCTCAATATCATAAAGGGTATATATGAAAAACCTACAGCTAGCATAGTACTCAATGGTGAGAGACTGAAAGCCTTTCCCCTAAGTTCAGGAACAAGATAAAGATGCCCACTGTCACCTCTATTATTCAACATTTTGCTAGAAGTTCTAGCCAGAACAATTCGCCTAGACAAAAATATAAAAGGTATCCAAATTGTGAAGGAAGAGGTAAAACTCATCATTTGTAGATGATATGATTTTATATTTGGAAAATCCTGAGAATTCAACCACAAAGCTACTTGAGCTAATAAACAAATTCAGCAAAGTGGCAGGATATAAGATTAATGCACATAAGTCAGTAATGTTTCTTTATGCTAGTAATGACCTAACTGAAGAGACATAAAAAAAAAAAAAAAAACAATTCCATTCACAATAGCAACTAAAAAAAAAAGTACCTAGGAATAATCTTAACCAAAGATGTAAAAGACCTCTACACAGAAAATTACAAAATTTTACTAAAAGAAATAAAAAGGACCTAAATAGGTGGGAAAATATTCTGTGCTCATGTGTAGGAAGACTAAACATTGTTAAGATGTCAGTTCTACCCAAATTGATTACAGATTCAACACAATTCCAATCAAAATTCCAACAACCTACTTTGCAAACTTGGAAAAGCTAGTTATCAAATTTATTTGAAAGAGAAAGGGGCCTTGAATTGCCAACAATGTAGTAAAAAAAGGAAGAACAAAATTGGAGACTTACACTTCCAGACTTTGAAGTCAATTATAAAGCTATAATGGTCAAAACAGCATGGTATTGGCATAAAGATAGACATATTGATCATGGAATCAAATTGAGAGTTCAGAAATAGAGCGCCAGATCTACAATTGACTGATTTTCAATAAGGCTCCCACACCCACTGAACTGGGACAGAACAGTGTTTTCAAAAAATGGGGCTGGGAGAACTAGATATTCACATCCAAAAGAATGAAAGAGGACCCCTACCTCACAGCCCATACAAAAATTAGCTCGAAGACCTCACTATAAGAGACAGTACCACAAAACTCCTAGAAGATAATGTAGGGAAACATCTTCAAGACCTAGTATTAGGAGGTCACTTCTTAGATCTTACACCCAAAGCACAAGCAATGAAAGAAAAAGGTAAATGGGAACACCTCAAAATCAAAGGTTCTGCGTCTCAAAAAAACTTGGTCAAAAAGGTGAAGCTGCAGCCAACTCAATTGGAGAAAATATTTGGAAACCATATATCTGATAAGAGACTGATATCCTGCATATATAAATAAATCCTACAACTCAACAATAGTAGTATAAACCACCCAGTTATAAAATGGCCAAAAGATATGAAAAGATATTCTTCCAAAGAGGAAATACAAATGGCTAAAAAACACATGAAAAAAATGTTCATCTTTACTAGCTATTAGAGAAATGCTAATGAGAACCACAATGAGATACCATCTCACACCAATAAGAATGGCTGTAATTAAACAAACAGGAAACAGTAAATGCTGGAGAGAATGTGGAGAAATTGGAACTCTTATTCATCGCTGGTTGAATGTATAATGGCACAGCTGCTGTGGAAGACATTTTGGTGGTTTCTCAGAAAACTAGATATTGAATTACCCTATGAGCTGACAATTCTACTTCTCAGTATATACCCAGAAGATGTGAAAACAGTGACAGGAACAGACATCTGTAGGGCAAGGTTCATAGCAGCATTATTCACAATTGCCAAGAGACAGAAACAATCCAAGAGTGGATAAACAAAATGTGGTATATATATATATGATGTAATACTATGCAGCAGTAAGATGGAACAAGGTCCTGAAACATATGGCAACATGGATGAACCTTGAAGATATAATTCTGAGTGAAATAAGTCAGACACAAAAGGAGAGATATTGCATGTTACCACTTGTAGAACTCTTTGAACAATGTAAAATCAATGTCTTATAATGTAGAGTATTGGGGACCTAGTGATAAACAGTAGCTAGTGAGGGGGGATGATAATCTAATATGTTCAGATATGTTAATGATGGTGAATTCAAAGGTATGGTAATGGATGGGGTGATGATTGTTAATGGGATTATAAGTGTCAGAGCTGTATTGAAGGTGAATAGGATTGAAAGGGGCTGTTTAAAGGCATATATCCCAAAGATCAGCACCACAATTATAGATGGATGCTTGCATGATATACTGCTATTTTATGACACTAGCACAGAGAGTTGACAACAGAAGGGCATATGGCAAAAATCTACATGTTGCATACTAGGGACTATAATTAATAGGAATACCATACTGGTACTACACAAATCTAGGGACAGATAAAGGCTGACAAGAAATACAAGATGTTTTGGACCATAAGAATTTTTTTTAATGGAGAATGATGAGGATTGTACAACTAAGTGATGATAATGTGAGATATGGTTGGATTATCATGGATGTAACATATGCTATGTGAACTTAGGAACCCTGTACTGTATAAGTCAAGCCCTCAATCTTGAGGCTTGCTCAGGTGAAACTTATGGTTGTAAAGGGGATGCTAAACCCACCTATAATTATGCCTAGGAGTCACCTCCAGAGAACCTATTTTGTTGCTCAAATGTGGACTTTCTCTCTCTAAGCCGAGCTCTGTATATAAATTCATCACCTTCCCCCCGACGTGGGACAGGGCTCCCCCCCCTCCCCCGATGAATGAATCTTCCTGGCAACATGGGGCACGAATTCCAGGAATGATCCTGACCCTGGCATCGAGGGATTGAGAATTCCTTTTTGACCAAAAGGGGGAAAAGAAAGGCAACAAAATAAGGTTTCAGTGGCTGAGAGAATTCAAATAGTCAAGAGGCTGTCCTGGAGGTTACTTCTATGCAAGCTTCATCTAGATAAGCCAAATGACCACAGTATGATTAAGCCCAAGTCAACAGTAGTCCCGAAAACCTTAAAGAATAACCGGATCCCTATCTGAGACTTTCTGGGAGTTTCACTCCATGAGTTTGTTTTTTGGAGGCTTGAATCCTTCAGAGAACTCCTATGCCAGCTAAGCCCCCCCGCACCACCACCAAAAAAAAGTAAAAAAAAATAATTTCTGATTTGAGTTGGTTAAGAAAGACAGAACCAAAATACTGTATAAAAACAATATGTAATTTTATCACTCTCAGGAGTACTGGTAAAATTAACTAGACTTTTAAAAATCAAATGTGGTTGACAAAATTTCAAGAGTACAACTAGAGTGTTATATAGCATAGAAGTAGAGTATATAACGTCCAGAGGAGTAAAAGGGTGGAGAAATGGAATAAGAAAAGAACAGACAAATAAGCTATACTTCTATCAACCCAAGGAAGATAAGAAAAAAAGAAACAAGGAAAAAGAGGGACAAAAAGAAAGCACAAAGCAAGGTGGTAAAAAAATCCCAAATATATTAATAATTTCAGTAAAAATAGAGTAAAATCATTGGTTAAAAGAGATTGTCAGTTTGTACAAAAATTAAAATCTAGCTATGTGCTATTTATAAGAGACAAAACAAAAGAACATGTTCATTTGAAAATAAAAGGATGGAAAAAAGATATATGAGTAACACACTAAATGAAATATGGGACTTGAAGTGGAAATTAATCATTTAGAATAAAAAGGTTATAAAAGGTTATAAAAGGTTCACTTCACCAGGAAGATGTAACATTCAAAATTTGTACAGCGAATAACCAAATATATAAAGCAAAAATTGATAGAATCACGAGGAGAAACTGGTAAATTCATTAAACACAGCTCTCCTAACTATTGCTAAGTCAAGCAAACAGAAAATTGATAAAGAGAGGTTATGAAGCATAGAATTAAAAAGCCTGCTTTATTGCACTTATATAGAATGCTGTCCTTAGCAATAGAGAATAGACATTACTCTTAAGCATTTAAGGAATATTTATAAAAATTTCCAACATACTTAGCCACAGAGCAGTTCACAAATTTCAAAGGATTGAATTCATGCTGGCCTCTTTCTGTGACCACAGAACAATTTAGTTAGAAATTAATAAGAAAGTGCTAACTTAAAGCATATTTTGGAAATTTAAATATGTACTTCAAAATAATTCATGGGTCATAGTCTATGTAATAAAAGAAATTTGAAAATACTGAGAACTGAATGATTTTTAAAAATACTGTATAATCATAAACGTTAAAACAACAATGTGATACTATTTTGTACTCATTAGGTAGACAGAAAGTAGAGACTTGGGTAATACAAAATGATTAGCTGGGGTTAGGTAAATGGGGACACTCATATCCTGTTGGTGAAACTCAGATTGGAGTAGACAGTCTATGGAGCAGGGGAAATGTTAAAGGATATTTATTGTAGCAATTGATAGAGTAGTGGTAGCAGGAAGTTGGAGGTATGGCATCCAAAGGCAATGAACCGGAAGTATATACAATGGCATGAATAGAGTGTTAAAATTTATGCTGAATTAAGTAGAAAAAAGGTTTGAGATCTATAACATACCATTTATGATTATTTAAAACACTGTACATACACAGAATAATATATATTAGAATGAATGTAGTTGGAAGCCAACAGTTGAGAATTGGGAGAGGGAATGTGAGAGAAAAAAGATAAAGCAAGAAAGGGTCCTTGTAGGGATAGATGATGGTATGCTGTGGATGAAGGAATATAAATCTCTCCCCTGAGGTCTGGGGAAGATGTTGAGGGGAAGAGGTGAGGGAGAATAAAATCAGGCTTACCAGTCCTGGCTATGTGGTTTAGACTTGGTTATCTTTTTTGTTTTGGTTTGTTTTTTTAATTGTTAGGTTGACAGTTGAAGTGTTGTATGGTAATTAGGCTATTGCTTTGATTTTTCTCTTTTCTAAACTTTTAGACTGGGGAATGCCTTAGTAAATTCTGAAAAGCAAATTTAAGTCTTACCAGCAGGTATCACTGTTCCATATACTTTACCAGACAAACTAAAGCCAAAAGAGACCAACCAGTGCCCTGATAAAAAATAAAAAATAAATTGACTTACTGCCTTTGGTTAAAAAATACCAATGAGCTGAAAACAAACAATAGGAAAAACTTTAGGAAATTATCACTTGTTGGTAAAATGTTGGCATTATGAAATGTCAGTGAAAAGGGAAAGTTTTGACAGATGCAACTTAAAAAAAATGTTAGAGCAGTTGTAGGTTTATAGAAAAATCATGCAGAGAATACAGAGTTCCCATATATATCATCGCCCCATGTAATTTTCCCTATCATTAACATTTTGCATTAGTGTGGTACCTTGGTTACAATTGATGAACCAATATTATTATTATTATATTGTTAATTATAGTCCATAGTTAGCATTAGAATTCACTCTATGTTGTTCGGTTCTGTGGGTTTTTAAACATTTTTTTCTGTACCTATATACAACATAAAATTTCCATTTTAACCACTCTCAAGTATACAACTCAGTGGCATCAATCACATAACTCTTAAACAGGTTTCAACTTGTAAATCTAAGTATCTGAAATTAAAATGAGGAACTCATTAAGTAGCAAAAATGGCATCCAAAGCCATTTAATAATACTTGAAATTAAAGAAACCAAATTCAAAATAAAAACACTATACCTCATAAAAATAAAAAATAAAGTGCAAATATACTCAAATCTCGGAACTTTTAAGATATCACAAAATAACTCATTTAAATTAGAAATTGCATATAGAAAAAAATTTCAGCTTAACTTTTAAATGAAAGTTTGATTACGTCAGAAGTAGAAGATCACCTCTGCTGTTCTCTCCCTTTATCTGAGAAGGTAACAGCTTTATTCACTGGAAAAATTATGGGGAGATTTTGGACATTGCCTGAGATAGTGAAGTGAGGGGTAATATAATTTAAAAATAATAATTTTGTACTAAAACTAAAGTCAACAAATTTAAATAGAAGAATTCTTAACTGAAACAGAGCAAAATTATGATAATAAATGATCTATCACAGGCAGCAAAAGTAAGGGCAATTAGCCAAATGAATGGCAGAATTGAACAGATTAATTTGATTCTTAAATGAAATGCCAATTTGTATCAAGCTCTCATCAAGCCAACAAAAAGATGTCAGTATATTTTAAAAACAAGTTTTTAAAAAGGAAACTAAAAGCTAAGTAAATTCAATTTAAAGGCATTATTGAAGTGTAAAGTTTAGCCAATGGTTTGCTGGTAAATGTTTATAGCTGACTAAGGAGGGAGAAGGAAGAGGACCTCAAGTTGCTGATTTCTGTGGTCGATTTCAAGCTACCAACATGTGACCTTGGTTGATTTCAAGCTACCAACATGATGTCGACCAACTTGCAAAATTACTCAGATTTTTAACAACTCGTTTTTGCAAGCCTGTACATGTGAGCTCTTGTACTTATGGAAGTATAATTCGTAAGACAAAACATGGTGAAAACACCATGTTTTGCTTACACTTGTTTTGTTTATTCTGAGCCCTTGAATCTTAAGTATGATAATCCAGCCAAAGCTATTGCATCAATGTATCTATTCTATAAATAATAACTAGCTTCTTTAATAGCTCTAAAAAAAAAAAATTAGGAGTTCAAAATGTTTAGCAGAGCATGACTCAGTACTTTTCCATTAATTTAAACATGACTATATGTAATATCTATACATATTTTGCAAGGACTTTGGATAATAATTTCCAGTTTGCTCTAAGAACCTGATAATAATAAGAACGTATTATCTTGCCAGGTGTGTTAGGAGATTTGTCTCTATTTTGCTCTGCTAAGCATTTTTCTTCTTTAGTCATTTGGACTTGTATAAGCCACACCTGTCTCCACATTGCTCTGGGTTGGAATGATTACATCCTTGGGTTGGGATCCTTATTACTAATTGTGGAAATTTTTCAGAGTTTTCCGACATTACTCAAAGTTCACTTTAAATATAGACTGTTTCTCAGTGCTGAGCATGGCTGTCTTCCTCTGTTGCTAGGTGCTAAATGGTCTGCCATCCAGTTACTTGTTATTACCCCAGGAAGGGCTCATTTTCCATTCATGTGGCTCTGCATCTTTTTCTGCATGTGCTTATCACTCATCTCTGCTCAATTTTGCTGGGCTGTGGTGGGTGGAGAGAGTTTTTACTTGTTCTATTGTGTAGGGATAGCAGTAAGTTTGTTATTGGATCCAAGCTTAAAAGGTAATTTACTATTTAACTATTCATGCCCTCTATACAGGCTACAAAGAAATAGAAACATACCTCAATTTACCAAAGTATTGCATTCACAAGATTCACCTGAGTTATTTTTTTAGAACTCAGTATATTTCCCAATGACATTTTTACATGGTGGGTATGTTCTAAGCCAATCTACAAAAGCCTGTTTAATCTAAAGAAAACTTAAGTGCTTAAACACTAGTCACAGTAGTCCTGCACCTTGGTCCCTTTAAGCTACTCCTAGAGCCCTTAATATATCCAGCTATTCCTGACCTCTCTGGGGCATCAGATTCCCCAGATAGATGGGGCCGGCAGTGTTTAGGTTCTGTGGCTAACGGAGAAGAGATGGGTTTTTGTGATGTCTGCAGCCTTGGTGATAGATGTAGAGTAAGATTTCTTTAGAAAGTGATCTTCACAGCACCTAAAACACCTAGAGTTAGAATCACCAAGAGAACTTATTTAAAAGTTTAGATTTCTGAGCCATCTAGGAGTTCTATTGAATCAGAATCCCCAGGGTTAGAACCAGGGACTTTGCACTCTCCAAGGTCATTCTCAAGCACATAAAGTTTGAAGACTGATTTAACAACTGGACACAACTTGGCAGAGGGCACCTAAGGCAGAGGAGGTTCTGGTTGAGAGATGGGGTGCCATTTCTCTGTACAAGTGGTTAGTAAATTCAGGTTTGCCTATTATAATAAGCATAAACCCTAAAAAAATTTTCTGCACCAAAGTTGAATTTCCTTCTCTTAAAAGCCTTATTTCATTCTTGGGCATATCTTTTAGTACTATTTACATTTATTCTCTTCTCTTTCATCTCCTCAGTATCAAGTGCTTCACTTTCTGGGTAGTTAATTCATCCCAATTTTCTCACATAGCATTTTTATTAACCATTTTCTAGATATTGGAAATAGATTTAAATCCTTTTTTTGTGAAATAAAAATTAAAAACTCAATTCTTCATATCCCTTTTGATGGAGATGTAAGTTTTATTGAGTGAATCAGTCCATGCCAGTTTTAAGATTAAACTGAAGTTTGCTGGGAAACAATAGTAGGAAAAGAATATAACGATATACTATTATATTAGTAAAAGCCTTCTGTTTCTTTACAATTTCTCATTCAAATTGAGCGTATTTAAGGAAAATTAGGAATTCTTTTATTCTAGATAACTTAATTATGTTTAAAAACTCTTTATTCCCATGATTTAAGAATGTTCATTTGCAGATTTCTTTGATAGTGATTTCAGCTATTCTGAAACAAAACATTCCGGGTCAAATATCTGTGGTGATTTTAACTGCCAAGTAATACCAGAGAAATGCATGACTTCACTGAGAAATGAGAAGCTGTTGCCTCCCTGCTTGGGCTGAAATTTAAAGGAAAAGATATGATGATAGAACTAAGGAAAAGGACAGCCATCTGAGAAAGCTGCTCTACCCCATGTTCTGCCCAGAGACCAATTTAGGAGATCTGAGAGCTGCATGAATTAGAATAAGTATTCATCTGGCTGTGTAGAATTAAGTCAGTGGTATAGACCAGGATTCTCTCAGTGTCCACATTTAGGTGCATGAAATATCTAAATGAGCTATATAACAATAATTTATTGAGCACTTGTTTTGTGCTAGGCATTGTGCTATGTTATTATTCAAATAAATGTTCGTTACAGTTTTATAAAATAAGTAATATTACTCCTTTTTATTCTTTTCTAACTGATGAGGAAACCCTGAGGCTTGAGTACTTAAATAACTTGCCCATGGTTACATAGCTCTTTAGGTTACAGAACTGGCCTCCAACCTAGGCCATAGGCTCAAAGCCCTTGCAGTTAACCATCATCCTTCAGTGCCTCCCTTTCCCCTCTTAATGCTAGCCACTTATTGAGCTATATCTTGTGGTCTTAGTTTTTCATGTGCACATCCCATCTGTTCCGGTTTACTAATGCTGCCATTATGCAAAATACCAGATGGATTGGATTTTATAAAGGGAGTTTATCTGGCTACAAATTTACAGTTCTACAGCCATAAAAGTGTCCAAACTAAGGCATCAATAGGAGGATACCTTCACTGAAGAAAGGCTGATGGCGTCTGGAACACCACTGTCAACTGGGAAGGCATGTAGCTGGTGTCTGCTGGTCCCGGATTGTGTTTCAGCTCCTCTCTCAGCTCCTGTGTGTCCTTAGCTTAGCATCTCCAAATGTTCCTCTGTCCCCAACTCCAACATCTCTGAGCATCTCTGAAAGCTCCCAGGCATCTCTCCAAAAGTCTCTCTCAGCTGCTCTGAGCTCCTTCTGTCTGTGAGCTCTCTTATAGGACCCCAGTGATTTAATTAAGACCCACCCTGAATGGGTGGGGTCCACATCTCCATGAAAATAATTTAATCACGCATTTCCACCCTAATCAAAAGACTAATAAATCTGCCCCCACAAGATTGCATTAAAGAACATGGCTTTTGAGGGATATGATATATCCAAACCCTCACACCATCTCACTAACTAAATTATAAATGCCTTAAAAATGGGAGCTTTGTAGTTAACCTAAATCTAGAGCACCTACCACAATACTTTTCATACCACAGATCCTCAATAAATGTTTGCTAATGGTTATATATATCTATATCTTTGGGATTGTACATAGTTTGCAGATAAGTTAACTCATTGGACGCAAATTTTGAAAACCTGGAGTCAAGATCTGTTGTAGCTATTATATATCCGATCTAATATAGTCTCTTTATATCTTTAAGATAAGACCAGTAAACAAACAATATTAAGTCATAAATTGATGTGAATGTCCAAAATATTTGTACTGGGCATGGCCCCTTCTTGTACTGCAGAAACACAATCATGAAGTTCTTCTTCAATGGGTAACTGTAATAGAGTTTCATTAGTTGATCAACAAAAAATACTGGATATTTTTGGTAGCAATAGTGATTGTGCTAAATGTGGTACCATTCAGATTTAAAGATGATCCTAATCTGATCTGTAGATGCTTCAGATAGCCAAGGCTGTAATAGTTCTGAGGAAAGGAGGATAAACCTTGGCTACTGGATCCAGAAATAGGCCTAATCTTTTTATATTTACAAAAAGAAGGATTTATGATAGGTTGAAAGGGATTAATTTTTCTGCCCATGTCTTTAGAGACTTTTGCCCAAAGCTATTTTTCAGTTTCTTTTTCAGTCAGAGACAGTGTAGGTATTCTTAGCTAATAAGGGTCATTGGTTCTTCCAGGGATTTTCTGCTTGCAACTATAGGTGTCCTTATCTATAGGTTTCTGATTCATAGAGAACAGAAGACTTTTTGGTGTTTTTATCTGGAGAGCCATAAATTTTTTTGATTTCTACCTTAACTGTCCAAGCCTCTCTGAAAATATTCATCCATATATCGGAGATTTCTAAATTGATAATTTCTCATTCAATGCCTGAGCCCATTTTAAAAAAGAGAGGACAAGTCTCCCTTTATGTCAGTGATTTAGGTACCCAGATTATTGTTTGAGACAGTTTCCTGAAGTCTGCTTTTAAAGTCTACTATTGATTGATCTTTATTTTGTTTTTACAAATTTGAATCTGTGTTCAGTTCAGCCTTAAGGAAAAGTCTTCTGAAGTGACCATCAGTAGTTTTTCCCTATTTTTCTTGTCCTTTAAAGGCCATTACACTTTTTAAAATATATTATTTATTTTATTATGAACTGCTGGTTATTTAAATATTCACCTGGTCTTGTTCATCCTATAGCTTTGAAAACTTTTTTCTCATCTGAGGGAATAACAATTAAGTAAACTAGTTGAAACAGAACTGATAATTCAGGATAATGAGTATCTAACTAAATCCTGAATTCTGCAGCAAATTTCTGTCATCCTGGGTTTTTAAAAATCCTTTATTTATCGTCCTCTACTGGGCTCTACACTATTATTTATGACTTCAAATGTTTGTATCTGAGAAAATTAGGCTAATTTACCCTTTTGACTTTTACCTTTACCTGTATGTGGTTGACAAATCAAATTTCAGCATGTAGAAAAACTGATGGATTTTGAAATATAGTCTGAAATGCATAGAATTCCATACGTGACAAATGAAAAACATACAAATTATCTTGGGATGGGATGGGGGCAGTGGAATACACTATAGCTGGTTCATACCAGCTCATGAGAGCTAATTATTAAAGATTCAGGAATTAAGACAAGCTATTTACTAACCTGGTAGTAGCGTGAAATAGTTAAGTATTTGCACCACAGAAATTGGCAAATGCTACCAGTCATGGCTTTTGGGGGGTGGCTGGAGAGCCAGTTTACCAGCAGATAGCTAGATGGGGCCATCAGACTAGGAACTTAGAAGTTTAAACACCGCCGTTAATTTTATGATTACTGTCTAGATTGCTTATTTGAAAACAAAACAAGGCTTCGTATTTGTTCCTGTTCTGCACATGGTCCTCCTTATATCAACTTGGGAAGATGTCTAATGGGAAAGACCAAGAAAAGAAAGTTAATTCTACCAAGAAATATGCAAAATATAGCCAAATCCACATACTTGGTTTCATTTATCCTGGTTCATTAACCTCTATTTTGCAAAAGTTGCTTTCCAGCTAACCTCTACTTTCAAAGCACATGTTTTAGGTAGAAGTGTTCTAAATAGAAATCATTATATTTTATTTTGACAAAAATTTGGGAGCTGGGCCTTTCTTTAAAGATAGTAAATATGGGTATTTTTTATTCTCCCCACAAGAATCAAACAAACCAAAATTGTGGGTGCTGGGGTGGAAAGAAAGGCCTCCATCTTAGTGAAACAAGAAATGTTCATAATCACAAACTAAGAAGTATCCTTGTGGAAGGAAAGGGTATGTGAGGCAAGGATTTTATATGCAGCAAATTGCTTTTCAAGTATGCAGAGCACAAACTGTTATCATATGCAATAATGTAAGAAGTATTTTTCCTATGAGCCCTTAACGAGAACTCTATTAGAGAATGAGCACCAGATAACCAAAATGACTAGAGAGACATTGACATTAGGACTGGCGGTAAGCACAATACATTTTCTTGTAGAACTAAGACTAAATGAAGGATAAAAGGGTAGAGAGCATCATAAGTAATGTCTATATTCAAAAAGCAAATAGAGAATGAGGAGAGCATATGCCAAAGAAATGTTTTTAAATGCATTCATTAAATGTTTTTAGTAGTTGATGATAGTATTGGTATTGCTATTTTGAGGCTGTTATGCATTTAATATAGCATAAAACATATAGTAATTATGGGATATCCTTATTCAATAATCCCTTATGCCTAAAGAACCAAGATTCTTGCTGAAGAAGAAAGGAGATAAAGATGTAATATAGAAGTTAAGTAAAATTCTGTAGTCCTCAATTTGAATTGGAAGTGTCAATATGAATTCATAAGATATTTTATCATGTATATATAATTATATCCTAGTTCTGCCCAACTGAAAAGACCTAGAAATAATGACCAACCAGTGGCACTCCCCAGATTGTGTCTTCAAGTACCATTTCCCACCAAAATAAACCAGTTCTTCTTGGAGAATGCCTGAGTCTAGGTCTGGGGCAGGAAATGAACTTGGAACATCTTATCATATCCACTACCATCATGTCAAAAGGACCCAGGAGTCAACTTGAAGAGGCTCCCATTGGCCAATAATTTACAATTTCAACTTAATTAAGAATAATTGTAGTAGACTAAAACCCATCAAACATGCTTAAATTTTTATATTCACAGTGATGTTTAAAATAATGCCTAATTGGTCACCTTCTGCGAATGGTAAAGAAGCAATTTATTATCCTAAAACTGGCAAACATGCGGGAGGAAAATCTAGCATTTATCCTTCCTTTCTATATGAACCATATCACTGGGTAACCAAATTTATAAAAGTATTCCAACTGATAAATTAAAAAGAATTGATAGAATTTCACCAGTTTGTAAGCACCAGTGAATCAATAGATTAAGCACTGAGCAACAACTGCTAGCTTCACAGAAGGAGAGATAATCTTATGCTATGATTGAAGAACACTGCACTTCCTACAGCCTTGCCAAAAAGAAATAAAACCTGAATCAGGTGTAAAGTACGGAGAACAAAGAAACATGTTGAACTGTCCTATAAATATGCAGTCAGCAAGATCCAAGTTTGGGGAAACTCCACAAGTCAAATTCCCAGGTTCTTCAACAAATAAAATTGTAAGGAAAAGGAGGAGATGGAGGAGGGAATCTGTAGATTAAAAGAGACTTAAAAGACATACTTCATTTTTATTGGTTATGGTGGATTTATTTGTGTATTCCAGTTTGGACATGTTCTTGGTTTTGGTCCATTTTGTGGTGGGTGTGGACCCATTGTAAATAAGTTATCTTCAAGATGTTACTTCAGTTAAGGTGTGGCCCCACTGAATCAGGTTGGGCTTTAATCTGCATTACTAGAGTCCTTTACAGGCAGAGTAAAAGGCAGATGGAAAGAGAAGCTAGGAGAGGCTACCATGTGCATTGCCATGTGACAGAAAAGCCAAGGACCAAGGATCACCAGCAGCCAGCCCCAGAATGCCACAGTCTTCGGGAAGAAAGCATCACCTTGCTGACACCTTGATTTTGAACTTCTCATAACTTCAAAACTGTGAGCTAATAAATTCCCATTGTTTAAGCCAACTTACTGCATGGTATTTGTTTTAGTAGCCAAGAAACTGAAATAATGGGCAAGACAGAAAAATAAAGACTTCATTAGAAACTCAGAAAATATAAACATTCGGAAAGATTAAAGATATCTAATATCATAAAAATCATTTTTACTTCTTTTAAATCTCCTACATGTTTTTCCAGAAGCTAAAACATGAATTATCTCTTAAACTAACTTATAAAAGCATGTTTAAATCAGCCTTCAGATATTTTTCATCAAATTGTAAATTACATGTTTTATACTTACCTTCAAGACAGTGCAGCATGGATTTTGAAGGAAGACTCAGGTTTAAATGCTATCTCTTGCATCTCTGGCTGTGTGACATCAGGCAAGTTACTTAATGTCTGAAGTGGGAGTGGAGGTATGATTTTTGTATATCTCCTCTGAAGGGAATAATATATTATAACCTATCTCTCGGGGCTGTTGTGGGGATACATGAAATACCATATGTAGAATCTCTTGTAGTACTATGATTGGCAAATAATAGGCACTCAATAAATGAAAACTACTATTGTGGTTTCAGTATGTCTGGATGCGGTCCCAAAATTTTGTGGTTTGAAAACTCTTCCAGATGATTCTAATGATTGTCAAAATTTGGGAAACGGTCCCTGATAAAATCCTTCTGAGTGCAAACAAATATTCAGCTTCAAGGACGTCTGTCAGTGCATTGCTTATAATAGCAAAAAAGCTGGAAAACATCTAAATGTACAACAATAGGAGATTGGCAAAATAAATTATGCTTAATCCTGTGTTATAATGTATGTGGCCATTAAAATCAAAAGTAACAGCTAACATAGTACAATGTGCTAGGCAGTGTTGTAAATATCTTCAGTGTATCATCTCATTTAATAATCCTATAAGGTAGGTACCATTATTGTGCCTATTTTACAGATGAGGAAACTGAGATACCAGATGGTTGAGAAATTTGCCCAATCACAGAGCTGGACCATGGCGTGACCAAGAAATAAACCTGATTGTCTGATTTCACAGTTAAATATGTTCTTAATGACTATATCTTATTGGCTCTCAAAATAGAAGAAAGATGGTATGTAAAACTAGAGTGTGATAGTAGAGCTGTTCATAATCTATTTACAAGTGAAATAAAAACAGATTACAAAATAATATTCCCGGTTTGGTCACATTTTTGTAAAATTTAAAAACATATATTCATTGAGGAAGAGAGAAATGGTGCAGGGTTTGAAATATGGAGGATGACATGGATCAGCGTGTCATGGACCAACAAACTACCAACCCTGTAGAGGAGCTCCTGGATCTCATCAGGCTCATCCTTGATGAGCAGATTTATGAGAAAATGGAAATGACCGAGAGCTTAGAGACAGAGTGTATGCTTATGATCAACATTTAAATATGTAATTGGGAGACGTGGAAGAAACTGTCGATATAGAAATTGATGGAGAAACAGTGAAGAGATATAAATCAACAAAATGGAATGTTTCAATGCTCTTTGCCTTGCGGGATGGTGCTGTACTAGTTGCTCCTCCATTGGGAGTTGACTGTAACAAGGAATTTATCCTGTGTGGAAAATAGGAGACTTTGTACAATTGTCTCTTTAAATATAGAAGATATTCATACAAGAAAGCTGTGTAAATTTAGATATTTGAAAAATGACCAAGGATTCTTCCGCACCTGAAATGAGTTGATTTCCAGATAACTCACAAGTTCTTAAGCTGAATGGCATTTTAGTTTTTCCCAACCCTTCCAATAAATGTAATCACCAAGATATAGAGCTCTTTTTCATGAGTTGGTTTGCTCCAATGTTTTTGCAAACACACACACAAGCATACATTCATTGAAATGTGATTAGAAGAATATACACCAAAACAAGATCAGGATTTACCTTTGGAGTGAGGGTTTTTATTTTCTTCTTTTTGCTTATCTGTATTTTCTAAAATTTCTAGATTGAACATGGTTAATTTTATTATAAGAAAAGCAAACAAAAATAATAAAAAGAAAGAAAAGAAGAAGAGGAAGAAGGAGTAGTAGAAAAGAAAGCATACCTCCCAAGAATAGAATAGTCTGCACTGGAGGTGGGAGGAGGTAGAGAGCCACCTCAGACTACTGATTGCCCTAGAAGTGAATGTAACAGTCCTAAAAGGTTTATCTAATAATCATTTAATTAAAGCTTTAAGATGAGAGGCAGATCACATGAGAAGTGGAGAATATAGCTGGAGAAACACAGGTTGACATTGTAAGACCATGGGAAAGGTGAAGGCAAAAACCATGCAGTGCCATTTTTATTTTCTACAGCCTAATGAAGATATTTCTGAAAGTCAAGAAGAATACTGAGGAAGGAGTGGAGGAAGAGAACAGAAAGCAATACAGAGAGTCTGTGACCTACAGAAATTTGCTGTAAGAATATTAGAAACAGCAACTCAAAATAGGATTTCAAAATCCTACTTTGTTCCTCTCCTCACCTCATCCCAAATTATTAATTTACCAATAAAACTGGACCAATTCAAAATAAACCTGAAATGAATAAGGGACTTAAGTGTAGAAGCTGCAAAATAAGAAGGGAAAGAGAAAAGTGACATTAGAAAAAGGGAGATGAAGAACATACATTGCTAGAGGAATTAGTTTAAAAATACACCAAGATTTCAAACAGATGGTTAAGCATAGTTTCAAAGAAACAACAGAAAGCATGAACTTTCCTTAAAAAAAAAAAAAGAGGCTTAAAGCGAGAGAAGACAATAGGAGAGGATAAAAATTTCATTGGATGGTCAGGATATGGAAGAGAAAAAATTAACATTGTCTAGATCCAAGGCATATCCAAAATGTGGTAAAACAATTGAAAATGCCATCATGGGAGATCAGAGGAGATAGGCTCAAGAAAGCGAGCAAAAGAAAATGAAAGAGAAAAAAGAGATAGGAAAATTGTTAGACAAGATAACAAATATGGAAGAAATGCAAAGGGTAAATCACCGGAGACAGATTTATCATGAATCTATTAAAATTTAAGTTCAGGGCTTTTGAGTCACCTGGACTCCCTCCAAGGCTCTGGAAGGGGCCCTAGAAATGTGTTCATATGGCCATTATTTTTGTAAAATGTGTAAAACTAAGATATTTAACATGCAATCAGTTACAACTGCTATTTCTTGCCATTCCTACATACTCTCATGTCAGGTGGTATTGGAGTAGTCACAGGCAGTTTTAGAGTCCAGCTAAGGAGTTAACATAAAATACTGACAGCAAAGGGAACATAAAACTCATATTAAACCACAACAATGAGGATATAAACATGACACATTGGTAAGAATATTTAATATTTGTCACTGCGGAAGAAAACTTACAGTATGTTCTGAAATCTTAGTTTGTGTATGAAAGAAAATTGATAGAGTATCTCCCAAATTTGACAATGATCATAACAATTTCTATTACATTACCAGTAATAAGTTGTGAAGCTGAAACATTCCTAAACTATCAGTAATTTTAAAGAAAAATCAGCTTCATTAGAGGAAAGACTGAATTAGCTTTCTAACAGAAGATATTTCAAAATCTTCAAATGAAGAGGTGATCAAAGCATTTGCATCCAAAAACTGTAGGGGGAGAAAGTATTATAAAGGTCTGTTAGAAGTTATTTTCCGGGTTTGTGTGTGTGTGTATATATATGATATTTGTCAGCTTTTTGAATTTGTAATTTATTATCTTTCTCATTCTGAATGAATACTTTCAAGCCTAATATTGTGTCCTTTTTCTTAAAGAGGCCCCCTACAGCTTATATAAGCCTCAGGCTCCACACAACCTGGATGTACTATATATGCATACTGAGAGCTCCTGAAGAAGAGAATAGAACAAATGTTAACAGGCAGAAAATATTTCAAGAGATGATAGAAGAAAACTTTCCTCAAATAAAACCTGAATCCTCCTACTATGTCCCTAGGAAAAAACAGTATAGTGCAGTCCACATAATATATTTAGTAAAGTTATTGAACTTTCAAGGACAAAGAATCCTCACAAAATTCTTCATAATAACATTCAGTGGGAAAAGGCAGATGAATGATCACGACGTTTGAGAGAAAGTGTCACCAAGAACAGGTGTACACATTACCAGGGGCAGGAGCAAAGGGGTATTGGGATTTAATGCCTAATGGATGTAGGTTTTCCATTGTGGGGGGGTGGGTGGGAAAGTTCTGGTAATGGATGGTGGTGAGGGTAGCACAACATTATGAATGTGATTAATCCAACTGAATGATATACTTGGAAGTGGTTGAGATAGGAAATTTTATGTTGTTTATATGTTTTCACATGCAAAAAAAAGAGCGACTAAAGAGACAGTGACAATTAAATGCAATACCTCTTCCTGGACTGGATCTAATAATGGAGGAGAAAATGCCTAGAAGGCCATTATTGGGACAATTGAAAAAAAATTGGAATATAGACTGTGTGCCTTATATCAATGTTAAATTTCTTGAACTTGATAACTGTAATTATGATGGTTACATAAGTGAATATTCTGTTCTTAGAAAAACCTACATGGAAGTATTTAAGGAGCATGATGTATGGAACCTATTTTCAAATGTTTAGAAGAGAGATGGATGGATAGATAGATAGACAGATATAGAAAGAATCGTATAATGTGGCAAAATGCTAAAAGTTGGTAAATCTGGGTGTCTGGGTAGGGGAGATACTGGAGTTCTCTGAATTGATTTTGTATTGACTTTGCAACTTTCCTGTAAGTTTGAAATCATTTCAAATAAAAAAAAAAATACTTGACCCCAAACCAATAAGAAAAAGGCACCAATAGAAACTTTGGCAATACACTTGAACAGGCACTTCACAGAAAGAATAAAACAAATGGCCAATAGATATATGAAAAGATGCAAACATTTCATTAGCCATCAGGGAAATGCAAATTGAAACCACAATGGGTCACTAATCCACCTCCAGCAGAATGGATAAAATTAAAAAGACATATCATAAGAGTTTTGATGAGGATTTGTAGCATTCGGAACCATCTTACAATGATGGTAGGGTTATAATTTGGTACAGCATTTAAGGAGACTGGCAGTATCTACTGATCCTGCACATTTGCCTACCCTATTACCAAGTAAATATGTTCCTGGGTATAGACCCAGCAGAAATGTGTACATATGTTAATTAAAAGACACAGAATATTCATAGCAACACTATTTATACCAGCCAAAAACTAGAACCATTGAAATACTCATCTACAGTAGAATGAATTAATAAATATTCATATAATGAAATATTATACAGTGATGACCATGAATTATATACAATTATACAATAATATGAATGAATCTCACAAGCATAATGTTGAGTGAAAAAGCCAGTCACCAAAGAATACATCATGGGAGAACCTAAGATGGCGGCTAGGTGAGACAGGGCAAAAAAAACACGTCCGTGAAAAATAATAGCTAAAAACCAGAAAGTGACCCAGAACACCATTTCCAGCGATGCACCAGCCAGACAAGGTCTGTTAAATCCACAGGGACCATGCATTTGGGGAAACTGGGAGTCTGCAGTCTGAAACACATGAGTGTGCCAGCTGAAAGTCCGGTGGCCATGCTGCAATGTGGGGAAACGGTGGATTGCCATTTGGAGATGGACTAGTTCTTTAAAAAAAAAAACAAAAAAACAACTCAGGAGCAACTGCAGATACAACAGGGAGAACTGGGCAGTGAAGCACAGCAGGAGTGGGGTGGGCCAATGCCTCTGTGTCTGGCGTGGAGGATAGCCCTTCCCATACCCGCTGCTGATTTTCTCGAGCCAGGGGAGCAGCGGAGAGCCAAAAGGAGAGAGAAACCACGCCCCTTGCAGCCATCTTCCCAGCGGCCTGGGAACGCTCCTGCCCGGAGCCGGACCCACAGCCCAGAGCTGCACCAAGAAACCCAGTGTGACGCGGAGTCTTTCCTGCAGCACCATGCACATGCCACAATATCGGCCATGGGCAGTGGCCTTTAGTACACCCACGGCTAATTGTCCCAGAGCTGGGAAGGCGGAGCTGTGCAAAAAGGGGGAAATTAACATGTCCCATTCAGCCATCTTTACAGTAGGCTGGGAATGCCCCTGCATGACCTGGCAGTCCAGGGCTTCCCTGGTGGGCCGGCACGCACTTGTGACATGGCACAACCTTCCCTCAGCAGAGGTCCTGGAAGAGCACAGCTGAGAAGGGGGACCTGCTCAGAAATCCCAGGGACTCTATGCCAATACCAAGGACTTGTGGGTCAGCAGCAGGGGCAATCTGTGGCAAGACTGAAATGAAGGCTTAGCCTCTTGCAACAGCCTTAAATCTCTGGGAACACCTGGGAGGTTTGATTATTAAAGCTACCCTGCCTCCCTAACCACCCAGACACACACCCCACATTCAGGGTGGACAGCACCAAAACACACCCAAAGTCAGTGCACCAGTTGAACCCCACAAGAATCAGATCCCCACACACCAGAAAGACAAAGTTGGGGAGAACTGAATTGAGGGGAATAGGTGACTCGTGGACTCCATCTGCTGGTTAGTTAGAGAAATTGTACACTACCAAGCTGTACTTCTGACAAATTAGAGATCAAGTAAAACAAATGCCAAGAGGCCAAAAAACAACAGAAAATCTTAAAGCATAGGATAAAACCAGACAATATGGAGAACCCAAACCCAAACACCCAAATCAAAAGATCAGAAGAGACATAGTACTTGGTGCAATTAATCAAAGAACTAAAGACAGACAATGAGAGCATGGCACAGGATATAAAGGACTTGAAGAAGAGCATGGCACAGGATATAAAGGACATAAAGAAGACCCTAGAAGAGCATAAAGAAGACATTGCAAGAGTAAATAAAAAAATAGAAGATCTTATGGAAATAAAAGAAACTGTTGGCCAAATTAAAAAGACTCTGGATACTCATAATACAAGATTAGAGAAAGTTGAACAACGACTCAGCCTCCTCGAGGACCACAGAATGGAAAATGAAAGAACAAAAGAAAGAATGGGGAAAAATTGAAAAAATCAAAATGGATCTCAGGGATATGAAAGATAAAATAAAACGTCCAAATTTAAGAATCATTGGTGTCCCAGAAGGGGAAGAGAAGGATAAAGGTCTAGAAAGAGTATTCAAAGGAATTGTTGGGGAAAACTTCCGAAATCTTCTACACAATATAAATACACAAAGCATAAATGCCCAGTGAACTTTAAATAGAATAAATCCAAATAAACTCACTCCAAGACATATTCTGATCAGACGGTCAAATACTGAAGAGAAGGAACAAGTTCTGAAAGCAGCAAGAGAAAAGCAATTCACCACATACAAAGGAAACAACATAAGACTAAGTAGTGACTACTCAGCGGCCACCACGGAGGCGAGAAGGCAGTGGCATGACATATTTAAAATTCTGAGAGAGAAAAATTTCCAACCAAGAATACTTTATCCAGCAAAACTCTCCTTCAAATTTGAAGAAGAGCTTAAATTTTTCATAGACAAAGAAATGCTGAGACATTTTGCTAATGAAAGACCTGCCCTACTTCAGATACTAAAGAGAGCCCTACCAGCAGAGAAACAAAGAAAGGAGAGAGAGACATGGAGAATTTTAACAGACATATATAGAACATTACATCCCAGGTCACCAGGAAACACATTCTTCTCTAGTGATCACGGATCTTTCTCCAGAATGAACCGTATGCTGGCACATAAAACAAGCCTCAATAAATTAGAAAAAAAAAGTTGAATTTGTTCAAAGCACATTCTCTGACCGCAATGGAATACAAATAGAAGTCAATAACTATCAGAGACTTGGAGAATTCACAAACACCTGGAGGGTAAAAATGAGGGGGAGATGAAAACATTCCCAGATAATCAAAAGCTGAGAGAGTTCATCACCAGTAGGTCAGTCCTATAAGAAATGCTAAAGGGAGTTGAGCAGGTTGAAAGGAAGGGACACTAAACAATTGACTGAAACTACATGAAGAAATAAAGATTTCCAGTAAAGATCACATGGTAAATATAAATACCAATACTACTGTATTTTTGATTTGTAACTACACTATTTACTTCCTATAGGATCTAAAATACATAAATGGTAATGATAAATCAGTGGTTTTGGACTCAATGTAAAATATGTAACTTTTGACAAGAACTACATAAAGGTGGGGGAATGATGGAGTATAGGAACATAGTTTATGTGTCCTGTTGAAGTTAAGTTGGTATCAAAGAAAAACAAGATTGTTATAGATTTAAGATGCTAAATTTAAGCCACACAGGAAGTATCAGAGAATATGACCATAGAGATGAAAAGTAGAGTATGGGTTATGGGAAGTGGGGGAAGGGGCAATAGGGAGTTAAGAAATGAGTGTAGGGTTTCTGTTTGGGGTGAAGAGAAATTTCTAGTAATGAATGGTGGGAAGGTGGTAGCATTGCAACATTCTAAATGTGATTAATCCCACTAATGGAATGCTAGGGAGAGGGTGGAATGGGAAGATTTAGGCTGTATATATGTGTCCACAATTGGAAGAAAAAAAAAAAGACCGTCTAAATAGATGACAGTTAAATGCCAAGGATGATCCTGGATGGGATCTGAGGATGGAGGAGAAGAGACTCAAAGGGACACAGATGGGACATAAGGAAAAAAAAGGAAATATAGAATGTAAGCTTTGTATCAATATGGAATTTCTTGAACTTCTTAGCTGCGCTGAATGGGATTGCATAAAAGAATGTTCTTGTTCGTGGAAAAGGTATATGTGAATTATATTGTTTGTTCAAAGATGTGTGCAGCTTGCTCTCATATGTTCAGAAGACAGAGCAATAGATGATGGATGATAGATAGGGATGGAGGGAGGGAGAGAGGGAGGGAAAGAAAGAATGGTGGTGTGACAAGATGTTAAAGTTGGTGGATTGGGGTATTGGGGGAGGGGGGTCAGGGTATGCTGGAGTTCTGTGTATGGGGTTTGTATTGTTTTTGCAACTGTTGCTGTAAGTTTAAATTTATTTCAAAATAAAATTAAAAAAAAAATACATCAAATGATTCCATTTATATAGATTATAAAAACAGCATAATGTATGCTGTTAGAAGTCAGGATAGTGGTTACTCCTGAGCAGGGGTAATGATTGGAAGGAAGTAGGAGTAAGAGCTTCTGGAGTGCTGGACATTTTCTTAATCTACATGCTAGTTACGTGGTATACTCAGTTTGTGAAAATTCATTGAACTTTACACTTACTATATGTGTGGTTTTCTGTAATATAGACTACATTTCAATAAAAAATTTAAAAAACAAACACGTTTGGTTTTTAAACAAACGTTAATGTTTTCCAAATCTTTTTTCTTAATTCTTAAGAAAATATTTTTTCTTAAATTCTTAGAACTCCTTAGGTGAAAATCATTTACTTAAAATTGAGTACTTCTTAAATTTCATCTGTTTCCTTTTAGTTTGTTGTATTCAAGTGTATTTTAATTTAATGCTTTAATCCTTTTATTTAAAATGCCACATAGAAAATGATCCCATTTTTTTAATAAAATTATTTTTCTCCTTTTTCCTTCCTTCCAGCCCTCCTCCATGTGTATAAATACCTAGGAGATGATTGGATGATGTTTTCTTTTATTATGAGCATGAATATGTATTAGTTCTTTTCAGAAAGGCTCATCTGTCTTATGCCTACATTCAGCAATAGCTATCAAAAATGAAGACTCAGAGGAACACATTCTACACAAAATCCGATTATAGCTACATAGCACAGTTCAGCCAGTTTGAGGATTATGTGTCTCTCCATTCTCAGTGGAGTGTGTTCATCTTGGCAGTTTGTGGGCAGTTTTCTGTTCATACTTAGTTTAACCATATAGGATGACCCTTTCAAAGAGCTTATGTTCACTTTTTAATTCCACAATGTAGTAAAGAACACTATTTAAATGACAATAATACCATTTTAATTTGTTTAAATAAAAGGCAGAGGAAGGCACCTTAATGTCCCCTTATCAATACTTTCTTCTTATTTATTTTAGAGTCTAATATTTCTTGTTCGAGACTGGAGTTTTCCATATGAATTTTCATATGGAGCTGATGGTGGTGCCAAATTCTTGGAAAAACGCCTCAAGGTTTGTTATGAAATTTCACCAATACTAATCTAGAATTTATTATTTTTGTTGAATGATTTGCTGAATATTCAGTAGCCACAGCCTCAATTTGACCCTCATGTATCTATATAAATAAACTAAGATTGATATTTTAAAATACCTTGAGTTACAATTTGAAATATTGTCAATAATTTTGATACAGATGAAAATTCTTTATAGATATCTATAAAACAATTATTTATTTCTAAAGATAAAACTTTTACTTTGAAGAATTAAATCAGTTCAAGATTGATAGTGCAAATACCTAGATTCATGTTTTTACTTAGTAGAGGTTTAGAAGTCAATTTAACAGAAATATCTAAGTTTGAAATCCCCATGTCAATCTTGGAACATTTTGCTAATAGTTCACAAAGTAAAATTAGAATGCCTTCCATTTGCTATTATGTTATGATAATTCAGTATTGTATGAATTATTTACATTGAACAGATATCACAAAATTAAAATATGTGCTCGGGAATCAGAGAAAAAATTCAAAATAAAAAAAATCCTTAATTATTGTGGATCTCTGAGCTTACCTCTTTTGTGTCATGGTTACTTCTAGGATAGTTTTCTATACTAGAAACTTGTCAAATATATGTTTTAAAAAGGTGGGGGAAGGCACAATTTAGCTTGTAAGTACATACCTAACTATTCAAGTGCCTTTTGAGAATTTAGATGGTGATAAGAAGCTGTCACCTGAAAGAATGTAGGAATATCTTTTGATCTGTTTATATCTCCTGTGAGTACTATGAATTAAAGAAAATTTGAATGTGTACGTACTAACTAGAATAAAACCCCACTAATTTGTACTAAAAAATGAGAATGCCCATCTGAGTTACTGTATGGGTAGATTGTAATAATAATAATAATTGTAATAATCATGCCATGTATATGCAATATTTGGATATAACTGGATGGGCAAATTCATCTAAAACTTTATTCTTTCTTCAGTAGCAGTTTCATCATGTCATTTTTGTCATTATGGGACCAGACAGACATGGCAAATATAAGATGTCACAAAATTCCTTTGGAGTTCAGTTTATGTTGAAAATAGTTTCAACTTCAGAATGATTTCCTGCAGGTCTCAGGGAACCAGCATGAAGAACTACAGAATGTTCGAAAACACATCCATTCCTGTTTCACCAAAATTTCCTGTTTTCTGCTACCTCATCCTGGCTTAAAAGTTGCTACCAATCCAAACTTTGATGGAAAGTTGAAAGGTTTGTTTTTTAATGAATAGATTTGCACTATTTAGTCCGACTATGAAAATGTCATTTTATCCACTGGGCCTCTGGCTGTTAGTTTAGTTTACCTACTGATGTGAGACTGATGATTAGAAATTGTCAGGAGAAATCCTGAGCTGGTTCTGGAAAGCCTCCTTTGTGAGCAGTGGGATTGTATGAATGCTGAATGTGTACATTGAATGTGAAAATAGACTAAAACCTGCATTCACCTGGGAGGCAGTAACCCTAAATCACAGAGCTTCCTACTCACCTCTGCACACTAAGAATTACTCCTTAATGTCTTTAGGTTTGATTTTCCTTATTTACATTTAAAGGGAAAAAAATAGATGTCTGTCTGTTGGGGATGTTATATTAAGTTATGTAGAGATTTAAAATAAAAATATTACGGTACTGAATCCAGGCTCTTTAAAATTGCTACTGAAGACTTCTCTAAAAGTGCAATCTTCTTTTGGATGAGGAGTAGTTTCTTAAAAAAATGAAAAGCAGTACAGTGTTTTTTTTTCAAATAGTATATACTGATAGTACATAATTATCTCTTCAAAGAGACATAGCTTATGTTTTGTGATTATAAAGCAACTCAGCAATTCAAGTTCAAAAAGGGGTGGGGGGAGGACAGAGTCTGAGGAAACAAGTTAAACTCTTCCTAATATGTTATCATCACGTCTTTACATATATATGCTTTGCAGCTAATAAAATGTAGTACAAAGGCATTTCTGACTTCTTTCCTAGTATGTCTAGAATTGAGTACACCACTGAATTCCAACATTGCTTAATTAACTGTGGCCTTTTTGCATTTTGCCAGGGGTGAGAAAGTGACGTAAGTCTTTGAGCATAGTTGTTCTAAAAATGATTTAAAATTACTTTTAAAAAAAGGATAATACAACTTGTAGCCAATTTTATGGAAACTGGCAGGTTTGTAAAGCAAAAGTATTATTTTCCCCCCTGTATCCAATACCATTTACTCTCAGATACCTTATATTTAACTTTAGCGGTTAAATAATAAGAACAGCTTTCTCAGTCATCACCATTGCTTTTATACATGTTGTGAATTATCTGACTTTTGTGCAACAGAACAGATAGCACTAAGCACATATTAATGCATGGATGCCGGGATCTTGTAGTTTCACTGTCACTCATGAATTCAAACCCACCAGTGAGCACGTAGACATCTTGATTCCATGCAATTACCTAATGGCTTCAATGTGAGTGAATAAATTTCATAAATAGAGGGCTCCCACGAAGCCTCTCTTTCTTCTCTGGAGTTCGGGAGCCATAAACAGGCAGAGGAGGGGCAGACCAGTAACAGTTCTTTATTGGGACAAAAAAATTACTCTGCCTTGTTCCATTACTGTACAGCTAAAGTTCTTGAATTGATTGATGAAAGAGCTCAGGGAGAGAGATAAAGATAAATCTTGTGGATGGAGAATCCCACTTTTTAACAGATTTGTTCTCCACCAAATTTTACCAAAGTGGCTAGCCTTGGAAGAAAGAAAAGAAAGGCAACTTCAGTTGCCTATATGAAGTTCCATTTTAATGGGGCTTTATATACTGTACAGGAATGCTGCCAAATCCCCCTTTGTGCAGAAATGTTCTACATTGCCTCAGTATTTCCTTGGGCAGTTTTGAAGGTCTGCTATCTATAATATTTTTCCATCCCATCCCAAATCTTAAAATCTGGGGTGATTTCTATCCAGGATGTCTTGTCAGCTCTTCATACTGTTTGCCAGAGGCTTATATCTCAGTGACTGCCTTTGGGAAAGAAATATCTCTGAGCAAACAATCCTGTAAAAATTGTTATTTGATGATAGTTTCTCACATACTTTCTCTCACACAGAAATAACCTTTTAATCTCACTATCAGTAGTAATAATTGTTGTAATTACTATTTATTCGTGGTTTCTCACATTGCAATTATCTTACTATATCCAGTGTTATTTAAAACTTCTAATACTGTTATTATATTTAATTGCTGTTAATAGCTTCCCACATAGGAAATAAAGAAGATCAAGAGCACTGAACCACATTCTTTCATGCTATATTCAACCAGTTTTTGACTGCCTACTGAATACATCTCCTAGCCTAGCAAACACAATTTTTTATTAAATAAGGAGTTATCCTTTTTTGAGGTTTGTTTTGTATTACTATATGTAGAACTATAAGGTAACTACATCATAAGTTGTAGAGCTGCTAAGGAAGCTCCAGTTAGATTTTAGCAAAGTGATTATTTTTGAAAAGTTGTTTCTAATGACTTGCCAGAGTAAGGTAATCCTGAGAAAATATCTTCCTTGGTTATATAGCAATGCCACACGGGGGCATCTGCCCTGTAGAGTTCTTATAAAGCATGTATCATGTCCTCAATTACTGTGATAGATAAGCCACTTTGGCCTAGAGCCCCTGAATTCCTAACAAGGTTTTACTCTTATGGCAAAAATTATTGAAGAAAAGATGAAAACAGAACATCATCCTGAATAATCATCCACACATACATATTTATTAAACAGTTGCAGTGAGTCAAACTTGTTAATATTACTGTTCCCCTTCTAAATCTGAATGAAAGCATTAGAGGTAATTCTCAGCTCTCACTGTTGAACATGAATTAACATGTCAAATGATTTTTAAAATTCTCTAAATCTTATGTGTCTCATTCCCCAAATACAGTTCAGAATATCTAGTTCAGAGCATCTTTAATATGCACTTTCCAGATGTTCAAGTGCTTGGGTGTGATAAGGCAAATGATAGCTTACTTTAGACTACATCACTGGATTCCTTTCCTTCTTGGGATAAATTCAGATCTACTGCCAAAAACATGGTGTCTTTAATCTTTGTGTTGCAAATAATCAAAACATATTTGTGTTGTAACTGAGGTTGTTATGAGCACTTTGACTAATTTGGAGTAGATGTCTGCCATTCAGCTCTTCCCTACAAGATTGATACGAACTTTTAATCAAGGCCAGCTTTCTGGTCATTTTGCTTTCTTGTTTGATACAGGCTACACTAGTTTACAGTATTTTCAATAATTGATAGTCAAGTTTGCAGATCATAGCATTTTATTCAGAATACCAGAAGTTTTGCAGCAGCAAAGAAGCTGGATCACTTGCAAAAGTGGAAGCAGATTTGAGCATCTAGGGATGACAAACGATTTTAGACATAAAAAAGTAGTTAGCTTGACTCCTATTCAAATTGGACGAGGGTTTGTCGGTTCTATAGGAGTGGGTTTAGGGCAGGTGGGCTTTATTTTGTATTGGGTTAAAGGTAATGTACTAGGGGCTTGATGGGCTATCTGTGTCAGCCACTTTGGTGGGGATTTCAAATTTCAAAAGATATCTAGAGGAAATGCAAGAGGGAATTCAAATAGGAAGTAGGGCATTTTTTTTCCCTTTATGAAGTCCCCAAGGCTTTCTTCATATAATTTTATCACAATGTAAGAAATTATTTCAGGGTATCCAGGCATAATTTTGACCTGGTACTATGCCTTGAATAGTTAGTTCCTATATTGTTTCACCTAGTATGACCAACATATCTTGATAACCACTTCTGAATGCCAGTGAGATTTCCAAATAGCAGACTTTTTTTAAATGAATACTTATATCTAGTGAAGAACTTGAGTTCTTCAAGGTTCTCAACTGACCATCTTTTCTCCATGTAGTTCAAGATAAACACCACCCAATTAGGTATACCATTTGAACAGCCTAAAAGAGGTGAGATGTTTTCAAATACCAAAACACCAAATAAGGATGGCACAGCCATAGATACTTAATTGAATAGCGTAGCTTAACTTTTTTTTCCATTTTGTTTATAGTCCTAGTCTAAGAATGTAGATGACATTGTTCTTAAAAAGGAAATTGCTGCCTCTAGTATCACTAGGTGGCACTGAAGCATCAATTACTTCTTTTTTTTTTTTTATCATCATTTTATTGAGATATATTCACATACCACGCAGTCATACAAAACAAATCGTACTTTCGATTGTTTACAGTACCGTTACATAGTTGTACATTCATCACCTAAATCAATCCCTGACACCTTCATTAGCACACACACAAAAATAACAAGAATAATAGTTAGAGTGAAAAAGAGCAATTGAAGTAACAGAACACTGGGTACCTTTGTCTGTTTGTTTCCTTCCCCTATTTTTCTACTCATCCATCCATAAACTAGACAAAGTGGAGTGTGGTCCTTATGGCTTTCCCAATCCCATTGTCACCCCTCATAAGCTACATTTTTATACAACTGTCTTCGAGATTCATGGGTTCTGGGTTGTAGTTTGATAGTTTCAGGTATCCACCACCAGCTACCCCAATTCTTTAGAACCTAAAAAGGGTTGTCTAAAGTGTGCGTAAGAGTGCCCCCAGAGTGACCTCTCGGCTCGTCTTGGAATCTCTCTGCCACCAAAGCCTACCCCATTTCCCTTCAAATCCCCCCTCCGGTCAAGAAGATGTTCTCCGTCCCACGATGCCGGGTCTACATTCCTCCCCGGGAGTCACACTCCACGCCGCCAGAGAGACTCACCCCCCCGGGTGTCCGATCCCACGCAGAGGGGAGGGCAGTGATCCCACCTTTCAAGTTGGCTTAGCCAGAGAGAGAGAGGGCCACATCCGAGCAACAAAGAGGCACCCAGGAGGAGACTCTCAGGCACAAACATAGGGAGGCCTAGCCTCTCCCCTGCAGCAACCGTCTCCCCAAGGGCAAAACTTATGGTAGAGGGCTCAACCCATCAAACCACCAGTCCCCCACGTCTGTGGTCATGCCAGCAACCACGGACGTGGGTTAGGCGAATACCCCTGCACTCTCCACAGGCTCCTCAAGGGGGCACTACATCTACATCTTTTTTTTTTTCCTTGTTTTTCTTTCTTTTTTTTTTTTTTTTAACTTTCCCCTCTTTTTTAAATCAACTGTATGAAAAAAAAAAGTTAAAAAGAAAACAAACATACAATAAAAGAACATTTCAAAGAGACCATAACAAGGAAGTAAGAAAAAGACAACTAACCTAAGATAACTGCTTAACTTCCAACATGTTCCTACTTTACCCCAAGAAAGTTACGTAATATAGCAACATTTCTGTGAACTTGTTCCTACCACATCCATCAGAATTCAACAGACCATAGTCATTTCTGGGCATCCCCAGAACGCCAAACAGCCTATCTGTTCTTCCTGGACCACTGTTCCCCCTTCCTTAATTGCTCTCTACTGCTAGTTCCCCTACATTCTACATTATAAACCATTTGTTTTACATTTTTCAAAGTTCACATTAGTGGTAGCATATAATATTTCTCTTTTTGTGCCTGGCTTATTTCGCTCAGCATTATGTCTTCAAGGTTCATCCATGTTGTCATATGTTTCATGAGATCGTTCCTTCTTACTGCCGCGTAGTATTCCATCGTGTGTATATACCACATTTTATTTATCCACTCATCTGTTGAAGGACATTTGGGTTGTTTCCATCTCTTGGCAATTGTGAATAATGCTGCTATGAACATTGGCTTGCAGATATCTGTTCGTGTCACTGCTTTCCGATCTTCCGGGTATATACCGAGAAGTGCAATCGCTGGATCGAATGGTAGCTCTATATCTAGTTTTCTAAGGAACTGCCAGACTGACTTCCAGAGTGGCTGAACCATTATACAGTCCCACCAACAATGAATAAGAGTTCCAATTTCTCCACATCCCCTCCAGCATTTGTAGTTTCCTGTTTGTTTAATGGCAGCCATTCTAACCGGTGTTAGATGGTATCTCATTGTGGTTTTAATTTGCATCTCTCTAATAGCTAGTGAAGCTGAACATTTTTTCATGTGTTTCTTGGCCATTTGTATTTCCTCTTCAGAGAACTGTCTTTTCATATCTTTTGCCCATTTTATAATTGGGCTGTCTGTACTATTGTCATTGAGTTGTAGGATTTCTTTGTATATGCAAGATATCAGTCTTTTGTCAGATACATGGTTTCCAAAAATTTTTTCCCATTGAGTTGGCTGCCTCTTTACCTTTTTGAGAAATTCCTTTGAGGTGCAGAAACTTCTAAGCTTGAGGAGTTCCCATTTATCTATTTTCTCTTTTGTTGCTTGTGCTTTGGGTGTAAAGTCTAGGAAGTGGCCGCCTAATACAAGGTCTTGAAGATGTTTTCCTACATTATCTTCTAGGAGTTTTATGGTACTTTCTTTTATATTGAGATCTTTGGTCCATTTTGAGTTAATTTTTGTGTAGGGGGTGAGGTAGGGGTCCTCTTTCATTCTTTTGGATTTGGATATCCAACTCTCCCAGCCCCATTTGTTGAAAAGACCATTATGGCTCAGTTCAGTGACTTTGGGGGCCTTATCAAAGATCAGTCGGCCATAGATCTGAGGGTCTATCTCTGAATTCTCAATTCGATTCCATTGATCTATATGTCTATCTTTGTGCCAGTACCGTGCTGTTTTGGCAACTGTGGATTTATAATAAGCTTCAAAGTCAGGGAGTGTAAGTCCTCCCACTTGGTTTTCTTTTTTAGAGTGTCTTTAGCAATTCGAGGCATCTTCCCTTTCCAAATAAATTTGATAACTAGCTTTTCCAAGTCTGCAAAGTAGGTTGTTGGAATTTTGATTGGGATTGCATTGAATCTGTAGATGAGTTTGGGTAGAATTGACATCTTAATGACATTTAGCCTTCCTATCCATGAACATGGAATATTTTTCCATCTTTTAAGGTCCCCTTCTATTTCTTTTAGTAGAGTTATGTAGTTTTCTTTGTATAGGTCTTTTACATCTTTGGTTAAGTTTATTCCTAGGTACTTGATTTTTTTAGTTGCTATTGAAAATGGTATCTTTTTCTTGAGTGTCTCTTCAGTTTGTTCATTTCTAGCATATAGAAACATTACTGACTTATGTGCATTAATCTTGTATCCCGCTACTTGGCTAAATTTGTTTATTAGCTCTAGTAGCTGTATCGTCGATTTCTCAGGGTTTTGTAGATATAAGATCATATCATCTGCAAACAATGACAGTTTTACTTCTTCTTTTCCAATTTGGATGCCTTTTATTTCTTTGTCTTGCCGGATTGCCCTGGCTAGCACTTCCAGCACAATGTTGAATAACAGTGGTGACAGCGAGCATCCTTGTCTTGTTCCTGATCTTAGAGGGAAGGCTTTCAGTCTCTCACCATTGAGTACTATGCTGGCTGTGGGTTTTTCATATATGCTCTTTATCATGTTGAGGAAGTTTCCTTCAATTCCTACCTTTTGAAGTGTTTTTATCAAAAACGGATGTTGGATTTTGTCAAATGCTTTTTCAGCATCTATTGAGATGATCAATTGATTTTTCCCTTTCGAGTTTTTAATGTGTTGTAATACATTGATTGTTTTTCTTATGTTGAACCATCCTTGCATGCCTGGAATGAACCCCACTTGGTCATGGTGTATGATTTTTTTAATGTGTCTTTGGATTCGATTTGCAAGTATTTTGTTGAGGATTTTTGCATCTATATTCATTAGGGAGATTGGCCGGTAGTTTTCCTTTTTTGTAGCATCTTTGCCTGGTTTTGGTATTAGATTGATGTTAGCTTCATAAAATGAGTTAGGTAGTGTTCCCTTTTCTTCAATGTTTTGAAAGAGTTTGAGTAAGATTGGTGTCAGTTCTTTCTGGAAAGTTTGGTAGAATTCCCCTGTGAAGCCATCTGGCCCTGGGCATTTATTTGTGGGAAGATTTTTGATGACTGATTGGATCTCTTTGCTTGTGATGGGTTGGTTGAGGTCTTCTATTTCTTCTTTGGTCAGTCTAGGTTGTTCATATGTTTCCAGGAAATTGTCCACTTCTTCTACATTGTCCAGTTTGTTGCCATACAGTTGTTCATAATATCCTCTTATAATTTTTTAAATTTCTTCAGGATCTGCAGTTATGTCACCTTTTTCATTCATTATTTTGTTTATATGGGTCTTCTCTCTTTTTGATTTTGTCAGTCTAGCTAGGGGCTTGTCAATCTTGTTGATCTTCTCAAAGAACCAACTTTTGGTGATATTTATCCTCTCTATTGTTTTTTTGTTCTCTATGTCATTTATTTCTGCTTTAATCCTTGTTATTTCTTTTCTTCTACTTGGTTTAGGATTGGTTTGCTGTTCATTTTCTAGCTTCTTCAGTTGATCCATTAGTTCTTTGATTTTGGCTCTTTCTTCCTTTTTAATATATGCGTTTAGTGCTATAAATTTCCCCCTTAGCACTGCTTTTGCTGCATCCCATAGGTTTTGGTATGTTGTGTTCTCATTTTCATTCGTCTCTATATATTTAGCAATTTCTCTTGCTATTTCTTCTTTAACCCACTGATTGTTTAGGAGTGTGTTGTTTAACCTCCAGGTATTTGTGAATTTTCTAAGTCTCTGATGGTTATTGACTTCTAATTGTATTCCATTGTGGTCAGAGAATGTGCTTTGAATAATTTCAATCTTTTTAAATTTATTGAGGCTTGTTTTATGTCCCAGTATATGATCTATTCTGGAGAAAGTTCCATGAGCACTAGAAAAGTATGTGTATCCTGGTGATTTGGGATGTGATGTCCTGTATATGTCTGTTAAATCTAATTCATTTATCAGATTGTTTAGGTTTTCAATTTCCTTATTGGTCTTCTGTCTGGTTGATCTATCTATAGGAGAGAGTGATGTGTTGAAGTCTCCCACAATTATTGTGGAAACATCAATTGCTTCCTTTAGTTTTGCCAGTGTTTCTCTCATGTATTTTGTGGCACCTTGATTGGGTGCATAGACATTTATGATTGTTATTTCTTCTTGCTGAATTGCCCCTTTTATTAGTATGTAGTGGCCTTCTTTGTCTGTCAAAACATCCCTGCATTTGAAGTCTATTTTATCTGAGATTAATATTGCTACACCTGCTTTCTTTTGGCTGTAGCTTCCATGAAATATTTTTTCCATCCTTTCACTTTCAGTTTCTTTGTGTCCCTGTGTCTAAGATGAGTCTCTTGTATGCAACATATTGATGGTTCATTTTTTTTGATCCATTCTGCGAATCTATATCTTTTAATTGGGGAGTTTAATCCATTTACATTCAATGTTATAACCGTGAAGGCATTTCTTGAATCAGCCATCTTATCCTTTGGTTTATGTTTGCCATATTTTTCCCTCTCTCTATTAATATCCTTTATTGTACCCATACCGAATCTCTTTAGTACTGAACCTTTCTCCAAGTCTCTCTGTCCTGTCTTTGTTTCTCTGTCTGTAGGGCTCCCTTCAGCATCTCCAGTAGGGCAGGTCTCTTGTTAGCAAATTCTCTCAGCATCTGTTTGTCTGTGAAAAATTTAAGCTCTCCCTCAAATTTGAAGGAGAGCTTTGCTGGATAAAGTATTCTTGGCTGGAAACATTTCTCACTCAGAATTTTAAATATATCGTGCCACTGCCTTCTTGCCTCCATGGTGGCTGCTGAGTAGTCACTACTCAGTCCTGTGCTGTCTCCCTTGTATGTGGTGAACTGCTTTTCTCTTGCTGCTTTCAGAACTTGCTCCTTCTCTTCTGTGTTTGACAGTGTGATCAGTATATGTCTCGGAGTGGGTTTATTTGGATTTATTCTATTTGGAGTTCGCTGAGCATTTATGATTTGTGTATTTATGTTGTTTAGAAGATTTGGGAAGTTTTCCCCAACAGTTTCTTTGAATACTCTTCGTAGACCTTTACCCTTTTCTTCCCCTTCTGGGACACCAATGAGTCTTATATTTGGACGTTTCATATTATCTATCATATCCCTGAGGTCCATTTCGATTTTTTCAATTTTTTTCCCCACTCTTTCCCTTATGCTTTCATTTTCCATTCTGTCATCTTCCAGGTCACTGATTCGTTGTTCAACTTCCTCTAGTCTTGTACTATGAGTGTCCAGAATCTTTTTAATTTGGTCAACAGTTTCAATTTCCATAAGATCATCCATTTTTTTATTTAGTCTTGCAATGTCTTCTTTATGCTCTTCTAGAGTCTTCCTGATTTCCTTTATATCCCGTACCATGGTCTCATTGTTCATCTTTAGTTCTTTGAGTAGCTGCTCTAGGTGCTATGTCTCTTCTGGTCTTTTGATTTGGGTGCTTGGGCTTGGGTTATCCATATCGTCTGGTTTTTTCATATGCTTTATAATTTTCTGTTGTTTTTGGCCTCGTGGCATTTGCTGAACTTGATAGGGTTCTTTTAGGGTTTGTAGACCTATTGAAGTCCTTATCTCTAATTTATCAGATCTACAGCTTCATGGAGTACACTTTCTCTAACTAACCAGCAGGTGGCGTCCACGAGCCACCTGTTCTCCACAAGCCAGTTCTCCCCTGCTTAGCCTTTTTGGTGAGTGGGGGAGTGAGTCTTGTGGGGTCCAATTGGTGTACCAAGCTTGCGTGTGTAGTTGGTGTTGCCTGCCCTGTATGCGGGGCGTGTTTCTGGGCAGTCGGGGAGGGGGGGTGGCCCTAACAATCAAATCTCCCTGGTGATCCTAGAGTTTTAAAGCTGCTGCAATAGTCTAATCCTTCAGTTCAGTCCTGCCACAGCTTGTCTCCGCCACTGACCCACAAGTCCCTGGCATTGGTGCATGGCTCCTGGGACTTGCAAGTGGGCCCCTCTTCCAGGCTGTGCACCCCGGGTCCTCTGTTGAGGGATGGCTGTGCTATGTCACAGGTGAGTGCCGTCCCCCCAGGGCAGTTCTGGGCTGCTGGGCTGTGTAGGGAGGCTCCCAGTCTGCTCAAATGATGGTTGAGTGGGGCTTTGTTAATTCACACTGCTCCACCTTCCCAACTCTGGGACAATCAGCTGAGGTTGCAGGGAAGGCTAATGTCCACGCCCAGTTTTGTGGTGTGTGCCTGTTATTTGAAGCACTTCCATCACACTGGGTTGTCTGGGGCAGCTCTGGGCTATGGGGCTGGCGATGGGCAGGAGTGTTTCCTGTCCACCAGGATGGTGGCTGTGAGCGGACACCCCCCTTTTCTTGGGAAGTTGTGGTGTTTAGTGAATTTTCTCAGCCACTGGATTATTGCCTTTTGTCTCAGAGCTCTCTTAGTTCTGCTCTTGACTTGACGTGCCCAAATTGAAAGTCTTTGAAGCTTTCTGTATTGGGCTTCTTAGAGTAGTTGTTTTAGAAAAAGAAAAAAGGATTAAAAAAAAAAAAAAAAAGGGCCCTCCTCAGAGATCTAATGGGTTATTGAAATGCTAATAGACAAAGCAACCAGGGCCATTAAGGAAAGGTCCACAGGGCAGAGAGATCAGCTTTTCTTCGGGATTTGCATATGCGCCTCAAGGCCTGAGCTCCGCCCTTCCCCTTTCTGTGTTCACCAGAACTCCAAAAATCCTCTGCTTTTATTTTGGAGTTTTTCGTGTTGTTTTTTTTTTTTCTATGCCTGTCTCCTCTCTGCTGGGCTGGCTGCTCTCAGATTCTCTGGTGTTTGGTCTCAGTCTATCTATGGTTGGAGTTTGGATCAGTAGAATGAGTTTCCGATAAGGGCTGCCACTGCAGTTCTCCCTTCTCCCCTCCGGAGCCGACAGCCCCCCCTCCCATGGGACCGAGCCTGGCAGGGAGGGGCGCGGGCCACCCGGCCGCAAAAACCCACAGACCTCGCCGATCTCAGCAGCCCGACACCCTCATGAGTGCTGCACGAAGCACGCCCAAAGCCAGACCGCTCTGCGGTGTCCAGTCCACGCAGCTCCCGGCCCTCCACCCACCCTCCCGGAGGAGCAACTAAAACATACAGCTCACCAGTTCCCATCAATTACTTCTTAAGTCATGTTTTCCTTCCAAAACAAGTCTAGGCACTATATATGGATATTATATAAGTGCCTTGTTCATTTGTCATAGGGACTTACTTTACTAGAATGCTATTTAGCAGGGAATTTGTGTCTTTAAATCTTTAATAGAAGATTTATTCAGTCACAATTTGAGTGTCTGCTATGTCAGGCCCTGTTCCAAGTGCCAAGAAAATAGCAGTGAACAAAACATAAAAATTCCTATACTCATAGAGCTTCTAGTCTAGTGGGAGGTGACGGTCAATAAGTAAAACATAAGAATATATTAGGTGGTGAAAAGTCATATGGAGAAAAATAAGACAAGGAAAAAGGATAGGGTCTAGAGTGAAAAGGGGGTTATAATTTTTAAAAAGGATGAGCAGAGAGCATCACTGACTTTGAGCAAAGACCTGAAGGAGAGTCTTATGGCTAACCTGGGGAAGAGCACTCCACACAGAGGTAAGAGTAAGTGCAAAGGCCCTGAGATGGGGGCAGCCTCTGCAAGTTGATCTCAACTGGTCTGCAGATATTCTGGGTCACATATCCACTGTGTTCAACTAATATGTTGACAGCTTACCACTTATATTTGTTATGAATATATTGTCATTTTTTTCTGAATCCAAAATTGCAATATTTGGCATTGGTCCCACTGAGAACTTTAGATTATGACTAATGCTGAGTATATGGAAACAAATAATTATATGAGAACACAATTTTAATCCCATTGTGTGGTTATGTGTTGGTTACTTTAATGATAATTACCACATTTGCTGGTGGATAAGATACACAGGTATATAAGATATATTCCAATTTTATAAAGAAATTTTGGGGTGCTTTAGTTTGCCAGCTGCTAAAACAAATACAGTAGGTTGGTTTAAACAATGAGAATTTATTGGCTCACAGTTTTGAGGCTAGGAGAAGTCCAAAATCGAGATGTCAGCAAGGCCATGCTTTCTCCCTGGAGACTGTGGTATCCGGGGGCTGGCTGCTGGCAATCGTTGGTCTTGGGCTTTTCCATTTTATGGCAATGCATGTCTTCTCCTTTCTCCTCAGAGGCCTGTTGACTTCCAGCCTCAGGCTGCTCCTCATGGCTTCTCTTTCTGTGTGCAAGTTCTTTTGCTTATAAGGACTTCAGTCACATTGGTTTAAGGCCCACCTTCATTCAATTTGTGCACACCTTAACTAATAGCATCTTCAAAGGTCCTATTTCCAAATGGATTCACATCCACAGGACCTGAACATGCCTTATTTGGGGGGTGAGAGGGGAACCATGATGCATTCCCCAGTAAGGAGGGAATTTTTATCATGTTTTCAAACTGATTTTAAAGTGGTTTTATAAGAATTTTTCATGTAATACCAGTTTGTTTTATACAGAAATTCAGGAAGAATTCATGCATTCTAAATATACAGCAATATTCAACTCACACTAAAAATGTATAAAGTATATAGTGAAAAATAAGCTTAATGGTATCAGTGAATGTAGGAGATATACACAGCAGGCAACGAAACACAACACAGGAATCTGGTAATGTAAAAAGAAATATCACTATTGCATTTCAGTGAATACTAGTAACTAAAAAGCAAACCGCAATAAATGTCTTTGACTAAATCCATATGTAATACACAAAACAAAATTAATAAAAATTTGTACAATACAAGCAGCAAAAAATCTGAATAAACTCCTATACAAGTATCAATAAAACATGGACACTAAAATTTGCAAGTGGTACAAACACGAAACATAAGTTTGAATGACTTCCAAAATCATGCTTCATGCATGTCATAAAAGGGTTTTAATCTGAATCCATAATACCTCAAAAATCACCAACCCCAAAGTCTGAAAACTTTTTGACTTGGCTGAAACCCAGATTTTAAAAATTACAGGCAGCAACTGTATTTACTTAGAAACCAAATCACTGGACGTGTCATGTTTTTTACATATATTATCTATATTTTTCTACATTTAAAATAATGATATAAGAAAACACCACTGTGTTCAAGACTTTTCTGAAGACCTATTTTCCATGTTACTTTAAGTTTGTAATGTTAAGCTTGAACCTGATGTTATAACATTGGCTATATGTAATCACTCTATACCAAACAGAATAGGTAAATAGCTCAAATAGCTCTATGGCCTTTTCTTGCTCTTTTGCTTTGTTGAGTTCCACCACTAGAGGAAACACCATCACCACTACCTTTTTGAACCCTGGTGTCATGGTTATCACAACTCACCCTCTTCTAAACACTTCTCATAATGTGGGCACACTCGACATAGAGCAATATTTTGAAACATTTTCTGGAGGGAATGTATCTTATAAGTCAGTAAATATCTGGCCTTTTCTGATTTATAAGCCTCTGTGTATAAAATCGCAAACAAGACTTAAAGATACTGAACTATAAAATATTTCTATCATCTAATATCAAGAAAGCTATTTTATCGGTGGAAGACAAGACAAATACATAATTGGAGTGGAGATAAGAGAGATCAACTACGGAAATTTGGGCAAGGAGAGAGTGCGTTTTAGTTGTTTAAATGATAGGAGAGTGATGGCATTATCGCTGGGGAAGAAATGGAGGAAATCAGAGGATGTTTTATTTTATAGCATGGAAGACTGGATGGGATTTTTAAAATAATGATGAATTTGCTTTTACTTGTAGAAATAGATGACGAATTCATCAAAAACTTGAAAATACTGATTCCTTGGCTACTTAGTCCTGAGAGCCTAGATATTAAAGAGATCAATGGGAATAAAATCACCTGCCGAGGTCTGGTGGAGTACTTCAAGGTATTACTCTCATTTCTAGAGCATTTGTGAGTACTTAGATTTGACATGTATTAGAATCTAGTTCCTACATGAAAAAAATTTTGTAGACTCTATATGTGGGCAAAGGTATAAAGAATATGAAAATGATAAAAATTGTGAGACCCCCAAGAGAAGCTTGTTTTCTGAAATTATTGTTTTGAGGAAACCCCTTAGAGAAAACTTCTGTCCCCTTCTTTTATCTTGGGGGAAATAAGAATGTATCTAAAAGTTAGGAAAGTTTTTTTTTTCTGGGTTTTCCTAGGGACCATAACATGTAGTCCTCAGTCATGACATTTATTGAATTTTACCTTCACTCTAAAGATTTTCTCAAAGGGGCTATATTTTGGCTTCCTGCTGAAAATTCTTGTTTTCTGCCCTTTGCATCAATTTGAAGTGGAATTACTTTGTGTTTTTTGCTTGTTTGTTTGTTTTTAATCTATTTACCTCAGATGGAAAAATCTTAGTGGCAACTAATAGAACACTTTTTACCAACCTGCATATGTAATGGAGAATTCAGTCACCAACCTAATTTGTGAATTGCTGCTCCAAGGACTAAAATACACATTTAAAAAATTCGTGTTTTCTCATTTAAAATGCCATCATATGCTTTCTGTATGATCTACCTTCATAACTCTCAGCAATGACGTTACTTATTCATCCAGAATTTGAATTCTTATTGTGCGTAACACTGTGGAGAAGCTTATAAATTTTTTAGAAGATTAAGGACCCTTACACAAATCTGTTCCATAAAGCTTATGACATCAGCAAGGTACAAATTCCTGTGGGTAACTGAAAGGTTACTTCCAGCAGGAGGATTTTTAAAGTTTTAAAGGAGGTAACACTGAATTGAGCCTTTTAAGAAAGGTAGGATGGGCAAGTGGAGATGTGTGAAAAAGACATTTCAGGGAAAAGGGATAACATGAACTAAAGAAGGGAATTAAAATGAGAGGGAAAGAGATAATAATTATTGGTTCTTGAAAAAACTTGTTTAAATTGTCAATACCTTAGAATATAATTTAACAGAATCAGAGAAATATCGAATGGAATTGTTTGAACATTAATGTTTTTTTTTTTAAAGGCTTATATAAAGATCTATCAAGGTGAAGAATTACCACATCCTAAATCCATGTTACAGGTATTTATTAATTAGGAGGCATGACGTTTTTAAAACAAACTTGCCACTAAAGCTAAGTTTTCATGTTTGTATTCACACGTGCTCCAATCTGGCCATCAGAAGTCACAAATACTTTTGGACAGAATGATTTATTGCAAGATTATTTTCCTAATTATTTTACTCATTTATGTGTTCATTTAAACATTTATCACATGCACATATAGCAGCCACATTTGTGCTGAAATATGAATCCTTTATGCCCAAGTTTTCATTCTTCTTGTATTGAATTTGTTTATAAAATATACTCAAGCTGTGATTCAAATTCAGACATAGCAAAAAATATAGAAAGCAGGTCGAGGTTTTAAGCAAGTGGTTTCCAAAGTTAAACGTAAAAAAAGGAAGATGGAGGTAGGGTTGCGGATTGGGAAGTTATTGTTTAATGGGTACAGAGTTTCTATTTGGGGTGATGGAAAAGTTTTTGTAATGGATGGTGGTGAAGGTAGCATTACATTGTAAATGTAAGTAACACCACTGAATTGCATACTTGAAAGTGGTTAAAATGGGAAATGTTATGGTATGTTACCACAACAAAATTTTTTTTAAAAAGCAGCTAGTTTTTTTATTACATTATTTTTTAAGTTCTTAGTTCCTTTTTGTTATCAATGATACATTGTCATATTCAGCAGCAATCCTTAAACTTAGACATATCTTTTTATATATTAGTAACATATAACATTTCCTATATATTATTTGCCATGTGTTTAGGTTTATCGATTTTTTTAATTTTTACATTTAGGGAAAGACTTGAAAATAATTTTTAAGGAAGGAAAAATCTTTCAAATGAAAAATTACTTTAAAACTATGGTTTGAATAAAATTCCATGTTTTATGCACTCTGAAATTTAAACTTTACTAGTTTTTTTTAAATATTGTGGAAATACTTCAACAATTTCAGATTATATGACGACTTTGGTTAGTTTGCACACATTTTTTGCACATGATGCTCTGAAATGATAACTGCCTGTGGAAGTTTAATGAACATGAACTCCTATTACATCATATTTTGTACTTTTTCCAAAGGCCACAGCAGAAGCTAACAATTTAGCAGCTGTGGCAACTGCCAAGGATACATACAACAAAAAAATGGAAGAGGTAAGAATGAAATGTTTTAAATTATATTTTAAATAAAATCAGTACACCTCCAATGAGTTCATTCTTATTTTTCTTCCAAGATGCAGTGTATGTATATGTAAATAAGAGGTGGCATTGGCTTAATCTTTCTCAGCTTATGTTTATCACATTTTTTTATTGTATTCCTAAAATCTTTACAATGAAACAAGAACAGAACACTATGTATGCAGAATTTTAAAGGCATTTAAAATGAGTTGTCTCTATAATATAATCCTAATTCCCTTTTTTGGAGGGGGGCAAATTTCCCATTATTTATATCAGATTTAATGGTTAATGTAACATATGCTACTCTTACCTCTGCACTTCCCTGCATTCTACAATTCTAGTATTTCTATTTTAAGGATAAAACCTTTTAGGAAAAAAAAAAATTTAAACCTCAAGGGTCAACATTTCTATATATTCTATTTCCTCTTTATAACATCCCAAATTAGGATGCACCTTATAATTACTGTGTAATTCTACTAATGTGATAGAATTGTTTTATTTTTTTCATGGAAATGTTATAAAATCAAAGGTCATCTAAAATTGAAGGAGTTTAGAATCAAGGGAAATACTGCATATAGAATGGTGTTTATAAAGGTAATCAGAATGAGATTATACTCTATATAGTTAAATCTCAAATAACTGAAGTGAATTTTAATCCTTAACTAAGATTTCCTTTATGATGTCTCAAAAAAGTGAAAATGCGGTCCAAGAACATGTAATGTGCTTCCACTTAACCTCTATAAGAAAATACTCAATGGGATCCAACAAAAATTAGTGAAACAGCCAAAGAAAACATATTTCATTTTTTTATTTAGAGAGCTTCATAGCATTGCTCATTGATTTAAATTAAACTTCACTGATCAACAACTACTTCAGTCTAGTTAGCACAGATTTCCTAAAGGAACCTGGATTCATTCATTCTATGAATGAACTCAGCTTGCAGGTCAATTTATTTCACACCTTTTCATCTTTAGGAATTTGAATTAAGTAATGGATATTATTTCCTGTGTAGAAAAGACAATACAAATTAAGAATAACTACATAAGACGCCTATAAAATACCAGTCCTACTTATAGTCATTCCTTATAGATAACGGAGGGTGGAAAACTGTGGACTGACAAAAAAAAAAAAAAAATATGCAGGTTCCTTTTGATTATTTACATGTTCTTAACAAACTCAACTAGCTAAATGAGAAATTTTAGTGACCTTATTCTGTATTGCATAAGCAAATACTTCTCTATCTCACACAGATTTGTGGTGGTGACAAGCCATTTCTGGCCCCTAATGACCTGCAGACCAAACATCTGGAGCTCAAGGAAGAATCTGTGAAGCTGTTCCGAGGGGTGAAGAAGATGGGTGGGGAGGAATTTAGTCGGCGTTACCTGCAGCAGTTGGAGAGTGAAATAGATGAACTTTACATCCAGTATATCAAGCACAATGATAGCAAAAATATCTTCCATGCAGCTCGTACGCCCGCCACACTATTTGTTGTCATCTTTATCACATATGTGATTGCTGGTGTGACTGGATTCATTGGTTTGGACATCATAGCTAGCCTATGCAATATGATAATGGGACTGACCCTTATCACCCTGTGTACCTGGGCATACATCCGGTACTCTGGAGAATACCGAGAGCTGGGAGCTGTAATAGACCAGGTGGCTGCAGCCTTGTGGGACCAGGTAGGAACACTTCATTCTTTCCAACGAAATTCAGGACACATTTGAATGCCATCTCTGTATCAGGTACTTGTTAGATGTTGGGACTATACAGATGAACATGACTTGGTCCCCATTCTTCTAAAACTTTAGTCTGTCAAGATGACAAAGTTATGATCATCTAACTAATAAATATGCAAAGTCTTATGTACCTGTGTTCCAGTTAACATTTCATTGTTTCTCAAAAATACATGGATTAAGTAGTGTTTTTACATTCTCTTATGCTAAAAATGTTAAAGCTGTTAAAAGAAATATGAGAAAACAGTTAGGGTAAGTTTTTATTTAGCTGATTGTGACTCAATGTGTTAACAACATTACTTCATAATTACAGTCTATCAGTTAACTAATTTCTAGTTGAGAGAAATGAATGGTAGCACTATGGAAAATGAATGAAGTAGAAACTGGATCCTGTGAGCCACTATCTCAAATAGCTTCTCCTCAACCTTTTGAGACTGAGGGGCTATTCGAAGTAAATCTCAAAGGCATCCTAGAATATGGCACTAAAACCTGTAAGGAGGGCAAAACTGGGCTCTTCAAAACATTCTGATAGAACGTGTAATCTAAACTGAAAAACCTGTAGGAATTTGTGTTCTTAAATGCCTACAAATTAATATAATATATAAAGTTGAATATCAACACAATGAAGTGGGACATACATTCTTTTTTTTCTTTTTAAAAATGCCTTTGCCACAGGGAAGTACAAATGAGGTAAGTTGATTTTTTTTTTAATTAAGAGCTACATATTTGTAAACATTATGATATTCTTATTTCATGAACCAACTAGTCATTAAAGAATGTCTTTATGTAGATCAGAAAATCTTTGGTGATTAATGCTCCTATGTCCCTCCAGCATTTAAGGATTTAATTGTGAATTTTTAGCATGGCTTTAAAATAATATTTATTACATAAATCATGTATGATTTGATCTGCATGTGAAACACTAGAATTGCTATCATGCTTTCATGAATGTTTGATCTGTTTTGCATTATCCATGTGTAGAAAATTTCAAATTCTAAATTTAGATCTGGCATGGTGCTTTCTGCTCTACTGTGGAGTGAAGCAAGTACAATTATAAACCTTGAGAAAACTGCTGAAGGGTTTTTTAATGGAGCTACAACCTTTAGAAGTTGTCTTTAACTTTGGTATTTGAGTGCCAGTACCTATACCACTTTAAGCAGGTCCCACAACAGTATGCATTGCAACTTTCTTGGCATACCTCAGATCTGACCTATGAATTAAGTGTTCATTTCTCCTACAGCTTTTGTATAAAACTATCTGAGGAAAGACACTGAGCTTCAACAAAGGATTCATTTGTTACACTAAAAAAAACCATCTCTGTGGAGTCATTTAGGTCATTATCTTCAGGAAGCAACGCTAATCTTGAACAAATATAGAAACAGCACATATTTTTTCCCTCAGTTTCTATTGTCACATGTAACTGGATCGTGTCCTCTAATCAAATACTAATGATACAGTAGTTATTTTACATAAATTTCAGATATTCTTAGTTTACAAAGTAAAAGCAAATTTCAACTCTATAAATCAAACTTTAAGAAAAAAGTCTATATTTTTAAGAGAAAAGGAATTAAACTGAGTGTCTGAATTGAAATATAACAGAACTAGGAAAATACCATGTTGCACCAATTTGTATTCACAGAACTAAAGATGGTGTCTTTCAGACTTAATGCTTTAACCTAAAAAAACAAAAGAAATTAGTCACAGAGGCTCACAAATAATAAAACATTAATAAGACTTACTGGGAATAGTTCAAAATTTAATTATAGCAGGGACATTACGCTTTTATCAAGCATTTAAAAACATTTAAAGACTTTTACATACTCTAGAATGAAATCAAACAAGTCAGTCTTAACTGAGTATTTGTTATGTGTAGAAGTCAGAGGAGGGGATGAATCTAAGACACTAGTTGAAGGGGTTTGACAAAAAGCACATAAAAATATTTATGGACACTTCCATAAGCAACATGAAGTAAAAATTTCCATGAATTAGACAGTTAAAGGAATGCAAAGAACAATCACAACAGTAGTTTTAATAAGGAAAGGCTCTCTAAGGTAATGTTTATGAATAAGGTTTTGTAAGATATGAACTAACAGAAATGAGGCAAGAGAGCATGCAAAGTGAGGGGGAGTGGCAATATACTTGCTTAGCTGCATGACTGCATCAGGAAATAATGGAGAATAAAAGTGGTCCTATACTAGAGAACCTAATTGGAAACCCTGAAAGCAAGTGGACTAGCTGTATGTAATAAAGTAGTTGTTGGCAGTCAGAAATTATGAGCTCCTCTAATTCCTCCAAAAGTAGTAATATTCACAATATAAATTCTCAACACACCCCTGGGGCATACTGCTTGGGAAGCTCTGTTCTAAGAAAACACAGTCACAATAAAACATTTACCATGAAGAGCAATCCACAGAAGCAACAACATACACACACTGGAGAGTTAAAAATACTTTTGAGTTCTAAGAAACTACTTATTAATTTAGACTAATGAAATAAAGATTACAAATTTAGTATGTTAAATTTTATACAGTACCATAAACTAAAAGAGGAAAACTTGTACATCTGTGTGTTTAATGTTTTATAATCTAGATTCTTGTATTTCTAGGCTTTATACAAGCTTTACAGTGCAGCAGCAACCCACAGACATCTATATCATCATGCTTTTCCTACACCAAAGTCAGACTCTACTGAAGAATCAGAAAAGAAGAAAATGTAATCTAAATTTTAAAAAATATAGGTGCATGACCAGTTGTCAGTTAAATATTCAGTTTTTTGTCTCCACACAAACATTCAATGTGCTTCCATCAGAACAGAGTAAAATACCAAACAACTTCTGAAAACTGCATAATGGTTTAGTTAGCTTTTACTTTAGTGTTTAATAAGCAGGTGTACGTATGCATGGTTATATCATTTTGTTAACATGTACAGTTTCCAGATTTTGTCTTTAAATATGCTGTTATAATTTAAAGTATTTATTTATGATGACAGTTTATATGTTCTGCTTGAATTTACTAAATACTACTACGGGGTTATAATTAAACCATGTAGTGATATTACTCCATGTTTGGATATTTAATTTCTACAGAATAATTTTTAAATTACTTCACATAGCCATCTGTTAAAGCATAGATAGCATCATGACCCAACAGGCTTGATTAATTCTATATCATCTTACACATACCATGAACTCTTAGATATTTTTAAATAGAAGCTTTTCATTTGCTTTGTTAAAAACTATATTGCTTCTTTTATACTATGATTTAATATAGAATATAAACCTCTTGATCAAAAATGCACAAAAAAAATCATTCTGGATACGTATTTCAGTTTCACTGCATTGTATATTTTTTCATTTGTATGCTAAAAATGTATGCTTTATAGGTTTATTCTTTTAACATGTGAACTATTATTAAAGTTTACTTTGGTTCCTAAGATTAAAAACAAATCCTTGCTCATTTTGGAACTGTTTGGGAGGCGTCGCTATACAATGATGGTTTATCTCTCTTTTTAAATTCTAAATGCATTTCCCTTACTATAGACACCATTACAAATGTTAAGTTTTAATTTTAAAAAGTATATGCTAATAACCCCGCATTAGGTACCTTCCAGTTTTTTAAAACTAGTAATTCTATATTGTATCTCTAATGACTAAAATCTCTGGTTGAATTTCACCGATCAGACCCTCTTAGAGGAAAAAAGTATGGTAATGAAAAAAGAAATAAGGCTTCTTATCTAGAAGTGCCAAACATAATAATTTCTTTCTTAGAAATAGCTAAACCTTAAATTGAATTAAATGGCAATATATGTAGGAAAAAATGATTAAGAATATATGAGATATAAAAGCTCATATCTTAAAAATCTGATCACAAGCCCAGCAACATATCTTTTCCCAGTGATAAAATTCCTCTAGCCATATTTTCTTCATTTTTAATACCCCTTTGATTATATTGCTTCCTTTGCCTATGGGCCTTCTGAACAGAAAAGTAAAATATTTATAGTACTATATAAAACACAGACTCAAACACCAAACATTTAGCTTTCACAAAAATATATTTAATAAACTTGTTATGTAAAAATCAAAACATTTAACATTTCAACATTTTATCAACAATTCAAACTCACTGATATCTAAATCTAACTGGGAGTGCTTTGTATTTCTGAAGAGGATTACATAAACTAAAATATATATTTACATATTTACAATACATGTAAATAACTGAAGAGCTATTTTGACTAATGTTGAAATTCACAGAATTCTAGAGATCTATGGGCTGGAAGTGCCAAAAAATTTGTCTGCAATGAAATGTATTGCTCTAATTATGAATAACATCTGGACAACTATTAAATCGAAAGGAGAAAAAAAACTGGAAGGGAAATAATACAGTTCTAAAGTTTTGTGATGGATTTCTAGAAGATAGAAATATAGAAAAGTAATGCAAAATCAATTTAACAAACAAGATTTCTTATTCAGTCCCTGATTGTCATTTTTAGTAGCTTAACCCAGGCTGTCAGAATGGCTGTGTGCCTACACTGTCAGAGCTCTCCACTGTCTCATCAGTGCCATGCTCAATGCAGTAAGAGCCCTGGATGAAACCAGGGAAGTGATGTTATAAACTTTGAGCACCGCACATGCCTTCCCATAAAATCATGAGGCCTTATGCCTAAATTCAGTCCTGAAGAAAGCCCTGCGCTCTTTTATACCAAAAAAAACACCTTCTTGATGCTTCTTTTACATTTGGAGGGTCAGGGGACCCATACATTGTATAATATAAAAATTCATGACAATATAGGTCCCAAATCCCACTTTGTTTTGAACTATACCATAGTATTATTTGAACCATTCCATTCCAGACAATATTCCACGCTAAAGCAGCAAACATCTTTAGATAATGCACAGATTATCTTTCTCTTTTTTTTTTTTAAAAGGTACTGCTACTTAAGCGATTACCAAGTGATCATTTCATATTTAACATATGGTTAAAATGACATTTCTTGCTGCATTTATCTGCATCAAAGATATTCAAAGCAGTTTCCTAATACACATTTGGAAGTGTTTGCAATGTTGGTTCTTAGAATGATAAACTCACATTTTTCATTCAATAAAAGAATTTTCTAATGACAAAATACATGTCAAATTAGAACTTTATAATTTCCAAAAAAGTAAGCTGCCTTTATTAACTAGAGTAATTGTTTGCAGTTTCCTTTTTAAATCTGTGAAAATATTTTAAAGCCATTATGAAACAAATTTCTATTAAAAAAATTAACTTAAAAATTCTTTCCATGTTGCTGGGCATACCACTGCTGTCTCTGCTTGCGGTTTTCCAGCTCTGTAAGAAGAGCCTGTCGGTAAGCTTCATACATTTTAACAATCTGTTCCAGTTCTTTCATGAAGAGCAACTTTAGCATTCCCTGGTATGTATCCAGGTCAGCCAGCTGGAAGAGTTCCCACTTCAGAATGTGGTCATATCTGTTTTAAAACACAGTCATACATGTGTTCACAATAGATACACAAATGTATTTATAGCAATAAAGTCGTCTATTTTTAAAAACATCAACTTTACTAAAACTTAACGAATTATAAACCTTAATTAAAAATAAGTTATTAACTGATATTTAAATAGAGTACACTATTTTTAGGTAAAGGAGAAAACTTCTAATATTACTTCATTTGAATTTAAAGAATACATACCTGTTTCTTCTAATCTGAAATACCAGTTACTGTAATATTTACACCAGACAAACATGAACAGATTTCAAAACACACTGGTTCTATAATTTCTGAAGATCACATTCTGTGGTATTCACAGAATAGTTAACTGTCAGGAACTTAACAGTACTTTAGACGACACTGGCTTGCAAGCGATAATGCACAAAAATGGGCAGTCTTTTGCTAGTGTTGTTAATGTTGGTAGAGCTTTTTGAGTTGGAATGCTGTTCACTACAGCAAGCAAGGAACTAAACAGAATAGGGAGGAATGAAGAGGAATCATTAAACATGGGCTGAGTATTCCTGAGACAGGGCACAAAGTATTAAAACAAAACCAAAAAAAACCCAGAAAAACAGGAAAGAATAAATTCTTTCAAAATGAGAGAATAAGGAGATCATAGAAGATGCCATAATGTGGGGAAGGATTCATGCAAGATTATATTTGCACGTATTTTGGAAGGCCTTTAGTCCTTCTTCAATAGCAAGTGGATCACATGCTGAGATGGAAGTACGCAATCAACTATGAATTGGAAAAGATCTTAAGACAGCACTCTAATCCAATTTTCTCATTTTACAGATGAGAAAGGTTATATATCTCTTACACAAGTGTTTAGTGGTTAAAAGTTCAGAAAGGCACAGAACTGTAGACCAAGGTGCTTTAAAGTAGTGGTTTTGAATGTTAATATCCACTAAGACTAGACAAAGAACTTGAACTAGGGCAATATTGATTCTCAAATCATATTGCCGAGCAGACATAACAGGAAGTTTTGGCTACCAATTCTAGATTTGTTTTTAATAATTATTTATAATATTCTCTACCCAACAGTCTTTTGCTGTTTGATAATTCATTTACCAGATTATTCCTAAAGGATAATCTGTCTAATGCAAAAACAGGTTTTAAGAAAAGGGAAATAGAAAATAAATAACGTATGAGCCATGTACGGTGCTCTGCCACTTTGACATACATTTCTGTCCAACTTTGACATGTGGACCAAGAACACCAGGAGTAAAATATGCAAAACCACAAGATAAACATAATTCCTTGGAATCACAATTTCATTCATTTAATTAATGGGCACTGTATATTTACTAATAGATACTTTGTAGAAACCTTTGTGTTCTCTTCAGTCAGCAACTCCAATCACTTGCCAACCTACACCGGAGAGATCATACTCAATGAGCATCCATGAAGAATCAACTGTAAGGTATTTCCTAGAACCATACTAAAGTTCCAGCCTCTTTTAAGTTTCCTGGCTCTGAAAATACAGTCTTCTCATTTCTCATTTTTCCTTTTTCCAGGTGACAGTTTGAACGAAATAAAAATGTTAGTAGCCATCGGGTGGGATTTTTTTTTAACTTATTTGAAACAAATTCATAATTTCTAACAAAAACCTTAATCTACCAGAATCTGAATTCCATAGCTAAAGGGCATGCAGCAATGTCTACTAATTAAAGATGTAAGAATGTTGAACTAATCTGTCATCTGTGTACTTTCTGGCAAAGCAAAGGAAAGGAGAATAAGATGGCAAATGTCATACACCTGTCCACACCCCAGTAGATGCTGCCATAAGGAGCAAAAGTGCTGCTATCTCCAGTTCCAGGTATGGTAACATAGCCTAGTCTCACCTGTCAGCCCTTCCCCCTCAGTATCCCCTCTCTTTCTTCTCCACCACACCCAGAGCTGGGTCAATGGGAACAATGCAGGATTATCAGATGACAGGAATAAAAAAGCCCTTACCACAATCTGCTGGGAACTGGGGTGAGGATGGGGTGAGAAAGAATGTAAAGTAAATATGTTCCTGATGGTCTAATAGTTCAGCTTGATTACAATTATACAATGTGTTACAGACTTTTGTAAGCAGGCTTAGAAACATAACTTTACAAAAATAAATAAATTTTTGAAAAAATCGGTTAGTAAGTCAAGTGCTGGCTGGAAGTATGCAAAAATTGTGTTGGTCAATTACTGCCACAGATGAAACTGAATAATTTCAGGAAGTTAGAAGCTTCTCAACTGTTTGGGAAGCAAAAAGCAGAAACAAGTTAATTTTCTGGCTAAAACATCACTTTTTGATGAGATAAGTAAATGACACTCCATTATCTAATCTGCAGCTGAAAGCTCACCCTTTGTTGACAGAACAGTATTAAGCATTTCCATCCTCTCCAGAGGCATAGAATTAGGACCAACAAGAAAGCGACATATTTCTAGACCTTTTGTTTAAGTTTTTAAATAGTAAAGAAGTACTTTGCTCCCTTTTTTCAATCTGGCCCATTGTGGGACAGTTCTAATCTATTTGAATAAGATACAAGTTACTAGTTTCCATAAACTTTCTAGTTAGCTCATAGAAACAGAGCTGGAAGGAACCACAACCTTTGAGAGTCTGCTTCTTTTTATAAGAAATCAGGAGTTCCATCTAAGTATTATCTTTTCCTCCAAAAGGAAGGTTTATTATGTTACTTCTTTTTAACAATGACTACAGAGTAGAAAGAATATAAAGTGCAAAGAATAACCTTCCTCAATATTATCAACCTCTTCTAGAAATAACCAAGGTTAATAGTTGAACATATTCTTCCAGACTATGATAAACACATATCACATATGATTTAGATCAACATACATATACAGAATATGTATTAATAGGCTACAGACAGTAGTAGGTCAGGTGGTATCAAAGACAAAAGAAGGAAAGAAAATGGGAAGAAAACTCCATCTGCTACCATACCTTACCCTGTTCATATATTACATAGATATTATGAGATAAACAGGCTTTCGTGTGTTCAACCAGACACCTAGACTATGGTAAAGTCTATCGATAAATGCGTATCTAATTTCAGATAAATTAAGCCAAACTTTTGACAAGCATTATTTATACCTTGCAGAATATCTGTAATTAAAATTTAATTACACTGCCAAGGCTTAAATTTGACTTAGAAAAAGAACAGATGCTTTTAGACTGCAGATCTTGTCTCTCTTCATCAGGCACTGATCAATAGTTGTGAATTTATAGATTGAGAAGAACAGAGGGAATGATGTATTTCCTCAAACATCTTTGTGTCTTGCATTGCTTCACCCACATACTTAGGACTTACCTATACTACAGCTTTTATCACAGGTATTGTACACTTATTTACAAGTTTATTTCCCCTTACGAGAATGTAAGCTCATTGCAACCCTAATACAGCACAGGGCTCACACAAAGGAATCAGAGTCAATAAATATTTGCAGAACTAGAATTTCTAACCAATGATTTTCAAACTTTCTAAGCTGTGATATTTCTTCAAATAAAATATTACTTATAAATTCAACATTATTAAGAAGGGGGAAAAAAAAAGCACTGCTTGAATTAAGCAGCCCAGAGAATCCATTTAGCCCTCCACTCACCCCTCAACAAAATTTTCTGCTGTAAATTCACTTACTTCACAGGAGCTCGGGCATAAACCTGAAGCCAATCAGGAATTTCTGCAGTATGATATGGATTTGCAGGTACCAGAAGGGACTGATTTCTTTCAGTTTGCTGTGGCTGGTATGTAACAGGAGGAGGTTGATCATACCGAGGTACACTAAGAAGGAAGAATTAACATTCACTAGGATAAAGACCCTAAATCTAAACAAGTAATTATAAATAACAATAATATTTAAGCTTCTTTCAATGTGCCTCCTGTCCCAACTGACTCCCTTCCACCACCTAAAAGATAACTTCTTATGATAAAGGTTCTGGTTTTCTTTACCATACGTAGGGAAATAATACCCATCTTCTCTTGAAAATTGGCATGTCCCTAGTGATGGATATAAACCTAAGCTAAACCTTTACATATTATTAAGAGATTTCTTCTGGCTGGAATTTATTCTTTTCAAGGACGATTTAAAGAAGACTATTAAAAAATTAAAGCTAAGTTGTAAACTTTACCACAGAGGCTTAAAACTAGAATTATAAAGTTCAGTTAATTAGTAATTAGCTGTAAATTCATAATGGAAATGTTGATAGTTTCTCTCTTAAAAGGAGAATGGATGTTTCCTTTCTCCTGTAGACTGAAAAGGGGTTGGAGACAGGCAGCGCAGTAGGGTATTGTGCTTGAAATAGCTACATCAACTGTGGCATTAACTTTCTGCTTTGACTACCCTGAGAGAGCATACAGGCATTTGAGTAAATTAGAACTTGTTTTAAATCATCATGAAGCTTAAAATAAAAACAAGATCATGCTTTTAATGGGTTCTAATAGTTTGTCTATGTTGGGTAGAGGAAGAAAATAGCAAAGATAGAAGGTATTATATGGGGAAGTGCTAAGGAAAGCACTGAACCACCTGCAGATTAAAGACTGAATTCTGGGAGGCCAAAATGGTTCATTCCAGACTTACAGACAAAACCAGAAGCGGTTTCTGTCTCTAAAAATAAAGATTTATGTATAAATTTGAAAAGTTCAATACAATACTAAACTGGAATTAAAATAATCTAACCAGGTTAGATTAGATTGTGGCTAACAATGTAAAGATCAATGTGCAAAGTGCACTGAATTTTATCTTCATCTCTTCATTCATAGGTAGGTTTGAAGTTGAAATATTCCTTGATAGTGCAATTGGGAAGTGGGAAAGAATTGAGGCTTTGAGTCAGGCTGGGTTTTTCTATCAGTTTGGCAACTTATTGGCTGTTTGTTGGCAAATTGCTTTACTTCTCTAAGCCATCACCTCCTAATTTGTAAAACTGAAATATAATAATACAGACGGTTGTTTTCAGGATTAAATAAGCTAATATAAGTCAGGAGTTCTGCACAGGCATACCTCAGAAATATTGCAGGTTTGGTTCCAGACCATCACAATGAAGCAAATATTGCAATCAAGTCAGTCACATGAATTTCTGGTTTCCAAGAGCATATAAAAGTTATATTTACATTATACTGTAGTCTATTAAGTATGTAATAGCATTATGTTTATAAAAATAATGTATATACCTTAATTAAAATGTGACAAAAGTGGGCACATGCTGTTAGAAAAATTGGAAAAATGGTGTCAATAGACTTGCTGTACAGAGGGTTGCCACAAACCTTCAATTTGTAAAAAACACGCTATCTGTGAAGCACAATAAAGCACTGTACAGTAAAACAAGGTATGCCTGTATAAGGATTGGCATAATCTAGACACTCAAGTAGCGATTAATACTATCTAGCTTAGGGAAGGTGTTCATTCTCTCCTGTTTAACTTGTACAGAGTTACTGAGAGATGCAAATTAACTGCGAAAATGCTTTGTAAACTATAAAAATTCTGTTAACAATGAAAAGTAAATTCAATATACTCTCAAAACTGGTGGGCTGGACCACAGAGACCTCTGCTATCTGGTGAAAGCAAACCTTTACAAGTTTGGTTCTTTTGAAGGGATGATAACCTCAGTCGTTCAATAAACATTGGCTGAATGACATTAAGTGAAATGTCTCGAAAAAAACTGCTTTTCAAAGTTGAAACAGTAAATCTACATATGTAAATTGATTAAAGCAATGCCACAGTGATAAAGTTTAGATTTTCTAGGTAACAAATTAAAAAGTATTTGTATAATTTTAATGGTTTTAAAAAAATACAAATGTCTGCTAGAACTAAAGATCAGTATTATGCCAGATGATACTAAGCAACATCTATCAACATGCTGATGACATTTCACCCAATTTTAATCTTATGATTTTAGTTCTTAAAGCTCAAATATTGTTAATTTGAAACATTTACAACATTGTTACCAAGTTATACAGCTTTGGTTGTACTTTGAAATCAATTGTGTATTTAACATTTAAAGCACATCTCAATTAATTTGGACAAATCAATTACATTTCAAGTGCTCAATAGCTACATAGGGCATTTGGCTACAGAAGTAGACATGAGAAGTCTGGCCAGAAACTAAATCTACTGAGTAGCCCAGCATCAATCAAAATAGCCCAAAATGATCACTGGCTACATTTATTATGGATGTGGTACATTCTGTTGACTCACAATTTCCACTTTCTTCTGTGGCAAAAGTAAGAAACAGAACATAAAGATGTTTTATTTCATTTTTTCAGTTTCTGGGTATCCACAACAAAAACATTCTGGCACATTAAAGAAGAATCTTATCATAAGAAGACCTATCATATTTTTGAGTTTGTTTAAGGAGAAAAAGTACTTTTTAAAATTATTAAAGTCATTCATTACTAAGTGTAAGTCCAGAAAAACTGTCATAAACTTTGAAAAATGAGATTTTCAAATCTTAAGCTTCAAGAAGCCTTTCTTTTTGATGAAATACGTACGTCCCAAATCTAACATTGGACAATCTCAAATCAAAAAGTCAAAAATAAAGAATACTCTACCTAGGAGCACAGGGATGCCTGTACTGAGCCTTTTTATTTACGTGATCTACATAATAAGTTCCAAATTCTGATGACTCAACTCGTTCCCATCCTGGAGGAAGGCCCTCTCGCTCAAGAGGATGGCTCCAATGGGTTGTATTTGTGTTATGATCTATATAATATTTTCTTCCTCTCATTGTCCAATCCACAGACCAGCCAGGAGGAAGTGGTAAATCTTCAGAACCATGGTTAGTTAAATTTCCTAAAGATGTAGCTGCAACTCTCCCAATACCTGAGGAGAAAAAGAGAGAAAAAATAGAGCAATTATTCAAAGCTTAAAAATATGCCGGCTGAGAAACAGTAACATAATTAACTATCCTGATTGTACTCTTACAAAAAAATTCATGATCACATCATTATGAATAGTATTCCACAAAACTAGCCAGTATTTCTATTATTTAATTACAAAAAGGATTTTGAACTTAGTTTTCTTTTGACTGATGCCTACAAAACCATACCATTCAATATTTAACTAGTTGCAAAACTATTTAAGTATGAATACTGCTAAAGGAAAGTGAGGAAAGGAAAATTTACCTCATTCTGCAAGAATTAAAATTTGCCATTTCACCTAAAAAAGCAAAAATTAACAAGTAAAGACACTCTGGATTTATAATTTCTTAAAAATAATGTGGCTGTGCCCTAGAATTAATGAGTTATCGAGGTAGCAGGGTAAAAGGTCACCATACAAAAAAAAAAAAAAACACAAAAAAATCATTTATAATAGCTCCCAAAAAATCAACTATTTACATATAGATCTAACAAAATATTTTCAGGCTCTGTATGCTAAAATTACAAAATGCTGATGAAAGAAATGAAAGGTCTACCATGTTAAGATGTCAGTTTACTGCAAAATGGTCTGTAGGTTTATTAATTCCAATCAAAATCCTAGCAAGATTTTTGTAGATGCAGACAGATATACACAAGTAGGCTAAAATGTAAAGGCAAAGGAACTCGAGTAGCCAAAACAATTTTAAAAAGGAAGAACAAAATTGGAAGATTTGCACTCCTGATTTTAAGAAAAGGCTACAATAATCAAGATATTATAGTACTAGCAAAATGACAGACAAAATAGATGAATAGAATAGAATAGAAGGCACCGAAATATACCCATATGTAATGGTCAATTTATTTTTTACAAAGGTGAAGAGGCAATTCAATGGAGAAAGGATAGTTTTTTCAACAAGTGCTACTGGAACAACTGGGACATCCATAGTCAAAAAATCTAACACAACTTAATCTCACACCTTATAAAAAATCAACTAAAAATAGATCATATATAAAAATGTAAAACATAAAAAACTATGGCACTGAAAGTGCCGACCATAAAGGAAAAAAGGTAATAAACTAGACTTCATTAATATTAAAAATGTTTGCTCTGCAAGACACTGTTAAAGAAAGCAAAACTACATACTGTGAGAAAAATCTGCAAATAACATATCAGATAAAGGACTCTTATCTAGAATATATAGAGAATTCTCAAAACTCAACATTTACCAAAACTCAAAAAAAAATTTTAATGGGCAAAAGACTTGAACAAGCAGTTTACTAAAGATGATATACAGATGGCAAATGAAAACACGCAAAAAAATGCTCAACATCATATTAGCCATCAGGGAAATGCAAATGAAAACCACAATGAGAGACACCACTACAGATGTCTGAGAATGACCAAGAAAAATCCCAAAAAACAAACAAAACCCTGACAATACAAGTTCTGATGAGGATGTGGGAAAACCAGAACTTTTGTATATTGCTGGTGGAACTGCAACATGCTACCACCCCTGTGGAAAACAGTTTAGCAGTTTCATATAAAAGTTAAGACATACACTTTCCATATGACATAGCAACCAAGAATTTACCCTAGAGAAATGAAAATTCATCTTCACACAAAAAACCCTTAAGGTGATGTTTACAACAGCTTTATTTATAATTGCCCCAAAGTGGAAATAACCCAAATATACTTCAACAGAATGGATAAACAAACTGTGGTATGAACATACAGTGGACTACTACTCAGGAAATAAAAAAGAACTAATTATTGTTACGTGCAACAACAGGATGAATCTCAAAGGCATTATGCTAAGCGAAAGAAGCCAGTTTCAAAAGGCTATATGACACGATTCCATTTATACGAGATTCTTGCAAAAGCAAAACAGAGCAGCGGTTGCCAGGAACCTGAGTGGGGGCAGCAGCTGACAACAACAGAGCAGAATGATTCAGAGGGGGTGGGGGGATGGAAATGTTCTATATACTAATTGTGTTGGCATTACATGAATCTACATATATTAAAACTTATACCTAAAAAAATGTTAAATTTACTGCATGCTATTTGAAAAAAATTACCTGGCTGTGTACTTTTACTCTCACTCAAGAACAGTAATAGTACATAACAAATTACTCCAAAACTCAATGGCTTAAAACAAGAAGTCTTTATTTAAATCACAAGTCTATAGGTTAGTGATATAGGCTGAGCTCATAAAGTGTTTTTCTCATTATTGTATCGAGAGATAACTGATATGAGGCCCCTATGATGATCAGACCTCCATTCCCTCTCTGACCTAAGCAGCTATTACCCCTAGTTCACTCTGTTCCAACTACATGGCCTCCTTGCAGTTCTCTAACATGGCAAACACTGGCTGTTCATTCTACCTAGAATACTCTTCCTTCAGATAGCTGCTTGGCTTATTCCCCAACTCTTTCAAGTCTCTTCTCAAATGCCTCAATGAAGTTTACTTTACACTTACTATCTACTACAGTTTACCTCTTCCCAGATTCCAATTATGCTGTCCTACTTTTTCTTTGTAGTACTTTAACCTTCAAACTTATTATATAATTTTTGTTGGTCTGGTTATCATCTTTCTTAACCCCTACTAGAATGGAAGATTCAAAAGGAGAGAGATCTTTGTCTTCAATGATATATCTCAAGCCTCTACAACAGTGCCTACAGAATAGAGCACGTAGTAAGTGTTCAATAAATAAGCTACAGTAAAGAAGACAATGTTATTGGTGGAGAGAAGTTATATAGATCAATGGAATAGGATAGAGAAATCACAAATAGACCCATACAAATATGCCGAACTGGTTTTTGACAAAGGTGCAAAAGCAATTCAGTGGAGGAAATATAGCCTTTTCAAACAAATGGTGCTGGAGCAAATAGATATTTCCATAGGCAGGAAAATGAACCTTGATCTCAACTTCATGACTTATAAAAAAAATTAACTCAAATGGGGATCAAAGAATTAAATGTAAAATATAAAACTACAAACCTTTAGGAAAAAACAAAGGAGAAAATCTTTGGGGCTTAGGACGAGGGGAAGAGTTCTCAGACTTTATAATAAAAGCACTATTAATAAAAGGAAACATTTGTCAATTGGAGCTCATCAAAATTAACAACTTTTGCTCTATGAAGAGAATGAAAAGACAAGCTATAAACTGGGGGAAGATTATTTGTAAACCAAATATCCAACAAACGACTAGAATCTAGAATATGTAAAGAATTTTCAAAACTTATTAGTTGTTGGGGACAATTAAGGTAGCATATATAATATTCACCTTCAGCGATACCGGTAACATGCAACATGGCCGCCAGGGCTGATGCAAAAACAGCCTAAGCTATAATTAGCCTTCTTCTAGGAAGTAACAGTAGTTCCCGCCCAAGCAGTAGCTAGTTCGGGCCTAAACAGTAGCCGCCCATTGGCCATCCACCCCAGCGACAGCTACCACCAATCCCAGACCCCCAGCAACAGCAACCGCCAATCCCCCTACATCTGCCTTCCACCCTAGCAACAGCAGCAGCCAATCCTAGATCGCCACCCGTCCTTACTAGCCACTCCCTCCACCCTTAGAGTATATATACCCTGCCTCTTCAATAAAATTTTGCAGCTTGATCAGAAACCTGTCTTGCTGTCATTCCTCGTGTCTCTTGTCCCATACCATTCCTCCCTCACAGGACTCGGAGCCTCCGTTGAACGTCCCACGGGCCGGGATAATTAGTAAAAATACAATCAAATTAGAAAATGGTAAAAGACATGAAAAGACATTTCACTGGACAGGATATATAATAGGAAATAAATACATGAAAAGATGTTTGATATCATTAGCAATCAGGAAAAAGCAAATTAAAACAATAATGAAATATCACTACACACCTAACAGAACAGCTAAAGTAAAAAACAGTGACACTGCTGGTGGGAAAGTAAAACGGCACAGTCACTTTGGAAAACAGTGACAGTTTCTTATTTTAAAAACTAAACATGCAATTACCATATGTGCCAGTTTGATGTATTATGTCCCCCAAAATGCCATTATCTTTGATGCAGTTTTGTGTGGGCAGACATATCAGTGTTGATCAGATTTTGGAATCCTTTGGGTGTTTCCATGGAGATGCAATTCAATCAACTGTGGACAAGACCTTTGGTTGGATAATTTCCACGGAGGTGTTGCCCCACCCATTCAGGGTGGGTCTGAATTAAATTACTGAAGCACTATATAAGCTCAGACAGAAACAGCGAGCTTGCTACAGCCAAGAGGGACACTTTGAAGAATGCACAGAAGCTGAGAGAGTAGCAGCAGATGAGAGACAGTTTAGACGGCCACTGAAAGCAGACTTGCTCCGGAGAAGCTAAGAGACGACAAACACCCCAAGAGCAATTAAGAGTGACATTTTTGAGGAACTGCAGCCTAGAGAGGAACGTCCTGGGAGAAAGCCACTTTGAAACCAGGACTTTGGAACAGACACCAACCACCTGCCTTCCTAGCTAACAGGTTTTTCCACACACCATTGGCCATGCTCCAGTGAAGGTATCCAATTGCTGATGTGTTACCTCGGACACTTTATGGCCTTAAGACTGTAACTGTGTAAACAAATAAACCCCCTTTTATAAAAGCCAATCCATCTCTGGTGTTCTGCATCCCGGCAGCATTAGCAAACTAGAACACCATACAACACAGCAATTGCATACCTGGGCATTTCTCCTGGAGAAATGAAAACCTATGTTCATGCAAGAACCCATATACAATGCTCATAAACTTAATTCATAACAGCTAAAAAAATGGCAACAGTCCAGATGTCCTTTAACAAATGAATGATTAAACAAACTGTCATACATACATACCACGGAATACTATTCAGCAATAAAAAGGAATAAACTATTGATAAGTATAACATGGATAGAACTGCAGGGAATTACGCTGAGTGAAAAACGGCACTTCCTAAAGATTAAATATCACTTATATAGCCTTTCTGAAATAACAAAATTTTAGAAATGGAGAACAGATTAGTGTTGCTTGCCAGGGTTTAGAGATTGGGAGGGAGGTGGAAGAGGCTACTGAACGGCAAACAGGGAAGTATTCTTGTGTGATGAATTGTTCAGTGTTTTGACTGTGATGCTGCATACACAACCTACACATGTATTAAAACTGTACAGAACTAAATACATTCATGCAACCAAACGAGTGCAAGTAATACTGGGGAAATCTAAACAGGACAGGTGGGGTATATCAAATGTAAATATTCTGATTATAATATACTATATAAAAACTATAGTTTTGCAAAATGTTACCATTAGGGGAAACTGGATAAAGCATACACAAGATCTCTGTATTATTTCTTACAACTGCATGTGAATTTGCAATTATCTCAATTAAAATTTCAGTTAAAAAAAAGGTAGGAAAGAGTATACATATAGGCTCTAGATCCAATGTACATATAAGGTTTGCCAAAAACAGCTGAGATAGAGCAAGAACAATAAAGGAAGAAGTGGAGATAAGAAGAGAGCAATGTGAAAAACTGCTAGCACAGAATATTACCCTGGTCATTTCTCCTTCTCTCTCTACAAACCTGTCTCTGGCAATCACAGAAGCCAATTTCAAATAACTACCACAGGAAAAAATAAGTTCTTCAACAATGCACAATAAAAACAGCACAACATCAGTTCTAGAAGAAAAAATAAAGAGGTATAATATTTATTAAAAAGGACATTCCAGAAAAATGTTGCCCCAAAGCAAAGAAAAAAAAATGCAACTAAATACTCTACTATAAATTAAAATAAGAAAAAAATGGAGTAATCAGTTTTAAACACGTGAGAACTTAGGGAAAACCGTTCCCATAAGCCCTTCTTGAGAAAACTATTGTCATACCTTGCTCATCCAAGAGATGAGTAGGGAAACACAGAGAATTAAAAGATAGTAGGTAATAAATATTTAACTGTAGAACCAAGAGTGAAATAAAAGTGGAGATTAGAATAATGGAACAAAATATTTTAAGATTTATTTATATGCCGTAATGTATAAAATTGACAGGAGAAGGAGAAACAAAGGCAAGAGATAGAAAAGTTCATTGATTATTGCATGTAATACCTAGGAGTCATTTGATATTAAGGAGAAAAAATAATCAAGCATTGGAAGTATAAGCATATTTTAAGAACAGAAGGTTAAATACTAAGATTATACTGTTGATGAAAATCAGGGAGTAGAGGAGAGGGAAAGCAGAAAAGGCAATAAAAAATTGATAATCCAAAATTTTTATAGTAGAAGCCAAAAGATATTATCTAAAGAAAAAGAATGCTAAGAATATAACTATAAAGGTAAAAGTTAAGAAAATATCAACCTTTTTAAGTATCACAAGAATTATAAAAAATCAAGTAAACAAACATAAGACATTATGAAAAAAAGAAAACAAAATGATAGAAATCAGACCAAATATATGTGTCATATAATGTAAATAAGCTAAATTCAACTAATGAAGAAAAAGATTTTCATACAGGATCACAAAGAAAACCCAATTTCACACAACAGATACACCTAAAACCAAGTGATTTAGAAAGACTGGAAATAAAAGACCAAAAGTATACCATACAAATGCATATAAGATATTAAAACTGTTAAGGTGAAGTTTTCTGACTAAAAAGCTTATTAATTCCTGGAGTTGGGCTGCTTGGGAATGCAGCCCAAAGCAGGTGGTAAATTCCATCTAAGGCTAAATACTGGCACAAGACTGATAGTCAACAAGCATGGTAAGTTGAAAAGAACTTTGAACAGAGAGTTCAAGAGGGCATGAAACCATTAAGAGGTAAACGGGTAGGGTCCATGCAGTCTGCCTGGAGGACTTGTAGTGCATGCAGCTGTGCCAGCAGCCTTAGAAAGAACTAAAAAAAAATTAAATTAAATTAAATTAAATTTAAAAAGCCTATTAAACAAGAAAGATACATTGAAATGATTTAAAAATTCACAATGAAGACCTAATTCCTATTTCATAACAGCATTATATTCATAAAGTAAAAACCATAGAAGGTTAGAAGGTAACTACAGAAGTGCATAAAACAGATTCAGTATCTCTCTCTATGATAAAGTAGTTTAAAATAAGGGTACAGAGAATCTAAATAACATAAATAATAAAGAAGATTGGAATGACATAAACAAACCTATATAAGGAATGAGAAAATACATAGCTTTCTTCAAGTGTCCACAGAACCATTCAGAAAAATCAATCATGTACTGGGTCACAAAGAAAACCTCAATAAATTCCAAGAAATAGAAACAGTAAATAAAATTCTCTAGTTAATAAGGTAATTAGAAATTGAAAACAGTAACCATAAAACAAATCCCTAATTTTTGAAACTCTACTCTTAGATTTAAAAAAAAAAAAAGTATTCAAAGAAAAATTCATAGCCATAATCACAATTAAAAATTCATTTTAAAAATGAAGCAAGCATCCACTTCACCAAGTTAAAAGAACCAGGCCACTGAAAGTACTCCTACTTTGGCTGCTGAAAAGTGATGGTAACCCTCTAAGTCCTGCACCCTAGAGTCTTTCCACGCAGGAATCCAGGAGCCAGCAGATTCATCATATCCACATACAGAGACCCCATTGTAGTTCACAGTGCCCATCCCCTACCCTAAGGCTGGCCATTTCAAATGCCTAGATCTGGGGGAGAGGGGAGGGGAGGGGGACAAAGAGCAATCCTGCTCTGACGGTTGGCTGGCAAGGGTGATCCTCTGGGTCCTACAGCCTTGATCCTTTCTGCACAGATTTGGCTGCTTTCACACACGGAGAGGCAGGGGCAAGAGAGGGAACTCCACTGTGATGCCAAGAGATCTTCCCCCACCCCCGCGGCCAGTGGCTGTGTACTGGTCTGTGTCTTGCCAGCCAGCAAAACACAGCACACTACTGGGCCAGCTGTGGCTCGTGAAGTTGACCCTCTCAGTCCCACAGCCTGGAGTCTTTCCACACAGGAATCTGACCCATGAGCTCCAATTTACCCACAAATGGAGTCTTCACCATAGTGCACAGCACCCAACTCCCACCCCCGGGGCCAGCAGCTTCCAGGATGCCTGGACCTGGTAGAGACGGGGAGGTCCTCTCCTAGGAAAAGAGGGAGAAATAGGACAGTCCTGAGCTAACAGTTGGCTGGGGAGGGTGACCCTCCAGGGCATGCAGCCTTGAACTGGACCTTGACCCGGTCTGGACCCTGCCCAGCAGGCTGCTGTGGTCAGGGAGAGGCAGGATTGTGGGGAATAGGTGGCCCAAGAGCACCATTTGCTGGGAAGACTGGGAAAGTCCAGTCTGGCAAGCTGCTTTTCTGCCCAACCTCTAACAACCTTCCAAAAGGAGCTGTACTCCCCGCATGAGACCCTGGCCCTAGTTTGGCTGGGAATTACTGACAAACCAAATGCCAAAAAAGGCCTTCAACGTGAACCCAAGCAACAACAACATCTTAGACAAGAAAAGAAAACCAACTTTCAAAATAATCTTATTAAATAATCAGATGCCCAGAAACCAGCAAAAAATCACAAGGCATGTAAAGAAACAAAAAGATACGGTCAAGCCAAATGATCAAATTAAAAAGTCAGAGGAGATAAAGAATTTGGAACTAATCAGATATTCAAACAAATCTCCTAAATAACTTCAACAAGATGGTTGAGATAAAGGATATCAAGAAGACCCTAAAAGACCATGAAGAATTTGAAAAAACAGAAAAATAGCAGATCTTATGGAAATGAAAGATACTGTAGATGAAATGAAAAAATATACTAGAGATACACAACAGCAGATCTGAAGAGGCAGAAGGAAAACAGTGACCTAGAGAACAGAGCAACTGAATTCTAATGCACAAAAGAACAAATGCAGGAAAAAAATGGAAAACTTAGAACTGGATCTCAGGGAAATGACTGACAACATGAAGTGCACAAATATAAGAATCACAGGAGTCCCAGAAGGAGAAAAGAAGAGAAAAGGGCCAGGAAGAATATTTGAGGAGATAATTTTGGAAAATTTCCCCTATATAAGACATAAATATGCAAATCAAAGAAGCCCAACATACTCCAAATAGAAAAAATTTGAACACACCCATTCCCAGACACACACTAATCAGACTATTTAATATCTCAGAGAAGGAGAAAATCCTGAAAACAGCAAAAGAAAAGCAATTCACCACATACAAGGGAAGCCACGTAAGACTAAATGCTGACTTCTCATCATGCACCATGGAAGCAAGAAGGCAGTGACATGATATATTTAATATTCTAAAAGAAAAAATTGCCAGCCAAGAATTTTTATCCAGCACAGCTGTCCTTCAAAAGTGAGGGAGGTTTTAAATATTCTCAGATAAAGAAAACCTGACAGAATTTGTTAACAAGAGACCTGCCCTGCAAGAAATACTAAAGGGAGTTCGGCAGGCCGGTGGGGAAAAAAAAAAAAGGGAAAAAAAAAACGAGAGAGGCTCAGAGGAGAGTAGAGAGTATAGAAGTGATGATTATCAATATGGGTAATTAAAAGGATAAAAAGAGAAAAATACTAGATCTGACAAATAAAAGCCAAAGAATAAAATGGTCAAAGCAAGGACAGCTTTTACAGTAATTAACACTGAATGTTAATGGATTAAACTCCCCAATCAAAAGACCCAGATTGGCAGAATGGATAAAATATATATATATGATCCATCTATATGCTGTTTACAAAAGACTCATTTTAGATCCAAAGATACAAACAGGTTGAAAGTGAAAGAATGTGAAAAGATATTCCATACAAGCAATAACCAAAAAAAGTTGGGTAGTTATACTAATATCAGACAAAACAGACTTTAATGTAAAAAATTTTATAAGAGACAAAGGACACTATATATTAATAAAAGGGGCAATTCACCAAGAAGAAATAATCATAAATATTAACGCACCTAACCTAGGTGTTCCAAAGTACATGAAGAAAACACTGGCAAAACTAAAGGGAGTAACAGACATCTCTACAATAATAGTGGGAGACGTCAACACACCACTGTCTTCAATAGATAAACACCTAGACTGAGGATCAAAAAAGAAATTGAGAACCTAAATAATATGATACATGAATGAGCCCTAACAGATATATATAGATCATTGCACCACAGAACAGCAGGATATACTTTCTTCTCAAGTGCTCATGAAACATTCTCCAGGATAGACCACATGCTGGGGCACAAAACAGGTCTTAATAAATTTAAAAAGACTGAAATCATACAAAGCGTGTTCTATGACCATAATGGAATGAAGCTAGAAAACAATAACTATCGGAAAACCAGAAATTTCACAAATATATGGAGGTTAAACAATATACTCTTTAGCATGAAACCCTGATACATCCCAGAGCAATTTGAGCAGAGAATAAAAAGTATTTGCAAAGCCCCCTTGAAGGACTGGGGAGAAACAGGAAATATTAAACTTCCCCAGCTGGGGAATCCCTGATATTCTCGCAAGCATTGAGGACCACCATTGTAGTAGGCCAATCCCTCGATACTGGGGCTTGCCCTTATGAAGTTTGTTACTGCAAAGGAGAGGCTAAGCCTACTTACAATTGTGCCTAAATGTCGGCCCCAGAGAACCTCTGCAGTCACTCAGATGTGGCCTCTCTCTCTAAATCAACACTGCAGGTAAACTCATTGCCCTCCCCCACTACGTGGGACATGATTCCTGGGGGTGTAAATCTCCCTGGCAACATGGGACATAACTCCCGGGGATGAGCCTGGATGCGGCATTGTGAGACTGAGAAAGACTTCTTGACCAAAAGGGTGAAGAGAAATGAAACAAAATAAAGTTTCAGTGGCTGAGAGATTTCAAATGGAGTTGAGAGGTCATTCTTGAGGTTATTCTTATTCATTATATAGATAACCCTTTTTAGTTTTTAGTGTATTAGAATTGCTAGAAGGAAATACTTGAAACTGTTAAACTGTAATCCAGTATCCTTGATTCTTTTTTTAATGCAATTTTATTGAGATATAATCACATAACATACAAAGTGTACAATTAGTTGTTCACAGTATAGTTGTGCATTCATCACCACAAACTTGAAACATTTTCATTATCCAAAAAAATAAAGATTAAAGTAAAAAGAACATCCAAAACATCCCATTCCCCTCCTCCCCACATTGTTCGTTTACTTTTTTTAATACAGTTTAATTGAGGTATATTCACACACCCTACAGTCACCCGCAGTGTATAAATCAATTATTCACAACACCATCATACATTTGTGCATTCATCACCAGAATCAATTTTTGAACCTTTTCTTTACTCGAAAATACAAATAAAAAAGAACATCTAAATCTTTCCATCCCCTCCATCCCAGCCTATTCTTCATCTAATTTTTGCCCCCATTGTTCCACTCATCTGTCCATACACTCAGAATCCTTGATTCTTGATGACGATCGTTTCACTATATAGCTTATATGGGATGACTGTGTGATGGTGAAAACCTTGTGGCCTACATTCCCTTTATCTGGTACATGCACAGATGAGTAGAAAAAATGGGGACAAAAGTAAATGAATAATGGGGGGGTGGGGTATGAGATGTTTTGGGTGTTCTTTTTTATTTTTATTTTTTGGAGTAATGAAAATATTCAGAAAACTGATTGTGGTGATGAATACAGAACTATATAATCATACTGTGAACAACTGTACACTTTGGATGATTTTATGGTATGTGAATATATCTCAATAAAATTGCATTAAAAACAACAAAAAAAAACACCACACTCTTACACAATCAGTGGTCAAAGAAGAAATTGTAAGAGAAATCAGTAAACATCTTGAGAAGAGTACAACATATCAAAACTTGTGGGATGCAGTGAAGGTGGTGCTGAGAGGAAAATTTGTAGCCCTAAATGCCTACATTAAAAAGAAAGCGCTAACACCAAAGACCTAACTGAACAACTTTAGAAACCAGAGAAAGAGTAGCAAACTAATCCCAAAGCAAGCAAAAGGAAAGAAATAACAAAAATTAAAGTGTAAATAAATGAAATGGAGAACAAAAAAACAACAGAGAAAATCAATAAAACCAAAGTTGGTTCTTTGAGAAGATCAGTAAGATCGACAAACCCTTAGCTAGACTGACAAAAAGTCAAAAGGAAAGAAAATGCAAAGTAAAAAAAAAATCATAAATAAGAGGGGGGCCATTATCACAGACCCCAAAGAAATAAAAAAGATCATAAGAGGATACTAAGAACAACTGTATGTCAACAAACAAGACAACTTAGATGAAAGACAATTTCTTAGAAATACATAAACAACCTATACTGACTTGAGAAGAAATAAAAGACCTCAACAACCAATTACAAGTAAAAAGATTAAATCAGTCATCAAAAACCTCCTTACAAAGAAAAGCCCAAAGCCAAGCCCAAAAGCTTCTGGTCAAACTCTTCCAAAAAACTGAAGAGGAAACACTACCTAAGTCATTCTATGAAGCCAACATCGTCCTAATACCTAAGCCTGATAAAGATATTACAAGAAAGGAAAACTACAGACCAATCTCCCTAATGAATATAGATGTGAAAATTCTCAATGAAATACTTGCAAATCAAGTCCAATAGCATGTTAAAAGAATTATACACCATGACCAAGTATATTTTATTCCAGGTATGCAGGGGTGATTCAACACAAGAAAATCAATTACTGTAATATAACACATTAACAAATCAAAAGGGGAAAACCACATGATCATCTCAATTGATGAAGAAAAGACATTTGACAAAATTCAGCATCTTTTCTTGACAAAAAAACACTTCAAAAGGTAGGAATCAAAGGAAACTTGCCCAACATGACAAAAGGCATATTATGAAAAACCCACAGCTAACATCATACTCAATGGTGAGACTAGAAAGCCTTCCCTCCAAGATCAGGAATGAGACAAGAACGTCCACCATCACGACTGTTATTCAACACTGTGCTAGAAGTTCTATGTAGAGAGCAATTAGGCACAAAAAAGAAGTAACAGGCATCCACATTGGAAAGGAAGAAGGAAAACTCTCATTATTTGCAGAGGACATGATCCTATATTTGGAAAATCCCGAAAAAACTACAACAAAGCTACTTGAGCTAATAAACAAATTTAGCAAAGTGGCACAATACAAGATTAACACACAAAAATCAGTGTTTCTATACACTAGAAATGAGCTATCCGAGGAGCTAATTAAGAAAAAAATTCCATTTACAATAGCAACTTAAAGAATCAGGTTATCTAGAAATAAACTTAACCAAGGATGTAAAGGACCTGTACACAGATAAGTACAAAATATTGCTATAAGAAATCAAAGAAGACCTGAATAAATGGAAAGAGATTCCATGTTCATGCACTGGAAGGCTAAATGTCATTAAGATGTCAATTCTACCTAAATTGATCTACAGATTCAATGCAATACCAAAATTCCAACAACCTACTCTCCAGCATTGGAAAAGTTAGTTGTCAAATTTTGGAAAAATTAGTTGTCAAATTTATTTGGAAGGAAAAGGGGCCTCAGACAAAAACATCATGAAAAAGAAGAATGAAGTGGGAGGACTCACGCTTCCTGACTTTAAAACTTATTATAAAGCCAGTGGTACTGGCATGGTACTAGCATAAAGACAGACAGACTGACAAATGAATCAAATTGAGAGTTCAGAAACAGACCCTCAGATCAATGGACAACTGATGTTTAACAAGGTCCTAAAATCCATTAAACTGGGACAGAATAGTCTCTTCAATAAATGGTGTTGGGAGAACTGAATATTGATTTACAAAGCAAAGAGAACCTCACACGCTATACAAAAAACTTAAAGTGGATCAAAGACCTAAATATAGGAGACAGTACTGTAAAACTCCGAGAAGATAATATAGGGAAACTTCTTAAAGAACTAAGAAGGCAGCTTCTTAGATCTTACATCCAAAGCACAAGCAATAAAAGCAAAAATAGATAAATGGGACCTCCTGAAGACTGAATACTCTGTGTGCCAACAGACTTTGTCAAAAGCGTGAAAAAGCAGCCAACTCAATGGGAGAAAATAGCTGGAAACCACATTTCTGATAAGGGTTTGATATCCAGAATATATGAAGAAATTCTACAACTCAACAATAAAGACCAACAACCCAATTATAAAGTGGGCAAAAGACATGAATAGGCATTTCTTCAAAGAAGAAATACAAATGGCTAAAAAACACATGAAAAGATGCTCCTCTTCACTAGTTATTAAGGAAACACAAATCAAAGCCACAACGAGATATCATCTCACACCTTTTAGAATGGCCGCTATTAAACAAACAGGAAACTGTAAGTGTTGGAGAGGATGTGGAGAAATAGGAACACTTATTCACTGCTGGTGTGAATGTAAAATGGTGCAGCTGCTGTGGAAGATGGTTTGGCAGTTTCTCAGAAAACTAAATATTGAGTTGCCTCATAACCCCGCAATTCCACAACTCGAAATATATCCAAAATATCTGAAAACAGGAACACGAACAGATACTGGCACATTGATGTTCATAATGGCATTATTCACAGTTGCCAAAAGATGGAAACAATTCAAGTGTCCATCAACTGATGAATGGATAAACAAAATGTGGTATATACATACAATGGAATATTACTCAGCAGTAGGAAGGAATGAAGTCCTGAAGCACACACGAACATGGATGAACCTTGAGGACATAATGCTGAGTGAAATAAGTCAGACACAAAAAGACAAATATTGTATGATTTCACTAAAATGAACTAATTAGAAAATGTGAACTCATAGTCAGAAAACTTAGAATACAGGTTACCAAGAGATAGAATGAAGCTAGAGAATGGGGCAGTTGTCCAGTATGAACAGAATTTTTAATGAGGTTGAACTTAAATGTTTGAAAATGGACAGAGGTGACAGTAGCTCATTATTAGGATTGTTAAGTAATAGTGCTGAATTGTAGGTGAATATGGTTGAAAGGGGTTGTTCAGAGTCATGTACGTCACCAGAAGGAAAGCTACAGGTTAAAATATGGGATTGTATAACAGTGAACCTTGTGGTGGTTGATGTTTATGATTAACACTACAAATATAAATAAGTTATTTCATGAACTAGTACAAGTGTACACTTGTACAAAGAATTAATAATAGAGTGGTATATGGTGAAAAGTACCTACTGCAAACTACAGACTATGGTTAACAGTGATATCTTACTATTCTTTCACTAACAATAACAAATGTACCACACCAATACTAGGGGTCAATAATGGTAAGGGATAAGGGGCTTGGGTGTTCTGGGTTTTCTTTTTTAATGTCTATTTATTGTTATACTTTCAGGAGTAATGAAAATGTTCCAAAATTGACTGAGATGACTGCACAAAAAAAAAATGAATTAAAAAATGTTAAAGCTAAAATTCCTTTGTAATTACATTGTGACCAGAATCCTGAATGCTTTAAATGGAACCTGACAAAGAGCACAAGATTCTAAAACCAGAACTGGACTTAATGTTAGGCCTTATAGAATTAATTAATGGAAAAAACAATGGAATACACAGTCAAAATTTATAACAGAACTGTTATAGTAGTCAAGAACTGAGAAAGAAAAGGAGTCTGCAAAAGCAGGAAACTATAACACAGACACCAAATTGAGATTTGTAGCAGCTAATAACATATTTCGGTCTAAATTAAATAAATAAGTCTTCCAAAAGTCCTAAATGGGGCCAAAAAAACCCCACAAAAACTAAAAACTAAAAGTCAAAAGATTATACTAGCAATTCTCAAACTTTTTGTTCTCAGGATCTATTTTCATAAAAACAGCAAGAAATATGGCAATGTTTTACATTTATGCAAATCTCTTTGTCTAGCTTAATAAAAGCCTGCCTTCTGCATTCGATCTCTTGCAATATGTTGTTCTCATAGAAGTATATGAAGAAAATATGGTCTTACACAAATATGTAGCTAGAAAAGAGGACTTCATGACTTCCTGAAGGGTCTCAGGGACCCTCCCCTAGCACCTAGGCAGATCTTCAGAACATAATTTGAGAAATGCTGCATTATAAACTGGAAAATAAGCTCATTGTTTTAAATTAACTTACAAAAAATTTATTACTTACCCAAATTAAATGAAATAAAAATTTTCTTATTTCAGTAATAAAAAAATTATCAATTTTATTTGCAATATCATAGTCAACAGAATTTCTGGTCTAAAATTTGTAATGATATGGTGGGGGGAAGAAAGATCAGATGTTTGAGTACCAAGTTTCTTACTATCAGAATTATGTTAATACACAAATAAATTAAAATGTCTTTAAAAAGCTAAAAACATCAAACATGTCAGAAGCTGTTATATTAGTATAGTTTTGCATAATTTTACAGCACTTTGATTATATGATTTAGGAAATATTAAACTTCCCACCTAGTATACCTTCTGATCATCTTTCTCTGCTTAACAACAGATAGGTGTCTAACGATAAATAAATTTCCAATATTGAACTTGAATTCAATTTCAATAAATTTCCTATTTTAGTACATATCAGATTCACGAGAACATGTTCAAACTAAGATGTGTAAAAGTCAACCACTATATTTACCTGTTATACACACTTACCATGGCCACATAGCTCAAAACAAGAAAGTATAAAATTCCTAATCATAGCTAGTCTTCTGGACACAATCATGACATGTACAATATCAATTACAGATTCATTAAATTCAGATTTTTTCCTTTCATAACAATATAAAGTCAACTACTATAAATCTGAACAGATGTTCAATTAAAGTTAAAGTTTTAATACTTTCATTGTCTCTATTCGATTACTTCAAGTCTGGGAGGCACACTTATCACTAACATTAGCACCTTCATTTTTTCATTTTCTAGTATTTTTAATTAAAATAAGTCCAGGAGGCGGGGCAAGATGGCGGACTGGTGAGCTGTATGTTTTAGTTACTCCTCCAGGAAAGTAGGTAGAAAGCCAGGAACTGCGTGGACTGGACACCACAGAGCAATCTGACTTTGGGCATACTTCATACAACACTCATGAAAACGTGGAACTGCTGAGATCAGCGAAATCTGTAAGTTTTTGTGGCCAGGGGACCCGCGCCCCTCCCTGCCAGGCTCAGTCCCGTGGGAGGAGGGGCTGTCAGCTCCGGGAAGGAGAAGGGAGAACTGCAGTGGCAGCCCTTATCGGAATCTCATTCTACTGATCCAAACTCCAACCATAGATAGACTGAGACCAGACACCAGAGAATCTGAGAGCAGACAGCCCAGCAGAGAGGAGACAGGCATAGAAAAAAAACAACACGAAAAACTCCAAAATAAAAGCGGAGGATTTTTGGAGTTCTGGTGAACACAGAAGGGGGAAGGGCAGAGCCCAGGCCCGAGCTCAGGCCCTGAGGCGCATATGCAAATCCCGAAGGAAAGCTGATCTCTCTGCCCTGTGGACCTTTCCTTACTGGCCCTGGTTGCCTTGTCTATTAGCATTTCAATAACCCATTAGATCTCTGAGGAGGGCCCTTTTTTTTTTTAATCCTTCTTTCTTTTTCTAAAACAATTACTCTAAGAAGCCCAATACAGAAAGCTTCAAAGACTTGCAATTTGGGCAGGTCAAGTCAAGAGCAGAACTAAGAGAGCTCTGAGACAAAAGGCAATAATCCAGTGGCTGAGAAAATTCAATAAACACCACAACTTCCCAAGAAAAGGGGGGTGTCCGCTCACAGCCATCATCCTCGTGGACAGGAAACACTCCTGCCCATCGCCAGCCCCATAGCCCAGAGCTGCCCCAGACAACCCAGTGTGACAGAAGTGCTTCAAATAACAGGCACACACCACAAAACTGGGCGTGGACATTAGCCTTCCCTGCAACCTCAGCTGATTGTCCCAGAGTTGGGAAGGTGGAGCAGTGTGAATTAACAAAGCCCCACTCAGCCATCATTTCAGCAGACTGGGAGCCTCCCTACACAGCCCAGCAGCCCAGAACTGCCCTGGGGGGACAGCACTCACCTGTGACATAGCACAGTTATCCCTCAACAGAGGACCCGGGGTGCACAGCCTGGAAGAGGGGCCCACTTGCACGTCTCAGGAGCCATACGCCAATACCAAGGACTTGTGGGTCAGTGGCAGAGACAAACTGTGGCAGGACTGAACTGAAGGATTAGACTATTGCAGCAGCTTTAAAACTCTAGGATCACCAGGGAGATTTGATTCTTAGGGCCACCCCCCCTCCCTGACTGCCCAGAAACACGCCCCATATACAGGGCAGGCAACACCAACTACACACGCAAGCTTGGTACACCAATTGGACCCCACAAGACTCACTCCCCCACTCACCAAAAAGGCTAAGCAGGGGAGAACTGGCTTGTGGAGAACAGGTGGCTCGTGGATGCCACCTGCTGGTTAGTTAGAGAAAGTGTACTCCACAAAGCTGTAGATCTGATAAATTAGAGATAAGGACTTCAATTGGTCTACAAATCCTAAAAGAACCCTATCAAGTTCAGCAAATGCCACGAGGCCAAAAAACAACAGAAAATTATAAAGCATATCAAAAAACCAGACGATATGGATAACCCAAGCCCAAGCACCCAAATCAAAAGGCCAGAAGAGAAACAGCACATAGAGCAGCTACTCAAAGAACTAAAGATGAACAATGAGACCATAGTACGGGATACAAAGGAAATCAAGAAGACCCTAGAAGAGCATAAAGAAGACACTGCAAGACTAAATAAAAAAATGGATGATCTTATGGAAATTAAAGACACTGATGACCAAATTAAAAAGATTCTGGACACTCATAGTACAAGACGAGAGGAAGTTGAACAATGAATCAGTGACCTGGAAGATGACACAACGGAAAATGAAAGCATAAAAGAAAGAATGGGGAAAAAAATTGAAAAAATTGAAATGGACCTCAGGGATATGATAGATAATATGAAATGTCCGAACATAAGACTCATTGGTGTCCCAGAAGGGGAAGAAAAGGGTAAAGGTCTAGGAAGAGTATTCAAAGAAATTGTTGGGGAAAACTTCCCAAATCTTCTAAACAACATAAATACACAAATCATAAATGCTCAGCGAACTCCAAACAGAATAAATCCAAATAAACCCACTCCGAGACATATACTGATCACACTGTCAAACACAGAAGAGAAGCAGCAAGTTCTGAAAGCAGCAAGAGAAAAGCAATTCACCACATACAAAGGAAACAGCATAAGACTAAGTAGTGACTACTCAGCAGCCACCATGGAGGCGAGAAGGCAGTGGCACGATATATTTAAAATTCTGAGTGAGAAAAATTTCCAGCCAAGAATACTTTATCCAGCAAAGCTCTCCTTCAAATTTGAGGGAGAGCTTAAATTTTTCACAGACAAAGAAATGCTGAGAGAATTTGCTAACAAGAGACCTGCCCTACTGGAGATACTCAAGGGAGCCCTACAGACAGAGAAACAAAGACAGGACAGAGAGACTTGGAGAAAGGTTCAGTACTAAAGAGATTCGGTATGGGTACAATAAAGGATATTAATAGACAGAGGGGAAAAATATGACAAACATAAACCAAAGGATAAGATGGCTGATTCAAGAAATGCCTTCACGGTTATAACGCTGAATGTAAATGGATTAAACTCCCCAATTAAAAGATATAGATTCGCAGAATGGATCAAAAAAATGAACCATCAATATGTTGCACACAAGAGACTCATCTTAGACACAGGGACACAAAGAAACTGAAAGTGAAAGGATGGAAAAAAATATTTCATGCAAGCTACAGCCAAAAGAAAGCAGGTGTAGCAATATTAATCTCAGATAAAATAGACTTCAAATGCAGGGATGTTTTGAGAGACAAAGAAGGCCACTACATACTAATAAAAGGGGCAATTCAGCAAGAAGAAATAACAATCGTAAATGTCTATGCACCCAATCAAGGTGCCACAAAATACATGAGAGAAACACTGGCAAAACTAAAGGAAGCAATTGATGTTTCCATAATAATTGTGGGAGACTTCAACACATCACTCTCTCCTATAGATAGATCAACCAGACAGAAGACCAATAAGGAAATTGAAAACCTAAACAATCTGATAAATGAATTAGATTTAACAGACATATACAGGACATTACATCCCAAATCACCAGGATACACATACTTTTCTAGTGCTCATGGAAGTTTCTCCAGAATAGATCATATGCTGGGACATAAAACAAGCCTCAATAAATTTAAAAAGAGTGAAATTATTCAAAGCACATTCTCTGACCACAATGGAATACAATTAGAAGTCAATAACCATCAGAGACTTAGAAAATTCACAAATACCTGGAGGTTAAACAACACACTCCTAAACAATCAGTGGGTTAAAGAAGAAATAGCAAGAGAAATTGCTAAATATATAGAGACGAATGAAAATGAGAACACAACATACCAAAACCTATGGGATGCAGCAAAAGCAGTGCTAAGGGGGAAATTTATAGCACTAAACGCATATATTAAAAAGGAAGAAAGAGCCAAAATCAAAGAACTAATGGATCAACTGAAGAAGCTAGAAAATGAACAGCAAACCAATCCTAAACCAAGCAGAAGAAAAGAAATAACAAGGATTAAAGCAGAAATAAATGAAATAGAGAACAAAAAAACAATAGAGAGGATAAATATCACCAAAAGTTGGTTCTTTGAGAAGATCAACAAGATTGACAAGCCCCTAGCTAGACTGACAAAATCAAAAAGAGAGAAGACCCATATAAACAAAATAAGGAATGAAAAAGGCAACATAACTGCAGATCCTGAAGAAATTAAAAAAATTATAAGAGGATATTATGAACAACTGTATGGCAACAAACTGGATAATGTAGAAGAAATGGACAATTTCCTGGAAACATATGAACAACCTAGACTGACCAGAGAAGAAATAGAAGACCTCAACCAACCCATCACAAGCAAAGAGATCCAATCAGTCATCAAAAATCTTCCCACAAATAAATGCCCAGGGCCAGATGGCTTCACAGGGGAATTCTACCAAACTTTCCAGAAAGAACTGACACCAATCTTACTCAAACTCTTTCAAAACACTGAAGAAAAGGGAACACTACCTAACTCATTTTATGAAGCTAACATCAATCTAATACCAAAACCAGGCAAAGATGCTACAAAAAAGGAAAACTACCGGCCAATCTCCCTAATGAATATAGATGCAAAAATCCTCAACAAAATACTTGCAAATCGAATCCAAAGACACAGTAAAAAAATCATACACCATGACCAAGTGGGGTTCATTCCAGGCATGCAAGGATGGTTCAACATAAGAAAAACAATCAATGTATTACAACACATTAACAAGTCAAAAGGGAAAAGTCAATTGATCATCTCAATAGATGCCGAAAAAGCATTTGACAAAATCCAACATCCGTTTTTGATAAAAACACTTCAAAAGGTAGGAATTGAAGGAAACTTCCTCAACATGATAAAGAGCATATATGAAAAACCCACAGCCAGCATAGTACTCAATGGTGAGAGACTGAAAGCCTTCCCCCTAAGATCAGGAACAAGACAAGGATGCCCGCTGTCACCACTGTTATTCAACATTGTGCTGGAAGTGCTAGCCAGGGAAATCCGGCAAGACAAAGAAATAAAAGGCATCCAAATTGGAAAAGAAGAAGTAAAACTGTCATTGTTTGCAGACGATATGATCTTATATCTAGAAAACCCTGAGAAATCGACGATACAGCTACTAGAGCTAATAAACAAATTTAGCAAAGTAGCGGGATACAAGATTAATGCACATAAGTCAGTAATGTTTCTATATGCTAGAAATGAACAAACTGAAGAGACACTCAAGAAAAAGATACCATTTTCAATAGCAACTAAAAAAATCAAGTACCTAGGAATAAACTTAACCAAAGATGTAAAAGACCTATACAAAGAAAACTACATAACTCTACTAAAAGAAATAGAAGGGGACCTTAAAAGATGGAAAAATATTCCATGTTCATGGATAGGAAGACTAAATGTCATTAAGATGTCAATTCTACCCAAACTCATCTACAGATTCAATGCAATCCCAATTAAAATTCCAACAACCTACTTTGCAGACTTGGAAAAGCTAGTTATCAAATTTATTTGGAAAGGGAAGATGCCTCGAATTGCTAAAGACACTCTAAAAAAGAAAAATGAAGTGGGAGGACTTACACTCCCTGACTCTGAAGCTTATTATAAAACCACAGTTGCCAAAACAGCATGGTACTGGCACAAAGATAGACATATAGATCAATGGAATCGAATTGAGAATTCGGAGATAGACCCTCAGATCTATGGCCGACTGATCTTTGATAAGGCCCCCAAAGTCACTGAACTGAGTCATAATGGTCTTTTCAACAAATGGGGCTGGGAGAGTTGGATATCCATATCCAAAAGAATGAAAGAGGACCCCTACCTCACCCCCTACACAAAAATTAACTCAAAATGGACCAAAGATCTCAATATAAAAGAAAGTACCATAAACTCCTAGAAGATAATGTAGGAAAACATCTTCAAGACCTTGTATTAGGCGGCCACTTCCTAGACTTTACACCCAAAGCACAAGCAACAAAAGAGAAAATAGATAAACGGGAACTCCTCAAGCTTAGAAGTTTCTGCACCTCAAAGGAATTTCTCAAAAAGGTAAAGAGGCAGCCAACTCAATGGGAAAAAATTTTGGAAACCATGTATCTGACAAAAGACTGATATCTTGCATATATAAAGAAATCCTACAACTCAATGACAATAGTACAGACAGCCCAATTATAAAATGGGCAAAAGATAAGAAAAGACAGTTCTCTGAAGAGGAAATACAAATGGCCAAGAAACACATGAAAAAACGTTCAGCTTCACTAGCTATTAGAGAGATGCAAATTAAGACTACAATGAGATACCATCTAACACCGGTTAGAACGGCTGCCATTAAACAAACAGGAAACTACAAATGCTGGAGGGGATGTGGAGAAATTGGAACTCTTATTCATTGTTGGTGGGACTGTATAATGGTTCAGCCACTCTGGAAGTCAGTCTGGCAGTTCCTTAGAAAACTAGATATAGAGTTACCATTCGATCCAGCGATTGCACTTCTCGGTATATACCCAGAAGATCGGAAAGCAGTGACACAAACAGATATCTGCACGCCAATGTTCATAGCAGCATTATTCACAATTGCCAAGAGATGGAAACAACCCAAATGTCCTTCAACAGATGAGTGGATAAATAAAATGTGATATATACACACGATGGAATACTACGCGGCAGTAAGAAGGAACGATCTCGTGAAACATATGACAACATGGATGAACCTTGAAGACATAATGCTGAGCGAAATAAGCCAGGCACAAAAAGAGAAATATTATATGCTACCACTAATGTGAACTTTGAAAAATGTAAAACAAATAGTGTATAATGTAGAATGTAGGGGAACTAGCAATAGAGAGCAATTAAGGAAGGGGGAACAATAATCCAAGAAGAACAGATAAGCTATTTAACGTTCTGGGGATGCCCAGGAATGACTATGGTCTGTTAATTTCTGATGGATATAGTAGGAACAAGTTCACAGAAAGGTTGCTATATTATGTAACTTTCTTGGGGTAAAGTAGGAACATGTTGGAAGTTAAGCAGTTATCTTAGGTTAGTTGTCTTTTTCTTACTCCCTTTTTATGGTCTCTTTGAAATGTTCTTTTATTGTATGTTTGTTTTCTTTTTAACTTTTTTTTCATACAGTTGATTTAAAAAACAAGGGAAAGTTAAAAAAAAAAAAAGAAAAACAAGGGAAAAAAAAGATGTAGTGCCCCCTTGAGGAGCCTGTGGAGAATGCAGGGGTATTCGCCTACCCCACCTGCATGGTTGCTAACAAGACCACAGACATAGGGGACTGGTGGTTTGATGGGTTGAGCCCTCTACCATAGGTTTTACCCTTGGGAAGACGGTTGCTGAAAAGGAGAGGCTAGGCCTCCCTATGGTTGTGCCTAAGAGCCTCCTCCCGAATGCCTCTTTGTTGCTCAGATGTGGCCCTCTCTCTCTGGCTAAGCCAACTTGAAAGGTGAAATCACTGCCCTCCCCCCTACGTGGGATCAGACACCCAGGGGAGTGAGTCTCCCTGGCAACGTGGAATATGACTCCCGGGGAGGAATGTAGACCTGGCATCGTGGGACGGAGAACATCTTCTTGACCAAAAGGGGGATGTGAAAGGAAATGAAATAAGCTTCAGTGGCAGAGAGATTCCAAAAGGAGCCGAGAGGTCACTCTGGTGGGCACTCTTACGCACACTTTAGACAACCCTTTTTAGGTTCTAAAGAATTGGGGTAGCTGGTGGTGGATACCTGAAACTATCAAACTACAACCCAGAACCCATGAATCTCGAAGACAGTTGTATAAAAATGTAGCTTATGAGGGGCGACAAGGGGATTGGGAAAGTCATAAGGACCACACTCCACTTTGTCTAGTTTATGGATGGATGAGCAGAAAGATAGGGGAAGGAAACAAACAGACAAAGGTACCCAGTGTTCTTTTTTACTTCAATTGCTCTTTTTCACTCTAATTATTATTCTTGTTATTTTTGTGTGTGTGCTAATGAAGGTGTCAGGGATTGATTTAGGTGATGAATGTACAACTATGTAATGGTACTGTGAACAATCGAAAGTACGATTTGTTTTGTATGACTGCGTGGTATGTGAATATATCTCAATAAAATGAAGATTAAAAAAAAATAAGTCCAAAATACAATAAAAACACTCAGATAACTGCACAAACACTTCTGGTGACTAAGATGGAAATGCTGCTCAGACTGGACTGTTGCCTCTCAGTTCAAAGTTTGTCAACTGTTGTTTGAAAACCCAAATTCAGAACAAAAGGTAGTTTATTAGGGTTAACAACACAGTACGTGATGTACCAAACTGAAACCAAAATCATCTATTCAAGTCTGCAATGAGCCATTAAGAAAGATAATCTGTTATAATTCAAATACAAAATTTTAGGATTATGCATTTTTCTAATGAATTATGTCTCTTTTCTGTTGCTTGCTATACACTACAAAGTTGATGGTAATTTAATTCAGCCCATGCACTAACATTTATTAAACATCATGGGAAAATCTGGTAGGAAACAGTTAAGTAACTAAGGCGGGAACATGGAGGAAGGAGATGTTCTCTCCACTAGCCCTTAGAGCACAAAAGGAAGAAGGGATACCATGAAATTGAACATTATGCCATCATTCACAAAAATATCATAAAGTAATCAGAATAATAATAACACTCATATTGTGCTTTGTCCCAGGTACTAGTCTAAGTGCTTCACAACAATTTAAACAGAGGCACAGAAAGGTTATATAACTTGCACAAGGTGACTGAATATGGAGAGAACCTGAAACTGAACCTGACAGTTGACCTCCAGAGTCCATCTTATGACACTACACAATACTGCCTATAATGTAGTAGTATTGGCAACATTCATTTAGATAGAGAGAAATTATCCAATGCCAAATTTTTCATCATTACCTTTTTTCCCAAAAATGACTTTGATCTTTATACATTTATTAGCAGGTCCTGTTCAATAATTCAAAGTTATAAGGTTGTCATTATTAAAAAAATAGCATTAACTCATTAAAATATAAGATTTTACGTAGGTTTTTAAAAATTTATTTTCCTCTCATACAATAGATAACTTTCAAAAGAAAAAAATGTCAGTACTTAATGTCAACAGAATTCCTCTTAGGCTCTATTTCTCCTTTATTAGGACACAAAAGCTAAAAAACAAAAACTAAAAAACACCCCACGCCTGCCCAACATGTTCATAGAACTCTTAGTAGGAACGTAAAATAGCATCAATTTATTGGAGAATGGTTTGGCAACATCTAAAAAATTTTAAATGATATATATATCCTTTGACACTGTAAACCCACTTCTAGGAATTTACCCTACAGAAAAGATACGCACAAACATACAAAGAGAATTATTTATCAAAGTGAAAAAACTAGAAATCACCTAAATATTCGTTGTCAGAGAACTATGATTAGAAATCATTTTTGAGATATCCACAAAATGGATTGCTATATAGCCATTTAAAAAGAATGATTTTTAAAAAGAAATAACTGAGGTACATGTACAGGATATATTAAGTGAAAAAAAGCAATTTGTAAAACATTATATATTAAATAACCACATTTGTTTAAAATATTTACATTTATATATGTGCACATAAAATTCTGGAGGAAAGCAAAATAACCTACTTTAGTTAGAATACGGAGGACCTCTACTTACTATACTACAAACTTTCAATTTTTTATATCTCAAGTTTGTAATAATTTTTTTTAAAAACCTCACCTAATATAAAATAATTCTTGAAACATAATATAGAACTGGCAAAAGAGCTCAAAAAACACTTTTTTTTTTTTTTTTGGAGGTGGCAGGGCAAGGAACGGGGAGGATAACTTAAGTCTTTCTAGGCATCCAGAAACAATGTACCAAAAAACTCCATGAAATATTTTCCTTGATTGTTGGGCTTACTTTGACTTCTCCCTCCCATGTTTTACCAGTTCTGAAATTAAGAAGTTTCTTACAACCAAGAGGAAAAATAAATGTGTTAAAACTTGGCAGCAGGTATACAGGTATTATCACTGCCTATACATGTTTAAACACAGCCCTTAAGATGAAAGTATCTGGTTCACTCTATTATTATCCTGAGTTATTTGTAATGGTTGCACCATAGATACAGAATTTAACATAAAATTGGATACCTCTCCTTTAAAGATGAAAAGATACATAAAAATTAGTGTGTTAATAGAAGACTGTCAGTCGCCCACTAAGGCCCTAAACATCGCCAGATTTAGAATAATCAGAATATTAAAAATAATGAAGACTGGGTTACCATTCAGGTGTGAAGGATTACATTCCAGGGCAACACATCTATTTGTCAAGTTTCCAGCCGACTTTGAAGAAGAGATGTTTAAATTATGGTTGGCTGGAAGCTAAGGCAAAAGTGAAAACATCAAGTTTAACTTTAAGGAAAGGCAGAAAAGAACATCAAAGAGATTCTTTAAATATTTTGAAATAATACTGGCAATCCTAAATACACTAAAGTCAAGATCCTTTACCTGGGTTAGAATAGCAGTGTGTTTGCCAATCATATTCTGTGAATACATAAACACCAGTAACAAAAAGTAATTCAAAAGAAACTCTAAAATTAAGGTAAATGCTTTGATTCAAACTCTGATTGAGCTTCTAAATAAACATATATAATTTTATGGATAAATACAGGTTACTGGCAGGTGGTTAAAGAAACTGTATGTACATTTAATACACAGGCAAAAATACTGTGGGACACACTTGTCTCTGTGTGACGAACAGTGTACATCAGAAATGATAGTATGTCACTTCTGAGGTCAGATTTATAAAAGAGACTGCAACTTCGGTCCTGGTCATGCTCACTTGCTCTCAGGACAAGCCAGCTGCCATGTTGTGAGAAGCCCATGTGGTAAGGAATTCTGGCCAACAGCCAGCAAAAACTGAAGCTTCCTTCTAACAGTGTCTTAAGTGTGCTTAGAAGGGTATCTACCAATCCTAGTAAAGCCTTCAGGTAACTGCAGCCCTGGCTGACATCTGGACAGAAACTTCATGGCTTCTGACTGTCAGTTAGACCCACCTAGCAGATTCCTGACTCACAGAAATTGATATAATAAATGTTTGTTATTTCAAGATATGAAGTTTGGGGACAATTTGTTACACAGCAACAGGTAACTATAGATATATGTGATGAGAGAGTAGAATACGAATATATGTGTGTATTTGTCCTGATTTTCACAAAATGTAGCAATGGAAGGATACAGCAAAATTAAAGAAAATGAAAATGAAAATGGTTATCTATAAGGGAAGGAATGTAACAGGATGGAGAGCACAGGGATGGAAGTAGTTCTTTATTTATAGTTTTGGTACCATTTAAATGTCAAAATTAAATCAAAATTTTAAAAAAGCAAACACAAAATGAAACCAATGAATCTAAATATACATCAAGCTGATGGCTTAACCACACTAAGAAAAAATTATTCAAAATGAATTTTAAAAACAATAAATTAGCTGTACATTCCTACTAGCCGACATCCTAAAGATAAGAAAATAGCTTATGCTCTATTCACTAATCACACTGCTAGTACATCAATTATTTTTGAAACTACTTATGTAATATAGAGCAAATGACTAGTTATGTAGTTATCATAGATAGAGCAAATGGCTAGTTATGCAATTGTCATTAGGAATCAAGATTTCAGTATGAAAAAAATGAAAATAAAAAAGCAAAAAGTAAAAACCTGCAGGTGACACGATCCTTTTCACATAAGTGGTTAAAATGGGAAATTCTGGGTTGTACATGTTACTGCAATTTAAAAAAAAACTCAACAGTTAAAAAAAAAGAAAAGATCCAATTAGAAAACTGACCAAGAATGCAGAGTCATTTCTCCAGAGAATATACTGATGACAAATAAGCACAGGAAAAGATGTTCAAAATGCAAATAAAGAACATCATGAGACATCACTACAAATCTACTAGAACAGCTAAAATTAAAAACAGTGACAAAACCAAATGCTGGCAAGATACCCAGAATATGCAAATTCATAGAGACAGAAAGTAGATTACAGATACATCAAGGGAGTTATTCCTCAATAGGTGCAGAATTTCCATTTGGGGTGATGATAAAGTTTGGTATGGATGGTGATGATGGTAGAACAACATTGTGAATGTAATTAATACCAATGAATTTTATACTGGAAAGTGGCTAAAAGGGGAAATTTTGAGTCAAGTATATTTTACTACAATGAAGAGTTTAAAAAAAAAAAAAAAAGCCATGCATTCAACTTGGAAAAATGGCTTATTCTAGGTATGGAGCAGGAAAAAACACAAGATGAACCTGGAACCTTTTGTAGTATCAGAAAGTAAGGAAGTATTCAAACAAACAAAAAAGGATGGGGTATGTCAAAAGAGCACAGGAGCAACCCTCAAAGAGTTTCAGAGCCACAGATAGAACAATTTGAGCAAAAAAAAAAATGACTTGGTATTAGATTAAAACCGAAAGTAAAAATAAACATACAGGAGTCTATGCTGATATAAATGACTGAACAAATAAATGGAGGAGAAGAGATAAATCTTCCTTATAGAAGAATTTACAATATACGTAAATATTCCCGTCTACAGGAGGTAGAACTCAATCTGCCCACGTCCTTGTAAGTGTGAGTTAGATTTACTGAATCCTTTCCAAAGAATAGTTTGGAAAAGGGAAAAACAGTAACTTTTCAGTGGAGAAACCTCACAAACCTTAACCAATGATAAAATTAACATTACCACTAATGTCATATCATGTATTTTTTGCTATGTGATGAGAAAACTTAACCTCTGTGGTATGCTTTCCAAAACCCAATAAACCTAGTCTCATTGTGAGAAAAAACATCAGATAAAATCCAAACTGAAGGTCATTACAAATTACTTCTCATAACTGTCAGGGTGATGGAAAAAAATGAAAGACTGAGAAATTGTCATAGACCAAAAGAGACCAAGAAGACATGACAACTAAATGCAATATGGTACACTGGAACAGAAAATGGACATTAATGAAACAACTGATGAAATCCAAATAAAGCCACAGTTTAGTTAAAAACAAAACAAAACAAAACAAAATAAAAAACAAAGCCATGAGTTCAAGATACAAATAATAAAATTCACTGGTTACCTTTGAAGATGGCTAGGGTACCCAATTCATTACTCTGAAAAACAGTAAATAAAGGGAAAGATACAGTAATTATCCTGTTTTTCCTATAGGAACCATAAACAAATAATAGGTAAGGGAAAGTTCTTCTTTACAAATTTCAACTAATAATAAAAAAGAAATGATATACTTAGATTACCACCACTACCATTTGCAACATCTAATGAAATATTGGATCTAACTCATAATCATTAATGGCTGCCAAAACCTATAGGTTAAAGGCAGAAAGAGAACTTCAAGATAGATGAATCAGGCCTGACATTTGATTCCACGATCATCTTAACATTACAAAGAGAAATCAGTCATTACACATCTCTGGAACTAACACAATAGATGTATACAACACCACCAATGATTTATTCTGGCCAAAAAGAAAAAACACAAAGAAGAATGCAATATTTTTTAAAAATCACCCATGCTCATTGTCCTTTGGGAAAAAAAGGCATATACTTCTTTAAAAAGTTGTGGACTATACAACAGAATAAGCTACCAAGCCTTTGGTGAAACTGACCTGGCTTCTGTCAAATTGCAACCTAGCATTTTAGGAGCATAGCTTAAACAACATTAGTACTTAAAAAAGAAAATATTTAAACAGAAAAGAAACCAATGCAACAAGCATACAGCAAATACTTTTAAAATCACACTGTGTAAGCATGCAATGGCTTTAAAATCCTTTAACACCTTCCATCAAATTAAAAACGTTGTACACGAGCCACAACCAAGAAGAGCAATGCAACAATGTCATACTATAATTTTTATAGTCAATTCTATGTACTCAAATGGAGCTATGTATAAGAACCATAACCTTATGTCTGGACAGAGGTCCCTGGATGTACCTAATATAAATAGATTTCCTAAATACAGCATAGTTAAAAACATTAGAGTAATTTAAACTATACAGGCTTAAAAAGTATTAAAAGTTGTGACAATTTTATTCATCTGTTCAGAAAATCCAGACTTCCATATACTGAACTTGCCTAAATCTACATTTAGGCTATCATTTAAATAATATTAGATGCCAAAAACCAGATGTGAATTATCATAAATTTTAAATTCATGTTTATGGTAAGTGTAAGCATAAAGAATTCTCTGTAAGAACTCTTGTATCCAGGAACTAAACCTTGACAATTTCATAAAGGAGCCATGAAGTCCCCAAAGTTCAAGAGTCTCATCAGCTTTACCAACACTGTGTAAAACCACGATTCCCAACCGTTTTAGAGGTATCTATAGTATATTTCATTTCATGACACATATCACCCACACTTTCTGAAAGTGCCACATGCCCTAAATTTATTTTTAACTATTGTTTACAATAATTTTATAAAACCTATTGAGAGATGAATGTCAGTACAAAAATAATGGAAATCACTGGTCTGAAACATTAAAAACTTACCACTAATTAAAAAAAAAAAAAAAGCTGCATCAAGCTCTAACACACCATATCTCCACTCTAAATTCACTCAAAAAGTTGAAACTTCAGTAACTAAACATGCCAAATCTGGAAAAAGCAGAGAGGCAAAAATAACACTCTCACAAAGCACTAACAGTTATGAGTGCATACGGTCTCTGGTCTTTTCCATATGTCCTATCTGATACTCAAAAACAGCTCCAAGATGTAGTATCATCCCTACCAATTAACAGACAAGGAAACAAAGGTTCAAGTAAGTTATTTTCCAGAAGACTCAAAGATGGTAAAGGTCAAACGGCAAGCTTATTACAAACCACGTAATCTCAGTAATAAAAAATCAACTGTAATTTCTCAAGGAAAATATGAATGTCACTAATAAAAGAAAAAGCAAGCTATCAATTTTGAACTAAATCAATGTAGAAAAATGAGAATTTCAGTATCTGAACTATAAGGAAAAAACCAGTCTTTCATAATTTAATCCCAGACAAGAATGAATGGCATTCATAAATAATCCTCAAAACAGTTTCCATCTGCAGGAATTAACTGCATAACCAACTTCCATTAAGAAAGAAAAACATTCATAAGCTACATAAATGATCTCACAAAGACATGGATAAAGGATCATTTTGTCTTTCTACCAAGCTTTTCATTACATATAACTCCAAAGAACTTAATCTCATACAAGGCAGGTGTCCATGAGATCTGACCCTATAGACAAAACTTGAAAATTCTGGTTTCCTAATTTTATAGTGGCTGCAGTGAATAAAATGTAATCTCTAATTCTAATTTTGACGATTCACATTCTTATCCATAGTTACAGATACTAAACATTATAGCCCATGGTATATAATCAAAATTTTGATAAACAGGTCTAAGTATTGAACCAAGCCAGCTACCTTCCTTCCTCTTCGGCAAAATCATTACAGATAAAGTTGTGTCTCTAATGATTACCTAAACCCACCTTAAAAGACGCATGAACTAAATATTAACGTATTTACTGGAGTAAATACAAATCCAGTATTCTTTTGCAGAGCCTGCCACTTTCCAGTTTGGTTTTCACAACTTGTTGTCTTAGTCACCTTTAAAATAAATAGTTTTTAAGTTTCTTATTTGCAACTGTAAAGAACTAAAACATTTAACTGGAAAACAAAGGAACTCAATCTGCCTTTAGTATTCCAACTAAAGACTTCCTGTTAACAGTAGGATTCCTTCCTTTGGCACATACAGTAAACTACCTGATTCGTCTGTTAGCCAAAAATATTAAAGGTCACATTTCACAGCTAAAACTAAAACTTGCCAGGCCCTAAAACCCTTTAAGATATTGTACAACTTGTTTTTAAGATGAAGTTAACCCTTGAGATAAGGTATTTCCTGAAAGTCTAAGCAATAACTAATTGGCAGGAATTACTACTGTCATTAAGTCATTACAAAACCATTTTCTTCCATACCTTTTTTACATGTATTACGTAAGTCACAGCAATAAAACTCTAAATCAAAGTTTAATTCAAAATAAATCTTTCTATAGCACACCCCTATTCTCACACAAACTTACTTTCTTCTTTTCATTCACTCAAATTCCTTCAACCTATCCAGCACAATTCTTGAAAACACAGTATGTTTCAAGTCTTTTAAAGAAAATTCCAGCTATTGTCTCATATTTATATTTTTCCTTCTGGAAAATGTTAGGATTTTCTGTACAGTTAATAAGCAACTAATAATCTTTCCCTGCAATTTAAGAAAGTTCTTCAAACAAGTACTTTTTTTAGAAGGTACAACTTTAATTTATACTGCCCTGACATAAATTAATGTTAAATACATTTTTTTAAGTATGTATTGCTGCTGTAATAAATGAAAATCTTATTTTTAATGCACTCTTCAATTTGAAAAAGTATCAATAAACTTCTATTTATTTCTAAATCATAATTGTTTTAAAGTTTGTCTTTAAATTTACAAAAATTATCTCAGATTGCTCCTAAGAGAGGATCAGTAGAGATTTAAGTCTTAAAGTACTTCTGTGATGAAATTTTAATGAATCAGAATTTTAAAAACATGATCTTAACTTTGTATTATTTATTCTTTATATTCATATACTTAAAGTTCAGGAAGAAAAGTAGTATGAACAATCAGAGATGTTTGCAATATACAGATATGTGGGAAAGGTGAGTGCAAAAAAATAAATAAATAAATAAATCAACATTAATAACAGTAAACAGATTGTTTAAAGCTATTATTTCTGATCTCTCCAAGTTACCAAAACTATCTCCAAACTTGAAACCTCTGAATCCCTTCACTCATTCAACCATTTCTTAATTGATCACCTATATATATAGCCAGGTGCTATCCTAATCCTATCTGACTCTTCCCTCTCCCTCCCTCATCACTCAAACCCCATTAGTGGCCAAGACCATCAATTCAGACCTCCCCCACTTCTCTTTCAAAAGGTTCCCAGCTTAAAACAGATCCTCATTAACTCTTGGGAAGCCTGAATTTATCTAAAATATTAACCACTGAACATCCAACAAACAGAAGATTATGGAGTCATTAAAACTACTTATTAGAAGTGTGTGACATTAAAAACTCAAGTAAAAAGGAGAAATACAAAACTGTATAGAGTATAATTATAACAATGTTAAAAAAAGTGGCATAGAAAAATATGAAGGAAATAACAATTACTTAGATAATTTCTGGTATGGTGTGTAATTTACCTTTACTCTTCTGCATTTTGCAGATTTCCTATAATAAGCAGATATTACCCTAAAAAAAATATAATGAGCTTTATTTTTAATACTATTTTAGTTGGATAAATTATTTCTGAACTTTAGGACTGCAGAATATTAGAAATAATCAAAATAGTATAATATGCAATAGTCTTAATCCTTTAATCTACTTCTTTAAAAACCAAAAAAGCACTCACTGATGCCCATTACATTTTTTTACATGTGTAGAAAAACTCTCCCCTTCAACGTCCTAATGAGACTCAATATCAGCGATCACAAAATAAGCTCCTCTTACCAACTATCCCACACTATTCCCATTTTTCAAAACATCAGTGATTTACTTTCTCAATACATAATTCTCATTTTTCCTTACAAAGTACCAGATGTGTCCTTTTCTCTCCATTATCACTGATACCTGCAATCCTTTTTTTCTCTGCCTTCACTGTGCTACTGCCAATTTTCCATCTAAAATGCCCTTCCTTTACCTCCTGTGATATAAAATCCAAGCACAAAGCCCCATTCATATCCTATCTCTTCCATGAATCGTGCTCTAACATCCAGCTCATCCTGATATCTGTGACTCCCTGTTGCTCTTACAGTCAGTAATACTATCATTATAATTATCTGATTATTTTGTGTATATTGATTTTGTTTTCCCAAATAAGGTACCAGAGGGCAGAGAAAAAGAGGGCCAGGGAAAATGCCAGATACATAAATGATTAATACTCAATGAATAAAAACATTTTCTACAATCAAAATATTTGTACTCCAAACTGTTTTTTAAGTCAGCTTATTTGGAGTTATATGGGCTGTAAGGTAAACCTGTCTCATGTATTTTTTTTTTTAATCCTACCAAAATTTAAGGCCTACAACTTATTTGGAATAAACAAGATGAGAAAGTATGATTTTCAACTTGTCTCAGTTTATCTAGTATAATTCAGTACGTTTAGGCATAAAGTATAACTGTGCATTTCTCATCTCTCTTCTAGTCTTTGTAGAAGTATCCCCATATTAGCAGATACACAAAGCAGATTTTTTTTCTTAATTATATGGCTAATATTGATTGCCCTTTCCATAAAGAATAACAAAAAGATATGCTCAACACCTGATAAACCATTTGGCAATAAGTTTTTTTGTTTTTTTTTTTTAACCAATTTAGGAAATAATTACTGAGCTACAAAAATAGTTTTAAGAGAAAGAGTGCAGGTTCTACCTAAGTTAGGATGTAGTTGTCCATGGTTAGTTATCACCTAATCCCCACTGACATGTCTAAGTAGGGTTGTAGTTGCCCATGGTTGTCTAACATGCCCAACTCCTTTTCATTCCCAGGTTCAAGTCCAGTTTCTCTGGATTCCTAACTTTCCAATTCTACCAAACATAAACCTAAATTCAATCTAACTATAGAAAAATACTCTAGGTTTTCAAGGTTCATGCTAGTAGTCTAGATGCCTTGAGTTATACAATGAGTAATAAAATAAATGGACACAAGAATTCTTTCACCCAGTGCAGGTTAGTAACTATCTGCAAGCTGGTTTAGCAAGTCTGGAGAAATGGAAATGTATTTCATTTTTGTTAGCTTCCAAAAAAAAAACCTCAAAAAAGAGCATCTTTTAATTGAAGTGTCAATAAATCTAAATATAAACTAATGTACTATTATAATTTTAAATCACCTGAAGCATGCCTCCCCTGATTCTGTGGCATTCTTTGGAAGAGATCGTGATTATATTCATAATATCTGTAGTCTTCATGTACACGATCTCCAAGTGGCCGCCTTCTCTGACCATCAAAAAAATTATCTGAATAATAATATCGGGAACCAGAGTCTCCATTTTCAACAGCAAAATTAACTTCAGTTAAAAATGACTGAGAAGAGCCATATTCCCTAGGGACATCTGCTAGACTCCTGGCAAGATAAGAAGGTGCAGATAATCTGTTGCTTTCTCTTCTTATTATTTCATGAGGTGTTCTTTGAATTGGAGTTCTAAGGAAACTCTGGTTTCTTGAAATGACTCCATCTCCACAAGCTGAAAAAGCATTAGGGCTTGAATCTGGAAGACAGATATCAGTTCGTCTTGGAATTGTTGGCCCATGCCGGATGAATGAAGGCATGAGATCTATAATAAAACAAAGTGTAAAATTACCATTTCAACAATAAATGTAGTTTTCAAAAGCTGTCGTTTTACATCTACCTCCCCCAAAATGCAAAATTTCAATGAACTTAAGAAAACATTAATCTTAAATTTTGATTTAAGATTGTACTTGGGTATTTTTAAATTAAGAATGATTAATATTTCCCACCCAAATGAGTTGATATTTTGTATCAATGTGCTATATGGAAGTTCAGCCAGTATCAAATATATTCTGCATACCACCACAGATATATGGCAAAAGCCACTACACTTAAATATGAAATACATATTGAATAAAGTAACTCATGAATAAATGTGTAAAATAGGAAAGATCTAACTATGCAGTTACCAGCAAAATTTATATGACTATAGTTTTGTTTTGGTGTTTTTTCATTTCATTTTAGAAACTGCTAAAATTCCTTCTTTGAGCAAACATAATTTCTAAGTTAGAACTTAATGCTACTCCCAAACATGAAAAAATGGATTCCTTTAAAAAAAAATTTTTGCAATTATTAATCCAGTCTTCCTACTCTTGGAATTGCCTAAAACTGGGAGAGTAATCAAAAGCTGGGAAGTCAAAATTTTAGATACGAAGATTTTTAAAAGGCTCATTCCAAAGAAGTACAGGAATGTTGCATCAGTTTAAATTCACCAAGCCTTAACTTATGGCTCCTTTAAGAACAAGCAATTATAATTCAAAACAGAAAACAACAGTAGAACAATGGCTTTCAGGATATAGTAATTCTTAACACAGAACTTGAAAACAGCTTAGAAATTCCCAATTAGAAAGCAAAAATCTTTAATGTATGAAGAAAATTAGATTTGGTGACCATTACGTAAATTTATTAGAGGGCATTCATATTAATAGGCTTCAGACAGAAAAAAGCCAATGCCCAAATAAGTGAGGCTCAAAAGTTCATGAAAAAAACAATATTATATCAAAAGCTATTTGCTTAAAGGTGTGGCAAACATATTTCATGGCTTAAAGTAACGTTTAGTAAACTATTTGCAGCAAACTGCAAGCTATCATTTTAAAATGTAGTCAAAAACCTGCGGGATGTGTACTGAAAAGCAGGCTATTAAAAAGGGTTTTACAAACAAGTCTCTGGTTACTCGTGTACCCCATCTGATTTATTTTGCTCTACCGGAAAGCATTACAAGCATTATAATAAATCTAGAAGGCTGATGATGTGATTTTAATGGGAAAATATGCTCTCCATCCCTTTCTATGTGATCCTGAGCAAATCCTAGGAACCTCCGTGAACAACTTTCCCAGTTATATAATGAGGTAATGCCTAAGTCACGAGGTTACTACGAGCTTCCAAGAAGGAAACACAAGGGGCTCAGCACACAGAATGAGCACCAAAATACTCGCGCCTTAGATCACGAATGTCCTTTTGAGCAAACAAGCAAGAATTAAAAAATCGAAAGATTCATTTCGGAAATCAGAGTCAAATACTTAAACTGAGATGAAAATGGGGAAGAAATACATCCTATTAAAGTTTAAAAAATACTTATTGGTAATTTCCCTAAAACATGTTAAGTCATTTTAAGCTACTTTGCCCTTTTGGAGTTGGAAAATGGGCGTCTTTAGTTTAAGTACGGATAGTTTAAACAGCCAAATATGAATGATTTTGTTGGCTCCTAGGTTCCGAGATCTAGGAGCGATGAACCTTTAGGCTACGATAGAGACAGTCTGATTTTCACCTCATCTCTGCATCCAGTAGCAGGGCTAAGGATTTCTGCCTCAGACTTGGCATGGGTGAGTGACACCCACAATGTTTGCAAACATAAGTCACATCTCGACGAATCTAGAAGAGGAAAATAATGTGTCCCAGTCTAACTACTTTTACCCCTATAGCGTCAGGGTATCAACAACTTAAGTGTTTCCTAAAAAGTGCCTTTCTTCCAGAAATCAAAACCAAACTCTACCATAGCGGGGAGGTGTTATTTTTAGGGGCCCTCCCAAGGAGGAAAAACACGAACCAAAGTTTCTTGCTTTTTTATCCTTTATCGACTTTCAAACAAAAACATATCACGCACAAGAAAATTAAAAACAAGGAGGCTAACAAGACTGAGAAGCCGCAGGGAAACCCACGGAGTTCTAGCGAGGCACGTGGGGGCCCCCACTCAGGTCCCCGCAGCCAACCCGGGCCAGGTGGGGTACGCCCCGACCGACACTCACTCCGCAGCAGAGGCGACGTCTCCTTTTTCACGTACTTCCACTGCACCTCCGCAGGCTTGGACACTTCGTTTTTGGTTTTTCTTTCGCGACCAGCATCCTTCTAGGCGAGGCCCGAGGCCGAGCCAAACTGCCTCCCTAGGGCTCCGCGCCGGCTCCCGGCTGTCTCCGACGCCACCTCCGCCGGCGCCACCGCCTTCTTCCCTCCAGAGCCGCCACTGCCGCCGCCTCTCTCCGCAGCCCGGGGTCGCCAGCAGGGACTGCGCATGTTCGGGGCGCTAAGCGCGCCGACTACCGCTGAGCCGCATATCAGTTCCTTCCCGGAAATCTGCCCGCTCCGCGACGCTGCCCAAGAACGCCGTGAGTAAAGGCCAAGGAAGCCGGGCGAGGGCCATGGTCCGCCGCGGGCTGCCTGATGACCGCCACCGGTACCGCCGTCGCCACCACCGCCGCCTACGTCCCGTAAACTTTCCCCACCGCCGCTGGGAATTCTGGGAAACCCGACGCAGCGCAACCGCCGCCCCTCCCCCCACCCCAGTTCCCGGGCGCGGCTCCCAGGACGTCCGCGCCGGCGCCTCAGTTAACGGGTCGCCTGGAGGAGGAGCAGCAGTAGCAGTCTTCCGTGGCTCAGCGAGAAGCAAGTCCCGCGGACTGGAGAGGATGAAGCCGGCCAGACTGAGCGCGGGTGGCTGTCGCGTGCTCGCGCAGTGAGACCCCTTTTCCCACAGATTTTTTTTCCTCAGAACCGTGAGGAAGGCGGTGACGCCCCACCTCGACGCGTTCTGATCTTTGTCCAAATGAGTGAAGTCCTTCAGGTGTTTGCTGATGGTTAATTCGGGTCTCTGATAATGCAGAATGCGAAGTGTTGAAGGATCACAATCCTCAGGCTAGCGCTGCACCAAGTAATCTGGCTGCCACTTTTAATTGAAAACATTAATCAGTTCAATACTAATTAAACAGTAGAAATTGATCATCTGTGTGCCAGGGAATGTGTGCTTCTATGTAGGAAAAAAACGGAGGGATATTTCTTCATCGCTATCATTAGTATATTTAATAGTCACATATTTCCTCCTGAAGTTAACTATTCAGTCTTACGATTTTGAGGGTTTTGAACTCCAGAGGTCAGGGTATGGAATTTTCAATGTAAAATAGTAGACCCTATTTTATTTCTTAACTAACCAGGAGCTGCAAAGGTACAGGATAACATTTGGAAAATAAGATGGAATCTATCCCCTGGTGAACCTAAACTAGGCCTTTAATAATGGAGAATGCTTTTCCCCAGATCTAAAACTTATGTCACAAGAGATCTAAAATTTATGTCACAATTTTAAAAAGTTATGGAATTTTCTACTACACAAGATTAAGAAATGCTCAAATTTTGTTTCACCACGAAAAAACAAATTTTCTCTAGTGTCTGTTTCCATCCATGCATGATGTTATTATGCCCCCTTAGTAAGATCTCCCACAGTGCTAGGCACTGTTCTAGATCCTGAGATACATCAGTGTGCAAAACAGACAAAATCCCTATGGTGATGAGGAAGACACAGTATAAGAAGGAGAATAAGTAAAACATAGTATGTTAGTGAGAAAGCTGAGGCGAAAATAACCAGAAAGAGAGGGTTGCAATTTAGGCGTGATAGAGTGACTAAAGAGAAGGCTTCATGAGAAAGTAAAGTAATTGAAGTTCAGTGATGTAAGGAAATTGGCCATGCAGCTATTTGGGGGGAGAGTTTTCCAGGTAGAAAGTACAGCCAAGTGCAGTTGCTTGCATTCAATTCCTGGCATTGAAGGCACAAGTGAGAAGGTCTATGTAGCAGGAGCAGAGGGAGCTAGGGGAAGAGGAGCAGGAAATGAAATATAGAGGTAACAATGGGTAGGGCACCAAGGGGAGGGCCTTGTAGGTCCTTAACTTCAGGCAGAGATGTGACTTGATCGGACCTACTGTTTTAATAAGAACACTTTGAATATTGTTGAGAATAGAATGAAACGAAAGGGGGCAAGGGCAAAAGAGGGGACACCAGTCAGAAGCTGTTGCTGCCTTGGACCAGAGAAATAGCAGTGGAGATGATAAATGGTCAAATTTTGGACATCTTTTAAAGGCAGAGCCAACAAGATTGCTGACATTAAATGTGGAGTATGGGAAAAGAGAGAAATCAAGGATCACTCCCATGAGTTTGTAAATTTAACACTAGAACAGAATGGAGCTCAAAAGAAGCAGTTTACCTTTAGAGGAACATTAGAAAAGCAGTTACTTGTTCCTGTTGTTCAGATATATGGATTGATACTAAAGTGTTGGTAGTGTGGATGGAGAAGAAACAGTGATGAAACATAAATGAAAAAACAATAGGGTTTTATTTCAGATGGAGTATGAAGGAGGAAGGGGTGTCAAAGAGTGCTAGGCTTCTGCACAGGGCTTACCTCAGAAGGATAAGAGAACAAAAGAATATTAGGACCTTGTTGATAATGTCAGTTCTTCCCACTTGGGGTTTTCCCAGAGCCTGAAGTACAGGATACTTTTCACAATCATGGAGGAAAAATAATAGAATTTTATAACTGAAAAGAATTCTAAAGATTACCTAGACTAACTTCATGTAATAGATGCAGAAACAAAACTAGAAAAGTAAATGTTTTGCCTCAGATTACATTCCTGGTAATGGCAGACTATCATCAGAACTATTTTCTATTCCCATTTGGGGCCCTTTTTCTGGCTGCAGCACATAAGAATCCCACTAATGTGAGTTCAGACTGTTTCTAATACAGTTTTTCTGAAAACCATCCACATTCCCTACAAAGTATTCCCTTTTTTCAGTGCTATTTCAATTCTTTGAATTACAGCAGGGAGAAAGCCTCAATTAGGTACTTTCTTTAAGACCTATAATTTGTCTTTTATCAAGGAGGGTGTATTCCAGAATCAGCAATCTGCAGGCAGCATCAGCAGAAGCAATGTGTAGCAAATATGTGAACTTTGAATCCACAGGTTTTGAATTCACATTTTCCTGAAATTCCTTGAATTTTGCAAATTTTTAATTAAGGAATCCAGACTTTGCAGCTATAATTCTCCAAACACTGCCTCTGACAATATTAATACTGACAATGATAATAATAAAAAAGAAATAGTTTTCCCCTTGCATTTGCATTCTCAGTGAAGAAAATAGACAATTAGTAAGTTTTCAATAACTATTTTTGGTTAATATAACATTAAAAAATCTTTTAGAGGAGACTCTGTGGTGTGACTGGGCTAACCTCATAGTTCTCTGGGTCTTGGTTTTCTCTTCTGAAAATGAGGAAATTGGACTGGAATGTTTCCAAAGTGTCTTTCAGCCCTAAAGTTTTGTGCTACATGGGGAGAGGGAAACATGCAAAAATTAAAATAGTACCCTAGTAGGATAATAGGCATGTAGGTGATTTTCCTTCTTTAAGAAAAATCTTTATTGTTATGTTTTAATTTTAAAACTATTAAAGAAAATATTTAAATATTTGTATTATATGAAAATCATCATTAGCATAAAAAGAAAAGGTCATGCCAGATTGTTATTTTTCAAAGAAAGCCAAAGTACTTACACTGTTCTGACTTCCTCTTGCTAGAAGCATGTAAAATTTTAAAGGGTGAACGATCCAACATAGGGAGGATTTTCCAAGAAAGAACCAAACAGAAATGAGCTCTGAATTTGGAGCCTATTTTTTAAAAAAAGGAGGCGAGGCGGGGCAAGATGGCAGACTGGTGAACTGTATGTTTTAGTTACTCCTCCAGGAAAGTAGGTAGAAAGCCAGGAACTGCGTGGACTGGACACCACAGAGCAAACTGTCTTTGGGCATACTTCACACAACACTCATGAAAACGCGGAACTGCTGAGATCAGCGAAATCTGTAAGTTTTTGTGGCCAGGGGACCCGCGCCCCTCCCTGCCAGGCTCAGTCCCGTGGGAAGAGGGGCTGTCAGCTCCGGGAAGGAAAAGGGAGAACTGCAGTGGCAGCCCTTATCGGAAACTCATTCTACTGATCCAAACTCCAACCATAGACAGACTGAGACCAGACACCAGAGAATCTGAGAGCAGCCAGCCCAGCAGAGAGGACACAGGCATAGAAAAAAAAAAACAACACGAAAAACTCCAGAATAAAAGCAGAGGATTTTTGGAGTTCTGGTGAACACAGAAAGGGGAAGGGCGGAGCTCAGGCCTTGAGGCGCATATGCAAATCCCGAAGAAAAGCTGATCTCTCTGCCCTGTGGACATTTCCTTAATGGCCCTGGTTGCTTTGTCTATTAGCATTTCAATAACACATTAGATCTCTGAGGAGGGCCTTTTTTTTTTTTTTTTTAATCCTTTTTTCTTTTTCTAAAACAATTACTCTAAGAAGCCCAATACAGAAAGCTTCAAAGACTTTCAATTTGGGCACGTCAAGTCAAGAGCAGAACTAAGAGAGCTCTGAGACAAAAGGCAATAATCCAGTGGCTGAGAAAATTCACTAAACACCACAACTTCCCAAGAAAAGGGGGGTGTCCGCTCACAGCCATCATCCTGGTGGACAGGAAACACTCCTGCCCATCGCCAGCCCCATAGCCCAGAGCTGCCCCAGACAACCCAGTGTGACAGAAGTGCTTCAAATAACAGGCACACACCACAAAACTGGGCGTGGACATTAGCCTTCCCTGCAACCTCAGCTGATTGTCCCAGAGTTGGGAAGGTGGAGCAGTGTGAATTAACAAAGCCCCACTCAGCCATCATTTGAGCAGACTGGGAGCCTCCCTACACAGCCCAGCAGCCCAGAACTGCCCTGGGGGGACGGCACTCACCTGTGACATAGCACAGTCATCCCTCAACACAGGACCCAGGGTGCACAGCCTGGAAGAGGGGCCCACTTGCACGTCTCAGGAGCCATACGCCAATACCAAGGACTTGTGGGTCAGTGGCAGAGACAAACTGGCAGGACTGAACTGAAGGATTAGACTATTGCAGCAGCTTTAAAACTCTAGGATCACCAGGGAGATTTGATTGTTAGGGCTACCCCCCCTCCCCGACTGCCCAGAAACATGCCCCACATACAGGGCAGGCAACACAACTACACACGCAAGCTTGGTACACCAATTGGGTCCCACAAGACTCACTCCCCCACTCACCAAAAAGGCTAAGCAGGGGAGAACTGGCTTGTGGAGAACAGGTGGCTCGTGGACGCCAACCGCTGGTTAGTTAGAGAAAGTGTACTCCACGAAGCTGTAGATCTGATAAATTAGAGATAAGGACTTCAACAGGTCTACAAACCCTAAAAGAACCCTATCAAGTTCAGCAAATGCCACGAGGCCAAAAACAACAGAAAATTATAAAGCATATGAAAAAAACAGACGATATGGATAACCCAAGCCCAAGCACCCAAATCAAAAGACCAGAAGAGAAACAGCACCTAGAGCAGCTACTCAAAGAACTAAAGATGAACAATGAGACCATAGTACGGGATATAAAGGAAATCAAGAAGACTCTAGAAGAGCATAAAGAAGACATTGCAAGACTAAATAAAAAAATGGATGATCTTATGGAAATTAAAGAAACTGTTGACCAAATTAAAAAGACTCTGGACACTCATAGTACAAGACTAGAGGAAGTTGAACAACGAATCAGTGACCTGGAAGATGACAGAATGGAAAATGAAAGCATAAGGGAAAGAGTGGGGAAAAAAATTGAAAAAATCGAAATGGACCTCAGGGATATGATAGATAATATGAAACGTCCAAATATAAGACTCATTGGTGTCCCAGAAGGGGAAGAAAAGGGTAAAGGTCTAGGAAGAGTATTCAAAGAAATTGTTGGGGAAAACTTCCCAAATCTTCTAAACAACATAAATACACAAATCATAAATGCTCAGCGAACTCCAAATAGAATAAATCCAAATAAACCCACTCTGAGACATATACTGATCACACTGTCAAACACAGAAGAGAAGGAGCAAGTTCTGAAAGCAGCAAGAGAAAAGCAATTCACCACATACAAAGGAAACAGCATAAGACTAAGTAGTGACTACTCAGCAGCCACCATGGAGGCGAGAAGGCAGTGGCACGATATATTTAAAATTCTGAGTGAGAAAAATTTCCAGCCAAGAATACTTTATCCAGCAAAGCTCTCCTTCAAATTTGAGGGAGAGCTTAAATTTTTCACAGACAAACAGATGCTGAGAGAATTTGCTAACAAGAGACCTGCCCTACTGGAGATACTCAAGGGAGCCCTACAGACAGAGAAACAAAGACAGGACAGAGAGACTTGGAGAAAGGTTCAGTACTAAAGAGATTCGGTATGGGTACAATAAAGGATATTAATAGAGAGAGGGAAAAATATGGCAAAAATAAACCAAAGGATAAGATGGCCGATTCAAGAAATGCCTTCATGGTTATAACGTTCAATTTAAATGGATTAAACTCCCCAATTAAAAGATATAGATTCGCAGAATGGATCAAAAAAAATGAACCATCAATATGTTGCACACAAGAGACTCATCTTAGACACAGGGACACAAACTGAAAGTGAAAGGATGGAAAAAAATATTTCATGCAAGCTACAGCCAAAAGAAAGCAGGTGTAGCAATATTAATCTCAGATAAAATAGACTTCAAATGCAGGGATGTTTTGAGAGACAAAGAAGGCCACTACATACTAATAAAAGGGGCAATTCAGCAAGAAGAAATAACAATCGTAAATGTCTATGCACCCAATCAAGGTGCCACAAAATACATGAGAGAAACACTGGCAAAACTAAAGGAAGCAATTGATGTTTCCACAATAATTGTGGGAGACGTCAACACATCACTCTCTCCTATAGATAGATCAACCAGACAGAAGACCAATAAGGAAATTGAAAACCTAAACACTCTGTTAAATGAATTAGATTTAACAGACATATACAGGACATTACATCCCAAATCAACAGGATACACATACTTTTCTAGTGCTCACGGAACTTTCTCCAGAATAGATCATATGCTGGGACATAAAACAAGCCTCAATAAATTTAAAAAGATTGAAATTATTCAAAGCACATTCTCTGACCACAATGGAATACAATTAGAAGTCAATAACCATCAGAGACTTAGAAAATTCACAAATACCTGGAGGTTAAACAACACACTCCTACACAATCAGTGGGTTAAAGAAGAAATAGCAAGAGAAATTGCTAAATATATAGAGACGAATGAAAATGAGAACACAACATACCAAAACCTATGGGATGCAGCAAAAGCAGTGCTAAGGGGGAAATTTATAGCACTAAACGCATATATTAAAAAGGAAGAAAGAGCCAAAATCAAAGAACTAATGGATCAACTGAAGAAGCTAGAAAATGAACAGCAAACCAATCCTAAACCAAGTACAAGAAAAGAAATAACAAGGATTAAAGCAGAAATAAATGAAATAGAGAACAAAAAAACAATGGATAGGATAAATATCACCAAAAGTTGGTTCTTTGAGAAGATCAACAAGATTGACAAGCCCCTAGCTAGACTGACAAAATCAAAAAGAGAGAAGACCCATATAAACAAAATAATGAATGAAAAAGGTGACATAACTGCAGATCCTGAAGAAATTAAAAAAATTGTAAGAGGATATTATGAACAACTGTATGGCAACAAACTGGACAATGTAGAAGAAATGGACAATTTCCTGGAAACATATGAACAACCTAGACTGACCAGAGAAGAAATAGAAGACCTCAACCAACCCATCACAAGCAAAGAGATCCAATCAGTCATCAAAAATCTTCCCACAAATAAATGCCCAGGGCCAGATGGCTTCACAGGGGAATTCCACCAAACTTTCCAGAAAGAACTGACACCAATCTTACTCAAACTCTTTCAAAACATTGAAGAAAAGGGAACACTACCTAACTCATTTTATGAAGCTAACATCAATCTAATACCAAAACCAGGCAAAGATGCTACAAAAAAGGAAAACTACCGGCCAATCTCCCTAATGAATATAGATGCAAAAATCCTCAACAAAATACTTTCAAATCAAATCCAAAGACACATTAAAAAAATCATACACCATGACCAAGTTGGGTTCATTCCAGGCATGCAAGGATGGTTCAACATAAGAAAAACAATCAACGTATTACAACACATTAAAAACTCGAAAGGGAAAAATCAATTGATCATCTCAATAGATGCTGAAAAAGCATTTGACAAAATCCAACATCCCTTTTTGATAAAAACACTTCAAAAGGTAGGAATTGAAGGAAACTTCCTCAACATGATAAAGAGCATATATGAAAAACCCACAGCCAGCATAGTACTCAATGGTGAGAGACTGAAAGCCTTCCCCCTAAGATCAGGAACAAGACAAGGATGCCCGCTGTCACCACTGTTATTCAACATTGTGCTGGAAGTGCTAGCCAGGGCAATCCGGCAAGACAAAGAAATAAAAGGCATCCAAATTGGAAAAGAAAAAGTAAAACTGTCATTGTTTGCAGATGATATGATCTTATATGTAGAAAACCCTGAGAAATCGACGATACAGCTACTAGAGCTAATAAACAAATTTAGCAAGTAGCGGGATACAAGATTAATGCACATAAGTCAGTAATGTTTCTATATGCTAGAAATGAACAAACTGAAGAGACACTCAAGAAAAAGATACCATTTTCAATAGCAACTAAAAAATCAAGTACCTAGGAATAAACTTAACCAAAGATGTAAAAGACCTATACAAAGAAAACTACATAACTCTACTAAAAGAAATAGAAGGGGACCTTAAAAGATGGAAAAATATTCCATGTTCATGGATAGGAAGGCTAAATGTCATTAAGATGTCAATTCTACCCAAACTCATCTACACATTCAATGCAATCCCAATCAAAATTCCAACAACCTACTTTGCAGACTTGGAAAAGCTAGTTATCAAATTTATTTGGAAAGGGAAGATGCCTCGAATTGCTAAAGACACTCTAAAAAAGAAAACGAAGTGGGAGGACTTACACTCCCTGACTTTGAAGCTTATTATAAAGCCACAGTTGCCAAAACAGCATGGTACTGGCACAAAGATAGACATATAGATCAATGGAATCGAATTGAGAATTCAGAGATAGACCCTCAGATCTATGGCCGACTGATCTTTGATAAGGCCCCCAAAGTCACCGAACTGAGCCATAATGGTCTTTTCAACAAATGGGGCTGGGAGAGTTGGATATCCATATCCAAAAGAATGAAAGAGGACCCCTACCTCACCCCCTACACAAAAATTAACTCAAAATGGACCAAAGATCTCAATATAAAAGAAAGTACCATTAAACTCCTAGAAGATAATGTAGGAAAACATCTTCAAGACCTTGTATTAGGAGGCCACTTCCTAGACTTTACACCCAAAGCACAAGCAACAAAAGAGAAAATAGATAAATGGGAACTCCTCAAGCTTAGAAGTTTCTGCACCTCAAAGGAATTTCTCAAAAAGGTAAAGAGGCAGCCAACTCAATGGGAAAAAATTTTTGGAAACCATGTATCTGACAAAAGACTGATATCTTGCATATACAAAGAAATCGTACAACTCAATGACAGTAGTACAGACAGCCCAATTATAAAATGGGCAAAAGATATGAAAAGACAGTTCTCTGAAGAGGAAATACAAATGGCCAAGAAACACATGAAAAAATGTTCAGCTTCACTAGCTATTAGAGAGATGCAAATTAAGACCACAATGAGATACCATCTAACACCGGTTAGAATGGCTGCCATTAAACAAACAGGAAACTACAAATGCTGGAGGGGATGTGGAGAAATTGGAACTCTTATTCATTGTTGGTGGGACTGTATAATGGTTCAGCCACTCTGGAAGTCAGTCTGGCAGTTCCTTAGAAAACTAGATATAGAGCTACCATTCGATCCAGCGATTGCACTTCTCGGTATATACCTGGAAGATCGGAAAGCAGTGACACGAACAGATATCTGCACGCCAATGTTCATAGCAGCATTATTCACAATTGCCAAGAGATGGAAACAACCCAAATGTCCTTCAACAGATGAGTGGATAAATAAAATGTGGTTTATACACACGATGGAATACTACGCGGCAGTAAGAAGGAACGATCTCGTGAAACATATGACAACATGGATGAACCTTGAAGACATAATGCTGAGCGAAATAAGCCAGGCACAGAAAGAGAAATAGTATATGCTACCACTAATGTGAACTTTGAAAAATGTAAAACAAATGGTTTATAATGTAGAATGTAGGGGAACTAGCAGTAGAGAGCAATTAAGGAAGGGGGAACAATAATCCAAGAAGAACAGATAAGCTATTTAACGTTCTGGGGATGCCCAGAAATGACTATGGTCTGTTAAATTCTGATGGATATAGTAGGAACAAGTTCACAGAAAGGTTGCTATATTATGTAACTTTCTTGGGGTAAAGTAGGAACATGTTGGAAGTTAAGCAGTTATCTTAGGTTAGTTGTCTTTTTCTTACTCCCTTGTTATGGTCTCTTTGAAATGTTCTTTTATTGTATGTTTGTTTTCTTTTTAACTTTTTTTTTCATACAGTTGATTTAAAAAAGAAGGGAAAGTTAAAAAAAAAAAAAAAAGAAAGAAAAACAAGGAAAAAAAAAAAGATGTAGTGCCCCCTTGAGGAGCCTGTGGAGAGTGCAGGGGTATTCGCCTAACCCACCTCCGTGGTTGCTAACATGACCACAGACATAGGGGACTGGTGATTTGATGGGTTGAGCCCTCTACCATAAGTTTTACCCTTGGGAAGACGGTTGCTGCAAAGGAGAGGCTAGGCCTCCCTATGGTTTTGTCTAAGAGCCTCCTCCCGAATACCTCTTTGTTGCTCAGATGTGGCCCTGTCTCTCTAGCTAAGCCAACTTGAAAGGTGAAATCACTGCCCTCCCCCCTACGTGGGATCAGACACCCAGGGGAGTGAATCTCCCTGGCAACGTAGAGTATGACTCCCAGGGAGGAATGTAGACCCAGCATCGTGGGACGGAGAACATCTTCTTGACCAAAAGGGGGATGTGAAAGGAAATGAAATAAGCTTCAATGGCAGAGAGATTCCAAAACGAGCCAAGAGGTCACTCTGGAGGGCACTCTTACGCACACTTTAGACAACCGTTTTTAGGTTCTAAAGAATTGGGGTAGCTGGTGGTGGATACCTGAAACTATCAAACTACAACCCAGAACCCATGAATCTCGAAGACAGTTGTATAAAAATGTAGCTTATGAGGGGTGACAATGGGATTGGGAAAGCCATAAGGACCACACTCCACTTCGTCTAGTTTATGGATGGATGAGTAGAAAAATAGGGGAAGGAAACAAACAGACAAAGGTACCCAGTGTTCTTTTTTACTTCAATTGCTCTTTTTCACTCTAATTATTATTCTTGTTAATTTTGTGTGTGTGCTAATGAAGGTGTCAGGGATTGATTTAGGTGATGAATGTACAACTATGTAATGGTACTGTAAACAATCGAAAGTACAATTTGTTTTATATGACTGCGTGGTATGTGAATATATTTCAATAAAATGATGATTAAAAAAAAAAAAAGAAAAAAAAAAAAGGAGAGGAACTTCTTCCTCTCCAGACTACTCTTCTTGGTTATGTAACAATATCATCTTTTATCCATCTCAGGATAGATAGGTGGTAATTGTGCTAAAATCTATAGCTTTTCAAGACTCCAACGTTTTATTTTTTAAATTTGGCAGGGTAGATTCCTGAGTGTCCTTTTAGGCAGATGCTTCATTTGTTCCCTATGAAAGATAAGGATATGTAATGGCTACACACCTTTGAACGTATAAATGCTTATATGCTTAATATTAGCAATTAATTGTGTTCCCAAACTTCTCTAGTGTCTGATGAATCATCCCTCCAAATAATGTAGAGAATTAGTATCACAAGTCTGATCAAAAGGAGTCAAGCTGGGAGGTTTGGTGCCCCACATTTAACTCTTATTCCTATATACTTTTATTGCCAGATTTAGAGGTCCTCTGAAACCCTGACAGCTAACCAAAATGTATTTTATTCTAGGCAATGCCAGCCTTTGACTTCAGTTATTTGGCCTTATAGGCGTCTCTGGCCCTAGAAACTTTTATCTTCATTCCAAAATGTTGAGCCTTATCTTCAACAACTTCCAACTTTGACTCTTCTTTGCAAATATCAATTTTTACTTAGCTTATAGTAAGATTTTTTCCCTAGCCAATTAATATTTATGTTTTTGAGCTGTTTTAGGTTTCAGAAAAATCATGCATAAAGTTCAGAGTTCCCATCTTCCCCCCTCACATACACGCAGTTTTCCCTGTTGTTAACGTTTTGCATTCATGTGCTACCTTTGTTACAATTGATGAAACATCATCATTATAATTGTATTATTAACTTATAGACCATAATTTACTTTAAAGTTCTCTGTTTATGTTGTACAGTTCAGTCGGTTTTTCTGGTAACTTACATGTAACTTAAAATTTACCGTTTTATCCACTTTCAAAAATGCAAATCAGTGGTGTTGATTCCATTCACAAAGTTGTGCCTCCATCATCCATTGCCAATACTTTTCCATCATGCCAAATAGAAACAACTTACGAATTAGACATTAACTCCCCATTCCCCAGCCCCATCCAGCCCCTAGTAACCTGTATTCTACTTTCCCACTTTATGAATTTGCATATTCTGCTTATTTCATAAAGGTCAGATCATACAATATTTGTCCTTTTCTGTCTGGCTTATTTCACTCAACGTCTTCAGGGTTCATCCATTTTGTCACATGCATCAGAACATTCCTTTATACTGCTGAATAATACTTCATTGTACATATATACCACAATTGGTTTATCCATTCATCGGTTGATGGACACTTGGGTTGCTTCCAACCTTTTGACAATTGAATAATGCCACTACAAACATCAGTGTGCAAATACCTGTTCGAGCCCCTGCTTTCAATGCTTGGGGTATATACCTAGACATGGGATTGCCCAGTCATATGGAATTCAATACTTACATAGTAAGATATTTCTGAGAACTCATTAAAAATTCACACAGGGCTCTCATTATTTGGGTCTACTGATGTATACCTAATGTGGAAACACCTGGATCCCTTCCACACTGTGTTGGAGCCAAGGGATACTCAGAAGCACTACTTCTACCCTTATCTATCTAAATAAACCATGCAATGATTTCTCTTCCGCTGTGGCCACTCCATGCTGGTGCAGAGGCCCCGTACAGAGATGATCTCCAAAAGTCCCAAATGGAAATTGAGACAAAACATTCCTCTGTGTTCAATAGAGGATTGGAGGTTTCACTAGCCTTTTATCACTGCCATCTCTTACTTGAAGTTTTTCTGCTCCCTGCCAGAAACACTTCTACTTCCATTTCATGACTCATAGAAACTTGATCTGTATCATCTCTTTCTTATCTGGGAACTGCTTTGTTTAAGGCTCTACTGGCTCTTTTCTTTGAGGCAGTAAACCTTCGCCGTAGTTAGGATGTAAGGCAAACATGATTTATGGGGAAAGAGGAATGAAAATACATTTGTTTGAAATATTTGCAAGAAAGCAGTTTAAGTAGAGCCAGAATACAAAGGACTAAGAAAAAACTGGAAATGTCCTGTTCCATATGGAGACTGGTCATGTACATACGTCTCCTCTCCTTCCTGGGGACCACATTTACTTGATTAAATAAAGGGGGAATAACTTGTAATTATTATGAGAACATGAGAAGGGCCATAAGTAGACGTTAATGAATTTCTAGGAGACACAGAATGAAGGATTCAGGCAAGAGGAGAATAAGGGAGAGAACAGATAAAGCAAGACAGAGGAAGTTAAGGTCTGAAATACTTGTGAAACACATACAGCCAAGGACCTAGGAGATGCTTGGGACTTAGAATTACCCAGTTTAATTAAGGAAGGAAGGAAGAAAATGTGGAACTGAAAATGGACATTAATTGAAAGGCAAAACTCCATCCCCATACACAGAATTTCAGTCAACTAGGCATCTATCTCCCAGGAAAGGGATTTTAGGGTTCTTTTCTGGAGAAATTGAATGACCCTAGAGCAAGTATCTTGGCATTGTGACATTTGGAGATTCTGTAACAAAACAGTCAATCCGTGTCATAGGGAAGTCTGCCAGACAGTGAACCCTGGCCCCTTGTATAGCACTCCCATGTGTTTTTTTAATGTGTCAATCTTAAATATGAATATACAACCAAGGATCACTAGAAATTTTAGGAAAATTTGCAACATGAGAGAAATCAAGATAGACAAACAGAAAAATAGACCCTAAAGAAAACAGATAATTTGGAGTATAGACAAGTATCTTAACAACATTTATTACTACCTAAAGAGAGAGAGTCAAGAAAAGGTATTACATCCATAAAGCAATAAGATGCTGTTGAAACGAAGTAATCAGAAAACAATAAAGAGCTCTTGGAAATTAAGAATAGGGGCTGCTGTCACAGCCCAAGTGGGCCTTTGCTGCCAAGGGGCCAAAGAAGATGTCGGGCTTGTTCAGAGGCATGAACTTTTTATTCAGGGCTTACAAGGAAAAATGGAAGTTGGTCACGTTGCCTGGATTCGGGAGATGCTTTGAATGGATTCAGGAGCTGCTCTGAATGGCGGCTGGTTCAGAGCTCAATGTGATGACACTTCGCTCTTTGGAGGGGCTGAATAAGCTGGTTAAAAGGGCTCGACATTCCAGTGGGTATGAGAGCAGGTGGGAGTGGGGGGAGTCTTGTGACCTAGGGAGGGATCAATTGTAATCAACAGGGAGAGGGGAGGATTATAGATTATCTTGTAGATAGTTTCAGGGAGGAGGTAGTTTCAGGTATAGTTTACATTTAGCACCTGATTTTACAGGGAAAATGGGTCAAACGTTAACTGATCTATGTCACGCAAGCTGCTGTTGTGCAGTCTTCGAGGCCCTTGGGGAATACCCTGGGTCTGGGGTTCCCACAGTTGCCAAAATAAAATATTCAGAAGAAAGTTAGGAAGATAAAGTTAAGGAAATCCCCCAGAAAACACAGCAAAAATTTGGAGATTGGAAACACCAGAGAAAAGATAAGAGGAATAGGCTTGTGCCAGTTTGAATATATTGTGTCCCCAAACGCCATTATCTTTGATGTAATCTTGTGTGGGCAGATGTTATCAGTGTTGATTAGATTGTAATTCTTTGAGTGTTTGTTTGGAATGTGCCCCACCCAGCTGTGGGTGATAACTCTGATTGGATAATTTCCATGGAGGTGTTGGCCGCCCATTGGGTGGGTCTGAATTAAATTACTGGTGCACTATATAAGATCAGACAGAAGGAGCAAGCTCGCTACCGTGCAGCTGTGAGTGATGTTTTGAAGAGGAGCAAGCTTGCTAGAGAGAAACGTCCTGGGAGAAAGGCATTTTGAAACCAGAACTTTGGAGCAGACACCAGCCACATACCTTCCCAGCTAACAGAGGTTTTCCGGACGCCATTGGCCATCCTGCAGTGAAGGTACCCGATTACTGATGTGTTACCTTGGACACTTTATGGCCTTAAGACTGTAACTGTGTAGCCGAATAAACCCCCTTTTTATAAAAGCCAATCCGTCTCTGGTGTTTTGCATTCCACAGCATTAGCAAACTAGAACAAGGCTCTATCCAAGAGGCCTAGTATCCTACAAATAAGAGTCCCAGAAAGAAATAATAGAGAAAATTGAAAGGACATTATCAAGAACTAATACATGATAGTTTTTCAGAGGTGAAGGAAAGGACTTTCTCAAATGAATGGGATCCCAAGTGCCCTCAAAATTAATGAAAAAAGGTCCGTGTCTCAAGGTATTGTGAAATTTCAGAACATCAAGGATAAAGGGGAGATCCTAAAGGCTCCCAGTGAAAACAAAGATAAATTATAAAGGAATGAGAATCAGATTTCCATCAGGTTTTTCATCAGCAACGGGGAATGCTATAAGATGATGGAGCAATGCTGTCAAATATATGAGACAAAATGAGTTTCAGTTTACAATTCCAAATCCATTCAAAACGTCAGTCAAAATCAAGAGCTGACTGAAAACATTTTCAGGCATGGAAGGATTCAGAAAGTTTATTTCCCATAAATCCTTTCCTAGTAAGTTACTAGAAGATAAATTCTAATAAAGTGAGAGAATAAACTCTCACACACAAATTAAAAACAAAACAAAATCAGGAGAATAGAAATCCAAGAAAGAATGAATCTAATTTAAGAGAGTAAAGAACGTCAGTATCACAGCTGTATAGTTAGCCTGATGCTCAACCAATCCAGATTGGAATTAGTCTTCAGAGGACTCTAGGAGGAAATCATCTAGGAATAGGTAGAATTCAAGAAATCTGTACAATTTGGAATGAATTAAGAAGGTGATAAAAGAAGATTCAAGGAAAAAACAAAGGCAATGAAATACGAAAAACTTGAAAGAGTACAGCATCAGTGGTTCCTTCTGAAAGGACCTATTTAATGCTGAAATCCAACAAATCGAATAATCAAAATTTAAATCTCGGGATTGAAGAAGCAGTTGACAATGGACTAGATAAGCACTGAGTATATTTAAATATAGAAAAGCCTAAACAGTTGTGGGAATTCAGGTTTTAAAAGAAACCAGCCTTTGCCTTGTGTTTTCCCATGTCAATACATCTTTAAAATTTTTATTTAAAAGAACATAGTATCTTTAAAAACTTAACCAAAATCATGCAAAATCAGACAGGACTGAACAAGACAACTAAATACCAAATTCCATTGCCTTTGGCTGGTGATATTGTTTACCTCATGGTGATAAGGATTGAGGAATTAGAAATAACAGTGAGCCATTACAAAAGGGTAGAAGGAGTGTTCTGAAAATCAGTAGAGAGGAAAAGGAAAGGATAGTCTAAATAAATGGCATAAAGGTAACAGATTTCTTCATTATGATTCATGTAGCTCTCAGCGATCTCTAAATTTCTAGAACTTCTATTGAGAATTCCAAATTACTCACTAGCAACATTCAAATATTGTATTTCACTGATATGCTTTGCTGTTAAATTCACAGTGTATTAGGCCTATATGTAATTTGGTGTTCTGAATTTCCACAACAATCTTCTATGACTTTAGAGCATGTATAGATTTGCTTGCCAGGGCCTGATGATCTCAGGCATGGTTAGTTAACAGAATTGAGTGTTCAGATCTGGCAATCAAGATAATTTTCTTAATTATAGTATTATCCATCTTTCTAGTGACAACTTTGATGATAATTCTGACTTTAGATTACAATGACTGAGAATGTAGAAAAAAAGACATTTCTCCTAACTTTGTTGGATTCTAATAGTAATGTTAATAACTAATATTTGAACCATTGACACTATTGAGTGTAATATGAGGAACCATGACTAGAAAAGTCAGGATAAAGGATAAGCATTTTAACTTTTATTATGGATACCAGAGAATTTACTTCTTACTAAGGATCAGTTTAGGGATTGGACCCTTATGTGCATATCCTTAAAATTGAATCCCTGGTGCACATTTCCTTTGTATTAAACACTTAGAAGCAGGATCTCTGGGTAAAAGAGTATGGTAGGCTAAAAAGTGGCTCCCCGAAGATATCTAAATCCTAATCCCCAGAACTTGTGAATATGTTCATTTGTGTGGTAAAATGGATTCTGCAGATGTGATTAAGTTACAGATTCTGAGATGGAAAGATTATCCTAGTTTATCCAGGGGGAAAGGTATCCCAAGGGTCATTATAGGCAGGAGAATCAGAGTAGTAGTAGGAGTTGTGACAATGGATACAAGAGGTTGAAGTGATGCCAAGGAAGGAGCCATGAGTTAAGGAATGCAGAGGCAAGCTCTAAAACTGAACATACCAAGGAAATGATTTCCCCTCAGAGTCTCAGGAAGGAACCAGCTCTGCCAACACCTTAGCTTTAGCATAGTGAGACTGCTTTTAAACTTCTGACCTCCAGAACTATAAGATAACAAATTTGCATTGTTTTCAAACACTAGATTTGTGATAATTTGTTACAGCAGCAATAGGAAACTAATACAGAGAGTTTGCAAATAGTTTCAAGGTTTTGATTGCCAAATCCTGCCCCCTCAATAATGTATGAGAATGTCTCTCTTTAATCTTTACTTCTTTATATGCATGCCCCTTCTCACATAAGTATGATGTAAACTTTTCCAGAGTATGGAATCTCTCCTTACCTCTCTTTTCATTTCAACAAGTAGCCTGTATCTGCCTGATCTGCAAAAGTGTGTGTTTACCATGTTGATGAATTTCAGTAGAATAAGAAGGCACTGAAAAAAATTTTGACCTGAATTTTTTTTTATTGAATGAATGAATTTGTTGCGTATTTCCATAAAAAACATCAATGGAAAACATTATAAATAATGTATTCAGTAAGCGTTACAGAATTTGCAGAAATTCTCACCATCAGGCTTTTTCTTATGCTGACCCCTGCTAACACTAAGGGTTTAACAATAAAATGTAAATCATCTTTAGTGGATTTAATTAATAAAGCCAAGATACACATATTTCTAGTAATAAACCATTTTAATACAAGAAAATAATTTAAAATACTTTGAGAAATATATGGAAAACATAGTCAGATTTTTCATGGGAGCTGGACGTGGTCCATTCAAGGCTAGAATTTTTTTTTTAAAGAAATGAATAAATTGCAGTTAGGCAGAGTATCATATCATGTGTTTTGGAGTTAAAAAAAAAGGGGGGAAAGCATCAAGTAATGAGTGTAAATATACGAGAAATCTCTTATATCTCGTGCTAAAAGGGCAACCTTAGCAGACCTCTCACTAGGCCATTTTGTTACCAAAATGAGAGAAGCAATTTGAGAAGTAGTATAGAGAAGAAATACAGATATCACCTATATAGATTAGTATGCAGACATCAGAACATAAGTCATTATTAACCTCCTACAATTAAAGATTCTTCCTCAATCTTTTTTACACCTATGTTGTTCTAAATACATGTTTCTTTTTGTCAGGTTTTCCCTTCATATTTTTTCCTTAATGGTTTTATTAAGGCATAGTTGACATAATAAAACACATGTGTTTAAAATATTAATTTGGTAAGTTTTGACATATGTATAAACCTGAGAAACCATCACCACAATCGAGATAATAAGCATAGCCATCACCCCAAAAGTTTCCTTGTGCCCTTTTGTAATTCTCCTTCCTATACCTTTCCACTTACCTTGTTCCTGTCTGCTTTCTGTAATCATAGATTAGTTGGCATGTTCTTGAAGTTTATATAAATGAAATTATATTCTTTTATTCTCAGGCTCTTTTCATTCAGAATAATTATTTTGAGATTCATCTATGTTGAGTGTACAATAGTTCATTACTTTTCATTGGAATAGTAGTTCATTGTATGGATATGGCACAATTTATCCATCCGTCTATTGATGAACAGATATTTAAATTATTTCCAGTTTTTGGCCATTATGAATAAAGCGGCTACGACCATTCATGTAGAATGGACATATACTTTCATTTTTCTTAGATAAGTAATAAAATGGCTAGTTCATATGGTAGATATATTTTTAACTTTTAAAGAAATTGCCTAATTGTTTTCCAAAGTGGTTACATCATTTTATGGTCCCACCAGCAATGTGTGAGAGTTCTGGTTACTCCATGTCCTCTCCCACACTTGTTGTGATCACTGATTTTAATGTTAGCCATTCTGATAGGTATGTAATGGTATCTCATTGTGGTTTTAATTAGAATTTCCAGAATAACTAATGATGTTGAGATCTTTTCATGGGTTTATTTGCCATCCTTATATCTTTTTTGATGTCATTGAAATTTTGCCCATTTTTATTGGGTTTGCTAATTGTTGGGTTTTGAGAGTTTATTATCCTTAGTAAAAGTCCTTTATGAAATATGATATTTGCAAATATTTTCTCTCAATCTCTGGCTTGTATTTTCATTCACTTACAGTATCTTTTGAAGAAAAGTTTTAAATTTTGATGAAGTCCAACTAATCAATTTTTTCTTTTATGGATACTGCTTTTGTCATATCTAACGTATGTTTGCTTAATGCAAAATCACAAAGATTTTGTATACATGTTCTGCAGATGTTTTATAGTTTTAGATTCAACATTTTGATCATGATCCATTTTTGTGATCCATATTTTTGGAATCTATATTCAGCATAAAATTTCCTGTTTTCACTTCTTTGAAGCATATAATTCAATGACATTAACTACATTCACAATGTTTTGCTGCTATTGGTACCATCTGTCACTAAAACTATTCCATCACCTCAAACAGAAACTCTATACCCATTAAGCATTAACTCCCCATTCCCCTTGCTCCCTGCCCTGGTAACCTGTACTCTACTTTCTGTCTCTATGAATTTACATGTTATAGTTATTTCATATAAGTGAAGTCATACAATATCTGTCTTTTTGTACCTGGCTTATTTCATTCAACATGATGTCTTCAAGATTTATCCATGGTGTAGCATGTATCAGTTCCTCTTTACAGCTGAATAATATTCCACTATATGTATATATCACATTTTGTTTATCCATTCTTCTGCTGATTCGCATTTGGGTTTCTTCCTCCTTTTGGCTATTGTGAACAATGCTGCTAAGAACATTGGTACACAAATATGTTTTCAAGTTCCTGCTTTCAGTTCTGCTGGGTATATCCATTAGAAGTGGGATTGCCAGGTCATATGATAGTGCTATGTTTAACTTTTTGAGGAAACACCAAGGCATTTTCCACAGTGGCTGTACCATTTTACATTCCCAGCAACAATGTACATGGTTTCCTATTTCTCTACATCCTTTCCAACGTTAATTATTTTCTGTTTTCAAAAATAACAGCCATTCTCAGTGAAGCCGAAGCAACTGGGAAAGAGCAGCCTGTTCAATAAATGGTGTTTGGAGAACTGGATATCCATTTCCAAAAGAATGAAAGAGGATGTCCATCTCACACCTTATACCAAAATTAACTCAAAGTGGATCAAAGACCTAAACATTAGCACCAAGACCATAAAACTCTTAGAAGAAAATGTAGGGCAATATCTTAAAGATCTTGTGAAAGGAGGTGGTTTCTTAGACCTCACACCCAAGGCACGAGCAACCAAAGAACAAATAGACAAATGGGATCTCCTCAAAATTAAACACTTTTGTACATCAAAGGACTTTGTCAGAAAAGTCAAAAGGCAACCTACACAATGGGAGATGATATTTGGAAACCACATATCAGATAAGGGTTTAATATCCCGAATATGTAAAGGAATCCTGCATCTCAATAACAGAAAGAAAAACAATCCAATTAAAAAATGGGCAAAAGACATGAACAGACATTTTTCTGAAGAGGAAATATAAATGGCTCAAAAGCATATGAAAAAATGCTCAACTTCACTGGCTATTAAGGAAATGCAAATCAAAACCACAATGAGATATCATCTCACACCCACCAGAATGGCCATTATCCAAAAAACAGAAAATGACAAGTGCTGGAGAGGATGTAGAGAAAGAGGCACACTTATTCATTGTTGGTGGGAATGTAGAATGGTGCAACCACTCTGGAAGACAGTACGGAGGTTCCTCAGGAAGCTAAATATAGATTTGCCGTATGACCCAGCTATTCCATTGCTGGGTATATACTCAGAGGAACTGAAACTTAAGACACAAACAGACATTTGTAAACCAATGTTTATTGCAGCATTATTCACAATTGCCAAGAGATGGAAACAGCCCAAATGTCCATCAAAGGACGAGTGGATAAACAAACTGTGGTATATACACATGATGGAATATTATGCAGCTGTAAGACAGAACAAAGACATGGATCATGTAATAATGTGGATGAACCTTGAGGACATTATGTTGAGTGAAGTTAGCCAGAAACAAAAGGACAGATTCTGTATGGTCTCATTAATATGAACAGACATTAATGAACAAACTTTGGGAATTAAAAGCTGACAACACAGGCGACCAGGAGATAGAAAGAGGGCAGAGATCAGCCATTTGATGCTTAAGGACTACAGAATGTTTAGGATTGATTGCATAGATCCAGAAATAGATAGCATAATACTGTGTGATGGTAGCACGGTATTGTAAGTACACTGAACAAAGATGTCTGTGAGTAAAGCTGAAAGAGGTGGGATAGGAGAATGTATGACACCAGAGGTAAAGATAGACGATAAAGACTGGGACTGTATCACGTGGCAAAAACGAGTGGCCAATGACTGTTACTAAATATACAAATATAAAAAGGTTTTTGCATGTGGGAAAGCAAATGAATGTCAACCATGTAGAAATTTGAAAAAGGGATGGTATTCAGGAAAAAACATAAAGCAAACTGGAGTCTATGGTCAACAGTAACATTGTAATATACCTCCATTAAATGTAACAAAGGCAAAATGCCAATGCTAAATGTATATGAGAGGGGGATATAGGGGAGTAATATGGGATTCTTGGTAGTGGTGTTATTTGCTGTCCTTAGTAGTATATTGTATTGTATGACATGTTATTTTTATTTTTATCACTTTTTCTTATTGCTAAAAAAAAAAAACAATTTTTCTTGTAGTAATCAGTATGTTCAAGTGCTGATTGTGTTGATAAATGTACAACTTTATGATGATACCATGAACAACTGATTGTACACTGTGGATAAATGTATGGTATGTGAATATAACTCTATAAAATTGTAGGAAAAAATATATATAGGAGTAAAAGTGTTGGAGAAAACATGGTGAGAGGGATGATGCCTCACCAATATGGACTAACTACAATGTGTAAACTCAGAATTGAATCTTAGAACATAGCCTAACGTGGACACAATAATTGTAATAGTCCCTAGATTGTAAGCTCTTACAGCAGTTAACTCTATCCCTGAATTGTAAGGCCTATCTCTAAACTTTGAGATGCTGATCCCCTAGCGTATAACCTGATTGGTCTCTGGAACAGTGCATATCTCTGAGACACCTGAAACTCAGAGCTAGAGCTCGGCAGATATGAATGTCAGTATTAGTGCATACAGCCACTGTCAAAAAAAAAAAAAAACCTGAAAAAGAGCCCAGACTTCAATTAGTGATATGAATGAAGCACATCTGGTTAAGACCAGGGCAAGCCAGGCCAAAGGATAAAGGTTGAAACTGATTGTGTTTTAAAACTTCAACTTTCATATGAGACCAAGGGAATAGATATCTATTTGGTACAGGATCTAAATTTTCTAAACGGTACAACTCTACAGTCGATTTGTTCAAACACCACAATTGCATGGAACTTTGAATAGGAAGTGAGATACGGTAGGTTAGTATAGGCTGGAGTGAAATAGTGACACATCCTAGAGTAATTTGGGCAGATAATAAAAAATATATTTACAGCCTCCCCCTCCCCAGCCCCGAGGATCTGGGGGAAGGTGCAGATGTGTTGGACATCCTCACCTGGACTGGTGCTGATGTTGTCACAAACATTGGGACTGGCGGTTTGATGTGCTGAGCCCTCGAGCAAGGGACTTGCCCTTATGAAGCACATTACCACAAAGGAGAGTCTAAAGTTGTATGTAATGGTGCCTAGGAGTCTCCCCCTGAGTACCTCTTTGTTGCTCAGATGTGGCCCTCTCTCTCTCTAACTGAGCCATCTGGACAGGTGAACTCGCTGCCCTCCCCCCTACGTGGGACCTGAGTCCCAGGGGTGTAAATCTCCCTGGCAACGCAGAGTATGACTCCCGGGGATGAATGTGGACCTGGCATCGTGGGACTGACAGTATCTTCTTGACCAAAAGGGGAATGCGAAATGAGACAAAATAGTTTCAGAGGCTGAGAGATTCCAAATGGAGTCGAGAGGTCACTCTGGTGGACATTCTTATGCGCTGTATAGATAACACCTCTTAGGCTTTAATGTATTGGAATAGCTAGAAGTAAATACCTGAAACTACCAAACTCCAACCCAGCAGTCTGGACTCCTGAAGACAATTATATAATAATGTAGATTACAAGGGTTGACGGTGTGATTGTGAAGACCTTGTGGATCACACCCCCTTTATCTAGTGTATGGATGAGTGGAGGAATGGGGATAAAAACTAAAGGACAAATGGGGTGGGATGGGGGGATGATTTGGGTGTTCTTTTTTCACTTTTATTTTTTATTCTTGTTCTGGTTCTTTCTGATGTAAGGAAAATGTTCAGAGATGGATTGTGGTGATGAACACATAACTATGTTATCATACTGTGGACAGTGGATTGTATATCATGGATGATTGTATGGTGTGTGAATGTATTTCAATAAAACTGAATTTAATAAAAAAAAACAAAAACAAAAAAAATATATATATATACTGTTGCTAAATGAATATGACAATTAAAAGAAAAAAAAAAGTAACAGCCATTCTAGTGGGTTCAAACTGGTATCTCATTGTGGTTTTGATTTGCATTTCCCTAATGGCTGAGCATCCTTAGATTGAGAATGGTTGAGCATCCTTTCGTGTGCTTATTGACATTGCTATATCTTCTTTGGAGAAATGTCTATTCAGATCCTTTGCCAATTTTTTAGTTGGGTTGTTTGTCTTTAGCTGTTGAGTTGTAGGAATTCTTTATGTATTCTGGATATTAAACTCTTATCAGATATATGATTTCCAAATATTTTCTCCTATTTTGTAGTTTGTCTTTTCACTTTCTTGATAATGTCCTTTGATGAGCAGATTTGATTAAGTCCCATTTATCTATTTTTTTCTTTTGTTGCTTGTGCTTTTGGTGTAAAGTCTAAGAAGGTCCTGAAGATATTTGCCTAATACAAGGTCCTCAAGATAGTTTGCTATGTTTTTTTTCCTAAGAGTTTTATAGTTTTAGCTCATATATTTAGGTCATTGATCCATTTTGAGTTAATTTTTTATGTAGTGTAAAGTAGGGATCTGTTTTCATTCTTTTGCATGTGGATATCCAGTTTTCCTAGCACCATTTATTAAAGAGGCTATTCTTTCCCCATTGAGTGGATTTGTTACCCCTGACAAAAATCAGTTGGCCAGAATGACCGAAGAAGATGGTGGCATAGAGAGGAGTGGAAGCCAGTTTGTACCCCTGGAACAACTAGTAGACAACCAGGAACAACTAGTAAATAATCTGGAATAACTGCGGGGGGACAAACGTGACTATCCACTCATCATACACCAACCTGAGTTGGGAGAAATCTAGATCGCAGCATGAAATCTGTAAGTAAAAACTTCAGATGCAAGTTGGGAGCCCCCTCCCCCCATGGCCCAAACTGCAAAGCCTTGCAGTGCTAGAGACAGCACTCTCAGAGCAAGCGAATATGGCTCAGCTGAGCTCCACCTGGGGTTTTAATTAACAAATGTGGACTGCTTAATACAAGATATGATCCCCAAAACAGACAGAGGCTTTTAGTGATGACTGACCTTGGAGAGCCAGAGGGTGACTGTGGACTGGTCCTGAAGGGGGCTTTCTGTCCCTTTTTCACGTCAGTGGAGAAAGCCTCAGCCATTTTCAGTTCCCAGCACTCTGACCCAGACAAGGGTGGAGATAGCACAGGCAGAGACTATTCAAATGCTAATGACTTCTCCCTAGGGGGGTTATTTTCCTTCAGAGGAAAGAGTTGGGGCCCAGCTCTACTACCTGCCTTTCATTTAGAACGGGACCCCAGAGCCTGGGGGAGAAGAGCCATGAGCCACATCTCCCTACACCAGTCTGGAGCTAAAGGCTGACAGGCAACACCTGCTGGGCAGAAATCACAGTGACTAGAGGCCTCAAAGGGTGTACCAATCTTCTAAGACACACCCTCAGGAAGATGTGATACTATTGCATCCTTCTGAGACCTGAGCCCGTTCTGGGCTGGGAAAACCTGATTGGGGTAACCAAGGAAACCAGATACCTAGACAACAGAAAACTACAACCTACATTAAGAAAAACAAAGTTCTGGCCCAGTCAAAGGAACAAACTTACACTAAACTGAGATACAGGAATTGAAACAACTAATACTAAATCCATTCAAAAAGTTTAGGGAAGATATGGCAAAAGACTGAACCATATAATGAAAACAGTGGGCATACATAAGGTAGAAATCGAAAGTTCGAAAAACCAACTGGCAGAATCTATGGAAATGAAAGGCACAACACAAGAGATGAAAGACACAATGGAAACATACAACAGCAGATCTCAAGAGGCAAAAGAAAACACACAGGAACTAGAGAACAAGGCACCTGAAAGCCTGCACAAGAAAGAACAGATAGAGAAAAGAATGGAAAAATATGAGCAACGTCTCCAGGAACTTAAGGACAAAACGAAATGCAGGAATGTACATGTCATTGATGTCGCAGAAGGAGAAGAGAAGGGAAAAAAGGCAGAAGCAATAATAGAGGAAATAATCAATGAAAATTTCCCATTTCTTATGAAAGACATAAAATTACAGATCCAAGAAGCTCAGCATATTCCAAACAGAATCGATCTGAATAGGCCTCTGCCAAGACACTTAATAATCAGATTATCAAACATCAAAGATAAAGAGAGAATCCTGAAAGCAGCAAGAGAAAAGTGATCCACCACATACAAAGGAAGCCTGATAAGACTATGTGCAGATTTCTTAATAGAAACCATGGAGGCAAGAAGGAAGTGGTGTGATATATTTAAGATACTGAAAGAGAAAAACCAACAACCAAGAATCCTGTATCTGGCAAAACTGTCCTTCACATATGAGGGAGAGCTTAAAATATTCTCTGACAAACAGAGAATGACAGAGTTTGTGAACAAGATAGCTGCTCTACAGGAAACACCAAAGGAAGCACTGCAGACAGAAAGGAAAAGATAGGAGTGAGAGGTTTGGAACATAGTTTTGGCCGATAGTAGCACAGCAATGTAAGTACACTGAACAAAGATGACTATGAGCATGGTTGAAAGAGGAAGGTTAGGACCATGTGACACACCGGAATGAAAGAGGAAAGATAAAGTCTGGGACTATATAACTCAATGAAACCTAGGATGCTCAATGATTGTAATAAAAGGCACAAACATGTTTTTACATGAGGTAGAACAAATGAATGTCAACATTGCAAGGTGTTAAAAATAGAATGAGATTGGGGGGAAATACAATCAATGGGAACTAGAGACTATAATTAACAGAAACATTGTATTATGCTTCCTTTAATATAACAAAGGCAATATACCAAAGCTAAATGCTTATGGGGGTGGGGGGACATAGGGAAAGGGTATGGGACTCCTGGCATTGGTGATGTTGTCTGACTCTTTATTCTACTTTAGTTTAATCCTTTTGTTGCTTTCTAGCTGTCATGTTTTTGGGGTTTTTTTCTCTCTCTTTCTTTTTTCTTTTTCTTTTGTCCCTCTACCTTCTTTGACTCTTCCTCCTTCTTTGTGGAAGAAATGGAGATGTCCTTATATAGATAGTGGTGATGGTACTGAGTATACAGGGAACCAATGATTGTTTACCTAGGATGGAGTGTATGGTGTGTGAACAAAACCATCTTTAAAAAAGTTAGTTGAAGAAACCTTGAGGGCACTATATTGAGTGAAATAAGACAGACACATAAGGACAAATATTGCAGGGTCTCACTGATATGAACTAATTATAATATGTAAACTCATAGACATGAAATTTAAGTTACCAGGATATAGAATGAGGCTAAAGAATGGGGAGCGGTTTCTTATTATGAGCAGAATGTTCAACTAGGGTGAACTGAAATGTTTGGAAATGGACAGATGTGATGGTAGCACATTGTGAGAATAACTAACAGTGCTGAAAGGTGTGTGAAGGTGGTGGAAAGGGTAAGCTTAGAGTCCCCTATGTCACCAGAAGGAAAGTTGAAGGTTTAAAGATGGGAATGTATAAAACAGTGAATCTTGTGGTGGACAATGTCCATGATTAACTGTACAAATATTAGAAATCTTTCACATGAAGTAGAATAAATGTATGATACTATAACTGGAAGTTAATAATAGAGAGGCATATAGGAAAAAATATATACCTATTGCAAACTCTATACTGCAGTTAGTAGTATTTTAACATTCTTTCATCAACAGTAACAAACGTACTATACCAAAACTATGAATCAGCAATGGGGGGAGGGGCGTGTTAGGGGTATGGGAGGATTGGAGTTTCCTTTTTCTGTGTGTGTTTATTTATTTTCTGGAGTAATGAAAATGTTCTAAAAATTGAAGAAAAATTGTGTTGATGGATGCACAACTGTATGATGGTACCATGGACAATTTATTGTATACTTTGGATCTTTGGATAATTATATGGTTTGTGAAGAATATCAATTAAAAAAAAAAGAAGTAAGAAAAAAGTCAATTGGCCATAGATGTGTGGGTTTGTTTCTGAACTCTCTATATCTATGTCTTTGTGCCAGTACCACACTGTAGCTTTGACATTGTATTAGTTAGGGTTCTCTAGGGAAACAGAATCAATGAGAGATATCTATGAATATAAGATTTATAAAAATGACTCACACAACTGTGGGTATGCACAAGTCCAAATTTTGTAGGGCAGTTAGCAAACTGGCAACTCCAATGAAGATGTTCAATGAACTCCTCAGGAAACGAACTGGCAACTTTGATGAACGTGTTCGATGAACTCCTCAGGAAATGAACTGGCAACTTCGATGAACTCAGGAAATGCTTCGCTGGGCAGCTGAAGAAGTGAAGGTCCTCTATCTGTCTTGCTTAAAAGTCTTCAACTGATTGATTACATTAAATCCAGCCAACTGCATTCTCTCATTGTGGAAGACACACCCTTCGTTGAGTCATCAGTCACAGCTGCAGCCAATTGACTGATGATTTAATAAACCAGTCTGTTGGTTTATTAACCAGCCACAAACGTCCTCACAGCAATGGTTAGGCCAGTGCTTGCCTGACCAGACAGCTGGGTACCATCACTTGGCCAAGTTGACACATGAACCTAACCATCACAGTCCACCCCTTGTCAACTTGGCAGTTATACACATCACCTAAAACTATACTTTATCTCTTAAGTAGAGAACAATAACAGACGTATGTTTCACCTAACAATACTCCACTGTGCAGCATACAACTGGAAATGCACTGAATCTCTCCAGAATAGGGTGCGAGTCCTTGGGTGTCATTAACTCTTAAAATTGATTTCCTTTAGTTTAAATACAGCAAAATGAACAGTACAGCTTATGCCATCTATCAGGGGATAAGACAGAGAAGAAAGCAAAGATACTTGCTTTACAGACAAGTGCAAACATACTCATAACAAAATAAGGAAGAAATATTCATGCCATCATAGTCTTCATTTCTGTAACTGGTCACGTGGCCGTAGTTCATATTTATCGCTACCTTCCTCCACTATCCATTCCATGTTCCCTTTACTCTCAGCAGGCACTTCAGCTGGCCATGTTTTTTTGCCTGGTGGGGTGACCCAAACGTTCATTCCTGAAGTTTCTTGGCCATTGGTAGTCCTGCCTGGGTAGGGTTGTTGCAGTTTTCCATCGACTTTAATCACAGGGCATGGAAGTACTAAGAGACGCCCTCGGGGATATCCTGTATTCCAGGAAAACTCTCCTTTACTTCCATTGTGTAGTTACAGTGTTATTTCCCCTTGATAGGATCAATCACCCCAGCCAATACAGTAATCCCCTTCCTTGCCTGTTGATTCAGAGGCATAAGAAGCCCATAGTGGCCAGGTGGCAGTCTTAAGTTTCATTTCAATGGAATTATTGTTGTGTTTCCTAGTGCAAGCACTCCTCCTTTTGGAACAAAGACTTGTAGACCAGCAGAGCTTAAGCCTGCAGGGACAGGAAGCCAAAATTTACCTAGTGGATCACTAGGAGTGATAGTGAGTGGTGTCATTCCTGTTTCCACCCTTTGATTCCTGGACCCATGAATCCTGGCTATGGGAGAAATAGCACCATAGAGTGGACACTGATTCAGAGCATACACAGCCTCCTGGAGAATACCCAGCCCTGCAAGATATTGCCACCTAGTTGGCATCATAATTGAGTCTTCAACAGGCCATTCCACTGTTCTATCAACCCAGCTGCCTCTGGATGATGGGGAACATGGTAAGACCAGAGAATTCCATGAGCATGTGCCCATTCCCTCACTTCATTTGCTGTGAAGTGGATTCTTTGGTCAGAAGCAATGCTGTGTGGAACACCATGATGGTGGATAAGGCATTCTGTAAATTCATGGGTGGTAGTTTTGGCAGAAGCGTGTCATACAGGGAAGGCAAACCCATATCTAGAATAGGTCTATTCCAGTAAGAACAAATCACTGCCCCTTCCATGATAGAAATGGTCCAGTGTAATCAATCTGCCACCAGGTAGCAGGCTGATCACTTAGGGGAATGGTGCCATATCAGAGACTGAGTGTGGGTCTCTGCTGCTGGCAGATTGGGCACTCAGCAGTAGCTGTGGCCAGGTCAGCCTTGGTGAGTGGAAGTCCATGTTGCTGACCCATGCATAATCTCCATCCCTGCCACCATGACCACTTTGTTCATGAGCCCATTGGGCAATGACAGGAGTTGCTGGGGAAAGAGGCTGATTGGTATCCACCAAATGGGTCATTTTACCCACTTGGTTATTAAAATCTTCTTCTGCTGAAGTTACCCTCTGGTGAGCATTCACATGGGACACAAATATCTTCATGTTTTTTGCCCACTCAGAAAGGTCCATCCACATACTCCTTCACCAGACTTCTTTGTCACCAATCTTCCAATCATGTTCCTTCCAAGTCCCTGACCATCCAGCCAAACCATTAGCAATAGCCATGAATCAGTATACAAATGCATCTCTGACCAGTTCTCCTTCCAAGCAAAGTGAACAACCAGGTGCACTGCTCAAGTGGGAGGATTTCCCCTCACCCACTGTCCTTCAGGGACACCCCAGAAAGGGGCTGCAGTGCTGTAGCTGTCCACTTTCAGGTGGTGCCTGCATATCGTGCATCACCATCTGTAAACCAGGCCTGAGCGTCCTCTTCTTTAGTCAACTGATTGTAAGGAACTCCCCAAGATGCCAAGCTTCTGGGCTGGAAAAGAGAAGTTAAGGTGGAAGGAGTAGGGGCCATGGGCATTTGGGATACTTCCTCATGTAAGTTACTTGTACCTTCAGGACCCGCTCAAGCTCTATTTCATATATACCATTTCCATTTTATGATGGAGTGCTGCTGTGCATGCCCAACTTTATGGCTTGGTGGGTCAGATAACACCCAGCTCATGATAGGTAACTCAGGTCTCATGGTAACTTGGTGGCCCATGGTTAAGCATTCTGTCTCTACTAAGGCCCAGTAGCAGGCCAACAGCTGTTTCTCAAGTGGAAAATAGTTATCTGCAGAGGATGGTAAAGCTTTACTCCAAAATCCTAAGGGCCTGCGTTGTGATTCTCCCATAGGAGCCTGCCAAAGGCTCCAAACAGCATCTCTATTTGCCACTGACACTTCTAGCACCATTGGGTCAGCTGGATCATATGGTTCAAGTGACAGAGCAGCTTGCACAGCAGCCTGGACCTGTCGCAGAGCCTCATCTTGTTCTGGTCCCCACTCAAAACTAGAAGCTTTTCTGGTCACTCGGTAAATGGGCCGGAGTAGCACACCCAAATGAGGAATATGTTGTCTCCAAAATCCAAAGAGGCCAACTAAGCATTGTGCCTCTTCTTTGGTCATGGGGGGGCCAGGTGCAACAGCTTATCCTTCACTTTAGAAAGAATATCTTGACAGGTCCCACACCACTGGACACCTAGAAGTTTTACTGAGGTGGAAGGCCCCTGTATTTTTGTTGGATTTATCTCCCATCCTCTGCCATGCAAATACCTTACCAACAAATTTAGAGTAGTAGCTACTTCTTGCTCACTAGGTCCAATCAACATGATATCATCAATATAATGGACCAGTGTGATGTCTTGTGGGAGGGAGAAATGATCAAGATCCCTGCAGACAATATTATGACATAGGGCTGGAGAGTTGATACAACCCTGAGGTAGCACAGTGAATGTCAACTGCTGGCCTTGCTAGTTGAATGCAAACTGTTTCTGGTGGTTCTAACAATTGAGAAAAAAGCATTTGCCAGATCAATAGCTGCATACCAGGTACCAGGGGATGTGCTGATTTGCTTAAGCGATGATACCACATCTGGAACAGCAGCTGCAATTGGAGTCACCAACTGGTTAAGCCTATGATAATCCACTGTCATCCTCCAAGACCTGTTTTCTGCATAGGCCAAATAGGAGAGTTGAATGGGGATGTGGTGGGAATTACCAGCACCGCATCCTTCAAGTCCTTAAGAGTGGCATTAATCTCTGCAGTCCCCCCAGGAATCTGGTATTGCTTCTGCTTTACTATTTTGCTAGGCAGGGGCAGTTCTAGTGGCTTCCACTTGGCCTTTCCCACCATAATAGCCCTCACTCCATGAGTCAGGGAACCAATGTGAGGATTCTGCCAGTTGCTGAGTATGTCTGTTCCAATTGTGCATTCCGGCACTGGGGAAATAACCACAGAATGGGTCTGGGGACCCACTGGCCCCACTGTGAGATGGACCTGAGCTAAAACTCCTTCAATCAATTCATCACCTGACCTCCATAAGCCCCAACTCTGACTGGTGGACCAGAGTGATGTTTTGGGTCTCCTGGAATTAATGTCACTTCTGAACCAGTGTCTAGTAATCCATGAAATACCTGATCATTTCCTTTTCCCCAATGCACAGTTACCCTGTTAATAGGCCGTAGGTTCCCCTGGGGAAGGCTGGGAGGAAGATTAACAGTATAAATTTTTGGCAGTGTATCAGGGTCCTTCCCCAAGGGTACCCAGCGTTCCCTTCATTCAAGGGGCTCTGGATCTGTAAACTCTCTGAAGTCTGGGAATTGATTAAGGGGTCGTGACTTATTTTGTAATTCAAGTGAGACTTTTGTTCACATGTCCTAGAATTCTTCTGCCTATATAGTTCAAACAAGAATTTAATCGATTGCCCATCTATTTTACTACTTGGTACTCCATGATCTAGCCAACGCCATAAGTCTCTGTGAGTCATATTATTTTTATTGCTGCTTTGAGGCTGTTTTCCATTATGGTAGCCATGCCCCCATGTCTGTGGCAATTAACTGCAGGCACTTGGCTTCTGCCAACTTGGGACCTGATTATCCCCACTGTGTTTAAGGATTCCAGCTCAGTGACAGCAGTTCCTACAATAATATCTGACCTACAGAGAAGGGTGACTACAGAGCTCTTCAGGGATGATGGAGCTAGTCTCACAAATTTATTCCTCACAGTCCTGGTGAAAGGTGTGTCTGCTGGATATTCCAGGGGTGTGCGAGCAGATCTTTCATGATAAATTCACTCTAACATTCCAATCTCTCTAAGCCTTTGAATCCCCTCCTCCACATTATACCAGAGCAGTTCTGGCATTTCAGCCTCCAGTAATGCTGGCCACCTTTTGATCCATGTTTTAGGCAGCCACCCAAACAAACTGTTAATGCCCTCTCTAACCCCTCTAGCTACAATAGTGAATGCAGAATCTCTGCTTAGTGGGCCCATATCAGTAAATTCAGCCTGATCCAACCTTATATTCCTTCCACCATTATCCCACACCCTTAATATCCATTCCCAAACAGAAACACTGGTTTCTGTCTGTATAAGTTGGAAAACTCATACAGTTCTTTTGGGGTATAGCGTACTTCCTCATGGGTCACACTTTGTAACTCACCCTTCGGTGTCTGTTGGGACTTTAGTTATAAGTCTTGAAGCAAAGACTGGTGGTGGGGGTGGGTCATGAAAAGAGTTAGAATTATCCCTCAAGCCATTTACCTCAGGACATTCTGTTGCATTTTCATCTCTTAAAACAGGATTAATCTCTCCAGACAGAGGAGTGAGGGCTGCTTCCTCAGGGGAGGTGACTACAGGATTAGCAGGCGCTGAAGGGTTAATCTCTTTAGGTGGAGTTTGGATGGCAAGCTCCTTAGGGCAGACTGGAGGTGAGGAAGCTGTTTCCTCAGGACAGCCCTCTACAGGTAAATCTAACAATGACTCAGCAGAATCCAGGGCTCCAATGTCCTCATTGCCATTATTATCAATCATATGTCCCCATCCCAAGTTTCGGGATCCCATTCTTTTCCAATCAATGACTTTACTTTAACAGCAGATGCCCTGAGAGGTTGAGATTTTAGTTTCTGTTGTAAATCTGCTACTCGTACAATGAGGGTCTGCATCTGGTTTTCAGAAATCTCTAGTCTGCGGGCACAGGAAATAAGAATTTCTTTCAGGGCACACATAGAAACCTTTACATCTGTCATACAGTGCTTAAGTTTTAAATTTGAAACCTTTAGCTCATCCCTTTCTCTTACAACTTTATCCATCATATCTAAGAGCAGCCAGCCAACATCATTATACATCTTAATTCTGCAAAACTCTGTGAAGGTTTTGAAAACACTGTCACCAAGAGCCTTGCTTCGTACAAGAGTATGATTAGGAGAATCAAACAGTGCTATTTTGTGTATCTCCTTTGCCAACTCATGCCATGGATTGTCAGTGCCCTCTCGATTATTGGAAATGGAGTCATTAGTGCCTTTGAGTCTAATCAGAGTAGAAAACAAATTGTAAAAGCCCATTTTAAGATTCTGTTTCTCAAGAACCACTCCCAGTACCAAGTTGTATTCATTAGGGTTTTCTAGGGAAACAGAATCAATGAGATATCTATGAATATAAGACTTATAAAAGTGACTCATGCAACTGTGGGTATGCACAAGTCCAAATTCTGTAGGGCAGTCAGCAAACTGGCAACTCCAGTGAAGATGTTCGATGGACTTAGAAAACAAACTGGCAACTTTGATGAACCCCTCAGGGAATGCTTCACTGGGCAACCAAAGAAGAAGTGAAGGTCCTCTATCTGTCTTGCTTAAAAGTCTTCAGCTGATTGATTGGATTAAATCCAGCCAACTGCATTCTCTCATTGTGGAAGACATGCCCTTCACTGAATCATCAGTCACAGCTGCAGCCAATTGACTGATGATTTAATAAACCAACCTGTTGGTTTATTAACCAGCCGCAAATCTCCTCACAGCAATGGTTAGGCCAGTGCTTGCCTTACCAGACAGCTAGGTATCATCACCTGGCCAAGTTTCTTCTCTGTTCCTACTATCAAGGTTATAGTAGACATCTATTGTTTTGTTAGCTAGCATGAATTCCTCTGATAAATACATCCCAATATTTCTCTGGGGACCACCCATCCTCTGCTCCCAATGCATTCGATTCTGCCAAAACTATCTTCTACCAGCTTGTTTGCATCTCCCATAGTGTTGGAAACTCATTGAAACAAGGACTTTGTCTTGTTATCTGGGTATTTACAGCTTCTGATATAGTATATTGCACATAATATGAAATGATCATATAATCATATAAATGGTGGGTGAATATTATATTATTTATCAAGTCATTTAATTTCATTGAACCCTCATTTCTTCATCTGAAAATTACATAAATAAGCATTTATGCTCTCAATAATGGATAAAACATTTAGTCAGAAGATCATTAGGAAGTATAATATTTGAATGATACTCTAAACCAACTAGACTTAACAGACATATATAGAACACTTCACTGAACAGAAACTGAATACACATTCTTCTTAAGTGCACATGGGTCATTCTCCAGCATAGCTATATGTTGGCTCAAAAAACAAGCCTCAGTAAATTCAAACAATTCATATTCTCTGACCACAGTGGAATGAAGCTAGGAATCAATAATAGAGGGAGAAATGGAAAATTCACAAATATGTGGAAATTAAATAACACACTCTTAAACAACAAATGGATTAAAGAGGAAATGAGAGTGAAATTAGGAAATATCTTGAAGCAAATGAAAATGAAAATACAACATATCAAGACTTATGGGATGAAGCAAAGGCAGTGCTGAGAAGGAAATTTAGAGCCCTAACATCAAAACTGGAACAACTAGAAAAAGAAGAGCAAACTAAACTCAAAGAAGACAGAAGGAAAGAAATAATAAAGATTAGAGGGGAGATAAATGAAATAAAAAGCAAAACAAAACAAAACAAAAAAACAATGAAGAGAATCAACAAAACCAAAAGTTGGTTCTTTGGAAAGATCAATAAAATTGACAAACGTTTATCTAGTCTGACAAATTAAAAAAAGAGAGAGAATACAAATAACAAAAATCTGATATGAAAAGGGGGACATTACTATTGACCCTGCTGAAATAAAAAGGACTATAAGTGGATACTGTGAACAACTGTATGCCAAAGAATTAGATAACCTAGATGAAATGGAAAAATTCTTAGAAACACATAAACTATCTACATTGACTCAAGAAGAAATAGAAAATCTCAACAAACCAATTATTAGTAAAGAAATTGAATCAGTAATCAAAGAAAAACCGAGGACCAGATGGCTTCACAGGGGGAATTCTATCAAACATTCCAAGTAGACTTAACTTCAATTCTGTTTAAACTCTTCCAATTAATCGAAGAGGAGGGAAGGGAAAACTTCTTAATTCATTTGACAAGGCCAACATCACCCCATACTAAAGCCAAATAAAGATACCACAAGAAAACAAAACTACAAATCAATATCTCTTATGAATATAGACGCAAAAACCCTCAAAAAATTGCTAGCAAACCAAATACAGCCACACATTAAAGAATTATACCTCATGAGCAAGTGGGATTTATCCCTGCTATGCAAGGTTGGTTCAACACAAGAAAATCAATTAATGTAATACACCCCATTAAAAGAATGAAGGGAAAGAAAACACATAATCATCTCAATTGATGCAGAAGAGGCATTTGACAAAATCCAGCACAAATGTTAAAAACACTTAGAACACTAGGAATAGAAGGAAACTTCCTCAACACAGTAAAAGGCATATATGAAAAGCCCACAGCTACCATCCTACTTAATGGTGAAAGTCTGAAAGCTTTCCCTCTAAAATCAGGAACAAGACAAGGATGCCCAGTGTCACCACTGTTATTCAACATTGTACTGGAAGTTCTTGATAGAACAATTAATCAAGAAAAAGAAATGAAAAGTATCCAAGTTGGAAAGGAAGAAGTAAATCATTTCCTATTTGCAGGTGATATGATCCTATATACAGAAAAATCCTGAAAAATCAACAAAGAAAAGCTCCTACAGCTAATAAATGAATTCAGCAAAGTGGCAGCATACAAGACCAACACTCGAAAAATCAGTAGTGTTTCTATACACAAGTAATGAAACATTGGAATAAGAAATCAAGAAAAGAATTCCATTCACAGTAGCAACTAAAAGAATCAATTATCTAGGAATAAATCTAACCAAGGATGTAAAGGACTTGAACAACAAAAACTACATAGCATTGCCGAAAGAAATTGAAGAAGACCTAAATAGATGGAAAGACATTCTGTGATCATGAATTGAAAGCCTAAATATCATTAGGATGTCTATGCTACCCAAAGAAATTTATATATTCAATGCAATCCCAATCAAAATTCCAACAACCTTCTTTACAGAAATAGAAAAGTCAATGATCAAATTTATTTGGGGGGTGAGGGGGGTAGGGGGCCCTGAATAGCTAAATCCATCTTGAAAAAGAAGGATAAAATTGGAGTGCTCACACTTCACAATCTTAAAGCTTGTTACAAAGCCACATTAATCATAGTAGCATGGTACTGGCACAAGGACAGACACATAGACCAATGGAGTCAAATTGAGAGCTCAGAGATCAACTGTCACATTTATGGCCAACTGATTAGTGACAAAATGTCAAAGACAACTCAATTGGACAAAAAGATTCCCTTCAACAAATGGTGCTGGAAAAACTGGTCTCCGTTTAAAAAAAAAAAAGGAGGACTCCTACCTCACACCATGTACAAAAATCAACTCAAAATTGACCAAACACCTACACAGAAAATCTAGAACTACCAAAATCCTAGAAGCCTTTGCACCCAAAGCACAAGAAACAAAAAGAAAAATAGACAAATGAGCGTCATCCAAGTTAAAAACAAAACAAAACAAAACAAAAAAAACAAACTGTTATGCCTCAAAGGACTTTATCATGAAAGTAAAATGACGACCTACACAATGGGAGAAAATATTTGGAAACCACATAGCCAATAAAGGTTTAATATCCAGAATATATAAAGAAGTCCTTTAACTTAACAGAAAAGACAAACAACCCAATTTAAAAATGGGCAAATACTTGAATAGACATATCTTAAAAGAAGATATACAAAAGCACATGAAAAGATTCTTAACTTCATCAGCTATCAGGGAAATGCAAATCAAAACCACAGTGAGATACCATTTCACATCCATTAGAATGGCTGCTATTAAAAAAATGGAAAATAACAAGTGTTGGAGAGGGTGTGGAAAAATAGGAACATTCATTCATTGCTGGAGGCAATGTCAAATGGTGCAGTCACTGTGGAAGACAGTTTGGCAGTTCCTCAGAAAGCTAAGTATAGAAATACCATATGACCTGGCAATCCCACTACTAAGTATATACCCCAAAGAATTGTAAGCAGGGGCTTGAATGGATATTTGCACACTGATGTTCATAGCAGCATTATTCACAATTGACAAAAGGTGGTAGCAATCCAAGTGTACATCAACTTATGAATGGATAAATAAAATGTGGTATATACATACAACGGAGTATTATTCAAACATGAAAATGAATGAAGTTCTGATACACATGATAACATGGATGAACCTTCAGGACATGTTGAGTAAAATAAGCCAGACACAAAAGAAATATTGTATGATCTCCCTGATTTGAAATAATTAGAATAAGCAAACTCATAGAGTCAGAATCTAGAATATAGGTTACCAGGGGATGGGGTGGGGATAGGGAATGTGAGAGGAAGTTAAGGCTTAAAATGTACAGGGTTCCCATATTGTTTAATAGTTTACTTATAATAATAAGGAAATCATTCTTTAGGGCACTCTGTAGCAAGTACCAAAATTAAACTAACGTAGAGAAGAGTATTTGACTACTTACGCTAGAGTCTAAATGCAGCCCAAGGAATATGCTCATTGCATTCATTTTATATCATCAAGAGAAGAATTTGCTTTTTTCTTTTGCTTGTATGCATGTGTGTGTTGTTTTGCTTTTTGTTTGTTTAACCTGAGGAATGGATCCTATAAAATGTAATTTTGAAATAAACCCCTTATTTACAAACTGCCAAAAAAAAAGTATAAATGAATGAGTGGATTTTAAAATGTTCGAAAAAGTACAGGGTTCCTGTTTGGAATGATAGAAATGTTTAGGTAATAGATGGTAATGAAGTTAGCACTACATTGTGAAAATGATTAAAAACACTGAAATATATATCTGAATACGATTAAAAGGGGACATGTTAGATTGTATATGTGGTAACAGCATAACAATTTTTTTAAAAATCCATAGCACTACACTACACAAACAAAACAAAGAACTCTAAATTAAACCGTGAACCTTAATTGATAGTACAATTATAAAAATGTGCTATTATCAAATGCAACAAATGTTTCACACCAATGCAAGGTGTTGGTGGTGGGGTGTTATATGGGAATCCTGAATTTTATGCATGATTGTTTTGTAAACCCACAATTTCTCTAATTTAAAAAAAAAATCATGCCACAGTGTTTTCTAAAAAGTAAAATAATATGAGGGAGGGGCAAGATGGCAGCATAGAGAGGTGTGGAATTTAGGTAGTCCCCTAGGGCAACTAATAAACAACCAGGAACAACTAATAAATAATCTGGAACAACTGCTGGGGGACAACCGTGACTGCCATACATTGTACATCAACCTGGAAGGGGTGGAATGGCTGAGATCTCAGCATAAAAGCTGTAAATAAAAACTGCGGAACCATGCCAGGAGCTCCCTCTCCCCATGGCAGGCTGAGCTGCAAGACCTCTCTGTAGGAGAAAGCAGCATTCCTGGAGCAAGTGAATATAGCTCAACCTAGCTCGAACTGGGGTTTTAATTAACAAATGTTGACCGCTGAATACAAGCTACAAACAGACAAACCCCTAACAAGCAGCAAAATACCCTGAGGTCACTCTCAGTGGAGAGGTGGTGGGACTGATGGGGAAAAAAAATACAGAGACTTTTAGTTTAGGGAAGATATGGCAAATGAGATGAAGGATATAAAGAAAACACTGGGCAAACACAAGGTAGAAATTGAAAGTTTGAAAAAACAACTGGCAGAATCTATGGAAATGAAAGCCACAACACAAGAGATGAAAAACACAATGGAGACATATGACAGCAGCTCTCAAGAGGCAGAAGAAAACACCCAGGAACTGGGAAACAAGACACCTGAAGTCCTACACACAAATGAACAGATAGAGAAAAGAATGAAAGAATATGAGCAATGTCTCTGGGAACTTAAGGACAAAATGAAATGCAGGAATGTATGTATTGTTGGTGTCGCAGAAGGAGAAGAGAAGGGAAAAGAGGCAGAAGCAATAATAGAGGAAATAATCAATGAAAATTTCTCATCTCTTATGAAAGACATAAAATTACAGATCCAAGAAGCTCAGCGTACCCCAAACAGAATAGATGTAAATAGTCTATGCCAAGACAATAATTAGATTATCAAACTTCAAAGATAAAGAGACAATCCTGAAAGCAGCAAAAGAAAAGCGATCCATCACATACAAGGGAAGCCTGATAAGATTATGTGCAGATTTCTCAGTAGATACCACGGAGGCAAGAAGGCAAAGGTGTGATATATTTAAGATACTGAAAGAGAAAAACCAACAACCAAGAATCCTATATCTGGCAAAAGTGTCCTTCACATATGAGGGAGAGTTTAAAATATTTTCTGACAAACAGAAAATGACGGAGTTTGTGAACAAGATACCTGCTCTGCAGGAAATACTAAAGGGAACACTACAGACAGACAGGAGAAAACAGGAGTGAGAGGTTTAGAACACAATTTTGGGTGATGGTAGCACAGTAATGTAAGTACACTGAACAAAGATGACTGTGAGTATGGTTGAAAGAGCAAGGTTAGGGACATGTGAGACACCAGAAGGAAGGAGGGAAAATAAAGACTGGGACTGTATAACTTAGTGAAACCTAGACTGCTCAACAATTGTGATAAAACGTACAAATATGTTTTTTACATGAGGAAGAACAAATGAATGTCAGCCTTACAAGGTGTTAAAAATGCAGTGGTATTGGGGAAAAAATACAATCAATGCACACTAGAGACTATAGATAACAGAAACATTGTATTATGCTTCCTTTAATGTAACAAAGACAATATACTAAAGCTAAATGCCTGTAAGAGTGGGATATAAGGGAGGGGTATGGGACTTTTGGCGTTGGTGATGTTGTCTGACTCTTTTATTGTACTTTAGTTTAATTCTGTCTTTCCTTTTGTTGCTTTTTAGCTGTCATTTTTTTTCTCTTTCTTTTTCTCTTTCTCTTTTCTCTCTACCTTCTTTGACTCCTCCTCTTTCTTTGTGGAAGAAACAGAAATGTCCTTATATAGATAGTGGTGATGTGGTGAATGCATAAATACATAATTATACAGGGAACCATCAATTGTTTACTTAGGATGGAATGTATGGTGTGTGAACAAAACTGTCTTAAAAAAATGGGTTGATGAAGAAACCTTGAGGGCTTTATATTGAGTGAAATTAGTCAGACACAAAAGGACAAATATTGTATGGTCTCACTGATTTGAACTAATTATAATATGTAAACTCATAGACATGAAATATAGGTTACCAGGATATGGAAGGAGGCTAAAGAATAGGGGAGTGTTTGCTTATTATGAGCAGAATGTTTAACTAGGCTGAACTTCAATGTATGGAAATGGAATCATACAAAGCATACGATCAGTTGTTCACAGTACCACCATATAGGTGTGCATGACTGCATGGTATGTGAATATATCTCAATAAAATTGAATTAAAAAAATAAAAAAATTAAATGTATGGAAATGGACAGAGGTGACGGTAGCATGTTATTGTGAGAATAACTAACAGTGCTGAATGGTGTGTGAATGTGGTGGAAAAGGGAAGTTTAGAGACACATATGTCACCACAGTGAAAGCTGGAGATTAGAATATGGGGATGTAGAAAACAGTGAATCTTCTGGTGGACAATGTCTGTGATTAACTGTACAAATATTAGAAATCTTTTTCATGAACTAGAACAAATGTATGACACTATAACTAGAAATAATAGAGGGGTATATAGGGAAAAAATATACCTATTGCAAACTATGTACTACAGTTAGTAGTATTTTAACATTCTTTCATCAACAGTAACAAATGTACTATACCAATACCATGAGTCAATAATGGACATGAGTGGTTAGGGGTAGGGGAAGATTTTAGTTTTCTTTTGATTTTTCTTTTCTGGAGTAATGAAAATGTTCTAAAAATTGAAAAAAATTAATTGTGGTGATGAATGCAAAACTATATAATGGTACCATGAACAATTGATTGTACACTTTGGATGACTGTATGGTATGTGAACAATCTCAATAAAATTGAATTAAAAAAATAATATATTGATGCCAATAATGCTTACCCATTTTAGATGATCAAAATAAATGTTCACCAGTGTTAATATATTTATTTATTGTCTTGATGATAATTTTATCTCCCAGAATATAGAAGCAAAAACTGAGGGAACTGCTAGACTAAATTTAATTCCATGAAACAAAGAGGGATTCTTGGCAAAAGTCAGTGATGGGAACCTCAAGAAAACTGACCCATGTTAGAATTAGACTTCTAATAGTTAGGGAGGTAATAATTGGATGTGGTCAAATATGTTGCCAGGATGTAAGAAGTATATTTCATAAAATTAAAAGAAAAGACAAGATTATATGGCATGAGACTTTGGAGGGAAAAATGAATCAAAAAGGATTGAAAACTCTCAAGTTTTAAAGTACAAATACAAATGATATCAAAAGAAGTAAGAGAGAAATTACTTAAGTCCTGTATGGTTTAAAAGGGAGTTTTTCTATGAACTCAGATTTTTAAAAACTTGTATAAAAGATGAAAAGATAGGAATATAATCAATGAAGGATATATTAATATGACATAGGCCTGTAAGAATAGTGCCAAGAAGAAGAATGCCAACAATGAACTCAGACTTAAAAAATGCTAAGGATGACCAAAGGACCTTTACAAATGTATGAGCTGAGAAATCAGACAGGTATTGGATATACCAACTATGGGATACTACAAGTACTAAGAATGGTGATAGAAAGAGTAGGGAGAGGAAGACAGAGACTCAAGGCCTGAAATCATCAGTGAGGAAGATGACCAGGAAGTAAGTAGATGACTGTAATAAGTGACTACCAGTTTTAATTATAGCCTCCTATAATCCTATTTGGGATTGGTCTCTTGGGCTATTAGTAGTGGTGAGGCTAAAATCTGTGGTGTCATGGCCAGGAGAAGAGAGGCTTCAGCAAAAACACAAAGAGCCCTCTTGGCCTAATTTATAGATTTGAGTGGACAATCTCTCAGCCAATGAAGTGGCCATCTCTGATAAACAAAAAGATGTTGAATTGGGGGAGGAAAGTGGAATGAAAACTCACTAGTTTGGCCTTATTCACCATAGCCAAAAGGTGGAAGAAACTCAAGTGAAACAAAATGTGGTATATATATACAATGGAGTATTATTCAGACATGAAAAGAAATGAATTTCTGATGCATGCAACAATATGGATGATCCTTGAAACATCATATTGAGTGAAATAAGCCAGACACAAAAGAACAAATGTTGTATGATCTCACTGATATGAAATAATTAGAATAAGCAAATTCCTAGAGTCAGAAACTAGAATACAGGTTACCAAGTGTTGGGGTAACCTTTGATACTGGATAGCAGTAGTGGTGGCACAACATTGTGAAAGTAATTAATGCCACTGAATTATATATTTATTTGAATATAGTTAAAAGGGAAAATTTTAGGTTGTGTATATGTTACGAGAATACAAATGAAAAAAAAAAACAACCCATAGGACTGTACAACAGTCTAACCCTAATGTAAACTAAGGAATATAGTTAATAGTTTAGTTATAATAGTATTGCTTCATTAATTGTAACAAAAGTACCACACAGATGCACAGTGTTAATAATGGGGGTGGTATTTCAGAGCTCTGTATTTTCTGCATGATTTTTTTGTAAACATACAACTTCTTTAATAAAAAAACACTATTTTTGATAGACTTCATACTCTTAGAAATTATGAAGATGTTTAAATGATCTTTTCAAAGGAAATCTTCAAAGATGCTTTCTAATGCAGTCCACCACATGTTTGAGGCTCCTCTTGGTTACTGGTGCCATTGTGAATGACTGTTCCTAAGTAGGAGAGAAAATCTGTAGAAAACTGTTTGTTGCCTATGTTTTGATTCTATGCTACCTGCAGGCAAAAATTCTTAGATTCTTTTCTACAGACCCTATTTTCAGACTGCCACTGTAATTCTTAGGGGCAATTATGTCAGCAGGTCATCTCTCCCATACCACATGTTTGCTTATTCAGTTTTCTCTATTGATCAATGAGAGTAAGACCAGTCTTATTTCAGGGTCAGAGTGAGCTAATTTAGTACCACTTGAAGAGTTAAATTCATGGGTTATCGCATTGGACATCAACATAAAAATAAAACTGCTGCATTTAATTAGGTCCTAACAGTACAGCCTGCTGATGCTTTTCTCCTTGCTCTAGATTCCTCCACTTTTTTCCTTTCCCAGGTATATATATCTTCTTTAATTATAAAAGTTGTACAGTTCTTGCAGGAAACTATGGAACTAAACCCTAGCTTTCCCCATCTTTCTCAGAGTGGCTCCCATCTTGAATCTTCTCTAGGTTCAAGTTGGAAGACCAAGACCACTCCATTTCTTCCCAATATCCATCCAACTCTCTAGTCTCAGGATTATGTTTCACTGCATATGTTAAGAAAATCCAAAATAACTGTAGCTTAAACAAACTAAAAGTTTATTCCTTTCAGGTGAAGAAGACTGTGCCAGTTTGAATGCATTATGTTCCCCAAAATGCAATTATCTTTGATGTAATCTTGTGTGGGCAGACCTATCAGTGTTGATTAGATTATAATTCTTTGAGTGTTTCCATGGTAATGTGCCCCACCCAACTGTGGATGATGACTCTGATTGGATAATTTCCATGGAGGTGTTACCCCACCCATGCAGGGTGGGTCTAAATTGAATCACTGGAGCCATATAAATGAGTTGACAAACAGAAGGAACTCAGTGCAGCTGAGACTGACATTTTGAAGAGCTACAACCAAGAGGGACACTTTGAAGAATGCACAGAAGCTTAGAGAGTAGCTGCAGATGAGAGACAGCTTGAAGACGGCTGTTGAAAGCAGACTCTTGCTCCGGAGAAGCTAAAAGGGGACAAACACCCCAAGAGCAACTGAGAGTGACATTGTGGAGAGTAGCTGTGGCCTAGAGAGGAATGTCTTGGGAGAAAGCCATTTTGAAACCAGAACTTGGAGCAGATGCCAGCCACATGCCTTCCCAGCTAACAGAGGTTTTCCGGACGCCATTGGCCATACTCCAGTGAAGGTACCCAATTGTTGATGCCTTGCCTTGGACACTGTATGGCCTTAAGACTGTAACAGTGTAATCAAATAAACCCCCTTTATAAAAGCCAATCCATTTCTGGTGTTTTGCATTCCAGCAGCATTAGCAAACTAGAACAAAGCCCAGAGGGAGTTCATTCAGGACTTACATGACAGCTACATGAATTTTCCAGAGATGCAGTCTCTTTCCAGCTCTCCATTTGGCTAACTGTGTAGGATGTCCTCATAGTAACAATCAGGCCATCACTTGGTTTGACCAAACAACTGGGCACCATCACCTGGCTAAGTTTGAAACATGAACCTCACAGACCACTTCAGAAATCTTTATTTAAACATCCCACTCTTTGATCATCATTTTTGCCTTTCCAGCTCACCTACTTTAGCATTCCTACTTGAAAGTCTTTATTCCTACCCACTGACCCTACCACTTTTTCACTATACACCACCTACCTACTCACACCTAACCCATATCCTTATTGCCTCCTTACAAAGCTTAGATTCTATTAGGCCCTTCCCTAAGCCTGGACATACCCTCAATTCTCTTGCCCTTTTCTCCCTATCATGCTCATTGCATCCATTAGTCTTTTTCCAGTGGCATCTTTCACAGCATTTAAACTAAAGTCTCTCCCATCTTAAAAACAATAGTCCTCTTTAGAGCATATCCTCCTCTACCTCTTACTCTCTCCTTACTTTCACAGCCCAGCTTCTCAGAAGAATTGTCATTTGTTGCCTCAACTCTTTACCCTCTGTATTATTCAGGGTTCTCCAGGGAAACAGAACCTATTTATATTGTAGATGTTATGAAATTTATTATAGGAATTAGCTCACGCAACTGTGGGGATGGGCAAGTCCAAATTCCTTAGGGCAGGCAGCAAGCTGGGAACTCTGAAGGAGGTTTTTCATGAATTCCCCAGGAGAATCTGGCTGGCTGAAGTAGAGATGGAAATTCTTTCTTCTCACTGCTGAAATTATCACTTCTTTTAAGGCCTTCAACTGATTGGATGAAGCTTCTTTCATTGTCGAAGGCAAACTCCTTTGTTGATTGCAAATGTAATAAGCCAAAGATGCAATCACCTGACTAATGGTTATTTTAAATCCTTGCGACATCCTCACAGTAACATTCAGGCTGGTGCCTGCTTGACCAAAAAACCTAGCCAAGTTGACACATGAACTTAACTATCCCACTTGTCAACTGTTTACTCTTGTCATCTTTGTAGAAGTTGAAGTCATCAAGAATGTGACAAATAGTTGTTGAGAAGATAATGATCCAGGTGCTAGACTCTTCAATAAACAGCTGGGGGCAGTAGTAAGAAGGTCAGTAGATGGGACTCTCATACACTCCTAAAGAGGAGGAGGACTGTTCAGTAATGACTGATATTGGACATCTCACAGACCCCACTGAGTGAGATACTTGAAGCCAGATGTATACTGGTTAAGAAAAATAATGTGACATTTCTTATATATGAGAGTTGTGGAGAAAATAATATGTGTATGTGTGGGTGTGTGCATGTGTTTATCATTTACACAGAATAGTGTATGTGTGAATGCATGTATGTGTGTGCTTATGTAGGCATAAAATGATGTCTGAAAGAGAGTTCATTGAAATACTAACAGTAATTACCACTGGATAGTAAGATTTTGGTTAGTTTTTACTTTCTTTTTGCTGCTTAAAAAAAAAACATTGCTAAGATAGTCTGTATAAATATGTATCACCTTTGAATTCAGGAAAATGTAGTTATTTTCATTTTGGGGGGAAATTTTAATGGATTGTTCTAAAGGGGCCCTGGTTCTTACTTTATATTAATTTAAAATTGCATGTCTCATGAGTGTAAGAATAGAAATTAAGAAGAGCAAGGGGGAAGTGAATTAATCTTGAATCATTCGGTGAATGAAATTTTATTGTTGCATGACATTAAAATCATGTCCAGGCACAAACCCAGGGGCAGAGGCCCACACACTGCATGCAATTAGAACATGAAGCAGCTTTTAAGTTTCTGCTTCTACTGGAAATGAGAGAATATTGCAATTTATTGAATAGCAAAAATGAAATAATTGCTGTAATACTTCAGAGAAGTTAGGCAAAGTTTCTCTATCAAAAACAGAATCCACTGGAATTTTGTCCTTTTGTTTTAAGAAAAAGTGATTTTTACCTTGTTATGTTGTCTTTACAAACCATCTGAGTAAATGTCATGAGCTTGTACTGATTATTGACAGAGTTATTAGATAGTCATTTATAGGCATGAAAGGAAAATGTATTAATTCAGCTGCTGGATTATAGCACTTGATTTTTATCATGCTTAAAGATTATTTTTCCTTAAATTACTTAGAATTTTTTCCTCAATTCTTTGTTAATATATTTTTCAAACACTGATCTTTTAATAAAGACTAAAGAGAAGACGGAGAAGAAAACTATTAAATCACATACATAAAACACTTTGCATAATACACTGCTAAGAATACCATTACAGGATGACAGACCCAATATAGAAATGTGTGCATTCTTCATTCCATATACTGAATATTAATTGAGTACCATTTTGCGTCAAGCTGGGAACTGGGAATATCATGATGAGAAAGACACCAAGACATCCATTCTTGTTTTGAAGGATCTTAGAGGAGATCAGACAAGTCAGTAGACAATTAAAGCATAAAACATGCTTCAACTGAGCACATAGGAGGGGCACCTACACCAGTCTTTGAGGGTAAGGGAAGGTAATCTTGAAGAAGTTAAATAGAATTTCTTTTATTTATGCATGGTCTTAATACAAAATTAAATCTTCATTGATTATATTGTTTTAAAAGACCTTTAATGTTTGCCTTGACTAGTTATATTTGAAATAAGTTGCTACAGGACTGTGCCAATTAAGTAGGATATGGTAGGTGCCATTTATTATACTCACTGTGACTTGAATGCATACCCTGAGAAGTCTGTATCGGCTATCTGAAGAATATGTAGGAATCAGGACACAGGGATGGAAGGAGCAAGGACAGAAGAAGGAGTAACATGAGCAATACATTCTCCACTTGCAGTCATTTTGAAATGGTACTTATTTTTGAATAGGCATTACACTTCCATAAAAATGTGAATAAACAGTATAATATATCTTTGGAAGCCTATCTTTAAAGCCGCTTTTATCTACTGTCAACAGATCTTTAGGGGTTTATGTCCAATTCTCCCTCCCTATCCCCTCTAGCTCCTTATCTGTGAGAGTACTCTTACATGGTGGCTGCCTGCAGCTTGTACCCCAAGACCCTTACCCTTGCTGGCCATGGTTGGGTTATGGAGAGATGCCTGCCTGATCAATCACATGCTAAGAATTTGGAATTGGTACTTAGGAGTAATTGTTGGATCCCATTAGGCACTTGAATGGGAAAGTGATAGAAAAAAATAGAGAGAGAGAGAAAGAAACCTAATAAATAGATGCATTGAAGCAGAAACTATAGACCATGTGATGAGAGAGATAAAGAGAGAGAGAGAGAGAGAGAGGGATAGGGATAGGGATAAGGTTGGGGGGGGGGGCGGCATGGGAGAAAGATCAAGCAAGAGCGCCAGAGGTCCCTACTTTGATTCCTCTTGTTTGTATTTTGTGCCCTTTGGCTCCATGAAACAAACCTGATTCCTTATAGAAAATTCTCTTTAATTAAATTTGCCAGAATGGGTTTCTATTTCTTTGAGTCAAATTCTTCCTAAGGTAGGAGAATAAAAGCATTTGTGAATGTGGATGAAGTGTGTCTTTTACCTTCAGAAAAAATAATATGCTATCAAATGTAGAGATAGAGGAGGATGCACTGCTTACTAGAAATATCCAGGACCCCCACTGGACCTTTATGTATTGTTTCATGTCTGCCATTTCTGTATGTGTGTGATTCGTTTCCTTAATGGCCCGTCTTGTACCATATAAACCTCTTTGATGTTGCTTCCTTTTGGTTACTTCTGCCAACTATGCAGTCTTCCCATGTTACCCCATTTTCCACATTCCTAGGGAAATATGAGATAAATGTCTGATTCTGCTTAACTTTTCATAATAGACCACAGGCATGTGGACGAGTTGCCTTAAATGTTTTTAGTTTCCTTCTCTTTACCATAAGAAAACCATCTATTCTTCAGAGTTGCTGTGAGGAATAGGAAGGTTAAAGTTAAGTGCCTAGCACCACTTAATCAATTTTTATCCATAAAATTTTTGAACATTTCACTTGGAAATAATTACAAATTTACAGAAAAATTGCAAGAATACAAATAACACTTCCATGTCCTTTATTTGGATTCACCTATTTTTAACATTTTGTTCCATTGCTTTATTATTTTTTCTCTCTCTATATATAATTGTTGATTCTGAATCATTTGAGAATGATTTGCATACCTCATGGCCCTTTCTTCCTAAACACTTCAACGTGTATTTCCTAAGAATATACTTTTACATATTAACCACAGTAGTTATCAACTTCAGTAAATTTAACATTGACACAATACTGTTTTCTTATCTACCACTGATATTCCAATTTTGTCAACTGACCCAGTATCTTTTATGTATTCCCTTTCCAATATAGAATCCAGTCTAGAATTAAGTATTGAATTTAGTTGTCATGTCTATTTAGTCTCTAATTTAGAACATTTCTACATATTTTCTTTATGTTTCTATGACATTGACACTTTCAAAGAATAGTCTGTTTATTGTCCATAGCATTTTAATACTGGATGGCATCTTAGAACCTGGCACAGGGTTCATGCTCATTTATTGCTTGAGATCTTGAAGGTAGCCATCCTTCCAAGCAGCAAAGAAAAACGATTGATAAATGCTCATCTGGGCTGTAATGGTTGTTAGATTCGTCTACTTTTCCTTAACTAGTAAAGCATATATATCCCTTGTAATCATTTCTGAGAATTAAGTATTATTTTAACATAAGGGCACCCAGTTATTTTATTTGGTTACCTACTCTACAGTATTTCATAGATTCAGTTTTATAGTTGGTTCTCAGTTGTGGAGTTTTTTGTTGTTGTTGTTGTTGTTTTTAAAGATGAGCATTTGTCAAAATTAGCAATTTCTCCTGATTTGCAAATGAAGCAAAACCAAACAATGAATAAAAAGGAATTTTGTGACTTTCCTTATGACATGTTTTCTTGGGATTAAATTTATTTAGCTTTTCAATCAACAAATTATGTATATTTTACAAAATTTAAGTCAGAATTCTGGTCTTTTGGACAAAACTTAACTATTATGGGAAAAGGGACATGAGGTATGCATTAGAGAGAAAGTATGACTTTTGAATGCAAAACAAATAAAAGAGACCAAAAAACAAACAGGATATACTAATTCCAATGAAGAATTACATTTAATGCTAGGTTAAAATCCTTATTGATTTTCTACATTAAAATACCTGAAGACACTAATCTCTCCTCCTCATCTCAGTGCCCATAGCACTGAGTCTACAACAAAACTTGTCTCCTATGTGGATATATTTTTTCTAATAATTTTGTTCATAAATCTTACCACCTTACCTTAGTCAGCTCTAAACATAAAAGCAGAAATGTTTTATACTTCTCTTTAGAATGTAGGGCACATGGTTGGTATTCAATCAACATTGATTAAATGTCATTTTGACATAAATAGGAATTGATGGAAGTGTTGCAACCTACTAATACAGACAAACTTGAGCCTTGAGTCCCGAATCCCCTACTTAGCTGGCTGTATGACCTTGAATAAGTCACAACTTTGCTAAGCTTCAATTTTCTTATCTTTAAATGGGAATAATAGTTCCTGCCTCACAAAGGCAGAGTGAGGTTTGTGTAAAAACTTTGAAAATAAATAAACAGGTCTCATGAGATGGGACTAGCTTGCCCCAACATTTCCATTCTACATGTTATTAGCTTTTTGTGCCTGTAATTGCATATATCTTATCATTCATGAATAGCTTAATTAAGCAAGTCTGAGCCGCCATAAAGATGGCAAGGTGAAATAAAGTCACCTTTGTGACATTCAAAACAAAATTCCAAGCAGTCCTCACCTCAGGTTAAGTCAGGATGTTAGATATAAAGTATGGACCATCATAGGGTACAGGGACCTTACACTGACTTGTCTGAAAGCTGTCAATCCTTTGGCAGGATCTTTTAAAGATGCAGATTCTGAGTCAGTAGGTCTGGAGTCGGGGCTGAGATAATGCATTTGTAAGATGTGTTTACTGCAATATTTTGATGCTTTCACTCTGAAGACCAATGATAAACACACTGAAACTGTTTTTAAAAGTTCAGGGTGGCAGGAGTGTAAATACTCCTGGCAATGTGGAATATGACTCCCGGGGAGGAATCTGGACCCGGCCTCATGGGATGGAGAACATTCTGTTGACCAAAAGGGGGATGTGAAATGAAATGAAGTCAGTTTAAGTGGCTGAGAGATTCCAAAAGGAGCCAAGAGGTCACTCTGGTGGGCACTCTTACGCACAATATAGATAACCCTTTTTAGGCTCTAATGAATTGAATAGCTAGCAGTAAATACCTGAAACTATCAAACTACAACCCAGAACCCTTGAGTCTTGAAGAGGATATTATAAAAATGTAGCTTATGAGGGCTGACAATGTGATTGGGAAAGCCATGTGGGTCACACTCCCCTTTGTCCAGTGTATGGATGGATAAGTAGAAAAACGGGCAAAAAAAAAAAAAAAAGCACCCAGTGTTTTTTTTTTTTACTTTAATTGTTCTTTTTCACTTCAATTTTTATTCTTATTACTTTTCTGTGTGAGGTAATGAAAATGTTCAAAAATTAATTTTGGTGCTGGACACAAAACTATATGGTGGTACTGTGAACAACAGATTGTACACCTTGTATGACTGCATAATATGTGAATATATCTCAATAAAATTGAATTATTGAAAAAAAAAGTTCAGGGTGGATTCAAGGATCTAAGATGGCAGCATAGAGAGGAGTGGAAGCTAGTTAGTCCCCCTGGAACAACTAATAAAAAACCAGGAAAACTAGTAAATAATCCAGAATAACTGCAGGGGGACAAACACAACCATCCACTCATCATACACCAACCTGAATTGGGAGGAATGCCCAAGATCACAGCATAAAATCTGTAAGTAAAAACTGCAGATCCAAGCCAGGAGACCCCGTGCCCCACAGCCCAAGCTGCAATGCCTTATGGTGCTACAGAGAAGCTCTCTCCCAGCAAGCATATATAGCTCAGCTGAGCTCCAAATGGGGTTTTAATTAGCGAGTGTGAACTGCTCACTATGAGCTATGAATCCCCAACAAGCAGACAAAGGCTTTGGGTGATGACTGATGTTGGAGAGCTGGAGGGTCGCCATGGACTAGCCATGAAGGGGACTTTCTGTCCTTGTTTCGGCTCAGTGGAGAAAGCCTCAGCCATTTTCAGTTCCCAGTGCTCTGACCCAGACAAGGATAGAGATAGCATAGGCAGAGAGACCATTGAAATGCTAATGACCGCTCCCTAGGGGGTCTATCTTCTCTAAGAGGGAAGGGGAGGGGCCCAGCTCTACTACCTGCCTTCCATTCAGAACCAGACCCCAGAGCCTAGGGGAAAACAGCCACCAGCCACACCTCCTAAAACCAGTCTGGAATTACAGGCTGACAGGTATCACCTGCTGGGCAGAAAAACACAGTGACCTGAGGCATCACAGGGTGTACCAATTTTCTAAGACACACCCTCATGGAAACTGGATACTGAATATTTCTTCCTTCTGGGACCTGAACCCATTCTGGGCTGGGAAAACCTGATTGGGGTAACCAAGGAAACCATGCCTAGACAACAGGAAACTATACCCTACACTAAGAAAAATGAAGTTATGGCCCAAAGGAACAAACTTACACTTCAACTGAGATAGAGGAATTGAAACAACTAATAATGTCAATTCAAAAAGTTTAGGGAAGATGTGGCAAAAGAGCTGAATCATGTAATGAAAACACTGGTTGTACATAAGGTAGAAACTGAAAGTTTGAAAAACCAACTGGCAGAATCTATGGAAATGAAAGGCACAACACAAGAGATGAAAGACACAATGGAAACATACAACAGCAGATCTCAAGAGGCAGAAAGAAACACTCAGGAATTGGAGAACAAGGCACCTGAAAGCCTACACACAAAAGAACAGATAGAGAAAAGAATGGAAAAATATGAGCAACGTCTCCAGGAACTTAAGGACAAAACAAAAAGCAAGAATGTACATGTCATTGGTGTCCCAGAAGGAGAAGAGAAGGGAAAAGTGGCAGAAGCGATAATAGAGGAAATAATCAATGAAGATTTCCCATTTCTTATGAAAGACATAAAATTACGGATCCAAGAAGTGCAGTGTACCCCAAACAGAATAGATCTGAATAGCCCTATGCCAAGACACTTAATAGTAAGTTTATCAAACATCAAAGATAAAGAGAGAATCCTGAAAGCAGCAAGCTAAAAGCGATCCATCACATACAAAGGATGCTTGGTAAAGACGATGTGCGGATTTCTCAATAGAAACCATGGAGGCGAGAAGGAAGTGGTGTGATATATTTAAGATACTGAAAGAGAAAAACCAACAACCAAGAATCCTATATACGGCAAAACTATCCTTCAAATATGAGGGAGAGCTTAAAATATTCTCTGACAAACAGAGAATGACAGAGTTTGTGAACAAGATAGCTGCTCTATAGGAATCACCAAAGGAAGCGCTGCAGACAGAAGGGAAAAGATAGGAGTGAGAGGTTTGGTAAATAATTTTGGGAGATAGAAGCACAGCAATGTAAGTACACTGAACAAAGATGACAGTGAATATGGTTGAAAGAGGAAGGCTGGGACCATGTGGGACACCAAAACAAAAGACGAATGATAAAGACTGGGACTGTGTAACTCATGGAGACCTACGGTGCTCAACGATTCTCATAAAAGGTACAAATATGTTTTTACATGAGGTAGAACAAATGAATGTCAACATTGCAAGGTGTTAAAAATAGTGTGGGATGGGGGAAAATACAATCAAGGCAAACCAGGAACTATAATTAACAGAAACATTGTAATATGCTTCCTTTAATATAACAAAGGCAATATACCAAAGCTAAATGCATATGGGGGTGGGGGGAAATAGGGGAAGGGTATGAGACTCCTGGCATTGATGATGTTGTCCGACTCTTTATTCAACTGTAGTTTAATGCTGTCTTTCCTTTTGTCACTATCTAGCTATCAAGTTTTGTTTGTTTTGTTTGTTCTTCTCTTTCTCTTTTCTTTTTCCTCTCTGCCTTTTTTGACTCTTCCTCTGTCTCTGTGGAAGAAATGGAGATGTCATTATATAGATAGTGGCAATGGTGCTGAATACATAAATATGTGACTATACAGGGAACCAATGATTGTTTACTTAGGACAGAATGTATGGTGTGTGAACAAAACCATCTTAAAAGAAATGGGCTGATGAAGAAAACTTGAGGGCACTATATTGAGTGAAATAAGACAGACACATAAGGACAAATATTGCAGGGTCTCACTGATATGAACTAATTATAATATGTAAACTCACAGACATGAAATTTAAGTTACCAGGATATAGAATGAGGCTAAAGAATGGGGAGCGGTTTCTTATTATGAGCAGAATGTTCAACTAGGGTGAACTGAAATGTTTGGAAATGGACAGGGGTGATGGTAGCATGTTGTGAGAATAACTAACAGTGCTGAAAGGTGTGTGAAGGTGGTGGAAAGGGTAAGCTCAGAGTTGCATATGTCACCAGAAGGAAAGTTGGAGGTTAAAAGATGGGAATGTATAAAACAGTGAATCTTGTGGTGGACAATGTTCGTGATTAACTATACAAATATTAGAAGTCTCTCTCACGAACTAGAACAAATGTATGACACTACAACTAGAAGTTAATAATACTAGAACAAATGTATGACACTACAACTAGAAGTTAATAATAGAGGGGCATATAGGAAAAAAAAAAAAACCTATTGCAAACTATATACTATAGTTAGTAGTATTTTAACAGTCTTTTGTCAACAGTAACAAAGGTATTGTACCAAAACTGTGAATTAGTAATGGAGGGGGGCGTGGTTAGGTGTATGGGAGGATCTGAGTTTCCTTTTTTTGTCTTTATTTCTTACGTGGAGTAATGAAAATGTTCTAAAAATTGAAAAAAAAATTGTGTTGATGGATGCACAGCTGTATGATGCTACCATGGGCAATTGATTGTACCCTTTGGATCTTTGAATAGTTGTACAGTATGTGAACAATCTCAATAAAAAAATATAGATATATATATAAAGTTCAGGGTGTAAAGAAAACAAAAGACAAATTTGCAAAATTATTTATTTATATTTTAAGTTCACATTAAAATCTTCCTAGGATAGAATGGCTAAGATGAAATATACAAAGCCAATATAAATACATACACACTAACATTTATCTGAACAGAATTTAGATGAACTCGGGCTCTCTCCACCTTAGGTGTTCCTTCACAAAATCAGTATTTCTTTAAATCATGCTGTGGTAATGTCTCCCCAAATAATAATAAATTTTTAACTTTGTATAGTTCACAAAAGCTGAAAAGCACAATCTAAGTTTAGCGATTTCTTAGTGAACAGCTATACATATGCCATAAAACCAAAACTACTGTGATGAAATGGTTGAATAGATACAAAAATGATATAAAGAAAAAGTTTTAAATATGGAATGACTAAGTTAATAGGCATTGACTTGGTATTTGGCATTACTTGTATAATTATATCATTCCAATGAGTCATTACAGGTAATCCATTCAAAAACTGGACTTGTTTAATACTATTCCAAAGCTTTTAGCCTTGCCTGGATTGGGAATACCTTTTATATGCTGATAATAACAATACCTTTCTCCTTTCCTTTGCTCAGCCAGAAAGAAAAAGGAATCACAAAAACTAAAAATTCATTTTCCACACATTAAAAACCAAAATCTGCCATAAAAATACCTGCCTGGGTATTGATGCATTATTGAAATACTAGGCCTGTAAGATCTCTTCCCACACCTCGAAAGCCTATGACTTCCAGATCTGTTAATGTAAAATATGCTAAAGGTTAAATAGATAAGCAATGCACTTGAAGCTTTTGGGAAGGATTCACGTTTATGACAATTTCTAAAATCTGGATTTAATAAGAGTTTTAGGAAAATAAATAAAACAAAATACTGTTGTTGGTTCTACCCCTCCCTTTCTACTTCTCTCACGAATTTGAGTTTAAGAAGTTCAGGCTTCTAAAAAACAGAAGAAATATAGAATAATGTAGGTTTTACTACACACATTTTCCTTTAGTAGTGTAATGTATCATTATCATGAAGGCAAACTTGAGTTCCTTTCCTTGAAAAGAAGATCCTGTCTTCTAGGACTATTTTAAAGAAGTCAAAAGAAAGTTTAAAAACCAGTGCTTTTAATAAATGAGCATCTTAAGTGCCTATAAAAGAACACATATCTTGTGATTTTGAAGAGTGCTAGATTCTGAAAGCGAAAACAAAACATTTCATTTTAACAATAAATATAATCTCTTTAAAAGGTCTTTAAAAAGCTATATGCTATTTTATAAATTGCCAGTTAAATTCCCACTCTTAAGTCTACAAAAATAAACTGCTGCACAAAAGTGTAAATTTAAGGTACTTCTCTTTTTTTATCTTCTTTTCTCCAACAATCTTGTAAGTGAAGTAAAGCAGGAAAATAAGCACCTGGATATTGGTTTAACAAACTTTCATTTGAGCAGCATTTTGGTTTTGGATAAAGGAATTCTAAATGCTGTCTAAAACTTTCATTCATTGTACAGCATTTTATATACACATAAATACAAATGTATAGGAAATATACAAATTAACCTATACTCTTCCATAATGTAAAAACAACAACAAAAATGTGATCACATGCTAAACTAGCTATTTGAGAAATATGCTTGGTGTTTAGTTCCAATAGCAATAACCTTGAGTAATCTGAAATATATTACATGAGTACACCACAAATGCTTAGTTTTATTTTTGACCTTAGCCTAGGCCTATCCACAGTTTTAAGTGATAAAGCTAAATCTATACAAGTAGCTGAGTCTACACTGGAAAAAAAAAAAAGATTTAGGGAGGACATGTTGCAGATGTCAATCATTTGATGTATAATTATAAGGAAGGTTTACAATTAATTCTTTTTCCAAGGGGAAACCAAAACTTTTTGATAACAAGAGCTGTCCAAAAATTAAAAGGTCTGCTTCACCAGCATGGGCTCTCAACCCCCGAACCACCACACCTTAGCAGGGCTCTTACATGAGGACTCCTGGATTGGCAGGTGGGGCTCGTGGATAATTAGGCCCCCAGGAACTCTGAGGTCCCTTGATGAAATTGTTCTGTTGAGATTGAGTTTCTGACAGTATGATGACTTCTTAGGCAGTTTGTTTCATCTTATGTCCCTGCCCATAAAGCAGTGTTTGATTTTGCTGTTATACTTCTTGTAAATAGATGGTCATGGCCTTCCTGGAATACATCCAGGTAAATGTTTCTGATCTAATTAATCTCCCAGGAAATCAAATATGTGGCTTTGATGAGCTTTGTTAGTGTCCTGCACCTAGAAAGTTCTCCACCAGCTGTTGGCTGAAGTAGGTTAGAAGCAGAGATGCTACTTTGAAAACAACCAATTTAAAATCTTCGCTGTTTTACAAAGTTCTGGTCTTGAGACTGAATGAAAGTCCTGTTTGGCACTCCTTTACCTCAAATGGCATGCCAATGCTTATCACAGTAAGAAATCTTTATGATCAGATTTGAGGTACAGAGGAGTAAGAAGGGTGAAAATTTTGACCTAAATTAAACAAATAACAAGCAAAAAAATTCTTCATATGTTAGAAGACGTTTCTCACTCTAATATCAAGGCCTTTGTTCAGATTGCTAAATTCACTAAAAATGTAGAGATAAAAATTCTACTATGGCTGTAAATATATAAGACAAATAAATAACATTACATGGTTTGTACATTTCAAATTCTTAAAGAGGCCCTACAGTAGTTCAGGAAGACAGTTTAAAGTATTGTTCCCTGAGTTCTTGAGTAAGTTCATGGACTCCAAGACTTTGGAGAGAGAAAACCCCACATGAGGTTTGCTTATCTCTCTTCTAAGGTTTGCTGTTTACGCCAAAGTGCTTGGTTTCAGTGCTTTACCTATAGTTCAAATGCTTTAAAAATGTGGCTTTATCCATTTTTTAGAAGACAAGTTCCCATTTCTAAGAGGAAAAAAGAGGCTGTTTAAAGAAAGTAAAGCTTTAAAATTAATTAACAGCGCAATTGAGTAAATCAGCTTTGTAACTGTAATACATCAATAGCGGTAATACTGTCATAGGCATTAGAAGGTAGAGTTATATGGACTTGGGATTTTTTTGACTGCAGTGGTTATTAAGCCCAGCTTCCTTATCAAATAAAGTCTACCAATTAATTCAAAGAACAAAGCCTATTAGAAACAGAATGACTTTTCAGTATTTAAATGTGTAAGAACACCTAAATTTGGTTTTACAATAAATAAAATTCAACTGTTCTAATCAGATCTCACATTTAAAATATCTGAAATTTACACAAAGATTTGTACATAGTAGTGATTTTTAAAAACTCATTCAAAACTAGGATTTTAAGGTTCTTGAATTGTTTTCATATATCCACCTTCTTGGTGGCTATTAGAATATATATATATTTAAATTCAAAGTTGGGAATAATTTAAACAGTGAAATATGTGAATAGTTGTTCAACATCCCTATAAGGGTCTATTCGGGAAAACTATAATGAAGACTCTAATTCTGTTGCTGGCAGTTTTAGGTTAGGCTTAATTTTAAGCCATTAAAGGTAAAAAAATAAATAAATTTTAAAAAGAGGTTTGAGAGAACCTACTGAAATATTCCATCCCTTTCAGTAAAGTGCACAAATATGAGTGTATCCTTTGGTTTTGCTATGACCTCAGAGGAGGTGGAGAAGTCAATGGTGCTGGTGTCAGATTCCTGACTATAGTACTGAGGCTGGCAATCTTCTCTTCTAGGAGGTAATTTTTCTTCTCTGCTGTTTTCTGTCGCTGTTCAGTCATTTCCAGGGCTTTCAACAACTGGGCATTTTCAATATACAAATCCTTCACCATCTCATCTGCTTTAGTATTCTTGCAGAGCTAGAAACAGAACCAGAAACATCTTGACTCCATTTCTATAAATCTGCTGAAGTTTAAGGTCTGAAATAAAAACACTTGTTTCTAAGGGCAAATGGCTTCTATAAATTATATCCTTTTATTTACAATACTGCTTTAACATCAGACCTGGCATCAGGGATGCAAGTGAAGCAAATAGACTTTTCCAAGCTGTTTCTCTGCATAATATGTTTGTAGAAGTCACTAATAAAAAGAACAGATTGATATTTGTGGGGCCAAAGTTGAAAGTTTTTCTCAGCTAAATAATTTAAATTAACTCTTCCTCTTTTGTATAGAGCCTTATCTAGAAGGTATGTTCTAATCTTTATGGTTAGAATATTTGGTCTAGGTTGGGGAAAGAAGACTTGCCAGCAGCCTTAGGATAATTTATTATTGCTTCTGTTAATATTTTCCAATCCTTCCTTCGCTCATTGTACTCTTAATTCCTCATTTTAAACGCATTTTAAGCAGGGCATCTAAAAGAATAAAGACTGAAGGGGAGAAAGACAGCTGAAGAGTAGCTATTTAATTTATTAGCATTTCAAAGGGCAGCGATAGGGATGATAACATTCTGAAGCTCAGAACCTAGATAAATTACACATGTGACATATACTTCACAATCTACTTACTCTCCCTTGAACTCCTTCTAATACAATTTTTCTCTCTCTTCCTCCCTCCCTCCCTCTCATTAAAAACACTCTGATGACCCTTTATCACGTACAGAATAAAATTCAAACTCCTTTGCCCAGCATGCAAGGCCTCTACTGCCCTGTTCCTGCCTTCCTGTTCAGTCCCTTCTGCCTTTCCCAGGACAATATGAATTGGTGATGCCAGAATGTTCCATATGTTGTCATAACTCCATGATGTTCCCACAGCCTAGAAGGCCTCCCCCACATTTCTTCACCTGTCCAAATATTACTTAACCCTTAAGACTTGGTTTAAGAAGCCCTAAGGAAGCTTTCATTAACCCTGGATTTAATCACATATCTCTCCTCTGTGTTCCCCTCTACTGAAAATTCGGTAGATCCTATTGTCTTTATTTTTGAACATACCACCGGCCCAATGTTTGACACCTTGTAGATATACTAGAATTTACACTCTATATGGACAGGAACTTTGTTTAGCCCATTGTTGTAGCTCCAGCACCTGGAACAGGCACATTATAACTACATGCTGAATAAATGATAAAAAGATTGAATGGATAAATGTTTATTGAGCAGGACATTCTCTTCCTCTCTACTTTGTGTATTCAGATATGGGGCAAAGAGAGATCCTGTCTACCTCTGCATTCAGACCCTCCTCTGGGATTGTTCTTTGGTTTTATGCACCTAGTTTCTGTCCCCTTTTCTACCAGTCCATCTCAAATCTCAGTTTCCAAAGAATCCATAAAACTCTCCCAGAAGTTCTCCTTGAATTCTCTTCAGTGAATGCACAGCTATTTTCTTAACCCTGAGACCACCCCTGCCACCAGCGGGTGAAAAAGATAAGCCTACTTAGTGGTCCTGGGATTCTGAGTCCAAACTTTGATTCTAAGTATATTCTTTTAGAGTCTGGCTACAGCAATAAGGTACTTTTTGAGGTTGTCATAAGCTAAAGTTCCATTTATTACCCTCCTCTCCCAAATGAGAACCAATACCATTTTTTTCTATTTATTTAAATAGGAACATTTCCTGGCTTGGGCAAAAAAGAAAAATCTGTAAATATTCAATTTGAGCCACTGAACCTCATTAGAAATGCTTTAGTTCCATGTGAGTCATTGTTAGCAAATATACAAGTTTTAATTGTGGAAAAACATATGCCTTAAAAGTGCTTTGGGAAAAATGATGTAGACTACAGAATTTATATTTTTGGAGTGGGAGGAGGGGAGAGAGAATCCTAAATTCTTCTAGACGTTTATGGTAGAATTTGCCTTTATTAGACAACAAAAAAGGTTAATAAATTAATGGCAATAAAGAAATTTAAAACTGGAATGTGGGATGGGTGGGCAGAGATGACCCGAGAGGCTCACTTGTTCTTTGAGCTGATTCACTTTCTCCTGAAGAAGCCTTTTCACCAGTTTCAATTTCTGTTCAACTTCTATCATTCGTTCCTCCATGACAGTAACCAGTTGTTCATGGTTTCCCTGCAGGGAAGGAAAAAAGTGCATTATTTGTAAATCATATCACACTAAAAGGAAAACCACTACTAATTTATTTTCCCCAAAGATGCCTAGAGAAAGGACAGCAGATGCTTTGCCTTTGTAACAGGAAGAATGAGTTTCTGATGAAATGAAGAGCTCTGAGCATTGCATGGGTTGCACATTAGAAAAATAACCCTATTAGAGAAAGAATCAAAGATAAAAAAAATAAAAATAAAAAGAATCTTACCTGTGTTACCATCTTCCCCTGAGATAAAGCAAAATTCTTAAAACACATAATTTAACATCTAGTTGCATTTCTAGTAAAGTAGGTATCCACAGAAATTAAAAGATGGTTATTACCCTCCATCTATGCTTTGGGTCTTTGCAAAACTGTGGGCCTTTCAATAATAAAACAAAATCTGAGTTCATTCAGAATTGTCTAACATGTCCAGTTAGCTTGCAATACATGTGTCTGTTTTTCCTGATTACTGCAAGGGTGTCTCTTTCTTCATAGTAATCAGCTTCTTCTGCCAATTATTCTAGTCATCTGTTTTCCCAATTTGACTTTCCAATGTGAAGCAAACATCTGGTTTGGAGGATGGGTTTAGCATCAGAACAGATTTAAAATTAAGAATCTTCTCCCTGCAAACAGCTCCCAGCTAAAACAATAGGGCAGGAAAAGAACCCCAGCTTTTCCTTCCTCCTCTCACACAACAGCGACAGATTAAAGAGTACATGCCTTTTTGAGAGCTGAGGGACTTCGAGACAGCTTAGAGTGCAGCTGACTGCCCACCCTCTGCCCATCCCCAAAAATGTTCACATAAGGAATTTCAGATTTCAAAAGGTTCTTCGAATATTTAAGCAAAACTCAGATGATAATGACCGATGGCATAACCTGCTTTTAAAAGTATTCTTGAAAAGGCACTCTTTAAAAAGCAAAGGAGAATGACCAAATGAGTCAAAAGGCAACATGTTTGGTTATTAAATAATAGCATTTTCTGCACTTCATTTTAGCCAAAAGGCAAGAAGTGATAAATAGCATTTACTAAGTCATAAAAGAAACAACTAAAGCATGTGACTAATTTGAACACAAAAAATTTTAGGAGGCAAGAGTTTAATGCCAAAAATAAATTTCAAGAAATCAGACTTTGAGAACACCTAGCTTTTTAAAAATCCTGTATTTAAAAAGATATAGTGGCTTTTAAAAGTTCAAACATAAATAGAAAATGCCTGATTCCTACTTGACTAAACCAAACAAAACAAAAACCATAATAACAAATAATGAATCAGAAGAACATGGAATATGGCAAAGAGTGGGAAGAAGAGGAAAAACAAAGGCAGTCATATATTTAAAATTTATTTTATTGTTTCATCAAAAATTTTCCTTTTTTCTGTCAAAAAAAGTATCATACATCTTATACAAAACAGTATAAATAACCCTGATTTTCTTCAAATTCCATATATAAAAGCAGTACCTTTTGTTAAAAATAGCTACAACATATGGAATGAGACAAATATGTAGAATACACCCTTTCAAGAATCTCAAATCCACACTCTTCAAATGGTATAAATAAAATGATTTGTAACAAGCTGAAATTTGTGAATTTGATTCACAAACTATTCTACATAAATAAGAGACATAATACTGCAAAGGCTTAAAACAGTAATAATAATAATAATAATAATTTAAAAGAGCACTTGGTTCCCAAACATCTCTCAGCTTAAGCTTTTGTGTTTGTGTTGTGTGTATGCATGTGCAGGTATGTGCATTTGAGTATCTGCCAGGGTAAGAAATGCCATCAATAGCAGCCCAGTTTTCACAGGTGCCCAATCCTTCTGTAGGAATCTGCATGCACTGCTCGCTGCTCCGGTAGCAAGGCCTAGAGAAAGAAGGCAAGTGGTACTTCACCCTGATGTCAAGATTATGTTTTTTGGGGGGGTCTAAATGCACACATTTATATAGCAAACAATATTTAGAAGCACACACATTAGCATTACAAAAGCAAGCAAAGCAACACAAAGGCAGAAGAAATCACATCACTCTACACACAGACAACGTGCAGATTCTAATAATATTGTGTATTCTTAAGATTAGTCAGCTCAGTGACTGGAAACTGGAGAGCCTGTGGGTGGCATTCTAGTGAGAGCAATAAGCAGTCCAACTGCCATCTGGCTGCAGAATTTTTTTTTTTAAGCCCAAATATCTTAATAGTTTTTGTCTATCTAGCCCTTAAGTAATTGGAGTAAACAGATATTTTTATATTTAAGCATTGGTCAATGGGTTGGGACGAGCATGTTTTGAAAATAATGTGTATGAGAGAGCAAAGGGTAGAATCCTAACCAAATCAATTAATTTAGAATATCCATTAAAAATTGAGATGACGGTTTTATGACTCAATCATATAATGAAGAGCTGAAGCATCCTGCCAACACCAAACCACCACAATTTTAATTTAAGAACTTAATTTTAGTATTTGGAAGTTGATGCAACAAGTAGAAAGCTTCCAAAAATGTGGGTTTTAAAACACATCAGAAAAGTTTTAAAAGTTTTGTCAGGAAGAATAGGTAATGGAGGTACATCTTGAGAAAGAATAGAATAGTAGTGGCAAAGGACAACAGAACTGCACCAGTGTATAATTAAAATGTAATTATGTGAATGTCACTGTGCAAAGCCACTTTGAGGGGATGACAGAAAAAGAGTTGGGAAATTCCTTACCAAATGTTAACTGTAAGGCAAGGTATTTGAAAACAGAAGACCCTTGGGGGAGGGATGCAATCAGCATAAACTAGAGACTGTAACTAATAGAATCATTGTATTATGCTTCCTTTAATGTAACAAAGGTGATATACCAAGGTGAATGCAGATAAGAGGGGGGGATGGGGAGGCATGTTAGACACTTGACATTGGTGGTATTGTCTGATTCTTTATTCTACTTTGATTTAAGGTTATTTTTCCTTTTGCTGCTTCCTAGCTGTCATTTTTTTTTTCCCCTTTCTTTTGCCTCTCTACCTTCTTTGACTCTCCCTCCTGCCCTGTGGAAGAAATGTAGATGCCCTTATATAGATAGTGGTGAAGGTGGTGAACACATAAATATATGACCATGCAGAAAACCATCAATTATTTACTTGGGATGGAATGTTTGGTGAGTGAACAAAACCATATTAAAAAAAATGGGTTGATGACAAAACCTCAAGGGCAATATACTGAGTGAAATAAGCCAGACACATTAGGACAATTATTGCAGGGTCTCACTGATAGGAACTAATTACAATATGTAAACTCATAGACATGAAATATAAGGTACCAGGATATAGGACGAGGCTTAAGAATGGGGAGTGGTTGCTTAGTATGAGCAGAATGTTCAATTAGGATGAACTTAAATGTTTGGAAATGAACAGGGGTGTTGGTAGCAAGACGTGAGAATAACTAACAGCGCCGAATGGTGTGTGAATGAGGTGGAAAGGGGAAGCTCAGAGTCATATATGTCACCAGAAGGAAAGTTGGAGGTCAAAAGATGGAAATGTATAAAACTGAATCCTATGGTGGGCAATGTCCATGATCAACTGTACAAATACTAGAAATCACTTCATGAACCAGAACAAATGTACGACAATACAATTAGAAGTTAATAATAGAGGGGCATATAGGAAAGAACTATATACCTGTTACAAACTATATACTACAGTTAGTAGTATTTCAACATTTTTTCATAAATAGTAACAAACGTACTATATCAATACTAGGAGTCAACAATTGAGGGGAGTTGGTTAGGGATAGGGGAGGATTAGAGTTTCCTTTTCTTTTTTTCTTTTTTCATCTTTCACTTTATTTCTTGTCTGGAGTAATGAAAAGTTTCTAAAAATTGAACAAAAATTAAGTGTGATGGATGCACAGCTGTATGAGGGTACCCAGGGGCAAGTGATTGTACACTTTGGATCTTTGGATAATTGTATAGGTATCTGAACAAATCTCAATAAAAAAAAACGAGGTGAAAAAAAACAAAAAACAAAAACAGAAGACCCTTGAAATCAGAAAGAATTTAATAAACTAAGAAGTACATTTTATTCCTTTATTCCTAATTCTGAATAAATTAATAGTTCAAGACCAAGGAGTAAAGAGACTTCTGAAAAAGGATGGCTATGAGTGAAGCACTAAAGAGAAATAACTATTTGAAAACCCAGGTAATATACGATTGTGTCTGATAATGAGCAGGGATAATGCTAATTCAAAGGAAAGAAGAAGAAGATCGTGATTTTCTTAAAAATAGTTTTTCAAACCAAATTATTAAGAAAAATAAGTTAAATGAACTGTCTCAACTAAAATATTTTCCTGACCACATGTTCTACTTTATTCAAGAGTTGTGAAAGGTCCCCATTGTGAATTCCATGGAACTCTGCAGGCTGTACTCAGCTAGTACAGGAAAACGCAAATGCTTTGTTAGTAGTACGTATCTCCCAGAGTTACACTTGCATTTTGTAATATTTTTGCTGTCAGACAATAACACCGAGCCAACTGTTCACTATGCTCAAGTGATCCTGATACGTCATCATCTCTTATAAATGTGCAAGGGAGACCCAGAACACTTAATTACCAAGCTTAGAGGCTGAGAGCTCAAAAATAGAACTGTAAACAAAACAAAACAAAACAAAACAGCAGCACTACGGTTCTGTGGATTTGTAATTTTGTAGTACAGGTGAGGTAAGATGTAACTCTCTGACAGAAGATGTAAGTTCTTTATCCCCACCTCTGAACTTTCAAATATACAGGTAAAGTTAAATTAAACAGGCAGCTCATCAGATAAGTCATCTGAATTTACTAATGGAAAAAAAAAAAAAAAATCACTTCATACCTGTGGCATATTGATTTCAGAGGTCCTGTTTTCAAGTTCTTCCTGCAGGTGCTGGTTAATTCTTTCTGCCTGCAGCAGCTGGTGTTGAAGCTGCAGAAACTTCTCCCTGGGCACCACTGGACAGGCTTGCTGCTGGAGTGGCTGCAGATCCCAAGCGTGAGGGGATGGGCTAAGCATCACAGTGGACCTCTGGTGCTGTATCTGAAGGACAATGGCAAAGCCTTGGTCAGCTGCAGTGCCTTCAATCACAGACTTACCTTGAAGGTGTCAACAGAGTAATAACACCTATGAATTCATTAATGGCCTCTCATACCCACCGATAACTTGGAAACCAAGGGCACACAAACCCGAGTAAGATGTAAATAATGGGAAGAGTCATTTTGATTAGGAGATAATATACTTAATGAAGAAGAAGGCCTTCTTCAAAGTTTTAGGCTTAAAATAGTCACTCTCAGTAACTATAAGGGAATGACGGATGTGGTGTACATAGTATGTCTTAATTCTACTTCATTTTTTCTTATACAAGAACAACATTTAATTAGATTACATTCCTCATTTTTTTGTTCTGTTTTGTTTTTAAAGGAGTTGGGGTAGGGAAATCAAGGGAGAAAGTTATTATGCCTTTTATGCATTAGGATTTAGCATTTACCATTCATAAAGATTCTTAAAAGCAAATATTCAATGACTAATATTTTCTAACTTCAAGTTAGCAATTTTTTTCAAATAACTTCTTGATTTTTAAAAGTATTTTAGTTCACCTTGGTTTATCAATCTGTAGTTATAACCTTAAATTAAATAGCACAATAAGAACAGGCAATTCTGGGGCATAAGGTGATACCCCAGAACATCTGGAAATTGGAATACATAGAATAGATATATTTGTTCAAGACAATGAGGAAATGGTATATGTATCAACATGCCAATCAAAGTCAGGGTGAAGAAAAGGAGAAGAAGGATGCACTGCATTTTGGTCAGTGAAGCATGCAACCTCTCGTCCGTCTACATGTTCAGCAGTCACAGGGCTCAATGGAAGGCATGCAGCAAACATGGACAAGTACTAAAGTCAAGATGAAGCACCCCCAGGCTCATGAGAAGGAGATAAAAGGCCCTTTAAGACACAACTAAAATTAAACACTATCATGAAACTTCAGAGCCACTATCCATTTCCTTAACTCTAAATTTATGAGTGAGGTAGGCCAATACCCATTTCAAAATACTTCTGGTTATAGAATCAGAAAACCCACCACTTTATTTTCAGGAATAAAGAAGATGGAGAATTATGTTCCCATGATTTTATATCAGAGGGATAATTTTCTTCACACACAATGCTTTAAATACTGAGGAAAATCCTGACATAAATGTAAATACAGACATATTCCACAGTTAAAGCAAAATGAAAATGAGTACTGGCTCTTACCTTAAGTACTTATTAACTGTTATAATCAGTAGACATGATTACATGAACAAGGAGTTTAATGAGATTTCTCCATGCTATGAAAGTTCATTGAAAGAGAATGTTCTACCTTCACACACTATCTCAGGCAGAGAACTGCACCCTTCTCTGCTAGTTCCAACAACTGAGTTCTAGGTACAGGTTAGCCACAGACAAAACAAAAACAAACAGAAGAAAATTACAGGAGTTATAAAAAGAGAAAGAAAAGTATGAGTTATAAAAAGAGAAAGAACAGTACCAATTTGATATACTATATATCACGTATATGTGTGCTCTACTCGTAAAAGCTTGTCGAAGACCCAACATTTACATTTCTTTGCATATAAATTTTGCAGACAAAAATGTCTTATAGTTCTAATTTTGCAACTGCTTCCTTACCTACTGTAATTTGGTTGCTCTGTGAGTTTGCCACCTTTAACTCCACCCCATCTCAATATAATTATTTTCAAGATTCCAAGTCCAGTATGGAACAGATCTTTTGTTAAATCCCTCAGCACTTGGAGGTACAGGATATATATAAGCTATAAAACATTTCTGCTATTCAAGTGTCTGAGATGGTGGTTGTCACAGAGGTACACAGCAGACTTGAGAACTGCTGACAAGAGTCTGGAATCCTTTTTTTGAATATCCAAAATGATTTATTTATAGAACATTGCTTCATATAATTGAAAAAGCCCTGAAGTGGGAGTCAAATTCTAGTAGTAACTCTTCCACTCCCTAACACAGTGATTTGGAATCTTTAACTACACAGGGGTACGGGTAAGTGCTACATTAGATCAGTGACTTTCAAACTGGTATGCAGGGCTGAGGAGAGGACACTGTCCGTAGGAAACACATATATCAGATTAGAATCAGCTAGGAAACTTTTCTCAAATGCCCCAATAGCCAAGATTCTGATGTAGGAACATCTCCCTGCCTGTCCACCATCTCTCACTCCCTGCAGAGTGAGAAGAATGTACCCTATCCCTCAGGTAAGCTGGGGCATACACACACAAAAATGGTCTGAAAACCGTTCCAGATCCCCAAAATTAGCCTAATCTATAGATATAAAATAAAAATCCAATTTTTATAAATCCATAAAGTTAATGGCTCTTATTTCCTAGCAAAAATTTCATTAGAGTAATAGTGTATGAGATGTTCCTTTCAGTGTTCAAATTCAAAAGTCATGCTTTTCTCTTAGTTACACAGCTACAGCACCAGGAACACTCAATTTCCATCATCCATTAGCAAATATTTACAACTAGGTCACAGAAAAAAGAAATACTGAGAGGAAATTGCTTGTGATGACTGACAATGTAGAGGGGGGGCTGGGAGAGAAGGGGGATGAAGCCAGCTAGAGCAGGTGGAGAAGAACTGGCCTGTGAGCAAAGCATTTGGAGAGGATCTAACAGTGATTGAGTATACCCTGTTACTTTTCAGTTTGGTACTAGACATACTGGGCTTAGCTTCAGTTATCTTATTTACTAGAGTATATAATTACTTCATCAGGAAAGCATGTCTACATCTAAACACAGCCTACAACCTGAGGTTTTGAACACATTTATTATATGCTGTCCGAGAAAGAAAAAATTGTTCGGATTTCACTATTTGTAGTTTTACTAATCTCCTCATTAGTGGATAAATCAGAGAACATAAAATTGACAGAAACTTCAGCAGTCATTTAAATGTCAACACAATATGTTTGTACGTATTCCATATTTAAAATTAAGTGTCTATTTAAAGTTACCTTTGAGAGAATATTTAAATCTCTCTCTTCCTTTCTATAATCTTGGTTTAAAAATATATGTATACATAGTATTTTTAAAAAAACACAAAAAAAGGCATCTTCTACCCATATAAAGTTCACAGTTCACTACATATTGGAATAATTACTACCTGACATATTTTCATCTATCCAAAGTATAATGAAATTTTTATTTATTAAGGATGATTTGTACATAAGTTGTTTTATATCCTTTAATTGTACCCAGTTTTCAAAAAGCAATCTAGTAGATTTAAAACCTAATGTCCAAGCTGACAAGTTTTACACACCATTTTTATATTTATCGAATGTGCCATTTAATATTTATCGAATTCCAGGGCAGTGTTGAACTACAAATGTAGTAATGAACAATGGCAGTGCTTTAAAATAAAACTTTTAAGTGCAAATCCTCTCAAATTCCCTGACTGTATTTCCTAACTTAAGAGGTTCTTAGAGAACAATCATATCTTTAAAACACTCCAGTATAGGAGATGTCAGGAAACTGTTTCAGCCGCAGTGGTGGTGAGAGAGCCCTGGGCCCTTTGGAGGTATCATCCCGAGCTCCTGCCACCTGAAATTGTTTGAGGTACAGGTCTTTGCATTTTAGGACACTCAACATTCTTCCTTCCTCTGTAAGGCAGAATGGATTCTTATGACTGTAAACAAAAGTTTCTATAAACCTGGTAAGACAGACCAAAGAATTCAGCTTGACACTGTATTTAGATTTTCACTCTTTTCCTAATAGGAATTCAATGCCATGTCTAGTTTCTCCCAACAAATGGCTCATTCATGGATTAAAATATTTCTCATAGCCAAGGCCATCTGCTTAAAAACTTACCTCCATCAGCTGCTCATCCAGTTTTACTTGTTTCTTTTTCAGGCCTTCATTTTCCAAATGAATTGTTTCTAATTCTCGTTCAAGGGAATTCATCTGACTGATCTGTTACAAAACAAACAAACAAAAAACTCCCCTTAAAAAAACAAAACAAAATAAAAACAACTAAGTTGCCCGGGCTTTATTTCAACAAATTTATGCTAGTCAGAAATCTCAACTCTTGGAGGAACAGAGTCAATTAATTCAGTGAAGGAAAGCAACAAACAATGCAATTTAGTGATTTGCTTACATTTATATAATCTAGTTTGAATCACCACTCCTTACACAGAACAGATTCCTTAAGGCAGCTGGCTTTCAAAATGTGATACCACCCATTTAAGATACACATTTTATATTGCAACCCAGTACATACATCCACATCCACATGTACATATATATACATATTCATTTATAAGTACATGTCACTGAAAGAAAAGTTTCATGAAATAATACTCATCCTTACTATGAGTCATGCACTCTGATACTTTCTAGTACATTTTATTAATTAAAAAAGTGCTGGTTGTATTTCACTAAATTGACTTACCTGTCTATTAGATCTAATAATGGAGAAGAAAATGCCCAAAAGGAAATTTTTAGAACAATGTCCCAAAGTTGATACATGTGAATATCTTTGTAGGAGATATACTGGAGCTCTCTGTATAGATTTTGTATTATTTTTGCAACTGTCCTGAAAGTTTGGAATTATTTCAAACCAAAAAGTTTTTTGAAAAAAGAGCTGAGAGTTAGCAAGATTGTCAAACAGAAGTGTAATCTCTCCAGGCACATTTTAAATTAGTTGTTATTTTAAAACCTATCCTAAGACTTTCCCTGAAATAAAAATACATTTCAGCTTTAGAGTACAACCAGCCTTCTCACTGCCTGTGGCCATGATAGATTCCACAAATTTTATTTTTTAACATTTATGAATTTATTATGAAAGTAATATTCTTCATCTTCTCAGATTTTTAGGTAAACCATAATTTTAAGAGAACGAAGGTAACACTGATAAATCTGAGTTTTAGTTAAAAAGAAAGAAAGAAAGAAAGAAAGAAAGAAAGAAAGAAAGAAAGAAAGAAAGAAAAACAAGTCGCAACAACAACCCCTGGAGTAACACTGGTCTAAGACTTGAACTTCATGGGACAGAGTACAGAAAGCAAACTGAGTTGCACTACAGAGGCTCGACCATGTGGTGGCCAGCTTCCAAGATGGTCCCCAATGATCCCCACCTCCTGGTACTCACACCATGGTATAGTTCTCTCCCACATTATACCAGGGTTATCTGTATGAATAATAGAATATAACACAAGTGGTGGTATGTCACATCCAAGATTAGGTCATAAAAAGCACCACAACTTCTGCCTTGGTTGGTCTCTCTCTCATATCACTGGCTCTGGGGTGGCCCAGGTGGTGGGGACCCAGGTGGCGGGGACCTGGCCAGCAAGAACAGAAGCCTCCTGGTAAGGCCATATGAGTGAGCTTGGGTCCTCCAGCCCCAGTGAAGCCTTCTCATAACTACAGCCCTGGCCAACATTTGGACTGCAACCTCTGTGAGAGTCCCTGAGTCAGAACCATCCAGCCAAGCTACTTCTGACAGTGAGAAACAGAAAAATGTTTGCTTCATTACAGAGCAATAGATAACTAATACAGAGCATACTGTGAGATTCCTAATATTCAGGCTATATATATGTATTTTGGTAACTTATAAAAGCTAGTAAACCTATTAACTTATAAAGGCTTATAACAAAGATGATTATGAAAGCTTAAAGTAAATTGTCCTTTTTCAACCATTACTCAATAAAATGGAACTCTTTGTTTTTAAAAGATTATAAAAGCATAAAGAGATATAAGAAAGAACCAAAATATGCCATTGATTACAATGTAATCAATAATTACATTGATTACACTTCCTTAGAAGCATGCATGGGAAGAAACATATACTTAGGGACACATTATAGCCAGAACATAGATGCACAGATAAAGTTTCAAAAACTCACCTTCCTATTAGTAGGAGATCTTTGTTTCAACTGTTCACACTCTCTCTTTAAGCTCAATTTCTCCTGCTCTGTGGGTTTCACAGTACCTGATGGATTTAGATGTTTTGGGTGCTTGGGGGGAAGAAGGTTGGATTCCAGCTGACGGACCTAACAAGAACAAATATGAGAGGAAGAAATGCTAATCCAATCATTCAGCCAGGGAAAACAACAAACAGAAAATCTTTTATTCAACACTTGGGTTCTGACATATTAACACCCCTCCCCTTTTATCCCTAGCCAAATCTGCCAATTCTTGAAGTCTAGACTTTCTGTATTTGAAAAGATCCTTTCTCTATCAATATATTTCTAGTCAGGTTGGGTTAAAAACCCAACACTGTAAGGGCAAGACATGGAAAAGAAGACTTCTGGTTCTTATATAAAATCAAACTTCTGGGAGTTAATAGGTGATGTGCCAAGAAAGCTGACACAGTGCTAGGCACCTCTGTTCTGAACTGAGCATAACCTTTAGCGAGTAAATGAAGAGAACATCCCATCTACTCTGTATTGGACTGTTGACATCTCAAGTAATGCATTTGCATCAACTAAGTCCCATAAGCACAGGGGCCGCATCTGTCTTATTCACGACTGCAACTCCAAAGAGCAGAGTTTCTAGCACAGAGTAGGTGTTCTGAACAAATATATGTGCCTCTTCAGAATTAGAGTTCCTCTTCAAAAGAGCTGTTTAAGCATGGGTTAAACAAGATTGACCACATGGCTGAGGTGAGAATTTAAGCATCAGTTTGGTGGTTGCAAAACATGTCCTTTAAAGACCATTTCAACATTAAATGCTTTAAAAAGGGTCACAGTTTTCTCATACAAGGAGTTAGACCAACATGATCTGAAGTCTAGTTTTGCCATTTATACTATGAGTCTAGGTAGCTAGCCAATCTGTTTATATGGTTAACATAATTTCCATGAGTCTATATTTGCATATAAGGATTAAAACTCACAGATTTTTAATATAAGCTACTTATACAAAATGAAAAAAACTGAACATATGTTAAAATTATACACAAATAAATGATAAATTATAATTCTTAAAATAAGTCTGCCATAGCATAATACTGAAGTCCACACTCTAGAACCATTTCAATCATATCAAACATTCATTTTCATGTCAAACTAACCATTTTGAAACTTTTCAAGTTACCTTCTCCCGGGAGTGAGTGAGTTCTGCTTTGGTATTCTGCACCACGGTTTGGAGTCTCTCATTCTCCTGCCAAAGCAGCTGTTGTTCTTCATTCATTAGATGATCCAACTTGTCCCAAGATAGCCTTTTCTGCTGGTTGTGGAACCCTGACTGATAGGTGGCTATTTCTGGGGCCCAGTTCTTAGGAGAGAATTGCAAAGTAGAGCCTTAAAGACAAGCTGACAAGCTGATGGGTCATTCTGTTCTGACAAGCTTACTAATAGCAAAATGCTTAGTAAGCACCTTTCAGCCTTCACCTTTCTCTTCTAATGGAAATGCGTGAATATAGATAAAATAAAAATATTCTTGGAGTGCAGTAAAAAGAGGTTTGGAAATTTGGAAATTGTCTGTTTAAAATGGTCTTTGGTAAAACAGCTCTGTCAAGTCCAACAGCAGAGATAATTGTAGGGCAAACCACCATTCCATAGAGGATTCAAATACGTACAGATTGGTGGCCTTATCCTCAAGAGGTTATGCTTTGATCCTAGATAACTTCTCTTTTGGCTAACAGAGGATGCAGTGGGAATTCTGAAATGCACTGTCAACTTGAAAGCTTTGACAAGCTGAACTCTGCTTTCAGTTTCACATGTGCAATCCTATCCTTTCGTTAGAATCCAAAGAACATATTGTTCATATAATTGAGGCTAAATTTAAGATTATACTTTCAAGCTACCAAATTCTTTTGGATCCCAAAAATGCTTAGAAAAGTAAAAAAGGAAACACAACTAATTAAGCCTCCTGCCTTTTAAGCCAAAACATGGGAAAAAAAAAAAGGTACAATCTCATCTTGAGAAAAATGTCATCACAGAAGTATTTTTGAAATTGGAAACAATTATCTTATTAAAGGCAAAGTTTATATGGGTAGAAAAAAAAAGCATCGCCAAAGACATAAAATGATTGAATTGATGTTTACTTTTATTGTAGGGCTAAATATTAACATCTATCTTAAGGCTGAGAGATATGACATTGTTCTTAATTTATTTGAGAACAGATATATGTCTGCCAGCTAACAGTTTCACCAGCTGTCCCCGGACTTTCTGGCATTATAGCAACAACCCATTTGATAACAATGGATTACCTCCTAAAATTTAGTACTATTGTTTTATGCCATAGCTTTCCTTTCAGTTTTATTTTTTTGTGTGTTTGTGGTTCTGGATTAATTTCTTGCAATGTTTTTCTTGACTGTTAATTTTGGGGGAGGGTCACATGGGTGCTTTTATATTCTATTCCTCAACTAGGAAATGTTTTAGTTTTATTATGAGAAGCCTCAACTCTTACGTTGTCTGACCTACTCAGTACAAAAATTCCTTTGCCACTATAGTTCCATTTAGATGAAGTTCAGAAATAGGCATTCCTAATCTATGGTGGCAGAAAAGTGGTTACCTTGGGTGTAGCAACTGGAGGAGGATCAACTGGTGGGGGGGTGGAAAGTTTTTACCTTTTGATCTTAGGGGTAGTTACACACAGAGGTGTAAAATATCACATATTTATGTACATATAAATACCAATATAAATGATCAAGTTACAAATCTAAAATTTGTATGCTTTATTGTACATAAATTATTCCTCAATAAAAAAGAAATTACCTTGTCACCAGCATTCCGAAGTTGCTTATGCAAAGACATCACTTCTTGTTTTAAAGCCTCCTTTTCCTGCTGAGTCACTCGTAGGTCAGATTTAATCCGGGACATTTGCAGGTTCATATTTTGCAGAGTATCTTCTAAACTCTGAACCTGCATCATGAGAACAATCTTTCACTGCTATACAAACCCCCATGGTTTCATCGATAGTATGTCCAGAAATGAATGGGTGAGGATAAGAGAACTTCAAAGCACCCTCTGTTTCTACTTACCATATCCTCCTCTCTTCAGTAGCTCAGTGGAAACACAAGGTATTATATATATTTATTGGATATTAAATTGTATTTAGGACAGTGATGAACTAGGCCTCGAGCAAGGTATTGCTGATATAGTCATCAGGTAGATTACCAAGTGATAGCTTACAGAATCAACTAGTAGCAACTGGCATCACAGAAGATGGTTTTAGTGACTTTTATAAACTTGAGTTTTAGCCTGTAGTGATGGTTTGTAAAGGACTTCTTGGTTGAAAATTAAAATACATACTTGTAGAACTTTACTCCACATGAATATCTGGTATCAAATATATTTCAATTTGGAAAAATGTAAATTTGTAAAAAGGAATGTTAATAGAGTTCTTTTAACTATAATAGAACATAAAACCTTCCTTAGAAACTCTACATCTAAATAGGAATAAGCAGTCATTTGTGTATACTACTCTCAAGCTTTCATAAGTAAGTAATCTCATAATTAATGAACTTTGAGGGAAATGCTGCACAAATTATTTCACCATATAGTCAGCGTGTGTTAAATATTGGTCAAATTGAATGAGCCATCATTCTGAGCCCTTTCTTTCAAACTGGTATTTCTGTTGAAAGAGAGAAGAAAACACTAACTGTGAAGATAAAACAAGAATTGTTCACATACTTTTTCCTGTGAAGCCACCAGCTGTGACTTTAAGCTTTCATTCTGGTGCTCCCAAGACTTCTGTTCTTGCTTCATACTAGCAATTCTGTGCTCTAAAAGACTTGATTTTGCCAACTGTTTCAAGAAGATAAAAGAGGTAAGAAGACATATTTGCAAACACTTCTGGCCTCAATTTACATACCTTTGCTTGTATTGACGAGATCAAGTACCATCTACTTACATGGGGAGGCAGGGCAAGGTAAAAGAAAGGAAATAAGTGTTCTTGATTCCCTCTTTTGCCTCGAATTTTGAGACGTTCCTTCTCTTTTGGAATTTCCATTTTTCTTTCTCACACCTTCACATTTTGAAGGTGGGAGATGGTGGCTAGACAGCAATTAGAAACCTCAAGCATGTACCATATTAGAAAAATATGGAATGCCCATTAAGGCAGTTGGGGAAAAAGCAGCGGTTTTGGATCTGCTAGGGAAAATATGATAGGGAAAAAATGCTAGTCTATGAAATACAATAACATTTATATTATTTATATAAGTAGCATTGTGATATACATAATTGCATTGTATATATTATATAGTTTGTCTCATATTAATAATATCATTATTAAACAACTAATTTAGACTTCTGTCACAATCATGGCTTCAGAAGCTCCAGGGTCGCATAGAGATCTATGGTCACACAATGCCATCTGGAATGCTGTTCTTGGATACTTCAGAACAATTAGGCTAACATGGAAGGCCCAGGTTCACTGTCCACAGAGAAATGCTCATTATGGTGCGCAACGTACAATGATAGTAACAAGTCTTGTTATTTTTACTACCTTATCAATACAGCTACTTAATTCTTCACTTAGAGCTTCCTTTTCTTTCAGCAGTCTTTCATTGTAGCTTAGAACACTAGAAATTTTTTGCTGGAAGTCAGAGAGATCAGGACATCTGTGCAGCTGTAGGAGATAAATAAACAAGCCCTTCCATCACATCTCATGGCTGTATTTATAAAGAGGTATTTATAAACAAGGCATTTTCATGGCTGCTATTTCCCTATCTTTAGATACTTCAGAGGACATATAAACCCAAGAGGACTATGATTAACTCTTACAAGATAGTCTCTGCTGGCCTCCCTTCACTCTCCAGTTGACTGCCTAAATGTCTGCTCAGACAGACTCAATAGACAGACATTGTCAAATAATGGTCCTAACTTTTTGCTTAACCTTCAGGGAAAAAATAGACAACATATTGCCATGCTGTTTTAACTTGTGCACAGAACATGTAGCATAATACATCTTCCTCATGCTTTTTTTTTTTAATTTTAAAAATTTTAATACGGTTCAAATCAGCATGCTGGTTCCTTTCAGCTCCTTCATTGCTAAATCTGGGGCCAGGGACTGTTGAGTTTGTCTGCCTTTTCTTTGTCTGTGATGACCAAGGTATAAAGGTATCTGCTGCATCACCTTAAATTTCACATTATCCTTATTTTTCTTGGCTTGACAGATCTGGCATCCTTTTGCCTGAGTGTGAGCAGAAAGCCCTTGATCTTCTCAATTTTGTGAGGGTTGGTGACAAGGTGTGCTGGGAGGCAGGTGCGGAGCGGCACAACAAATGGCAAGAAGCAAGGATGGAAAAGAAGCCCTCATGCTTTTTTAACTAGAAAAATCTTTTTCAGAATTCTCAGTCAAGAATACAGAATTGGCATGAACTACGTACAATGTATCAACACAAGGGCAAGTTTAAAGATAAAACGATCAGTGCTTTTCAGCTTGCTCCCTTCCCTTTGGAAGATGCCTAAATTGACTTGTCATTAAAATTTTGCTGGTGTGGACACACTGGCTTTCAACTCCCCATTTTATGGAATCAAGGCAAACCAAAAGCTGTTTTTGTTCCCTTCTAGCATCAGCCTCGGCCCTACTGACAATTTGGGGCTTGATAATTCTTTGTTGTGGGGGCTGTCTTACACATTGTAGGCTGTTTAGTAGCATTCCTGGACTTTATCCATTAGATGCCAACAATAGCTCCTTCCCAGTTGTGAAAACCAAAGATGTTCCCAGACATTGCCAGATGTTAGGGCCCTCTCCCACATTCAGTACCACTGCTTTAGAGACTGTTTCCTATAGTTTTAAACTGTTTCCTATAGTTTATAGTAAGCTATTTCATTTTCCTCCATTTTACTTGGCTTTCAGATTTTCAGTTCTTTATTATCATTATGATTTTGTCACCATATTTCTACTTCCTACCTTAAGTTCATTTACTTTTAGGTTTAGGGATAGTATGAAAAAATAGACCTTAAGGGCTGGATCTTGTCTTCAACTGGCAACAAATCCAACTACCTTAAGAATCAGAACAAGTCAGAAAGGCATAGGAAAATGGATTTTAAAGTACCTGGACACTGGTTTAAGAAAAGACCTTCTCTTTTACCTACTACACTGCAAAGTTTGATACCATTTTGAGTGTTTACTATCTGCCATGTGGTCTGAGAGCTACAGACAATATGTGTAAAAGTATTTTGTGGCCCATAAATCATTATGTCACACAGAATGATACACGCTTTCTAGCTCCAAACTACATTAGCAACAGTGGGCCGATGCTATTCTACCCTCGTGATCCAAAAGAGTCCAGGTGCCTTATGAAACTACTTCCTACCAAAGGCAGACAGGGCTCACTGTTTTTTTCATCTCACTGTTTATACTAACATCTCTGTAAAAAATATGCAATAAAAATGTGCTGAATAATGCTCTCATCATGTTATTCTTTTCCCAGTTCTGCCCCTTTCCTTCTATTCTCCAGCTTTGCAAAGTCACAAGGCACACATTTCCCATGCTATGAATGTGGAACCCATCATTACCATCTTAGAGGTTAAATAACATGGAATTTCAAAAGGTAATAGAAAAAAGGTATGCCCAAGTTAATTAAGATAAACTTAGTAATAACAGCTTTGGAATATTTATACATTACAGAAGGGCCCTATGAGTTTTAATTTCTGCCATATTTATATGGGGCAGACAGCTTCTCTAGTTATTACAGAATAGATATACATTGCAAAGCAGTATTTGACTTGAACATTTCCTTAGGACTGTACTGAGAATTACAAGAGACACAAATACTCTAAGAGTCTTATAATACCATTAGGAAAGCAAGACTTATATGAGTCAATTAGAGATTGACACACACATAACACTAGGAAGTACAAACTCAAAATGTTTCAGAATTCAAGAAGGGCACCTTTATGCTTGTAGGCTGAAGAGATGCAAGGAACCGAATTTTATAATCTAAGGATATCATGATATTAAAGAAATCTTTGGATATCATGATATTAAAGAAATCTTTGGTGAAGCAAATAAATCAGTGAGAACAACTAAATTCTCCTACTATAAATCAGGATTGCTTAAAGTGAAAGATTCCTATAAATAAATTAATAATAATAAAAGACTTTAAGGTAAATCCTTTTTTATACCTAAAATTAAGCCTTTGCTTCAAACTTTGATAGGCCCCTTAAAGCCAAATTTGTAAGAGGGGCTGCATATCTGATAACACCTGGAATTTACTTTTATGCATAAGATAGATGCCTTATACTTGCTATAAGATAAAGGCATAACAGGAACCAGCTGCACCTGTGCCTCACAAATCTGAGTGAACAGAGTTATGAAAGTTATGAGCTACCTTCTCTTTAAACAAACCTGCATTACTTTATCACCTGGCTGGGAGCAAGGAGAACAACAAATTGCTTAAACTGAAGTGGCTGTGATTCATTTATAGTCATAGAACTTTACAGTTTACAACATCTAAAACTTAGAACGTGACTTTAGAATTAGCGACAGGAGCCCATACCCACGGATTTGTACTTCAAGTCCACAACTTTACTAAACAATATGCTAGATGATGGGGCTCAGTAAAAAGGACATTTGGTGGCTAGAAAAACCAGACCATCAGATCCATAGTGTTCCATGAGCCCCACTAAGCACCACACAGCCTTACTTGTTTCATTTTCTCCAGTTCATCTTTGAGAAGGAGGTTTTCCTGTTCCACAATATGGGTCTGTATTTTAACTTCAGAGAGTTCTGCCTCCAAAGAAGACACTAAAGTGTAGGACTAAGAGAAAAATTAAAACATCAGATAACAGACATATTCATTGAGAGTGGGCAAAACTTACTAAGTTCACAAAAGGCAATATTAAGGAAAAACGACAACAAATTCACAATACACACACAATCTTATGACCATTTATCCTTATACTGAAAGGAACTAACCAAAGCTATTTTGTAAGAGACTCTCTCTTACATGGCAGGAACGTGATTTCTAAGGTAGTTTTTGCAGGTTTCTCCACTACAAAGTTACTGTCTTTCTCTTTTTAGTTAATAAACATCTTGGGGGAGATATACTTTGAGACTACGCAAATCCTATTCATCCTCAAATTTTTTGACTATTAGTTTTAGCAGCTATCAGTGGATTTTGTCTACAATAATTATTATTGTAGTGTTTGCCTGAAGATGATTTTCTATTTCCTTCTTTCTTTCTGCATTTATTAATTGGAATTCTGTGGTAAGAAAGAGCTGTTGTTTCTCCCCCCATTTATTTAATCAATTTTTATATCAGTAGGGACTCATTTATTTTATTCTGTATTTACTTTATAATTAATTCATTTTATCCTATATAATTAGTATTTATTTTCTTGTACCAGCTCTGGCCTTAAGGAGCACCTTCAGGTTGGGCTTGTCTCTTTTCAACATGCCCCATCATTTTGGCGGTTCTTTGTTACTTTCTAGTACCATGAGAGTTTTAAAAGCTCTTCATGTGTCTTCCCTACTTGGAATCAATAGTTTTTCCAAGGAGTCCTGGCTCCTTTTATAGGAGAATGGTGTTTAGAAACCAAGATCAGGGTGCTAGGTTTGACTTTGATTACTATGATGTCACTGCTTCTGGGCCCTCTCAGTGGGCAAAGCTGGGAAATATACATTTGTATACTAACCTATGCATACACCTATAGTCCTGTAGCTATCTGTAGATATTTTAAAAACCATGAGTTTTTGCTGATACCTAGGATTCCAATCCAATATCACAGGGTTTGTTTTAGCACTGCCCCCCCACCTTTCCTCACTTGAAACTTCCTTCTCCATATATATACTTATTTGTTCAATTTTAGTACACACATAAAGTAGTTTCAGAATTATTATAACCCACAACCCCATGAGAATCACATTTGCTAACTTACGTACAGTCCTTTTGGTCTTTAGCCCTATAGCATCCAGTCAAAATACTAATTTTTCAAAGTAATTCTCTTCCCTATCTCCTTCAGTGTGGTTATGTTATTCCACTTTTGTTGGTGTTTGTATTTCACTTTGGCATCCCCCCACATCTTGATTGGTTTATTTTGGGAATATATGAAACATCACTACGGTTCTGAGAGTCAGGACTATAAGAAAAGATATACCCAAGTGTCACTCCCTTTCTCATTCCTTCTACCCCCACCCACTCCCTAGAGGTAACCAATCTCTTTTTAGTTTCTGATTTATCATTCCTGTAATTCTTTTTCACAAATGAAATGTGTATTTTCCTATATCTCCATCTTTCTTTCATGGAAGGAGGCATACTATAGATATTCTTTTTGTGTGGTTTTGTTTTCTATTTTTTATTTTTTTTTCCACTTAACATTATGTCCTGGAAATACCTTCTTATCAAAAGTGATCTTTCCCATTCTGTTTCTTTTTCTTTTTTTTTTTTCAGCAGCTGCATCATACTACTCCATGATGTTGATACACCATAGTTTATTCAATCACTCTTCTATGTATGGGCATCTAGGTTGTTTCCAAGCTTTTGCAATTATAAATAATGTTGCAATGAATAATCCCGTGCATATGAATTTCTGTATTGTTCAAGGTGTATCTTCAGGATAGATTCCTAGAACTGGGGTTGCTTTGGCAAAAATCTGAATACATATGTAATTTTGTTAGGTAGTGCCAAATTTCTCTCCAGAAGGATTATCACAGTTTGCATCCCCACCAGCAACATATAAACTTGCCTGTTTCCCCACAGCCTCACCAACAGAAAATGTCATATATGTAAATTTTTGTCTCATAGGTGAGAAATGGTATATCAGTGTTATTTTAATTTGCATTTCTCTAATTATAAGTGATTTTGAACATTTTTTCATAGATTTGAGAGCCATTTTTAATCTTTTTGCATGTATTGTTTGTTCATGTGTTTTTCCTATTTTTGAGATCAAGTTTTGGTCATAGGTTCTTGAGTTTTAAGAGTTCATTACAGAGAAGGGATATTAGCCCTATTGTATGTGAGATATGTTATGAATATTTTCTCCAATTTGTCACTATATTTTGACTTTGTTGATGGTGTTTTTCCACTGTGCAATTTTTTAAAAACTTAGTTGATTTTTCTTTTATTGCCTCTGATTTTTGAGTCATAGTTAGAAAGTCTTTCTCTACACCAAGGTTAGGGATTCATCCATATTTTGTATAGTTTTATTTTTTTATATTTAGAGTCCTAATCCATTTGGAGTGCCTATGATATCAGATATGGTTCTAATTGAAGCTATTTCCAAGTGGTTATCAAGTTGTCCCAAAACCATTTATTAAAAAGCCCATCTTAACCCCAGTGATTTCAGAAGACACCATTATTACATACTAAATTCCATATGAATTATAAAGCTTGTATTAGACTTTCTATTCTATTGGTCTATTGGTCTACTTGTCTATTTATGTACCAATACCACACTGTTTTAAAGCTTTATGTATAAGAAATTTAATACAAACATTTCTTCTATTTCTTGGGATTTCCTTGAAAAGGGAAAAAAAAAAAAAAAAAAAACAAACCAGGGTGGTGGTGGTGACGCTAGACCATACCTGCACTTTACAGTGTTCCAGTTCTTCTTTCAGATTAGACTTTTCTTGTTCCCAATTCTCCAATGTACTGGGTTCTGGCTCTTTTTCCTTCTGGCACTGCATTTCTGCCAGACGATGATTAAGTTCTTGCAATTCTTCCTGATTCTGAGAATTTTTTTGGCTAAGTTCTATATTTTCCAAATCCAACTGTTGGTTTTTGGCTCTTAATTCTGAAATCTAAAATTGAAATAAGTTTTAAAAACTGGCTTCCCCACTTCTGCTAAAAAACAGACTTAGAGACTAATTTCTTTTTCCTTCTCTATGTAGATGAAGTTTATCTGTGTGTGTATTTATATTAAAAACTGAAACAATACAAGCTCATTGTTACAAATTCAATCAATTTGGAAGTGTAAGAGACTTCCACCTACAGACGCATCCATTGCTCACAGCTGGATATGTATCTCTCCAGATCATTATTTGTGCATATACAAAACCTATTTACACATACAGATTCTTTCATTCCTCTTTTCAACAAAAATTTGGATCACTTCATACGTTTGGGCACCCTGATTTTCCCACTTATCACATCTTACAGACGCTCCTATTTCCAAGTCAGTGCATTAAGAAACCACCAAATGACATAATTTTTAATGGCTGTAGGGTATTCTACTATATCAAGACATTCCATAATGCATTTATCCATTCCCATATTGATAGACATGTAAGTTTATTATCATTTTTAAAATTTTAATTATGAACAAAAAGATCTTTTGGAAAATTCATTTACTCATTTTGTTTTTAGGATCCCATTTCTTGGAAGTGGGATTGCTGGTTTAGAAGGTATGTATAAACATGACAGTTTTCACAGATATTCCCAAAATATCTTCCTTACAATGCCACCAACTTAAAATCCTATCAACAATGTATGAGTATATTCATTTCTTCACACCCTTGCAAATACAAGATGTCAATCTTTCTGTAATTTTTGCTAATTTGATGGGTGAAAAATAGAAACTGATTTAATTTGCATTTCTTTAATCAATGATGCTAGCCATATTTTCAAATATATTTTCTGTAAAGTGACTTCATTTAGATTAAGAGTACAGAATATATTTTGGATGTAAACATTTTGCCTATTTCAAGTATTGAAAACACTCTTCCCAGTCTGTCCTTTGATTATTTTGGACAAATTCTTAAGGGCCTTTCCCTATATGATTATATAAATTGGGTGTTAAATGGCACAAACTATTTGAATCAATAACAATTCTGTGTCAAATAATGTACTAACTGGCATTCTATACCTATGAAATTTTGTCTGTAAGTTTCTGCTTTTTAATCACGATGAGGAAAGGGGAAGGAGCTAGCATTTATCAAATGAAGGAGATAACATTTTGTGAATCTCACTGCACCCAAGCAGTGAGATTGGCCTTTGAGACATCCTACTTATAAGACTGTGATCTTTCTACTTCTCCTCCAAACTACATGAGGGACAGAGCTAGTATTTCATAGGTGTAGTTTAATTATAAAGCTTGTATTAAGTATTTAACTTCTGTAAATAGTATACACATAGTTCCCCCAAGATTTGGAGTCTAGTTTACAGTTAGTATGAGATGAGTTTCCATTCTGAAACTCAGAAGTTTACCTTACCATCATTTGCTGTATGTTATTCTAGTAGTATGTTCTGTAAATCTGTAAATTTCAAATAAAAATAGAAAATTTCAGAATCAAGAAACAGTAGAAAATATTAAATATCTCCTCACCTGTTTCTTTAAATTTTCAGCCATCTTCTGAACTGTAGCTTTTTCCTTTTCTACAGTTTCTATTTTTTGCCTAAAGGACAATGAAAATATGATTTAAGAGTTAGGCTTTTGAAGTCAAAGTAAAATAAAATAGTTTTAGTTCTTGCAAAAACATCTTAAGAAAATTTAAGTGTATGTCTTACCAAATTTCTTCCTCAGATCCATTTAATTTTTCTAATTTCAGGTTAGAAATGCTATCTTCTTCACTTAAAGTAGTCATTTCATTTCTCAAAATAGAATTTTCCTCTTGAAGCTTCTCAGATTCATATCTGAAGTATAGAGATTTAAAACAAAGTTAGAAGGCAGTCATCTGACATCTTTGGAAAATACTTTCTAGTGACTTCCAATGAAACAAGTATTCCATGCCAGTAAAAAATAAAAATCTAAATTAGAAGTCTCTTAGTACTTGGAAATGAGGCTATGACATATTGACTCATTTCATTTAGGAAGTAAGAATTTCACTGAAATACATTAGGAAGGTGTGGCTGAGCAATTTGAGCCTGGAGATGGGACTCAAGAACCAGTGCCCACTCTGCTTGCTTATTTTTCCAATGACAAACATGCTGCTTTGAGCAAATGACTTAATTTATCTCACTCTCAAGTCCTACCTGCTATGAATAGACACAAGCCATATTACTAAACTATTAGCTTTTGTTTTAGACCCAGAGGGTACCCAGAGAAAAAAATTCACCACATAAATCAAAGGGCCACTCTGAAATATGTATACTAATGCTACATGTTTCAGCGCATTAGAACCTGATTTTTTAGAACTAAAAGTGATCTGAACCAAGAAGTGGAAAAACTCCATTCAAAATTAACTTCTTTTGTTTTAGATCATGAAGACATTTCAGATATGATGTAACATTTTATGAGTTCTTTTCCCCCAACCAAATTCACCAGAAGACTAATGCAATCACATTTTACAAAGTCAAGTGAGCAGTGGTTGAAATTGTTTCATTTTTATATTTATACTTCAAGCATATTTATTAGAATCTGGTGGCTCCTCAATAAAATTATATGTTCTAAGATAAATTTCCATTATTTACAGGATATCAGCATATACTTCAAGTGATATAAGTGAAAAACTATAAGCCACAAAACACAAAATGTTTCTATATTAGTATAAGAGGAAAGTTCTTGTCTACTGAGTTAATACTACTCAAAAGACATTCAATCTCATACAGTATGTTTCAGCAAAATAAGAAAGATAACTGCAAAAAAACACACTATCCATCCAAATGAAATAAGTGCTAGAGAAAAGTTAATGACTTGACATACACTGATGATGCATACGGTTAAACAGCAAAGACTCGCCATTATGAATTTTCACACCCCATATTAACATTTATTTCCTCTAGAGGAAAGGAGTGAATCCGAGGCAAGTTATTCTATTGTTAATACAACACAGAAGCAGAAGAAAGTCTAGAGTACTGCTTTCTTCTTGAAGACTAGCAGGTTAGTTTCTCTAGGCACAGCAAGCAGAAGTAGTTAGATTTGGTGACGTGCTCTGTGGAATTCCGTGACCATACATACATTACCTCAGTAGTTCCACTTTTCGCTGCATCTCACTGCACGTGTTTTGCAAGTCATGCATCATTGACTTCAGCTCTTCCTCCTTTTCTCCTTGAGAAGGTACATCTTTTTGCTTCACTAAGGTAGTGACTCTCTCTCTCAACTTCCTAGTCAGTTCCTGTAGCTTTTTTTTCTCCAGTTCTAACTCTGCTATTGTGGCCTGATGCTGAAAATGTTGGTCTTGAAAGCCTAAGAGGGCAGTATTTTCTTCCAGTTTAACCTGGTTCTGTATTCTTGGCTTTTCTTGATGTGTCTGAATTGCTCCCTGTAACCAGGTAACTTCATGTACTTTTACTTTTCCCAAGGTCTGTGTATTCCCCTGCTCATGATGCTGGTTTTCTTGTTTATGTTCTTCTATCATATGGTGTACATTCATTATCTTTGGCGCACACTCTTCCAGTGTCTGATTTAGTTCAGGTACTTTTTCATCAGTTTTGACTTCCAGGTTATCTAAATGGGCTTCCCATGATGAGAAGAAGTCACACTGCAGCACTGATCTTTCCTGAAGCTTCTCAATCTTTCCTTGAAGCCCTAAAACCAGATCATTCAGCTCCTCATTTTCTCTTTTGACCTCATCATAACTCTTTTCCAGACTAAGGAATGTTTCAGTCACTTCCTCAACTTTCTTTAGCTCATCCTGCAACCTGAAAACCTCCAAAGTGAGTTCTTTGTTATTTTTAAGGGCTTCATCATAACGTGTCTCCATCACTTTCAGCTCTTCCTGGAGACAGTCATTTTCTCTACTAGCATCTTCATATAACAACTTATACTTGGGAGAAGCCTCAGAGATTCTCTCAAGCATCTTTAGCTTCTTTTTTAGCACAGAAATATCAAAAAGCAGGTCTTGTTTCTTTTCAGAAGCTCGATCACAGTCTGCACGTAAGATCATCAGTTGTTCCTGAAGCTGACTGATCTGATTTCTTACGTCCCAGGTTTCAGTCCTGGTCTCTTCACTATTCTCAAGTTCGGAAAAACTTTCCATTGATGGTTCAGACTCCTCTATTTTGGCCTCCTGTCTCTGAACAGAGCTTATACCTTTGCTTTCCAGATCCTGGACCTCGTCGTCTCGCAGGTCACTTAGAACTCGCTGCATGGTCATACCCTCCACTTGCTTCATTCTGTTTTGCAGTAAAAATGGCTGTGCTTGTTCCACACAATTTCCAAAATCTTCATTAGCTGGCTCATCTAGACAAGAAGACATTAATGATCCTGGCTCTAATTTTTGCAGCCTCTGCTGCAACCTAGAAATTTCCGTAGCCATTTTCACATTTTCTTTCACTGCTTGTTCATGAGCTCTCTGCAGGCTTAGGAGGACATCTCCATTTTCTTCCAAAAGCTGCTCCCCTTGCTGAAGCAGGGACATGGCTCCATCTCCTTCTGCCTCCTTCCCCCGCAATGCCTGGCAGCCACTCTGAAGCTTGGAGAGAGGAGATGCCACCTGCTGCATATCCTTTATTTTATTCTGAAGCCTGGAGATTTCCATGTTCATGTCAGCCCTCTCCTGATCTGCTTTCTCACAGGTCACTCTGTGGATGCTCTCCATGGCCAAAAGCTTGGACATCATTTCCTGCCTTTCCCGCTCATGCTCCATTTCCAGTTTCTCAAGCTGCTGGCTAGCCAGAAGCTCTAAGGCCCCTGCCTGGCATAGGACCTGCTCGCAGTCCTTCAGCTCTCTTTCGTGATTGCTCTTCAGCTCAAGTATCTGGTCAGACAGCAGGCTTTGCTGACTTTGAGACACATTTCTTAGCTCTTCCAGGTCTTTGAGTAGCTGCTCTCTCTCAACTACCATACTGTTCAAATGTTCTGTGTATGTTTTCTCCAGCATCTCTCTCTCCTGGGACAGGACTAGAGAAGTTGCTTTCTCTCTTTGAAGAGCGTCTTTAAGCTGCTCCTGGGCTTCTGCACACTCCTGAGTGAGCTCATCCTTTTCAAACTCCCACTGGGATTTCTCTTCACCTTGTTGTTCCAGGAGGTCCTTCAGCTCTTGGCGGTAGTGCTCCTCCAGGCTTCGCAGAGCATCTTCACATCGTTCAGTGACTTTCTGGCAATCAGCCTGAAACTGGGCTTCTATCTGAGAGGCTCTTCTATTACACTCAGTTTCCATTTTTTCCCTAAATGTGGTCAACATACAGCATTACTGAAACTGCCACCAACTCCAGAAGCAAACAAAAAACATTTTCCCATGCATAGAAGAGGCTGCCAAGCAAACAATTTAAAAACTTTCTAAAAATGGTCTTCACACATTCGCGTGTGATTTATTTATACTGGGAAAGGATTTCATTTCTGTGAGATAGGACTGGCAGCCATAATTCATTTAAAAGATATACTTACCTCTCTCTGCATTTGGGTTGGGTGTGTGTGTGGAATTTAGGAACCAAATCCTTTGGCATACTCCAGGATGTACACATATACTGGATTTTTAACCAAAGATTTAACCTGATATTTCACATTAAATGATCAAATGCATATTAACCTAGCCCCTAACTTGGGAAATATATAAAATTCTTTCATTTAATTTAAGAATGCTTTGTATGACATTAGTCATATAAAACACACATATTAACAAATTCATTCTGTTTTTGCTTCTTACTTTTAATAAGGTAGCACTAAGTTAATCAGGGTGTGAAGTCATCATATCTATCTGGGATTTCATATAAGGAAGGTCAACACAAAGTGCTGTTTCATGACTCTTAGGAGGAAATGTAACTTTTCCCGGAATCCAGCTTATAAATAGGCTTTCACAGAAAACAAGAGGACTGAACCAGAAAGGAATGATATTTGGGATAATCTTTCCATTATCTGGAGCCTTATAAGATACCATAAGTATTGGTACAAGAAATACTTTGCTCCTTTTCTTTTAAAAAATAGTTCCAATAGCCCCAAGGTAGGCTTATGTCTAAATAAAGGCAAACAGGTTGAAAATTTTAATAAGAATCTACTTGGTCAATGTGACTAAGAGGCCTGTTAATTTCTCAAAGTCTCCTTAAATGACCTGAACTTCTGGTGCCCCCAAAAGACAGCACCCCAAGCTGTCTATTTCCCCTCATTTTCTTACCTTCCCTCTTGAAGTTCCCTTTGGTGCTTTTCTAAGAGCTCTTTTTGCAACTCCTCTTTCTCAAGAGTATGCTTCTCTACCAGGCTTTTCAGCTGCTCCTGGTGAAATTGCTCTAGTTCCTGAGTCAAATCTCTCACCTTCTCTTCTGTCCAGCCGCCATTTTGAACGAGTCCTTCCTTGTCTTGGTTAAAGCTTTCCTCCACCTGTTCCATCCGAGCCTCAAGCTCTACCTCATGTTCCAGTCGCAGCTTTTCCTGCAAACGAGCCTCTTCCTCATCAAACTTCACCTGCAGTTGTTTCTTCTCCTTCTCATGCCTGCAGGTAATCTCTTGTTGTGTCTCCTTTAGCACCACTGCCTGCTCCTGAAGTTCTGTAATTTCATTTTTAAGGTTAGCTATTTGTTTTTCCAAAGTGTGCATTTCATTCTCATACTTTTGCTTTATGTTCTCTTGCTCCTTTTCACAGGTGATCTTGGTTTCATCTAGCTGCTTTTCATAATGGTGCACCTAAAATCAGAAGGTGAAGCCGTCATGAGGTTATTTAACTGAAGGCCAAGGAAAGGAAGGTGATGGGAGCAGCAAGTACCTTTCTCCCTACAAGACATTCCTGTTTTCCCATTTGGTTTCATGTTAACTTAATTCAAAAACACTTTGAGTAAAATATATTTAAGTCAGGCATGGCTTAACTTTCTTTTAACTTGGTTAAATTTATTAGTTTCTAAACAATTCCATTAAGAATGGAGCAGACCTTCATATAGATACCATTTGTCTTCCCAAACATCTTTTCCAACTGCAATTTAGCATCTTAAAATACTTAATTAAATTCAAATATTTATTGAACACCTATCAGGCCCTCTTCAGGCCTCACTGGAGCACATAGTTAAGACATAGTCCTTGCCATCAAAGGAGAATACAGTCTAGATGTAGTGTGATAGTTAAGTTTATGTGTCAGTTTGGCCAGGTTATGGTGTCCAGTTGTTCAGTCAACAAAGCACTGTTCTGGTTGTAACTATGAGGGTATTTCATAGATTTAAATCATTCACCAGTTGATTGTATCTATGGCAGATTACATCTACAATGAACACAGGAGATTGCCTTCAGCAATGAGAGAAGTCTCATCCATTCAGGATGAGAATTGATGATTTCAATAGTCAGAAAGAAGCATTTCCATCTCTACTTCAGTCAGCCAGCTTCTCCTGGGGAATTCATTGAAACCTTCATCACCACCTGCCCTATGGAATTCAGACTTGCCAATCCTCAAGGTCCCATGAGCCAATTCCTTTAATAACTCTCATTATATATATGTATATCTATCTCCTGTCAGTTCTGTTTCCCTGAAGAACTCTGACATATTGTGGTACCAACGGTGGGGTTTGGCACGCCCATTATGTTATGTCAAATGTAAACAAGTATAATACAAGGCAGAATATAAAGTATAAAAAGTGTAGATAAAAGAAGTACAGTGTAACCCAGGGATTCAAAGGAAGGAAAAATTACCTTTATTTAGGGGAATACAGGAATGGCCTCATGGAAGAGGCAGCATTTGATAAAGACTATAAGGGGTCAGTAGCCTTTCAAGAAGTGGAGAAAGAGATGGTGTAATAGCATAAGCAAAGCTATGGAAGCAAAAGAGAACAGAGTCTGATAAAGGAACAAAGCAATGATGAGTGAGAAAACCAAAAATGTAAGTTGAGGCCACATGGTGAAAGGTTTTAAACTTCAAGGTTCAGGATTTGTACCTAATTTTGTTGGTAATGAATGCTATATTTTTGGGTTTTTGGTTTTAATTTAACATCTATTTAGGTGGTGGTTTAAATGTTAAGATGTTTTCTTAACAAGTTGGAAACAATGTTATGGGCTTCAAGCTTCAATCCCATGATGGCCGGAGCAGAAGATACATTTTGGAGAAACTCTCAAGAGGAAAAGACCTTACTTACACTTGGCCTATGAGACTAGCCTGAGGAAGTATATTCCAGGCATGCACCAGACACACAAGAGGAAATGCATAGAAAGTGCTGTCTATGAGAAAAAAGAATTGAGCATGTCCTACAGGCAAAAGCTTGTCTGAGCTCAAAGAAATTAGAGAACTGGATTAGTAAGAATGACTTACTTTATCTTCAAGCTCCAATCTTAGGCGACACAAGTCTCTGTGATGTTGTTCTTTCATCTGTTCGATGACCAACTCTGCCTCAATGCTCATATTCAATGGGTTGCATTCTTCAGATCCAAGCCCTGAAAACACATGGGACCCAATGATCCTGCAGCAGATTCTTTCAATAACACAATCTGGCATCTAAGGGCCATCCAATTTAACTAAGGAAAAAAATTCAGCCTAAATTAAACTAAGATGCAAGCTACCAGGAAACAACAGAAGCCAAGCGAAGTCTTTTCTGTTTTCAAGCATTAGGACAAACAAAAATAAAAGTAGGCAAACAGATCCTTCCATGTTCAAGCAGTGCACTAAACCTTAACAGAATCCCTCTTTTTGAATAGCAGTAGGGGGAAGTGAGGAAATTGCTGTTTGAAGGTGACTTCCTCCCAATGAAAATGCCACAGGATAAGGTAGTTTGTCAAACCAACCAGCTATTTATCTATCCAACACATGCTAAGTGACAAATTAGCAGAGGGGCATTGTGCCAGGAGAACAAATGGTCAGCACCCTTATTGCCATGCCTTGAGGAGTTAACTTCATGGGTCAAGATCTCCAACCCATCACTTAACATTACAGAAGACCCATCTTAATTTATCAGCTAAAATTAAAATAGGGCATAGATTAGGGATCTGGGTATAATCAGTTTTGTGGAAAAATTCTCAACTCATTCATTTACGTTCACCTCTGTAACTGCCCACGATGAAGACTGAAGTAGGACATTGGCTGAAAATGTGAAGCATAAGTTGGGGGCTGAGCTGGTCCACAAACGAAAAGATTACGTGTAATACTACATAGAAATACGTTAAGGCAGGAGGACCCAAAATCTGTGGAGGGACTCTTCTTGGGTATAATGTTCGACAGCGTGGACTAATGGTCTTGCTCAGAGCTTTCTCTGCATATAGCCTGGCATATTTCCAACTGAGAGGTGATACCTGGGCTGTGAGCCACCCCAAGATGGTGTAGTTTCAATGTGCCCAGGAGGAACACCCCACACTTGTCATTTGTGGAAAAGCTCAGAAAAGCTGCTGCAGTGTATCCTATCATCAGTCAGGCTCCAACCTTAGACTACAGTAAGTGAGTCAAGAATCACTGGAAAGGTCTTAAGGGCTCTTCCTTTCCCCTCCCCAATCCCTTGTTTATTCTAGAGTAACTAGCTGAGGGGAAGAAAAAACAATCCTTACAAGAAATCTGTACTCCTGTCCCAAGTAGCAGTGGAGGAAACTATTTGTAACAGAAAAATTGGTTAGGAACCCTATTCAGGGTTTCTGGAATTCAAACTCAATATACCCAAAGAAAGAGGCAGGATACCAGGAGGAAGAAAGCTGATGGTTAATGTAGGAAGGTTCCCAAACTTCTGTCCTTGCCACTCAAAGTCTTCTTCAAAGGCAAGAGTAACCAACTTTTATCCATCATATTTGCTGTTTTGCAGAGGCAATGCAGACATTTTTATGCACAGTCAACATAAGAAAGCCAGTTATGGATTCCATGGTTTCCAACTTGCCCACTCTCCAAAAGTGTCAAGATGACAAAATCATCTTTATACCAGTCAGGCACTCTCTTTGAAAGGAGAATTCAGCAATTGTTCCGTGTCTAAATTCTAATATTCCAAAGGCCTGTATTCTCAGATTTGTGTTTTTTTTTAAACAAAGCAAATATACCCTTGCAGTTTGACTTTCCCATTCCTTTTTTGATGCATATCAAAATCAGATAGAAACTGTCTCATAAAGACTTCAAGGGCAAACTAAAAACCAGGCCACAAGTGAAATAGCTTAAGAAAATAGTACTATCAAAGTTTTGCAATCTCACATTCATGCATGGTTCTAAAAGCAAAGGTCAAAGGCAGAGAATTTGAAAAGGTGGTATCTGAATATTTTTACCCTGGTCAGGTTCAATGCTACCACTGTTGATATCAAGCTCTTCTGACAGCGAGTTCTTCAAGGGAAGCCTGAGCATTTTGCCTTGTGCACGATATTCTTCTAGCTCCAACTGGAGTTCATCCACTTGGTCTTGTAACACCTGGGGTTGAAAACCAACACATCTTAGATGTGACACCAAAAGCACAAGCAACAAAGGAAAAAACAGATAATTTGGACATCATCAAAATGGAAAATTTTTGTGCTTCAAAGGACTCTTTGAGAAAGTAAAAAGACAATGCACAGAATGGGAAAAATTTTTGCAAATCATATATCTGATAAGGGACTTGTATCTAGAATATATAAAGAACTATTACAACTCAATAATAAAAGCAACCCAATTTAAAGGCATTTAAAGAAAACAGTCTCCATAATTAGAGCTAAACTTAATTGTAAAAGTGGCATAAACGTTTCATTTCTTTTCTCAAAATGTGCACACGTATTTGCTAAGAAGGCAGGCTGTGAGCAGCTACATAAAGAGGTGATTGTTTTCCTCATCTTGGCACAATTACAATTTTCATTTAAAAGGGTTTAGGACTTAGTTATTTATACTTACCTTATTAAAATAAGCAAGTGTTTGTGGTTTAAGAAAAAAAAATCTCAAGTGCCAAGCTTAGGAGAGTTACTTAAAAAAAAAGATTACTGTTATTTACAAGGATGTTTTTGTCTCTCTTGGTAGGAATTGGGAATGATTTAGCACCTAAAGACTTGAGTGGATTCTGCTTCATTTGCGTTTTGTAACTAAAGTAAAGGAACTTTAGTTCAGAAACAAACAAACAAATAACACCAGACAAAAGCAAATTACATCCACTTGGTGTGCAGTGATCAATTGGGAAAGGTTAACTCTGGAAAAACCACATCAACATGAGCACAGATTCCTCCACTTGAAATAAAACTATGTTTTCCTCTAAGCATTAGCAATTTCTGACCTAGATAAAGCAGACTTAAATGCAGTTTGCGTGATTCCAAACTAGTTCAGGATACCGAATAATAATGATATTAATAGCTAGCAATTGTGTAAGTGCATATGTTCCTGGCACTGTTCTAAGCCCTTTAGATATTTTCAGTATTGAATCTTCCCAGCAACCCTATTGGGTGGGAACTCTTATTTTTTGCCATCTTATAGATGAGGAATCGAGGTACACACAGATTAAGTGACTCGCTTAAGGTCACACAGATAGGCATTCTTCCACTTACTGAGCTCTCTTCAGTAACTTACCCTGCACTGCTGCTCATATTCATTTCTCATTTGTGTCAGCCTCTCTTCTTGCAAAAAGAATTCAGCACTGCTGGGATCAAGGTCACCAAACTAGAAAAGGAAAAGGTCAAAGCTGTCATTTTCCCCTAAGAGTCCTTCTTTGACCCATAACATGCCAAAGGCCCCAGTTTCTGACAGTCATCCAATCTGTTGAGCGTGAAATGAACATAAATCTTATGCAGAAAACCCATCAAATGGATGCGGGGGTGGGGGTGGGGGGACATACTAGAGTGATATATGCAACTAAAGGGGGAATTGTGCTTAGTGCCATGTGATGTTTTCCCTCCCAACAAATGCACTAAATCACATCCTGCAAAAATTCCAACTTCCTTAACAAATTCCTAAATGGGAATTTTCTCAGTGGCATTGCTTCTGCTCTTTTCAGTAACCTACACTTTGGGCTGTATATCAGGAAATGAGATTTAAACAGATTTACCTTTTCTGCTAACACATTTTCCAAATTTCTCTGTAGTTTGTTTGTCAGATTTTCATACTCTGCCAGTTTCTCTGCATTTTCCAGAAGTTCATGTTCTAGACGACTGTTTTCCTGAAGAAATTTGGGGAAATTAATGTTGTACCATTTTATATGAAGCATAAATCAGTGCTGTGGATTGAGGAAATGTGTCCATCTTGAACAGTTCTAGCAGGTTAGAGGACACAAAGGTAAATATAAAAATTGAAATCTATTTTATAACCCTAAAAGAATGTTCTTCCACATACTAGAAAAAATGTATGTCACTATTACAAGGTGTTAATAATAGAGTGGTATATGGGGAAAAAATACAACTAATGCTTTGGACTATAGTTAACAGTAATATTGTGATATTCTTTCATCAACTTTAACAAAGGTACCATGCCAATGATAAGTGTCAACAATAGCGGAGAATAAAGGATATGGGCTTTTCTTTATAGAGCAATGAAAATGTTCTCAAATTGATTGTGGTGATGAATGCACAACTCTGTGATCATACCAACAGCAACTGATTGTACACTTTGGATAGATTCTATGGTGTGTGAATAAAACTGTTTAAAAAATAAAAAAATAAAAACCTGTCTCCTCTTCTTTTTTTTCGATCCTGTAAAACTGTTGCTATCCAATATGGTAGCCACTAGCAGCCACATGTGGCTACTGAGCATTTAAAATATGTCTAGCACCAATTGAGATATGTTGTAAGTATAAAATATATACCAGATGATTTAGAAGAGTTAGTACAAAAAACATAAACTATCTCATTCATATTTTTTGTATATTTATTACATGTCAAAACGATAATGTTTTAAAACACTGGATTTGAAATTAATTTCATCTATTTCTTTTTTACCTTTTTAATGTGATTTCACAATTGAAATTACATATCTGGCTTGCATTATATTTCTATCAGACAGCATTGTGGTAGAATATTTAATGACATTGAAAAACATTCTCAGCATATTGTCAAATGAAAGAAAACTGGTTACAAAATACCTTGTTTCTTGTTCATTTGACAGCAAAAGAGAACTCCGAAAAACTATAAAAAGTAGAACAACTCTGAAGTCAATTTTCATTTAGTGACAGGATAGTTTGGTTTATGTTTAATTTACAAATTTATTTGATTTTGAAGATGTTAAGTGACACATATAAGTTGCTCATAATTTGTATATTTAAGTTATGATAATAAAATAACACATCAACTGGAAGGCCACAAAAGTTTTCTTTTTTCATTTAAAAAGGGTCTGTACAGTAAGTACTTTTTAGAATGATTTCCATTCACATTTGTTAAAGTAAATAAATATATAAAACCGTATAGACATGCTATTACTTTGACATATTTTCTATTCCAATGTTAAAGGCTGACTGGAGGAACATTATTTTCAAAGCACATTTTGCCAGAAGAATGTAGAGCCAGTGTATTTTAAATACATTCTGGTTCACACCCACATGCAGCAATATGGAGTGAAAAAGAATGTACTTGAAGCGTTAAAAAAAATATACTACCTTCCCTTCAAATGCCAATTCTACAACTCGAATCTTTCAAAGTATATCTAAATTTAGATGTCAAACAATAAGAAGCACTCTCTGTATACCAGGCACTGTGCTGGTACCCTGGAAACTGACTAATCAGATATCGTCCCAGCCCACAGGGGACATGCAACTAGGCGCAGGGAAGGAGATGTAGACACAGTTATCTATAATGCAGGAGAAAAAGCCCTATCTATCCTCTGGTAAGAAAGGGGAATAAAACAGTTGGTTCATTTGGCCATCAGTACTGGAGAGAGCAGTGAACAAGCAACAGGGTGTCCTGCTTGCTCAGGAGCTGGGAGCACGGATGGAAGGTGCTCTGGGGTTTGGATCATGGGCTGGGAGTTGCTGGCAGGAGCTGAGGTTAGAAAGGGCTCTCAGTGCTAACAAAGGGTAACAGCATGATTGCAACTGATCTTTAGGAAGGTCACTCCGGTGGCCAGATGGAGGTTGAAAAGATGGAAAAACAGAAGAAGGGAATGGTCAGGATGCACATTAGTCAGTTGAGAAATCACAATGAATTCTGAACCTCTCCCGAGACCTTGGTAATGGAGAGGAAGGAGGTAAGTCTGAGAGGCATTTCTGAGCATCACCAGGACTTAGAGACTGATTAACAATGAGGAGTGATTGTGACTGAGGAGTTTAGCTTCTCTGACTTATAGCGCATGCTGATGATGTAGATTAGGGAGAAAATTCAGGAGAGGAAGCAGTTTGGCAGTTAGGGAGAGAGAATTCCCTCAGTTTTCAACGTGTGAAGTTTCAGGAACCTTTCAGAATAGCAAAAATAGCAAACATCTTATATGGACTTACTACCTTCCCAACACTGTGTTTGTGTACGTACGTATGTATGTATGTATGTTTATATATATATATATATATATATATATATATATATATATATATATAGCATCTCATTTAATTCTCACATCAGACCTATGGGGTAGGCATCATTATATGCCCATTTTGTGCATTAGGAAGCAGGTTTGGGTAACTTGACAAAAGATTTACAGTAAGTGCGGTGCCCGTATTTGAACCAGGCAGCCTGACTTCAGAGCCCCCACCTTCACTCTCTAGACTATACTGTACCATATTATGTGGTGCCAGAATCCACTGAAGAGAAAGACCACTTCCTCTGTTGAGGCAGCAGGAGAGGAGAGGAGTTTGTGTGATGGTGCATATGATGGTTTGAAGCTGTATGTACCCCAGAAAAGATCATGTTCTTTTAATCCATTCCTGGGGGGGCAGACCTATTGTGGATGGGACCTTTCGATTAGTTATTTCAGTTGATGCATGCCCCAAGTGTGTCTTAATCCTCTCACTGGAGTCCTTTATAAGAGGATAAAACACATAGAGAAGCTTGAAGAAGAAAGCCTGAGAGAATCTGAGAGAGAAAAGGGCACAGAAACTCAGAAAGAAAGCTCCAGATATGGAGCAGCCAGAAGCTGAAAGCAAGGAAACCCCGGGAGAGAAGGACTAGCAGAGGCCACCATGTGCCTGGCCATGTGAGAGAAGAGCTAAGGATTACCAGTAGCCTTTCTTCAGGAAGAAGGTATTGTCCTGTTGATGCCCTGATCTGGACATTTTCATGGCCTGCGAACTGTAAACTTGTAAGTTAATAAATCCCCATTGTAAAAGCCAACCATTTCTAATACACTGCATTTCGTCAGCTTTAGCAAATTAAAGCAGTGCACATTTGGAGGCAGAAAGAAGCAAAGTGGATGGCCTCTGTGTGGCAGGAGGCAAGGCCATCTGCTGAGAATAAGGGGGCATAAAGGGCGATCTGAGGGGTGCCCTATAGCCTGGAACAGCAGTTGTGGGTAATGTGAGAATGCCAACCAGGTGCCAAACAGCCCTGAGGACCCAGTGCAACTTTAGAGGGAAAGGAGAGTCAAGCTGTTGGCAAACCAGAAGCCTGGATTCCCCGACATCCAGATCCTACCTGATACCCTGCTGAGTCTGGCTCATGGCCCAGCTGGGCAAACTTCAGGAAATCCTTAGAATGAGCCCAGGCAGACCCGCCCTCTTGAAAAGTTGTAGTTTCCCACATGGTGTTCCCAGCAGGGACGGAGACCACAGAACTAATTGGATTATTACCTTCAGAGAGAGGGCGAGGCGGTCCCGGATGTAGTTCTCTTCTGTTTTTGCCTTTTCAATTTCCTGCTCAAGTTCCAAACGCTGCTTGCCCACCTGTTGTAGGATCTGCTCTCTCTCCTTCCGTAGTTCATTCTTTAGAGATGCTATGCGTTCCTTGTACTCTTCATCCAGTTTCCTGTGAAGACAAAAGATAAACAAGCTGCCATCAAATCCCTTAAAGGTCTCTGAAGCTCCACAAGAAAAATGGACACTGAATCACAGAGATGGAAAGAAACCTTGAAAAAGTATCTAGTGTGCCCTGCTTTCCTTTAGACTTGTCCACACTTAAATCCCTCTAGTCAGGTGTGGCCAAACAGCAGGCAGGCAGAGTCCCTATGCTCTGTTCTGGCCCTGCAGCTGCAGAGGCCACGGGCCTGGGCCAGGGTGGTGGGAAGGGAAGGACCTCACCCATCCAGTCACACCTGAGGTTGTATTCGTTTCGCCGCTCTATGGCCGCGTGGTGATCGTCCACCTCTGAGGCCATTAGAGACTTGAGCTTCTCAGCCTTGTCCAGGTCTGACCGTAGCTTCTCTTTTTCTCTGACCACTTGATCGACTCGCTCTCTAGAATCAGAAATAAACTGAGTTAAAGGAAGACTGTTTCTAAGCAACAAGCAGACCCAAAAAAGGCTTTCATCTGGCTTGCTTCAATACAAAAATAAATCCAAGACAACCAAAACCCTCCAAAAAAAAAAAAGGGAAACGCATTCCATAGTTCCCTTCAAAAGCCTACACGCATATCTAGCTGTACCTCCTTTTGGTTTACGGAAGATTTATGCAGTACTTAGAGGATAGAAAATTAGCCATATTTGCAGAGAGAAGGGAAGATGTTTGTTGCAGGCATCTGAATGCCTTTCTGGACAAACAGGAACTGGAAAATAGCAGGTGAACCTTCTGCTCAACTCACAGCAAATGTCGGATCTCAGCCTTAAAGCTGGCTAGAGCTGCCTGGTGAATACTGTTCTTGGTGACCAAAAGTTCATTTTCAAGAGCCAGCGTCAATTCCGTCAAGTTGACATTCCCATCAAGGCTGAAATCCAAGGCCTAGAAATCAGAACCAGGCATAAGTTCAAGACAAGTACTATACCCTGAGAGCAGAAAACACAAAGGTTACACAAACTCAGACAAGTGAATTTATGGGCTAGAAATTAAATGATTACATTTCTTTAGTGATTGCTTAGGAACAATCTTCAATCCAGAACATAACTAAGAAACCATAACATGCTTATTTGCATGTTTTAAAAAAAATGCTATCTGGCACTGTAAATGAACACAGAGGTATAACTCTAAACTTCACCTACTGGAGATCAATGAAGAACATTTCTCCTGTCAATAATTTGGGGGTTATAAACATGGAAAGGAGTTTGCAACAGACTCCTGATTAAAAGGGGTTGGTAAAATTTGTCTCTTATCTCTTGTGAAAAGAAAAATCATAAGGAGAAAGCAAATCAAATCATAAAGATTCAAAAGAAACTGGAATTTTTCAATTCTTCCCTAATTTGTCGCTTTATTCTCATTCTAGCTGACACACCTTCAGGATCTCCTGGCTGTTTTCAATGCCCTCTTCCTGCCAGGTGTCGAGTATTCTTTCCACAGATGCATAGCCCATCCCATCATCCAGGCAGGAGAAGACCCGAAAGCCAATGCTGCTTGTCATCGCTGATGGGATGGTGGTACGTCGTCCACTCTCATCGAAAGACTGGAAGAATAAAGAATTTAGCAAGCTCAGCTTCACTTCAGGCATTTCAACAAGATGTTGGTCAAAGCAGAAATTGGTCAGACCAGACCATCAAGAGCAAAAAGCATATTTCCCTAACGTACACAGCTAGAAAAAGAAGCCCCGTTGGTCTCCCTTTCCCAAATGGGCCAAGAAGACAAAGCTTATCAAAAACAGTTGGTCTGATCAGGGAGCCCAGCATGGGACTGCCCACTGTACAGCCCCCTGGGCAGGTCCCTCCTGGCTCCTGCCGCAGAGGCTAGGGCCTTAGACCTTGTCTGCCTGGAAGGGGTTGATCCTGTGGGTGTAGGGCTCCAGCCAAAACACAGTGGGTGGCCATGGGCCCACTGGCCTGGACATGGGGTCTCAAAGGTGGCGCCTACCTGCCTGTGCCAAGCTGTACAATGTAGCCCTGGCAGCCAGGGCCCTCTCCCCCTCCTCACCCCCCAGGTGCCCCCACCCTGTACGTGCTTCTGCCCCAGTGATTCCTGCTGCAGAACCTGCGTGGTCTCGAAGCCATGCAGAGGTGTGCCTTTTCTCACACCTTGTCTCCCAAGTAATCTTTTTTAAGAAAGGAAAAAATGTAACACACCCCCCTCGCAACCATCCCTCCAAAAAACTTCACACAAGCCACAGTTGGTCTAATAAAGTCCCTTGACATAGATGAGGTGTGTCTCTACTTAACATCAGGTTTTGTCGGACCCAGAACTGACATTAAGAAGTATAATTAGTGGCCTTCCCCCTCTGCAATTTATGGTCATTTCTCCAACCCAACTTTTCCTTCCCAATGGTTTAGTCTGTCTTTCTTATTCTTCTTTTGCTTTCTCTCTCTCTTTCTCCTTTGTATTTTTCTTTAGACAACAAATTAATTCATTAGAAATTATTCAAATGGAATCTAACTTCTACCCACAAAGAAACCACTTCCTACTTATGTCTTACCTGCATGGAGAGGTGCCTTTTCAATTGTCTATATGGAGTAGATGCTGATGGTGTAAGGGATTTTCCATTTTTGAACAAACCATAGAAAAAATCTTCTACACTCATTGTACCATCTGGATCAAGATTATGGAAGACATCCTCAAGCATCTAGAAAAGGGTCACCACTTGTCTTAAATACATCACTCAAAATAACACAAAACCCAAAGAATACTTCTGGCCAATAGGAACCGGCACAACTGTCGATAATAGGACTCAAGAAAGACAATTACGTCCCTTCACTCTCATTGTCCTTTCTAATAATGACATATCCCTCCCCACATACAAAGTAAATAAAAGTCTATTTTCAACATCTTCATAATCTTATACAATTTAGCAATGAGCTCTTTTCTCTTTTACTCACACTCCTAAGAAAGGCAAATCTTTAGTGTTGTTATGCATTTTTTTTTACAAATTAAAAACTTATTTTTAAAATAGAAAAATACAGCTACCTAGTGTTGTTAAGATGAGAAATTAGACATTCATTAAGCCTTTATACTATGGTGATTCTAAGTGATATTTTCTTATATTGAATTTCTGAAATTGATATGTCAGCAGAGCAGAATTTGTCCTGGGACAGATTGCAATGATCTAAGAGTTTGGGTCTGAATCTCATTATTTGGGATTTAGAACCTTACTAGGAACAACATTGCATGCATTGGATTTTTATTTGCTTTCGTGCTTTAGCACAAGAGAAACAAAGATTGGGAGAGAAGGATTTTGCGTGTAAGCAATAGAGGGGTTCTAAGAGATGTAAAGAGAGGGGAATTTTGACTGGCTATTTTGCATCCTCTGACAGTAATCAAGCAGTCATCATCATATAATAGGGGATGGGGAGATGGGACCACAGCCCATGCAGATGCTTGCCTGGGAGGTGGTTTGCTTCCTAGCTCAACAGATGACATGGAAATGGGGACAGAGAAGCATGAATCACGGAAGCTACAAAACAAGGATGGAGGGAAAAGACATCCTACCAGAAGGCAGACTTCTTTTTGTTTCGGGGGCTAAATTTTTTCTCTAGGAACGAGCCACCAGGCTACAAAATGGAAAACTGGGGATCTATAAAATGCAGACTCTGATATAGTAAGTCTGAGGGGTGGTACCTGAGATTTTGCATTCTAATAAGCTCCCAGGTGATGTCCATGCCACTGAGTAGCAAGTGGATAGAATAAGCAACAAATTTTTGTTGCAGTAGAGCCCACAACTGTGCTCATTCTAAAGTAGGCCTAAATTATCTGGTACATAGTCTCAAATTTTCAGTATTAATTTCACAAATCTGGACTATTGCTAGGATTCCTATTATGTCACACTGTTGATTTTATTCCTCATGTAAGTGCCTGAAGCACTTCTTTTATCTCAAATAATTTTTCTAATTCACAGCCAACAGAGAACATCTGTCCCCATTCTTGCGTTTATACCACTTCCTTTGAAGAGTGTTTTTGGATACCCTGAGACAAGAAAACCATTTTAAAGAGTGGGAATCTTTGGGAGAAACAGAAGTTCCTAACAGAATCTTATGATCAAGTAAAAGGAACAGTATTTTGGGGCAATATTCTGAGAGTCCTAAAATCCCTTAGCTTCTCCGACTCATTCTTACCAACCAAGAGAACACTTTATTAGAGAAACAGGCTTTAAAGTCCATTAAACCAAAAGTTACAGTAAAATCCAGGTGCACTGATTGACATTAACATGGCAATATTTCGAGTATAACCTTAGATCCACACTGCGTGGCCTTGCAACCTTGGCCAAATCAATGCACAGCCTCCACACTGCCTGAACGGCAATCACCTGATCCATTCAAAGTGGTGGAGCAGGTGAGTCCTGCTGGTTATTTTAGATGAGGAAGTGGGCAAAGAGAGAACGAAGGGATGTGGATTCAGAAGAGGGTGGATGGGCAGGGTAGGGTTGAAAAGAACTGTGGTTAAATGGGCAACTAGGGTACCCACTGCAGTCTGTGCAGGAGCCTCATCTAGAACCCTGAGGAAATTCTTACCCCTCATGATACATACATGGCAGGTCTTTGGATGCTTGGTTTCCCAATGTATAAGTTGGCAAATAATGCACTAGAATGGGGATCACAAACCCAAATGCCCAGAGACAGTAGGAAGGTGATGCAAAGGAGGAAGGAGGATGGTTTTAAGACATTAGAAAGCCGTGAGTACTGGTGAGAGGAGCACACGTGTGCCAAACTACCTGATTTTTAGAAAACTCTCCTGATTTTTAAAAGTTTAGCAAGAAGCTCAATTTTTTTAAACACTGGGTGGACCAAATAAATAGCCTTTGAAGTGGATTTAGCTTCTAGTGCTCTAATTTGTCATTCCTGCCACATACTTGTCCTCCCTTCTGGAAGCAGAGAACTAGTCATAGCCATAAGATGGTGAATCTGGTTCCCCTTCATTAAAACAGCAAAAGGCAGCCATGGTCTTGCTTTCTGTATCTATACAATGAGGCACTGATTAAACCTAAAATGGCTTTCAGCCATAAAATTCTTGGATTCCACATTGTATGTTGATGAGATCATCTTGAACTTTCAGCTCCTCTGCAGTCTAGAGCTAGTAACACAAAGTACTGTGGTATTTCAAGATTTTTTTTAGAAGGAAAAAAACAAAGTAAAATCTAATATTCAATAAGTAATCCTTTATACCCATCCTCAGACCAGAGAAAAATAACTAAATGTGCTACTTCTTGCCCCGAGTTTTGTAAACTCTACCACAGGAGAAAATACAACTCACCACAAATGGCTAAAGTTTATATTCCAAGAATTGTTTCCAGATAAATAATCCACGTTTGTGCAATGTTTTTCAGCAAAAACAACCCAAGGTTCTGTATACTGCATTCATTTATAATTTAGGAGGAAGAATTTAATTTATGACTCAATAACCACCACTGAAAAATAAATCATCACCGAGCAATTAAAAAGGTAATCAAAGGGTGTATAACGGTCACTAATGCAAGGGAAAAGAAACAAAACTTTTCTGCAAGTCAGGCTATTTCATGATAATAAATTCCTTCTTGTTTAGGAAAATAACCCCACTTACCCTCTGAGCAAGCAGCCAGCAGGGTTTTAAATATCATGATCAAAGATTCCCAAGGCTCCACTCTACTAACCTCTAACTTTCTCCAGTCCTTATTTTCAACTTTTTGAAAGGCATATCTTGGGATTATTTCTATTCTTACATTTCACAGCTATTCATGCACCAAGTTCTGATTTTTCAGAAAATGTAAGGTTCAGAGTTTTACCAGCAAGAGTCTTTTAGGGGCTCCTTCAAGACTCTTCTTTGCTTCCTATGCTGCTCACATTAAGAATCAGAGATGATACTGAGATTTTCTCTCATCAGCCGGGCCCTCAAAAATACGGCCCCAGCGCAAATCTACAGAACTCCCTGCTTATCCTACCCCCAGGCTTTTCCCACATTTTGCTCTGTGAATGTCACCTCCACAAACAGCTCTGGCATCATGGCTCCTGAGCTAGTGTCTGATGGTTTCACGTGAGGTAACATGCTTCGCACAGTGAGGGGCACATAGTATTGTCTCAATAAGTGTCAGCTATTGTCATTTTTTCTTTATCATAATACAACACAAGCTCCTCAAAGGCTGAATCCTCATGGTTGACTGCCTGGAGGGCGGGGTGGGGTGGGTGGTAATAAAGAGAAAAAAAAAAATCCCTCTAACATGTTGCAGGAAGCCCCAAGAAGTCTGTTCCTAACCTGTGGCCAGCTGAGCCACTGTTATGATTATTACTCCCTGAACAAAAATATGCTGGAATGCGTTACCTCTCCGTCAACATCCTGCAAACCATACTGCTCACAGATGGAGGTCAGCTTCTTTCGATTCAGGTGGCCATCTCGGGTGATTCCCAGATCTTCACAAACCTCCTGCAGCTTCTCTTCTATCCAGTCTTGGGGAGGGGAAGACCCACTTTGTGAAGCATTCAAATCATCTGGGTTCCAGAATCTTAACTGGCCTGAAAGAAAGCATATATTGTGTTGCAAAGACGAGTGCAGAGAGAGAGGGGCCATTCTCAAAGAAAAATGTGCTTTTTGAAAATATGTAGGAAAAGAAAAAGACTATAAATGTCAATTCCATTTTTAATTGATCTTGAAGTTCAAATGAAGTGGAGCCATTGGTTCTTAGGCTACAATTAGTGCAAAATAGTAGTTTTTTGCTCACTGGCAGTCATACCTGTATAGGATATGTTTCACACAATGCTGCACAAGGTTCTGAGCTTATTTTATTCCAACTGAAAAAATGTCAAACTTGGCTTTAGTGCCTTCATCAAAGGAGGCTGGCTGAGAGCCATTCCGAAGAGCTTTATAAACCATGTCTGAACTATAGCTATCAGACTGTATTAGCCCTACTTTCTTCCCAGTGAAAAGTGAGAAGGGAACAATTTCATGATAAAAATCTAAAGATTAGCCTGCTCCCAAATCTTTATACACACAAATATTCTGACCTACAGAAACCAAACAACTCACCTTGAAAGAATAAATTGTTGCAAGCTGCAAGCTCTTATCAGTATATTAAGGACAAGTTCTGTTTAAAGACTTAAGGATCAAGATGCTTATTTAAACATTAAAACTGCTTATTTATCCTCTATTTGAAGTTCCTAATTCCACTGTGAACTGGGGGGAGCCTCTGTCAGCTGAACCACATTGCCACCTGGTGGCCATGTGTTCCAATGCTGCTTTAATACATCTAAAACTTGTCAAGGGAAAGTAAGACGTGTTTTAATAGGTCCCTATCTAGTTTAGGACTGTTCACAAATTAATCTGAAACTCGGTATAAGAGAGTAATGCACCCGTAAGTGGAATTCTACATCTTAGTTGCCATCTCATGCACAATGTTAAATGCTAGGATTTTAAAAGTAGGAGTTATCGACTGAGAATGATTTTTGGTTGCTGTTTTTAATGTTAATTCCCAGCTGTCCCCCAGCGTGCAAGGCCATTAGGAGGATGGCTAAGAGATGCAGAAGGTCAGGTGTGTGAGTGCCCTGTGAACGTTATCCCTTTCATCCCCGGTGGGCCCCTACACACACTCAGCTCTTACCTTCCGCTTCATACTCCTCACTGCGTTGAGTCTTCCAGTGCTAAAGAAGGCAAGAGAAAAAGATTAGTATGCTTAAGAACTTACTCAGGAAGAACTCCCCTAGCTTCCTCAAGCCCAGGTCACTCTGGCTGGGAAATCATTCATCAGGGTGAGTCACATGATCTCCCAGACACGCTGGGGCTTTCAGGCGGAGGGTTCTACTCAGCCAACCAGCCAATCAAGAGGAGACTCCTGAGATCCCCAGGGAGCCTTCTGCAGTATCTCACCAAGGACTCGCCCCTCACATTTGCAAGGTCACCTATTCAACAGCAAAGCCTAACGCAGCAAATAAAACCAAGCCAAGGCAGGGGAAAAAAAAAACAAACAAGCCAAAGCGAAAACCACAAGGGTTTGTACACGTGCATTTGTGAATGTGTTCTTTAATAAATGTTTATTGAGTGCTCACTTTTGTGCTAGGTATAGTACCAGAACTTGGGAATACAACTATGAGCAGGACAAACTAGGTTCCTGCCCTTAGGAGGTTTATATGCTAATGAAGACATTCAGTCAAGACAACAGGAAGTATTATCTTCGCCTGTATTAAGTGTTATGATGGGGAAGTCCCTGCTTAAAGCATACCTAAAAGACTTCGGATTTCAGGGTAGGTTTCCTGGAAGAAACAATGTCTAAACTGAGACCTGAAGGATAAGCTGGAGGCAGCCGGGTGAAAAGAAGGGAGCGGCTATTATTGAAGCAAGGAGGAAGAATGAGCTTAGTGTTTTGGGGGAGAGTGAGGAGACAGAAATGCATTCCAAAACAGGTAGGCTAGGAAGTTTAAGATAAATAACATATACATTACCAATAACTTAAATTAAAGTAGTGACATTTATCTGAATGGGACCCTTTTGCCTACTTATCACACTACTGTACAACGGCGTCTTTTCCAAGGTCACAGAATACAGTGACAGTTTGCGTAGTGCACAGGGCACCCAGCCAAAGGCACAAGCCAGGACCAGAATCCAGCCCTTGCTCCACTTGCCAAGCCAGAAACCCATGGTTATGGGTCTGCTTTCAACCAGGCAGAAGGGCATCTTTCTCCTAATTCACACAAAGACAACAAGTAGGTCATCAGAGCCTTGGCCTCTCCAGTGAGCTGCCTAATCACTCCTTTGGGGCAGTTCTACAATCAGGGCAGAAACCCTGCTGGAAACGGTGAATCTCCCTTCTCTGCTCTCTTAGCAAAGATCCAACTTTATGAATGACAGATACCTTTGATAACAAATAACCCACCCATTCTCTGGAATGACTAACTAGAGGGAAGAGGTCATGGATATGAGAGGATCCTGTACAGGAATAGCGCATTTCCTAGAACTTGAATTCCTCGTAGCAGACAGTGTGTCACTTGAAATTCTTAAATAGATTAAACATTGTCTTTTAGTACCTTGTTCAACTTGACATGAGTTGAAGTTCTTTCAAGCAATCTAAACACCTCTGCTCTGTTCTTCTCCACACTCACTTGCGTATGTTCTCTCCCCTTAAAATGAGGGACAATCGTCTACCATGATTTCACATTTCTACATTTTAATTAGAAAGATACTTAAGATGGCACCCATTCAGAGTTCACCAAATTTTGCCACACTAAACTGAAACCCCCAAATGGCAATGCTGAGATGAAAAATTTACTTGCCACACAAGACACCAAAAGGTGATAACTCAAAATATGCAAGTTCAATACAACCATTCAAATTACAACTGAAAGGCATTAGTATACACGGTGTCCATGGAAAACAGATTAGGGCACAATGTGATTTCTAATTGCTTATGTGTTTGTGATTTTATCAGCTTACTCAGCTCACACATCTCTATAAAGGCACATCTCTAAATTGGTGGATTGATGGGGAGTGGTGGGGATGGGGAGGGAGTGGTGGAGTAAATAATGCTCCGTGGATTCTCTCACATTGTTGTTTCTGAGATCAATTCAACTGTTTTATTTTAAAAAATTTTAAATCAGTAAGACCTCCCTGTCCCTCCACATTTATTTACTCATCCAACAGAGCAAAGATTTAAATGATCATACCATTTTGGCATCCAGAATTGTGAAAATTCATTATTCAGCATTTAAGTTGATGACATACTAAAATTAAACCCATTAAATCAATTTAAAACAAATAAAATAGCTTTGTTACGATCCAAAAATCATTCATCAAAATAAAACCTACCGGGAACTAGCAGTAGAGAGCAATTAAGGAAGGGGGAACAATAATCCAGGAAGAACAGATAAGCTATTTAACGTTCTGGGGATGCCCAGAAATGACTATGGTCTGTTAATTTCTGATGGTTGTAGTAGGAACAAGTTCACTGAAATGTTGCTATATTATGTAACTTTCTTGGGGTAAAGTAGGAACATGTTGGAAGTTAAGCAGTTATCTTAGGTTAGTTGTCTTTTTCTTACTCCCTTGCTATGGTCTCTTTGAAATGCTCTTTTATTGTATGTTTGTTTTCTTTTTAACTTTTTTTTTTCATACAGGTGATTTGAAAAAAGAAGGGAAAGTTAAATTAAAAAAAAAAAAAAAAAAAAAAAAACAAAAAAGACAAACAAGGTAAAAAAAAAAAAAAAAAAAGATGTAGTGCCCCCTTGAGGAGCCTGTGGAGAATGCAGGGGTATTCGCCTACCCCACCTCCATGGTTGCTAACATGACCACAGACATAGGGGACTGGTGGTTTGATGGGTTGAGCCCTCTACCATAAGTTTTACCCTTGGGAAGACGGTTGCTGCAAAGGAGAGGCTAGGCCTCCCTGTATTTGTGCCTAAGAGTCTCCTCCTGAATGCCTCTTTGTTGCTCAGATGTGGCCCTCTCTCTCTGGCTAAGCCAACTTGAAAGGTGAAATCACTGCCCTCCCCCCTACGTGGGATCAGACACCCAGGGAAGTGAATCTCCCTGGCAACGTGGAATATGACTCCCAGGGAGGAATGTAGACCTGGCACCGTGGGACGGAGAACATGTTCTTGACCAAAAGGGGGATGTGAAAGGAAATGAAATAAGCTTCAGTGGCAGAGAGATTCCAAAAGGAGCCGAGAGGTCACTCTGGAGGGCACTCTTATGCACACTTTAGACAACCCTTTTTAGGTTCTAAAGAATTGGGGTAGCTGGTGGTGGATACCTGAAACTATCAAACTACAACCCAGAACCCATGAATCTCGAAGACAGTTGTATAAAAATGTAGCTTATGAGGGGTGACAATGGGATTGGGAAAGCCATAAGGACCAAACACCACTTTGTCTAGTTTATGGATGGATGTGTAGAAAAGTAGGGGAGGGAAACAGACAGACAAAGGTACCCAGTGTTCTTTTTTACTTCAATTGCTCTTTTTCACTCTAATTATTATTCTTGTTATTTTTGTGTGTGTGCTAATGAAGGTGTCAGGGATTGATTTAGGTGATGAATGTACAACTATGTAATGGTACTGTAAACAATCGAAAGTACAATTTGTTTTGTATGACTGCGTGGTATGTGAATATATCTCAATAAAATGATGATTTAAAAAAAAAAAAAAAAAATAAAAAAAAAATAAAACCTACCAAATTAGAAGCAGGGGACAATTTCTAACAGCACAAACTAATGGGAGAAATAGCAGGAGAACATGTATCACAGGACCCAAACACTAAAGAGAGCACCAGCTGCTGCATTTGTTGTAAAAAATGCACTACACACATGTAATTTCAGAAAACCCTCGGTTAACAACTCATAAAGCAGCAAAGTATGTATCAGGCTGCATAAAAGTTCATTTCTTATATTTGCTTACTCAGTTCTCAATTCATTTTAAATAGTGAGCAATTAATTTAAAGAAGGAAGACACTCCATAAGACTGTTTCCATTGTCTTGTTGAGTCTTATGGGACGGTGCATTTTCCTGATTATACTCACAGGACAGTATTTCTCTGCTATCCTTTTTCCCCGAATTCTCACCCCTAACTGATAGAGATTGAGCGTGGAGGTTATAGCACAGACTTGGGAGCCAGACTACCTGGCTATAAATTCTGGCTTACTTACTAGGTTGGGCCTGAGCAAGTTCCTTAACCTCTTTTGCTTTACTTTCTCCATCTATAAAATGGGAATAGAGTAGTACGAATTTCATAAAGTTGCAATAAATTGCTTAGACTTGGGCCTGGCACATAATAAGCACTATAAAAATTTATTTTTATTGGACATGTATTATATAACACATATTCATTTCCTATTTAAAGAATTTTTTTCATTACCATGTTAAAACTTAAAGCATAAATCTGGTTAGACCTGGGGAGGTATCACTCATTCATATAAATGTGTAAGAAAGATCCCAAGTCTCCAGCACATTGCAAAGAACACAAACAATCTTTATATATGAAGCAATATAAACAAATATGGGGGAAGGTTCATCTCTATAGCAATAAACGAAGTATAAATTAGAACCAAGGAATCATTTTCTTCCCATTAAATTGGCAAATTAGCAAAATACTTAGAATACCACTCCTCCTACCATTAGATTATGATTTAAAATAGAACTGTTCATGTGTTACTAGTATTGATGCGAATTAATATGACCCTTTTAGTAAAGAAAATGGCCTTATGTATAAAAGCCATAAAAATGTTCATAGTCTACTCAATAACTTGATTTCCAAAGGCAATAAAATCAAAGAAAGAAAACAAGCTATAGGCATAAATATAGGGATTGTAGCACTTTTGTAATAAAATACTGAAAACAATTTAAATGTTCAACAATAGGGCATAAAGTATAATGGTACATTATAATGTAGTCATTAAAAGTGTAATTATTATAAACTATGAAGGAACACGGAAAAACATCTTATGAAATGTTAAATGAAAGACCATAACATAAATGCTATCTACACTATGAATTCTGCTGGCCCCAATGGCAAACATATTTATACAATTAGACAAAGACTGGAAGGAAGTAGAGATTACAAAAGGATACATTTTGATCCAGGGCTTTGAAAAACAGTTTTATTTCTTTTACTGTTGTAAATGTTGCTTGTGTAATATAAACAGGTACAACTTGCAATATTTCTTTTGCACATCGGCCCTCAGATTTTCAATAATTTAATTTTATGTGACCCAGGGGAGGGAAGGGAGGTTGTTCTCTCCCATTCTAATGTCCTCCTGCACTGGGGCATGGATGGAGAAAGCTTGGTGGAAAGCCCAGGTGCTGCTGGGGCAGGTGAATCCTGCTGATGCCAAGGCCTCCAAAGCTTAGCGGAGCCTGGAATGACCAGGGACACTGGTCTGAGACCTGCCTTGGAGACTAAGACCATCCCTAAGAGTCAATCTCGAGACAGCCCAACCCAGAAGCATCAGGTATGGTGCAGCCTTCTAAACCCCAGGCAGCGCACACAGCTTAAGTGAGTTCACACAAGTGGGGGTGGTGGGGTAAGAGGTAACTTAACCATGTCAAAAAATCTCCAGAGGTAACAATTTCCCAAGCATTTCTCTAGTGACAGTTTGTAAGAAGCAGAGACCCAGCTGGGACCAGCCCTCCTAAACCAATAAGCAAGCTCACACTAATGATGACACTTTCATTCCAAGACCATCTCAATTTGAGATTGAGTTTACCACCCAGATAGGGGCTATGCTTCTCCCCAGTCTCCTCCAAGGATCTGTTCTTTAATAATAGGGAGCCAAGCACATGGCAGCTGAACATAGGTTTTTAAATCGAAACGGGAAAGGGAGGGGGCGGGGGACAGGATATTCAGTTTATTCACAGCTCATTTATTTTCATTCTGACTGCCTGGAGCAGTAGTTCCAATTAAAAAGCAAGGGAAGGGAAGGAGAGGCAGGTTAGGAGATTGAGGGGATTAGATCATTTGGCTCTGGTTCTGTGAAACCAATAAAAGGAGGCATCATTCTGGAACAGGGTCATTTAATTGCTGCTGGATTGCCCAGCTCAGTGAAAGCCTGGCAGGTGGCCTCTAGACACAGATCAACCACCAGGAGCCCTGGAAGAGAGATAATCAGGAAAATCTTTGGAAAAGCGAGGAAGGAAGGAGGAACAATTGCTGGAGGGTTCTTGATAATTAAATAATGAGAAAGAATTTTTCATTTCTTCCCTTGAAATCTTATGTAGCCTTTCACTGCAGGAAGAATAGATAATAAACTAAAACCCCAGTTCATTCTATGGGACTTCAGCAACTCCAGACTCTGGAGGCAAAATCGTAGGGTGGTAAAAAACACAAGGGTTTTGCAGAGTGGCTGCCACTTTATGTTACCCTTGATACCTTACTTCATCTGCAAAGTGGAGATGATATGCCTACTCATCTAATGGGGCATGTGCTTGGCTCTTAGGAAATGTAAGAAATTATTATTTCAGCCAGAACCACAGTGTGGGCTAAGGGTTTGGATTTCTGGAGCTGACTTCCTGAATTCAATTTCAGCTCCACCACTTACTGTTTGTGTGGCTTTGGGCAAATCACCTAATCTCTTTGTGCTCAGTTTCCTCATGGGTACCTGAATAGTACTAGTAGTAGTAGTAGTAATAATAATAATAATTGTACCTACCTCCCAGGGTGTGTATAATATATTTGTAAAGCACTTGAAACAGGGCTAGCCACAAACTAAGCACTAAATGTTTGTGAAATAAATAACAGTTACAATTAATCCAGAAAACAGTCCAGTGCCAGTTGTAAGAACAAACCTGGAAGAGACTCCTATAAACTACAGCTTTGAGCATGATGGCTGTGATGAAGGAATCAACTTCTGATTCAAGTTAGGAGCAGGGTAAGTGTCCCTGGGCAGCCACAGCTGGCAGGGGCTCCCCCAGGCTTCCTCATTATCATACCCAGAGCGTTGGCCAACAGCCCGGTTAAGGGCAGACAGAGGGGAGGGGGTCAGAGGTAGCCTGGCACCAAAATGGCTGCTATAGAAGGCAGCCCCCACCCTCTCAGGCAGACAAAGGGGGGCCCGGGCATCCCAACGTCAGGCTGGCCGTTGTGGCGGGTGCTCGGTGCCCAGGTTGTCCTACAGCTGGAGGGTGTCCCGCACGCGCCGGCCCCGCGCAGGCTGCACTGCTTTCAGGAATGCATTCTTTGAGGGGACATCTGCTTCGCTGGACTACAGAGCAGATGGCCGGAGCCCCTCGGATCCGGGCTTGCAGCCTGGAGGCTGGGCCAGCATATGCAGCCCATGGGCCTGGCGGGGCCCCTACCCACAATAAGTGCAGCCTCCACCCCCACCAGCCATCTGCTCCAGCGCAGACCTTTGTGCCCCACAGAAAGTACAGCTAATTAAAACGATTATGGGGGCACACCCAGGGCTATTCTTTCCCAGCAGAGGTTGCTGAGCTGATTTCCGTGGCCTTGGAGCATGAAGCAGATTTTCTTTTTTTGAAAGGGGGAAAGCCTTGGTGAGGCCGGAGAGAAGACGAAGGAAATATACTGGAATAATAAAGCTCCACCAAACAAACTGAGCTATACTGTCCATTTTAAAAAAGCAGTACACTTTGCTAAGCAAGGAAGTCTCCAAAGAAAAACAGAAATCAGTTTAAGGAAAACACTCAGATCAAAACTTCAGTATTTTTATAAACACTGTATCCATGGTATATTTCACTAACAGTCCTAAATATTATGAAGCCCATGCTCTGAGCTGGGTACAGGAAGGTATGTGTGCCCAGCAGGGCTGGCTATTGCTTCTGCAGGGGACAAACTTCCGTGGACTGCAGTTCATTTCCCAGATATTCCGCCCTCCAGGCAAACCAGGCAATGGACACCTGATCCCAGAGCACTTCATTCCGAATCCAGTGACAAGCTGCTCAGTTACTTCACTGTCACTAGAATGCAAATCCATTTCTTTATCTTTAAAAGCAATTAAAAGCTACAAGTGTTGGGGAGGATAGCAATTAATGTATGGTTTTTAAATGCACACACATTTAGATGAGTCCTGCTACTCTGCTAAAAAGCCTTTAGTACTGTTAGTGTGAGGAAATGTTCAATTTAAAGGAGTTTGAGCTTTAAGCCTCTTCTACCAAAGGTTGGGAACTGGCTTTGGGTCACTGGATTTTAAAGTCCTTAAAGGAAAGGGATTTTCCTCATGTTATCTTGTTCATCAGTTTCTCAACAAATATCTGTTGATTAACCTAGTATATTACTGCTTTTCTACCTGGAAAATATTTAATGGTATAATTGGAAAATGTTACTACTATCATTACAATTAACTCAATTTTTGATTACTTGTCTGTTTTATTTTCTAGTTGACTTTCTGACTACATCAGGAATTGCTGACCTAGAGGCTGGACTCTGAGGAAATCTGCCCCTGGATCAAGTCAGGAAGATTTATCAGGATACCAAAGCCTCAAAGTATGAAATCATCTGTGTTATAATGAGACATCTTATTAATTTTGAAGGGGCTTCTTTATATCACTTGAAAGTGATCTACAATTGCATCTTGACTGAGTGTTGCATTTCTGGGAATAGTCAGATAACCTTATAAAATTTAAGAAATATAAAGGGAAACAGTGGAATTCCATTAAAAAAAAAAATCTGTCCTGCTGATGTCTTATCTATTGAGGGAAATAAATGGCATTGCTAATGAAATTGCTTTCTTTTTCAAAATCAAAGACTGGAACAAAAAGTGTAATGGGGCAGTAATAGGAAGAGAGGTACATTTCAATGACAAAAGATCTTAGCAGAACTTCTGTCAATTATTAAGAAGTTTGCTCTAGAATTAAATATTGACTCTATACAATGCAAATGAATAATTCACAAAGTTTAACTGCAAAGTTATACATATATGAAAATGAGCATAAGGGGAAGATAAGTCAGTTACACTTCTTGAAAAACTGATTTTGTAATAAAATCAATTTTGTTGTGGCTGTTTCATTTTTTTTAAATGATATGATGGGTATTTAATTCTTCAGAAAACTATATTTTTCTGGACTAATTACAACAATAAAGAATGTGTGCTTAAAGCATCATGTTTTGTAATAAGCCCAAAATTGTCAGTTTGACTTTTGTGTTTTAAGTGTTCTTATTACTAATGTTGGAAAGACTCCACAGGCTGCCTGTTTTTTTGTTGTTGTTGTTTTTTCCTTTCTTTTTCTGTATTTCCCAAATAACAATAAACTAACCCCTTGGTACTGTATATAGTATACTGCAATAGTTTCACAAAGTTAGTTCAAAGTCATTTTTGCCCTGAGGATTTCAAAGCTTGAAGAATGGATTTTTAGCATAAAATACTAAAAATTTAACCAAAATATCATTTGAGTTGAAGTTTAATAACAATACCACTATATATACTATCAACAACTGCACTATATAATCAATCCTATGAGGTTTTTGCTTGCTTTTCATATCACCGTGATTAAGGACAAAAATAATGTTGATGTACACATACCATATACTGTTCTACAATCTACACATTGGTGCATATACATACATACAACTATAAATATCTACAAATACATCACTGGCAGGTGACAGAAAGCATTTTCTTTGACATCTGACATGCTATCTGTATGAATAGTGTCCAAAAGCCTGCAACACTACACATACTCACATAAATTACAAAGAATGAGCCAAAGAGATTTAAGGAGCCCTATTGTCTATACAATCACTTAACTTGCAATATCTTCTTGCTGTTGCATTCAAGTCAACAAACTGTCATGCATATTCAAGTATTTACTGACATTCTCTCTGCATGCAATGGGCCAACTGTTGTCCTGGGCAGAAGGCTGCCCACTTGGGTTCTGGATACTGTAGGTACAAAAGGAGACTGACTTTGGACTTCAGTCCTCTTTTTAAGAGTGAGAGCCTGAAAAGGAACCTGAGAGAAGCAGTAATAGAGCACCTCTCTCTCACTTGTTCAGATTATCTAGTGATGAATTATTGGTTTCTAAAGTCCTCTGGATGACTCAATGGTGCAAGATATCAAAAGATGGGTGGAGAGACATCTGCTGACCCTGGGCAGATAAGTAGTCTGGTCTGGGAGAAGGGACAGCCAGAAAGTTTTGGAGCAAGGTAGGCCCAGAGCCTCATCTACCTACAAAGATGACTGATCTTTTTCTGTAAGAATGCTCTGTAAGAAAAGCAGATACTATTAAGCCCAAAGTAGCACTATTATTCATAAACTAAACTGTACCTTTTACCAGTCGTCAAACACTTTGGTTGTTTTAAGTGCTAGTTTACAACTGAAAAAATTTCTCTCATTTGAGAAATGAAGGGGATAACTCAGTGCTGAAGTTAAGGAAGGGAGCTACCAACCTGGCTTAACTGATGACTACAAGGGAAAATGCCAAAGGATTTCAAATTCTATCAGCAACCATCTATACCCAAGAAGGTCTTGACAGTAAGACAATGGAGAAATTTCCTTAAGATCAATTTTCTTCCATTTGTCTATGATGAGGGAAAAGGGCAGAGAAGAGATATAGCTCAATGGCCAAAAGAGCCCTCTGCCCTATCCAAGAACATCTTCCCTGGATATTTATATGATAGAGCATTAGGCAAGGGATAGCAGAAAACTATCTGTAATTTTGTGCTTAGATAGCCAAGAGCCTCCTTCCCCTACCTCAGAAGTTCTGTGGTTTGACCACAGGGTAGAAAACAAATTTAAGACACGAATCTAATTTGGCCATGGAAAGCCAGCCAGATTTTCCTTTTCCAGAATGAATTCCCTCATGTCACGTCTGTCTAGGAAACAGTCCTTGTCTTCTGGATTAGGGTAACAGTCTCAGAAACACAGTAAGTCTCATAAATGGCATAGTCACTTCCTATCCTCTCTACCTACGAGTAAAAGAAAAGATTACAGATAATCTAGGAACTACATTTCTAGCAGAGGATTCTTCCACATGTTGTTTTTACTGAGATTAATCAAAATGGACAGAAGTATTTCTTGGTTTAATTAGACACTGCTAAGAGCTAACAAAATAATTTTTCAAAATTTTTGTTTAGTTTTTAAACAATCACCACCACTCATCCCATGTCCATAGTCCCAACACAAAGACTTGGTTTGTTTTTCTATTCTTGGGCTACAATAGCAATAGGCTTTAACTTTTCTCTCATGTTCTCAAACTGCAACGTGAAAGCCAACGGTTTTGGCTTACACTACAATTGTTTACAGTTGAAGAAATAATTGTTTAGCGTCCCTGGCTCTTGATAAGAATCTTATTAAACCTGATTTATTCCCTGCAGAGGAAAACAGTTAACAAGGTGTCCCCTGTTTTCAACGAGGGCAGAAAGCAAAGTGGCATTGCCCCAATTGTATTAATTGTATAACCTTTCCTACCAGGTCTGAGAATAGAGGAGAGAATTGAGAATTAGGGATTTTGTTTTGTTTTGTTTTGTTTTTGTTTTTGTTTTTTTTTCCTCTCCAAAAGAAACATGAGCATAAAACTCAAGGACAGTGTGAACACAGCTGGGGGAGATGCATGGGGTGTTGGGCTTCCCCACCTCAATGGTTGCTGATGTGCTCACAGACATTGGGGACTGGTGGTTTGATGGGCTGAGCCCTCAATCACGGGACTTGCCCTTGGGAAGATAGTTACTGCAAAGGAGAGGCTAGGCCTGCTTATAATTGTGCCTAAGTGTCTCCTCCTGAATGCCTCTTTGTTGCTCAGATGTGGCCCTCTCTCTCTAGCTAAGCCAACTTGGCAGATGAAATCACTGCCCTCTCCCTACATGGGATCTGACACCCAGGGGTGTAAATACCCCTGGCAATGCGGAATATGACTCCTGGGGAGGAATCTGGACCTGGCATCGTGGGATGGAGAACATCTTCTTGACCAAAAGAGGGATGTGAAAGGAAATGAAATAAGCTTCGGTGGCAGAGAGATTCCAAAAGGAGCCCAGAGGTCACTCTGGTGAGCACTCTTACACATACTACACTTTTTTTTTTTTTTTAAATCTTCATTTTATTGAGACATAGTCACATACCAAGCAGTCATACAAAACAAATTGTACATTCGATTGTTCACAATACCATTACATAGTTGTACATTCATCACCTAAATCAATCCTTAACACCTTCATAAGCACACACACAAAAATAACAAGAATAATAACTAAAATAAAAAAGAGCAATTGAATTAAAAAGAACACTGGGTACCTTTGCCTGTTTGTTTGTTTGTTCGTTTGTTTCCTTCCCCTATTTTTCTGCTCATCCATCCATAAACTAGACAAAGGGGAGTGTGGTCTTTATGGCTTTCCCAATCCCATTGTCACCCCTCATAAGCTGCAGTTTTATACAATTGTCTTCGAAATTCATGGGTTCTGGGTTGTAGTTTGATAGTTTCAGGTATCTACCACCAGCTACCCCAATTCTTTAGAACCTAAAAAGGGTTGTCTATATTGTGCGTAAGAGTGCCCACCAGAGTGACCTCTCGGCTCCTTTTGGACTTTCTCTGCCACTGAAGCTTATTTCATTTCCTTTCACATCCCCCTTTTGGTCAAGAAGATATTCTCTATCCCACGATACTGGGTCTGCATTCCTCCCCGGGAGTCACATTCCACGTTGCCAGAGCATACTACACTTTTTAGGTTCTAATGAATTGGAACAGCTAGTAGTAAATACCTGAAACTATCAAACTACAGCCCAGAACCCTTGAATCTTGGACAACTGTATAAAAATGTAGCTTATGAGGGGTGACAATGTGATTGGGAAAGCCATGTGGATCACACTCCCCTTTGTCCAGTGTATGGATGGATGAGCAGAAAAACGGGGGCAAAAAAAAAAAAAACAAAAAAAAAAAACCCAGTGATCTTTTTTACTTTAATTGTTCTTTTTCACTTTAATTTTTATTCTTATTACTTTTGTGTGTGTGGTAATGAAAACGTTCAAAAATTAATTTTGGTGATGGACGCACAACCATATGGTGGTACTGTGAACAACTGATTGTATGCTTCGTATGACTGTATGGTATGTGAATATATCTCAATAAAATTGAATTATTTAAAACAAAAAACAAGAAACTCAAGGTCAGTTCAGCAGCCATTACATAAAAAAGGGGGAAAATCACTTCTCCAAACCTAAAAACACACTTCTGTTTATTCACTAAGCAAAGTAACGACAACCAAAACTTACTCACTGATCAAACCTTAGGTTGAATCCAGAATGTGCTGTTTGTTAGTCTGGATTAATTCAGGATGGAAAGTCCAACTGAACTGCCTCGAGTGAAAACGATCCCATGAAAAAAGAAAAAGCACCACTTTTCTTTTAATACCACCCTAGGTGAAAGGTCAGACTCCCCAGGGATCCATTTGCCAGATAAACACACTATACTGGAAAGGCGAATGCCCATTTCAGTTTGACAGTGGAACCTACCTGTCACTTGTGAATGAGCACATTCCACTTCAGGGTTTCCAAATCAAATTCTGAAATACACATCTTAGCACTCAAAATTTAGAAGGAATACAGTGGACTCTCCCTACAGAATGGCTTTATTGCCTTGTAAACTAAAGTTGGGGGGGTGGGATGTGTGCAATAGCCAGGTTAGATCTTTTCTGTTTCTGGGGAAATTAAATTCCTTGAGAAAAGCACCAGGAGTGAGGGTACGATGAGACTATTAAAATGTTTACAATGTAATGAAAATGTTAAAAAATTTATTGTGGTGATGAATGCACAACTATATGATAGTTATGTGAAAAACTGATTGTACACTGTGGATGACTGCATGGTATGTGTATATATCTCAATAAAACTGAATTTTAAAAAAATGTTAACAATTTATGTTAGGGCTTTAATATATATGAACTGAAACAAAAGTTGAACATGATCCAAACCTACCTCGTAATAAGTTTTATTCTCATACATTTTACTCCAAGGGACAAGGCCAAGGTGGGGAGCATTTGTTACCCCACAGTAACAACGTGGGCTCTCACCCATGGTGGCACATCACAGTGGTGTCCCATGTTTGTTCACGAGATGGGCTCCACTCGCTTGTGACAACTGAAGCCTAAAGCTTCATGTGGGATTTACATTAAAAATAAATTTAGTTGCTTTAAAGCGAGCTCTATAATAACATCCCTTTCACTCACCTGCCTGCATTTGGATGTTTTGCTGAGTGGGAGGGAAAGGGTGCAGTTTCAGGTAAGCTGCAGTAAATTCAGACTGCTAAGAATTATCTGTAATTTTGGTTATGCTTATGGGAGGGAGCCTCCCAAATAAGGATGTAGAAAAAACAATGTGAACCACTAATCCAGGAACCTAGGAATGCATTCTTGTCAACCTGCAGCTTCCTTCCCTACTATGTGGGCTTTCCTAGAGAAAGTGGGGAGGACTTATTATTTTACCTCTTCAGATGACTGTTTGCTTACTTATGCCTACAGGGTAAGTTCGTAGAAGGTAATGAGTCACCCCGGGGAGAGCTTTTAACGCTGCTTGTGACAGTATTCCATTCCACCCAAGTCCTCAAATAAAATGACTATTTAATTCATCCTAGAGACATAATTAGTCTCCAGTCTGGGTAGCAAGAACTGAACTTCTCCTTATCTGTATGACTTTCAAAAACAAGCTCAGATACTTTTATTGCCTTGATCAAAAAAACCTCTTTAGGTTTTTTCACTTTAGGAAAACAGTCACATCTATGAGCAGAAGAAACTGCAGTCCAGAGCAACTAGGAATCCTACCTCCCCCTAAGCCAAGATCTAGGAATCTAAGGGAAACCCACAATTGAAACTAAGATCTGTCTCCAGCTCCCCATCTGACTACTCCTTATGAAATATCCACATGAGGGAGACCCAGCCCCACTCTCTCCTTCAATCTTGCCTGGTGGCACTGTGTTGAAGCACGAGCCACCAACAAACAACACGCTCAGAGAATACATTCTTAACACCCAAGGGCAGGAGACAAATGGGACTCCAGCAACCAAAGCGGGGGGAAAGAAACCAACAGTACAATAAAGAACTCCTGACCGATTCTGAACTCCTTATAAATTAAGAATAAATAAACTTCACAGGTCATTGAGCATTTTCTCTTCCCCACACTGCACAGCTGGGGGCTCAAGTCACTCCTCTCCTCCAGGACAGGGAAGACTGCCTGGCACCCTGAGGAGGCCTGGAGGGCTCCAGTAAAGGGACTGGGGTTTCTAAATGAGTCCATGCTGCCCGGCACGGGAACTGCCATTTGCCAACTGAGCAGTCCTCAATTGCTGAGGCTACACTGGAAACTGACAAGGGAACAGGAATGCTATCTTGACACAAGGGTACGCAACAAGACCAAAACACTGATAAAATTATACCCCAGACTACCCATCCGTGAGAGCAGCAAGGAGGGCTGCCACCACGGTTCCTGCACAAAGGTGGGATTTGCCCTTTTTACTGCCAACAGGAATATCAAAACCATCACACACCAAGTTATTAATTATTTAAAGAGGTGAATCAACTGAAAAATTGACAGGCTTAATTCAACTTACGAAACACTTCATTTTTAGGCAAGAAAGCAGTTGGATGAGCTTTGGCTTGAGCCCACCTTCAGATATATTATATATATATTTATATATAAACAGGGCATAAAGGAGTTATCTGGTACACTGTAAGCTTTCCAGGATTATATAACAGACTATCAAAGTAGGAGTCATCAGGGAGAATAGAAATGGAAAGAAATGTTCCTCTCTAGGACTTGATTTGGAGCTCAACTGACAGTGGGTGGTTGAACACTAAAGCTTCTGTATAGAGTCAATAGGTCATATCTAGAGGTTTCTGGAGGAGTTAAGGAAAGCTATAGCACATCGAGGGTGAAATAATTATTTCAACATACCCTTGTCATGAGACACAAGAAGCAAGATTTTGCCCAGAGTCAGTTCTCAACCTCTTGTCTTAATTTATACCTGAAATCACAGTCACACTTCTCTAAACAGTGAATCTCACTGGGAGTCAGTAGATAAAAACAAGGATAAAAGAAATACATCGCCAGCAACAAAGCCAGCTTCGCCCAAGAACATTCTGGGTATGTGGTGACTAGAAACTATAGTATCAAAAAATAAGTAATTATTGCTTTAAAGGACACAGAGTTTCTGTTTTGGGTGATGTGAAAGTTTTGGAAATGGATAATAGTGATGGTAGCCCAACATTGTAAATATAATTAATGCCACTGAATTGTTCACTTAAAAAATAGTTAAATTGGAGAATTTTGCATTATATACTTGTTAAAATAAAAAATGTTAAAATAAATAAGCAATCATTTAATTTCTTAGCACCAAATATAATGCCCCGGGTATCAAAAATGGTTGGGGAAATGAGATATTAGACTTAAAGAGTATATTACAGATAACAAAAGCTTACCCCCTAAAGTATTGAGACACATTTTAATCACTTTTCATAGAGAAGTGTCTCAAATGCATTCCACACTACTCAGGGTTTTGAAACAGATTTTATGTAATAATATGATACCCTGTCCTGACAGCAAGACAAATATATTATAAACATTGAACTAACTGAAGTATGCGAATTGTTGTTTCCCTGAAATTTTAAATGTAAAATTTTTGTGTATGTGGGCACATGAGTTTTTCTGGGGAAAGGTCCCTATCTCAATTTTCAAAGGGACCTAAGAAAGGTAAGGGACCTCTTACTGAAGCTGCCCCAGACTGTCTGAATCCAAGTGTACGATGTTTTAGGCAGCCTTCTTCTTGCTTCTCATGGCCCTTTCTATTTTCAGCCATCACTTTCATGCACACTGCTCTCACACCACTTTTGTGGTTTCCAACTCTCCCCTCTCTTCTAGCTGCTATTCGTCCTCTCTTTTCACTCACATTTCTGCCACTGCTTCTTCACTTCTGGTGTGAGGTATATCTCATTTAAAAAAATGTTGTAAAGTTCTTCTGATAAGCAAACCAGCCATGTGTTCTCCTAATTTTCAGTACTTACCATTTCCACTTCTACTATCAATGCTTGGGCTCTTTGCAATTATCTCTGGGTTTGTGGCTGTTCTGGAAAGTTGAGGACGCTAGATGTCTGATTGCAGGGGCAGCACTGGGAGCAAGCTTCCCATAGCTATTAGTAAGCTGAACCTGGAAGTTACACAGCAATGACCACACACACACACACCCTGATTGACCTACAATCTTCAGACTATTATAAGAAAGTTGAGACACTTGGTCTTTTTTCCAGTATACATTGCTATCTGAAGTATTTGCAGCCCCCAGTCTGAGCTGGGATTTGCAAGAAATATTTAGAGCTTGCTCAGCATGGCACTTTCAATCATGTTCTATAAATGGGATGCTGGTAAATGAGCCATAAAGAAAGAAGAAAGAAAATATCACTGCCTTGTCTTTATTAGTAGATTATGGCAATGTGTGAAATGAGACAAATGGAAATGAGGGTGGCAGGCAAATCTCTGAATGCTGGAGAGAACCAGTAAGAAGCATGGTAACCCCTGAACACTGGCAATTGCCTGTTCTTGGTACCTTGAGGCAAGAATCAAACTTTAAAGTTGCTTTGTCCCACTACAAAAGACAAGGTGCAGGCTCTCAAAATGCCCTGAACACGCCTTCATTTTCGAACTCCCATGGCACTGTTTTATAGTTATGGGGAAGGGGGAAGGGGGGCGGTAGTTGGTTAACATTTTGCATAAGTAAAAATGATAGTACCATAGAGAAGAGATATATTCCCATGAAGAGCTAGAAGAAGACCCCAGATCGCATGAAAACTGAATTCAAAATGTACAAACATAAAGCATGTGCAGAGATATCAGATCTCCAAAAACTGAAAGAGAGGTAAGAAACATTCGAACAGTAGAAAGACCAGTCACATGTGTCCAATAGATAAATAATATTAGAGCAAGTGCTTGGAAACTGAGAAAAGCCCATCACATCCCATAAACCCGCTCAGTTCTCTTGTGTCTGCACCCAGTGAGGTGGGTACCTACGCCTGTGATGAAGATGAATGTGCCTGCCCAATTTCTTACCTCATTGCAGTCACTGGCTGTGGTGTGTGAAGGCCGTGCCTCTTCATCGTGAGGCTCGATCACTGTCACCTCTGCAAACTCCTCCACAGATTCTTGAAACTCAGGTAAGGACCTTCGGCCGTAACGCTTCCCACCTCTAACATATTTGGGCTGAGCTTCTGGTGAGCAGCCTGGGCAAGGAGACAAGAGTTGAGGCCACATTACATGACAATCTCAGCCCTTAACTGACACTCCCAGCTGTCAGACGCAGCCTCTTATACCTGCCCCAAAATAAACCACCACCATTTGCCAGCTGTGGTGGAAGTGGGTGTGTATAAGCCATCAGGTCAGATGCAGTGCAGCTTCTAATCTGAATGATTTATAGGATTCTGCATACAGATCTGCATATAACGGGAGAGATGCAAAGAGAGCAGGGAGTGATTTGACTCAAATAGTGCAGAATTAAGATCAGGAAAAAGCGAAGGGTCATATTTGTGCTTCTGTTTATTAAGCTGGCGTTTTGCAGAGAAAGTGGAAGAGAGCAAGAGAGAGGGGGAGCAAGAGAGAGTGAGAAGGGAAGAGAGGGCAAGAGATCACATAACAAAGAGACACCTTAGAGGAAGTCTTGGAAAATGATAAAACAAACACCACATCAGCACTATAAAGTCAGCATCCACACCAATTAGTCTGAAGCACCCGCCTCTCTTACCTGAATGACTCCTTTGTAAACCATCCCACTTTCTGATCTATTAGACAAGCAGGATGACAGAACAAAGAAACAGACACAGTGGATTCTAATCAATTAATGACAGCTAGTCCCTTATATGAAACCTGGCATCAAGATCTCATTAAAAAATTAAAAGCTGGAGAATAAAATAGTAAATGGGAAAATTGTATATTTTTTTTCTTTTTTACCTCTGTTCATGAGCTCCAGTGTTGTACAAAATAAAAAGTATACAGAAGGCAAGTCATCTCTTGACCTCAAAGCAGGACATCAGCATTTTGACATAACATGTCTTAGTTTAGTCTTCACCACTATGACCATCACCACGACCACCACCACAGCTGCTGACTACCTTTCTCTACAATGGCTAGCTTTAAAGTGGTAAAATAAATACTTCACTCTGTTCAAATGTCATCTTAGATATCAATTTTTAGCACCTTGCTTGGTATTAGGAAAATAAAATATTCCATTAAACTACAAAAGACTGGTGATGCTTTGATTTCAGTCGTCTCATTGTCCACAGACACAGCATCTCTCTGGAGAATGTATGTGTTCTGTTTGAATGTGACAGGCTGAGTAAGACATGTCTAAACTCAGAAATCGATTTTTAGATGAGGTATATACATATATCGTCAAAATGAGGGTGGATGACTAAATACACACTAAAAGAACAAATCTTCCTTTATCATCACTGAAGCCATGTTAGGAAGTAGCCATTACTTTCTAAGTTTCCCTGGGAGGACTGGTGACCATGTCTGACTTAAGACAATGCCCCAAACCTCCTTCCTCTGGCGCAAGCTCAGGTTTCACTGTATTCACTAATGTGGTTAGAAGCATTCTGAAAATGTCAGCAAAGCTCAGAGTGAAGTATTTATGCCAGCTATACAGTTTCTAGCGATAGTTATATCCAGCTTTTTAAAAGTGCCAGCCAAGTCATTTTATTAGGTCGAGAGAGTCTCTTACAGGAAGTGTTTAAGCATATAAAATTTATATTGAAAACCACATGCATATCTGAAGGTACCTTTTATCAGTAGAGAGTGTGTCAGCTTGTGAGTATTCAGGAACGACCCAGACACCCGAGCTACTTGTTGGCAGCTGACACCCACAGATGCTAGTCAGACAAGAGGCAATGCAGAACCATCCTTAATTTATTGCATATTCTTAAATTTTAGTGGCAGATAACAAGATACACCATTAGTGACTCTGGGAACTTAGAAAAAACTAAAAGCAAAACTTACAACCTCAGAAAATGGAGTGTAGGATTTTCACAGTGTGAGAATACTGTCATGGCCTGGGGATGGCAGTGGTAAAGAAATTCATAGCACATGTACACTTTTTCAGAGAAAAAGAGAAGTGTGGAAGCGCCTCTCTTAAAAAAATATATTGTGATTTAATCCGACCCCCTGTGCCCACCTCCCACCGTGGACGAAATGGTTATCTAGTTATTTCCTACTAAATACACCACACATATATGGAGCAGTGTTGGTTCAAAACAGTACTTTTTCTAAACAACGAAAGGTAAATAGAATTGTGAACCATTAGGGACCCTGTGCGTTTTCAGTTTATTTATTTACTCACTTATTTTTGCATTGCCAGAACTATAGTGATTACAGTGCTAAGGGAAAGCTTTTTTGGCATGTTAACTGTGGCAGGGGACAGTCCTACCACGCACGGCCTGCCAACTTTTCCCTGGGACCCACAAATACACCTGTGTCCAGAACCAGGTATGTCAACCGGGTGGAATAAAACACAATCCCTCATACATACGGGGAATGCAGGTACATTCCTTGCCCCCTTGTCCCGATCATATGTAAACATCCACTGGAGACAGTCTGATTTGGGTGGGCATGCTTTATGACATCCGGCTCGCCTCCCAGTGCTCTGTCTGTCCCTGACAGGAGGGGGTGGGGCTCCTCCACCACAGCACACAAACACGAGAGAGGGGTGCTGTGTGGAAATCATCTCCCTGCATCGGCCTCAGACTGAGACCTACTGGCTAAGGGCAACCAAAACCCACTTGTGATGCTGACCTTCCCCTGTCTCTTCCCTGTGTGAGTAAAACATTTTTTCCATCAAAGCCTGTGTGACTTGGGCTTTTGCTGGCAACCCCGATGTCTGTATCAGGATGACATCTCTTTAGGTGCCTCTCCTTCTGACGGATATTTATAATAACCAATTAGGAGCAAACTTTAAGTTATTATCTTTCACAGAATGTACGTTCATCACAAAGTCAATTTTTAGAGAAATCTACTAAACTATATCATCTGTTTGGAATAAAGATATTAGCACATGCAAAAAGGAAGCATGGGTATTATGGTTTCCTCCTCACTGGATTTTCCAAACGATACATGTGACCAATAAGGCATTAGACTAATCACACCATTTAAAAATAGTCCCCTTTTAAATTTACACACTCACACAGCTCTCTCCCATTTAGAGCATTAGCCTTACCGAACTTACATGACCAGAGGGGAAGACAGAGGAGGCAAAAGTATAAACAGCCAGACAGGACATCCATGGTCAACAGCCATTGTTTTGTTGAGTATTTGAAAACTCTATGATTCTTTTATCAATTTCACCTGGGGCTTTAGAAGTCAACGCAGCAATCCCCAAAATGGGGGGCCACAGTGGGGATTTTAAGATGCTCTTACACACCCAAACTAACGAATGCCTCACCATATCCTTATCATGCCTTTCAGAAAAGTTACAAAACTGCAGGCCCTGTGGTGAAACTTATTTACTTTACCAGCACATTCAGATATAACTTACATATTTCAAGGTTTCCATTCTGGAGCAATTTTGTCTATGCCAAATAATATGGGGTCATTTGGTTTATTTAGAAGTAAAATTATTTACATCATGTAGCTCTTTTAAGTGAGAGTAACTGTTCCAACCATAAGCCCCAAGGAGGAACATGAAATGCCAGTGAAACAATGTATAAAGAACTGCTTGCCTTCAGTGTTTTCTTTCCTTGAAAATATATTTATGATTCTATCTGGATTGTCGAGTTTCAGTCTTTTTCCCTTCTCTCTCATTTTTCATTTCTATTTGACCTCACTACCGAAAAATAAAAATGGACTTTGAAGGAGAACAGATGAGCCGAGCCTTCCTAGAGGGGTTTTGGACGCCATCCCTGGAGAGCTTATTATGAGATACACCAAACACAGCAATGTGGCTTTGATAGAATTCCACCTGCCCAAGTTTAGATGGTCTGTGCTTTACTCCATAAACTAAACACTTGGTTCTGAGTAGGGGACCATAGAGAAACCTTGATTCAATCTCCTAAAGACAGTATAATGTGGAGGCAGCTAATAGTCTACCTCCTTCTGATAAAGGAGTTCAAAAGAAAAAAAAAAAAAATGCTATTCCTTCTTGCTCTAGAAGTTAAGCAAAGCTGGATGCTCAGACACCACATTTTTGCTCCATAGCTCATCTATTCCAAGAAAACAGACTCCAGAACTGTGATAATGTTCCAGGATCAAGGTGAACCACCATGCATACGAATTTTGACTAGAAGGTCTTGCACTTATAATAACAGGAAAAGTGAAATACAATGTCAGGGAGAATGAGCTTTCTGAAGAAATTAGCCAGCTGTGGGCACAGAAAATAACCAAAGCCCACCTACCCCATTGTTCTCTCAACTCTCTTCCCAACAGCACCATGGATGGCGGAATCAGCTTCCCCAACTCTGGACTGAACAGTACAGACTCCCTCCTAAAATTGACCACAATCTCCCTGTGTGATACTCACTTGGGACTCTCAGTTCTCCTAAACCCACAGCATGGAAGGCAAAAGGCAAAATAATGAGGAGCCTGGAAGGAGTGGAAAGGGTTACCCAAAAACCTCAACATTATTAATTCCATCAAACTCTATCTTTGCAAAAACACAAGCTTAAGATCTGGAGTGAAGTGTCATCCATAGCACATACATGGGAAGTCAAAGGAGATAGTCAAAAGATGCACCCCAGTAGATTCATTTAAGTCATATTTTCTGAACACCTGCCAAAGTAATATTTTACACCTATTAAGAGATAAGATGGATCTTTTACTATTCATTAATTCAAACTTCCCTGTCCCCAAAACGACCTGAGGATACTTCTAGGGATGAAAAAGAAAGCCCCTTTCTGATGGCACTGATATTCTTATTTTGGAATCACTCCTGCAGACCCTTGCTTTCTACTCCCCTTTATCAGTCAGCCTGATAAGTCACCACTACCCTCCAAAGGACCACAGCACAGGGGTAAATCCTGTCTGAGGCCCTCCAAACTACATTTCTGCCAAGCTCACAGAATTCCTGAAATCCATTTGAAGATAGGAAGGGGTTGAAAATGAAGCATGTGCAAAACTCAAAACAAGCACCTCCAAGGAGCGTTCTTGGGGAAAAGCAGTCATGCAGCAAATGAGCATTGCCCAGGCCCACTGTGCATCCCCACCCCTGACCCTGTACATCCCCACCTCCCTGCCTATTCTGAAAGCACCATTACACAGGGAGGAATTGCAGTGAGAGTCCAAATACATAACCGATTCTAAGTAAAAGAAAACGGAAGAAAAAGAATTGAAGGTCGACTGAGGCCAAGAGACCGAGAAAATGGTGGGGGAAGACAGGAGATGGGCAGAGACCTAGAGGCCTATGGAGGGAGAGGACAAGGGTCAAGAGATGGGGGTAGACCCAGGAAGAGAGGAAGGGGAGGAGGGCAGAGGTGAGGGAGGTGGTGGAAAGAGGTCAGGGGCATGGGGGAAGGGGAGTCTAGGGAATGGGTGGGAAGAAGAGCTGCTGAGAGAAAATGAATAACATAAAAAAGACATCAGAGGAAAGCCTTCCGAGGGTATTGGCCATTCCTTTTGCTTCCCATTGTGCTCCTGCACCCACAGGAATCCATTAGCAAGCAGCGGCAGCAGCCCAGCTGTTGTGGACGCACAGCCCTTTCCAAGACGGCTGCTGCCAGAGGCACTAGCACCGTGCTCCCCATACTCCTCTCTCCTGGAAATGCCACACAAGATCCAGATGTTCAGTTTGGGCTTTCAGGTCCTTCCCTGACAACATCCAGTGACAGGATTTTAGTAACAGTCTCCATATCAGTTCTTACCAGTCTCTGAAAGATGCTTCTTGGTAGACCACAGGGGCTTCTGGGCACAAAGCTAATGGGGTGGCTTTGATCAGCCCTGCCTGGGAGAGAGGACTGAAGGGGTGATTAGTACCCCCAAAGGTGCTGAAGATGGTGGGCAAGTTTGGTGTGGTAGCTCCCAGGGTTGCTGGTCTAAGTAGATAGTCAATCTAAGCCCTAAAGAAGTTGAAGATGAGTCAACAGAAAAAAAAATCTTCTGGTTGATAATGATTTTATGGTTATTTTCAAAGCCTTGTTATGGGAAGATCAGCTGGCCAATCACTGTTAGTAGGCCCTGCATCTTGAACTCTTTTAGAAGACAGCAGAGATTCAGGATGTATCCTCTAGATTCCAAACTCATTTCTTTCAAGTAACCTCTTGACACACGTTCATGGAACCCTTCCTCCTATGAGCTTAGTGCAACTCGTACTGTTTATAGCTCCCAATTTAATAATGAACATGTTTAGATTCTTCCAGAGGTATGTTATGTGTTAGAGTTACCTACCCAGGTAGACTGCAACACTTTCCTGGGCAGCATGGCTTCATGGAAAGAGCCTGAACTTGGAATCAAAGGGACCTGGACCTGGATACTCAGTTGTTGCCAACGTCAGGAGTACTCAACCTTTCTAAGGCTCGGTTTCTTCACGGAGAGGGAGAAAAAACAATACAAGCTCTGCGGAATGGGTGTGAGGAGCTCAGAAAGAGTTCCCTGTACCCCATCTGGAAGCTCCTGGCCTGTGAGCACACACAGGGACCTTCAGCCCACCCTGCAGTCCTTCCGCCCTGCTCCTGTGGGGCCACCAGCTGGCCAGGGAGAGGCACTTAGCATGGAGCCTGGGCACAGCAAAGCCAGGAGGAGCATCACAACAGTAAGCTTCCCTGACTTCAGGCTGTTTTTATTTTTTGGAGCAGGTAAAATTAGTGACAAATGCATAATAACATTATCCAGTCCATCATCTCAGAAACTGGAGCTACCCTGATCTCATTCTTACTCCAACTTTCTCTTCCTTGTTCATCTCCTTTCCCTTCGATGGGCTGTAGTGAGATCAGTGCACCAATTCTCTAAGACTCCCTATAGAAAACTATTATATTCATGCCCCCCATTTGGAAACCTTCCTGTACACCAGCTGGAGTTGAAATAAACTTAACATACCTGCACAACTCCCAAGTAAACTGTTTTCTTTATCAAAACTCTCACCAGCTCAATTTATTTAATTTTAAATAATACCAGTATTTTTTGCACATATACATAGATTTTGCTGTGTTTTAATTTTAAACTTTTTAATTTTGAAATGCTTCCAAACTTACAGGACAGTTACAAAAATAATTCTAATCCCATACAGAGACTCCAATACCCCTATCCTGCCAGATACTCGGATTCACCAATTTTAACATTTTGCCATCTTTGCCATATTAGTCTACCTATCTATCATCTATCCAGCTGTCTGTCTATTTGTCAACCCATTTTCTGAATGAGAGTAGGTTGCATACATCATGCTCCTTGAACACTTAATACTGCCATGTAATTTCATAAGATCAAGGACATTCACTAATATATCCACTGTAAGTACAGTTATCAAGTTCAAGAAATTTAACATTGATATAAAGCTTATATTCCATTTTTTTTCATGTCCCAATAATGTCCTTTTGAGCCTTCTCTCTTCCCTTGCTAGATCCAATCCAGATCAAGTATTACCATTAATTTAGTTGCTCTTTTTTTTAATTGTGGGAACATACATACAACATAAACTTTCCCATCTGAACCTCTCATAAGCATACCGTACAGTGGGATTAATTACATTTACTAGATTGTGATAGCCTCACCACCTCCCATTACTAAAACTTTCCCATTTCCCCTAACAGAAATACTGCACCCATTGTGCATTAACTCCCCATTTCCCTGCTCCCAACCCCTGGCAACATGTATTCTAATTTCTATCTCTATGAGCTTGCATATTCTCCCATATTTTCATTGTAGTTACCATGGGGCTTAAATTTAACATCCTAACTCTCTAACAAGCTCATTTGCTTAACTTCAATAGTTTATAAAAAATATATTCCTATATCCCTCTGTCCACCCACCTTTATGTAGTTTTCATCCCAAATTACATGTTTATACATTACAAGTCCAAAACTACTCTCATTGCATTTTATGCATTTGCCTTTTAGATGCTGTAGGAAGTAAAAAGTGAAAAACCAAAAATACAATGGTACTGGCATTTATATTTATCACTGTCATTACCCTGACCAGAGACCTTTATTTCCTCATGCACTTTCAATCTATTGTCTATTTTCTTTTCCTTTCAACCTGCAGAGCTCTCTTTAACATCTCTTAGAGCTGGTCTAATGGTGACAAACTCCTTCAGCTTTTGTTAATCTGAGGATGTCCTCATCTTTTCCTCATTTCTGAAAGACAGTTTTACTGGATATAGAATTCTCATTTGGCAGCTTTTGCTTTCATCACTTTAATATGTCATCACGCTGCCTTCTTGTCTCCATGGTTTCTGATGAGAAATTGGCACTTAATCTTTCTAAGGCTCCCTTGTATGTGACACATTGCTTCTCCCTTGCAGCTTTCAGAATTCTCTATCTTTGGCGTTCAACAGTTTGATTATACTATGCTGTGCTGTAAGTCTATTCGGGTTTATCCTGTGTGAAGCTTATTCAGCAGCTTGGATTTGTACATATGTATGTCTTTTGTTAAATTTGGGGAGTTTTCAGGCATTATTTCCTTGAATATTCTTCTCTCTATCCCTTTCTACCTTTCTTCTCCTTCTGGGACTCCTAGAATACATATGTTGGTATGCTTGATGGTGTCCCAGAGGTTCCTCGGGCTCTGTTGACTTTCCTTCATTCTTTCTTCTTTCTGCTCCTCAGACTGGCTGGTTTCAATTGCCTTATCTTCAAGTTCACTGATTCTTTCTTCTTCCAGCTCCAATCTGCTGTTGAATTCTTCCAGGAAATTTTTAATTTCTGTTACTGTGGTCTTCAGCTCTGTTTGGTTCCTTTTCATAACTTCCATCTCCTTATTGATATTCTCTTTGTATTCCTCTGTTGGTTTCTTGATTTCCTTTAGTTCTTTGCCCATGTTTTCATTTAGCTCTTTGAGCATATTTTGGACCACTTTTTAAAAGTCTTTTTCTGGAATGTCCCAGGTCTGGCCCTCCTCACTGATGGTTTCTAATACTTTAATTTTCAACTTTGCCTGGGCCATCACTTCCTGTTTCTTTGTATGTTTTGTAATCTCTTGTTGAAACATACATATTTTGATATTATAATGTGTTATTGCTAGAATTTAGACTTTAAGGTGTCTGCTCTTTAAGCTTGCATCCAGTTAGTATATTATGACAGGATTTTCCTTGAATGGTAGGAACAACAACAACAACCAAAAGAACAGGTAAAAAAAGACAACACCTTTCCCAGTCTTTGCTGATTGACCTTTGGGAGCATCTCCTTCAGGGCTTAGGGGCCTCCCTGATCCTTTGTGCACATGCATGAATATCATTTGGCCCTAGGAATTCCCTCGTTTACATGGATACAAATGCGTCCTTTTCCCTAGAAAACAGCTTCCTCACAGTCTAGGCACTGGACTGTACGGCCTACAGCCAGCAATCCCTTGCCCCAGGCAACCTCTTGTCTGCTCTCCCACAGCATTCTGTAGGTGAGAGGGCGAGTCCCTCAGGCCACCATCAGACAGACTGGGCCAGACATACCTGCTCCCAGCAGATGCACGAGGGTTACTCTGCTGCCTCCAGGACCGGGACCGGGGATCTGCACTGGGAGTACGGGTGGGCTCCATGGCCATCAGGTAAGGGTGGGGGAGGTGCCAGCCAGGGCACCACCAGGTCCTACCACCTTTTTCTTGATTTGGCACTCACTCTGTTACTGCAGTCCTTTAACTTTTCCTGGAACTTTGAGAAGGATGTTTCTGCCAGTTCCTATTGGTTATTCAGAAATTCTATGGGGGCACAGAGCCCTGAAGTGTCTCACTCTGCCATTTTGAACAGGGCAGCATATACATATGTTTTAAAAGATTATCTTTTTACTCTTAGTAAAATTATCAGAATAAACACACAGTTTAAAAGCTGCTCAGTGTTCAGTTGCATAGATACGTTATTTTCCTAACCAATATACTGTCAAATATGTACACTTGTTTAAAGTACTTGTATGTATACTATATATTTTGTTCTAGCTTATATATATTTATACGTACACTATTTCATATATCTATACTATTTTAAATGACTATCCCTATACACACATCTTTGTGCATATCCATAATCACTTGCATAGCATAAAATCTGAGAGTGGTATTTGTTGGCCATAGAGATTTTATAGTTCTTGATGCCTATTGTTTCGTATAATGACAGAAAGGTTCTATCATTTTACATGACCATCACGGAAGCATGAGTGTTCTCAGTTGATCTTTTAAACACACTCCTCACACTCTCCTTTATTATTGTTGTTGGTGTAAGAAGCAGTTTTGTTTCGTTTTTCACTTTTGGAGAAATTTTTGGGTCCTTGCTGTTAGCATCTGACAGACAAGAAGGCCCCAGGGGATTAAGTTCTTACTTATCTTGCTCAACTAAAGAGAGAAGAGCAAAACAAGCCTCCTGAGCTATCTGTGCATAATACCTCCTGAAATAGGAACCTTACGCAGGTCTGGGTTCCTGGATCCCAGTCCTCTGATGGTAGCGTTCAGTCACTGCAAATCAGGAACTAACATAACACCCATCATAGGACCTGCTTCAGTGCATGTTTGCTAAATGAATGAAAAGGAACACTTAATATATTTATGGCTTTTTCAAAGTATAAGAAAAATAATTAAAATTAGGTCAGTCCCTGGAAATAGAAAGATCTGTTATTAAAAAAATCATTTGCACCAAAAAATGTCTAGTCTATTTTTCTAATGATTTGGCTTTTCCAAACAGGAGCTTTTCTTTATGGATAAACAAAGGAAAGACCTTTTGTGCAAACCATATCAGGGAAAGAAAGGGTTTCCTGCATTATGCTAACATCTACTACAGAAAAGAAACCTAATGCAAGATGCATCAAAAGAGGACAAAATCTCTGGAGAGAAGATCCAGACAGCATGTTGATGCCATGTAGCTTGGAGCCTGTGCCAGCATTTCCATTACAAAAATTCTATAATCTAAAGTCACAGCAAATTGAATAAATAATAATTAAGTTGTCGTCCCTCTCTTAGTCTAGAAAAATAATTTAAAAATTAAATTGTACATGTTGATATGATGGAAGTATGCCACTGGCAATGCTAATCAGTTTGGAATTTACAAGGGACTCTCTCCATCCCCAATCCTTTTTCTTCCCTTATCTCAATTTCAGTATTTTTCATTGTATTATTATTATTATTGCTTTTCAGGGGAAAAACTCTTTTAGTAGTTTCATAATCATAAATATCAGAGATAAAAAGGATGCAGAAAATAATTTCGTCTGCATTTCCTAATTTTAAAAATAAGAAACCATGCCCCAGAGAAATTATAAATGTTAGAATCTAAGCCTAGGGAAATCATTGACTTAATTCCATCATTTCTCAAATCTCATTAGGGCTTTGTTTTTGTGTTACTTATATGCCACTGCTTTTTTATTAGGAGAATATGAAAATGTGAAATATGCTTGGCATTCGTCCTTAGGAAACAAAACTTTATAGTATCAATTTATGATAGGTAGACTCTTACAGAGATACAAAGCTAGCTTTCTTCATAGATTTGGACAATGTTTCTCAGATATTAGGAGTGAACAGTCAAATCTTGAAGCTTATAGGGATTTAAAATATTTTCCAACACAACCAATTTTGCATTTGAGGTGACTACAGTGATGGTCACCCAATTAGATGGGCAGAGGCAGCATTTTCTGACTTCTGGCTCAAGGGCCTTTTCATTTTCACCGCATCAAGCTGGCTTTCCTGTATTCATAGTCTGGAATAGCATTTGATATGTTTAACTTAAAAAATCTTAAGTGTTATAAAATAGCAATTCATGACCCACTCGGTTTCCATAGCTAACACTGCTGCCCTCCTATTTTTTCAGTCTCCTCCCAGAGTTTAAGGACAACATTTTCTCTCAAAATCTCCCAGGTCCAAAAGGCAAGACAAAAATACCACAGACCTGGGCTCTTGCGGCAAAAGACAAAGATAATTACTCAGCAGCAGAATAATGCTGAGGACACAAGCATCTGTGTCACTAACCATCAGGTGTTTGAAACTCACCCCTTCTTCTTCCATCTGGCACTTGTTAGAATCTTTTGGGCAGGTGGCACTGACAGAGAACAGTGCATGCCCCCAGCTCATCCATTTGAAGACTAAAATCCTTAAATGAAAGCCTCCCTGAATCACATCTTCCTCTGCCACTATCCTGAGTCTGTGAGACTTCGATTAAGTTACTTCCCTTTCCAGGCATCAATTTGCCCATTGATAGAAAAAATGCTGGAGTTCTCTCCAGCCCTGAAATGCTATGGTCCATGATTTAAGGACTGGTTATTTCTGTAAAGTGGTGAACTCAAGTGGCCTCCTGCATCTGAGTCCCGCCCCTCTCCTCTGTCTCTCTCCAGCCATGCCAGGCGGCCTGCGGGGGCAGGGTCACATTTTAGAGTGGGTGGGAGAATGTTTGAGTGTAAAGTATTTCACGATCCCCATGAACAATTGGAGGTGCCAAGGAAAGATGACAAAAGACAGAAAATGTAGAGATGCTCAGGAACAAAGCAGGGAGTGTGGGAGGAGAGGCTGACTCACTGTGGCATCTTAGGGAAAACACTCTAAAGGCTTGGGTTCGAACCAGTCCTAGATTTTATCCTGCCAGGGAAAATGTTAAGAAAGTCACATAAATTCTGGAGGCAACGCTATCAAAAAGTTTTCCACTGCTTCATTACACTGGCTTGAGGTAAGCTCTGTAATAAAGAATGGAGCAAAACTATAAAAATTCCTTCTCTGTGTGATCCTGGAAGGCTCGTCCAAATGGTGGTCTCTGCCGGCACAGCAGTGATGCCCACACATGACTATGAAACTCCCATCTGGAGCTAGATTTATAAACTTTTACTTTCTGGCTGTTACCATTGTCAACCCCATCCTACTGTTTAGATCCCAACACTGCACAACTCTAGGGGGCAACACTGCACAAACTGTTCACATTTGTGGACATCATAAATCTGTATATTTATCATGACAATTTTCTAGCACTTGACAGTAAAATGTCTTGAAGAAACGTCAGTACAGGGATCATATGTACTAAAGGTAGGACTGCCCACTTGCAAACACGCTTATCAGAACACAGAAGGAGAACACGGAACTTACACTTATGCTATCTATGCTATATCAACTAAAATGAACCCCAGTGGTGATGTCACCAAAGCTCTATTCAGAGTCCTCAGATCTTGTACTATTGTTATCAAGATGACACACAACCTAAAAGAAAGTTAAAACACCAATAAAATGTGAGAACCCATTAGAACAAAAGTCCATGTCCCAGCAGTGGTCACTTACAGAAATTGTACTATTATTCTAGAAAATGTTGAGAATGCAATTGACATCCTTCTAGGGCTCACTGGGTGGGGAGGGGTGGGTGAGGGCTTCCAGAGATCTGTGTCAGGCCTCAGAGTTGAGAATCCCCTTCCTAGACTTAACCCAGAATTCCAAACACTCCAAATGCAATATTCAGACACACGGAACAATCTGGAGCATTCGAGAAGCTAGGAAGAAGAATTAAATCACCAGTAAGGATAAGAAATGAGCTCCCATCTGTGCTCCCTCTAAATAGGTCACATTGAATGACTCATTACAGTGACAAAATGTTAATGACTTCTCCTAAGTTTCAAAACTGAACTATATATTTTGATGTTCTCTTTTATGGAGTAGAGTTTATTGAAGTAAAAGTTGTATACAGTAAATTTCACCCTTTTAGCACATAATTCTACAGGTTGGACAAAGTCACATAATTGTGTAACCACAACCACAATCAAGATACAAAATAGTTTCATTACCTGCAAAATTCCCTCACGCCCCTTGATCATCCACCCCTACCCCTAACCCGTGACAACCACTGATCTGATAAAACCAGATTATACTATAATACAAATCTCTACAGTGTTTAGACTTCTCCTTAAATATTTACCACGTTCCAAGACACTCTCCACACACCTTCTCTTATGCTCCCTGCCAGATTTAAACTCTCTGAAATCAGGATGCATCTTATAATCAATAGTATTTACCATTACACTTGGCAACAATTTTTCTTTTTAGAGGTATGTAAGATAACAATGTGTCTTTTATTTGACGGTGCCTTAAAAATCAATGAAGCACAATATTAAGTCTTTTATTTCATAAGAGTCACTGAATATTTACTATGTGCTAAGCCTTCTACTAGGCACTGGAAATAGGAGATTGTCCACCTTTCTTCTTTCAGGCATTTCCCAAAATCACATCCTCCCATGATGTCCCAGAATCTAATTTAGCTCACAGTGGAATGAGGATGAAGGCAGTGCCATTACGCTTCACTCCCCCTGTTCCAGGAATGAGTTATTGCTACACCATCCGACACATCGCCCAGGAACAATCCGATTACTTCTTCCATGACATGCTGCTGTGTTAGGGAAGTCTCATTTTATTGTTCAACAGCTGCAAGCCTTTTATGATGATATCCAGAGAAAAGTCACTGAAAATAACTGCCCAATCTGTGAAAGGGAGAAGCCCCAAATCTTTCATAGACATGCTTCAAGGTCCCCAAATTCCTCCCTGGAAAACCCACAGAGGAATGCAGAGAAAGGTTGGTGCCCTTACCTGGTTCTTGAAAGTGTTCTTCATTTGACAGAGTTCTAGACAAGATAAGTATTAGTGCTTCTTTAAATTGGTCAAAATGCACCTAAAAATAAACAATTAAAAAGAAATATAAATGTGCAGATCCATCCACAAGATACCAGAACTGTTTATCACATCCTGATGGCCTTGAAGTGAGCCATACCTGCTTCTGTTTCCTTTTTTTTTTTTTTTTAATTTCTCTAAAGCAGAGACGGGAAAAATGGATATATAATTTTATGACATGTAAGTGTCATAAAAACTAATATCAACAACTGAGGGAAAAAGCTATATAGAAAAATCCTTTTTATAAACTCAGAAAAATACATGCTTTGAACTCCAAGCTCATTTTATTTTTCTGAACAAGACTAGAAGAGAAAGATGTTAGGTTAGGTGTTATGGAAAACTTCCCAAGTAAATGAACCATGTAACAGTGCACCGAGGATGTGTTCATCTCTTAAGATATTCTAGAAGGGAGTAAATTATCTTTTGAGGATGAATTGAATATAGCCTTGCCTGGGGCAGGTATATGAAATATCTCCCAAGGCCCCTTCCATCTCTATGATTTTATAAACAAGCAAAAATCAATTGCAGACACAGAAGATAAAAGAACCTTTGCTGAGTTTATTTAAGTAAATACCTGGTAAGAACTGGGATATAACTTTTGTTAAAAGAGCAAAACAATTTCCTTTATGGCCAAGTATATTCTTCTATAAACTTAAATTTATGTGCTCTCACGATGGGACAGGAGAGAATTTCTCATCTTAATTCCAGTTTGATAATGTGTCATCTATTTATACAGAACCCCAATAAAGTATCTAAATACAAAGTTGGTACATCTGTAATTTGCCCTGACATAGGTCTCCTTGGATGTCATTACAAAACACTGTCTAGAAGTTTAAATATAAGTGACAAATAAAAACTACTTCCAGACTAAATTTGGAAAAGTAGCAAACCTCATTATTTACCTAAACAATGGAGGATAAAAATCTTTTAATGTCTTACCCATGCAAATCAAAGCAAAGGAGAGGAATCCAGTAAGATTCATAGGTCATAAAATTGCATAAATTGCTTGCAATTTAGCACACACTCTCAAAATACGTACGATTTCTCTAAAACAGTAGTCTTGATTAATTGAAGTTACTTTTCAAAGTCATATTCCTTTTAGAGTATATGAACTTTAAAAATCAACATAATGTATGGAGCCAGAGAAAAAGTCGGTCTGGAGGCAGGGCATCTGCCAAGGGGACAAGGCAGACAATCAATGAAAGGCTCAAAAGATTGTTGAAATGTAAGCAGTGCTAATTAGGTTTCACAGCTGACAATTCACTGAAAAGCCTGGGGGAGAAGGGGATTGGCAGGTCCTGCTATTGTCCTGGAGTCAGAGATGGGCTTTAGGGCTTGTGACATCTTGGCTCCAGTTCACTTTGGCACAGCCAAACATCACGTGCCCAAAGGCCCTCCCAGGACAGCACATGACAGGCATCTAACCAATCCCTATGGGGCTGTCATTCCCACGGGGTTAGGAGCCTGCTCTGGACCCAGGTTCTGATCCTGACTCTGCCACCTACATCCTGCTTGTGATGTAGCTAATACTAGACCTCTCCAAGCTTTAGTTTGCTCATCCGTAAAAATGGGGATATCTAACAACTAATATTTAGCATCCATGCAACAAATATTTATTGAGCACATGCTATATGTTAGGTATTGTCCTAAGCGCTGCTGATATAACAGTGAATGAAACTGACAGAATCCTGCCATCATGGAGCTCAGACTCTCGGGAAATGTTACAGTGAGTCAGGCAGGCCAGTACTGTGCTAAGAGCACTGCATGCATTTTATGTTATTTATAGCATACCACCTCCTCACAGGGATGTTAAGGGGCCAAAATGAGAATTATGCAAAATTTCTACATTTCATACATATTTTGGGAGAGTGTGCTAAATTGCAAGCAATTAATGCAATTTTATGACTTACGAATCTTACTGGATTCCTCTTAATGGTTCTTAATGGTTACCAGCAAGCCATAGTTGATAGTAATGGGGGTGATTATTCTCACCACTTTCACAGAGAAATGGGGCCACAGTTTCAAAGCAACTGGTGAGTCTTGGGAGTGACCATGATGACCAAGTGGGAGTCGTGGGGGTGGCAGCGGGAGGTCCCGGGGTCTGTCTTCTTCCCAGCATCAGGGAAACTGACCCAGTTTGCTGCATTTAGGAACCTCAACCCTGAGTTTCTCCTCTCTTCTAGGATATTAATTGAAGGTCCCTGAATAAACCCAAGCCCCCTTTATACAGTTAAGAACTGAACAGAAGGAGGGTCCTGTTTCAAAAGGAGGTACTTGCCTTGAGAATTTCAAATCCTTTATATTTTGACTCTAGGGGTCTCTGCTGTCTCTTCTGAAGGTATGTATTTTGAGAGTGGTAATTGGAAAGAGCCCTTCTTCTGAGTTTGGTCCTGACAGAGTAGACTCAGTAAGTATCAGCCGGGAAGGTCACCTAGGGGTCTGTGTAACTTACTTTTACTCCCTCTGAAAAATGACAAGGATATCTGTAATATGGAGGTTAGCTCTAACCAACTTCCAAGGCTTTCTCTGAGGCCAAGTATTCCCTGATTATGGCGTAACAAGTGCACAAAATGTTGAGACAGTGGAACTATTTCTACAGAGGTTGCTTCTCTCAAAACCTGAATTATATGGAGCACAACAGACACCCAGGAAACAAACAGAAGTGGGGTCAAAGCTGAGGGAAGGGACACAAAGCCCATATACCCTTCTCATAGCAAAATGCCACAGAACTAACTCATGATCGAGCTGTTCTTACTTTTCCTGATCTATTATGACCTTCATTATTCTGCTTTACAGATTAGAAGTAGCAAATAAAAGATAGGGGTGGTGGTGATGATAGCACAACACTGTAAATGTAATTGATGCCACTGAATAGTACACTTAAAAATGGTTGAAACGGTAAATTTTATGTTATGTATTATGTTATCACACACACAAAAAGGAGACACACTCCAAGATAAGTACAAGAAGTAACTCTCTTTTTTCAGAAAAAGTGTAGGCTTACAGAAAAATCTCACAGAAAATACAAAGTTCCCATATCCCCTTCTATTATTAATACTTTGCATTAGTGTGGCACATTTGTTATAAATGATGAAAGAATATTATTATAATTGTGCTACGAACTGTGGTCCATGGTTTACATTAGGGTTCACTATGTTGTACAGCCCTACGCTTATTTTTTTTTTAATTTTTAAACTAGTACCATATATACAACTCTAAATTTCCCCTTTTAACCACATTCAAATATATAATTCGGTGCTGTTAATTATGTTCACAATGTTGTGCCACCATCATCACCATCCATTACCAAAATGTTTCCATCACCCCAAATAGAAACTCTCTGCAATTTAAGGATGAACTCCTCATTCCCTACCCTCATGCCAACTCCTGGTAACCTGTATTCTAGTTTCTGACTCTACAAATTTGCTTACTCTAATTATTTCACATCAGTGAGATCATACAATATTTTTCCTTTTGTAGCTGGCTTATTTCACTCAAGATGCGGTCTTCAAGGTTCACCCATGTGGTCGCATGGATCAAGACTTCATTCCTTTCTACGGCTAAAGGAAGTAACTCTTGACATATTGGGATTGAAGAAAGACATTAACCACCTTCCCCCAAAACAAAAATAAAGTATAAAATTGTTTATACTTTTAAAAAAAGTATTAAAAACAATTTTTAAAACTATA